>NC_080086.1:125186825-126428446 GCF_950005125.1 Chionomys nivalis | reverse complement strand
CACCCCTATTCTACAATTCGTTTGCATTAGCTCCTCATATGCTTCTGAGAGGCTACTTTGCCCTCTCAACTGTACATGTCTGGTGGGGGAAAAAAGCGCTCTGATGATGAGAGAATGGATTCCAACAGGTCCTTTCCTAACTGAAATAAACCTTCTTGTGGAATCCAGTGACATCATGTAGGAAGTTCGATTAACTTTATAACGGCAATGTCAACCTGTGGAGGCATCTGTGGAAGATGGCTCCTATTCTCATGGATTTTTACATCCACGGTGGCATCAGAAATTCCTTTTCTATGGTAAAGATGAAAGCCCAGGTTTCCAAATGGCTGTCTTGTCCAGATCTCTTAAGCCTAGACTTCCCAACCTTTAATCCCATGAAATCTCTATAAAAAAAAAAAAAGCATTAATTGTCATCAACATTTGCAAGGACTTTTTATTAGACTGCTGGGGATTCCTCCCCACCCCCACCCCTCGCTCCCGCAAGGTAGCCCTGGCTGTCTTGGAGCTCATTCTGTAGACCAGGCTGGCCTCGAACTCAGAGATCCTCCTGCCCCTGCCTCCCGAGTGCTGGGATTAAAGGCGTGTGCAACCACCATCTCCTTGCTGTCCGGAGATTATTAAATCACCTGTTCTCTGTCTTTGGGAAAACAGATTGTAAACTCTTTCTGTACTAAATCCCTGCGACCTGGTTCATGTTCCAGGAGCAGCCTAAAGATTTACTTGCTGTGTGTGTGTGTGTGTGTGTGTGTGTGTGTGTGTGTGTGTGTGTGTGTTTGGCTTTCTTGAGACAGGGTTTCTTTGTGTAACCGCCCTAACAGTCCTGGACCCTGCTTTGTAGAAATCCGCCTGCCTCTGCCTACCAGTGCTGGGATTAAAGGCATTTGCCACCACACCCAGCTTTGGATTTGCTTTCATAATTCTCCCTTTCTGATATCTATTTTAACAGTGTGGGCTTGGAAGATGCCAAGATGAGTACTTATGCCTTCAAAGACTAAGCTCCCATTTACTGCTGACGGTTACATGGCACTGAGTGTGCCCTATCAGATGTCCTAGGAAAGTTAGGCAGCCCCAAAGCTACGCTGCTTGCCCATTGGTCTGCAAGGGAGTCCTACTGTCAGACACTGAAATCTGCAGCGCCCCAGATAGACCCCCACCTCTAACATAGAGAAACCTAATGGTCACCTCGAATTCAAATTTTAAAAGCCACCTTCCATTTAGCTATCTCTTTTGAACTTCAAACCCAAGAGAGATGCATTCCAGACTTCATTCCTGCTCTTATATGTCAGGGTCCAGCCTCGATGAGTTCGTACATTCCAAGGTAGGGGCGTGTGGATTAGAAATGTTAGGCAGAATACAAAATATCAAAATACAGAGACATAGGATAGGGTCAGAAGGGCAACCCAGTGAATACCGAATCCGCCTATGCTTATTTCTTATGATCTTTAAATGCCCCAATTCAAAAAGGGGGGGGAGGCGGGGAGAAAGCAAGACTTTTTTTTACCATGACACAAGGAACAAAGTGATTACCATCTTAATACCCCAAACACCAAGTAACCACACCAGAGGTCAAGACATCCTGTTAGTAGCCACACTACAAATCTCCTGTCAGTAACCTTGAAGAAGCAAGATTAGGTCTGAACTCTGACCTTTAGTCAAGGTGGCACGGATCCACCTCTGTGGGTTCGTTCGTACATTTATATCCTCCCCTTTCCTCCTGACCCATCTTCTGTCGTCAGTTACGACTCCCGAGTCTCTCCCTAACTCAGTTCCTCTCCAGCACCGCAGCCAGCCCGTTGCTCACTCCCACCCTCCTCATCTTCCCCTGCTCTCACCAGCACAGAGCTTTTCCCGTCCAGCAGATTCGCCCAGCCACAGGCTTCGTTCTCATACACAAAGAAGATCGCAGTTTCTCGACTCGGAATGAAGTCCAGGCTGTCCTTGACGAGCTGTCCCTACAGTCTGGACCCGTCATTTTCCTCCCCATTTCTCGGCCCCATTCTCCCATCACTCCCTGCTCCCCCATTCTTTGATGCATGCATTAATCTTGCTCTGGGATATTGAAGATGCAAGTGATAGAATAGATGCACATCCCCTCTACCACCAAAGAGTCAGTGGCAAGAGTTCAAAGTCAGTCTTTCTATGGTGTCTGCAGCGTCTAGACCAGTGCGTGGCCAGTAGCAGATCCTCCATAGCTGTTCGTGGGGTGATTAGATGAGCTCATTAATGAAAGAATGAATTAAAATTCCGAGTCCCCTACCAACTCCAGGTTCCAGGATGCTAGATTAAGGCACTCTCGTGGGATCAAATCAACACACTGAGAATATGATATTGACTATAAACAACATTTATGGAAAGCGTGCCATTCCTGCCACTGTTTAAAGTACTTTACGCATTAAGTCATTGAATCCAGACAATAATCCTGAAAGGTAGGTGCTGTCACCACTGTCTTCTGGTAGGTGGCCCTCACAGTGCAGCAGGTGTGAGCTGACCTGCCTTGGAGGCAGGTGTAGTATTGGAAGGTAAACAGCAGCACACCAGCACCTCCTAAAATCATCGCCACTGCCCCCAGTGCCCTGCTTACAGACTGAGGGTGTCTACAGGGTGCAACTCATGGCTAGTCCACAAGGATTCTGTGGTTCTGCCTTCAATTAGCATGTCATATCAAAAGATATACTGCCAAATAGGCAAATTGGATCTCTTTAATTCCATAGGATTAAAAAAAAAAAACGGGCAGAAGAAGTTTGGGGATTTAGCTCAGTGGTGGAGAGCTTGCCTAGCAAGTGCGGGGGCCCTGGGTTTGGTCTTCAGCTCTGGAAAACAAACAAGCAAACAAATATAACAAAAAGTGGGCAGAAGACATCCATAAAGTCCCTTAAAATTTCTAAAAGTGGACCTTAAACATATAAAAATGTCCTCTTTTGTTCATATGAGAAATAGATTAACATGACAAATAGTCTACTTCACACACAACTTCAAAAGTTTATGATGACACATTGCCGGCACACACGTGGAGAACACTCTTCCGGCACATCGCTGATGAATGCAAAGCGGCGGAACCCTAAGCAAAAGAATTTGCAACAGCCACAAAAATGTATGGCTTCCCCATCGGTGCACCAACGCCATTTCTGAGCACCAGCTGTTAAGATTGGAATGCCCAACAACATGTAATGTTACGCCCGAGGTTGCCCACTGTCATGGTCCTGCAGCCGCAAGAGTGGAAGCTATGTGCCCAAGCTAGAGAAACTATAGTAAAGAATCATCATGATCGCTTTGAAGTTCTTAGATGAAAAAAAAAAAAATGAAGATCTCTGTGAATTGATCTGGAGTGACTTCCAAGAGAAATTCTTACATGGGAAAAAGGGGGGGGAGTACAGAAAAGCATACATATTCAGTATGTTCAGTATGAAGAGCAGAAATAACACAATACACATACATCTGTAGCACAATTAACTAAAAACTCAGAGACAGATACTGGAGTTGGAACTGAAGATCAGAAAAGCAAAGCAGCCGGCCATAGGCTCTTACCTCTACCTCAGACAGAAATAGGCGGTCCTACCTCCAGGAGTCCTCCGATTGAGACTGAGGGTGAGACGTGTCTCCTCCCACTTCATATTCCTCTCTAGCGCTGGGATTAAAGGTGTCCACCACCACCACCTGGCCTCTGTGACTAACTAGTGTGGCTGCTTTGCACTGATCTTCAGGCAAGCTTTATTTATTAAAACACAATATACCACTATATTTCTCCTTCTTGTCTAAAATAAAAAATTATAACTAATATAAGAAAAATTCTATACAATAATGATGTACAGTTTATACAGGTAATAAATACATTAACCATGTCTAGTCCATTTGCATTTGACAAATTCAGAGAAAATCCTCTATATCCTATCTTGATGAGTCCAAAATGTTGTACCTAATTCACTTTCTATTCTATTTTGCATTATCAAATTATCTTTTAATGTCTCTCAACCTTTTACACCTTACAATGAGGGAAGGCTAGGTGACTCTTATGGAGTGGATTTAATTTCAAGTGTTGATATGGATTCCAGATTTCTAATATACATAAAAGTATAACTGTGAATAGGTATATATTCTGAAATCAGAACCAAAGGGCAATTAACATTCCCTCTCCTTTGTGGCAGGCTCTTCACCGACTTGTGAAGCTGTGTTGCTCTGTCTTTGTGAAGTACAGTTTGGAGAGCTCCCTTTAATGGGATGTTATTATCCCCAAGAACACGATGTTCTTCAAAAAAAGAAGACAAAGAAAATGAGAGAAGGAGAGGAGCCTTGAAAGGATGGTTCCAAAATGGTCTATCTACTGTCAATTACTGGGTAGATGAGAGGCGCTCATAATAAAGAAGATGCTCATTCACAGGACAAGTTAAAAATTCAGACTTTTAGGAAGTATTTCTAATGTCAAAACAAAGGCATAGCTTTTGCTAAATTAAAGTTGATACAGTTAGCAACACTTATCTATCAGAGTATGTTCTAACCTGGAATCTCACCCATGTCAGCTCACCCTCTGCTGTTCAGGGTAAACACTCTTGACTGATACAGACATCCGCTATAATAAGAGCCTGCATGAGTTTCTCCTCACTGTTAACTAAGGAATCTAATCCTGTTCATCCTGGCTTCTGTGACCCCTTGTGTTTTCCTTCCCTCCCTCTCTCTCTCCCTCACCCTTGTCCCTTTTATCCCTCCATACCACTCCCTGCATCTCTCTGGTTTTTTTTCTTTCAATATTCTGTTTAAGAAATCTCTTTTTGCTCCCCCACTTATCTTGAACCCCAAACCTACTCCCTTTACATTCTGTGGTCACTACACCTGAATCAAGATGATTCAAACTTTAATTTTTAAAAATATACATATATAGGGGGCTAGAGAGATGGCTCGGTGATTAAGAGTGTTTGCTGTTTCACAGAGGACCCGGGTTCAGATCCCTGCTCTCACATCACAACTGCCTATAGCTCCAGTTCTAGGGGACCAGGGTCCTCTTCAAGCCTCTGCAGGTACCTACACATGTACGGTGCTCATACATACACTCAGGCACACACACACACATAAACATAAAATAAAAATAAATCTTTTTGAATGTGTGTGTGTGTGTGTGTGTGTGTGAGAGAGAGAGAGAGAGAGAGAGAGAGAGAGAGAGAGAGAGAGAGAAAGAGAGAGAAGCTAGGCATGTGACTCCTGTCTGTAATATATAATCCTAACACTTGGATGAAGAACAGTAGTTCAAGGTCAGCCAGGATCACATGATACACCCGATCTCTAAATAATAAACCTGTATTATTGTTTATGTATGGACTGTCCACCAAAAGGGGCCATTATTCCTAAAGAAAACCTTTTCCTGCCACTTCTGAGGAAGATGAGAGTAAAGGACCTATTAGGTCTTGCCCTAACATCTTGCTGACCTTCAGAAGATGATGTAAGATAGGAAGACTCTTCCTGAACAGGGAACACAGCCCTAGGCTCCAAACCCAGCACCACATAAACCAAGCCTGGTGGCTCACATCTGCAATCCCAGTACTCAGGGTGTTGAGGCAGGGGGTCAGACGAGGTAATTACCACCTACATAAGGCTGGCTTTGGTTGCCTAAGACCTTGCAGAAAGAAAGAGGAGTCGAGGGAGGAACTGAAGGAAGAAGAAAAGGGAAAGGTGGGGAAACGAAAAGGGGAAAGATTCTCCTCGTACGATGTAGAGATTTCGATAGCGTTCATAGAAAATGTTCCTTTGATAAGGAGTCTATCAGATAGATGAGGCAGGGTTGGGCTAGGAGAATTGGCAGAAAAATATAAACGAATGGCCAGGATAGTAAAAGTATTAGATATTGCTGTTATTCAAATAAGTTAACTTGCTCTCTCTGTGTTAGGGGCAACTGGATTCTCTGGAGACCTGGGGACCTTTGCCAGGATGGGGTTTCTGGAGGAACAGCAGCCGCCCATGTTTGCAAGCTGTAGCTCCTGGAGACGCGTGCAAGAATGGCTCACAGGAAGTAAAGTTGCTGCTTCCCTGGGACACGTGGAACTCTGCACATCAGCAGAGCCACTTCGCAGCCCAGAAGATGAAAAGCAGAACCAGGCTGCTAGGGCACCACCTTGGGGACAGGTAGCATTCAGAGCATGGGAAACCACACACTTGGCCTAATCACTGGCTTTCTCACAAAGGACCCGGCATGGGACTTCCCTTGACCTCAGCGCCTAGCTGATTACTGATTAATCCCAGAAACCGAACAATGACTGTTCCTAGTAAGCTGATTGGCCTCACAAAAGGCTTCTTTGGGGACTGAACTTTTCATGGAGTGGCCAGACAGGAAATTTCCCATAGGTGCAGAGGGAAATTGGAGTTCCTGCTGGAGTAGATGTGGATAAAAACCAAGCCTTCGTGTTTCTTAGCTTTTTGTTACTATAACAAATAGCTGAAGTAAACTATGTATAAAGACAAAGGGTCATTTGGACTCAAGGATTTGGAGATTCTAGTCCATGATCAGGCTGACTCACTGTTTCTAGGTATCTGGTGCAGTGGCCAATGGCAACTTCAAGGAGTGTGTGAGTGAGCAAGACCTCTCTCCTCGTCATAATCCAAGAGGAAACACAGAGAGGAGAGGACCCGAATTCCACATCCCCTGAGGGCTAGGCCCCCCCCCCCCCCCCCGTGGCCTCTTTAGGGATCTTTAATTCCCCCACACATACACCAAGCCCCGTCTCTTAAAGGCTCCCACCTCTCAGTAGCACCACCCTGGGGATTCAGTCTAGAGCATGAAGGGTTTCTTGAGGCTGATCTTTCTAGGGATGGAAAGCTGCACATGCATTCATCGGGTCATCTCGTCAGGTCAAGAATTGTGGGTATCTTGAAAAACAGCCGTTCCTAACAGGACACTGTTAGGAGTATTTTCTAACATGAGCTTTCCACCGATGCAAAACAATCTCAATCAAATCAAATCAAACCAAATTAAAAGATATCCAGGTTTAATTGGACTCCTGCGCTCTCAGGTGGCACCGAGGGGAACCGGAAAGCCGCCAAGGTGACCATGGGGTCCCACGTGTTTATTTTGGGGGGAGCAGTTTATTTATTTATTTATTTTTTGGTTTTTCGAGACAGGGTTTCTCTGTGGTTTTGGAGCCTGTCCTGGAACTAGCTCTGTAGATCAGGCTGGTCTCGAACTCACAGAGATCCGCCTGCCTCTGCCTCCCGAGTGCTGGGATTAAAGGCGTGCGCCACCATCGCCCGGCTAGCGGGGGGAGCAGTTTAAATAGCCTGGGGGAGTGATCTTGACCTTTTCTGGGAAGGGGTCAAGGTTTGGTGGGCTACCTTGACCCTCCTCGAGGAGAGTTCAAGGTTCAAGGGGCACAGGAGCAGGGCCTCCAAAAATGGAGGCCGGAGATTGGGATTTACAGACACTATGAATAGAGTGTTTTCCACCTGCTGCTTCTAAGACATGGGAGTCCATTTTTGTCCAGAATGAGGGACCACTGTCCTTCATAAATGCAAGAGAAAGTCAATGATTCCCATATTTGTCTTGAAGTGCAATGCCTTAAACTGAGACACACAAGTTTCACATAGGTAAATGGGAATCTAGTCACTCAACATAGTGAAAAGAACTCCAGCTCTGCCCCTTGGCTTATGCACTTGAAAAGATAATTAACCTCGTTCGGTTCCTCTGCCGTGAAGGCCTCCACCCAGCAGTTTTTATTATCATCACATGTAATATAAATAAAGCATTTGGCCCAGGGCTGACACATGTCAATACATGAAAACCATCATGGTTATTTTTTCCTACAGAACTATGGGCATCATACTCAGCCTTTGACAAAGGAGGATAATGAAGCTTAAAAGGCTGCAGACCATGTTCAAATAGTAAGCTGAGGAGCTGAGGTGCCAGCCGTTTCTGTCTGTTTGGATTGCCCGTGTCTTTAAACATGTTATGACCTCTGAATAACACAGACTACAAAGTCTACACTCATAAGAGCCATTCATTCAGGGCCCTAGACAGCTGGCTGCATGGGTTCTGGATGCCTACCAGACTGTTTCAGACAGCTGGAGCAAATGAAGTCCAGACTGAAGGCATCCATGGGAAGCACTCTCCTGGGTGGAATGGGGAGCATCTCTACAAATGACTTCTGTAGACTCCTAAAGGATCTCGCAGTTACTAGTATTGCAGTTTAGATCGGCAGGATGTTCAAGCGGGTAAAAGCACTTGCCGCATATACCTGAATACTCGGATTCAGTCCCCCAAACCCATGGTAAAGGAGAGGAGAGAAACAACTCTCAAAAGTTGTTGCTGACCTCCACGTGTGTACCATGGGACACACAACACAAATTAATGTTTTAAATCTTTAAGTATAAAGTTTAGTAGATATAACATCAAAACTCCAAATCCATCCATTAGACACACTTGAGTATTTCTGAAGACTACATACCAGAATGGCTTTTAAGCCATGGTCTTTATACAAAATATTGTTGGCAGAACCTTTTAGGAACTATAACATACTCAGTAACACTTTTTTCAAAAATAATAAACGAGTGGAAATAGCCACTATAACACCGAATATGGTGCTTGTGGCATGAAGTAAACATTGTCATGAGCTCTCAACTCCTGTGAGAACAGGAAGACTGAAAGGTCTCTACTTCAGACTACCCTGCTGGCATGTCTAACGTATTCCCACAGCCAGTCTGCCCAGGGAATGCCTTTGAAGTTGGTGGGAAACTCAGACTTCACAGAGGAACTACAGATGTGTATCTCTTATCATTGATAGAGATCTGCATTCATATATTATAACCAATATACTTCACAACTGCAGAACAGCCAAATCTTCCTATCTCAAACCCAAATGTAATTAACTCTGAAGAACTTACTGCGCTGCTGGTAGCAGAGCCGCTCCTCCTCCATGAAGCCCTTAGCATCTGTCGACTGCAGCCTATTCAATTCTTGGTTTCACTCCCACCAAAGGAGTCTCAACACTGTACTTTGGTAGGTAAATCTCACCTACACCCCAATACTTTGTCCCACTTTAATGCCATGTCCCCTCTTGCCCAGCATCCTTAAGGTCTGTCTTCAACTGTAGTAGAGTATAAACCCCTTCTCTCCATTTCCTGCAGTAGTTCTTTGATGTGGGATTCCCCTCTGTATGCTGTGAATACCATTGGTTAATAAAGAAACTGACTTGGATCTGTGCAGGGAATAGAGATGGAGGGAACTAAACTGAATGCTGGGAGAAAAAAAGGCAAAGTCAGAGAGAAGTCATGTAGCCCTGCCAGAGACAGATGCCAGAACTTTATCCTGTAAGCCACAACCACATGGTGATACACAGATTAATAGAAATGGGTTAAATTAATATGTAAGAGTTAGCCAATACAAAGCTAGAGCTAATGGGCCAACCAGTAATTTAATTAATACAGTTTCTGTGTGGTTATTTTGGGGCTGAGCAGCCGGGGACCAACAAGCAGGCTTCTCCAACAGTTCTTCACTTAATCAAACACAGAGTCAGATAATGCCACTACCTGCTGATAGATTCAGCAAATTGTTACCTTTTAGTCTTCCCCTGATCACCCCACAAAGGGAGATTTAGTAAAATATGATGAAATGATAGTTGTGTTTTAAGAAATAAACTTTTGGTGTAGTTTTCAATGGAGCAATGATGTAAGCATACAAGTAAATGCATCATAACAATAAACGCTGAGTTTGAGTACTGGCAATCACTTTGTTTCTCCTACCCAGAGCAATGGTTCTGCAAGGCATGGTGAGCACATCTGTAATCACAGTACTCCAAAGGCCTAGACAGAACCATCTGTGTGGCCAACGTAGGCTACATCGGGAAACCTTGTCTCAACACAACAAAGCAAAGTATTTTTTAATTTTTGTTTTGTTCAACAACTATTCACCTGCAGGACACTTTCCCACAGATGTGCCCAAATACCCATGGGCGACCATGGTATTTAGGTTATGGGCCAGGCAGCTCCCATTAGGAATGGTTCCAAAATCTGTAAGCATCCACAAACATGAAGGATCTCTTTAACTAAGATTATGAAATTTAATGTTTAATATTTTTTAAGAAAAGAAATCCCACACCAAATCACAAATTTCATAAAGCCATCACATACCACAGATACCACAAATAAACGCCAAACAATAATTTTCCAACTGATTCACTTCATGAAATATTCTCCTAAGCATTTCCCTGACTTCTTGGCTGTAGAATCTTCCATCCGCTCCTCATAGCAGATCAATTTGGGTATATCATTTTTCTGAAAAGAAAATAGAAAGAACTTATTTTATCCTATGATGTAATCCATGAGTTTTCACTTATTGGTCCCTTGAACTCTGGACATCGTAGCATGTTATTATTAATGTGTTATAAATATGTAGGAATACCGGCAAAGTTGTGGAGACCTCTCTCAGGGTCTCTTTCATGTAGAAGCTACAGATATCAGGACATAACAAATTTCCTTTTTTGTGACAAACTTAAATATGTTTTGGGTTGAGATGTATGAGATAGTCATAGTTGTATATACTGTTAATTTTCAGAATATTACTAATAGAAGAAAAATTTTCAGTTTTAATCATTGATTAAAAACAAAATCTTCAGCTGGGCAGTGGCAGCATGCACCTTTAATCCCAGCACTTGGGAGGCAGAGGCAGGCAGATCTCTGTGAGTTTGAAGCCAGTCTGGTCTACAAGAACTAGTTCCAGGACAGGTCCCAAAGCTACAGAAAAACCCTGTCTCAAAAAACAAACAAAAAGCAAAAAAAATAACAAAAAAAGGAAGAAGAAAAAAAGACAAAAATCTTCTTTTTACAGTTGTACTCATGTGATGATGGAAGTATTTCCTATATATTGCTTTTTGTTTCGTATATTTAAAATACTATTTTCTATTCCATACATGCGCACAACTTCTGGAGCTGGACATTGTAAAATACTTTTAACCTCTGGACTTACAGATGTTCCTATCACCTTTGAACTCAAAAACAAAGGCAGTGAAGGACAAAGGACACCTGTGGTCTTGTTTTTCCTTGTTGGTTAGGGAGAGAACAAAAAGTAAGGGGAATGTGTGTCCCTTTCTTTTGTGTGAAACTCAGGACAGGAAATCAAGACCACAAAATAAAGCCCAGCAGATTCAAAGTGATGGTAAATGATAGATGAAACGGTGCTCCGTTAGCCTGTCTAGAGCCCAGAGGGTACCATACACTCTATCAAGGACCAGGAAAGTAGCAGAAATAAGAACCAGAGGTCAGCCTGGAGATGGTGGTACACGCCTTTAATCCCAGCCTGGTCTACAAGAGCTAGTTTCAGGACAGCTAGGGCTGTTACACAAAGAAACCCTGTCTCGAAAAATCAAAATTAAAAAAAAAAAAATTGCCGAAAGATGGTGGCGCACGCCTTTAATCCCAGCACTCGGGAGGCAGAGACAGGCGGATCTCTGGGAGTTCAAGACCAGCCTGGTCTACAGAGCTAGTTCCAGGACAGGCTCCAAAGCCACAGAGAAACCCTGTCTCGGAAAACCAAAAAAAAAAAAATATATATATATATATATATATATATATATATATATATATATATATAAATAAAATAAATAAAATAAAATCAGAGGCCAGAGTAGTGATAATAGTATGTAATCCAAGCCTGGAAATGGAGGAAGATTCAGACCCGACCTCCATCTGCAAACGGGAACACAAAGAACAAAGCCCGAATGGATCAGCTCCAACTAGTTCCATATAAGTATCCAAGGCACAAGGCAAGTACTTCAGAACAGAGCCCAGGGAGGGCCACACACGAGAGCCCTGCACCCAGACATCCTCCCTTGCCAAGCCGGCACATGAGGAAGCATGTGTGAAGCCCTGCTCCTTCGGCTGCTGCTCCAGGAAGAGTCTCAATGCACCAGGACCGATTCACGAGTAGCAGGGAAACTCCTTGAAACCTGCCGTTCACACTTGTAATTACATCTAACGCTCACTAGGAAACTTGTTTACCACAACGATGCTTTGCTTTTTAAAACTTTGCCTCTAAAACAGAGGTGCCATCGCATTTTACATGGAGAAATACGAAGCAAGGGGAACGGGAAGTAATTTCTGAAGGCCACCTCGTCGTGACCCTACAGGCTCCAACTCTTGTGCCTGTTGCCCGTGGCAGCTTGATGAACTCTCAGTACCTGAGATCAGTAGTTCCATATATTTGGGTTGACCGTTCTCTGTAGAAAATCTTTCTCTGAGTTAGGGTTTAGTGCCCTTCAGGATAAACAAACCACCCTGGCTTCAGGGTTGTCTTCATTGCACCGTTGAGCCCAAAGCCACGGTGAAACACCCAGAGTGTTTCCGTTATGTCTGTTTGTTGCTTGTTTGTTTGTTTTGCCACCATCAGCAGCAAGTGACATCCATGACAAATTTCAAAGAAAATGTGACTCTCTCCCAGTGTATTCAGTGTGGCTTGCTCCTCACAAAACAGAACCCAAATTGCTTCAAGGAGGGACTTACTGGAGAGCAATGTGTCTGTCGTGACCTTTGGAACCCACACTGGGGCTATGCTGGCAGCAGCCACACCATTCCTCTGTCCCGTTAAAGCCGGTAATGTAGTTCGAGGGTGTGTGCTCTCCCAGCACGACTATGCATTCATTACACATTCTAATTCACGGAAAGCCATTAGGAAATCGTTGCACAGAACCCTGAAGCAAGCCCTACAAGATCTCCAGATTCCATTCCCAAATTTCTGATGTGAACTTTGAAAACTACACTGACCCTTGACATCCTTTGGTTTCTGCAAAACTAAAAGGGGTGTAGGCCATTGTTATTACATAAAATGTCAGGGTTACTCCCTGTGGAAAAGGAGGCAGAAGCAGTGGAAGAACCAGAGGGAATAGAGGATGCCAAGAAAACAAGGCCTTCTAAGTCAGCACGATAAAAGCTCAAATGAGCTCACAGAGTCTGGGGCAGCAAGCACGGGGCCGGCACGGGTCTGCACCAGGTCCTCTGTGTATAGATTATGGCTTCCAGTTTAGTGTGTTTATGAGATTCCTGACTGTGAGCAAGTAGTTCTCTGATTATTATGCCTTCCCTTGGGCTCTTTTCCTTCTGCTTGTTTGTCTTGTCCAACTGTGATGTGATAGTTTTTGTATTATCTTATTACATTTTATTTCGTTGTATTTGATTACTCTCCCTTAGAAACCTGTTCTTTTCTAATGAGAGGCAGGAAGGGTGTGGATCCAGATTGGGGGAGGAGCAGAGCGAGGGGAAATCATAGTCAAGATATATTATGTGAGAAAAGAGTATATTTCCAATTAAAGGGGGAAAAAAGAAAAAGAAAAAAATGTCAGGGTTAGTGCCATAGTTGGAAAACATCTATGCCCTCTCTTACATATAGAAGCTTCAGATGTATTTTTTGCTTGAGAAAGCACTCAGGTTAATGTACTCTCTGCCTTGTTAGGTCAGCCCCTCCAGTCTCTCACAGACGTTTTCCTCAGAGCCGTAACTCCAGTGCTGCTGCCGACACGATGCTCATGGAGTGAGCTAGAGGCTATGACAAGCTGCAGATGTTCTCCGAGGATCTGGTCCACTGGGTACCATAGCTGATGAGAAATACCTGGAGAGCCACATTTGTTTCTAAGCGTTTCTGCTTGTCTAAGGAATCCCGTCCTCGGGATTAGTTCTGTGGCTTGTTTTTTTCTCAACTCCTGACTGGGGATG
Source organism: Chionomys nivalis (assembly GCF_950005125.1). Taxonomy (NCBI): domain Eukaryota; kingdom Metazoa; phylum Chordata; class Mammalia; order Rodentia; family Cricetidae; genus Chionomys; species Chionomys nivalis. Next base: position 126,414,772 of record NC_080086.1, on the reverse strand, counting down.
CCTCAAAGCCTCAAGGACGCCAATTCCTCTAAGCAGAGGGATCTCACTCCTAGCAAGCGAGCACTAGAGATACTGTGTCTCTTCTTCATCTCTCACCTACCTCTCCCTCATCCTACCTGTCCTCACCCAAGGGTGCTGGGTGTTTGATCAGCTTACCACCAAACCATGTAGATTAGTTACAATGGCTGCAAATATATACTATGCAGAGGACTGAAGCAAAAACCAAAATGGGCTAGGAAGTAAATACTGTCCTCATGAGGTATATTTTGGACCCTAACTCATTCATTAGAAATTGTCCTGACCAGCTAGTTAAATAATTATATGTAAGAATTTCAATATGAATAAAATATTTTCCTCTTATTCCTATGCTGTGTAGGAACAAAAGTATTCACATCTGTATGGGAAAACAATATTTTTAGAGTCTCAGGTAGGGCCAAATTTAAATCTGAAGATCAAAACCAGCACTCGAAATTGGGGCTCTCTCCACGTGTGCACGTTTGCTTCCTTTTGCCCTCGCCTTCCTGGATTCGGGTCAATGAAGGAAAACCGTGGCCATTCCCTACATAAGTACGGAGCATGCTCTTCAGAGCAAGGGCGGGTCACATCTCTCATCACAAAACTCAGCAGCGGCTCTCACCCTTCCTAACTCCGCGACCTTTACCACAATCTCTCATGGTGTGCTGATCCCAGCCATAAATTATTTCCATTGCTCTTTCAGAACTGCAATTTTGCTACTGTTCTGAATCATAATGTAAATCTCTGCTCTGCGACCCCAGAGGGGTCATGACCCACAGGTTGAGAACTGTGGCCCTGGAGGCTAAGAGCTGGCTCAGCAGTTAGGAGTACTTGCTACTCTTCCAAAACCAGCTTTAGTTTCCAGCTCACAACTGTCAGTAACTCCATTTGGGGGAGATCGGATGCCCTGGCTTCCGTGGGCTCCTGCACACATTTGGTGTATATGCGTACACACAGGCACTAACACACCCGAGAGCTCTCCTCTTCTGCTGGTGAGAACTCTGTTCACACTTTCAAGCCTTAAGCAAGTTTCTCCACTGTATGGTTCTCCACTGTATGAAATTGCGCCCCCCCCACCATTGGTGCATGTGTTTAGATACTTGGTTCCCAGCTGGTGAGGCTTGGGGAGAGGTTGTAGAACCTCCAAGGGAAGAGTCAGGCATAGCAGAGATGGGTCACCCTTTGAGGCTTATATGCCAGCTTCCCCGTACCCCTAAAATCTATTTGCTTCCTGATCTACAGCATGGAGAACATGCCACAATCTCCAGCTGCCATGGGTTGAGCCACAACACCGTGCCTTTCCTGCATGAAGGACTATAGTTCCTGAAACCATGAGCCAGAAGAAGAAGAAGAAGAAGAAGAAGAAGAAGAAGAAGAAGAAGAAGAAGAAGAAGAAGAAGAAGAAGAAGAAGAAGAAGAAGAAGAAGAAGAAGAAGAAGAAGAAGAAGAAGAAGAAGAAGGAAAAGAAAGAAAAAGAAAGAAAGAAAGAAAGAAAGAAAGAAAGAAAGAAAGAAAGAAAGAAAGAAAGAAAGAAAATCCATCCTCCCATAGCCCGCTGCTGTCGGGTGCTCCTCACAGTAGAAGAACAGAAGCAGTTAGGGCCCACAGAGGTGTGTTACGGCACAAGGGCAAATTCAGCATTCGCGGGCACTTCTAAGAAGCTTGCATTGGCCATGTTGGGCCCTAGCCCTAATCTGGTTTATTCAATATTTAACCTAAAATCATTGATAGCACATGATTTGGTTAGAATTATTTAGGTCAGAAATGATAGAGACCCAACCAAAAAAAATGGCATCAACAAAAAAAGAAGACTGCAATAGCTCAGACGGAACCAAGCTGACAATTTGAATGGTCTCTGGTTGCTAAACAACTGCTAAATAACAAGATAAAGGTCTCAGGATCTTTCCATTTTGGGCTTTTCATTCCTCTGGGGGTCAACCTTTGTCTGCACATTTCTCCTCCACAGTTGCAAAGTGGCCCCCCAAGTTTTAAAGACATAAGAACAGGCAGATGAAGTCTGTCTTCTGTTCTGAATCTCTTCTCATCTGAAAGAGACGTTCCTAAAGCTTCCCTGGAGTTCCCCACAGTCTCACTGCTCAGAACTGTGTGTGTCCTCTGCTGCCCTCGCTGCTGACAAGGAAAGTGAGCTTTCTCTCCTTCGGCTAAACCAGTTACGAAAGCAGCTCTACTCGGTCATGGCACGGGTGAATTAGCCATCAGTACCAGCCATGCGCTATACCAGGTTTTGTCTCAACCTGGATGTTTATGGAGTGTTCCTGGGTTTTTACTCAGGCTTGTTGCATGGCTGAACATTCGGTTTATTTCCTTGGAACATAGGTCCTTACTACAGAATTGTCCATTGAAGCTACTTATATGAGTGTTTGGTGTTTTCCTTTAGAAATCAGTTTAGCTGAGAGGCCCGGAATGGAAATGCTGGAGGAGCTACACAGATTGTTTTATGTGGTGCTCAAATACTGGTTTGCAAAATGATTTCTTTTAATTCTTTGAAGTAACACCTAAAAGTCAGAATATGATAGATATTTTTTGAATATAGATTCTTTTCTTGAAAATTCTGATTAGACCAACTGGGCCTCCCCTCCTTCACAGTGACCACCCTCTGCTTCTATGGTCAACTTGTCACAAATCCCACTTTGGATTTTGTCGTTTGCCTGGGCCACCCCTAAGTACTGGAGCTCAGCTTTCATGGCAACTAACCAAAAAATATCCACATGGTTGCTCGGTGGACCTGAATAGAGTAAACCCAAGAGTCAAGATGGCTCAATCTGAGATTGAGAAGCAAATACATAGACAGAAGAAGAAACTCACCAGGGGATCTGAGGCCTAAAGCCCATTCCCTAGGAAAAAGCATTTCAAAATTCAGCCTGCTCCCCCGCACACACACACATCTTGGGAAGCTGGCCAACCCTGATAGGAGAGAAAGAGGAGGAGAGAATGAAGCTTCCCTTGTTCCTTGGTCTAGTCTACAACATTCGCTGTGTCCCAAGAGGCCCAGAAAAGCGGATATGATTACCTGCTGATTGCGCTTTCAGGTTGCAGAACAAGCCAGCTCCCGCTAGTGACAGTATACAGTTACTATCTGCTCTGCTTGTCAGACCTTACTGCAACCTTCTCTCCAGGAATTTCTTACTTTGTCTGCCATCCCCTAAACACAGTCACACTTCTCCTATCTTGATAGGCCTGGTGGCAGGTGGCCCAAGGAGGACTCTGGACACTGTCTCAAAGAGATTAGTGTTTCCAGTTCTCTACATTTCTCAAGGTCCACCATTTCCTTCCTTTTGTAAACTCCCACTCGTGATTATACCCATTTAAACACATCAAGACAGGAAAGGCCAGAAAGGACATGGCTACCAGTTATTTCAGTAGGTGGCTGGCCAATTCTAAACTAAATTAGAACCAAAATGATAACTTCCCAGGATTACAATCCAGAAATAGCTCGTATTCAAAATAAATAAAAATGTGCCTAGGGGCTGGCGAGAATTCTCAGTGAGTAAAGCATTCGTCACAAAAGCCTGGCCTACGTTGGAATCCTCAGAACTCATTTAAAAACCAGGCAAGATAGTGCACATGTGTAATTCCAGGTCTCCTAAAGGGGGCTAGGAAGTGGAGACGGGAGTCTCTAGAAGCTCACATGCCACCTTGGCATCCACAGCAATGAACAAGACAGACCTTGACGGAAACAAACTGGAAGACAAGGGCTGGCACCGGAGGTTGTTCTCTGATTGCCACATGAATTCTGTGACATACATTCACCCACATTCACACACACACACACACACACACACACACACATGCGCACACACATGCATGCGTATACACACACACCATACAGTAACACAGAGAAAAGGTTTTTACATTCATAACATGACACAATGTTGCACATTAACATGGGCTCCCAAGTACAGGTTTGAAATAGTGTTATGACTACAACAGTGCTTTAAAATGAGGACATTTTTTCCCAGATTCGCAAAATGGGGAATTCCATATCCTAGAGATCACTGTGGCCTTTGGAGATGTTTCTATCAAACTGCATTTGGCCATAGGAAATCAGGTCAGTGTAATGAGATCAGACATTTTGAGTCCAGGGCATCCCTTCAAGCACAGCGGAATCTGAACAGTTGTCCTCTCTGACACCCAGGTGACAGTCTGCTGTCTGCTCCACTCTCTGGTGGTGTGACGTGCATGCTTCAGGAAAAACTAGTAGAACAAAGGAGTTCGTTCTACCCAAAGACCCTCAACATCTGGAGTGTAGGCTCTGAGGACACACAAAGGAGTCAAGCACCATCTAAAAGGCCTCTCTCCTGGTCTTGTCATCATCACCGAGATGTACCTGAAGGAGGTGATTAGGCAGGGAACAGGGAAACCGAAATACCCCATAGGTTTTCATCTATTTGCTATATCACTTAGGTCAGTCCAATACAATTGGAAGTTATTAATCAATTACGACATGCCCAGCACTGTGCTAAAGACTGTATGAACTATCAAATATGTCTATGCCAAATTCTTGACCTTAAGAAACTTTCTATCATGCTAGCTGGCTAAAGTTACCCTTGTGAAGAAAATAAATAAGACAAGAGTGTAAAAAAAATAAAAAAATAATAAAATAAAATAAAGAGTGTACCAAGTCTCAACATTGGTCTTGTATCTTTGTGATTTCAATTTTCTTATTACTATTCTGCAGATCCATTTACTAATTCACAACAAATTAAATTAATCATAATTTAAACATATCAAAATCTAGTATAGGTTGTATTCCAGTATAGCTAACCTGAGAAGACAGATAATGCTGAGTCTTGACAATAATGTGGGACCACTAGACCTCTTCTGCATCGATGATAGAGAATAAGCCAGTGGAATAACTTTGGGAAGCTGGCATTATTTATGAATATATGGACAGGGCTCGCTGGATGTGCAGCTCCTACCCCCAGGGATTCAGTCAACCCCAGATGGGAAATATTTGAGCAATTGTTGCATTGGTACTGAAGATGTCACAGACTGTCTTTCTTGTCATTACTCCCTAAACAATATTATCTCCGATGTATAATATTTGCATTGTATTAGGTACTATAAGTAACATATAAGGGAGAAGGCAGGAGTATAAGGGAGAAGGCAGGCATGATGACTCACACCTGTAATTCCAGCACTCAGGAGGCTGAGGCAGCAATATTGCCAGGTGTTTGAGGCCATCCTAGGCTATGTTGTCACTTTAAAGCTACTTGAGGCTATAAAGAGAAACCTTATCTAAACAGGAAAACCAAAGAAGGAAGGAAGAGAAGAGGGGAGGGAGAAAGGAGGTAAGTGATATGAAGTAGTATGCCATTTTCTATCAAGAGTTTCAGCAGCTTCAGGTTTTGGTATCTAGCACAGTTCAGGAATCAATTTCCATAGAGGCAAATTGATGCCTTTATATACTATGATCCAGCAATCCATTCTCCTAACTACCAGAAATTCATATGTGTTTTTTATCAAAATACACATCCAAGTGTGCTCACTAAAACACTATAATAGCCCCTAACAACAACCCAGATGATCACAAATATTAGATGCATAATATAGTCAATCATTAATACACTATGGAGTAGTGGCAATAAACAAACTGTAATGACAAGCAACAATATAGATGGGCATCACGAAAATGATGTGAAGAAGCCAGATGAACAGATAGCTATGGTCTGGATGGTCCTGTTGATTTAACAAAAAAAGGCCCAAACGTAAGTGAAGCTAATCCATGGTACACTGAGTAAATGCAGAGTGCTTACCTTTGTCTGGGAGTGTTAGCCACCGGGTTGAGGCAAGATGAGAAGCGTAGGCTGCTGTTAGGGATGGATGTCTTGAGCCGGGCTGGCTGTGTGAGTAAGTTCACGTTGTGAAAATAGGATTTGCCTGCTTTTTTACATTCTCATTTGTTTAGTGCACACACGGGCAGGGATGAGAGGACAATTTGCAAGAGTCCTGGAAACTCCACTGAGGTCATCAGGCTCCGCAGGAGGTGCTTCGGTCTGCTCAGCGTCTCTCTCGCACCTACATGGTTTTCAATGTCTCACAACATCAATAAAAATGTCATGAAAGGGTCATATGCAGGCCTTATAAATACATCAACATTTCCTTAAAGTGTTGTTTTTTGTTTTGTTTTGTTTTGTTTTGTTTTTTTTTTTTTTGGTTTTTCGAGACAGGGTTTCTCTGTGGTTTTGGTGCCTGTCCTGGAACTAACTCTTGTAGACCAGGCTGGTCTCAAACTCACAGATATCCGCCTGCCTCTGCCTCCCAAGTGCTGGGATTAAAGGCGTGCGCCACCACCGTGTTTTTTTTAATGGAGAATTAGAGCCCAGAGAAGCTGTAGAAATTGACTCCTGGTGGCCTTTGCACAAGACCAGATATTTTGACCTTCCGAGCTCTGCTGTGTTTGTTCTTGCTCTGTAACTGATTTTCTAGGTAACTTTATTTTTTCATTATAGATTCTTATTAGATTTATTCATTTTATTTAAGGTGAGAGTGTGTTGCCTGCATTTATCTGTGTGGACCATAATCATGCTCGGTGCCCACAGAAGCAAGAAAATGGCATCAGATCCCCTTGGACTAGAGTTATAGATGGTTGCAGACAATCATGTAGGTGCTGGGAATCGAACCCAGATCCTCTGCAAGAACAAGTGCTCTTTTTTATAATTAATTATCTTTATTGATTTTATTGAGCTATACATTTTTCTCTGCTCCCCTCCCAGAACAAGTGCTCTTAATCATTGAGCCATCTTGCCAGACCTTGTAGATCAGTGATTCTCAACCTGTGGCTCGCGCCTCTTTTGGAGCTCAAGCACCTTTCAGACAAGTCTCCCTAAGACCGTCGGAAAACACAGAAATTTACATGATGATTCACAACAGTAGCAAAATTACAGTTATGAGATAGGAAAATAAATAATTTTATGGTTGGGGATCACCGCAGTGTGAGGAACTGTATTACAGGGTCACAGCATTCGGAAGGTTGAGAACCTCTGCTCCAGGTAACTTTGGCAAGACTTGTGGAGCTGGGCGATGCTCAGGAAATAGGGTGTTTGCTGTGGAAGCATGAAGACCTGGTTCAGATCTCCAACACCCACACGAAAATCTGGGCACAAGAAGATATGGAGACGGGGGACCTCTTGATCTTGCTGACCAGTCAGTCTAGACAAAATGGTGGACTCCAGTTTCAGTGAGAGTTCCTGTCATAAAAACAAAAGGTGTAGCCAGGTGATGGTGGCACACGCCTTTAATTCCAGCACTCAGGAGGCAGAGGCAGGTGGATCTTGAAGTTCAAGGCCAGTCTGGTCTATAGAGTGAGTTCCAGGACAGCCAGAGCTACACAGAGAAACCCTGTCTCAAAAAACAAAAAGTGAAACAAAAAAGCCCCCAAAGTAGAGGTGAAAGAGGAATAGACCCACCATAACCCTCTGGTTTCTGAACACACACAGACACATGTAGGCTCCGAACTCTGGGCACATGCAGATACACACATGCACATCTATGCCACATGCATAAATTAAATTGTTAAGAGACAGAAAAGAAAAATATTTCTTATATTGTATCTTTTCTAGGAGAACTGTGAAGTTGGCTTCCATTTTTCATTTCTCATCAAATAGATTTGCCTTAAAGGTGAAATTGTGTGATATTGCATCATAGCTGATGCTTTTGTTATTAATTAAAAATGGAAGCTCAAGACCCTCACCATTTTCGTGTAAAAGTAACACAATCCTTCTGCAGTGAGAGAAGTGCTGTCCTCCAAACTGAATGGCTAACCACCACATCAACTGGTTCAATGCAGTTGAAGCCCTGGGCCAAGTGTGGGCTATTTGTCCTAAACATCCTTGAGGAAACCAGACATACCTCACCTTCCCTCTTAGGATGCTTTCTCGTTTCCCACAAGGATAGATTTCTCAGTCATCGAAAGGTAAGGGAAATCACAAGACTTCAGGAATAGGAGATAGAATGTGAAAAGAATTGATCTTGATAGGGAAAGACCATGTGTCAGCACTAGCAAGCTGAGGAAGTTCAGGCAAGTCCGTCTACGCCCCCTCACTGGATTTACCTCTCCAGAGAAACTTAAGCCCCGTTCTACCTGCCTCAGTGGGTTGTGTTGAGGTAGAAGTTAGGGTATGCCTGTGAAACTGATTTTGAAAACTAACACATACAGAAGAACTCATACACAGTATTTTGGTTTTGTAAGGACGCTATCAGGTAAACTGTTTGCTTTGCAAGCAGGTATCCAGGTGAGCCATCCCCAGTGACGAAGACATGCCACAGGAAACAGGGCAAAGTTCTTGTTATGAACCTCATCTGACGAGAGATGACAGCCAAAACTGCGATGAAGAAGAAAAAGCAATGCAATATGCCCCGAGCCACTAACAAGCTTCTCTGGTTTGGGTGACCAGAGAAGAAAACGTGCCTGTGTCCTGAATGGAAGCCTAAAACTCTGTGAAGTGTTCCAGACAAAAGCAACAGCAAATGTGCTGAGATGGGAGGGGCCTTCACCCCCTGAGGACCAAGAAGTTTGGTGGGCCTGGAGCAGAGACAGCCCTGGTTAGGAAGACTGTTGACATACCCTTTAATTGGAAGGCAGAGTGGACCTCTGTGAGTTCAAGGCCAGCCTGATCTACAGCTCAAGTTCGGGGACAGCCAGGGTCACATAGAGAAACCCCGAAAAGAAAGAAAGGAAGAAATGAAAGAAGGAAGGGAAGGAGGGAGGAAGGGAGGGAGGGAGGGAGGGAGGGAGGGAGGGAGGGAGGGAGGGAGGGAGGGAAAGACACTGTATATTGTGTTAGGAAGTGGATAGAGAGGGAGGAGGATATAGGCAGGAAAATGAAACCAGAGCAAAGCCATGTTTTCAGCAGAGGAAAAATTAAAATTGAAAGACTTTTCTCCCTGCGCGATCACAAAGCTTGGCATATTGATAACATCACATGCTAGTTTCAGAGGTGGCTTTACTGGAAAGCTAATGAGGTACACAGCTAAATTATACATCTTTCCCTCTTTGGAACTCTCGACAACCTGCTCTTGTTTTAATGCATTCAAATGACATGGCAGGTTTCTGTCATAGGGATGTCAGCAGCCGGCTGGACCCTGGAGGTTTATAAATATGGCTGCCTGGAGTATTTTCTAAATCTGAGTCAGAAGGACTGGCATGGAGGCTTCTGTAGACCACCCTACTTCCTCTCTCCCTTACTAAGGCTCAGAGCCCAGACTTTCCAGCTAACCTCCCGAGTCTTCTTCCTTCTCGCCCTCACTACACTTCCGCAACACTCCACTGGACTCTTCCCATTCGGCAGCACACACATCCTCTTCTGCTTGCATGTTCTTTGCATATGCTGTTTCTACAGAATCATCACTTTCTCTAAAGCTGAGGGTAAAGAATGAGATCACCACAGCTAATCTTGAGGAAGGAAGATGGGCAATGGGTTGGGAGAAGGGTAACTGCTCTGAGGAGTCTATGAATGGCTCTCATCCCTGGAGATGTTCAACAAACAAGGATGAAGGATGAAGAGGTAGGGGCTGGGGGCGGGGAGGAGGAAATCTGAGTTGTGGGGAGTTTGCTCCCTTAAAGTCTCTTCATTAACCTGAATCAAAGCTTTCCCAGAGCAGCCCCAAACCATTGTCAGCCCTGGCCAGTGGCTCTGGTCTCAGTGTTTACTACACAAAACAATGTGTTTATCCTGTCAGAATCCAAAAGAAAAAAAAATAGCATAAATACAAAATACAAGAGAACCTGTTTAATTAAAGGCAGGAACCAGGGCAGCTAAAATGCAGAATAACAAACAGTCAAGCAGAGTTTTAGGAAAAGTGAGTTACATAATTGAGACCCAAGCAAGAGTGTTCTTATCTCAAGGTTAAAAGAAGAAACTGAGCCAATGAGCCATTCTCAGACATTTTTCCTATAAACTTTCTACCAAGCTGTGAACGCCAGCATTAGGAGCCAGGGGTGACGGAAGCCCCATAAGCTAATCATTCCCGTGTGTCCACAGACTGTCCTCCCTGGTAAGGTGTGGTTCTGTACTGGGGTGAGGTCACAGGGTTTTGAGATCATCATTTCACAACACAAGGACGGTTCCAGCTGGAAGCAACCTTTGAGACCATGTGGCCAACCTGGTCTTGTCATGGATTAAAAAGTTCCAAAGGTCAGAGACAATTGCAACGGGACAAGACTTGAGCCCCTGTGGCCCTGGCCAGTCTCCTCTTATACCTGCAGACATGGCAAACACCAGCAGTTTGGGGCCTTTGTTGGGACAACCAGGGGTGGTCACACCAACAAACTTCCTGAAGCTCTCCCCACCCCTTCCTGCCCAGGGTCTTCTCTTTTTTCCCTTTTTGTTTTATTTTTCCCCTCTCTGGTCTCCCCCACTCCCACCGCCCACAACCCACCTCTATTCTCAACCCAGTGGTGGCACAAGAGAGACGGCAAGCAATGTTTTGTCTGCGAGTGCCTCTGGGAGACAGGAAGCTGGAGACAAAGTATTTCCTTCACTTGAAACACCCTCTTCCTCTCTTCCAGGCCATTTCTAGTGCTGCTTCTAGAACAATCCAAAAGGAAAGCCTCCTCAGGGTGCCTGATGTTTGGTCAAAAGTGAGACTCCAGGCCTCTGATACCCCTATAAACAAGGACTCTGGGATGTTTGGTCAAAAGTAAGATCCCAGTCCTCTGACACTCCTATATCCAAGGAGCCTGGGATGATTGGAAGCATCACCCCAGCCCCTGGCCTGGGAGTTGCCTTGGTCTGGACTCCACCTCTGGAAAAACCAGCCAAGTGCTGACCCCTCCCCAGGGAAGGTCAGGACTGCTCCTACAGGCTATTCAGGCTACTGGCCAGAGAAAGAACACATGGTCTTCGGGTTTTGCGTGGTTCTCTCTCTCCTCTCTCCTCTCTCCTCTCTCCTCTCTCCTCTCTCCTCTCTCCTCTCTCCTCTCTCCTCTCTCCTCTCTCCTCTCTCCTCTCTCCTCTCTCCTCTCTCCTCTCTCCTCTCTCCTCTCTCCTCTCTCCTCTCTCCTCTCTCTCTCTCTCTCTCTCTCTCTCTCTCTCTCTCTCTCTCTCTTCCTCACCATGCTCCCGGCCACCCAGGTTCTCTGTAGTAAACATGGGCATCTTTTATTCGGTCTAATTTGGTCTAATTGGAATTATTTGCATCGGCAGAGAGACTCGTCTTAAGATTAGTCCTAACACCCACCAGCTCCTAGAGGGAAAGCCCAAGATGTGAAAAGAGGGGATAACAGTTTAAAAAGAGAGGGAGTTGCCATCGGCCCAAGTCTTGACTCACCCAATGACCTTTCTTCCATAGCTTTTTCTTTCCTGCTCGCCATTGCCCCACTAGAAAACTGCTCATGTCTCAAGCAAATCTCTCCGCAAAGTAAATACATTTTAGTAGTATACTTTTAAGACCCAACAGCTTCCAATAAAAAGAAAGTTCTGTGCAGATGTTTCAAAGAGAGATTTGGGGACAGGATTTTTCTTGACCCCCTTTAGATTATAACTCTGAAAACACCGGCCTACCTGATGTAGCTAAAGGGAAAAATCAGAGCCTTCACCTCTCCAGACCCATTGTCAGGAAGCAAAGTCCACTCCTGGTGTCTATCACTCACCCTGGTGAGACACACGTTAACATAATCACATTTCTCATAATGTCCTTTGAGGTTGCAGCCTGTGCTGCTGTTCTCATCAGGGACACACAGCACTGCCCATACTCTCTGGTCTTCTTTTTAGATAGAGATGAAAGGAAACACAAAACCTAAACACAGCTCAACAAACCCTGACTTAAATAATTGGGTACATGATGACTTCTTAGCCGCCTGTGCCTGGGAGGATCATAGCTTTAAATCCAGCACGACAAGGTCCAAGTTCATTCTATGAGCGATGAAGTGGTTCTTTGTTTTCAGGACCTGCTGGGCCAGGTTGAAGGAAGAGGCTGTCTCCTTACTTGGTTGGTACAGTCCCAGGGGCGTCAGGATTTCACAGTCTCTAGCTGGACGCCAGGCAGAGCTGGCACACTCACTGGAACAGAACAAAGCCTTGGGAGAGACTTTTTCCGGCAACATTGCCAGCATCTCTAATTATTCTGGCTCTAGCTTTGGGGACTTTAAAAATGACGAAGTGATAGGTTTGGAATGTATTGGTTCCTCCAGAGAAAACTGCAAGAATCCCACGGACTTGAGAATTGCAGTGTAGGCTTTCCCACTTTCCCTGCCACATCAGCAGAGACTGCCAAGGAGGAGAACTTGCAGCTCTGGGGCCAGAGCTAGATAGACCCTTTGTCTTTATTAGGCCATCCTTGTCTTAAACTTGGATTGGAATATAAAGCACCAGCCTCAAACTGGGTGGCTATTGCTGAGTTGCTTTGCATTTGCAGGAAACAAGACCTTTTTCATTCCTTTGGGTTCTCTCCAAGTAGAGTGGTCTTTCCAATCTTCAGGGTGAGCGATGAGTTGGAGAGAAAGCACAGAGAGTATGTGAGCCAGTCTGTGTGTGTTCAAATTTCTAATGCTAGCCTGGTACAGTGGTGCACACCTGTAATCCCAGTACCCAGGAAACTGAAGAAGGAGGATCACACTTTTGATGCCAGCCATATCAAGACTTCGTATCAAGAGTCTTCCTATCAAGTCTCTCTCTCAAAAAAAAAAAAAACCAACAAAAATTTTAAATAAATAAACTTCTAGTGCTACTTCTAGAACAACCACAAATAAATCCTCCTCAGGTGCCCAGCTGTTCTTAAAACCCTGCATCGTGTGCCATAGAGGGGTGAGATGGTTAAAAGAGGAAGGGAGCCTGATGACATCTGGTTCACCTTCAGAAAAGAACACCCACTTTTACTGAGAGCAGCCATTGGACAATGCCAAAGACCATCCCATCACAGATGTGTTGAGGATACGGTGGGCTCATTACACAAGACTGTCCATATAAGGATCTAGGGGAAATTTTACTCTGTCCCTAAAACCAAGAAAAGGCACCTTTCTCCTAATCAATTACGCTGCTCTTGAGATCTGACACATTCTTGCAGGCCATCTTCAAGATGTAACCCCATATTCTGGACGGCTTCTGTTCCTGTAATTTTGTCAGGTTGACTTGTGGAGAACTGACTTCCCATAAGTCTAAATCCTAGAAGACATTTCCCATGGACAACTCAGAACTTCAAAAGGTCAGATCCCAACCCAAAAACATATCCCTGCATCTGAGTATCTGACAATATACTCATTCAAGAATAAAGAGTGAAGTAACAAACATATAGAAATCTCCTTCTATATAACAGGAATAGCCATAAACACGAGAGACAAAAGTCCTTATTCTCTCAGAGTTTGCAATCTGGTAGAATTTATCACATTGGATGTGCTTGAATTTGTAGGTATGCTAATGAACCTAGCAGATAGTAAAGTGAAAATCTCAGGGAAAGGTCATGATTTGCACCCCAAAGATCAGATAGGTTAGAAGAATCACCATGGTTGATAACAATCATCTACTTCAAAAGAGAACTTTTGATGTTTCTAATATAAACAAATGATAAATGTTTGAGGTGAAGGGTTATGTCAGCTACACTGGTCTGATTGTTGCATACAAGTTCTAAAACCATGCCATTTCCCATAAAAAGATACAATTATGCACGACCTAAAATGTGTGTATTTTGTGTGGTTGGGCTATCTTGATTGTTAATGTGATTGGATGGAGGGACCCTTAGGAAATTAGTACGGAATATCTCTGAATGTACCTGCAGGACATTCCAGAAGACAAGTAGATTGTAAGGGTTCTGACCTAATCAGTTTCATCCATTGATGAATCCAAATTTTGGGGAGACAACCGGAAGATTGTGGGGTATGGAAGAGAGTTCTAGTTAGAGGAAGTAGATCTTTGGGGACCTCTTTGTCCTGGACCCTTACTGTTATTCCCCTTCCTTCCCTGTTTCTACCCAGAAACAACAAAGCCAAATAACCATAGGCTGAAACCTCTAAAATCAAAATAAGTTTTTCCTTCCTTAAATTGATTTTTCTCGAGCATCTGTCATCTCACAGAAAAAAAAAAAAAACTAACTGATACAATACCACGAATATGAATGAGAGTGAATAGGGAATATAATAAAGACTTCAGAGAAAGTGGAAGAATCAGATTTTATTAGCTGTGAGACAAGATCTGAGGCCCAATTTCCTTGCCTGTGTTGATGTCACAGATGTTTCTAGTGAGAAATCCGTGATGTAAAATTGGTAAAACAGTTAACACAGTGCCCGCTCAGTAGGCACAAGTTTCAACTACTTCTATCATTATCCAAAGATCTCTGAGAGGAGAATTGTTCTGTTTGGGCATTTTGACCACATGACCTATTTCAAGCTGAAGGGTGTTAGAAATGGAAGAAGAAAGACTGTCATTCTATAGAGGCCACAGCCAAGAAGATCACCTTAAATCCTAATATTTTTAGTAGAAATATTGTCGATGAAGACTTTTTTTTCTTCCATCTTAGTAATCTCTAAGATTAGGTGTCATATTTGTAATGCAAAATTGGGTGTAATGGATTATCCTTTATTTACCCACTGTTTCGGTTAGAAGGTAAATCTCGCTGTCCCTTTCATTCTTCTGATGAAAGAGGTTTAGTTCTTGGCCACTGTTAAACAATTCACACAGATAGATAGCCTAAGCCTTCTAACTCAAACCCAGTATGGTTTGATTGTTTTGAAAGAAGGAGAAAAGTCTGTTTTTCCCACTGTTATTCTTGGTAATATTGCAGTGTTATATGCCAGGAATAAAAATCTAAAAAACACATCGTGGAGTGCCTTGCAAGCAGCTTTGGGGTTAGTCTTCAAGGTTTTTAGCTGGACACTTCAGTAAGTGTAATGTCTAAATGTTTGTCGCCCACAGGCCTTGAACTAGAATTCTGCACAGTGGAGAAACAAGAGGAAGAGGGGTAGAAAGGAAAAGACAGGAAAGTTGGAAAAGTCTCAAAGAGTCGGTTCCCTCTTTAAAGCACATTTCAGCCTCTGAGGGGAAATTATTTTTGTGTTTGTTAAAGGATTGATCTCAAATGTAAAACATGAACAATAAATGATATTCTGAACCAAAAACAATCTCAGATTCCAGGATCTTGAACCCTTAATCTCTCCGACGTATATACTTCTTACCATTAGCCCATGTGAGTACCTGTTTCTCTAGTCATCCCAGGCACCATCGCTTTGAAGAGCCTTCTCCACAGCAGGGCAGAAATCAGTTCTATAAGCAAATTGGTACGCTGCCACATCCACGGCTGTCCCGCCTGTGTGACAAAATGCCTCTCAGGTGGTGGCCGTCTCAAAATGAGGGGCTCGTGCTTCCCGGAGCTTGGCCCCCGGCGGTTCCCTGGCAGTCTGCTCGAGTTGAGGTGCCTGATCAGCCTCAACGATCTCGTTCACTTTGTTCCTGGCGATGGTTTCTTGCATTGACTCTGCTTCTGTTCTATTTTTCTCTTGACAAAAACTTAATCTGTTCAAGGAACCAGGAAGCATTTCCGACGGCTCCTTGAATACGGAGGAACTGATGCGTCAGTTCCCTCCCTTGATTCAGGCCATTAATGTTATGATTAAAACTCCAGCTCACTCTCTGGGGGAATTTATAGATACCCTAGAACAGAAAGAGCCCATGATAGGAGATTTGGTAGAATATGGGTAAATTATGAAGGAAAATGTATGGAATGGCATGAGTTACCATTTATGGAGAGGCTAGCCAGAATGAGAAACCCCTGGTGCATTTTAGATAGGAAAGAAAGGCAGGCTATTCTTGATAACATGAAGTCAGTCATTCAATATTGGAACAAACCCTGGGGGTGGAATCCTGAAGAATGGTGTTTGGGTTACCTTGGTTACCTTGAGGGCAGATATGATTTAGGGCCATGAGGAAGCACAGTTGAAGAATGGTGTTTGGGTTACCTTGGTTACCTTGAGGGCAGATATGATTTAGGGCCATGAGGAAGTGCAGTTAGTTAGTGGTATGAGACGAATTTCAAAAAAAAGCTCTGCCCACCTGGCCCTGACCACAAGACTTGCTGAGAATAATTAATTGTCTGTAATCATTTTTCTATGGAAACTTTTATGTCTGCCAACTTCCTTCTGTAATCTCTTAAAAGTGATGCTTAAATTTTAGTAAAGTTGCAGCATATTCAAATCTCATTAGAGTTGTGTCTGTCTGTCATTCGCCGAATCCTGGGTTCTCCTAAGCCTTCACCCCTGTTCTCCCTCGGTCTTCGATCTCCAAGAGAGTCAGTCCGCGGCAGTACGCGATAAGAATCCCTGTAAGTGTTACAGTTCCGAGGGAGAAAGCTTCCCCAAAGCAAGGGTTACAGCTCTAAATGGAAAGGTATCCTGGAATTCAGGAATCAAGGAATACCACATGTTGTAATATTGAGCGGCGGGGCTGCGTCCCCGGCACCCAGCCGCCCGCATGGCTAGCTTAAGCCCCAAAATAATTACACAGTAACTGTATTCTTTTAATCACTGCCTGGCCCATTAGTTCCAGCCTCTTATTGGCTAGCTCTTACATATTGATCTAACCCATTTTTAATATTCTGTGTAGTACCATGAGCTGGCTTACCAGGAAAGATCTTAACCTGCGTCTGTCTGGAGTGGGAGAATCATGGCGACTCCCTGACTCGGCTTCTTTCTCCCAGCATTCTGTTCTGTTTACTCCACCCACCTAAGGGTTGGCCTATCAAATGGACCTAGGCAGTTTCTTTATTAATTAACCAATGAAAGCAACAGATTAATACAAGACCCATCTCCATCAACCACAGAGTCACACTGTACAATAAACCTCACACAAGAGATTTATTGGGAGGGAAAACCCCAGGAGGGTTATTACCCTTGCTCAGGCAAGAAGCAGCAGAGAACTGAGCAGAAAACAGGGTTTATATAGGGTTTCTTGGGAGGTGTAGGAGTGGAGTTTTCCAGGCCTGAGATTTCCAGGGTGGGGATGGTGGGATTTCAAGTCCTGATCTTGAGATGAGCCCAGGGATTAGTGAGATTTCAAGATCGGGAATTGGTGGGTTTTCAAGTCCTGAGTTTGGGCTTTGTACTCTGTAGAGTGGATCTTGATTGCCTGTGTCTGGAGGGCCTGAGTTTTGACCAATAGAATGTTCTGTGGGTTGAGCCTAGTGTTTGGAGGTCCTCAGGGGTGGGGCCTGCTTACAATACCCACACAGACAAACCCCTCAGGAGTTGAAAGATCTTTAAAAGAAACCATCTTTACTGTGTGAACTGAGTGCTAGTGTATTGTGAAGAAAACCATGTTGATTATAATTTCTATTCATGCAAAGTGATGAAACCAGCAAGTGGCTTATGTAGAGAAAAGCAATTCCCAAACATCATACTCTTTCCCTCCATTGTCATAGGATAAATGAGCTGCACGCAGCACGCCCCCATATCAAACCATCAACCAAGAGCTAGCTCTTCTCAACTGACTGAAATCACGTACCTGGGAGCTGGGAGTCCAGGATATTTTTTTTTTTTGAGCTAAAACTGTCTCACTGCCATCTGAACCTTGGAGACATCCTTCTAGCTGCTGGAAAGCAACAGTCAGGGTGCCAATTCTCGATCCCACTGAGAGCACTTAGCAGAGCTCTCTGAGCTTAGATCGGAGCCTAAGTGTTCACATACAAAGGACAAGGAGGAAACCAGGTCCAGGAAACAAGCCTCTTTGCTTCCTAACTGTGAGCCATTTCTGCTCTTCCAATAGCTCTGATGTTGGTTATGAGCCCTGTGCTGTGCCTTGGATTTCAGGCTTTTTGAATTATATTAGATGGTTTTATGAACTATTCCATAACTCATAGGGACAGCAAAAGCTACAAGGTGTGTATGTATCATTTTGTCTTTATCCTGACCCAATACTCCATGAATTAACCCAAGCTTGCCTTTTCTAGACAGATTATATTATAATAAATCCTTGGAGTCTCAAAGAACTAGCATATTGTCTCAAGTGATCTTATAATTGCTATATATTTTTTAAATTTCTATGTCAGGTTTTCTTTTGGGCTGCCAATCAGCTCTCAAATCATGACATGGAGACTTATTATTGGTTATGAATGCTCGGCCCTAGCCTATGCTTGTCCCCCTAGCTCTTATCATTTTACTTAACCTGTTTCTCTTCATCTATGTTTTGCCTCAGGACAATCAGCTACCGTGCAGAATAATCGTAGTCGACGTGTACCCTCTACAATGTATGGAGAGGAAGCATGTCAGGAACTTTGCCTCTGTGGTTCCATTTCAACTTCATAAACACATTTATAATTATACACAGCTAAGAGATGCTGAGTCAGGAGTTGAAGAGATGGCTCAGCAGTTAAGAGCACTTGCTGCTCTTCTAGGGGACCTGAGTTCAGTTCCCAGTATCCATTTCAGGTGGCTCACGACCATCTATAACTCTAGATCCAGGGGACCTGACCTCTCTGGCCTCCACAGTCCCATAGTCACATATACACACCCACATGCAAACACACATGCACATACACACACGCGCACACACACATACCTATACATAATTAAAATTTAAAAAAATCTTTTGAAAAACAGATGCTGGATCTAAAATGCAGGGAAAAAAAAATAAGTACTTTCCCCAAAATCCCAACTGCAAGTAGTGGGGTCCCAGGGCGAATTCAAGGATGTCTGACCCCAATCCAGTGTGGTGGCATACTCCTTTGCCCAAGCAGGGACAGATCAGGGAATAAAATTCCTGGCACCTCACTCTTTCCACAAAAAATCTAGGAAGAAATCATGAAGTCTTCTCAAAGAAAAGATGGCTACTGGAGGCCGCAAGCTGATTGCATGTGTTCCACCCCATGAGACCTGTTTCTGTGGTGTTCCAAACGTGTGCAAAGACCACGGCTTAATGGCAATGCTAGGGGAGGGACGCGGGCAAGTCCATGTGAGGAGGGGGAGAAAAAAAAGAGGAAATCTGTGCATAGGAAAGGCAGTTCAGAAATGATCTCTGTTTATACAGTTGTAGTGCAGATGAAAAATTGTATCTCATTCATTCACTCGCTCGCTAATGCAGCGAACACTTCTCCCACATCAATTACATACAGTGCGCGGAGCTGAGTGTTGAGGACAGAGCCAGCGGAAGGTGGAACACAAATCCTTGCGAGCGTAAAACTCTGCGCAGTAGAGAAGAGAATCAAGAAGTCAGTGAGTCTTTGTAGATAGAAATTATCAATGGGTGGGAATGGCGAGGGGCGGGGAGTGCAGATTTCAGAGCAGAGAGAATTGTTGTCCTGAGCGTGGGACAATGAGGCAGGTGTCGGAAAGGAGGTCCTTCTTGCTAAAGTTTGACTTGAGGCTGGCTGGTGGCCTGCCAGAAACATTCTCCGTGAGATCCCCACACAGCTTGAGCACACTCTCTACTAGTCCCAAATAATGACGTCCTGAAGGGCTTTTGGATTATGTTTGTTTGTTTGTCTGTTTTGAGACAGGATTTCTTTGCGTAGCCCTGGCTGGCCTTGAACTCAGAGACCCACCAGCCTCAGTGCTGGGATTTAAAGGTGTGCACCATCGCAGCCCAGCTAAGAACGACTTTTTTCAACAAAGCTCTTCAGCCCTTTCAATGGGTTATTGGCCCACAGTTCTACAGAGACGTTCTGTCCACAGCAAGGAAGGCAAAGAGGCCAACGAATTCCCAACTACCAGCACCCATTTCAAAGAACTCTTCCAGCGTCCTGCAGGACTGCTGAAAGTGTGGATAAGGGAAACCCGCTGGGTATTACCTGCAGCATCCAGGGCTGCAGCCTCAACTAGCAACAGTTTTTCAACAGAAATATTTCAGAACCCAGCTCTGCTGTTGCTCTGCCTCATAAAACCAGGAGACACCCCTTTCCTTCCCTTATCTCCTCAGTTTTGCCCCTGAAGAATTGTTCACTGAACATCCTGGTGGAATTATAACGCACAGACTCATGTTTTCCGTGATAACCAGACTCCTCCACTTTCTGTTCTCATGCTCAAGGAAATAACCACCAGCCTGGGAGAGTTATCGATTGATTTCTCGTGCCAGGTTTGGGAACTTGCAGCTTTGAGTCTAACCAGAAGGACTGGGAAATTTAAAACAAAACAAAGCAAAAATACTGTACAAACCTAGCAAACCTAAGTGAAAAAACGCAGGAGAGGAATATATATATGTTTTTATATAATATGTGCTATACATGTCATATATAATATGAAATATATGTTTTATATAATATATGATATGCATTATATATGTATATATTCCTTTTTGACAAAATTAGCTAAGTTACCCACAGACATTTCACCTCACAGATCTATTGCCCACTTACTAATAATGCCTTACAGACATAGCGCATCTTCATTATCTACTGACTCTCTCCATACACTAGAGTATGTATGTTTAGCGTTATTAAAGAGCATTTAATTGTTAGGCAGAATAAAGCGCAGACCCCTGCCTATTGAGGCTCCATCCAATCAGATGAAAGACTGAAGAGAAGGTTAACCATTCTCTGGAGTATAAGGGAGAATTCTTCCTGTCCAAGGGCCTTCAAATGAAGACATTAAATGAAAGTTTGTTGAGTCTCAGATTCACAGAGCTTCAGGCCAGAACTACACCAACAGCAGACCCAGCTCTCAGGCCTTTGAGTTTGAACTGAAACTCTACCCTCAGCTCTCCCAGGTTGTCATCAGGTTGAAACCCTCTACAGACCTTGGCATTCATCTGCCACTATAATCTTATGAGCTGATTCCTTTCATTTCTTCACACACACACACACACACACACACACCCCGCATGTGCCACGTGCACACATATACCCTGATGGCTCTGTTCATCCAAAGAACCTAACGAATCCACTAAGTTTCCTCAAATAAGCACAGAACAGGTATGAAGTCAAATAATTGTTCCGTTACTCATTTAGCAGCTTGCAAACACCTGCTCCCCTTCATGGTCAGGCAGGAGAGGACTGTGAATGACTGAGTGATAGCTAAGTTCCCCTTAGCCTGTGGGTTGTGACCCCTTTCACAGGGGTTGCCTAAGACCACTGGAAAACATAGATATTCACATTACAATTGATAACAATAACAAAATTCCAGTTATGAAGTAGCAATGAAAATAATTTTTGTGGTTCCAGGGGTCATCACAACATGAGGAACTGTATTAAGGGGTTGCAGCATTAGGAAGGTCGAGAGCCCTGTGTTAAAGAAAGTCATCAGTACAGAGTACGGTTTGAGATCTGCGAATCACACTGTCTGTATGGTAGGACTTAGCATCAGGTCCTGAGCGGAATGGCTCCGGGGAGTTTGCTGGAGCTGGCTGATTAGTAACCCAAAGAGCAGAAAAGATTTCTTGTAGGAGAGCGAGGGTCACTAGTGCCAGAAGGGGTCAGCCAAAAGCTGGAACTGTTGCGTGCTATGCTCACGGTTACTCGGCTACTTAAAATTCTTCTTGGTCTTCTATTTCTTAATGGGTGAACACCAGTGACCACTGCTCATCGTCATGACAAATGGGTTTGATTCAACCTTGTCTCTCAACACAACCTCTGGACTATCAGCCTATCGGACCACTTCTCAGAGTCCTTTGCTCTGAAAGGATCCCTCCTCTTCATGTGCCTGGAAATTGCCTTTTTATCCTGAAGAATCAGTTGTTTCTTCTCTGCCTCCTTTGCTTTTTCCTCTGTTTGACGATTTCTCCCTTGGTGGCTCCAATAGTCTCAGCCTCATTTACCAAATCTAAATTACTCCAGGTGGAGATGCCCATGTCTTATCTGCCCCTTAATTGCCAATGCCCAGAACTATACCTAAACATATAGGTACCTACCCAATGTCTGGTGAATTAAATTGAATTGGAAGTGACCAAGAGTCTATTACAAGCCACTGTCTTTTCCTCAGCTGACTCCCAAACAGTGCGAGAGGAAAACTGAGTGATGACTGTTATCCCTCAGACAAATTAAAGGACCACTTCCATATGCGATTAGGGTGTACCCCTACGCCCCCATCACGTCCTGTCACATTTAGACCTAGGGTAACATTCAGTCAGCCTTACACATTGGTGGTTGTAAGAGAAGTAGGCATTCTGGTCCAGTAACAAATTGCCACCAAAGAAACCTGAAAGCCTGGGCGCTTGCTCTGACTTTTCTGTTTTCTACTTCCCATGGGCAAGGCACCGCACCTGGACTCTCAACTACGGGCCATGAAGTTTTGTCATTTAAAACTGTAGGTAAATTGGAATGTGATTAAGCCATCAACACGAGGCAGAGCAGGCATAGAAAACCAACTTCCCAGGAACAAACTTGAAACATATTTAATGCCAAGGAGTACGAAGCAAAAAGTATGGCTTTCTTTGATGATTCAAAAGGCCTTTGAGCAAATGCTTCAGGCTCATCACGATAAGCACCATTTACCACAGCGCCATAAATTGGTGCAAATAAGAG
Organism: Chionomys nivalis; assembly: GCF_950005125.1. NCBI lineage: Eukaryota > Metazoa > Chordata > Mammalia > Rodentia > Cricetidae > Chionomys > Chionomys nivalis. Next base: position 126,392,362 of record NC_080086.1, on the reverse strand, counting down.
TTAATTAAAAGCTTAGCTTGAGAGAATGAGATATAAGCTAGCTTGTTGTTGTTGTTGTTGTTGTTGTTGTTGTTGTGTTTTATCTTTTCCCCCAGAGCTGGAGTCCTTGCACATGCTAGGCCAGTACTTGACTGATCTGTATTAGTTTTGAATGGAATGACTTAATGATATCATTGGCAACCACCTTTAAGCTCTCTGAGTCAAGAGCTGGAAACTCTCACTTTCACTCCCTTGGCTTAATCGCTATTTACGGGTTCCCGGCGGATTTGGAAGGAGGCTGGTACTAGGCGGTACAGCATGTGGTCAGCAATTCATTTCCAAATCACTGTTTTTAAGCCAAAGAAGTACACTTTTGGGTGTATGTAAATCCTGTAAGCTCCTCGGTTGCAGCTGCTGGACAGCTGTAAGAATTAGTTCTCATCCAGAGAGAACTGTACAAGCCTCCACAGACCGCTGGTGTGCAAATTCCCAGTTAACACGGCAGCACAGAAACTACACGGGAGGTAGAAGGCTGGGCTCCTGCAGACTGCCTGGGAGCATTACTTGTGGGGAACAATACTTCACAGAAGTGGCAAATCCAGTGTACCTCAGAGTGCCCGCTTTTGGGGTGATCCCGTTTGAGGTTTTGTTCATGGGCAAAAGCAGAAAAGTTGGAGGTCTGATCTACCACAAAGGCTGCACTGTCGTCTCTTAAGAAGTGAAACTTGTTTGGGTAGAGCGAGATGAGGGCTGATAGACTAAGGCTGGAAACGAGACGACAAAACCATAAAATCCAGGCTATAGAAATGGTTCAGCGGTAAAGAGCGCTTGCTGCTCTTGAAGAGGACCCAGCTTTGGTTGCTAGCACCCACATGTTAGCTCACAGTCTGTAACTCTGGGAGATCTGACATCCTTTTCTGACCTCTATGGGCGTCAGGCACGCACATAGTGAACATACATGCAGGCAAGCCATTGTGCACGTGAAGTAAATAAACCTAACATAAAATAATGTTTAAAGAAATAAAAATGCATAATAGAAAGGAAGGAGAAATTGCTGGAAGTGTTAGGGGAAGAAAGATGGGCTCTATGCTATGCTGTGAAAGGCTTCGTAAAGCTGTCTCCATTTTGTATACAAACCTGAGAGGGGATGGGAGGGGGCAGAACAGGCAATGGAATGTGCTTTTGCACAACTGCTTCAAGACTGTGGCCCAGGTAAGGGCCCTGCTTCTCACATGAGGTCTAAGAGCAGTACCCTGTCTGAATCAAGACTTCTGGGAATGTGGGACCTCAGATCCTCCCAGAAAGCTACCAAATCTGAACTTGTAGTTTAACCTGTCCCTCGGGGGCTACATTTGGGGCTCTTGGGCCTCCTTCCCCTTTGCTTTGTTCTCTTTCCCTCTTTCACTTTTACTATATCCCCCTCAAGTTTGCCAAAGGGATCATGTGTGAAAATCAGTACTCTGTGTGAGCGTCTGTGTGTGTGTGTTTCATGTAACCAGCCTCAATTGTTAAACATCAGAGCAAAACTGTTACTGGGTCCCAGAAAAGCAACAAGCAAGAGCCCTTCCCCACAACATCTATATTTATAGTATTTATTTATGCAGAACCTTAAGTATACACAGTGGAGAGGCAGGAACATGCCAAAAAATGCATACAATTCCTGGCCTACAAAAAAATTCCTTTTTCTTATAACCCAAGAGAATAGCCAGGGTGGGGATCAAATTGTGAAATCTTTAGACCAAAACCCATGAAATGAATAGAAGGAAGCTGTAGGCATTTGTTAGTCTCCAGACGTGTCTAAGAAAACAAGTTATGACTTTTCCAAACATTATGTGTGGGTGGCTTCTTGCTTTACATGAAATAAAGTCCTCAGTTATCTGAAGAACACACACACACACACTACAGGAAGCAGATTTTGAAGCCGTTTGTTCAAAGACATGTTTGTTAAACTGCCAAAGGAAAAATATCCCATGATGCAAAGAAATAGCAGCATAGAGTATAGAATAACCATGTGGTAAAAATTATGTCACCCCTCAAATCAGGGCCTCCACAGTATTTAGTGGAAACCTTGCAGTGAGTGGTGAAGTTGGACACAAAACCTCATATTCATCATCACCTTGTTTTCATGTAAATAAACTACTCCAAGATAATAGTGATTATGCAATTATCTTAGTTATACAGTAATTATAATATATAATATCAAATACTGACATGAGTGATTTAAAAATGGTTCTTTCTTCTCTATATTTTCTTTCTTTTTTTAAAAAAGATTTACTTATTTATTATGTATACAGTATTCTGCCTGCACGTATGCCTACACACCAGAGGAGGGTACCACATCTCATTATAGATGGTTGTATGTCACCATGTTGTTGCTGGGAATTGAACTCAGGACCTCTGGAAGAGCAGCCAGTGCTTTTAACCTCTGAGCCATCTCTCCAGTCCTTCTCTATATTTTCAAAATGCTTACAACTAATACATGTTTCTCAACTGGTTTTAATGTAAACTTTCCTTTTTTTTTTTTTTTGTTTTTGAAACAGGTCTTAGTATTGCAGGCTGGCCCCTGACTATTGAACAAACTACATATTAAAGATGATCTTGGGTTACAAGCATGTCACGCCATGAACAGGCTGTAAAAGTTCCTTTCTCATTTCAGCTCATCTCTTTCTGCGCAATCACTTCTCCCAATCCAGAAGAGGTGGCTCCACGGACTGGTGATTCTGGTCAGTTGACAATGTATGGATGGCAGGGGTGGCCCAATTGGTAAAGCACTTCCTTTGCAAGCATGAGGACCTGAATTCGATCCCCAGTACCCACATAAAAATGTAGGGTGTGGCAGCCCACACTTAACTCACAGTTATAATCTCGATGTGGGGTCTGGGGTGGAAGATGCAGATCCCTGGGATTAACTAGCCAGTAAGTCTTAATGGTTGAGAGCTGTGTCATTAAGGAGCATGTCTCAAACATGGACAGGCAGTGGATACTGGTAGCGGATATTGTCCTCCAGCCTCTACATACACAGGTATCCGTGTGCACCTGCCACACTTTCAGACATATACATGAACACACACAAACACCACACACACACAAACACACACACACACACGCACACACATTTAATTTTTTTTATATAACCCCATACCATATATTTAACTTGGATCAATTCTAGATTTAAGTCTTCAACTACGATGCGGCCCTATGCCCTCTCCTTTTCATGCCTCAGAGCCCGTGAGGACCCAGAACATAGCATGTAAGGAGCACGCATTCCTGAACCTCACCACGTAGGTCTTTTGCTTACTCTAATCCTGTCCTACTGTTCTTCCTTATCCACCACCCTGCCCCATCTCACCACAGCAACCGAGCAGGAGCCAAGAAAACACCCAAGTATTACCTTCCTCCCAGTTACACTTCCTATAAGGCCGGATCCCCACTTCTAGCTTCAAAACAGGGTTGAATGAGTACAGTCCTCGTGGCCAACCCTGGTGGATCTGGCTGCTAAGGAGGACCAAAAAGAGAACCCTAGGCACAGCCACTTGCCAGACGGCTCAGAGCAGGGAATCCTCTGCTCCAGCTTACATATTGATGGGTAAAATAAGACTTGGGGGACCCAAACAAGAATCTAGACCCTCTGGGGGTTTTCTCTTGAGAATGTAAAATGTAGAGTCAGAAGAGGCGAGATGGTTCTTCTGGACAAGTGGTCGGGAGAGCTCTTCTGGAACAGGAAATGCCCAAACATTTCTGGCCCAGCTTTACAGTTCTAGCTCCTCAGCCACTCTGGACATCAAAGCAAAGTTAATAGCTCAGAATTACTCCCAAACACCTCAGTCCCAACTGTGTCACATAAAAGCGAAGGAATTTTAACTAATGAATGGTTTGCAACCTTGACTATACATTAGCTTCATGAGAGGGCAGCACCCGAGTCTTGCCTCTGGAAATGGGATTGAACGAGTCCACCTAACCATTAGTTCTTAAAAATAAACAATACCCAAAACTCTGCAGGTGGCTGTAATAGGTGGCCTGGCCTGAGATGTCTGGCCCATAATGTCTATGTCCCGCCACATCCAGTGATGCTGAAGAATAACAAGAATCTGCTTTTTCGTCTTCACCTCTTTTAGCAGAACCCAATCGGAGCAGTCCCATTAAAATGACCAAAAGCCTCAAGTAAGGTTAAGGGTTTTTTAATGTACTCTTTGGCCTCCTGCCAGAGGCAGCTGGGGAAAGATAGTCCTTAATGACAGCGCTAATGAGGAAAGTTTCAAGTAGAAATCGTTGTGTTCTTACAGCCCCAGCAGCTGTGGGAAAGTAGAAATTGAATTACTCTCTGTGGTCAGAAGGCAGTGGGCCCAGCCCCAGGGCATGGTTGCCTTGCCCTAGTCATGATGCAACTGTGCAGATGACCTCTGAAGTGGGCGCTTTGGACTGATAATCACAGCTTGGCCTCCCGGGAGAATACCAACGCCGATTAAGAAGAGATCGCCTGAGTTCGTCAAGGAAAGTGGCTAATCTGGGTTCCAGAGAGTACTAAGTCCGAAGTAGACTACTGTGAACTTGTTGGTGGTGAGTTGGAACACAGTGACCAAAAGGTTCCGCTCGGGGAAGATTAGGCAACCATTGATTACAAGACCAAAGTTCCAAGGCAAAGAGGTACATCTGGTACTCCTAGGAAACTTTCCCAATAAAGCTGCTGATCAGGCCAGAACAGCAGGCCAACCTCTTGTCCAAAACATAAAGATTTCTGTTCACTTCCTTCCTGCTTTTTATTACTCTCCTGAGGACTTGCATGTCTAGTGTGGCTTCTAAGAGCTGTAAATAGCAAATGATGCTGTTGAAAAGTCTGTTGCCCCTGAGATATGGAGGTGTGTGTGCCCTGGGATCAAAGTTAGCCTTAGCTCAGCTACACACAAGTCCAACAGGTCTGGAGTGGGGTATAGGCATTAGAACGCTTCTACTGCTTCCCAAGTGATTCTCATGGTCAGCTCAGCGTGCATAAGCCATTCCTGCTCTACATAAGGAAGAGTTAGCATGGACTAGGGGGCACCATGGCATGGATTCTTAGAGGAATCAATGAGACAAAAAAAGTCTCTCTCTGAGTCAGGGCTTCACAAATCATGAGATTATAGATATATGCCATCTGCACTTACCAATGCCTTTCAGAGCTAATGCTGAATGAATCTTGATTCTTTGTAAATGGTCCAGTCCGTAGTAAGATATAGCAACAGAAATAAACTAAAACAAATATGATGGGTCTCAATATGTCGCTTGGGACAAGGGACAACATGTACCCAGGCTGCTAAGCAAGAGCCTTCTGCGACCTAAGCACCATCTGCAGATAGGACCAGGAGGTTTGAGGCTGCAGGGGAAGGAGGCATGACGCTGAAGAAAGGTGAAAGCAAAGCTCGTGTGTGTGACCCTTGTAGCAGATGAGGAGCCCTAAATAACAGGAACTGCGATGCTGAAGGGATCCAAGGGTGGGAAGACCTGCGTAGCAGCATGTGGCACTGTGGCCAGGTAGGAGTGTGACCTGTGGGAGACTGAGTCATTCCTTGCCACTTGAGGACGAAAGGTCTCAGATGCACACTGAGACCGAAGTTGGGAGTCAAGGATGTGTTAGAAGAGTTAGTGACCCCATGGACAGACTCTTGAGAGTTCAGGGCTCCAGCACCAGAGACAGCCAATATGGGAAAGATTCCAAAGAAAAGAACTATGGCTCACACAGCCCAAGTCAGTGGAGTGAGGAGGGGCTGGGGGGGGGTCCTCTTCATTTAGCTCTCTGGAGAGGGATGATTTCACAGCATGAGGCTGCACCCAAGCTCTCCCAGGCACAAGACAGGAAAGGAATAGGGAACAAGATGGGTGGCTACCAAGACCTGCTTGAATGTAAACTCCTCCCTAAATCCCAGACCCTGGAAGTCTGCTCATTAGAGACCCGCGGACAGTGCTGGGTAACTGTCTTCTCTGTGAGAGGGGAAGGGCCAGCACAGGCACTGTGGCCTGGGCAGCAGTGAGCAACACAACGTGCTGTCTCCAGTCAGACAGGATCTCTCCACAGTGGAGAAGAAGTCAGCCATTGTCTCTACTGAATTCTCCACTGTTCACACCTACAAAAACAAAACATTCAACTCATACTTAACAGGCAATGCGCAAACCTGGCCTTGCAAAAAAGGGTCCAGTCTTCTCTCTGATCCAACTTATAAACAGTCTCCACAGCCAAGAGCAAAATAAAAGGAGCGAAGATTTGAACCACAGGAGAAGCAAGTGCTCTCTGGGCAAGTTTATCCTTTCTGCTAGCCCACTTTGACCTTCCTTTGATGGTCACTTCTCCCAAAGGCCAGTATGGTTCTGTCACGGTTTGAATTCAACCTCCTGATTCCATCTTTCCCCCTCAGTTCTCTACAGGGGAGGAACAGGGAGCCCCCGGGTTTGTTGATTCAGCGACTATTTCCAGAGGACAGCGGCTATCGCTCAGTAAGAGAACGCCTGTGCTTGGCATGTGTGAGGCCCTCAGTTTAATCTCCCCAGTGCCAGAAAGGAAAAGAGAATTCTATACTTAGACAGGGAACTATTTTTTTTTTTTTGATCTATGAGAAGAGACAGATTTTTCAGATACTATGCTTGTTAGTGAGTGCCAGAGAGAAGTCCTATTTATTCAACCAGCTTGATTAGTGAGTTCCAGACAGCGAGTAGAATGAAAATTATGCTTGGGGCAACCATGGCTATTTTCGTCATGGTGAGCCTCCCTGGAGAGCCCAGATAATGCTCGTTATCTTTATCCACACTCAACAAATGTTTGGATAAATAAAGATGGTGTATGAAATCCTCTATCTGTTACCCCAACAGAAACTGACATGGAATAGAACGTCAGTGGGTCACCCTCCATTCCATGGCAATGTGGCTTCCTGTAACTAGAGGTTTGTGAGAATCTCTCTGATCTAATCTGGCACCCTTCGCTTTGGTTCAGCATGTCCATGGTTAATTAAAGACTAGGAAAGCAGATCACTGAGCAGACGCTGGAGTCATCCACCTGTGAGAAAGGTTGGTTCATCGCAAACGACTCCCAGGAAGGCCCACGTCAGAGAGGAACGCAAGCAAGAGCAGTGCGTGCCAGTCCCATAGGGAGCCACTGTCTTACAATGTTCAGCCTTTGTTTTCCCTGGCTCTGACTTTGCACCATTTGAGTGTTTAGTCTACTTGAGATCCTCTGGGTTTTGTGTCTTATTCTTAGACCCTGGAAGAATATTGTTCAGTTAGTTCTGTATCTTTGTTTTCGGCAGTCAACACTGGGCTTGCTCTGAACCTAGAACTCCCTTAAGGCCATGCCTCAACATAAAGATGCCAGTCTTGTTTGTCTGTCTGTCTATCTGTCTATCCATCCCCCGCATACACACACACACACACACACACACACACACACACACATACAAGTTCTAGTTTCCACAAAGAGAGTTGGAAAAGTATGGAAGATAACTCAATGTTACAAAGATTAGCTTTCTGAACTTTAGGCTAACTGAATTAATTCCACTTCCTTCAAATGTCCAGTTACAACACAAAGAACTGGAAATGCCCAATCCATTGTACCAACCAGGCTACAAAGATTGTTGAGTGAGGTAGATATGCCTTTTAAAAACTTCCAATGAACCACGCGCAAACATCTGCTCCTGGCGACAGAGTTCCCGTTTGACCTCTATGCATTGCTGTCATGCAGAGGTGGATTTAACACCTAGTGGGCCCCTCTTATCTTGCAAACATCTCTCTTCTTTTGAAACTAAGATCCAATTCCTCTCTAGAGGACTTGCGATGAAGTTGATGAATTAGGACCAAACTCAAACAAACTTCAGCAGAGAGAGCATCACATGGATATCAGAGGTACGAATAAAGTCAAAGAAAGAACACAGACTCCAGCCTTGAGGAAGGCAGAATACAGCTGTCCTTCAAACACAACTGAACCGGGAGCCTTGTCTCCGCCAACCTCTGCTTCTCCCTACAAGAGATGGAGTTTCTGCTCTCGGAAGTCTGTCTTTCTCCTACGGTAGGAACATGGTCACCAACAACTCCTAACTATTTCATCATTAGAAAAAGGACCTCCACTCCACTCCACTGCTTGTCTGTCATGCTCAGTCCTCAGAAGGAGCCTCTCAGGATGGCTTCTTTTGACGTTTTGATGGAGGTGGGGGTGTAGCATGGCATGTCAGCCCCACCGAAGGGAATTGTTATCATTGATGAGAATGAGTGAGGGTAGGCATTTTGTTCCTAAGTTCTAGCTGTCAACCCCTTCTAGGAAAATGAGAATTCCTCTGTCCCATCTCAGCATGTGAAAAGATACAGGTTGTTGTCTGATTTTAGGTGAGCCATGTCTGGAATCTTTTCCCACTACTGATTTATAATAAGGATGATCCCTTTCTATCAGTATGTAATGACGAATAAGTAGCGCATGCCTTTAATCCCAACACTTGGGAGACAAAGGCAGGCAGATCTCTGTGAGTTCAAGGTCAGCCTGGTCTACAGAGTGAATTCATGGTCTACAGAGCCATGGGTGTACTGAGAAGTCCTGTCTCAAAAAACAAAATACAAAACAAGCAAACAAAAACCCCCATTGCTTGTTAAAACCACCAGGACAAAGTTGAACTCTAGTGGGAGGCCCACAGCCACTCTCAGTTTGGGTGTTTCTTACCCTTCTCACTTCTCACCGATTCTTTTAAAATCTCATCATGCTGAGTCACATGCTCGCTCACCCCAGTGCAGAGCCATGGATGCTACCCCCTTTTCCTGGGAAGTTCTTCTCAGAGCTTCTGCCAATGAGTCAAGCTAACAAGTTTTAAGATCTGTGTGTGATGTGGGGTTTCCCTCTGTTTGCTGTGACTACCATTAGCTAATAAAGGACTGCCTTGGGCCTGGCAGGGCAGAATAGAGGTGGGGGGGGAACTAAACTGAATGCTGGGAGAAAGAAAGTGGAGTCAGGAGAAGCCATGTAGCCCCACCAGGAACCTTGCCGGTAAGTCACAGTCACATGACAATACACAGATTAATAGAAATGCTTAAATTAAGATGTGAGAGCTAGCCAATAAGATGTTAGAGCTAATAGTCCAAGCAGTGATTTAATTAATACAGTTTCTGTGTGGTTATTTCGGGGCTGAGCAGCCAGGAACAAACAAGCTGCTTCCTACTGAAATGGCCCTTCTTCCAATGTATGTGGGACCCTCATCTCTTATTCTCAAAGGAACAAGAAGTTTCCCACAAAGTGTTTTAAAATTAGAAACTCAGACTAGCTTAGCTTCATTTTCCCAGGAAGATAATGGCCACCCATCCCCCTCCCCACCCGGGAGACACTCGGCCATTCTGGTGATAAAACACTCAGCCACCTAGAGATTAGAAGTCTGGCTCTAAGAACAAAGGGCAGGACAAGACCTTGCACCCATGCCAAAAGCATAAGGATTTGTTTGAAGCTTTACCTTTAAAAGATTAACCCCTCAGAAGGAGGGGAGCTTCTCCACTCTCAATGCTTACAAGGGTATTGGGACAAGCTCCAAATTGCAATTCGAGTTACGCTAATTAGCAGTAATAAATCTTGCTTATTACAGTCTGGGCCTCTCTGGTGGTCTCTCTGGGGGTTGTAATCTGGGCACAACGCTACAACATGTGTGACCAAGAAATTTCTGGGAATTTTGCTGACCCCATCCCCAATTTGAGTTAAGTAGGGCTCCATTAATGACTGCGTGTACTTCTATTAGAGTCTTGTCACGTTGGGTTTTTTGTTTGTTTTGCAATTGTATTCTGAGTTTATTGACCCCAGTATTGTATTCTTAGCACCAAGTACAGAGCCTGACATAGGGTACCTGCCTGAATCACCAACAACATCTATTTTGTAGAACTGCATATTTAACAATATATAGGGATGAGAATGAAACATGAAATTCCTTTCTCCCTAAATGAACCAACTGTGCATACAAACCATGACCTTGGCCATTACAATGTGACAAGTACTTCTGTCTACTCTACAGAAAATAGGACCCAATGTTACAAATAAAATGCTAGCTCTTCTGTCTGGGTAGCTCTCTGCAGAGCATAATCTTCATCAAAATGTTCAACCTGGCTTTCCTTGCCTATGAACAGGGTTTTTCATAGTGCCCATAAAACACAGAAGTACCATCAAAATTTAGTCTGTGTGGCATTGTCATGGTTACTGCTGAGAAATGAGTCCTTTAGTCTCTAAGCCATGGTTAGTTCTTGCTCCTGAATACCCAACTGTTGTCTGTTACAGGCTAATTCTGGTCACAGCTTCTATTTTTTCTCATTCTGGAAATTGTATCTCAGCCTGGGACCTGGCTAGGTCTCTTATACGTGTCCCCTGCCTCTGCCCTCGTGACTTTGTACACTCACTAGAACACACTTGTAGCCCCACACTGCCCTCAGAGGCCATGCTGTGGAATCGGGTCACAGAGAAACCTCTATAATGAGTTCCTCAGGCACAGGCAGAAAAGAAAACCCTTGGGTAAGATAGCCCAACCTTCGACAAGTCAACTCTTAGTGAGATAAGTCATAAAGAAAAGTCAAAACTGACTGCAAGAATAAGGGTCATATTCTTTGTCTGTAAGGATCAGGTCTTTGATCTTCAGGATGCATAATGATGCATATATTAAAATACTTCCTCCTGTTTGTAGTTAGTAATAAGTTGTCAAGGGGTTCATGATAATTATCATCTGAGGAGGCTACCCAGAGGGCACAACCCTAAGAAAGCTAATTGTTAGGGTCAGGTGATATTGGCCAGAAATGTCAAAGTGAGCAGCATAGAAAATAATCAGAGGACCACCATCCACCGGCTATGAATACATCAAAGGTCTTGTGGCATAGCACGGGGAGGAAGAACCATGCCTTAACAGGATTCCCATATGTCTAAAGTCTCTCCTGCTACTAATGGTGCTCTACAGCAGGCATCACAAGGATAACCAGCACCTAGAAGCCAGCATGTACACTTGACACCAAGTGGAAGCTAGAGACACTGTTTGTCGCACAGACATCTCAGAAGCACTCGCTGAACTCATGGCACAGCCACAGGTCTACCAAGATAAGTCCCTGACCCCAAGGGAGGAGGGCTGTGCAAGCAAATACTGTAATGAGAGCAACTTCCCAGGAGTGCAGAGAATACCAGGAAGGCCCGGAGAGAGGTGCGACTAATTCCTGGGAATGCTGGAAAGCATCTCTTTGACAACGTGGCTTTTAAGCTGAGTCTTGAGCATCTCTCTTGGCTGAGCAGTACAAAAAGGGCATTCCAGGTGAAAAGAGAATCCAAGAGCTATGGAATCCCTGCTCACTAGGGAACAGAGGAGGCTCCTCCAAGACCTGTGCCAGACTAACTGAGCATGGATCTTAAGTCCATGAGTAAAAGAGGATCAGAGAAGAGCCAGCTAGCTAGTCCTTTACAGAGCTGGGAGGTCAATGGGGACAAAGTCCAGGTCAGACGGCAACAGTCAGCAGGTCATAAGCGGGTAGAATGACCACAGCGCTTTCTGTGGTTACTAGTGGGGTAGCTTTGAAACTAGTAGGGTTTCTTTTTTTTTTTTTTTTTTTTTTTTTTGGTTTTTCGAGACAGGGTTTCTCTGTGGTTTTGGAGCCTGTCCTGGAACTAGCTCTTGTAGACCAGGCTGGTCTCGAACTCACAGAGATCCACCTGCCTCTACCTACCGAGTGCTGGGATTAAAGGCGTGCGCCACCACCGCCCAGCACTAGTAGGGTTTCAAAGCACGACAGCCTGAATTCAAACCACATCATAGAAAGAACAGACTTCGATGGATGACAATACCCCGATGACACTGATGCCACTATGGCACCTGTTAGCATACCTTGCTTTGGGGCATCATTGTAGCACACAGGGCTACAGGTGAGTAAAACTGTTAATGAATGTTTCCCTCGACAGCCTGCACAACAGCTTCTAGTACTGTGAAAACTAGTCAATGGAAAGGATGCTTCTTGGTCAGTACCAGCTTGATTTTTCCACGTCCTCTGACCAAAATAATATGTAATAAGATCTTACCATCAAGTTCTGGTGGCCAACCAAGAGCAATGTCAGTAGGCTGCATTGTTTTCTGGGTTACCCTTGACTAGAACTTAAGGCAAGGTACCCCACAGTTGGCACTGAGCTTTTTATTTGGTGACCTATGACTTCTAGGAGATACATTATCCCCTGTGCAGGGTAACTCGAATTAAATTCATTCATTTATTTATGTTTGCAGGATAAACTTATGCACATGTATTTGTAGGAAGCCTATAGGACAGTAGGTTTCCATACAGACCTTCAAACATCCTTAGAATTAATTTTCTCTCCCCAACCTCCCCTCCCACCCCACCGCTCATCTCTCTCCCCAGTTGAATCTCCCTTCCATTGTTTCCCCTTCATATCACCTGTGAAGCACAGTCCTCAGCATGCATAGCTGACATTTCTACAGCCTTGCAGAAAAAGTAAAGTTTTACTATTTAAAAAGAGACTTTGAAGAAATGGAGTGTTTTCACCCTCGAGATGAGGCCCCCAGCCTGCCTGCCCTCTTCTCCATCCCGCAGCCCTTCTGGGCTGACATCCCACAGCCCCGTTTTCCACAGCTCGAGGGCACCTGTGATCACACATCAGGACGTCGGAGAGCTGGGTGAGCCACCTCCAACGTAACGAGAACAGTGTTGTGGTTCTGAGCAAGAGCCTGGTTCTTCCTGAGTAAACTACACCAACCGTTCCTAATTTGACTCCCTGGAAATTTCTCTGAGTCCTAAACTTGGCCAGCCATCAAGAGTCATCCAGGATCTCCTTTTATAGCTTTTTTCTCAGGCAAAGCAAAGTTGTAAAATTACCTGTGGTCCCTTGGTCCAGAGACTGTGTCAACATTGGCACACTTCCCAGTCAAGGGCTTTCTTTTCCCTCTATAAGGACATAAGGGCTCTTTCAGTTCAAAACACGGTCATACTGCACATATTGCTCTATGATCTGATTTTTTTTCTGCTTAGTGAACTCTTCTCCACATCTATTTAAGAAGCAACTGCCCTGTATTTTTAAATCATGCATTGTGTTCTAAGATATGCTAGTGTTAGCATTTTGTTAGTTCCCAGCATGTCCACAGAAAATGCAATATTCAGGTGACATCCTCTGTTGGCACACCCTTGTCTCTTGAATAAATTCCCACGAGGGAGTTTCCTCAGCAGATAGGGTTCACATTTTAACACTGTGCTAGATAGCTTTCGTTGCTGTGACAAATGCCTGAGACAACCAACTTAGGAAGAAAAAGACTCATTTTTGGATCTCATTATTGGAGGTTCTGGTCCACGGTAGGCCTTGATGAGGGGCAGCACATCATGGAAGGAGTTTGTAATAGAGCAAACTATCACATCATGGCCAGGAAGACAAATGGACTGGGGTTCCCAATATCGAGATCAAGTGACTTGAAGAGCCCCCCCACCAGACCCCACCTCTCTCCATCATTCCCCAGAAGTGCCAAGTAAGGACTGATCTTTTGTTGTTGTTGTTGTTGTTGTTGTTCTTTGAGACAGAATTTCCCTGTGAAACAGTCCTGGCTGTCAAGAAACTCACTCTGTAAACCAGGCTGGCCTCAAACTCACAGAGATCTGCCTGTGTCTCATGACTGCTGGGATTAAAGGTGTGCACCATCACTGCCTGGCACACCTTTAATCCCAGCACTCAGGAGACAAGGAAGGAGGATCTCTGAGTTCAAGACCAGCCTGGCTAGCCAGGCAGTGGTTGTGCATGCCTTTAATCCCAGCATTAAACAGAGCCAGCCAGATCTCTGTGATTTCGAGGCCAGCCTGGTCTACAAGAACTAGTTCCAGGACAGGCTCCAAAGCTACAAAGAAGCCCTGTCTTGAAAAAACAAAACAAACAAACAAAAAAAGAAACAAGCAAACAAAAAAATACCAGCCTTGTCTACCGAGCTAATTCTAGGATGACCGGACAGCCATAGCTACAAAGAGAAATTCTGTCTTGAAAAAAACCAGACACACACACAGAGTTCAGGGCTATCCTGAGTTACATAGTGACAATCTATCACAAAAACAGAAAGGATATTATGATTTCTAGATGGAAAAGATTTGGATATGTGCATCCTGTCACCATATAATATTACCCACAACAGTGCAATAAATAAAACTCATAAGAGAAGATTGAGTCTTTCTATGAATGATTTTCATCAAATAAGGGCAGGCGGTGGCTCACAGCCCTGACTGCACAGTGGAATCACCCAGGGAACTTGGCAAGGTTCTCAAAGCTTGTACCCACTCTAGATCAACAAAATGAGAGTCTCGAAAGGAGGAGCCATTCCTGGCATGGCAGGGATCTACCATGCAACAGGAGGAGGAAGAAAAAAAAAACTTCTAACAGGGCAGATAAATGAGAAAGAAAAGGGGACCCTGCTGCTCCCCCTAGTTATTATGCAGCATCCAACACAGAGGGAAATAGAAATCTCAGCAACTGGGGACCCATAAGGACTTATGGCTAGATTCCATGGCATCTAAAGCGAGAGAGCCCATTTAATGCCTTTCAAAGAAGGGTGTTCTCATCTGCTCCCGAAGTGCCAGGCTTTCAAGAAAACCCTAGCATTTCGTCATCCCTATATGGAAACCAGGACAACAGATGGCAGGATAATGGATTGTATCTGCACAAGTCAGAGCTGTTTGTATTTGCAAGGCACCAAATTCATACTGAGCACAGAGACAGGCCGGAGCAGTTCATCTCGAATGGAGGCACCCTGGGCCCCGCTTTTGCTCTCCCCTATAGGACAAGGGCTCACCTGTGAATGAAACCAGTTAGGTGGCCTTTGAGAAAAACCGTTTTCAGGGGCTGCAAGAGGCTCCCGTCTCCAATGACGAAGCACTGGACAATCTCCCCACATCCCACAGGGAAGCCTCAAATCTCAGCAGTAGAGGTCCCTGTGAGCAGCCCACTCCAGCAGAGCGGCCCGCAAAGTACATGAGAAGCACTGTGTGTTTACACCTGTTTTCTCACAACGTGAGTGTTAACACTTTAATCATATATCCCTACATGTGCTCTCCCATGGGCAACATGATATTTTGAAAAGTAAATGCAATATGGGCAAGCCTTTCGTTCCTGAAAGAGCGAGAGAAACCATCTCTGGGGACCTGAAACAGACCCAACCCCTGGTACCAGGCACAATGTCGCCAGCTTAGCAGTGTGAAGTCTTGAGTCCCCCAGCTCAGAGGCTGCCAGCTACAAGCTCTGCTTCTGGCAAGGCTCGCTTGCAGAAATTCCCCAGCCTTGTGGGAAAGAAAGGAAGGAGAAAGGGACCTAAGGAAGGGTGCAAGAGGCTGAGCAACCAGCAGTCCATTTCCCCCGCCTGTGAAGAGGCACCCGGGTATAATTCCCCTTATCCGAAGTTGGAACGCATAGTGGACCTGGAGGAGAGTCAATAATCTGACCTTAGGCATCTTCTAGTTCAGAACTGCCCGTATACAGGTGGGAAGAATGAGGCCAGGGGAGTAATAGGCTTGCTGAGCACAGGGACATGAAACAGGGGACCCATTGGCACTGCAAGTTCCACAGTCCTCAACTGTAGCTTCTCTGGGAACTTTCAGAACAAGCCATGCCCAGCCCCACCCTCAGAGAGGCTAGGCAGACCTGTCTGGGGAGTCTCGCACCCGGCAAAACTTGACTCTGTCCATTTCAATCCATGATCCTTCCAGCCCTGAACTGGGGGGCTAGAGCTGTGGAAATCAGCGTGCTTCTCACCCTGAAACTCTTGGCATCCACCGAAGGAGCACACTTCCAAGAGCTGGCTACCACGGCAAGTGACAGAGAAAGAGAATAAACATGAGTGTGTAGGAGCTGCAGGGACTCTGGGTGGGAAGGGTGGAGCAGGCATGCTGGAGCTCCCTTGTAAAGGATGAAGGGTGGAGCAGGCATGCTGGAGCTCCCTTGTAAAGGATGAAGGGTGGAGCAGGCATGCTGGAGCTCCCTTGTAAAGGATGAAGGGTGGAGCAGGCATGCTGGAGCTCCCTTGTAAAGGATGAAGGGTGGAGGAGGCATGCTGGAGCTCCCTTGTAAACGATGAAGGGAGATTTGCTGGAAAGGGCAGAGGGCTGTAGGGTTTGGAGGGAAATGAAACAGCATGGGCAGAGATCTAGGGACACGGAGCCAAGTGAAGAGCTTGTGGTTTTGTTTGTGTAAAGCGGCCTGCAAGGAGGTAGCAAAAGAATCTCAAGAGTTAGACAAGGATGGAGCCACGAAAAACCTTTTCTAAAAGCCAGGGGTGGGGAGAGATTTAATCCGGAAATGACTGCTGTTTGTTACTTCTGACCACAGTTCCTGAAGGAAATAACTTGAAGGAGCAATGATATATTTGAGTTCACAGTTCCACAGAGGTTCAGTCCATCATGGTGGGAATGCACAGCAGAGATGGGGCAGGACTATGCGCCAATGGCTGCTCACATCAGGAAATAAAGTGTCAGGAACGAGGGGCCAGATACAGCCTCCGAGGGCCCTATCCTAGGGCCTGCTTCCACCAGTTAAAACGTGCCTCCTAAAGGCTCCACTCCCTCCCAGAATGGTGCCACTAGCTGGGGACCAAGCATTCAAAACCTGACATCTCAGATTCAAACCATCAGCCACTGAGAAAAGCTGGGAGGAAAATGCCTAAGGGAAGCCTGCCGTTTAGGAGGACACCCCCAATGGTGGTCTGAATAGTGAACGGAAGGGAAGAGGTTGGAGGGAGGGAAAGTAAAAAGTTGATTAGGGGACATAAAAAGTTGAGAAGCTGGGCCAGAGAGAGCCCAGTGAGAGGACTCACAGACTACCAGCCGAGACCTAGCCAGATTCTTATCTTTCCCATTATGCCATTGCATCTGGCAGGTGGAATTAATAGGACCATGTGGTTGATTGGCCACGGGGTGGAAAGCCTGGTATCAACCTCCCTTCTCTCTAGTATTCTTTTATATATTCAGGACTGAACAACACACACTTCTTTCAAAGCTCAGGCTGCTTGCTCATGCGCACGCTTGCACATATAGGTGAGGGCATGCAGAGGCCCAAGGAGGACATTGCTGTCCTCCTACCGTGCCCCACCTTTCTTTCTTGGAGACTGGGTCTCTCACTGAAGCTGAAGCTAGGCTGGCAGCCTGTAAGTCCCAACAAGCTTGCTGTCTTAGCTTCCCTCGATGATGGAGCATGTATGTGTGTGCTCACATGTGCATACACACACACGCACACACGCACACACGCACACAGGACCATGCCCAGGTCTTTACAGGGGTACTGGGATTCGAACTCAGGTCCTTACACCTGAGCCCAGGGCCCAGGTATCCTTACACACTCAGCCACCTCCCCAACCTACAACTCGGGCTTTTTCAGGAATGGTGGAGTGAAGTACAGCAGCAGGTTACCCTTTGTGTTCTCATCTCCACCCTGAGAATAACGCCCTCCCTCTCCTCTTTGGGGAGAGCAATATCCCCCCCCAAACTCATCTGGATGTCACCTGCAGACCTGGGTGATCCACCACAGCCCTTCTGTATGTCTCTGCTGGTGTTTGGGAAAGCGTCAATCTGATCAGTATTTCTTGCTTTACACATGTAATCTCACCCTGCCCGGGGAAGTTCTGTCAAAATTCTCATCCATCTTCCAGGCTGATCTTAAGCTCCCAGAAGATTTCAAAACACGGAGGCATTGCCTTATTCCGTGTCCCATTTTAATGATACACAGGAGAAATATTTAAGAAGACTGATGAATCAAAGCCGGAGGCTGAATTCGTGAATGCTGCAGAAATGCTTGCCATGATGATGACAGGGTTTACGGATGCTGCAGTAACGCCCCTACGACAGAGCAGTCAGAATCAATCCCCCGGCATCACCTGGAGCACTAGGAACTACACCCAAGTTATCTGAACCAGTCGGCAGGAGCACATGAAACACTGGACCCTATTTTAGAATTAGTGGGGGGGGGGGCATTCTCTCAGAGCAGCTTTGAAACAACTGGGGATGGGAAGTGGAAGTGAGCTCACCCTGTCAAGGATACAGGAGGTTTATGGTGCCATCTGGGCTGTTCTCCCCAGGACTGGGTTCTCTCCTGGGCCTGCCTCTGTCGAGTGACAAGTACCTTCCAACACCCTCTCCCTGTGAGAACATTGGATGGTATCTGGGTATTAGGAAGACGACTCTGATTCGTTCATAAGCTGTAGGTTAGAGTAGACAGTTACCATTTTAGTTGTCCCAGGATTCCGCCTTCTTTGTGAGCCTTTATATCCGTTCATGTATGTGAGTGCACACATGTGTGCATGCATGTGTGTGTGTGATACAAATGTGTGTGTGTGTGCAGGTATGTACACCTGTGCACGGAAATCTAGAGAGCAGAGGAGGATGCCAGGTGGTGGCCTACTCTGTCATGGCTGCACCCTACTCCCTTGAGACAGGGTCGCTCATTGAACCTGGATCGAAGCTGGGGGCCAGTAAGCTCAGGCATGGTCACACGTGGCTTTTTACATGAGTGCTGGGGATTTGGATTCAGGTCTGCATCTTGTACAGCAGTGCCCTGACACAGAGAACCATCTCACAACTCCCGAGGGTTCCAATTTTTTAAGAAAATTGGCTTCAAGATTAATAGGAATTTCAGAAAAGCAAAAACTCGGGCCTCAGCAATGACCACTGGCTCCCTTGACATGAACAAGATGGATTTTGAGCATCCTTCTTGCTCTCTGTGAGCCAAACATTAGAGAATAAACCTTGAGAGTGAGCCCTCAACTCAAAGCAGAGAGCCAGCACTGCAGTCAGAGTCTGCTTGAGGGCAACATTTCCAAAAGGAGAAACAATATCTAGAGCAATCTGTCTACGAATCCTTCCCCTGGGGCAAGGAAGATGTCCCTGAGAAGGTTATGAACAGTTGAGTTGCGGGAGGTAGGAGAAGAAATGGGGTGGGAAGAGCCCTTGAACACAGGTTCTCTGTCTCAAAAAGAGAAAAGAATGACGTCTTCCAAACAGGTTGCATTCCTTCCCCTGAGCCCAAAGAGCACACCAGTGGAACGAGATTCCTCCTGAGACTTTGGCTGGGGTCCAGGGACATCTACCTGAGGAAAAGGGACACAGGCTAGGACACGGAAGTGCGGGCAGGGCTGACCCAGCCCTAATCTTCCAAGCAAGTCCAGACTAACTTGCTTCAGAACTAACTTGTTTCTTGGGAATGGGATCTGGTGGGACTCTCCCGGTAGGAGAACCACTCCTTCTTCGAGACCCTGGAATTTTAAATTAGCTAGAGGGATTCTGGGGTGGATGGGCAGCTTGGTCTTTTCAGATAGCTATGAAGAAGAAACGCAAACAATCCCGCTGAGGGTAACTTTAAAGAAGTCAGTCCCGCGAACCGGAAACACAGCTCCTGCCTGCCTCTCCTGCATCACTCTCAACTCGATGGGTAGACCTGTCCTCTCCAGGAGGAATCTGAGAAGCCTCCAGCCAGTTGCCCAACCTCGGCTCGAGACCTTGAGTCTGGTAGCGTGGCCAGACAGGGGCTTCAGTACCATTTGAGTTTTCGGTAAAAAGCAATGCTGGTCTCCGGACGGCATTTCCGCCTATTGGATTTGAGAAAAGGGTTCTTTGCCCTGTCTCTCTAGCTGTCGACTTTCCCTTACCGATGCCAGCTCTGGGCCATTCCATGTCTACTTTAAGCCCTCTATGGAACTCTCTCCAGAGCAGCCTTTGCTCCTTGTTCCAGGGACTGCCCATGCTGGCTTTTGAAGTCGATGTGTCTCCCATAGGCTCATGTTTTGAACACTTGGTCCCCAACTGATGGCACCATTTGGGGGGAGGGTAGAAACCTTAAGGTACGGTTTAGCTGAAGAAAGTGAGCCACTCGTTGCTGGCCTTTCGAGGTTCTACCTGGTTCCGGCCTTCACCCCATTCCTGTCCACCATGAGATGGTGGTACTCTTTGCCACTCGCTTCTACCACCAGGGCGTTCTCACTCTAGGCCCAGAATCTATGAATCCAAGGACTAGAGATTCTTGAAGCCTCTGAAACTGTGATCCAAAACACCTTTGCACTCCACCACCTTGCTTACGACAGGGGTTTTGCCATCAAGGATGAACCCCTAACTTGATCCATCAAACAGAAGGCCATTTTCCAAATGGTCTTGAAGCCTCTTAAGTGCTTGCTCCTCCCCAACACCCCGATACTTTTGGCACACATTAGCTAAGCCTCAATACATGCTTAGAACTTTGGTTGGCACTAAGAACATAGAAGACTAAAAGAGAAGAAACAGCAAGCCCCAGGCTCTTTACTGCTGCGGGAAGTCAGAGTGACCATAAAGTGTGGTAGTGTTCCTTAAAGACAGCTTTCTCGCAAAGCTCACAAATCGTCTGCATCCTCGAATATTTTTGAGGCTCGCTTCCTACTTCCACTGCAGCTGGCCTCCTGGGTGTAGCCCTAAGACAACACAGAGGTAAATTCTTTCCCAGCTGTCCTGGCACAAATACACATCATTGCGCTGGGGGAGGAGCCCGCTCAAGGACCCAGGCGGCCACGTCGCCCCATACATTGTTTGTAATTTGTCGGTGCCACCATCTGCTGGCTTGCTCATGTGTCCAATGCCCGCACCTGCAGTCTCCGTGATCCGCCCCCTCCCTGCAGAAGGGGGTCAAAAATAACAGCCGAGCTGACCGGCTTGACCCACATTTCAAGGTTTCTAAGCCAATGCAGCTGGAGCGCGCCTGCAGCTGTGCCTTTAAGAGAACCGACTCAGGCAGCTGAGCTCATCTCAGATGAACACACTGCAGGAAGCTGTGGTCTCTGGGAGACTCAGAGGAGTCATTGCTAAACAGCTCACTTTCCCTACCTGGGAACACAAGAAGGCTGGAGCAAATTCTGACACCATAAAGGGTCTTTACTACCAATCATTAGGTCCTCTGTCCCCGGGTCCCTGGCGTGGGGACACTGCTCTGGGCAGTTTCAGAGACCAACAACGGTCAGTGGGCAGTACTGTCTGAACAACAGTTTGCTCTCCACTGCCACTGGGTTGGCCACCAAGTACTAATCCTAAAACTGTGACCTTGAATTTGGTTATAAATTTCACTTCTGGGGCCAAGGAGCTGGCTTGGTCAGAGAAGTACTTGTCAGGCAAGCAGAGGGGGCAGGAACCAGAAATTCACACCAGGGAAGCAAGACAGGTGAGCTGATCACTCAACCAGTTCACCTGTCAGTTCCAGGTTCAGTGAGACACAATGAAAAAAAAAAAGGTGACTGGGAAGCCAGCTCAGCAGTTAAAAACACTCACTGCTCTTGCAGAGGTCCTGGGTTTCGCTTCCAGCACCCACACTATGGTTCACACCCAACCATCAGTGAACCAGAGTTCAAGGAATGCAATGCTTTCTTGTGAACTCTGAAGGTACCAGGCACATATGGGGTGCTCATACAAACATGCTGGCAAAACACTCATAGGGTTAAAATAAATCTAAAAATTTTTTAAGCCAGGTGGTGGTGGCACGTGCCTTTAATCTCAGCACTTGGGAGGCAGAGGCAGGTGAATTTCAGTGAGTTCAAGGCCAGCCTGGTCTACAGAGTGAGTTCTAGGACAGGCAGAGCTATACAGAGAAACCCTGTCTCGACAAACGAATAAGAAGGAAAGCACCTGATGCTGATCTCTGGCCTCTGCATGCTGCACACACAGAGACAGACACAGATACACACACACACACAGAGGCACTGAGACACACAGAGATACAGACACACACACATACACACTGATATATACACACACATAGACATATACACAGGCACACACACATACACAGACATACACACAAGAACACAGATCTGGACACACGGATACACACGCACAGACACATACACTCCTCATTTCTGTGCTTACTGGCAATGTGATTCTGGAAAAGTAACTCGGTTTTTCTGAATCATACTTAATGTTATATACTTACAGAATTTGTATGATGATTAAATAGATCAAATATAGTGGACAGCACAATGTATGGCCCACATTCCTTTGAGAGCCGTTGTCTTTGACCATGAAGACCTGGAAGACAGCCATTTTGCCTACTGAAATCCCCCATCCAGTCCACAGCCCTGCCGCCCTGAACACGCCCAGCCTCTTCTGGTACCCTCTACCTCTCTCCCCTGTACTTGGCACTTTGTTCCTTTTGAGTTGTCATCCTGCTGTTCCCACCACAGTGTAAAGCTCACTGAGGCCTTGAGTCATGAGCCAGAGGTCAGCAGATGAGCCTTCTATACAACTGATAATCCGTAAGTGTCTGAGGACAGGTTGTGAGTGTGCACTCTCTCACACAACTGCGCCAGCGCTCCCTCCCCTCCACCACCTCTCTGTGTCTATGACTCTGTCTTGGTCTCACTAACTACGTAGCCCAGGCTTGTCTCAAAACTGCAATCCTTCTGCCTCTGTCTTCTGAGTGCTGGGATTACAGACATGCACCACTATTCTGGAGCATGAATATTTTTTCTACTGACTAATTAGATATGAGTTCTGGTATCAGACTTATGATTTGCGTTATGGGCATGAGAACTTGGGAAATATATGTATGGTCCAAGGTTGGGGAAACATAAGCTTAATATTTACTAACAGTTTCCCCCTGACCTGCCACCAGATTCTCAGGGGAGCAGGGTATTGTAAAGTGCCAAATCCTGAGCTCATGATGTTTTATCTGATTGGGTTAGATGACATCTAAGAAATCGACAAGACATTAAAAAATAAAATAAAATAATACATTGCAAAAAAGACATTAAAAATAAAATAAAAAAATACATTACACAAATTTGCCTCTCCTATTCTGTTCCTCTCAAAAGGCTTTCAAGTCACAAAGCCCCCAGCAATAATCAAGCGCAAGGCAAAGAAATTAAGAACTTTCGCTGGGAAGATAGTAAATGAGTCTCTGGGATGTAGTAAAAGACAAATCCAATTATGGCACCTCCCTCTCCTGGATTTCTTCCTGACTTCCTGCCACGGGCTGATGGAACAAGCCCTGATAGTCCAGGTTCCTTGTGGATAATGAGAGACATACATTAAAGCAGGTTACCAGTCACTGCTGGGTGCTTTGGCTGTATCTATGCGATGGTTCAGCCCATGTCCCCGGGTATAAAGCTATCCATCCTGAAAACAGCAAAGACCTACATTATAAAACTTCTGAGACATAAAGTCCGTCACTAATAAATCTGCAAATAACCAGGGCTTGTCTGTGTTGCCTCTGCTCGGCACTCTAGGGGACGTCTGGTGCCCTTCTCCTGACTGAACTCTTACATCACAGTGCTAATGACAGCACGGAGCAGGATGAGTAGGTGAAGGTTATTATAATCGGGGTGGTTTTATCTTTTAAAAAGGAAAGTCAGGCCCAGCCTGACTCATGGTGTTTCAGATCCCAGACAGAATCCGAAATGGGAATTTGTCTGTGTTTGTTTAACAGAGCACTAAATGCAAAGGGAATTTCCCAATGCCTTCAGCTGACTTACTGCTGGGGAAAATCTCTACTGCATTGAGGGTTTTTTTCCCTCCCGAAGGAGGGCATCTGCCCCCTCTCCCCCAAATGCCCAAGACTGAAAACAAGGATTCGCCTGCCCAGCAGTCAATGCTGGCTGCTTGGCCTCGCCATCTTTGAAAATCATTTTCTCCAGTAAGTCCTGCCCAGTTGATCCCAGCCAGTTCAGAGGTCCAAGTCACCTTAGAACGCCTTAACCCTCATGTCATCAGAATATAAAGTTTCCACATGCCCCAGATTTTCCCTCCAAAGATTTTAAGCATGGTCCTCACAGTTAGACTTGTGTCGGACCAGGCAGAGTGTATGGTTAGTCGCAGCCCCCTTGACCTAGCTCCTAAGTGCCTCCATTCTCCCCCTCCTAGTGGGGCCTTCTGGAGAAAAACATCATATCCCCACCCCTTGCCAAGAAGTCTCCTGTAATGTAATGTCTTTTATACTTAAGAGTTTGCCCTCTCTTTCTAACAAACTGGAAGATTTTCAAAGGCAGGGTTTTGGGAGGGGGGTGGGTCTAGGGGGATAGCTCAGTCAGCAAAGTGTTTGCACGAACACAGAAACCCAAATTCAATCCCTAAAACCTACATGAAAAAGCCAGGCATGAGCCAGGCAGTGGTAGTGCACACCTTTAATCCCAGCATTTGGGAGGCAGAGGCAGGCAGATCTCCATGAGTTCAAGGCCAGCCTGGTCTACAAGAGCTAGTTCCAGGACAGGACAGCTATAACTGTTACACTGAGAAACCATGTCTCGGGGGGAAAAAAACAAAGGACATGATGGCACTTGTAACCCCAGTCACGATAGGGGAGGTAGAGACAGGCAGATCCCAAGAGTTCACAGCCAGCCAGTTTGACCTAGAATTGGCAAGTTCTAGGCCAAGTTAGAAAATTTGTCTTTAAAAAAAAAAAATTGTCGGGCTGGAGAGATGGCTCAATGGTTAAGAGCACTGGCTGCTCTTCCAGAGGTCCTGAATTCAATTCCCAGCAACCACATGGTGGCTCACAACCATCTGTAATGAGATCTGGCGCGCTCCTCTGGCATGTGGGCATATATGGAGGCAGAATGTTGTATACATAATAAATAAATAAATCTTTAAAAAAAAATTGTCTTCCCCAGGGAAAAACACACTGGGTAGCCAATACCCAATTACCAGCCCTGAAAACACTTAAAGTAACATTTTATAGATTTACCAGGTTGAATTTATGTATTTAGAAATACATATGTATGAAAGCACAGCTAATAGGAAAAATAAAAGAGGTCACAAATTTGAAAGAGAACTAGGAAGCATATGTGGCAGGGTTTAGGAGAAATAATGTAATTATAGTCTCAAAAAATAAATAATTTAAAAAGAAGACCCTAAGGAATGGCATCCAAGAGAGGGAGAGAGAGAGAAAGGGATAGAGGAGAGAGGAGAGAAGGGAGGGGGAGAGAAGAGTCAGTGAGGTGACTCAGCAAGCAAAGGCACTTGTCACCCATCCCAACAACTGCGGTTAGGTCCCGGGACCCCCACCTGCTAGAAGGAGATAACTGACTCCTGCAAGCTGTCCTTCGACGTCCACATGTGCACACATAAGCACACACGCACATACACCATCATCAATCAATGGCAGGAGTTTGTGTCTGCCTCCGTCTAGCACCTGAAACACGTTTGTACTAAGCCACCATGTTTTTGAAAGTGGAGGCCCAACTCCCTGAAAGTGGAGGCTGGGTAGTTCACAAAATCCCTGCGAGAGCCCCGGGAACAGACCTCAAGACTAGGCAATTAGAGTAAGGCCCCAAACCACATCACTGAAGTGGTCCTGGGGAGTCAGCCACTCCTGGGTTCAGACCCCTCTGTTCAGGCCATCAACACTCAGTCTGGGCTACTGAACAACACCATTGGAACCTCATCCTTGCTGCTGGAGAAGTGGGTGTCACCTGATGCCACTCCCCCCTACACAGATTCTCAGATTGCCTTTTTCTCCTATAATCAACTGCAGTCTAGAAGCTGTGTCCTACTGAGTCTGGCTCTGCTATTGGCTTCCTGGCAGCAAGGGAGTCTGGGAAAGAAGGTATCCAACTTCTCTCAGGAACATTTGAGTTCTCCGAGATTGAATGGGTCATTCCCCAAGTGCTGAGCCATGGTAAAGCATGGTAATGTCTACCTCACAGATAGATGTAGGTGTCCTGGACCAACACCCTCCCCATTAAGAAAGAGGTCTGGGACTGGGGCAATGGCCTAGCAGGTAAGAGTGTTCTGTGCAAGCATGAGGACCTGAGTTCAAATCACCAGAACCCAGGTCAGAAGGTTGAAGGACTGCTGTGCCTACCTATAACACCAGAACATTATGTGTGTGTGTACATATATGTTTATATACATATATAGATATATTACAAAGTTTTAAATATTAAAAGAACAAAGAGAGGACGTGCAGTAAATATCTCCTCTCCTGCCTGAAAGTGAGTTCTATGAGTACAGGGCGGCTACCACGAATCTACCCAGCTAGGACCCCTGAAATAGGACCCCTGAGAGGACTGCTGACAGCCAGAGAAACTGCCCTCCTCCCCACCAGCAGCTGGCCTTCTCCACTTTGCTTCCCTGGGGCTCTAGAGTTCATCTCCTGGGGCCCTGTCACTCAGACTCTCTGATAGGGTTAGCACCTCCTGTTGCTTCACACCCGCCCTGACCACACCAGCGTCCCCCCTCCCCACCGGCTGCTGGCTCATGCCCACTTTGACATCTCTGCTGCTTACATCCACCCAGACACCTCCACTATCTCATGCCCACTTTGATACCCCTGCTGCCTCACGTCCACCCTGATACCCCACAGCCTCATGCCCACTTTGGCATCCCTGCGCATGCCCACCCGAGCAACCCCTGCTGCATCAGACCCTCCCTGACACCCACTGCTGTTGCACGCCCACCTTGACTGAGGCAGCCCCCCCCCCCCGCTGCCTCACACCCATCTGAGTGTGTCGCGGTGCTGGTGTTGGGTTCACAGGAATCGTGGAAAGAAGACTCAGAGACACCTTAAGAATGAATTTAGCTTTTCTAGGCCGCAGGGGGATCCAGCCTCTAAGGACTGGACCGCTTTCCCTTCGCCCAGGGCATTTTATTGTTCCCCATATTTACACTTTAGCCAGTTGGATCAGGGCTAGGTGCAAGCACTCGGGAGCCAGGCGGGTGTGGGCGGAGCCGGCAGGAATGCAGCCGTAGGAGTGCCTCTTGTCTCTCACACACTCCGTCTCCCTCCATCCTCCCTCTTCCCCCAGCCTCATATTTCATCATGACCCTCCTTCTTCTCAGGAAACCTTGTCTCTAGGTCGGCAAAATCTGAATCTATGAGCTGCCTAATATATCGTTAAGGGGAATAAACAAAGACTTATTTATACTCACAAAGAGCAAATCACGTGAGAAACTAAATGCCTAAAAGAACACACTGATGCATTTAGCCTCCTGAGCTTCCAAATATGTTCTGACCAATCAAATTCAAAGTCATTAAATATCTAATAATGTGCTGACAAGGGTCCTGGGGAACAAGGACTTTTTGCCCTATTGATAGAAACAAAATTGGATCGTCTTTGGAAGGCAATCTGACCTTTAAAAATGTGCAAAGCCTTTGACCTAATTAATTCCGTCTCTAAAACTGTGCCCTAAAGAAGCAGCAAGATGTGCATTTAACAAAGACGCTCGCTGGTCTCAGCAGGAGCCCAGAAACAAGCCGGATGTCCAACCCCCAGTACTTACTAAGTAGACTGTTTCCACAACCATTAAATCTAGTATAGCCATTTAAAAAGTCACATTACACCGGGCGGTGGTGGCGCACGCCTTTAATCCCAGCACTTGGGAGGCAGAGGCAGGTGGATCTCTGTGAGTTCGAGACCAGCCTGGTCTACAAGAGCTAGTTCCAGGACAGGCTCCAAAACCACAGAGAAACCCTGTCTCGAAAAACAAAACAAAACAAACAAACAAAAAAAGTCACATTACAAAAGCTTCTCTACGGTGTGGCCATGTGTGTGTGACATACTATGTAAAATCAAAACAGATGATGAAACAAGACTGATTGGGGGGCTTCACCCCAGCCCCCTGGCATCCATTTTGAAATGTTGGGTGGAAAGTTCCATTTCAAAGCCCCCTCCCCTGGGAGTTGCCTCACTCCAAACTCCACCTCCAAGAAAGCCCACCAGAGGCCCCTCCCACAGGCTACTTAAACTGCCCCCCAGCGAACGAACACGTGGTCTCCCCGTTCCCTCTCTGGTGGTCCTTCTGGTCCCCCCCCTCCGTGTTTTCCTGGGGCGGAGTGGCAGGGGAGTCACCCACCCAGGAGCGCTGGCAGCCATTAAACCTGGGTTTCTTTTAATTTGGTCTGATTTGGTCTAATTTGGATTTGCGTCGGCCAAAATACTTAAAGACCAAGATGCCATGTGCTTGCTCTATTTTCAGAAAACCCTGGCTCTCAGGTGGCTTCAGGACACTTTCGGAAATGTTTGCTGGTATTTAGCTTCTGGATGGAGATTTACTTCATTATGCTCACTAATAGTTTTAAACTCCCCACTTTTATATTACATTTTTAAAAAATGAGTCAATCGAGCATTATGTTGATAATGAATTGCGCTTCCTGGATCAGAATAATCAAGACTCGCCGACTAACAGGCCTTCTGAAGAAATCCTCAAGGGGCCTTGTCAATGGCCCACCTCATAGCATTCCACACTCCTGGGCTGGGCAAGCTTTTGGCACAGTGGGAAGTGTGGGGGTGAAAGTAGCTCCCTGCAATCTCCTGCGGAGTTGCTGCTGCTGCTTGTCGGGACAGCACCCAAAGGTCCAACGGGAAACGCTAGTGCTGCTGGCCCAGAGCCAAGGTCTCAGCTGAGCCCCAAGAAAGCGTTGGACAAGCAATTTTACACATGCTCAAGGCTTCCGGAGAAACCCGTGTGCTGATACCCAGAGGATGCCCACGTTAGCTTGCTGGTATGCGGGGTGGTTTGTGGTTAACCACAGAGCCTGAAGAACAGGGCGAGCTGGAGGCCAGGTGAGAACAGAGCGTGGGAATGAGTCACAAGAGGTGGGAAAAGGTACAGCAATCAGCAAAGAACCTTAAGCTGAAACCAAGGGTAGGTGTTGGCAGAGGCGGGCTAAGATGCATACCAATGCAGGTTGCTTTTGAAGGATAACCAGGCTTATTTAATTATTTACTTATTGTTGTTTTAAAAAAATGGTCTGAGGTGCCAATTTCCATGGGGCATTTTTGTAGAACTAATTTCAATGGCAAGAAAATACCCATGGTGGCACTTCCCTGCAATGCCTAGTATTTGGGAGCCTAAGGCAGAAGGATTTTGAGTTTAATGTGTCCATATAAAACAAGGTAACAAAAAGAAAGAAAAGAAGAAAGTGTCCCGTCCCCCTAGGGGATTTTATATCTGCAAACCTCCTAACTCTGTTTCTCTGTGGCTTTGGAGCCTGTCCTGGAACTAGCTCTGTGGACCAGGCTGGTCTCGAACTCACAGAGATCCGCCTGCCTCTGCCTCCCGAGTGCTGGGATTAAAGGCGTGCGCCACCATCGCCCGGCCCTAACTCTGTTCTTCATGGAACACCAAGGTGACTGGGCATGCCATGGTCCCCATTTGGTAAATTAAGAACCAAGGAGTTAAAGTGACATCTCTTCAGGTTAGTCACATCAACAGATCACAACACAAAATCTACCCCATAGGTTAGTTTACCACTCAAGGGAAGTTCCCACTTCCAGAATCTGTGAGCTTCCACAGGTCGCCAAGGTACACTATCTGGGGAAGCTGAAGCTGTGAAAGAAGGAGCAATTAAGAACCACACTACTCAACTCTCTAGTGGTCCCACAGCCACACCAGTGTGAGCTCATGCCCCACACCTGAGACCACAGCCATACCAGTGTGAGCTCACGCCCTACACCTGAGACCACAACCACACTAATGTGAGCTCACACCCCACACCTGAGACCACAGCCACACCAGTGTGAACTCACACACCTGAGACCCCAGCCACACCAGTGTGAGCTCACACCCCACACCTGAGACCACAGCCACACCAGTGTGAGCTCATGCCCTGCACCTGAGACCACAACCACACTAATGTGAGCTCACGCCCCACACCTGAGACCACAGCCATACCAGTGTGAGCTCACGCCCCACACCTGAGACCACAGCCACAGCAGTGTGAACTCACACTCCTAAGACCACAGCCACACCAGTGTGAACTCACACCCCACACCTGAGACCACAGCCACAGCAGTGTGAGCTCACACCCCACATCTGAGACCACAGCCACACCAGTGTGAACTCACACACCTGAGACCACAGCCACACCAATGTGAGCTCACACCCCACACCTGAGACCACAGCCACACCAGTGTGAGCTCACGCCCTACACCGGAGACCACAGCTACACCAGTGTGAGCTCACACTCCTAAGACCACAGCCACACCAGTGTGAGCTCACACTCCACACCTGAGAGAACGGGCTCACTGCACTGTGACTTCCTTTGAAGAAAGCAAATCCATTCCTCCAGCAACTGCCTGTTGAGTCCATCCCTAGTAAACACATCAGGTGTGCTACAGGCACTGGGCATACAGCAGTGTGCCCTTCCCATTCTCACAGGAATCGAGGTCCACAGACAACCTTTGTACGTGTCAAGTTGGGAGTGTAGGGCCCAGTCCCTCCCATCTATCCCAGCCCCCAGGCCTGGTCTGGACTCCAAATCCCAGCAGGCCAGATCCTGACCCCTCCCTGAGGATGGGGTCAGGACCACTCCCTCGGGTACTTAGGTGATCTCCTAAGAGGAACGAGTGGTCTCCCTTTCTTCCTCTTGGGGGTTGCGTTCCTGCGGCTTCCTGGTTCCCCCTGTGGCCACCCGAGAGCGCAGATCTCCCATTAAACCTGGATATTCCTTAATTTGGCTTGTTTTGATTTGGCTTGATTGGAAATTTTGCATCGGCAGGGAGCTTGTATTAAGAAATAGTCCTAACAGTATGCTGCAAGTTTAAAATGTTCCTTTAGAGGCTGGAAGGATCGGCAGTTAAGCATGCCTGCTGCTCTTCCAGAGGACCCAGGTCGTCAGCTCACAACTTCTGATGCTCTCTTCTGGCCTCTACAGGTACTATACTTGTTTAGTTTAATCTGAATAAAAACCTCTCCAGCGATGCAAGAAACACCAATCAAACCAGATTAGACAAAATTAAAATGCCCATGTTTAATAAATGCGGCACTCTCGGGTGGGCTGAGACAGCATGGCAGAGAGAAAAGCCCACGCAAACCCAAAACCACATGTTCCTTTTTCCAGCTTGAGCCTAAATAGCCTGTGGGAGTGGTCCTGACCCTCCGCACAGGAGGGGTCAGCTTTTGGCAGGCTGGGAGATGGAGTCCAGACCTGAGCAACTCCCAGACCAGGGGCTTCCAATCATCCCAGACTTCTTGGATATAAGGGTGTTAGAGGGTTGGGGTGATGCCTCCAACTTAATATTATATTCCATACTCTGGATATAGGGGTGTGACAAGGGGCTGAGGTGATATTTATGGTCAGCATTTTAGGCTCTCTTTAGGCTTTCTTTGTTGTCTCAAGTCTGGCTACTTCCTCTGGGTATGGGGCTATGTGGGAGAGGAGAGAGCTGAGAGTTGGTGAGAGGAGTGACTGCAGCAGCATCCAGTTTGCTGTCATCCTGGAGTATGAGAAGCCAGGTGGCTAGGAGAAAAAATATTGCTATTATTGGCCCTATGAAATGGGGCTAGCCATGGGATGACACACAATAGCAGATAACACCAGGTTTTAGTGGGCAGGCATCCTTGATCCAGAAGCGTTGGTACCAATGGTGAAGTCCCAGGAGCTGGTGCAGGTGTTTGGCGTTATCTGGAGAGAGCTTTGTGAGTTGGTCTTGGCCCCGGCAGCAGGACTGACCTGTAAAATGTGCTTGAAACTGGCTGGGGTTAGTGTAACAGAACTTTAAGAGAACCGGAAGAGATTTAAGACAATTAAAGGAAATTGGAAACTCTGAACCTCTGAAGACATACCTGAAACCTGTTAATCCTGGACTATGAAGCCTTTTAAAGAGGCATACCTGTCTGTATTTTAGCAGGAAACTTCATTAAATATCATGGATGAAGTAATAAGTTAATAGTATCTAAGTCATCAAATGCCATTAGACAGATCTGGGAGGGGTAAATGAGCAAAAGTGAGACAGCTTTTTAGCGACACAGGCAATCCCAAATTCTCTCCTTAGTCCTTGGAGAACACCAGCCTTAGAAGCAGTGCTTGCCATGAGCTGCTGAGTACAAGAAGCCCAAAGATTTTTCCTGTGGGGGAAGATTTAATCTACCTGGCTTGGCAGGATGAGGAGAGATTCCCTGAAAGGCACCCAGGAAGCTGAAGAGGTGGAAGGCCGCTTTTTGCTGTGTGAGTGACTTTGCCAAACCCAGAGGCAAGGCCTGGAGGCAGAAGGTCTTCTGTCTTTTTGGAGGAGCTAAAGGGTGCTACGGAAGTTGCATGTCTGTGTTAGAAGCTCTTGTTGTTAAAATGCCATACCCTCAGATCTGTAAAGGCACTTGAGAACTAGGTACCATTATCTGTTATTTAAATTAGGCATATACACTAAATTTAGGAGTGTATTTTATCATTTAGTTACAGTTGACCAATGATAGTAGGTGCAAAAAGATTAAAAGAAATATGTTGAGCACATCACTAAAACACATTTACACATTTACAGAGACATAGTGTGGCCACATCATTTTGACAGACAGACAAAACATTTTTAGAAACCTGTGTTAGCCGACCAGCTTAAAAATCCAGCGCTGTTAGGCCTGCCAGGGAAGCACAGCAAACAGCTAGAGCCGGGAGGGGAAAGGGCAGAGTGCATGGTGGAAGCCACGGGGATTTTGGAGCCTTGTGTAAGTTAGGTGTTAGTGCCAACTTAAAAGATTTTTTGTAAAAGGCCGCCCAAGCAACAAAGAGCAGGGAGGGGGCAGGAGCAGAATGGGCCAGAGTGATCCCGGCATAGGTGGCAGAGGCCAGGGAAACAGCTGAAGGCAAGCGCCATTCCGAAGGGATGGGCGATGGCCTCCACTGTCCTCGGCCGATGGAAAGGGAGTCGGGTTTAGATTCCCGAATCAGAACGGAAGCCGGAGGATACGGAGAAACGAAAGTGGAGGTGGGACAAACCGCTGGCCACGAATAAGCAGAGAGCAAGAGAGAGATGGAAGTGGAGGCAAGACAAAAACACACATTTAGAAACCGCGGGCTTTTGGAGCGTTGTTAATTTAGGTTAGATAGCCCTAATTTAAAAGGACTTTTTTGTAAAAGGCTGTCTAAGGGCAATTTGGAATCAGCTTGAAATCGCAAGAAACCCATTTTAAGTGCATGTCTGTGTGACTCAAGCCTGCGATGCGTCCACCTAACAGTGTCTTTGAGTCAAAAACGGGGTTCATGAGAAATGAATGGGGAATGTCTCCCCACACCCAAGTCCCATCTCAACGAAAGCCCCTGGCTTTCGCAGTGTGGATGAGGCTTCCAGTGTGGGCCTGCAGCTTCAATGAAAGCCCGAAAAGCAAATGGGTCACCCAAGACCCTAACAGCAATGCAGTTTAAAAAAGGGAACTCAGAGAGTGAAGCCAATGGTACCTGGCAGAGGGCACGCGGGAAGGGCATTTTCCAGCAGTGGCCCTGGGCCCACAGGAAAAAACAGATCCTTTTGGTGGGAACCTCCATCTGTTTGGTTTAATCTTAATAAAAACCTCTCCGCCCATGCAAGAAACTCCAATCAAACTAGATTAGACCAAATTAAAACGCCCGTGTTTAATAAATGCGACACTCTCGGAAAATGTAATATTAAGTTGGGGGCATCACCCCAACCCTCTAACACCCTTATATCCAAGAATTCTGTGATGATTGGAAGCACCTGGCCTGGGAGTTGTCCCGGTCCGGACTCCAACTCCCAGCCTGCCAAGCACTGACCCCTCCTGTGGGGAGGGTCAGGACCACTCCCACAGGCTATTTAGGCTCAAGGTGGAAAAAGGAACAAGTAGTTTTGGGTTTGCGTGGGCTTTTCTCCCTGCCGTGCTGTCTCGGTCCACCCGAGAGTGCTGCATTTATTAAACACGGGCATTTTAATTTCGTAATTTTGTCTAATCTGATTTGATTGGAGTTTCTTGCATTTGTGGAGAGGCTTTTATTGAGATTAAACTAAACAATACTCGCATGCATAACACACACACACACGTGCATGCACACACACCACACACACAATTTAAAAAATATTTTAGAAGTTCGTTTTTCAGTTCATGGAATAAAAGCAAAAAGAAGAAAACCTTTAGCCGGGCAATGGTGGCGCACGCCTTTAATCCCAGCACTTGGGAGGCAGAGGCAGGCGGATCTCTGTGAGTTCGAGACCAGCCTGGTCTACAAGAGCTAGTTCCAGGACAGGCTCCAAAACCACAGAGAAACCCTGTCTCGAAAAACCAAAAAAAAAAAAAGAAGAAAACCTTTGTAACTTGTGAAAACCTACATAAAGTTCTGATTTTGGTGTCCATATTGAATCCAGTCATATCTATTAACTCAAACTTGCCTGTGGCTGCTTCCACGCTGAGATGGCCACTTTGTACAGTTCTGTCGGAGACTGTATGACCTACAAAGCCAAAAATATTTTATATCCGGCTCTGTATACAGACAAAAGAAATCTCTGATCCTTGATCTGAAGGAAGGAGCTGACTACAGACTGACATAATTTCTCTGAAATTAAAGGCGTGGTGGTGGAATTTGTCAAGGCCAGTTGAAGCTGACCTGAGCAGGGAAGTCCACCAGGCCCTGAAGGTGCCTCCTTCAAGGCTATAATCCTTCAAGATCACACTTGGTTAACCCGTTCCTGTGTATTTGCCAAGGGAGGAGGGTTCACCATGGAGTCAAGGCCCATTGTGCTCTCCCTCTGAGGGAGATGTTTCCCCGAGGGTCCGTTCTCCTCTAACCATGTCCCTGTGAGTTAATCTGGAAATGAAGCAAGCCATTGTGGTCGCATCCCCTGTCACCAAAGTTCTCACTCACTCCCTGTCACTGCCCCCATTGTACTGGGAGACAGAACCAGAGAACAGCACTGCCTTCTGTCTGTGCAAAACTCAGTTTCCTTTCCATGGCCCCATCTCCTTCCCCTATGCTAACAGCAAATGGTGCTGTAGGGAACCGGAATGGAGTGGTGTATTTGCTGGATAATCTGTAATACAGCCTTCTTTGGGTTTTGCTGTATGTAAAACAGGTCTTGAAGATGACTTCAAATTTAAGGCAATCCCCTTGCCTCTGCTTCCCAAGTGCTGCGAGTACAGGTTTGCATCACTATGTCTGGCCTTACACAGTCTCACTAGCATTTTTTTCCACTAGCGTTTCTAACCTACTTGCCAGCTGGCCACCCATTCACTCCCCTGCCTTTATGTTACAACTCCAGCCCATGTAAATACACAGTCAAGCATTTGTGGCCCTCCCAGCCTCCCTTCAGCTCTCCTAGACCCTAGACAAGACCCAGGCAGGTAGGTCTGTGTTTGGCATCAGCCCCAGCCCAAACTCTAATGCTTATCATACCAAGGAGCGACCCAGGAACCAGGAAAACAATGTCCTTTACGATCAGGCTCTTGTTTCTGGCTGTCTGCAGGACACAAAACCAGAGCCCAAGCATTAGGCTGTGGCTCTAATGTTTTGTCTAGATCTAGACTGTCCCAGATCCCCCTGCACTGACTCTGACTAGGTCACACTGCTATAAAGTCTTAAGTATTTTCTGGCCAACAAACCTCTCCACAGACGCAAATAATCCCAATCAGACCAAATCAGACTGAATTAAAAGACGCCAGGTTTAATGAATGGCAATGGATGGCAATACTCCCGGGAAAACATGGAGATGGGAAGAGGGAAAAGGGGAGACCATGGGGAACCCGGAGACCACATGTTCATTCTGGGGGAGGGGGCAGTTTAAATAGCCTGTGGGAGTGGTCTCGATCTCCCCTGGGGAGGGGTTACTGTTTGATGGACTTTCTTGACCCTCCCTGGGGAGGGGTCACCATTTGGCAGGCTTTCTCCGAGGTGGAGTTTGGACTGAGGCAACTCCCAGGGGAGGGAGCTTATGCCAGGCGCTGGGGTGAAGGCCCCAGCCAAACATAAAGTGTCCCGTTTCCCGATTCTATGTGTAACCTGCCACCGGGCTCTGCCCCTGGTAAGACCCCACCATTGTTATTGTTAAGCCTTACCCGAACTTCATATGCCCACTGGATTTCTCACACTCTCAATCTCTCCCCTCTCGGTGCTTTATCTTCATTGTCAATTTCCTGCTGTTTACACATCTCTGGGAAGGTCTGGAAAAGATGAGGTGGAAAGGCCCACCCTGAATGCAGGTGGCACTGTTCCTAGCCGAGTCTGACTCAGGAAATGGAAGGAAATGAATGAAGCAAAAGCATCCATCTTTCCCTCCATCCTGACTACAGAGACAATGTGACCAGCTACCTCCCTCTCCGCCACTGCTCCTTCCCTCAAACGGGGACAAATTAGCCTCTTATTAAGTTGTGTTAGTGATCGTCAGCCACAGCTACAGGAAAACTAACACATCCTCACTACGCTAACCTCAGAACATCTTCCACTCTCTCCCTACACAGGAATCTGTCCCCACCTTACACAAGAGAGGGGCATGGAAGAGCGTCGAGGCACCAGTGAGCTTTACCATTGACCCTTCCCCTCACCTTGCCACCAAGACATTAGAATGGCTCCAAACCTAAGCCGCTGAAGCACAACAGTACCTGAGTTTATGGCTTGCCTCCAAGTCATGAGCCCAGGCTCCCTGCCTTTTCCACCTCTCCTTCCACACATATGGGTATATCCATTTCTCTGCTGTCTCTCTGCCCCTCCTAAATCAGGAAACAATTATATTAAAATAGCTTTTTTAAAAAAAATCTATGTATGTGTGTGTGTGTGTGTGTGTGTGTGTGTGTGTGTGTGTGTGTGTGTGTGTGTGTATGGGTGCTTGTGTAGGCCAACAGTGTCAGATCCCCTTGCAAGCTGCCTGGTGTGGGTGCTGGGAATTGAACTCAGATCCTATGGAACATGTTCTTAACCATAAGACGGCTTTGAGCCCACCAGGCCTTCTGTTCTCCAGAACTAGTTCTACAAGAGTCTGTGGTCACTTTTGATCCGATAGGTGAATGCAGAGTTGAGAATTTCTAATTCTCCAAGACAAAGTGAAAATTTATGCAAAAGGGATGAGGAGATTGTAAAGTATAATCCCTCCAGCAATTTCCCTTTAAAAGGAGGCTAGGGCACCAGGCAGGCTTCCCCACCTAATCTGTCTTCCCGTCTGGAAGTCAGATGGGTATCTTTCCAGCAAGAGAAAACGGCCCAACAGGAGGGATTGAAAAAGCCTTGGCCATGTGTTTACCCAAAAGCAAAGCAAGCCCAAGCTTTTCAAGCTACAGCTGTCAAAGAAGAATGTGTTTGCAAACCAGCTGAAATTTAAAGTAAACCTCAGCAGGCCAATAAGAGGCCTTCCCTAAAATGGTAATCAGACTCGGGGTGGGCGAGCACACTTTTGGAAGTTCCATCCGGGATCTGTGCTGTCCAAAATGCTTTCACACTTTTAACCACAAACGGTGCACAAGGAGGGAGCCAGAAACGTGCAGTTAGGATGTTTGAGTCCTACTTCCAATGCCAGAAAATATGGGAAAACTTGAAGAAATCGTGGCAACTCAGAAGAACGAGTCCTTAGGGTTGCAGGGCACAGTGTAAAGGAGGCCTAGCATGGTCCCGGCAGGTCCACACTATCCAATTGCTGGTGCCCCATAGAGGGAGCGAGAGTTCATGAGAGCACACTCTTCTCCCCGACTACACACACCATTCAAGACTGCAAAGGTCTGAGTCTCCAGATGCCACTCTAGATTTTCCCTTTGGTTGGGGTCTCGGCAAGCACTGACTTTAGCTAGAATTATTTTTAATTCTTTTCACTGTGAAATCAATCATATAAAAGAGTATACATAGATACATAGATACACATTTTTTTAAAATTATTTATTTACTTATTCATTATGTATACAATATTCTGTCTGTGTGTATGCCCGAAGGCCAGAAAAGGGCACCAGACCCCATTACAGATGGTTGTGAGCCACCATGTGGTTGCTGGGAATTGAACTCAGGACCTTTGGAAGAGCAGGCAATGCTCTTAACCTTTGAGCCATCTCTCCAGCCCCATAGATGCACATTTTGAAGAAGAAACAAAACTGAGTATCCAAAGCCAGGCATGGTGGCCCATGCCTTTAACCTCTGCACTCGGGTGGCAGAGGCAGGCGGATCTCTGTGAGTTTGAGGCTAGCCTGATCTACAGAGTGAGTTCCAGAACAGCTAGGGCTACACAGAGAAACCCTGTCTCAAAAAATCCAAGAAAGAAAGGAGGAAGGAAGGAAGGAAGGAAGGAAGGAAGGAAGGAAGGAAGGAAGGAAGGAAGGAAGGAAAAGAAAGAGAGAGGGGGGAGGGAGGGAGGGAGGGAGGGAGGGAGGGAGGGAGGGAGGGAGGGAGGGAGGGAGGGAGGGAAAAGAAAAAAGAAAAACCGAACATACACTACCTAGCTTAGTTGAGACTGGACACTGCCTCTGCTTTGGACCCTCGATTGTCCCACTCTCCCTTCCCAACAGGACAAACCACTGACCTGACCCTGGGGTCACTCATAGCCTGGCCTTCTTTTCCAATTTTAACCCATTGTTAGGGACCCCTGTCTAGTGGTGCCTGCTCTTGAACACCGTATGATGAAACAATAAGAACTGTGACCTAATCAATTCGTTCTCTTTACCCAATGGTTTATTTTGTGCTTTCTCAAGACTCTCTCTGGGTAGACCAGGCTCAAACTTAGGACCCTCTTGCCTCAACTCGGAGTTGCTCAACAGCGTTTCGAAGTGTGTTCACGTGGATGTGTAGCTATGATTTCTGTACTTTCTCCACTTCATAGGGCCCCACCGTATGAGGACGCCACCTTCAGTTCTGCTACTGTTATTTGTGGACTTTTTCAGTTATTACAAACAAACTAAAAATAACATTTTTACACTTGCCTCTTGCACAGAACGAGCAAAATTTCTCCAAGTACGATCTAGGTACCCAAGCCATGATCACTTTAGGGCAAAATAAGGGACTTGAGCCAGACTACGGAGCAGTTTCGTCTTTAACTAGCTGCTAGCTAGTTTAACTAGCTGGTATTTTCCCCAGCAGGCTTTCCTCTTGAAGGAGCAGTTGATTTGTGTGTTCTGGCACTGGTTCCTCAGCCCCTCACACTGAGGTGCTTTGCCCAGCACAGTTCACTCTCACCTGCCAACCTCTGGGTGTCTCTCTTTTGTCTAACTGGTTTTGGTTGATAGAGGGACTCCCCTATTTTCCTCTAAAATAGGATTTTGTATGTAGCTCAATCTGGCTTCAAACTCAGAATCCTCCTGCCTCCACCTCTTCTCTAGGATTTCATCAGGCACTACTATGCCTAGTGCAAAGCTAGCTCCTAATGGCTGTGTTTGAAGAGCGAGTGTCCATGCTTCACATGTGATTGGGCAATTTCACTTTTCCCCCCGGAACAGAATTGCTGAAAGTCGTGAGCATTTTCAGCCCTGTGTCTCAGGGCCCCTAGCGAGAAACTGAGCATGGGAAACAACAAGCCTGGTCTCTTAGCTCCTGCCCACTGAGCTTTGACTCGGTCCTGAGGACTCTCAAAAGTAAATGGCATCATGGAACTGAGGAAAAAACAGAATGCAAAAAGCCACCAAACCGCCGGGCGGTGGTGGCGCAGGCCTTTAATCCCAGCACTTGGGAGGCAGAGGCGGGCGGATCTCTGTGAGTTCAAGACCAGCCTGGTCTACCAGAGCTAGTTCCAGGACAGGCTCCAAAACCACAGAGAAACCCTGTCCCGAAAAACCAAAAAAAAAAAAAAAAAAAAAAAAAAAGCCACCAAACCAGAGGTAAGTTCGCCATCATTGTTCTCTCCAGGATCTCTCTACAGGAATTCTACACCCAGAAGTGAGGGCTCTGGGGGAGGCGTCCAATTCTGGTCCCAGGAGTAGAAAAGTCCAGTTCTCCTACTGCTCACAGAGAGTAGGACAAGCCTTCCATTTTTCCTTTTCCTTTCCTGCATTTTTTCCTATCCTAATCCCTAACCAATCCCATGGCTCTCCTGTACGTGTGAGATGGGCGCCAGTTGTTCATACTGACCAACGAATACTTCCTGAGTACCTGGCTCAGGATGTCATCCTAGCTGTAATAAGTGACTTAGAAGCCGGAGGAAGGTGTTTGGAAAGGCAAGTTGTATTTTTATTTTTTATTTATTTATTTATTTTATTAAAGAGTTTTAATTTCAAACTCCCACTTGACCAAATTGATTGGAAGTGTCACCCCAGTCCCTGGCACCCATCCTAAACCCCTTCCCCTGGG
This sequence comes from Chionomys nivalis, assembly GCF_950005125.1. Taxonomy (NCBI): domain Eukaryota; kingdom Metazoa; phylum Chordata; class Mammalia; order Rodentia; family Cricetidae; genus Chionomys; species Chionomys nivalis. The sequence goes on along the minus strand of NC_080086.1, from coordinate 126,352,500 downwards.
AGTTGCCTTGGTCAGGACTCCTCCTCTGGGAAGCCCACCAAGCACTGACCCCTCCCCAGGGAGGGCCAGGACCACTCCCACAGGCTATGTAGGCTTGCACTGGAAAAAGGAACATGTGGTCTTCTGGCTTGCGTGGGTCCCCCCCCCAATCATGTTCCCATGCCACCCAGGAGCGCTGCATTTATTAAACATGGGCATCTTTGATTCGGTCTAACCTGGTCTGATTGGAGTTATTCAGCAGAGAGGCTCGTCTTAAGATTTTTCTTAACACATATTGTCTTCCTACCACCTTCCTCCCTCCCTTCTTTTCTTCTCCTTTCATCACAGAGTTCTAGAGGGTCAAGCTCAGGTCTTTAGCCTTAGCGGCAAGCACCTTTCCCCACTAAGCCGTCTTACTGGCCTGGGCTTCCTTTTTCTACTCACAAAGACGAAAAATAAGAGAAACTCAAGCTCACCTTCTATCTGTGTTGTTTTTTAGCTCCAGTTACTGTAAAAAGACCTAAATGATGAAAAACAATGCCAAGTCCCATAACATCTACCCCATCACATACCAGGCATTTTCAAAGAGGTCAATCTAGGAACCCACAAGAAGGTCTCAATACCCCTTATTTAACAAAGACTGGAGTGTTCACTTTAAAAACCTCATGAAGTATAAAATATTTTTCATAGTTATTCAGTTGAGAGACATAATTGTATTTCTTACTATAAAATATATAAAGGTATAAGAGTTCATATATTTATTTTGGTTTATATTTCTTTGTTATATAAGTCATTTAACATTGACAATATTTTTTAAATTTATCAGGCACAATATTTTTTTGATATATATGCTCTGTGGGGTGGTTCATTTTTCCCCCTTTCAGATTTTTGAGAAAAGGTTTTTCTGCATAACTTTGGCTGTCCTGAGTCTCCCTTGTATATCAGACTGGCCTTGAACTCAGAGATCTGCCTGCCTCTGCCTCTGAAGTGCTAGGATAAAAGGCAGGCACCTCTATGCCCCACTGGTTCGATTTAATTTATTTAGCGTACGCATTGCCTCAGATACCTTTGTGTTAATGGCATACTTGAAATCCACTAGCAGTTTCAACAGCACAGTACAGAACAGGCCTCGAGACTCGTCTCTGAATCCTGCCCCGGTGTGGGACCAACAAAAGGGTTGATCTGAAAGTGTGGGTTATGGAGAGCTGTCAATCAAGACTCATAGCTGAGTTCAAGTAGCTTAGGGACAAAGAGGCAAACTCAAATTCCAGATTTGTGGGAGTCTGAGGTGGGAGGGTCCCAAGTCAAAGGCAAATTTTGGCCATTTATCAGAACTAAGTCTGACGGTAAATCAAATAACAATTGATTTTGATTTATCAATTTCACAATTTAACGACTGCTATTGATTTATCTTCAGAGCAACTGTTATTATCTTCAGAACTTAGTCTGAAGATAAATCAGTCTATAAACTATAATCATCAGGTTGTAAAATCCCAACTTGAACTTCCTCCTATCTGATGGAAACCTTGATCAAAGGCTCCCTAGAAACCCCTCTCCCACCCCAGTTCTGGTCACTATTCTCTACAAGATCAAGTTCTTTAGATTCCACATATAAAAGTATTTGAGTTATTTGCCATTGTGTGTCCAATTTACTTCACTTATTGCGATAGCCTTCAGATTCACCCCTGATGCTAAAAATTTCTTTTTTACATTTATTTATTTTGTGTGGGGTGTGTGGGACAGGAGATGTGCGTGTGCATGTGTGTGTGTTTGTAACAAGCTTGGGCGTCATCCCTCAGGAATACCATCTACCTTATCTTTGAGTCAGGGTCTTTCCTTGGCCTGGAGCTGGCGCATCAGGCCAGGCTGGTTGGCCAGAGAATCCTAGGGATCCTCAGGTCTTTACTTCCCTAGCGCTGGGATTACAAATGTGCCCATGCCATAATTTTTACCACAGATTTTACCTTAATTCACCATCTCAAACCCAGGCTCTTATTCTCACAAAGCAAGCACTTCTTGACTGAGCCCTCTCTCCAGCCCACAAAAGTTTGCTTTTTAAAACTCTGAGTCACTGTTTAAGGTATTTTGGAAACTCTACTTTAAGTAAATCCTTCTAGCTAAATAAAACTGTTACAGTGACATGGTTTTACTTTCTTCACAGTTATAAATAGACACACATACACACCAAAAAGGAAAAAAAAAAGGTTTTATTTTTTAATGTAGTTTAAAAAAAAACAAACCCTCGAGGCCATTTAAGCAAAGATCTAATTATCCAGACACTCAAAGCATCTAATGTCCTGTTTAACTGAACCTGATTGTTAATCAGGACAAATTGAAAACCTTTGGCAAAATGCATAGTTGTGCCAGGAGGTGGTGGCACACACCTTTAATCCCAGCACTTGGGAGGCAGAGGCAGGCGGATCTCTGCGAGTTCGAGGTCAGCCTGGTCTACAAGAGCTAGTTCCAGGACAGGCTCCAAAACTACAGAGAAACCCTGTCTCAAAAAAACAAAAACAGAACAAAACAAAACAAAACAAAAAAACTGAATAATCACTGAACATTGTGAGTGGAAAGACCAGGAAATCAGCCTCAGCAACTCCCTCCCTATCCTGCCAGTCAAGGCTCGGCCCAGAGGGAAAAAGCATCCTGCTCCCGCCCTGGGCTTAACTGGGAGTTCCAGTGGAGACCCAGGCCCAGCAAGGCATGCCGGACTCTCTTGGGGTTCTGGGCTAATGCTCTGTGAACTGGTGCAGACCCCTTAGGGTCAAATACGATCCAAGTTTGCAGCTTGCCTGCTCCCCCTTCTTTTTCTGTCTAGCTCCATGCAGTTGGTTTTAAAGAATTCAGCGCACTGAAGATCTGACTATAGCCGAGAGGGGAGATAGCGAGATGACTTACTAGTGTTCATTCTTCTTTGTTCGCTCTGCTCTGGTATTTTAGTCACAGAGTGGAAATCTTTGTGAAAACATCTTTTTAGACATTGCTGGAGCCCTGAGTAGGGCTGTGTTCACGCTAAGAGCTCTCTAAACCATCCTTGCTTTTAATGTTTTCATTAGATCTATTTATTTACGTGTGTGTAAGTCTGTGCTCTTGAATGTTCCATGGCGTACATGTGGGGGGCAGAGGCCAGCCTGGAAGAATCACCTCTCTCCTTCCACCATGTAGGTTCTGGGGGAACAGACTCAAATCAGCAGGCTTGGTTTAAAGTGCCTGGTCTACAAGAGCTAGTTCCAGGACAGGCTCCAAAACCACAGAGCACCACGTAGCTTATGATGACCTCAAACTTGCTACATAGCTTAGGACAAGGGAGAGAGACTGAATATCTGGGAGCAGAGATGAAAAGCAACAAGTGAACATCTCTGTGTCGGGATACAAACACCATCCATGGAGTCCCAGTGACGCCGAGCCCCTAAGTCACCTTGAAATTGTCCATGGTGTTTATTACATGTTGGCTTAGAAATGAGGCAAATCGCATCAGTCCATTCCCTCAGCATCATCTCCATTAAGTACCAAGGATTTAATGATTAAAAAGGAGAATCCGATCCCGCCATTTTCCTAAGACAGTATAACTTCTAACTGTATTCTAGAAACGTATTCTTATAACAATGGATAAGTATAGCTCTCCTCCTCAAAGATGCTTCTTTTTACAGCACATGAAGACAATTCACAGATATCCACAACTGCTCAAAATGCAGAGAATCAGTGGCCACGGGGACCCAACCCCAGCTGGTTCATCCACAAAGCAACCCCTTCATCTACGGAGGGGCCAGAACGATTGAAAGTACCCGGACACCAGCTGTGAGATACAGTCTCCCCCACATTACAGGGACCCTGCAGCTATGAGATCGCGGTAATAGAGTCACCTAAACAAGACCTGCAAAATGATAACACCAGTTGACATGGCAACATGGATGGGGGAATTTCACAAGGTCTCACATGCTAGATGGAGCTTTATAAACAATATGTTCTCCCTCTTTCAGACTTCTCCAGGTATGAGATTAGGGTTATCGAATCCCAGGAAGTCAGCCCTAAACACATATACATATGAGCAACCTAAATCGACTCAGTAGCTGTGTGTGTGTGTGTGTGTGTGTGTGTGTAAAGAATACTGTAAAAGAGGGAGGTGACACCACAATAAGAAGCAGCAATTCAAGGAGAAGAAAGAACAGTTTTCAAGATAGTGGTTGGGAGAAAGATGTGTCCAGGATCCTCAGGCTCTCAGTCAGATTTGCAAATGGGAGTTGAGAAACAGCGGCAGAATTAGATGCCAATGCAGGTGTTACCACAAGAAATCTTCCTTTGAGTGAAGCCCCCCTCCCCTCCCCAAACCCAAAGTGAGTGAGGCGAGGTGCAGTGCGGACGAAGTTCTGCCAAGGCAGAGAACACAGCATGGAGTCGCAAATGTCTGATACTTATGGCGGATGCATGCTGCCATTGGACTCGCCTTTTGTTAGCATTCCAGGTGGGCTCTGGTTTCCTGGCTACTGAGCTCATCCAGATGAGTCGCTGAACAAGAATGAAAGGCATTCTTTTTTTTTTTTTTTTTTTTTTTTTTTTTTGCTTTTTCGAGACAGGGTTTCTCTGTGGTTTTGGAGCCTGTCCTGGAACTAGCTCTTGTAGACCAGGCTGGTCTTGAACTCACAGAGATCCTCCTGCCTCTGCCTCCCAAGTGCTGGGATTAAAGGCGTGCGCCACCACCGCCCGGCTTGAAAGGCATTCTTAAAGGAGGACTGGTTGCAGTTTTTATTCACCTGTGACAGATTCCTTGTGATGTAGAGTATCTGGTTAGGCCCTTCCCATGTTAGATGCTGAGGTCTCCATTGAGAAGATATTCTCACCGTCTGTCAAATGGATTCTCATTTGTAAACCTTTGTAGCCATTTTGGTTCTGCAGAGTCCCTGCATCCACCCATCCTCAAAACTGCACAGCAGTAATCATCCCCAACCATGTTCTTGTGGTGGTGGTGGTGGTGGTGGTGATGATGGTGGTGGTGGTGGTGGTGGTGGTGATGATGGTGGTGGTGGTGGTGGTGGTGATGATGGTGGTGGTTTTGACATCCCCTCTCTGGAACCAGTGGGTTTTCCTTGTGTTCCATCTTAGAACCTACATTGAAAACCCACTGCGTTTTTTTTTTTTGTTGTTGTTGTTGTTCCCTATTTAATTTTTTTCTTTTTTCGGTTTGAGACAGGTTCTCACCATGTTAGCTCTGGCTGTCCTGGAACTTGCTATGTAGACCAGGCTGGCCTCAAACTCAGAGCTCCGCCTGCCTCTGCTTCATGAGTGCTGGAACCAAAGTTGTGCGCCATCATGCCCAACTTCTTGTCTGAAATATTTTGAGTTCTCTCCCATGAAAGAAAAGCCAGGAACCAGAGGAGCAGACTGAAGAGAGCTGACTTTCAGAAGCTGTGGACTTGGATGACTTGCTGGAGTTTATAAAGAAAGGATACAGTTTGTGCCTCTGCCTTGTTGTCCCAGGGGACCAATGCACCCGCTAACTTAAGGGGTTTCTGAAATGACATGGCATTAAAAATAAATTTGGATAAATGAGTGATGAGCGGCATTGCTTTCTCTGGCTGAGGTCTGGGTTTCAGATCTCTGGGACCAACCTCACATGGCTGGAATACCACAAAAGCCTCTTTGCCTCCTTCATCCCCCCAATACTTTCCTTTGGCCAGTCTGCCAACGTCTCTAAATGCCATCTAATCCCTCTTCCCATCTTTGTGAGTTAAACCTACCATTTCCCCTAAATTCCATTTGAAAATAGCAAGTTTTTTTTTTTTTCTTCTCTAGGGCAACGTGGGTAGTGTGCCAGAAAGGAGAGCCTGGGGCTGTCCAGAAGCAGTAGGATGACCGTGGTGCCCAAGGCTCGAGGCTGCAATGGTGCGGAAAGGTGCTGCGATGGGAGAGAGTGTGCCCAACGGCCTCAGGGCACAGCTTCTTCTCCATTTTCTCATTCATTTATTCATTCAAAAGAAGTATTTGCTGGGACTGGAAGGGTGGTTCAGGGTTAAGAGCACAGGCTGCTCTCAGGAAGGACCTTAGCTCAGTTCCCAGCACCCACATCAGGTGACTCACAACCAGCTGTAACTCCAGCTCCAAGGAATCTGATGCCTCTGACTCTGGCCTCCCTGGACACATGCATTTACATAGGCATATATGGACATACTTTTATGTATTTTTTGAAGTTTTAAAGCATTTATAGAACACCAGTATCCCCATCTTTATCTTACTTTGGGGGTAGCATACAGCACAGATAGATACAGAGCTAGATATATCTATCGTACAGAAAGACTGGCGAAATTGATTAGCAAGCTAAAATCCTAACAAAGTCACCTATAAGGGAATTGGCCTGTGGCCATAAATTGGTCACACATAAGCCCCCAAGGCACTGAATATTCCCATCACACCTTCTGCAGACGCTTGGAATGAAATGAAACAGAACATTGACAAATGGGAGCCTCAGGGGGGCATAAGAAATATGAATGCAAAGCAGGTGGGGACAATATTAAAAATAGTCATCTAAATAGTTCATCTAAAAATAGTCTAATTCCACCCGGTGGCCAAACCCTATTAGATTGCACGTTCATTTGGGTTCACGGTTTGTTTGCAGACGCCTTCGACTTAATGGGAGAAAGGTGGGAGAGGAGGGCTCCTTGGGCGTGCGGCGAGCGTAGCTTCCAACGAATCCTGGCCCTTTATCTGAAGCTTTCGGGAATCAGGAAGACGCAGCGCTGGAGAGCTGAAAATGTCTGTGCGCGATTTTAGCAGGTATTGGTGATGGTTTGAACGTGAAATGTCCTCACAGGTTCAAGTCTGGAACACTTGTTCCCTAGATGGTGCTGGTAATAGGGCAGGCTGTAAATCCTATGAGGGCGGGCGAGCTGGCGGAAGTAGTTCACTGGGGGATGGGCTTCAGAACATTCTTCTCCTGGGCCCTGATTCCCGTCACTCTCCCTGCTACCTAGCTGTGATGTGAAGGGCCCCCAGCACATGGTTCTGCTTGTGAACTGGGCCACTCTGCCTGCTTCTCTGCCACGGTGGGCTGAAATCACAAGCCAAAACATCTTTCCTCACTCACTTTGTCCTGTCAGATGTTGTGGTCACAGTGATACAGACAGGAAATGGTTAAGTCTTTTAAATACCACTCTGCATGTATCTTTCTTTAAAATAATAGCCGGACACACCTTTAATCCCAGCTCTCAGGAGGGAGAGGCAGGTGGATCTCAAAGCCATCCTGGTCTACAGAGCGAGTTCCAGGACAGTCAAAGATACACAGAGATATCCTGTCTTGAAAAACACAATAATAATAGTAATAAGTGCTAGATCCATGGTGGGCCATGCATAAAACTCCTTGCATTTACTTAGCCCCTCTTGGGTGTCGGGTTCTTGTAGAGCTGACTTTAGTTTGTTCTCTGTTGCCATGATAAACGTCATGACCAGCTTGGGGTTTATAAAGTGGCTTTAGGGTAGGGACTCAAGCAGAGAAGGAACTTGAAGCAGAAACCGTGGAGAAAGATTGTTCGCTGGCTTTGCTCTCCATCTCACGCTCAGCCTACCACCCTTGTGCAGCCTACCTGCCCAGGGATGGTCCTGCCCAGACCATCCTGGGCCCTTCCACATCGATCACCAGTCAGGCCCGCCTGATCTGAACAGTTCTTCAGTCAAGATCCCTCCTCAGGTGGCTCTTGATTGTGTCAAGCTGACAATAAAAATTAACCAGGGGACTGGAGAGATGGCTCAGAGGTTAAGAGCAGGACTTGCTGCTCTTCCAGGGTTCGATACCCAACAACCAAATGGCAGCTCATAGCTGTCTGTAACTCCAGGGATCTGACACCTTCACACAGACATGTATGTGGGCAAAATACAATGTACATAAAATAAGAATAAATAAATTATTTTTTAAATAATTAAAAACTGACCAGGACAACCAGGGACAACTGATGCTAAGGAGAAGAAACTAGGAGGAGGCAAAGCTCCTATCACACTCAACTATAACCCAGGACCCTGACCGTAAGAGTGACCCCCCCTTAAAGCTCATCCCTGTGTGTAACAACCGTAAAGCCTCTGGGGAGAGTGAGTTGGAATTAGAACGCAGACAGGGGACCGACTCATCCCTTTCCACAAGAACTGTCCCCAGTAGATGGAGATCTATCTGACCCTACTATCTATTTCCACCAGGAGGACTAGGGAAGAACCCCACCTCACCCAGTGGCCCAGGCCCTAAGGCCTACGTAGGAAGGGACTGGGTCACACAACCTCTCTTCCACAGCAATGGGAACAGTTGGTAAAACCACGCCTTCAGTTGGATTTTACAGCCACATAGTATCTCTTGTCACACGCTGCTTCTTTGACCCCTCTGTTGACTGTCCTTTTCCTGGTGATTTGGTGGAAGCTAACCACAAGCAAAAGGAAGAACGTAGGGAGAGTATTGCTGACAGGATAGGGAGAATTAGACTAACCACAGCCACGACCCGGGAGGAGCCAGGAAGGCCGTCTCAGGGTCTCCAGAGCCAGCAGGCCCCTTCCTTTGTGAGGCTAGATCCCACGTAAGCTCCTGTCTTCCGTATGAGATGACTGCACAGGGAACATTTCCAGACTTAACCCCAAGCCTCCTCACTCGTTTTGCTTCAGAGTTTCTCATCAATCAACCAATGAGCAAAGAAAGGACAGCTTCATACAAAGGCCCCTCATCTCCTCATCACACAAAAGGTGATGGACATAGTGTGGTCTAAAGACACCAGTGACAACTCCCTGGGAGGGACAAAAGGACAGAGATGTTTTGCACCCTTTGCTCTTCTCAGCATGAGCAGAGTGAACCCATAGCTCTGGGTTTCGTTTTTTTTTTTTTTTTTTTTTTTTAGCAGATCAGTTTGCCAGCATTTAGAGTCAGCAATGTAGCACGGAAGAAATTAAACTGGAGCAGGGTCACACAACCTGAAAACCTTCTTAATTAGCTGTGAGATTTGCCAAGTAATTTAAGCCTACGTCCTAGTTTTCTCATCAAAAATACAGGCACTGGTATTCGCGCTGCCCCACAGGCACTGGTATTCGCGCTGCTCGCCTTAAAGATTGCAGATGAAGATTATGTGGGAAAATTGACACAAGGAATCTTGAAACTTCCTGTGTAAAAGCTACAGAGTTTCATCAAGTAGGAAATGTGAACGTTTCGACAGTCAAACTTGATGTCCTCAACAGCACAGAACACATGCCTGAATCTCCCACCAACAGCTGCAGCTCCCTGACTACCGCAAAGCTGCTGAATTCTGTAAATGACATTAGCAGAATTGGAATCCATGTTCCACCTTTATCTGCTCCACCCGCATCCTCAGTAGCTGACACAGACAACAGGACACAAGCTGAGAGCCACACAACCCACAGAAAGTAGCCGAGACAATAGAGAATTGAAGGGCAAGTTCCAGACAGAACTTGCTAATTTAGAGTCCTTAGAGCCTCGGGGGAGTATTGGCCTATACCTGTGGGCCTGCGGCTAGGAGCCTTCCAGTCTCTGATACGAGTGCCATGAACTATTCACACACACACACACACACACACACACACACACGGAAGGAAAGAGCCTTTTTTCCATTTTCTATTGCAAATGTCCAAGATGGTGTCTCTCCTCACACATTCTACTTAAACCCAGCAGCCAACAAGGCTGGGAGGGAGTCTGAGCACTTCTAAAGTGGATGGTTCCTGCTGGCAAGGAAGGTGGGGGAGGAAAGAGGTGGTGTGGAAAGAGAGCTAGGGAGTGGGTGAGAGAGTCTGGAGGCAGGAAGTCATTTGGAAACATGGATATAATTCATTGTTTCTGAATGAATCAGGAAGGATTTGTTTCTGAGTATTTAGTAGCCCACAAAAGTCACTGCAGGGGCTGAGGAAATTTGAAAGTCACCTTTAGGACTTGGTCCTCAGATTATAGGACTGTTTAGGCTGCGCTCTGGAAGCCAAAAGCTCCAGGCTATCACCACACCAACAAGCTCCAGACTATAGCCACACCAACAGAGCCACCACTTCCAAGCTTACCAGTGTCTTGATGGGCCACTATCAACAGATGGCCCCCTGCCTCTTAGATCCCACAAAGCCAAGAACTAAATCCAGACTTCTAATCTGGCTGCTGTAGAAAACTCCAGTGACTCCCCAAGGGCATTTAGCAATGGGATCTTGGGCCCTGCCTTAATTCAATAGTCTGAGTCACAGAGAAAGTCTTCCAATGGGCAGAATCTCATCCAGTAGAAATCACAGCCATGTGTGTTTGTAGTGTGCCATTGCTAGCTCTTGTCTTAGTCACTGTTCTATTGCTGTGAAGAGACTCCGTGACCAAGGCAACTCTTACCAAGGAAAGCATTTAACTGGGGGCTTGCCTACAGTTTCAGAAGTTGAGGCCGTTATCCTGGCAGGGAGCACAGAAGCATGCAGGCGGCCATGGAGCTGGAGCAGTAACTGAGAGCTTTACATCCTGGTCCATGGGGCAGCAGGCAGAGAGAGAGCCTAGGCCTGGTGTGGGCTTTTGAAACCTCAAAACCCACCTCAAGTGACATACTTTCTCCAATGAGGCCACACCTACTCCAACAAGGCCACGCCTTCTAGTCCCTCTAATAGTCTTTAATGGTTCCATCCCCTGGTGACTAAGCATTCAAATCTATGAGCGTCTGGGCACTATTCTTCAAATCACCAAGCTCTCAATTCCTTGCAAGTCATGAAGCATCCCTTAAAAAGGGTAGAAGACTCTAAGTATCTACTCACCAGTCCACCAGAGCAACTCAGCTGCACCTGCACTCTCTGTCCGTGGCTTTTCATTTCAGTTTGGGTCAAACCGTACAAGTAAGCAGGGAGGGAGAAGACAAACCCTTGGTTCTTGGGTGCCACCCACAACAATCAAGATATCTCATTCCCCTGGCCACTCAGGCACATGACTGAGAATAGTTCAAGCTGATCAGACCCCCCGAGGGATCTATGCTAGATTCTAGAAATGAATTTAGCTCTCTCCATCTGACCGGGAACCTGAAAAATCTAGAGCTACGACATCTACTGATGGAGAAGAGCAAGTATGAGAGTGGGGACATCAAAGATGAGCCAGGGCTAGAGGAAGACGTGGTATCTGCTGATGTCCCAAAGTCCCTGCATTCAGCCATTCCTAATGTCTTCTGAAGTCTTAGGTTCAAGGACTAATAGCTTCTCTTTCTGTATAAGTCCCTTGAAATTGGCACCCGCAAGAAAAACATACACAGGAATATAATCGAAGACTCGCTTTGATCATTTCTCCAGACACCCTGGAGGTTGGCCCTGGCTTGTCCATCGGCTCCTGAAGTGTGAACTAGTCACAGAGCTGTGACAGCGTCCAGAGACTGTGGAGAGAGATGCACAGCTGCAGCGAGGATGATGATGGAAGACTCGCCACTGCCCCTGGATTGCTGTAGCTGCTCTACAGGGTCACAGGGGTCCCAACATTTCCTCTGAAATCCCTTTAAAAAGGAACACCCCAGTGAAGTATTTTTAGATGTATTTTTCTATGTATATGTATATGTATATATTCATTTAGGGAGAAATAAACATAATCTGTTTGTGTTCTATAGAATGAACCTAGATGGTGCTCTACCACTGAACTGTATAAGCCCAACTCAAATGTATTTTTCCATTTTATTTTATTTTATACATGTGGGTAGTTTGCCTGCACGTATGTTCTATATACTGCATGTGTGCCTGGTGCCTGAAGAGACCAGGTAAGGGTGTCAGATCCTCTGGACCTGGAGTTAAAGACAGTTATGAGCTATCACATGGATACTGGGGATTGACCCCAAGTCTTCTGTAAAAGCAGTCAGCGCTCTTAACTGATGAACCATTTCTCCAGGCCTACATCTATCATTTTTAATCAATGAAATAAATTAACTAATAGGAACAGATATATTTGTTTTGTCTGATATAGAAGATTTATATATACTAACTCCTCAACAGTTGGAGCTGGTTTTTCTTTAAGCCACACCTGGGTGAAGGAGCCAAGAGCCTGAAGATGTCTGACCATTGTCTGCCTAGCCTGTGTTCAGAGGATCCTAGAATGTGTTGCCTTTGAGAACTAGGAAGCTGACTGCCCTAGATGCTTGTGGGAGGTGGGGATGTACTCTCACAGGCAACTATGGCTAACAGAATTACTGTGATGGCCAAAGAAACAATCTCTCTCCTTCCCAGGTCAGCCTGTAGCCAAGGACTGACCAAGGCATGGAGAAAAGTCAGGCTCCCTCGTGCTCACAGGGATGATGGGAAGTACCTAATCACATGGTTCGGAAATTGTCACTGGGTGACCACGGCCAGCTGTGGGGCTTTGGTTGTGCTCCCTCCTCGTGCTCACACAGCCACTGGCCTTCCTCCTTAAAGGCTCTTCCTGGAGGGATTCCTTTTTGTATACCCATGTGTCTGCTTCCTAGGAGTCCCAGCACCAGGGGCACAAAGGACAGGAATCACTAGACTGAAGGCTTCCACAGGTTTAGCAGAAAGGATTCCAAACCAGCTCCAAGTAGCTGACAATGCCTACCCGCCACCCCACCCCACCCCTCCCCACCCCCCCCACCCCCCCACCCCCACCCCCGCCTTCTCCTCAATGCTTCTTGTAGAAACAAATTAACCTTTTTGGCCTAGTCCCACAGCCCTTTGACCACAAAAACTCCCTTGTCCCCCACGCAGTGTAGCTTTTCTCCCCACCTGACCATCTGCAGCACCTCGGGTGCCCCTTTGCAGGATGTAACCTCTGCTGGTATTTGCTAAGATTTGCATTTTCAGCTCCAGCTGCAGAGCCCCGGAGCCAGTGAGGTACCCACTCAAAGTCAGCTCTCCAACACCACAGGAAAATGATGATGTCCCTGACGGTCAAAGAAATAGGGGCAGCATCGGGTCCCCAAGAAAAGCTCAAACATTGTTTCCACTCTCCTGGCTCCCCACAAACAGCTCTGCCCAGGAGCACGGGTGTTGGCCTTTTCCTGCCGTTCCCAGGAGGAGTTCCTGAAGACTTCCCATCTTTGTGCACTGTCCTCTGGGGCCTGGGTATTTGCAAGAGAAGATACAGTCTTATCTAGAGCTTTGAAGGGTGAAGGACTCACGTGGATACTCCAGTGGGCCGGCTGCGGTGACCTTGCCCTAGAACATCCACACCTCCTCCTATGTTTAGGATCGGAATTCATTTTCTGGCTCAGTAGGAACAGCTAGGGTGGGGGAGATAGTTAAAAACAGATAGCATTTCACTCTGTCAGCCCAAGAGACCTGAAAACAGGGACAGCAGAGATGCTAGCACCCCCACCACTCACCATAGTCAAGAGGCGGAGGCCATTCAAGTGCCACCAGCAGCTGAATGAGTAGCCACGAGTTAGCATGTTTGTGCCACAGTGTTTCCTTTCTTTGAAAGGAAACAAAGTGAGGATTTTTTTTTTTTTTGCTTGTTTGGTTGGTTTTATATGGTGTGTGAAGGGTGTGTGTGTGTGTGTGTGTGTGTTGTATGTATGGATATGTGGTGTATGCAGAAGAGTTTATGTGTTTTCTGTGAAGTATGGCATGTGTGCTCCTGTGTGTGTCTGAGTGGAGGGCAAAGGCAGACTTCAGGTTTCTGCTCTGTCGCTCTTTGCTTTCCCCCTTTGAGCCAGGGTCTCTCACTGGACCTGGCGCTAGGCTAGTGCCCCAACAACACTCCTATCTCTCCCTACCCACAGTGCAGGAGTTAGAGGCATGCACAGCCATACCCCATTTTTTACATGGGTGCTGGGGACCCTAATTCAGGTCCCCCTGCTTCCTTACGTCCTGAGACACCTCTCCAGCATAAGAATGAACTTTTGATACATGAGACTCTGTGGACAAGCTTTGTGTGATCCTAGGTTGTCAACTTGACTACATTTAATCCAGATCTTTGAGGCAAGAAAACACACCTTTCATCCAGATCTTTTGAGCTGGGGAAAAGACACTTCTTTAATCTGGATCTTGAGGCAGCAAGACATACCTTTAGTCCAGATCTAATCTGGGCCATGCCTTCTGCTGGAAGCCTAGATAAACCTGGAAGGAGGGAACTTGTGTTCTTAGCCTGCTTGCTTTCACCTCACTTCCCTGACCTCAGAGGCTATTTCTTCAGGATTCCAGTATGTACTGAAAATCAGGTGAGACAGTCAGTCTTGGGAACTGAGCTACTACTGAGTTCTTGGACTTTCTGTTTGTTCATAGCTGGCCATTGCTGGATTAGCTATCAGTCATTCTAATATATCCTCTTTCTCTATAAAAAGAGGTGTTTTAGCCGGGCGGTGGTGGCGCATGCCTTTAATCCCAGCACTCAGGAGGCAGAGGCTGGCGGATCTCTGAGTTCTAGACCAGCCTGGTCTACAAGAGCTAGTTCCAGGACAGGCTCCAAAACCACAGAGAAACCCTGTCTTGAAAAACAAAAAACAAAACAAAAAAAACAAACAAACAAAAAAAAAGAGGTGTTTTATTTATCTGCTTGGTTTGGTTTGGTTTTTAGAGACAGAGGTTTCTCTGTGTAATCTCCCTGACTGTCATGGAAACATGCACTTTGTAAACCAGGCTGACCTCAAACTCACAGGAATCTGCCTGCCTCTGCCTTCTGAGTGCTAGGATTAAAGGAGTATGCCGCCACGCCTGGCTGACATTCTATAAATTCTGTTACTCTAGAGCAATGGTTCTTAACCTGTGAGATTTGACCCCTTGACCCTTTCACAGGGATCATCTAAGACTATTGGAAATATCAGATATCTACATTACTGTTCATAACATTAGCAAAATTAGAGTTATGAAGTAGCAACAAAAATAATTTATGGTTGGGAGTCACCACAGCATGAAGAACTGTATTAAAGAGACAGAGCATCACTGCTTTAGAGAACCCTGACTAATAATATTTTGGTACCAGGAGTGGGTTATGAACTCCTGGTCTGCACCACGTTGTTCTGGGCAGGATTTTGGAAGGACTTTGGAATTTTGTGCAAGAAAGCCATTGAGAATCCAACGCTTGGTGAGCTGTTCTGTAGAGTAAGGGTGGAAGATAAGAAGGTTGAGGACAATGTAGATGACAGAAGCCAGGCTTGTAAAGTTCCAGAGGGAAGTTTACAAACTCTATCAGAGACATTTGTGATTTTGAATTAAAATTTCGTGGTTCTGTTTAGCTGGGGCTGAAGAATCAGCTATGGTTTTACAAGCTATCAGAACTACTGACGTGAAGCCTTCACTTTGTGGGGATCCTACACTGATTTTCTGGAGCTGAGAAACTAGGTTTGATTCAGAAAAGACCAGCATCACTGAGGTGCAACATTCTGGGAAGTATATCCTGAGAGTAAACACACAGCTGTGTTCCAGAGGTGGCTAAGGCTGTACCTCATGCTGGCAGCCCAACTTGATAGTGTTCTAAGTCATCCAAGTGGTACTGGTTTTGAAGCTGTAGATGGGTCCTGGATATTGTCATTTTTTTCTGTCTCAACTAGGTGAGCAAATACAGGGGGAGCACTAGAGGGGCAGTATTGGCAGATGTGGGGGGATGGGTACCCAAGCTAGAAAGGGGCTCAAGGGAACCTATCATCCAGAAAGCAAGACCCCCAACCTGGTTTCTCCAAACTGGCTGGTCAGCCATTTCCCCAGGGAGCTCTGTGGCCAGCAGGAGCCCCGTTCCATAGAGGGAAGGAGAGGTAAGAAGGTGAGATCTGTAAACATCTTTTGCTTTACCTTTTCCTTCCCCTGTTTTCTCAGATGTGGCTCTCCCGGCATGCAAGGGTCACAGGTCCTTCCTGTTGAGCCTTCTCTCATCTTCAGTTCCACAGCTCCAGCTGGCTCTGTCTTTCCTTCACTCCCTGACAACTCTCCCTCACCACACCCTAGCCCACCTTCACACTGCCCACCAGCAATAGCTTTCAGGGGGCCAGGGTGAACTGGAGAATGGCTGGAATCATGAAAAACCTCGATGTAGTAGGAGGCCGCTTTTTGTTCCTGGCTGCTCAGCCCCAAAATAACCACACAGAAACTATATTATTTGCAATACTGTTGGGCCAATAGCTTAAGCATATTTCTGGCTAACTCTTATATTTTAAATTAACCCATCTCCATTAATCTGTGTATTGCCACGTGGGTGTGGCTTACCAGCAAGGTTCCTCCCAGGGTCTGTCTCTGTCGGGGCTACATGGCTTCTCTTAACTCTGCCTTCTTTCTCCCAACATTCAGTATAGTTTTCCCTGCCTAGTTCTACTCTGCCCTATAAACAGGCCAAGACAGTTTCTTTATTCATTAACCAATAAAAGCAACACATATACAAAAGAACTACCTCCATCACCTTGAGTTCGCTCTGTGTTGTCTTGTCACCTAAGAATTCTAGATGGCAGAGTAATTTTGACTTCTAGTCTCTAATACTGGAGACAAACCATAGAAACAAGTCTACACTACTAAAGTCAGTCCAGGTACATGACCATTTTATCTCTTCTTTCTAGAGTTTTAGGTCAAAAGCCCAGGTTCTAGGAGTAGGTAAGCTCGGCCACCAAAATACAGCAATTACCGAGACGCGTGATGGTGGAACAAAGAAAGGGGAAAGCTGATTATTGCACAGTGGGGAAAAGAGAAAACAAGGGAATGCAGTGACCCCAAGCTCTTCTTTGGGTCAAAACAGAGAAAGAATGGGCCATAGGATTGTGAGAAACAGGCTAAACTTAGCTGTCCTTATCAGGGCTAGCTGGTTGATCACTGTCTTAGTTCCCGTTCTGCGGTCCCATTAAGTTGCTGTCATCACTTCAAAGGAATGTTCTTGTTCCCATGAGAAGTTTGCTTCTGCTTCAGGGTTCAGCCTCTGCATGAGATGACCCTCATTTGTGGGATCATCTTGCTAAGGGAGGTAGTTTAAGTCCCTTGTCACAAAGATAATAACTGAACAGTCCTACTGATCCTGGAATCC
This sequence comes from Chionomys nivalis, assembly GCF_950005125.1. Classification (NCBI taxonomy): domain Eukaryota; kingdom Metazoa; phylum Chordata; class Mammalia; order Rodentia; family Cricetidae; genus Chionomys; species Chionomys nivalis. Next base: position 126,335,612 of record NC_080086.1, on the reverse strand, counting down.
AAGGTAACTTCAAGAGAGACTAATCAAGAGGAAAACTAGACAGAGTTGGGCCTGTGACCAGCACCCTCCTTCATGCAGAAACACTGGCTCCACATGGATAGCAGAAAACCTGAATTAGGTGGAGAGAGGATCACTGTGAGAAGTTCAGGATGAAGAGCCTAGCGAGGAAGTTAAGTAATATCCTAGCCATTCATGGGATTCTTTACCATTTGGTTATAACCAACACATTTAAGTCAAAGAAGTTCATAAACTGTAGATCTTAAATATAAGGGCAAATCAATCAAAGAGCAATGTTTACCCTCTAATTACTGTATTTGCCTACCTTATAATTAATGTATCTTGAAAGACGGATAATTTAGTATAGGGGAATCTCAAAAATATATACACATCATGAGATGGAGTAAAATCTGTCTGCTTTACTGTTGTTGCTCAGGACCTTTCACGATCCCTGCCTGCCTTCCTGCCTACCTGCCTGTGGGGGTGGGGCATGCTCGTATATGTGGGGGTCACAGGATTGACATCAAGTGTCCTCCTTAGTCATTTCTTTGAGACAGTCTCTCATTGAACCTGAGTTTGATAATTCAGCTAATCTGGCTGGCCAGCAAGCCCTGAGAGTCTCTTGTCTCCACCTCCCCAGGCATATACTATACAGGTATGTTCTATCTACACAGTCACGTATTACACAGGTGTGTACTACACAGATATATACTACACCTGGCTTCTTTACATGAGTTCTGAGGAATCGAACGCAGGCCTTCACACTTGCACGCTCTTTACTGACTGATCCACCACTCAGCCCCCAAGATGCATTTTTATCCCTCTTCTTTTCTTCTCCCCAATCCTAAACAATCTCTTATTATCCCATTTGGCCACAAATCCGACCCTTCTCCTTTTCAGAAACCTTTGAGCCTTGATTCTGGGAATGTGTGTGTTGCCCTGGCTGGTGCTATACAAGAGACACTTTTTGGGTCTAGTTGGTTAGATTTGTTTGGATGGATCTGAGAAGTCATCGGAGCGACAGTTTCATGGGTCAGCTGGCTGTGGCTCTTCTGCACAGCTGGGGTGATGGGAGTTCCTAAGGTAAATACAGCAAATGCTGTATCAGACACTTGGAGACAAGAGTCGGCGAGGTGTGAACAACATTCCGAATAGTACAGAAGTGGTTGGAAATTTAGCTTTAGAGGAACTGCAGATTGTCACCAGCCCAATGGCCGAAGGAAGGCAGATGACTTAGGAATAACGTCCAGAAATTTCACTACCCATCCCAGCAAATTATCAGCCAAAGAAGGAACCCCAGCAGTACTCCATAATGGCCTATGGCTCTCAACTTTCCTTCCTTAATGATGGGTGGGAGATATTCAAAATATTTCTAAAGACAATTCTTTCTCTACTGCTCTTGACTTTCTTTGTAAATTCAAGAGCAGGGCCTGTTGCCTGGAAAGGCGGAGCTAGGATTCCATTCTTTAGCCACCCTTATTTTTAGTTGTGGGGACAGGAGAGTTGAATTACTCTGCTATCATTCCCTTGGGCTGAAATCCACCTATTCCTAAGAATCTTACTGGAAAAGTTAGGCCTGTTTTTACTTTCCATAACTTCTGTTCTTGGGGAAGTAGGTTTGCTCCAAAATCTACAATCTTTTAATAATCTTGTCATTTTCCCCGTCATTGGCTTCATCTTCTCATCATCATCATTACCCCCAGATCAGTTCAGTTCCCCCCACCTGCACACCTACTACCTAGAGAATGCTGTTTTTAAAAGTCATCTTTCCTTTAATAGCAAAGTGTGCAGAACGGCAAGGAAGCATCGGAGGAGGTGGCGTATAATGTCCGTCATGGGATTTGGAGAGCAGGCTGGTGTTCAGGAATCCAGAAGTCAGCAAGGTGTCGGTCATCTGCCACCGAATATCAGGGTACACCCCTGATCTCAGTCTTCCCATGGCAGTTTTGACCTTTCCAGCAGGGCGTGTTCCAGTGGCAAGCTTCCCATTGGCTCACGGAGCCTCGTGTGGGATCAGAGGAGTAACCGCATCTTTTCTGGCGTCTGCGGCATTCTGCTTAGCCTACTTTGCCTAACCAGAGCCAGCAGGAGCTACCTTAAACTCTGCACATCCCTCGCTATCAGCTCAAGGAAGCTTGTTTGACTATCATCTCCCACCTTCGACCCTCCTCCAAGGTCCCCATGCTCCCAATTTACTCAGGAAATCTTGTCTTTTTCTACTTTCTACTTCCCATGTAGATTAGATCTATGTAAGTCTCTCTTAGTGTCCGCATTGTTGTCTAAATTCTCTGGGATTGTGGTTTGTAGGCTGGCTTTTTTGCTTTATGTTTAAAAACCATCTATGATTGAGTACATGTGATAATTGTCTTTCTGGGTCTGGGTTACCTCACTCAAAATAATGTTTTCTAGCTCCATCCATTTTCCTGAAAAATTCAAGCTGTCGTTATTTTTTTTTCTGTTGCGTAGTACTCCATTGTGTAAATGTACCACATTTTCCTTATCCATTCTTCGGTCGAGGGGCATTTAGGTTGTTTCCAGGTTCTGGCTATGACAAACAAGGCTGCTATGAACATGACTGATCATATGTCCTTGTGGCACGATTGAGCATCCTTTGGATATATACCCAAAAGTGGTATTGCTGGGTCTTGAGAGGCAAGGAGGGGAGCAGAGAAAAATGGATCTAGTTGCACCAAGACTTTCTTTCACTAACGGAAATCCTTTTGAGAGCAAGAGGGCCATAACCAGAAAGCAGTTTTTATTACAGACTTTTATTAAAGACACAGATGAGGAGCCGGGCGGTGGTGGCGCACGCCTTTAATCCCAGCACTCGGGAGGCAGAGGCAGGCGGATCTCTGTGAGTTCGAGACCAGCCTGGTCTACAAGAGCTAGTTCCAGGACAGGCTCCAAAACCACAGAGAAACCCTGTCTCAAAAAACCAAAAAAAAAAAAAAAAAAAAAAAAGACACAGATATGAGGGTCATCTCAATCTTGCCTATTTTACTGTGCATATATTAGCAATTATATATTAATAAATATATTAACAAAAAGAAGGAAGCTTGCTTGACTACCTGCTGGTGTGAACTGCCAGAGCCAGTCTCAGAGTCTTCTTCCTTGTCAGTGTGTGATAATAATTCCTTGATTTTATTCTTGAGACAGGGTCTCATGTTGGCCTCGAGCTTACTATGGAGCTGAGGATGACCTTGAACCTTTGATTCTCCTGCCTCCAGCTCATGAGTGGTAGAGTGTACTACCTGTCTGTGCAATGCTAGGCATGGAATTATGGTTTTGGGCACGCTAGGTAAGCACTCCACCAACTGAGCCACACCTCCAGCCCTTGTGCCTTGGTTTTTAATCATCCCGCTCATCTGAATTGTCGGCACCACACTTTTGAACTCAGCTTAAAGAGGACTTTAGGGACTGGTGGTGGGTGAGTAGAGTGAGGCTAGAAGGGAGGGAGCTAGGATGCTGTCCTGAGAGCCACGTACATGTGAACCTTTCCAAGTCAACGTGAACCACACACAGTGACTCTGACCCCTTCCCATGCGAGAACAGAAGAGAGAGCCCTGGAGACATGTCGGGATGGTAGAATAAGGGATGAGCCACCTTAACGTAGTTCCTACAGAGCTGGCAAGCTTGCTCACTCCCACTCTGCATCTCCTCTTTAAATCGGGACTTCCCAAAAGAATTTCTAATCACAGAATCCTCCCTTGAAGGCAAATGTAGGCGGAATTCCACATTTAGAGCTGAGTGGTTGGGGACAAGGAGATACAGAGGTATGGAGAATGGTTTTCTCCTCAACCTCCTCTTTCCCTGTTCCACGTTGCTGCAGGCTCCCTATCAACATCCCAATAACCACTGCCCCCTCGATATCTTCCTTGATCAGAGGACCCTGTCCTCCCCCACCCCGCATCCCCTTTGGCAGTGGCAGAGTAGGACCGACGTTCCCGAGCAGAGAGCTGAAATTCAATCGGAGGCATTCTCTGGCTGTTTACTTGGTGTCTTATGCCTCACAGGTTCTGGGGTGCCCTCTGGCTGAATCCTGCCTCTGCCAGGCCAGCAGGCAGTGCCAGGAAGTGGGGCTGGCATTGAGAAGGAGCAGACACATGGGATCTGAATCCTGCTTGATGATTCCCAAATGGCTTCCTCTTGCAGACAGATTCCTGGCTCTGTAACTTGGGGTTTCCTCATGCTTCTCACACTTTCAGCACTGAGACTGCATGGGAGAAGCATCTCCCAGGTTATAATGGGAATTTGGGAGATGAAGGAGAATATGGAAATATTGATGGCCAAGAAAAACCCAGTCTGTAAAAGTCCTGGGCAGCACTTAGCAAGCACCCAGTAGAGCTGCTGATAGAAGCTGTGTTGTGGGATATGTATACACTGGGTGAAGATGTATTTGCTGTGATTGGTGTAATAAAAAGCTGAACGGCCAATTGCTAGGCAGGAAGTATAGGTGGGACTTCCGGGGACAGAGAGGACTCTGGGAAAAAGAAAGGAGGATATGCCAGGAGACACAGAGAGAAGCCAGGAGGTGCAAAATGTAAGAGAGGTAATGCCAAGTGACAGAACATAGATTAATATAAATGGGCTAATTTAAGTCATAAGAACTAGTTGAGACAAACCTAAGCTAAAGACCAAGCTCTCATAATTAATAATGTGTTGTTATCTGGGAGCTGGCTGGTGAGACAGAAAAAGAATTGTCACATATGCTGTCCAATGTGGAGTATCAAACATCCACACAGGGTCTGAGAAAGCAGTCTCTCCGTAGGCTAGGCATACAGAGGCAGGGTTTCTCTGTAGCTTTGGAGCCTGTCCTGAAACTCACTCTGTAGACCAGGCTGACTTTGAACTCACAGAGATCCGCCTGTCTCTGCCTCCCAAGGGCTGGGATTAAAGGCGCGTGCCACCACTGCCCCGGCTGAGGCACAGCTATTTTAAGAGGCTGTGATATGCGGCACTGGAGCCTGGCACGCCAGGTGAAAACGCCTGCCACAGCGTGGACACAGCAGCTTCCCAGAGCTGAGGCAGTAAGTGTGCCAGCATGGGACTAGGCTTTCAGGGAACCAAGGGGGACAGAGTCAGGCATCAGAACCACATAAGTGACTGGCATGGCTATTTAAAATTCAGTCAGAAAAGGACTCAGACATGAAGTAAAAGCAGTCCTGACCAAAAAGACCTTTAAACCAGTACAGTAAAAAAATGGGTATAGACAGTCATAGAAAAAATAAATAGTTTAAAAATAATAAAGTCTTTAAAGAGAGAATAAAGTAATATAAAAAGGCCACATAAAAATGGGAAATACACAGGCTATCTGGATTCTGTACAGCACTTTGTTGACTTTGAATTTTGTAAATGTTAACTTATGAAAAAACAATAGCTTCTGAGAGACATTGGATTATAGAAGGGAGTGCTGAAATCAGCCAGACTACGTACTTTAGAAATAACTTGGCTGTAAAATGGGAGTCAGAAAGTGTGTTGCACTGGGGGAGACATTATACCTTTGTTTCCATAGAAAACAAAAGGCTATGTTTTTCTTCAAAATTAATAATGATCAGATTTGCCCAAGGGAGCCTTCCTGAGAATCTTGGCTGCAGACATGAGGGAAAAGTCAAGAAACACTGTAGGATTGGGTATGTGTACTGATCCCGTGACACAGGACCAGCTCCGAGACTGGAGGAGACATGATAAATCTTGTTGGCTAAGAGTCCTCATGATTTATTATTACGCGCCATCCTTTTATATAACATGGATGGAAATCTATAATGCAGTTTGATTACACAGTCCAAATGAATTTATAAGTTGGCAGATGCCTTTTACCTGCTCAAATATAGAACAAAAAAATCATCTTTAGCTGACTTGGGCACACTACACATTTTATACTTGTGTTAATACAGATAGATATATGTGTGTTACCTTTAAAAGTTCGTGTGTTTTTTAAAAAAAAAGAAAAAGAAAAAAGGACCAAACATCAATGAAGACAAGTAGCCCAGGTGATTCAGACTCTAGGAATGCCTCCATTGCAGTTTCCTCAAAATTCTTCATCCAGAACAACTTCAAAGCTGCTAGCTGAAATGGTCCAGCCTCACAGACTATTTCAGCCAGGACTGCAGATAAGCTGTATACTTTCCCATCACGCAGAGACTGGACAACAGATGAGAAAATTAGCTCTCCCAGGACTTGATCATTATCCCAATTTTCTCAGGGTCCCCTAAAGATGTCATTGCCCCCAGATGACAGGAAGCAGTCTAGAAAACACAATGCTCACATTCCCAAAAGGTAGAGTGGGTGGTTTTGGCCTTTTGGTGGATTATAACTGTTTTTCATTATTTGTGGGGGTTGGTTTCAAGTTGTTGCTGATCATGACCAGGGAAAATATTAAACAAAGCAGGCTGGTTAAAGGATCTCTTTCCTCCAGAGGACCCGGGTTTGATTCCAGCACCCACATGGCAGCTCACAATTGACTGACGATCCAATTGCTGGGGATCTGACACCTTCACACCAATGCACATAAAAATAAAGTTAAATAAACCATAAAAAAATACCTTAAAAAAAAAAAAGCCGGGCGGTGGTGGCACACGCCTTTAATCCCAGCACTCGGGAGGCAGAGGCAGGCGGATCTCTGTGAGTTCGAAGCCAGCCTGGTCTACAGAGCTAGTTCCAGGGCAGGCTCCAAAGCTACAGAGAAACCCTGTCTCGAAAAGCCAAAAAAAAAAAAAAAAAAAAAAAAAAAAAAAAAAAAAAAAAGGATCTCTTTCCGAAAAGAAAAAGGAGCATATAGGATAAAGGGGTAGATTATGGAATCTACTTTTAAACTAAAAAGCAACTATTCATCTCAAATATTTTACATTAGCATGGATTTTTGTATATTGACACAAAATTAAGGCTATTTTTGTTATAACATACTGTATATATGATTCTATTTTTGCTTAAGTATTTGTATCTATACAGCTCATTTTAATGTAATGTATAATTCAGAAATTCGGGTTAGTAGTTAGTCATCTATAACAATCAAACTTGTAGTCATATTAGGTATATTTTCCATGAGTTTGAGGCCAATCCGTTATACAGAGCTAGTTCTAGGACAGCTAGGGAGGTTACACAGAGAAACCCTGTCTTAAAAAAGATGTTTTAATAACCCAAGGCTTTTCATGACAGTTTGGCATGTCTGCTCCTGGCAGCACCAATTTACTTCAAAAAAAAAAAAAAGGTGATGGACATCAAAGAACCTCCATATGGGATTTGCTTTTATTGTGCAAAGTTAGCCATGGGCAGGAAACTGTTGTTACCTCTACTGCTTACAGTATGCTGTGGACACATAAGAAAGTGATTGTCAAACTTTGCCAAGACAAGCAAGGTTTGTCCTTCAAAATTCCAACTTCACAGAAAAGTCTGTCAGGTTGTCTAGGCCTGTAGACCAAAGATGAATGTCACAACTTCACAGATGAATTTTGGGTGACTGCTTAGGCAGCCAGCTGTTTCTGTCCAGCTCTGTCATAACTTGTATTACTATCCTAAAAATATCTTTTTAGACCTCAAAACATTCTCATAGATAAACAACTTAAGCTTTTATGCTTCTCAACCTTATAAAGTTTACATCTCTTATGTAAGTTTCTTTTTTGAATTTCGTAATAAGAAAAAATGTAACTGTAACTATCTCATCTTCAACTCCATCAGAGACCCAGAAAGCATATGTATTGTCACTATCTCATCTTCAACTTCATCAGAGACCCAAGAAGGATGTAATGTTACTAGAATAAGCAGGAAGTGCAGAGCAAGCAACTTCCCAAACTAAGAAATGACAGAAGCAGCTCTTCCAGAGTGATGCCGTGGCCCGAGCAAGTGTCTTTGCACTCTGGAAAGTAAATAAGTAATCTCTGTGGCAGGGGTTCTCAACCTTCCTGACGCTGAGATCCTTAAATACAGCTCCTCATGTGGTGGGGTGCTCCAACTTTCCTGACGCTGAGATCATTTAATACAGCTCCTCATGTTGTGGTGAGCCCCAACATTCCTGACATTGCAACCCTTTAATATAGTTCCTCACGTTGTGCTGACCCCAACCATAAAATTGTTTCCATTTTTACTTCATAACTGAAATGTTGCTACTTTTATGATCATAATGTAAATGTGTTTTCCCATGGTTTTTAGGTGACTCCTGTGAAAAGGCCTTTTGACCCTCAAAAGTGTGGCAACCCACAGGTTGAGGATGCTATTCTGTGGCCTCCTCTAGCTCTCCTCTGTAATCAAAGGGCTACTGAGAATTATTTGCTGGAAGACCCTCAGCCTCTTTCTGAGCAAAGGGGCCATGATGGTTAATCTTCATTGACAAGTTAACTGGATTTGAAATCACTTGGAAGACACACTTTGGGGCGTATCTATGAAGCTGTTTCTAGAGCTTTCCAGCTGAGGAGAAAGACCCACCTAACATATAGGCAGAACCATCCATGTATTCAGGTCCCAGACTCAGTAAAAATGGGGAAAGGAGAAAGGGAGCGGAGTACCAGCATCCATCTTTCTCTCCTTCCTGACCCTAGAAGTAATGTGACCAAGTCCCCTTATGTTCCCACTACCATGTCTTCTCCGCCACGATAGGCTATGTTTCCTCAAACCCCCTCCTTCTTTAAATTGTTTTTATCAGATATTTTCTCATAGCAATGAGAGACATAACCTGGAAACCAGGAGACGCTGAGCCAGGTTGCGTTGGCTAATGTCCTTTTTACTGAATGCAATCTGCCTGTAACCCTGCCCAGGATCTTCCGAAATAGAGAAGACCTCTGACCCAAAAACAATCCATCTATCAGGCCAATAGAAGCTAGCCCCAAGGAAGAATGGCTGGACCTACTCTGTCTGAAAAGGGTTCCGCCTTATGGATGTTGTCTAGACTTTGACACCCTTTTGTGCACGGAAGAAGGATATAAGTTTCTTACCAAAGGTATACCAGTGCAGCCCACGAAGATGTGGCATCCTCAGGAAGGAATGCCATTGTCCCGTTTCTTCAGAGCACTCCCACGGGCAACTTTAGGAGCACAGTTGTGTTACTCTCGTGCCCCTTTACCCATAAACCCTTACAGTTAATACCTATTCCGTGTGGAGACCCAGAGCTGTTTTGTCCTTGCAGCCCCAAAGCACCAAGGCATGATTGCTCCATTCTGTTTTGTAAGCAGTTCATGATGAGTAAATCCTGGGTCTTAAATCTCCAGGACTGAGGTTTGAGTGTTGCGTATTAGAACTCGTTCATACTCCAGCACACGGGACTGAATTCATGTGCTTCAGCGAAACGAACGTTTATTCTGTATCAGGAACCCTGAGTACCTTATAACTAACTAACTAGCCATGTGGCCTTGAAAAAGATGTATGAGGTCTGTCCTGGAGTTAGTGCCATACAATCTATCTACTTCCTAGGACCATTTTAGAAAGAAATCCTACAGACTCGTGTATGTGGATGTAAAGTATACAGTGTACTAGGTAAAAGGTTGACCTTAGAACCCAGACAACTGTTAAGGGTATGAAGACAGGAGAATGTAAAAAACTAACAGTCTTACATCTGAAACCGATTCAATTCAGATCCTGCAAGGATGAATTTAGCCTGGGTAGGCCTCTGTTTTCTCAGCTGTACAATGGGGATATCAACATCACCCAGTGTAGGATGACTGATTTACTATCTATCCACTGTTAGAACAGTGCCTAGCATATAGCACGCTATATGATCTGACACAGGGGTCTAAGCACTGAATGGATATCAGTTTTATGAAGAGCACATCAATCCAGCCACATCGGATTTGGTGGCCTCCCAGAATCCTCCTTTGCACCTGGATATGAAGCACACACTGTGGCCCTTAGCGTTCTCGAGAGAAAGTTTGGTGGGTCCAACATGTCCTTTTCCAAGAGGAATGCTGGACCTCCCGTTCAGCCACAGTTGGCTGAGAACTCACGCCTAACCCCTTCTCACAAGCCTCAGACCTCTCCTCTACCCTTACTGCCTCCACCACTGCTGACAAGGACATCGTAGTATTCTGTGCCACGGTCATTCAGTTGTAATCTCCCAGAAGTATGCCTACTCCCAAAACACATCACCTACTTGGAAACATGAGCACTCAACACACAGACTAGGAAAGAAAAGTCCGGAGGGTAGCATAGGGCCTAGTAGGCTTACGGAAAACCCTGAAGATTATTATTTGCCTTAAACATCTTCAAAAGGAATTTGTCTTTCATTTCCTGGTTGGAAACATAAAAATACATTCTTTGATTCTGGAATAAAATCTTTAGATATATAATATATATTATGTATTTATCTGAAATAGATTTACATCACTTTCGAAACTTTCCTCCCTCCAGCCCCTCCTAGATCCCCTTTCCAAGCCTCCTTTTCTTTGATTATTATTGATACGTACATATATATGAGAATGTGTGTATGTGTGTCCACACAAATATATACAGAGTCTTCTGAGTCTGTCTTTGTTGATGGTGTCTATATGGTTTTGAGGCTGACCACTTCACATTGAACAACCACTAAGGAGGCTCATCTCTGAGAGAGGCTGACTCTTCTCCCAGCAGTCATTAGTTGCCTGTGGTCTAGGGCACTCAGAAAAGTCTTCCCCCTTCCACAGGAATATGTCTATTGGCATTGCTATGATTTCAGTCTTGATTACGCCCCATTTCCAGGAGACTGTTTTTCTGTAGACTTTCTGGTATTCTGACAACCTTTCTGGCCCCTCTTCTGTGGTGTACCTGATGCAGGAGCTGTGATGTAGAAGTATCCACTGGGGTGGGCTCCCCAGAAGCTGTTGATCTCTGCATGTGTCCAGTTGTGGTTTTCTATGATGGGCTCCATTTGCTGTAACACAAGTGAAGTGAGTACTTTTTAAAAAGCTTTATGGCCAGGTGGTGGTGGCACACACCGTTAATCCCAGCACAATCAGGCAGATCTCTGAGTTCAAGGCCAGTCTGGTCTACAGAGTGAGTTCCAGGACAGCTAGGGCTACACAGGGAAACCCTGTCTTGAAAAACAAAACAAAACAGAGTTCTGTGTCCACGCTGTAAGTCTACTCTTGTTTACTGAGACAGTTGCTATTAACCTCATTAGTGGACTCTGGAGAGATGTGCACTGTCCCCAAGGCTGCCATCACTGACCTCTTCCTGCCACTGGAGAAGAGCCACAGGAACAAGTGAGTTCTAGCCCGAGGGCCCAGCCAGCTCGGCAAAATGCTGGGCCAAGTAGCTGCTTGCTGTCGTCTATCCACTTGCCTCTGCAATAATTGTAACTCAACCTGACCTGAGATGACCCCAAAGCTGACCCCTTACAGGGTCCCCTCTAGAACAAGATAATTGGATTAGGTGTCCACTGGTCCTTCAGTGTGTGCTGTCAGCTGCTGGCTGGATGACCGCACTTTCGCACAGCGTCCAGTCAATGATACCTTTGTGTCCAGCCAGGATGCCATCCTTGGCTTGAAGTGTAGATTTCCTAACACCAGATGTGAACTGTGAACGTCACGCAACAGAGACTGGTTCCCAGTATTTGCTCAGATGGCACAGAGGCCTTTGTCCTTGAATCAGTTCCCAAGCCAAACCTTGGGCTCTATTCCCCAGCCTCCACAGTTGCTCCATAAAGAAGTCTTAGGTAAGAATTGACGTAGTCCATCCTAAGTCTAACCCAGAAACCAGTAGACAGTCTCAGAAAGCCTCCAAGTCAGGAAAGGGCTGACAGAGCATTTGTACCAAGTTACCTGGGTCACATAGACTCTGCCGTGGGACTTGACTTGTACTGTTTTCTTGATATACACTTTGGTGGAGCAGGCATTGAAGTTTTTCTCTGTAGTAGTCAAAAGTCTTTTTGCAGGCTTTATCTTATCTAACCTCAGAACCTTAAGTTTGGTTTTAGTGATGGTAGTGGTGGTAATGATGGTGGTTTTTTAAGACAGGCTCTTGTGTAGCCCAGGCTGGCCTCAAACTCCTGATCACCCTGCTTCTACCAAGTGAGGCCATTACAGGTGTAAGCCACTATGCCCAGCATTAGAAAGTTGTGTTTTGTTTTTTTTTAATTTAAGATGTTCTATGAAATAAGCTACCTGTATTGTGAATCCCATTATGCAGCTCGGTCAAGGTCTATGACCTCACAGGAGCTGAACTCGCTCTGCCCTCCAGCCATTATTTAAACAGTATCAAAACTAAGAAAGCCAGCTGAGCAGTGCACAAGGTTCTGTCATGGAAGAACACTTCCTGACTGGCCCTTGGCTGTGATTATAGTATCACAAACCTTCAAAGACAACCTGGAGTGAAGGCTCACATCTGTAATCCTGGCACTCAGGAACCAGAGGCAGGAGGATTGCTGTGAGCTCAAAGTCGGCTTGGGCTACAGCTCAAGACCCTGTCTCGAAAAAATAAGCAACAAAAATATCAGAATAAAACAAAAGAATAAACCATCAAGCAGGTGTGGTGGTGCACGCCTTTGATCCCAGCACTGGGGAGGCAGAGACAGGCGGATCTCTGTGAGTTCAAGGCCAGCCTGGTCTACAGAGCGAGTTCCAGGACAGGTTCCAAAGCTACAGAGAAACCCTATCTTGAAAAACAAAACATTTAAGATCATAAACACAGGATCAGCTATAGACCCTTGCCACAATTTTTTTTTAAAGAAAAAGCACTAATGTGCATTTTTATAAGAAAAGGAAACTGGGATTGGATTTTCCCATGCGGAACACTTAATAAGCAAAGGGTATCTATCTCTTCATCATCCACTCCTGTCATTCTCTTTCCTCCGTCTTCCCTCCGCCAAACTGTTCATCCACCAGAAAGGAAAGGGATGGAGAGAGAACTTGAATAATAGATGTGAGATCACTGGCTAGACAGTGGGGGTCAATCTCAGAGGCCAGAAATGCCCTTATCCTGCAAAATGGCCTAAAGTAGGCCACAGACACCAGCTAGGGCAGGGAGGTGAAAACCCTCTGGAGGTGTGAGCCTGATGCTACAATATCAGAGTGGGTAGAGAATGGCTAAGCCTAAGAGAAAGGAGGTACCTATAGCCAGATAAAAATAGGTAGATGGTAGATAGATAGATAGATAGATAGATAGATAGATAGATAGATAGATAGATAGACAGACAGACAGATAGATAGATAATAGATACATAGATGGATGATGGATGGATTGATGAAGGATAGATAGATACATAGATGGATGATGGATGGATTGATGAAGGATAGATAGATAGATAGATAGATAGATAGATAGATAGATAGATAGATAGACAGACAGACAGACAGATAGATAGATAGATAGAGTCAGATAGATAGGTGAGAGAAATTAGATGACAGAGGTAGAGCCTACAGAGAAATGTGTTTTCTTATTAAGAGACCACAAATGTGCAGGTAGAAACAGCATAGCAGCTTTTCTTTTTCAGTCTGCTTTAGGAGACAGTACATCCAAAGCAGAGTTTGAGATCATAGAGAGGATCAGGAAGCTAGAAACATCTGGAAATTATTCAGCAATATTTGGGGTTAGTACCTTCTCAAGTCTGGGACCCAGGGTCATAGTACTTGGCTACATGCCAGTGGGTCCGATCCAAGAGAGACTGTGTAAGAGAAGCATCCTGGGACCAGTGGGGACCAGTGTGAATCCCTGGGTATTTCCTTCAGAAATGCCATTTCTCCTGAACCCTGGATGGTTCTGGAAGAAGGTGACCTAAAGTCTTAAATATCTGACTCTTTTGCTGTTTATTGGCCTATTTGTGGCTTTCGGATGTCACAGTCTTTGCAAAAATAGACAAAGTTTTATGTCATCCAGCTCAGTGCTTCCGGAGCTTTGTCCTGCACATTATCAAATCAACTGCTTTAACCTTGAAGGGGAGGAAAAGGCACCACCAGGCCAGAGAGTAACTTGATCAACTAAATCTGCCTTCTTTGTCTAAACTGAGGGAAGCACACAAGAAAAAAGTCGTGTTTGGTTTTTGCCATTGTTGTTGTTTTTTAATAACGACACATCCTCATGGAGCCCCTGCTATATTAGCCAGGCTGGGTCTTGTCTTGGGAAGAGCTGCACACGTGACCCCTTTGCATCCTCAGATTCCATTGTTCCAGCATTTCTCAGAACTAACGCTTTTCTCCACCTATATGGAGTACAAGGATGGGGTTTTACAGCCCTTTCCCAGTTAGCACAATTCAGTTCCCTCTCCCACAGTTAACCGGCTCTCTCTGCCCGCATCCAAACCTGCCAAAACATTCCGGGAGAGATGCAATTCCTTCCTGCTTTAGTTGGCAGAGATGGATGAGGCCAAGGACAGATGTCTATTAGAGAGGCCAGGAGATGTGTAACCCCTGAGGTTCACTGGAAAGAGAGCAGTTGGGAGACAGCTCACAAGGCAGGAGAAGGTCGGGTTACATAAGCCAAGCACGCGGGTTTGCTCACTGCTAATCACATGTTGCTAATTAATACGCTGCCTGTCACAAATCCAACAAGGAAATGATTTTCCTGCTTAAGCAAGCTCACCTCCCTGCAGGAGTGAAGAACACTGGCAGAGTCATCAGTCCAAGAATAACATTTTGGACCAAAGACTATAGTAGGAAAGCCAGGCATGGTGACGCACACCTTTAATCCCAGCACTCAGGAGGCAGAGGCAGGCGGATCTCTGTGAGTGTGAGGCCAGCCTGGTCTATGAAGAGAGTTCCAGAACAGCCAGGGAGATTACACAGAGAAACCCTGTCTTGAAAAACCAAAAAGAAAAAGACCGGAGTTCCTGTTCACCAGAAACTCACAATCAAGACAGGTATACTTAAGTCAACATTCTGTCCAACCCTTGTTATTCCCATAACAGAATTACCTCCAGGGCACAAAAATCCTGTAGAAGTCAGGCACGCCTTGGGAGGCAAGAGGCAGGCAGAACTCTGGTCTACCAAGTGAGTTCCAGGACACCAGGACTACACAGAGAAACCCTGTCTTGAAAAATAATCCTGCAGAAGTGCTTTGAGTGTTGAGTCAGACAGACCCAGTGGTTCCTTCCAGAAGGGCATTCTTCCAGACAGCTAGAACAGTGTGTGCAAAAGCTAGGGAGTAGGCTAGGGTTCTCCAGTCCTGACATGGTAAAATCCAGCTCAGATTCCAATGGCAGAAGCAGAGCCTCCCTGCCCATGAGGCCAACAACAAAGATTGAAATCTGAGAAGGGAGAAAGAGGTCAGACCAGTGAACAGGACAAGAAGGAGAAGAGAGCGCTGGGAGATGGCCAGGCTGTCTGCTAGTGTGGAGGCGTGCCACTGTGAGTCTGCGGAGGGGATGTGTGGGGGACGCTGACCCAGTTCAGATGACAAGCACGTGCAGCATGGCTGCTTGCAGGATACATCGGTCTACTCTGCTTGAAGAAAGAGTGGGATCCAGTGTGATGAACAACTTCAGGCTCAGCACTGGAAAGCAGAGGCAGGGGAATCTCTGTGAGTTCCAGGTCAACCTAGTCTGCATAGCGAGTTCCAGACCAGGCCTACATAGTGAGACTCTATTAACAGAGAGAGAGAGAGAGAGAGAGAGAGAGAGAGAGAGAGAGAGAGAGAGAGAGAGAGAGAGGAAGGAGTGAAGGGGGTGAGAGGTGTGAATTAGAGCCCGCGGACACTGGACAGCCCCTGCAGACGGCCTTCTGAGGGAAATGAGGCCTCTGAGAGAGAAGACAGGGTCTGGAGGGGAGAATTGAGCGCATCTGTTCACAAGAGGGGAACACAGGAAGCTGGCAAGGCAGCAGCAAGGCTGTCGCACTTTCTGCATCTGGACCGACAGTGTTCTAGTCCCTCAAGGATCAGCTCCACCCAGCACTAGTCTTCCTGGCTCCATCACTCAGAACCCCACGAACCTCGAACGTAGCCCATCCTGAATTGAGTATCTCATCACCATCCTTCTTCCAGGCTTTCTCCAAGACACGGGGAAGGAGTCCTCAGCTCACACTGATACTTGACCCAGAAATCCAGGGATGGTTTTTCTCCCACTCTTTCCTCTAACATAGTGGTTCTCAACCATCTTTAAGCTGCGACCTTCAATACAGCTCCTCTTGTTGTGCCGCCCCCACCATAAAGTCATTGTCATTGCTGCTTCATAACTAATTTTGCTACTGTAACGAATCATAATGTAAATACCTGATATTTCCTATGGTCTTAGACGATGCCTGTGAAAAGGTAGTTCGAACCCCCTAGGGGTCACCACCCACAGGTTGAGAAACACACTCTAATAAGTCATCTCCCAGGTCACTCTGGAAGCTACTGTCCTGGTGTTCACTGACTATTACTGTTTTAATAACTTGCTACAAACTAAGCAGCTTAAAGTGCCACACAAATGTATCACCTCATAAGAGTTCTAAAGGTCAGAAATCCTAAAATCCAAGATGTCCACAAGGCCGCGTTCTTTTAGGGGGATCCAGAAAGAAAGGGCTTCTTCCAGCCAGCCTGAGCTTCTACAAGCCACCTCAGGGTTCTCCAAGGCCAGCAACACGGCAGCCCCCGATCTCCCCTTGCTTCTGACGTCTTCCCAGCTCACCGGCATAAAGATGATGACCCCATCTCTAGACCCTAAATCACATTTGCAAAAAGTCTTTTCTGGCCAGGTGATGGTGGCACTCAACTTTAATCCACTTGGGAGGCAGAGGCTGGCGGATCTCTGTGAGTTCAGGGCCAGCCTGGTCTACAGAGTGAGTTCCAAGATAGCCAGGGCTACACAGAGAAACCCTGTCTCAAAAACATAGAAAGAGGGGAGGGAGAGGGAAATGGGAGGAGGTGGCGGGGAGGAGGCAGAAATCTTTAATAAATAAATAAATTTAAAAAAAAACATAGAAAGAAAGATAGCTAGATAGATAGATAGACGGACAGACAGACAGACAGACAGACAGAATCTTGCAAGGGAACTGATTCACAGGTTCCAGAGCTTAGAAATGGTCCCTTTAGGGGTTCATTGTCTTGCCTACCAAATACTTCACCCCAGCCTCATTGCCACTCCTGTGTCTCACCCAGAGTCTCTAGCACATTCCCAATTACACAGGAAGTATTTGATGGGGGTTATAAAGAAAGAGGATCAAAGAAAGAAGGAGAGGGGAGAACGCTCTTCCAGTATGCTTCCTGGAGACAGGAGGCCCTTCTTTCCGTCTCTTACCCACTTTGCCCTTTCTTCGAAGCATTCTTAGCCTTTCTATTTCTTCCCTGTCTTGTTCCTGGCCACAGAGCCTTTGCCCCTGCTGCTTCCTGTCTGGAACAGTAGCTCTTTTTTTTTTTTTTTGAGGGAGGGTGGAGTTAAGTTGGTCTCATTCTAAAGACCCAGATGACCTGAAATTCACTATGTAGTCTAGCTTTACCTTGAACTCATGGTAGTCCTCCTGCCTCAGCCTGCCAAATGTTGAGATTATAAATATACTTAAGTATACACCACCACACCCAGCCAATTAAATCCCTGCCCAGAGTATCTTGACCTTCACACCTCAGTTTAGGGGACACCTCCCCCAGGAAGCTGTCTCAGGCTTCCAGGTTAGGGTTCCTTTTAGGTCTTTAGCGTCCTATTGGGCTTCCATCACACACTGCTCTTATCTGAGCCCTTATCTCGTATTTGTATAATTGCCCTGTCACTGTCTCTAAGCTGTGAGGACCTTAGCCAGAAGAGCCAGGTCATTTCCTTGTTCTCGAAGTACCTAGTGTCAGCAGGTAGGTTCCTCAGCTTCAACATCCTCCTGCCTCAAGAGTGCTGGGTTTACAGGTGTAATCCCACCACGCCTGTCTTTGTCTGAAACTGTAGCACCTAACCTGCTAGGGCTGGCTTGTTGCAGCCTTGGCCCAGGGCTCTTCTTTCCCATATTTGTTTATTGCTTTATGACTGCTTGATTGGAGGGAGGGAGCAGTGACGAAGGAATCGGTGGCAAAGTCAGTAGCCACTTTTCTAGGGGGAGGGAGGAGACAAACACAGTTCAGGGCTCATCACCCAGCCTCAGCTTTGGAAGGCAACTGAGGACAAGGCCCTGGCGGAGAGAGAGAGCTGGGAGGTTGTCCAAAGTGGAGATCTAGAGGGAGGTTTCCCTGCGTGGGTCCCATGGGCAAGGCTGCACCTGCTGTCTGCAACGTCCTCACTGGCCTGAGCCAGACTCCAGACATGTAATAAGAATTCCAGGACAGACACAGGAGGTAGCAGCTGGTTGTCAGCCATCCTAATGTCTGAGGAGGCTGGGCCAGGGTGTGGGTTCTAGCGGACATGCCTAACTGGGGGCCGCATTCCTTCCTGTCCACCACCCGTCTTGTTTTCCTGCTCTCTTTGTACTTCCCAAGGCCAGATCCACTCAAGGCAGACAGTGCCATCAAACGTCAGGTCCCTTCAACAAGTGTCTCAACCCTTAACAAATGACTTTAATCAGGCCTGATGGGGCAGGTCTGTAGCCCTGGCTAAATAACAGAAATTCAAGGCTAAACCAGGCAGTAGTGGTGGTGGCACACACCTTTAATCCCAGCACTCGGGAGGCAGAGGCAGGGCGGGGAGTTCGAGGCCAGCCTGGTCTACAAGAGTTAGTTTCCAGGACAGGCTCCAAAGCTACAGAGAAACCAAAACAAAAAGTAGAGTGAGGGACTAGAGAAATGGCAAGTCAGCAGTTAGGAACACTGGCTGCTCTTCCAGAGGTTCATTTCCCAGAGAAGTTCACAACTGTCTGTCCAGCTCTACAAGATCTGATGCCTGCTTCTTGCCACCCTAGATACTGCATGCTCATGGCACACATACATATTAACAGTCAAAATACCTACACATAAAATAAAAATAAATCTTTTCAAAGTGACTATTAATGGATCTTTTCAGCCTTTTAGGCGGGGATTGCTTTCTTCCCCCGAGCTTCATGATATCCTACAGTTCAGCTGATTGTTTTTCTTGGTGTTCATCTAGGTTGTTTTAGGATTTGTTTGTTTTCTTTCAAACACTTCTACAGTATTTTCTTCTCACTAGCCTTTGGAGCAAGTAAGAGAAGCTTTCCTTTGTAGACCAGGTTGGCCTCGAACTCACGTAGATCCGCCTGCCTCTGCCTCCCGAGTGCTGGGATTAAAGGCGTGCGCCACCACCGCCCGGCATACTTTCCTTTCACTTAACTTCCCTGATCACCAGTAAGGATGCACATTTGTGGACTTAAAAACCTTTTGGAGCCGGGCGGTGATGGTGCACGCCTTTAATCCCAGCACTCGGGAGGCAGAGGCAGGCGGATCTCTGTGAGTTCGAGACCAGCCTGGTCTACAGAGCTAGTTCCAGGACAGGCTCCAAAACCACAGAGAAACCCTGTCTCGAAAAACCAAAAAAAAAAAAAAAAAAAAACATTTTGGATTTGTGTTACAATTGTCCATATCGTCTTCCTGATTTTCTTTGTTACTTTTCTTCTTGTCAATCTTTAGTTTTTCTTAATAAGTTTCATTCAGTTTGGGGGGGGGTTGTTGTTGTTGTTGGCACATTAAAGGTTTTGTTTCCTTTATGAATGTTAGCTGTAAGCCTTTTTTTTCTTTCTAGCAGGGTTAGTAGACGAAAGTGCAAATGACTTGAATAATGCTCTAATAGTCTCACTGTATTCACATTTTCATTTCATGGAGCTTTTTTCAACAGCTCTAGAAATTTTCTGTACTTCTTCACACCCCTTCTGCGCCCCCCCCCCAAAAAAAATCCGTCAGCAAAGGTTTACTGGAATTTGCTAGGTAATGGGACATGCTTGTTTTGAAACCTAGGACTACCCGAAGGCTATCAAATCCAAACAAATAGGTCAGCAACGCCCCCTTCTGGAGGCCTGCCAGCAGGACGGAACTCTCCTGGAGCTGGCGGCTAGGTTTGTTCAGATCAAAGGACCAGGCTTCCCAGCCCAGCTTGAGGTCGGCGTCGCTGCTACAAAGCAAACTGAAACCCACGCAAAGGACTTGACCACCTGGATTAGACTAAATGACCTGATTAGAGAATGGCCTTTCTCGATTGGCTAAATCCACTGTATACTTCCCCGCCCGAAGTCCCAGGAACATCAACAAACAGGCCTTGGGGAGGGGATAGCCCTACACTGAGAAGGAGGGGTAAACTGAAACTGGCCTCTCCCCCCACCCTCACCCCGCCCCGCTTTCAGTTTGCAACCCAACCAGGATTCCATCTGAAGTGGCCTCCTAGCCTGCCTTGAAGAAGATGGGCAGTAAGACTACTCAAGTGTATTCAGTGAGCTGTGAACTCGGGTCATCCTTGGTGATGCCGGAGGAAAGATGGAGAACGAAGAGAAGGTGCCCATATATTGGGCACTGGCCACTCTTGGGCACCAGGCGTCTCCGCAGAATGGTACTCAGGTAATTTTCTCAGAGACCCCCATCCCTTCTCTCATGTCTCCAGGGCATATAGGGCCCCGGTGGCGTAAAGTAACACCTGGCTTCATTTCTCCCATCAAAGCTAAAAAGAGCCCTACCATGGAAACTGAACAGTACACGAAGTCACACAGATTCAAGTTCAAATCCCCGTGTGAATTCAGGCATGACTTAGTTGACTCATCCAAGCTTTGATTTCTTCCTCTGGCTGTAGGAGAAAAGAGCTTCCTCATGAGACTGGAAACGACCGGGTTAAGTTTAAATAAAGTACATCACACCGGAGCAGCGGCTTGAAAGCCTGTTTGGGGTCACTGGAAGGACGTGTGCTATTTGCACAAGGAAATCAATGATTCAGTTCTCCTGGTTAATCGGGTGTTGGACATTTGCCAATCTTCCTTTTTCTTTCCCCCAGTGAACCAAGAAATGAGCTCCCCTGGAAAGAGGGGCAGCCCCTAAGCACTAGATGTGTTCAGAATAGAATTGATAAACAGACATCAACTCATTTTATGTTTAGGATAGCCTGGTGAGCTGGATAAAACAGGCATAGAGCCACGCTCCAGTTGAAGACACAGAAGTTCCAAGAAGCACGGTGACTTCCTAAAGTCACATGTTGAGCACAAAAGAGCAGTGACCGGAAGCCGTGTGTGTCCTTTCCGGGATCCCGAGTGACTTGGGTCCTGGCTCATTCTCTTTCTCCTGTCCTAATGATGAGTCTCAGGCCTCCTATTATTGCACAGCACATCTAACCTGGTTCCTAGACAGGCTGAACCTCTTTCTTTAGGGGAGAAATTCATCATTTTGCTCCCATCAGCAACAGTTGCCTGACCCACATGACCCTTCCAGTCTCCAGGGTTTTCCTGTTAACAGGAATTGACTGGAGAGCTATTGGGATGTGTGTCCTGTCCCTTTAAGAGAAAACCCATGCCCACTCCCTCCCTCATCCAAAGCTGATCTTCAGCTTCCAGCCTGAGTTCCTTCTCTCCCCCCCCAACCTCCCCCTTCTCTCTCTCTCTCTCTCTCTCTCTCTCTCTCTCTCTCTCTCTCTCTCTCTCAAAGAGGCAGCTTCTGTCTCTCCCTTCTCCCCACTTTTCTCCTCCCCCCACCCCCTCCAGCCTCTCTAACTGCTCTTCCCCCTTCTCCCCTTCCCTTCCATAACCCACTAAATAAATATCCAACTTCACCCTGCATGGCGTGCCTATCCATCTCCGTCTCTATGCCATGTGGCTTCCTGCCCGGGACCTGGCTGCCTTCATGGCCTGCCATGATCTCAGGACCCACTGCCCCTGCCACCACTCGGGGACCTCGGTGTGGTCTCATGGCCCGCTGCCCACTGCCGCTACTCAGGGACCTGCAGCATTTTACTTAAACCATTACAGCTACTGTCTTTAGTGTTCCTGTGTTTCACGGTAACTGCAGTTCTCTGCACTGTCCTGAGCTGGCAAGCACAAATCAGATGGTAGGGAGGAAAAGAAACAAAGGTCGACAGACAGAGGGCAAAAGAAGCATATTAGAGGGCTGGAGAGATGGCTCAGCGGTTAAGAGCACTGGCTGCTCTTCCAGAGGTCCTGAGTTCAATTCCCAGCAACCACATGGTGGCTCACAGCCATCTGTAATGAGATCTGGTGCCCTCTTTTGGCCTGCAAGCATACATGGAAGGAATGTCATATACATAATAAATAAATAAACAAACAAATAAATAAATATTTTTTTAAAAAAAGAAGCATCTTAGAGGAACCAGCAAATCATTATTTAAATGTAAAGTGCCTGCTCGTCCCTGTGGTCAGGATAGTGGCCTAGCATTGTACTCTGTTGGTCTTTGTGACCAAGCCTGTGTCTGTTTCATCCTCAACACACATGGCCTGGCATCTGGCATCTTCTCAGAGATGCCTCCCACTCTAGCCTTCAATCACATTCTGAATGTCACCCTGCTGGGTCTCGCCCGTCCGACATATTCGTCAGTGCTTGAGCCGGGCAATGGTGGCGCACGCCTTTAATCCCAGCACTCGGGAGGCAGAGGCAGGTGGATCTCTGGGAGTTCGAGTCCAGCCTGGTCTACAAGAGCTAGTTCCAGGACAGGAACCAAAAGCTAAGGAGAAACCCTGTCTCAAAAATCCAAAAAAAAAAAAAAAAAAAAAAAAAAAAAAAAGAATGAAAAAGACAAGAGACAACAGATAGAGTCGGAGGGCATGTAGTAAATGCTGAGATTCACCTTGAGGTTATTTCTAGCAGCCCTTATATACTCAACTCCAAAAAGGAGGGGGAAAAGCAAAAGGCTTCTTTACCATGACACAAGAAACAAACAAACCAACCTTCTTAATACCCAAACCACAGCCTAGGTCACACACACACACACACACACACACACACACACACACGTACACCCTAGGTCAAAACAATCTGTTAGTAGCCACACCTTAAGTCGAACCTTGAAGGAGCGAGAATAGGTCTGTCTGAACTCTCTGACCTTTAGTCAAGGTGGACAGGAAAGCACAGTCCTTAGCAAGGTTCCTCCGCCTGTGGCCTGGGGTTTTTTGTTTGTTTGTTTGTTTGCTGGTTTGTTTGCATTTGACCTTATTTTGTATTCTGTGACTCTTGCTTTTTTCTCTCTACTTGTTCCAAGTGAAGAATAGAACCAGACCTCAGTAGAATCTGACATTCCAGTTGCCAGTGAGGTCATTTGAGGTCATCCAGGCCAGTCTCTGCAGACAAAGAAATGGAGGTCTGAGTAGAGGCCCCACATCACCTCTCACTTTAGTGACATGACAGAAACCACAGCCCTGGTCTCCCAACAGGCTGGGGCAATAGCTGGCATTCGAAACTTCTTTGGAATGTGTTTCCATTTATTTCCCCACCCCTCTTTTCAGGTCCCAGAGAAAGGGAACAACCTTCCTGTGGTTGTTGGCAGTTGGTGTCTGAAACCTAGGCCCTAAGTTTCCCAGAGCCTCCTTCTAACAGTAAACAGAACACTTACTATACTTTGCACAATGTCAGCAGTCATTAAGGAAGTTGGTGCTTTGCCAGGTGTTGGTGGTGTTACACACAGCGGAGCCTGAAGTGAAGACCGGCCTCTGAGATCATTAAGAGCCAACCTTTACTGCAACAGAATGATCCAACCTAATAGTTCTCAAGCATTGGCTCACCAGCGGTTGGGACAGGTACACATACCTGTAATTCCAGTTGAAGCTGAGGCAGGAGGGCTGTAAACTGGAGGCTAGTCTGTACTACAGAGCAAGTTCAGGGCCATTATGAACCGCACATAGAGACTCTATAAACAAAAAAGACACATAAAAACAAAAGAAAAGATACTAAAAGCAAAACATGTCATCCCTAAATGGCGGTTAAAGAAAACATGAAAAATCACCAAGACAGGCTCCATAGAGACCAACTGGAAAGTAGGCCCAAGTCTTAGTAGTTTTCCCTAAGGTTCCAAGAAAGACCACAAACTGAACCCACCCAGGAACAGCCCACCCAAAGGAAGTTCCTAAGGTTCCAATAGGATCACCTGACGTCCCTTAGCCCAGCAAACCCACACCCCTTCACCAAGACACTCCTAGATAGATGTCAGCCAATCAGGGGTTCTGAACCTTAGAAATCACTCACCCCAATCTCTATTATAAAAGAAAAAAACAACCTCATCCCAAATGAGCTCAAAGCTCTCTGATTGTGCCAATGCCTTAGACACATGGAGAGTCCAAGTTTTGTAACCGCCCAGCGGGTCAGTTATTCTCGGGTTGTAACCCGCCTGGCAGGTCAGTTATTCCAGGGTCCCGAAGAGGCACTATCTGAAAAGACATGGGCAGGAAAGAGGAAGGAGGCCAAGCAAGAAAGATCTGTTGTCAAAGCCTCACTTTATTGGCGAAATGGTTGTGGCTTATATAGCCCTTGAATGAGGAATTTGGGTTGGGATGGGGGGCAGGGGCATGGTGAGGGCAGGAAGGGATCTTGCAGCAATGGTCACGAGTTGACGCTTGGTCACGAGTCGGTCACGAGGTCACGAGTTGTTGGTCAGGAGGTCACAAGTCGACACACCTAGTGTACTCCATGCAAGCGGAATCGTTCCTTTTGTGATTCCAACCACAAACAGTTCTCTAGATAGTTGGAATGCGGGGCAGGTTCCGCTAACAGATAACTCTCAAGATAGTTGGGTGTGGGGTGGGCTCTGCCAACAAACAGTTCTCAATACAGTTGGGGTGTGGGGCTCTCCACAAACATCCCCAGGACAAAAGTCCCTGCTATAATCCTTGGGGAAATGGCTCCTGACAAAGTTTGAACCTGAACAAGAATAAAAACTCTTCCCTTTCAAGTACAGGCCTCGGTCTCCTGGCTGGTTTTTGGAGGACTCCATGGTCTGAGCATTAGATGAGCTTGATAGCATCTGATTCTGTTTTTAATTTATGGAGAACTTTGGTCCAGTGTAATACAAGGTACTTAGTGACCTTTTATTCCCCCAACCATCTCCCTTGGATGAGAAATCCCCAGTACAGGAATCCATAGTTAGGGAGAATGCACACAGAGACCACTCAGAAACTATATTAATTACAACCCTGTTCAGCCAACAACTCTGGCATATTTCTAGCTAGCTCTTATATCTTAAATTAACAGGGCTCGTGGTTTGCTACCTCTTACTTCTTGGGCAGCTACATGGCATCTTTTTATTCTGCCTACTCTCTCTATATCTCTATTCAGATTTCCTACCTGGCTTTACTCTACTAAGCCATTGGCCAAAACAGCTTCTTTAATAACCAATGGTAATAAATCATATTCATAGCACACAGAGAGAATCCGACATCAGGAGAATATACGGAGAACTCAGTGAGGAATATGGAATATCTTCGGGCCTTCTCACCTTGAGCTTGGAAATGACTAAACGAGTCCATTACCACATTGGAGAGTGAGGTGTACAGGGCTGGAGGTAGAGCTCCAGGAGGACGAGAGGGAGAGGCGATGCCTCATTGAGTTTATGGGTGGCTGCCCAGTACAAAGATAATGGGAGGTATCAGGGTACCCAGTTATTGTACACTGCTGTCTTGACAATCAAAGAAACTGTAGGATGCGTAAAGGAAGATAAGGGTGAGGAGAAAGAGTCCTAGAGGGAACTCAGAGGCGCTAGTAACCTGGCTCCTGACCAGCCTTGCCCCCTGGTCACTTCCCAGCAGTCTCACCTGCCCCTGAGGTGCTGTCCTGGTCTCTGTGTTTCCCAGAGAAGCTATATTTTCCATGTAGGTCATTCCATAACAAGGCTGAGTCATTTATTTGTGGAAGGATGTGGTACAGGTCCTTGGAGAGAGAAGACAGCTCGACCTCAGACAGAAATATGTCCTCTGAAATTTGAGTTGCCTTCTGCTAATTCCCCTGGAGACTGGTGTCAGGTAACTGAGGACAAGATCATAAACACAGTCCCTTCTGTCCCATCCACCGTGTGGCAGTGTCTGAATGATGTCTTTCCTGGGGTTTAGATGTTAAAGGTTTGTATAGGAACCTTGATGGTCAAGAATATTTCCATTGGGTAGTCTCCAAAGCAGCTTCTCCTCCCTGGGTAACCTTAGTGCTTCAATGAACGACGACACATTCACAGAGGAGACTGATCAACAGAATGGGTGTGGTGAAGGGGTCTCAGAACACAGATGGGGAACCTGCACCAACAGAGGCCCTTACTGATCCGAGAGTTCTGCCCACAAGGCCAGAGTGGCCTGAGTTGACTCATCCTCACCACAGCTGGGGGAAGATGTAGAAACAGGCGAAGTCCTAAACTATTGGGTACTCCAGGTAACATGACTGTAGTCCTAAACTATTGGGTACTCCAGGTAACGTGACGTCACTGTAGTCCTAAACTATCGGGTACTCCAGGTAACGTAACGTCACTGTAGTCCTAAACTATCGGGTACTCCAGGTAACGTGACGTCACTGTAGTCCTAAACTATCGGGTACTCCAGGTAACGTGACGTCACTGTAGTCCTAAACTATCGGGTACTCCAGGTAACGTGACGTCACTGTAGTCCTAAACTATCGGGTACTCCAGGTAACGTGACTGTAGTAGCTGCTCCAAGCGAACCAGGAGCCCATCCTCTATGTCCATCTCCCACACATGTAGCGCCCTAAGGGTAGCAGGAAGGTCTGTAATATAAAAGAGAGATGTTCTCTATCCCTGCAGCATGGAAGTTTTAAATTAGACACCCACAGGCATTATAAAAAATGCAAACGAGGGGGCTGGAGAGATGGCTCAGAGGTTAAGAGCATTGCCTGCTCTTCCAAAGGTCCTGAGTTCAATTCCCAGCAACCACATGGTGGCTCACAACCATCTGTAATGGGGTCTGGTGCCCTCTTCTGGTCTTCAGGCATACACACAGACAGAATATTGTATACATAATAAATAAATAAATAAATATTTTTTTAAAAATGCAAACGGATTGTGTCAAAAAGTTGAAGAAAGCCCTTTGTGGGGACAATCCACAGAATCCTCCAGTCCTGAGGTTGGAGACCTCAAAGGGAAAGGGCAGTCCAAAAGGACAGGCATGGATATGAGACCCTCAGTAGCTCTAGATAGTCACAGAGGGAGACTTACCAGGCTTCCTATCCCCATAACACACACACACACACACACACACACACAATTATTACTAAAGACTGGTGATGGAGTGGCAAAATGGTTACCTAAGGTGTGTTTGTGTCTGTGTGTCTTTCTGTGTATGGGGGGGGATACTAGAGACTGAACCCCAAGGTTTTTGCATGCCAGGCATTCTGCCACAAAGCTACATCCCCAACCCCCAATACCATACAAAATAAAAATTTAAGAAATAACTGTAAGTTGAAGGCTTTTGTGTGTGTTTGCTTTTTCACTCTCCACGCTGGTGCACAACAGGTGTGCCAGGCTCTGGTCTGCAGTAGGATCCAGTGGCTGATTTGGACAGAATCCTATCCCTTCCCTAGGACACCCCTTCACATCTGATATCAATGCCGTTACTCTTCCATCCAGGAGCCTGTAGGGTGAGAACAGGAGACAGAGGTTGGGCAGGGAGTTTATGGCACGTGCCTCCACAATAGCGGGGTGACTTTTGTCCTTAGCTAGAGGAATGCCAAATGTCACAAGAATTGGAGTTGAGGAGGTAGGGGGGCACTCCAGTTTCTAGTTTGGTTTCTTCTTTTACACAGCTCCCTGGAAGCTGTTCTTGAAGCTGTGACCAGAACTCCAGCCCAGGCACCACCATCCCTTTGATCAACAGCTTTGGGATGGATCTTGGGGCTTTCATGGTGCGAATGGGTTACATCTATTATCATTTTAGTAAGGATATAATTGATTTGGGGGCCTGTGTAGTCAACTGCTGTCTTGATTTGTCTCCTCTCATTTACAGTTGATCTATACTCAGATGGTCACCTATAATCTAATGCCTTACAACTGGTTCCCTTTTGTAGAGGCCCAAAAATGTAAGCCTGTTTCCACCTTGACCAAAGGTCAGAGATTTGGAACTCACCTCTATTCCTTCAAGGTTATTGTCTGTTTCTACCTCAAACAAAGATCCCACCTAGATTTAGATCAGAGAGTTCTGCTCTCTCAAAGTGATTGTCAACAAGTGTGGCTAATATCCAGACCTTGTATTTCAGGAACAGAGAAGTAGATATGTTTCTACCTCAAACAAAAGTCTAAGGATCCTAAATTCCTACTCCAACCAGGGGATGGTTTGCCTACAGAATGATTTGGTCTAGGGTGTGTGACTTGTTTTGTTCTAGCAACAGAATGTTTAACTAAGAACGTAGCCCACAATCTTCAATTGGTATGTTCATTTCCTTCTATCATGTTAATGAAGTTTTTTATCTTACTCCTACTCTTTGGGGTTGGGGTATTTTAAGCAAATGGAAATTAAATGCAGGCAATTTCAGTATTCTCAGGAGCTCCCTCCCGTACGATCCTATGTTTTCTGTTTTATTATTTTCACTCTCATCTTCTTTGTCTTCTTTATTAATTTTCTAATTCCCATGCCCCTATCCTGGTAAATGGTATTTTTGTTAAAACTGATCTCCAACACCTTTTATTGCTCCAAAACCTAAAAGCCAAAAAGGATGGAGACTATAAACCCCAATTTCAGTCGACCTCCTAAATGATTTAGAATCTCAGCTCTTGATAGGGTAGTGGGTTTTACAGTTATAGATTGGGACTAGTAAGAGTCTTGGAGGCCATTGTGAACAGACCTCTACTTCATGGTCGCCTTTGGACCCCACCAACCATTCCCATAGCAACCCCGGGAAGGGAACTCTCTCAGCTGTCCCTCCTCAAGGTTTAAAATATCACACGAAACCAGGCAATGGTGGCACACACCTTTAATCCCAGCAGCCAGGACTGTTACACAGAGAAACCCTGTCTCAACAACACAAAACAAAAATAAAAATAAAATATCATATTAAGCCAGGCAGTGGTGGTGCATGCCTTTAATCCCAGCACTCAGGAGGTAACACAGAGAAACCTTGTCTCAAAAAACAAATAAAATAAAATATCACATGAAAAGGGGGCATATCAGGGTTTTGCTAAAGAAAACTGCTTCCTCCTGGACAAAAGAATGGAATTTGAGTTCAGTCTCTGGCCTTGGGTAAAGACACCACATTCTATTCTGCTCCTGAAAGACCCCCGGTATGGGGAGACTCTTATTCAAGTCTCGGGATAACAAGACCCTCCCAGTAACTCACGAGAGACCGTCCTTGCTGCAATCACAGGAGGTTTATTGACAGGTACCAGTGCTGGGGCTGAGACTCATAGCCCACACAGGGGAGGAATTCAACCTCAAGTAGCTGGGAGAAGGGGCTTTTAAGGGAAGAAACCACAACCCTGTAATCCAAAGGGGGAAAGGAGGGCATCATTGAAAATTCCAAAAATACCAGTGATAATCACAAGGGGTTAACTCCCTTGTTTCTCAAGATTATTCTCAAGATTACAATCTAACTTTATCTTCAGCTAGTTCCTGAAACACAGTCACTGAACTGGCTAATCCTAGATTTCTGATTCTTCTCTCTCTGCTTAGATTTTTGGCTCTATTTTTTCTGCTGGGGGCGGGGGGTCTGGATTTATCCAGGTCTTTCACTCCAAAGATTAGAGCATTATAAATGGTGTCCCCGTCCCAAATTAATGAAACTCAGCCTGTCAGTCACCTGACCCAAGAGATCAGCCCTTCATAATTCATAAGAGGTCAAGCTAAGAAGATGGGAGAATTAATTATCCTCCACGAAGCGGAACCAGTCCTCTGAAGCTACTGCTTAGAGAGCTAGTACGTTGGGGTACTGGTAAGCCTGCCTACATTTCTGATTTCTGACTCAAAAAGAGTAACTTTCCTTTCTTCTCATCTCTGCTCAAGCAAGCTTTCCCTGATACGTTGTATCTGTTGTGCCCAGAGTCCAGACTCCCAAAGATGACCAAGCGACCAGATTCAATACAAAAGCAAAGGGTCTTTTTAATTATGAGTCTGAACGAGGTTCTCTCATCCATATGACAGAGCAGTGGAACAGGAGAGACCCTGAGCCACACGGGGCCAGAGCAAAGGGGGATCTGGAGGACTTCAAGTTGCATAGCAACAGTCTCAGGTTTGGTGCACCTCCAGACTGGGGGAAGCTGTCCTAAGTTGATTGGTCAATTACAGCAGTGGGGAAATTGCTGCTTCTGGTGGCACTTGCTGTGGTTACTGCATTCCTCTCTAATCCAGAGCCTGCTAACCTGACAAATACCTTACCATATGGAGGATATCTGGCAGTTTCTTCCCAGTAATTAGGACAAGGTCAAGCAAGGTTGGGGGCACAGAACATCCGGCTGAGTCAGGGGCTTTCAATGTGGGAAGTCCTTCTGTATATGTACCACTTTTACTGGTTAATGAATAAAGAAGTTACTTTGGCCTGTGATAGTGCTAGGCGGGAAAATTAAACTGAATGCTGGGAGAAAAAAAAGGCAGAGTAAGGAGAAGTCATGTAGCTGCTGCAGGAGACAGATGCCGCCTGACAGAACCTTACCAGTAAGCTACAACCACATGGCAATACACAGATTAATAAAAATGGGTTAATTTAAGATAAAAGAGCTAGCCAATAAGAGCATGAGCTAATAGGTAAAGCAGTGTTGTGTGATTTTTTTTCCAGGTCTAAGCATGGTGCAGAATTGTCTGTATTCTGTCAATCATGTTTTAAATAAACGCTGATTTGCCAGGCGGGAAGTATAGGCGGGTCAACCAGACAGGAAGTAGAGGCAGGGTGATGAGAACAGGAGAATGCTAGGAAGGAGGAAGCCCATCCCCCCCCAGTCCAGCCCAGACCACCAAAGGAGCAACATGTAATCTTCCCAGCAGAGAAAGGTACTGAGCCACATGACTAACATAGATCAGAATAATGGGTTAATATAAGTCATAAGAACTAATTAGAAGCCTGAGCTGATGGGCCAATCAGCTTTATAACTTATAGAAATCTCTGTGTCATTTTCTTTAGGGCTTGCCAGCTGTGGGGTATTGGGCGGGACAGAAACCCCAACAAAACAAACAGCCTCCAACAACAGGCTTACATCTTGCTGAGTCTTTTCTAAAGCCTTTCATGACTGCCAAATTGCCAGGGGGGAGGGGAGTTACTGGGTGAGGGTCTGGGCCTTTCAGTATCCACATTTATGTAAGTCTCAGAAGCAAATGTCCCAAGCTTCATAGCAGATATCTCTTGATACTAGGGACAGAGAGTAACAACAGAAAAAGGAAAAGGTTCATAATTTTTCCCATTCAGAGTTGGGTTGTTTAAGATTTAAGCAATGGACCAAGCAGTAATGGTGCATGCCTTTAATCCCAGCACTCAGAAGGCAGATCTGTGAGTTTGAGACCAGTCTGGTCTACAGAACAAGTTCCAGGATAGCCAAGGATTCACAAATAAATCCTATCTTGAAAAAGCAGAAAACAAAACAAACAAACAAACAAAAAAGATTTAAGCAATGGGGGCAGGAGTGATGGCTCAGCAGTAAAGAAGCATTCGCTGCTTTCCTAGCATCCCAAATCCAGTCACCAGCATCCATGTCAGGTGGTTCACAACCACCACCTGTAACTCCAGCTCCAGAGGATCCAGCGCCCTCTTCTGGCCTCCACAGGCATCAATACACATGACACACCCAGAGAGAGACAGAGGCCGAGAGAGACATATTAAATACATATTAAATACCAGGATAAGTACAGATGAATTAAAGATCTTAATGTAAAAATGAAAACACAAAAACAAAAGGGGCAGAAAAGGAAGATGGCTCACAGGCTAAGAGCCCTGGGTGTTCTTCCAGAGGAACAAGGTTTGATTCCCAATACCCAGGAGGGCTCACAACTATCTGTAACTCCAGCCCCAGGGATCCAATGCCCTCTTCTGGCTTCCTTGGGCAACAGGCATGTACATAGTGTACAGACATACATGCAGGCAAAACATCCATCCACATAAAATAAAATAAGCTAGAAATAATTCTTTCAAAATTATTTTTAGAAATAAAGAAAAAATCCATAAAATGCTTTATAACACAAGAGACACAAACTCTCTCTAAATTATACCTCATAAAATTCATAACTAATAAAAGTAATAAAGCATTAACAGAGATGCCTCTATAGCAATATAAAGCCTCCTAAGCAAAATAAATGGCAGATGAAAAGCTGGGTGGAGTCACCTCAAACTGCATCAAATACAAAGAAGCTGTGCTAAAGGAATTTCTGGGGGGGGGGGGACCCAATCACCTCAGAAGGGGGAAAAAAGCAATTCATAAAAAAAAAAAAGAAAAGAAAAGAAAATGAAAATACATCCACCATTGCTCATAAGGGAATTGTAAATTTAAAGTCTGCTGAAAAACCATATATGTTTCTGAAAGGCAGAGATCCAAATGTTTAATAATAGACTCTAGAACTGAGGCTGGGGAGTGGCGCTGCTCTTAAAATGGGATGAGAATTCACAATGGTCTAGTCTCGGTGCACGGCGGCTTTTGCAATGCCTAGGAAAAGCACGTGTGATTTTCCCTTGGACCCCACAGCCATGGCTGAAAGCATTTAGTCCCAAATATAGCCACCAGAATTGTGAACTCACACGTGCCCATGTTATCCTCTGTAGCACCATTTGTGATGACAAAGACCAGAAGCCAGCCAAATGTCCTCTGGTGAGGCTGAAGAAACTATGGAGACTACACATGATGGACTGCTCTGAAGCTGATCAAAGGATTAAGCATGGGGGCTGGAAAGGTGGCTCAACAATTAAGAGCACTGACTGCTCTTCCAGAGGACGCAGGTTCCATTCCCAGCACCACATGACAGCTCCCACTGTAACTCCAGTTCCAGAGGATCTGAGTCCCTCTTCTGGCCTCCCTGGGCACCAAGCACCCAAGTGGTACACAGACATGCATGCAAGCAAATCACCCATATACATTAGTAGTAGTAGTAATAATAATAATAACAACAACAACATAGTTCCCAGGGTACACTGGTAAATGAGAAATAGATCAGAAGAATAAGTACAGCTGCAGCCTGTCTCTGTTAGGAGGGAGAGTTTTAGTTTATGTTCACAAACAATAAACAAAGGATAAGAAACAATGGACTAGAAACCATTATCTCTATGATGATGAGGAGGCCTGGGGGGAGCTGAATGGGAAGAGAGAGAGGAGAGAGAGAGAGAGAGAGAGAGAGAGAGAGAGAGAGATGAAGCTAACCCTCTCTGCTTATTTTAACACCTTCTTAGCATTTTTGCTGTCAATCACTTAGAGCTTTGAAAGGCAAACACACCTCCTCCATCAAAATCCAACTGAGACAAATGGAGCTCAGGATACATCAAGACGATTTCACAACCACGTAGGGAAGAATTTTGTCACATGACTCTAGCCATGTTAAACACCCTTGGGGGATCGAGCCTAGGGACAAAGAGAATGGCAAAAGAAATCTGAAGCTAATTACCCTGCAGGACAAATGACCCAGTTTCTTCAGCAAATAAGACATACAGAAAGGAAAAGGAAGACATTGTTTTGTGGCTTAAGAAAGATTTACGCACCAGGAGTGGTGGCACACGTCTTTAATCCCAGCACTCCAGAGGCAGAGACAAGCAGATTCCTGAGTTTGAAGTCAACCTGGTCTAAAGAGTGAGTTCCAGGACAGCCAGGGCTACACAGAGAAACAAAAACAAAAATGTAATGGCATTTCACTTTTATCTTAATAAATAAACCTTGTTTGAGGATCAGAAAGTAAAAAAGCCTCACGGGTCAGCCTTACCAAACAACAGTGGTGACACACACCTTCAATCCTAGTAACCACACTAGTTGCACAGAAACCAGGCAGTGCATGGCTTTAATCCCAGTCCTGGAGAGGGTTATAAGACGGGAGGAGACAGCTGTCAGTCACAGTCTCATTCTGAGGTTCTTGGAGGCAGGAGCCATTTCAGACTGAGGTTGAGGTTGTCAAGAGCCATTTTCCCAAAGACTATAGCAGGGACCATTGTCCTGGGGATGTTTGCAGAGAGCCCCACACCCCAGCTGTATTGAGAACTGTTTGTTGGCAGAACCCACCCCACACCCAACTATTGTTGGACTCTAGCATCCAAACACTGAGGAGGAGTCGCCCCCAGAGACCACTCTATACACCACAGCCGATGCAAAAGCATGAGGATTTTATTAATTCTGTCATGACAGGGTCCCCCAGCATTCGGGAAGCCGAGGGACCCCGAATAGATGGCACAGGCTACTTTTAAAGGGGCCACAGAAGCAAGGGGGGTTGTTCTTTGACTATTTTGATTCGCTTATTTGAAAGGGCTATTACCAATAATTGACTGGAGAGCTGTTGCCAGATCAGGTGAGGTAAGAGGTCATTTTGACCCCGTTTCCCAGGGGACCGAATCAAAACATA
The DNA here is from genome assembly GCF_950005125.1 of Chionomys nivalis. NCBI lineage: Eukaryota > Metazoa > Chordata > Mammalia > Rodentia > Cricetidae > Chionomys > Chionomys nivalis. Next base: position 126,301,467 of record NC_080086.1, on the reverse strand, counting down.
CGTATATGGGTAATTGTTCAGGAACTGAGTACGTGCGAGTGTAGCTGTTAGGTCCTTGGTTCCCAGGGGAGGAGGGGAAGCACTATGGCACAGAGGCTGAGAGGATTCAGAGTTGTCAAAATGGCTTCAGAATTGTCTTAAAGTCTTACACTATCTTGAGAGCTATCTGTTAGCAGAACCCACCCCACATCCCAACTATCTAGAGAATTGTTTGTGGTTGGAATCACAAAAGGAATGATTTGGCTTGCATAGAGAACACTAGGTGTGTCGACTCGTGACCATTGCTGCGAGATCCCTTCCTGCCCTTGCCATGCCCCTGCCCCCATCCCAACCCAAATTCCTCATCCAGGGCTATATAAGCCACAACCATTTCCCCAATAAAGTGGGACCTTGACAACAGATCTTGCTTGGCCTCGTTCCTCTTTCCCACCCATGTCTTTTCAGATAGTGCCTCTTCAGGGACCCTGGAATAACTGACCAGCCAGGCAGGTAAGAATCAGTGGTTGATTGTTTTGCTTTTCCAGGTTAAACCCCAATTTCTTTCTCTGAGTTTTTATTAATCATGTTTCACAAAAAGAAATAAAAAGGGGGAGAAAGAAAGAAAGAGAGAGAGAGGAAGAGGGAAAGGGGAGGAGGGAGGGAGGACATACATGTAGACAAAACACCCTACTGACAAAATTAAAAAATGGATATGATTATATGATCATCTTCAGTACATAGTCCTTGCTTTCTTTCATAACCATTACTGAGAATCTTTCTCAGATATAATACTCCTCCCCAAAACCCTTGATATTGGTTAAAAAGATAAATCTCATCATAAACACACTCACAATCAATTGGAAAGTCAACCTATGGAATGAGAGAAAATATTCTAACTCATATACCTGTTAAAAGTTCAATATTGGAGCCTGAGAGATGGCTCAGGGGTTAAGAACACTGATTGTTCTTCCAGAGGTCCTGAGTTCAATTCCCAGCAACCACATGGTGGCTCACAACCATCTGTAATGAGATCTGATGCCCTCTTCTGGCCTGTGGGCATACATGCAGACAGAACACTGTAAACAAAATAAATAAATAAATCTTTAAAAAAAAAAGTTCAATATTGGAGCTTGAGAGATGGCTTAGTGGTTAAGAGCACTGACTGCTCTTCCAGAGGTCTTGAGTTCAATTCCCAGCAACCACATGATGGCTCACAACCATCTATAATGAGATCCAGGGCCCTCTTCTGGCCTGCAGGTATACATGCAGTAAGAATACTGTATAAATAATTAAGAAAAAAATTAAAAAGGTTTAATATTTATAACACATATAAAGAATTTTGACAATTAAACAACAAAGGAAAAACAGCTCCAGAACTTGGACAGTTTGCTAATGAGGACATACAAGTGGCCTAGGGGCCATGAAAAGGTGCTAACCATTACTAAGTATTGGAGAAAAGCACAGTGAGAGACTGCCGCTCCCCATCAGGGTAACCACTACCAAATAAAACCCAGAAGATAGTGCTGGTAACGATGTGGAGAAATAAGAACCTTTGATGGGAATGTAAAATGGTACAGCTGGGAATTTTTCTTTCCTTCTTCTTCTTCTTCTTCTTCTTCTTCTTCTTCTTCTTCTTCTTCTTCTTCTTCTTCTTCTTTTTGGGGGGGGCCATGCTAATCTTCTCTGTATTGTTCCAATTTTAGTATATGTGCTGCCTAAGCGAGCACAAAAGGGAAATTTGGGGGAGGGTTGAAACAGGGTTTCTCAGAAACTATGGAGCCTGTCCTGGAACTCTTGTAGACCAGGCTGGCCTCGAACTCGGAGATCTACCTGCCTCTGCCTCCCAAGTGCTGGGATTAAAGGCGTGCGCCACTACCGCACTGCCCAGCTGAAAGCAGGATTTTAAAGAGATGTTTGCACACATGTTGTTAGCAGGGTTATGCACGATATCCGAGAGATGGAAACTAACCAACTGTCCACCAACAGGTGAATAGTTTTCATATATTTTGTATTCCCACAAGGGAATATTATTTTGCCTTAAAGAAGAAAAATTATTTATTTATTTTTATTAATTAGTATACAGTGTTCTGCGTGCATATATGACTATACACCAGAAGAGGGCACCAGATCTCATTATAGATGGTTGTGAGCCACCATGTGGTTGCTAGAAATTGAACTGAACTCAGGTCACGCAGGAGACCCGGGTTCGATTCCCCGACGGGGAGCCAAAAAAAAAAAAAATGAATTGAACTCAGGACCTCCGGAAGAGCAGCCAGTGCTCTTACCCTCTGAGCCATCTCTCCAGCCCCAAGAAGAAAATTCTGATGAATGCTGTGACACGGATGAAAGTTGAAGACATTTTACTAAAAGTCAAATGCCAGCCCAACAAGGACAAGTAGTGATTCCACTTATCCAAAGTCCTGTTATAGAATTAGGAAGTAGGTACTGCCCCTGAGGGCTGTGAGAAAGGGGAAATGAAGGATCGTGCTATGAATCCATCATCCCTACACTCGGGAGCCAAGACCTCCAGGCAGCGGTGCCAACCCCCTTCCTCCGGGCCGTACACTCCCTTCCTCCTTTTTAAAAATTTTTTATTTACATATATGTGGAAATACATATATGTGTGTGCGTGCGCATGTGTATGTGTGTATATAATGTTTGTGTGTGTGTTTTGTTTACATGTATATCTGCAGACCAAAAAGAGGCATTGGATCCCTTGGGACTCCAGTTATTCATAACAGTAGTTGGTGCTCTTAACCGCTAAACCACCTCTCCAGCCCCCTTCTCCCCTCCTCTTAAGCCTGCTCTGTATCCCAGAGCAGATCGGCAGGTTCAGGGACCAAGTGAACAGTCACTGGGGAGCACGGTGTCCCTTCTTGCAACATCTCTGATTTTTTTTCTCCTGAAAACCAGTCATTTGTCCATCTTCATATTCTGGTTGATGGAGTTGGGAGATTCCTGGACTGGTGGTCATGGGTCCAATTCTGGTTCCTTCCAAAAAGGAAAGAGGGTTTGACCGACTCCAACTTCCAGATCTTGGAGGAGCAGGCAACATTTGATCTGACCCTCCAAGGATAGGTTGGATTTGGTAAAATAAAGATTAGCGCTCAGGTGAAAGGGACAGGGACACAGAGGTCAGACGGGAAGTTGCTGGAGCTGTAAGGGTGCCATTTAGCTACGTCAGACTGGCGTGAAGGAGCTCCGCGTGGACCAGTAAATGCCCAGGGTTCTGCTTCTGGTTGCAAGAAGCAGAACTGGCTCAGTCTGCACTCAGTCCCCTCCACGCTGCCTTGAGTAAGACGAAAACAGCTGAGCAGCCGTTCTCGGGGCTGCTGTTTGGGTTGGCTCAGGCAAGCTGGTGCCAGTGAGGGGTTGTTTAGGAGAGCTGCCGATCCACAAAGAGGTGTTCCTCTGTGGCTTGTGTTACAAAATTAGAATCAACATCCTCTTCTGCCCTCTAAGGGCAGGCACACACACACACACACACACACGGGGAAGGGGGGATTTGTTTTGTTTTGTTTTTTGTTTTTGTTTTTCAAGACAGGGTTTCTCTGTGTATCTCTGGCTGTTCTGGAACTCACTCTGTGGCCAGCATTACAAAATTAGTGATGGAGGAGTTAATTTCATTGGTTAAATAAAGAAACTGCCTTAGCCCTTTAATAGGACAGAAAATTAGGTAGGCGGAGTAGACAGAACAGAATGCTGGGAGAAAGAAGCCGAGTCAGGGCAGTCGCCATGATTCTCCCACTCCAGACAGACGCAGGTTAAGATCTTTCCTGGTAAGCCAGCTCGTGGTGCTACACAGAATATTAGAAATGGGTTAGATCAATATGTAAGAGCTAGCCAATAAGAGGCTGGAACTAATGAGCCAGGCAGTGTTCAAAAGAATACAGTTTCCGCCGGGCGGTGGTGGCACACGCCTTTAATCCCAGCACTCGGGAGGCAGAGGCAGGTGGATCTCTGTGAGTTCGAGACCAACCTGGTCTTCAAGAGCTAGTTCCCGGACAGACAGGCTCCAAAACCACAGAGAAAGCCTGTCTTGAAAAACCAAAAAAAAAAAAAGAATACAGTTTCCATGTAATTATTTCAGGTATAAAGCTAGCCATGCGGGCGGCTGGGTGCCAGGAACTTAGCCCGCCGTTCTTATTACTATAGAGTGGCGCCCAACATGCTAATTAGAAAAAAAAAATTAGATCCTGTACTTCCCACGGGCTGCATGCAGATGTGCCAGCTAAACTCGGGGCACCCAAATCACTTCCAAAGCCCATTCCTACCTGAGGTACAATGCCTCCAACGCACTGGGTGTCTGTGGAGCCACCTGTATTGGAATTCCTGCCTCTACCTGGAGTGCTGGGATTAAAGGTGTGGACCACCACTGCCTGGCTAAATTTTATTTATTTATTTTTGCTGTATATAGCCCAAGCTGTCCTAGGACTTAAGCTCTTCTGGCCTTAGCCCTTTTTATTCTTTTCTTTTTTTAAAATTCTTTTCGTTTCTTCCCCCACACTCCCCCGCAAGATACAATTTCTCTGTGTAACGTCCTGGAACTAGCTCTGTAGGCCAGGTGAGTCTCCAACTCACAGAGATCCACCTGCCTCTGCCTGGGATTAAAGGTGTGGACCACCACATCCAGCTGCATTATCTCCTTTATTGGTTTTTCTTTTGGCTTCTAGGACCCAGCCAGGATCAGCTCTGTAGAGGCCTGAGTCTCTCACTAGTTCCCCTAAGACAATACCTGGTTCTAAGAAAGACCACAAACTGAGACTATCCAGGTATCACCCAGGAACAGCCCATCCAAAGGAAATTCTTAACGTTCCAACTATCGTAGATAGGATCACCTGACGTCCCTTAGCCCAGCACACCCACCCCACTTCACCAAGACACTCCTAGACAGATGTCAGCCAGTCAGGGTTTCTGAACCTTAGAGATCCCTCACCCCAACCTCTGCTATTATAAAAACCCCCACCCAACTGAGCTCAAAGCTCTCTGATCGTGCCAATGCATTGGACACATGGAGAGTCTAAGTTCAAACTTGAATAAAAATAAAGGCTCTTTGCTTTTATATATGAGACTTGGTCTCCTTATTGGTTTTGGGGGGACTCTGCCTGTGATCTGGGCACAAGGGGCTCACATTGAAACTATGGATTACAATGAAAAACTTTCCTACAAAAAACTAAACCTAGACCCTGTAAAGTTTACAATCATGTGACGATCAACCTCATGATGCGGTCACCTTGACTGACTGGGACTTAGACAAACAAGGGGCATTTCTGTGATGGTGTTTCCAGAGAGGTTTGACTGATTGGGAGGAGCCAGAGTAGAGCATCAGTATTCATTGCTCTCCACTTCCTGACTGAGCACAAAGTGACCAGCTGCACCTACCACAGCTCCAAACAACCCTTGCCTTCCTCTAAGTTGATCTTGGGTATTTTCTCACAGCAACAAGAAAAGTAACTAGCACATATCAGAAGAAGTCCAGAAGGGAAGGGATTTATTGGACCCCCAGTGTGATCCCTAGCCTTTGGGTCCTGCCAGCACAGTTACTTCCCCCAGACCCCAGAGGCTACAGCAATTATACCGCTGTTGCCCTATGCTTAGCCTGTCCGTGCTTAGATGACAAAAATATCATAGCTTGGGTGACTAACACCTCACTCTAAGGCTGCACAAATATTCCTTGTAATGGTTTAAGTAAAATGCTGCAGGTCCCCAAGTAGCCGGCTGCAGCAGGTCCTGAGACCATGCAGCAGGTCCCCGAAGTGGCGGCAGGGAGCTGGCAACGGGTCCCCAGAACAGCCAGTCCCAGGCAGGGATGGTGCAGTTTCCCAGTAGCTGCAGTGGGTCACAAGTCCCAGGCAGAGAGCCACATGGTAGATGAGAGACCTCAATGGAGCAGCGAGTCCCACGAAGAGAGATTGGTCCCTGCAGGGGGCCATGCGGTGGGCAAGAGATGAGACATGCATAGGCCCGCCATGCAGAGTAAGGTTGGATGTTTATTTAGTGGGTTATGGAGGGGAAAAGGGAGAAGAGCAGAGAGAGAAGGATGGAGAAACAGAGGGGAGAAGGGAGAGACAGAAGCTGCCTCTTCGAGAGAGAGAGAGAGAAAGAGAGAGAGAAAGAGAGAGAGAGAGAGACAGAGAGAGAGAGACAGAGAAAAGAAAGGACTCAGGCTGGAAGCTGAAGATGGACAGGGAGGGAGTGGGCATGGCTTGTCTCTTAAAGGGACAGAGCAGACCATTACATTCCTGCTCAGACACATATTTGCCAAATTTCTTCAATTGGACTGGCACTGTGGTTTTTCCCCTCAGACAGAACCTGGATTCTACACAGTGACACACAGTTCGTTCACAAAGTAAACCCATCTAGCCCTTGGGCAGAGAGGCCTCCAGGGACTCTTACCTGTTTTTCTCCAGACAGATCTCAGTGATCTTGTCTTGCCCTTTATGGAGCTGCCCTTCCTCTAGGGCATCCAGAACCTGCCTCACGTGGCAGAAGGTACTGTGGAGCATATGACCTCTGACCTGCGCATTGAAGAATTTCCCAGCATAGCCCTTCCTTCAGAATTGGCTTAGCCCTAAGGCTAACTACATACTGCAGAGTGGCCTTCTCTCCAGGTAGCCATTGAAGTTCTGTGGGTTCACCCTGCACAGCAGAGAGGTCTCCTGACCTTGCTAATCTTCTCGGTGTGCTGTAGAAAGAGAGTGGATACCTAGCCTCTGGTGGGGCTGCCTCTCCTAGAGCACCAAGCACGCAGCATCCCTGCCACCACCCCGAGTCGTCTGTACGTCTCCCTCCAGCATCAGGGAGCAGGACTTATCTATCTGCCAGCTTTAGGCTGGTGACAAGGTGCAAAGGACCCTGAGTGAAAATTGTCCAGCTAATTTGGCTGGACTAGGATCTGGGGCTATTAACCTGCCACCACGTGCTGCTGTAAAAGGGGAGGGGTGTATAAAGTGATTCCAACTTTCAAAGCCTTTCTGATAAGAAACAAGGTTACAAAGAAATACTCAGAGGCCCATTACATTATCACATTGATTTCAAGTACTTGGAGACTTTAAGGAGCCCGGGAGGCAAAAGGCAAGCACGACCTTCTCAACTGAGCTTGCCCTGGCCAGTGTAGATGACTTGGTTCAGGGGCAGCCTCCAGCTGCTCCCTGTACCTCCCTATGCCCTGCAACCCTGCCTGGCGCCCTTGTAACTGAGAGGCCCCTGAGAGTTTCGTCCCCAAAGGACCTCAGACCGATGACCTGAGTGTCTTAGGGACGTGCAGGAGCACCCGGGATTCTTTAGCCTTCCTGAACAGTAAGTCACTGATGACTGCTCACGCTCCGGCTCTGCGCTCATTGCCACCAGGTGGCACCACGTGACCTCCAGCATAGCATCTTGACACGTTCTCCTGAGTCCATCCTCCACCCTGGCTTCAGGAGGCTCACGGTCTGGTAAGGCAAACGCAGAAGGCAGTTGTTTTAAAAAAGAATAAAGAAAGAACAAGAAAAAGGGAAAGAAAGGAATCCCATTCGGCAGTCCCAGATCAATTAAAAGATTAAAAAGAGCCAGGTGGTGGTGGTGCACGCCTTTAATCCCACCACTAGGGAGGCAGAGGCAGGCAGATCTACGAGTTTGAGGCCAGCCTGGTCTGCAGAACTAGTTACAAGACCGGCTCCAAAGTTACACTGAGAAACCCTGTCTCAAAAAACAAAACAATTTAAAATAATAAAAAATTAAAAAGAGGGAGCTTGAGAGATGACACAGAGGTTAAAAGCACTTGCTGCTCTTGCAGAGAACTCAGGTTCGATTTCCGGCACACACAAATGATGGCTCACAACCATCCGTAATTCCTGTCCCAGAGGATACCCCTTTCTGATGTCCACAGGCACCAGGCACACACCATGTACGTGGACACGCATGCAGGAAAAACATTCAGATATATAAAATGACTTTTTTGTTTTGTTTTGTTTTTCGAGACAAGGTTTCTCTATGGCTTTGGAGCCTGTCCTGGAACTAGTTCTTGTAGACCAGGCTGACCTCGAACTCACAGAGATCCGCCTGCCGCTGCCTCCCAAGTTCTGGGATTAAAGGCGTGTGCACCACCACAGCCTGGCAATATATTTTCTTATCTCTCATTTTAATAAAAATTTAAAACGAGCTGGCAGAAAAGTTGTTGGAGACAATGGCATTGAACATACAGATAGCAACAGCAATTGCTGTTTAAGAAGACAGGATTGAAGTCCTGACATGTCGTGCCTGTAGCTGTAATCCCAGACTGAGGTTTAGGCAGAACACCCATGCTCCAAATTCCAGACCAGCAGCAGTCTGGGATACACAGGAGACCCTGTCTCAAACAGTGCAGAGATGCCCATGGCCCTAGACCTCTGTAGGCCCAGAGACCTTAGCACAACTGACTCCATCATGGAAGTACCATTCAGGCTGTGCAACTCAGCACATAGACAGCACCATCTACCAAAACTGAAACAATGACCTAGTCCATCAAAGTCCACAGTTCAGTGGCGCACGCCTTTAATCCCAGCACTCAGAAGCAGAGGCAGGCAGATCTATGAGTTATAGGACAGAGTCAGTTCCAGGACAGCCTCTACATAGAGAAACTCTATACCCAAAAATAAACAAACAAATAAAGTCCGTAGTTCTGGGAAAGTCTCTAAATGTCCTAATCTTGCTTTTTTGGTTTCTATACTTTCACTCTGGCAAACTGTTCTTGTGAACTGAAGCATGTCAACCCAGGATATGGTTTTTGTACTTAAAAGCTCGCTGTGAGGAAGGTTCAGGGCTACACTGCGATCCCAGACACCCAGGGTAGTAGCCAGCCAACTAATAAAGACTTTCTATTGGCTCATGTCTGAGCAGTCTTCCCTGGTAGATACCCACAACAGAGAGGGGAGAAGGAAGTGTGTGTGTGTGTGTGTGTTAAACACACATTTAATATATGTATATCTTACATGTATATGTTATGCACATGTTATACTATACTAAATTTAAGTATAAAACTAAATAAATGTCCTAGTACATAGTAAGCAACAATTAGATGGTAGAAGATAGATGGTGAATGGCTTTTTTGAAGAAGGATCTTATGTAGCCCAGGCTGGCCCCAAATCAGTATGTTGGGGTTATTAATTCTATGATGAAACACCACGACCAAAAGCAAGTTGGTGAGGGAAAAGGTTAATTCAGTTTACACTTCCACATCACAGTCCATCACTGAAGGAAGTCAGGGCAGGAACCTGGAGGCCAGTAAGCCAGGAAGCAGCACTCCTCCATGGCCTCTGTTCCTGCCTCCACCTCCCAGTGCTGAGGGCTTATGTGTGTGGTATATATTTTATATTTAATTATGCAATTTCTGTGAATTCTTACATTTTATTTTTTAGATTTATGTTTTTTTATGTGTATATTTTGCCCGTGTGTATGCATGTGCACCGCTACAGGTGTGCCAGATACCCTGAGAAATCAGAAGAGGCTGTCAGATTCCCTGGAAGTGGAGTTCCAACCAATGCTTGCATCATCACCTGGGCCCTAGGAACCGAACTCAGCAGCTCAACGACAAGAACAACAAATGCTCTTAATTGCTAAACCGTCTCTCCAGATCCAACCATGCATTATGGGACTGGAGAAACTGCTCAGTGGTCAAGAGTGCTTACATCTCTTCTAGAGGGCCTGTTGGGTCCCAGCCCCCTCGCCAGGCAACTCCAGCTCTAGGGTATCTTACATCCTCTTCTGGCTTCCCTGAGTACCTGTACAAGAGGCGTAGGGGGTGCCAGGGGTAAGAACATATTATAGCAAGTCTTGGTGGAGCACACCTTTAATCCCAGCACTTGGGAGGCAGAGACAGGTAGATCTCTAATTTCAAGGCCAGTCTGGTCTAGAGAGCAAATTCCAGGACAACCAGGAGTACATAGAGAAACCCTGTCGAGAGAGAGAGAGAGAGAGAGAGAGAGAGAGAGAGAGAGAGAGAGAGAGAGAGAGAGAGAGAGAGATTTCATTCCTACACAAGACAGTCACACAGTTGGGATTTGGAGGGTTAATTTTTATGTGGAAATTTTAGACATTTACAAAAGTTGAGGAAATAATATATTGAGTCCCCCTAGTCCTTCACTCAGATTTACTAAATATCAACACCTGGCCAACTCCATTCCAGCTGTATCCCAGGCTCCCCTCCACCAGCCAGCTGAATTACTTTAAAACAAATCCCTGAGCTTGCATAGTTTCACCCATGAATACTTTCCTCTTTTACGGTATTTTTCAGCTCAGTATTTATTGCATATTGTTGTGATCTGTCCTACACACCATTCTGGAGATTTCCCACGACACCGAAAACCCTACCCACAGCAGCATTTGACTCAGAGACTGGAACTAAACACTGAATCGGTTATGGGAACTTGGAGTAACGATTTCTTTAGCTGGAAAAGTATTTCTATTTCTTGAGGCCTGTGTTCTAAGGGACAGGGTCCTGTGTTCTAAGGGACAGGGTATGATGCTCAGTGGCTTGCTAAGTCATTTTGTTTTCTTTCTCTTTTTTTTTTTTTTTTGGACTTTTTTTTTTTTTTTTTTTTTTTTTTTCCGAGACAGGGTTTCTCTGTAGTTTTTGGTTCCTGTCCCGGAACTAGCTCTTGTAGACCAGGCTGGCCTCGAACTCACAGAGATTCACCTGTCTCTGCCTCCCGAGTGCTGGGATTAAAGGCGTGCGCCACCACTGCCTGGCTCTTTTGATTTTTTTTTTTTTTTTGGTTTTTCGAGACAGGGTTTCTCTGTAGTTTTGGAGCCTGTCCTGGAACTAGCTCTTGTACACCAGGCTGGTCTTGAACTCACAGAGATCCTCCTGCCTCTGCCTCCCAAGTGCTGGGATTTTCTGCCTACACTCTTCCAACAAGACTACGTTGCCATACGCCAAAACAGCTTTATTCATTGACCAATAGTAGCAATACATATACAAAAGGACATCCCACATCATCCACTAATTAGGAGCTATGCTGATATCATAGGAGTTGTGTTTTGCTAATCATTTCTTCATGATTTGTGTGTTAGTCCTAATCTCCTAAATAACAAGGACCATAATTTGTCTTTTTTTGGTGGGGTGGTTGGGTTTTTGTTTCTTGCTGTTGTTTTCTTCAAGACAAGGTTTCTCTGTGTCTCACTAGCTGTCTGGAACTCACTCTGTAGACCAGAATGGCCTTGAACTCAAAGATCCTCCTGCCTCTGCCTCCTGAGTGCTGGGATTAAAGCCATCACTGCCTGACTTTAATAATTTAATTTGTCTTTAATACAAATTTTCTTCGTAGAGCCCAGTACATTGCTGCTTACTCATACCACATATTTATCACATGAGTATTTTGTTTTAACTTTGGGAGTGTTTATACTGGTTTCTCATTTGCTAAAAAGAATATAGTTCTTGAGATGAAAGGCTTGACACATTCACTGAGCAAGAGAAGATAATTTCTTAAATTTCCTTAATCCCATATGGCCCAGTTTTTCTTCATAAGTCAATCTCCCTCCCAAAAATGGATCTTATTTCCCCATCGATATCCTGTAGGAAGATAAGGCCTAGGAGGTCAAGAGATGAGCCAACCTAGAGTCTGCCTGGGGCCTAGCAACAGGCACTGTCAGAGGTCCTGATTGTGCCTAACCAATGAGGGGCGACCATGCAATGTCACCAGTTTGGGATGCAGCCTGGGTGCTGGGAAGAAGGTATATAAGGTTCTTCCCATTGCTGAATAAAGAAGTCTGTTTGCCTTTTACCTGACTTCTAGTGTACAAGCCCTTGACGCCATGCCTTCTCAACACCTACCCTGACGGAGCTGTTAGGACCCAGCAACAACTACCAAAATAATTTAAATTCTACCTCTGTGCCATATAATTAAGTTTCAAGCAAGACTGACTAACCCAATATTCTTGCTGAAAATTTTAATTACATTTATTTATTACTGTGTCTGCAGGAGCAGAGCTTGTGGAAGTGGGAAGACAACATATAGTCGATACTCCCCTCCACTATGTGGATCCTGGGGGTCAAACTCAGGTAATCAGGCTTGGCAACAGCACTTCAGCCTCCTAAGCCATATCACCACCTCCAACCATTTCATTTTAAAGATGATCAAAGTGAGGTTCGGAAGAATTAATAATGTGGCCAAAGTGCACAGTATGTAGCAGAGTTGCTGGAGCTGGGACCACAGCAGGGTGCTCTCCAATGTATGACACACCTCCTGGGGCACTGGGCAAGGTTGGAGGCAGTGTGTGAGCAATGGCATGCATTTTTCTTTGACGAGGATTAAGCCTTCTCAAAGACACCGAAATGAGTAACCAGCTACTTGCTTCTCAGCACTCTGAGAGATCTTTCTGTTGAGCTGGGTTATACCTCCTTTTCCTCAGAGTTCTGTTCTTGTCCCAGCTTGCAGTGTTCTCTCCATCCAGCTGTTGTAAAGAGCTCCTCTTTCCCTGTGTTCCTACACAGCTCTTGGCACTCCAGTTTGCCCTGGCATGGAATCAAGGCTGCTGACTAACGGTTATATAAGGTGAAGAAATCCATCAGGCATGGCCTTGTCAAGAGTGGATCTGGGTTTACAGACCTAAAGACCATAAATACTTTGAGACACATAACAGAAAAGCCTGTTTCTGCCATTTATGTGACACTATTCAAACACATTGCCCTGTCCTTTGCCTTGTGTCTGACCAGTGAGAAGCACTGACGTCTAATTTCCTCCCACTTCTGAATTAAATTACAAGCAGCCATTCATACTGAAGAGAGCTGTTTGGACCTCTCTGTGTGCCTGTGAAGTTCCGAAATTTTCAGGACAGCCCTTCTTTGGATCATGTATGAAATGATACACCTTGACACTTCAAAACATGTCAAAGACTAAAAGTAAAAAGGAAGAAGGGAAAGACGGAGGAATAGTAAACCAAGCTGGGGTTAGAGAAATGGCACTGTTCTTACAGAGGATTCTCAGTACCCTCATAAGGCAGTTCATGACTGCCAATGCCTCCAGCTCCAGGGCATCCCAAACCCACTTCTATCCTCTGCACACACGCGCGCGCACCCCCCCACACACACACACTTTAGAAACAACTCTGAAAGGCATGTAACTAGGGATTGAACTACCAGTTGTTTTGCTCTCTCAGAATGAGAAGAGTCGTGGCATCCAGCAGCTGAAAGCACTGAGACAAGCAGAAGGCTCTTTAGAAGGAAAATATTTTCTTTACTGGGTAGCAATCACTATGCTGCCAGGCAATTCTCACTATCTAAGACTTAACAATGGAAAGAAAATTTAATCGGCAATTCTTCAGATTTTAAAATGTGAATTTTTTGGCACTTCAGCTCAAGGACTAGCAGGAGCCTATAACAGACGTCTGGGTGTTGTATGCAAAAACCCATCAGCATGAGGTTGACTGAATCAGTTCATGGCTCACCTGGCAATTGGGATGCTCTACAGCAATGGACAACCATAGCGAAAAATCGATAACTTTTCTTTTGTTTGTGCTTTTTCTGCAATACTGGATCGAACCCAGGGCCTGGCACACACTAAATAATTGTGCTCTACCACTGGGCTACCCCCCAGATTCAGTCCTTTTTAAATTTATCTATAACAACTTAATTGTAAAAATTGTTGTCTGTGACCCCAGGATTTTGTCCTGCTGATGACTACATAGGAAGAGGATTCAACCAGCATAGTTTTATATTTTTGGTTGTGAGCCTAGCCTTTAATGGCTGAACCATCTCTGCAGCCCAACCAGCATAGTTTTAGAAAAAGTAAAACAGAAACTCGAAGGAAGAAGGTTCCAACAAAGAACACCACACATGCAGTAAGGGCTGTATGCTTCCATATGGTTGTAGACAAAACAGTACTGAGTAACGGTAAAGGGTGCCTGTCTTTTTCAGGCACACAAGACGGATGGCTTTTTACCCTGGTGCCAGAACTGCCATAAACTGATATAGTACAGAGCAGCTTTGATTTGTGAAGCATAGGCAGTCAGGACCCCAGATCCCTCACTAGACACGCAGGGGCCTTAGAGTCCCTGGTCTCCTGCCTCAGCCTCCCAAATAGCTGGGAGTGGGAGACCCGGCTTGTTTGGTCTTTCCTTTCTGCTCATGCTCATTTACTGCTGTGCTGAAGCTTGAACCCAGGACTTCCGACCACTGAGCCACACCCATTTGCTCACTGTAACATTTGTAGTAAACGTCTTACTTTGATAACTGGGAAAATCTAAAAAAACATTTCCACACTGTTCATTTAAAAGCAATTTAGAAAGGTAATTGAGGGCACAACTTTAGAAACCAAACTGCAGGTTCAAGACCCAGCACTTTCCATTTGTTCAACCTTTAGCTGCTTGTCTGAGGTTTCTTCTTCTTCTTCTTCTTCTTCTTTTTTTTTTTTTTTTTTTTTTTTGGTTTTTCGAGACAGGGTTTCTCTGTGGCTTTGGAGCCTGTCCTGGAACTAGCTCTTGTAGACCAGGCTGGTCTCGAACTCACAGAGATTCACCTGCCTCTGCCTCCCAAGTGCTGGGATTAAAGGCGTGTGCCACCACCGCCCGGCTAGGTTTCTTCTTCATTAAAGTGTGTAGCAGGTGGTACTGGCCCCACACCTTTAATCCCAGCACTTGGGAAGCAGATCTGCGAGTTTGAGGCCAGCCTGGTCTACAAATCAAGTTCTAGGGCAGCCAAAGCTGCACAGAGAAACCCTGTCTCAAACAGTGTTCTCCTACAGCATGTCCCATCACCTGTCTGCTAACACAAGGGGAATGTTTTTCCAAGAACCATTGGGGGTTGGCAAAACATACACATTTAAAAAGTTAAATTTTTGATTTAATTACTATATCATTCTATTCCAGATAGATACTTCAATTCTCAGTACCATCTTTCTTATGGCAAAGCAGTCAATATTCTTGTTTTTGCATTGAATTTGATGTTTTAATGCTGCTCCCTCTTGCCCCGAACAAGTCCTACTTACCGCTATATGCCAATGTCTGTGAGATTTTATTGTGACCAATCTTCAGCTTAGATGTTTCTCAAAGCACATGACTTGAGATCAAGTGCATCCCCATGCATTACTGTGATTCCCACCACCAGCCTGCTAGGCCCTGGTAGAACTCTAGCTTCTAAGTAGGGGTGCTAGGGATTGAATCTAGGGTTTCACACACATTGGGCATGTGCTCTGCCATCAGCCTGCTTTATGTATTTTTTTCATTTTGACACGGTGTCACTAAGTTGACGAGGCTGGCCTTGAACTTACTCTGTTCTATTTCAGTCTTCCAAATAGCTGGAATACAGGTATGTGTTACCAGATGTGGTTACCTGACTTTCCTTCAAGCTCAGAAGGGCTAGTCCTCAATGAACACTCAGCTTCCAAAACAACCAAATGCAGCCAACACTATCCTCCTCTCTGCTGCAATCCATTCATGTCCTATCCCCATCTTCCACATGCACATCAATGTCCTCTGCTAGTCCCGCATACACTGGGCTCTAACTTTCCCCATCCAAGCTGTCCCTCCGAAAATCACACTCATATGAGCATTTTTCATGCTATATAGGTACTGGCAAGCAATCTAATTGTTATTCACTAAAATGGCTGTTATAAAAGTAAAACTCACGCAGAAAACAATTACATTAACAAGTTCTTAAAACCAATCTTATTTAACTCAGGGAGTAAAACTCATAAAACCTTACCTATTTGATCCACATTACAACCTTTCCATATGTATAACTGCTGAGCCACAAGAGTTGAGCGTACCTGTGTAGCAGTGGACTTGCCAAGTATGCATGAGGCCCTGAGTTCACCAAAAAACAAAACCAGAACAGAAATAAAAATATCGAATTCATTTTAATATGGGGGCAGGTTGCTTTAAAAGGTACCCTACTGTCAGGCCTGAAAATGTGCATTTAAATCCCGGCGACGCACATGAAAGAGAAAAGGGATTCTCACAAGTAGTTCTGATACACACATGCACACCATGGCACACATGTTCCCGCACACACATACATAAGTCAAAAGTAGTAAAAGTTGGCTGGGCAGTGGTGGCACAGGCCTTTAAATCCCAGCCCTTGGGAGGCAGAGGCAAGCGGATTTCTGTGAGTTCAAGGCCAGCCTGGTCTACAAGAGCTAGATCCAGGACAGGCTCCAAAGTTACAGAGAAACCCTATCTTGAAAAACTAAACCAAACCAAACAAAATAGGAACAAAAAACAAAACAGAAAAACCCAGGGCTGAATTCTTGCCAAACTAAACTCTACATAGTAAACAACAGAAAATTAGACCTAGGAACTGAGTTGGTCACAATCAGAGTTAATGACTGGTTTTAACATAAGCCATGTTTTCCACCAGCTTCTTGTTCACTCCAGGCAGTCACAGGTTCTTCAGTGGGGAAGTATTGTGAGCTATCACTATCACACACATCTGGATTACTGCAGGTAGAAAGGATGAAGATGAGAACACTCAGCATGTTTCCCCATCATCTTACTGTCTGGCTTTACAATTTACGTACCACATATACTAGTTCTATCTTCCCTGAACACATAAATAAAAGTAACAGGTTTTATTCATCCTGAGACTACTATTTGGAACAGGATCAGTTCCGAGACAGAGCTATTACACAGTAGGAGCTGAAGAGGTTTTAAAAGGCAGATGTATCCCTACCCTATGACAGATTACAAATATGTAATGAGATTGAACACAGATGTAATTTAAGTATTTAAAATTATTTAAAAATAGATGTAAAATCAGTATCTACCTGTCCACCCACTCTTTAACCTACCTTCTATTCTGGCGAATCTAAAGCATTTTTCTGTGTCCATGTGGTGTTGTAATATGAGCGGCGGGCTACGTTCGTGGCACCCGGCTGCCCACATGGCTAGCTTTATACCCGAAATAATTACACGGAAACTATTCTTCTAAACACTGCCTGGCCCATTAGTTTTAGCCTCTTATTGGCTAACTCTTACATATTGATCTAACCCATTTCTAATATTTTGTGTAGCACCACGAGCTGGCTTACCAGGGAAGATCTTAACCTGCTTCTACTTCAGAGAGGAGAATCATGGCGACTGCCTGACTTTGCTTCTTTCTCCCAGCATTCTGTTCTGTCTACTCCACCCACCTAAGGGTTGGCCTATCAAATGGGCCTAGGCAGTTTCTTTATTAATTAACCAATGAAAGCAACAGATTAGAAAGAAATCACTCCCACATCAATGTGGGATCCATTTCATCTTGACTAAAGGTCAGAGTTTAAGCCTAGTCTTGCTCCTTCAAGGTTACTGACAGGTTTGATTTAAGGTGTGGCTAATAACAGGATATCTTGATCTAGGGTGTGGTTACTTGGTATATTGGGTATTAAGATGGTAACCAGTTTGTTCCTTGTATCATGGTAAAAAAAAAAAAAAAAAAGTCTTCTGCTTTCTCCTTTATTTGGATTGAGGTATTTAAATAAGTAAGGGCTGGAGAGATGGCTCAGAGGTTAAGAGCCATCCAAAGGTTAAGAGCTCTTCCAAAGGTCCTGAGTTCAATTCCCAGCAACCACATGGTGGCTCACAACCATCTGTAATGAGGCCTGGTGACCTCTTTTGACCAGCAGGCATACACACAGACAGAATATTGTATACATAATAAATAAATATTTGGAAAAAATAAATAAGAAATTAACACTTGCCGGGCGGTGGTGGCACACGCCTTTAATCCCAGCACTTGGGAGGCAGAGGCAGGCGGATCTCTGTGAGTTCGAGACCAGCCTAGTCTACAAGAGCTAGTTCCAGGACAGGCTCCAAAACCACAGAGAAACCCTGTCTCGAAAAAAAAAAAAAAAAAAAAAAAAAAAAACCAGCACTCGGGAGGCAGAGGCAGGCGGATCTTTGTGAGTTCGAGGCCAGCCTGGTCTACAAGAGCTAGTTCCAGGATAGGAACCAAAAGCTACGGAGAAACCCTGTCTCAAAAAATCAAAAAAAAAAAAATAAAAATAAAAAAAAAGAAAAAAAAATAAAAAGAAAAAAGAAATTAACACTTGATTGCCCTCCCAGCACTATCCTATGTCTCTGTATTTCTTTTGTCTATTCTGCCTAACATTTCTAATCCACACGCCCCCTACCCTGGAATATATGAACCCATTGAGGCTGGACCCCAAAAGATGGTTTCCCAATGTGGGACACGACAGATGTCACCCCAACATGTGGCTATGAAGCTGAGATGGAAAAGAATGGCTTCAAGGCTAAGGAGGGGAAACAGCCACAGAACTCCATTCAAACAGCGGGGCAAGGATGCTCAAGCAACAGTAGTGACAAGAGCACATGACTTTATACAACCGAGCATCTGTCAGAGACTCTGGCTCACTCATGAAGACTCCACTGTTATGTTTGTGTGAAGGAACCTACTAAGGACGAGATCAGTCAATTCCACTTCATGACACTCTAAATTAAACTTTGCCTTTAGCTATGTTTATTTCCTGAAACCTTAGGTATGTGCGCGCACACAAAAACACAAAATCCAATACTAAAAGCACACATTAGTTTTCAAAGGGAAAAAATAAGATCACTACATAGGTTTACAAATTACTTTTTTGTTGTTTTTGCTTTTCGAGACAGAGCTTCTCTGTAGTTTAGAAGCCTATCCTGGAACTAGCTCTTGTAGACCAGGCTAGCTATAAACTCAGAGATCTGCCTGCCTCTGCCTCCCAAGTGCTAGGATTAAAGGTGTGCACTACCACCAACCGGCTACAAATTACCTCTTAAAATTAAGACTTGTAGCCAAAAGTTAAAACTTTCTGTTATGGTCAGGCAGTAGTGGCACATACCATTAAACCCAGCACTTGGGAGGCAGAGGCAGGTGGATCGCTGTGAACTGAAGCCAGTAAGAACTAGAGTTCTAGGACAGAGCTGTTACCCAGAGAAAACCTCTCAAAATAAATTTGTTTGTGGTGCCATCGGGTATATATTTTCTTTTCTTCGTCTGTTTCTTTTGCCGAGACAGGGTTTCTCTGTAACGTTGGAGCCTGTCCTGGAACTAGCTCTTGTAGACCAGGCTGGTCCCAAACTCAGAAATCCACATGACCCTGCCTCCAGAGTGCTGGGATTAAATGTGTGTGCCACCACCGCCCAGCTTATAGTTAGGTATTAAAGTGACAATGAATGAATGAATGAATGAATATATAACCTAGTACCCTACACTTCCTAGCTCCTACATTGGGTGGCCCATGGCTGCCTATAACTCCAATCTCAGGAGATCAACGCCTTCATCTGGCCTGCTGGTACTGTGCACACATACACTCTGCTACACACATGCACTATAAATTAAAAACAAAGCCCACAGATTTGTAAGTCTTTGACTCAATTCTGAAAGAACTAAGAATTGTTAAAATAAGAAATAATAACAAGTGTGGTAGGACGTGCCATTAATCCCAGGAATCGGGAGGTAGTGGCAGGCAGATCTCTGAGTTTGATGTCAGCCTGGTACAGATCAAGTTCTAAGAAAAGTTCCAGGCCAGCCAGAGCTACATAGAAGATGACTTTCAAAACAAAGTCTTTTGCTGGGTGGTGGTGGTGCACGCCTTTAATACCAGCACCTGGGAGGCAGGTACACCTCTGTGAGTTTGAGGTCAGCTTTGGTCTACAGAGCGAGTTCCAGGATGGGGGGTGGAGGGGGGGGCGGGCGGGGGGGATCTTTTATAAGACTTAAATGAAACTTGAAATTTTTCTTCACTAATCTAAAGGTTATAAAACTGCTTCTGTTAACTATGAACTACCTGGATGAAAAGTATTCTTTTAAAATGAAAACCAAAAGGCTATATTCATTTTCTAATTATTAAAAAGGTGCAAACTTTATAACAGCCTTAGTATTAAGATTACTTAAAAAGAGAAAGAAACCAATCTAGAGGGAGAATGTTTAATAAATGGTGTTGAGACAAAGAGCTGTTTTGATCAAAAATAAAATTCTTAAATCTTACGCCATATAGAAAAATACATTTTGTGATGGATCAAAGATTAAGAAATAAAAATGCAAATATCCCAAAGTCTACACACAATTTTGGGAAGGCTGACAAGTTCTCTGAAACCCATCTATGGAACCCAGATAATATAGGAGAATTATTAATTTTAACTTCTATAGTATTAAAATATCAATGTCAAATACTATATGTACCTTAAGATTAGGTCACATGCAAAATAATGAAGATGAACACATTAACTTATTATTATAACTTTATAAAATCTCCAAAATGGAACTAGGAACAAAAACATGTCAATACAAACGGATGATGACTTTTTAAAAGAAACACACCAATCTGAGTTTGAGTGCATACCATACAAGTGTGTTCATGTATATTAAGCCTTTTAGAAATTGAAATCGGCTAAATCTGTAGGTTCTTGAAATCAACAAATTCAATGTTATTGTCAAATTTGATTAAAATAATAAATACAAATTATGTTTAATGAGTAACCATAACATTCAGTCAGCTATTGTGGGAATTCTGTAATAAAATGCAATATTTTCACCTGCATTAATCTCAAACACAATGGAAAAACATTTACAGATAATTAGCACTAAGAATGCAAATATATTTTACCATGGAACAAAACTTGTAATAATGTTAGAAATCATACGTTGTATAAATCCACAATGAAGCTGTAGACAGTCTACATTATGGTATTCTATCTTAAGGTGAAAACAATATTTAAGCTAACAACAAATTTACTTGAGGCAAAATATGTTTATTACAGAACAGGATCTTATAGTAAGCAAGGCAACATTAGATCAACCATTTTAGATTATTTTTTATGAAGTATAGCTTTAAAACTGTAATAAAGATAAACATAAATTCTAACATGCTCTTCTCTTCTTATAAATGGGATGATGTAGAAAAGCAAAGCTTCAGTGTATAGGGGTTGGAACCATCTGTAAAAATTGAAAAAAGTGAAGTTAACATTCCATCAAAATTTTGAGATCAGCTTGAATTAGTAAATTATTCTACCATTTTATAGTACTGGAAACAGGAATACAAAGAAGGAAATTCTTAAATATCTGTTTACATGTATGAGTGCTTTATCTGTGTGTGTGCGCGTGCGCACGCATACATATATTTATACACAGACACCATGTGCATCTCTGGTGCTGATCTCCCACACTAGAGTTAGTGAGCTGCCATGTGGGTGCCAGATAAGCCACCTCTCAAAGATTAACCAGCCTGACCTAATAGACATTAAGCTCCATTAAACAGTTACTACATTCCTACTGTTCCAAGCTTAAGGACAGTCAATTTTTCAAGTAAATTAATTCATCATTAAAGATCAATAGTATCAGGGTTAAACAGTTGTCCCAGCAGAGTTTGCATTCATAAAGCATATTGCCAATGGTAGAGTTTATCAATATTAAGTTCAAAAGTTTAAAACTTTCCATTAAACTAAACCACTTTACGTTTGCTCCTGTATAATTTATTTCAAGTAGGTATTTCTCTTTGTTTTTTAGGTAATTTTCAAAATCAAAATACAGATTAATGAATTCCACTCATTTACTTCTATACTTTTTCCATATCTGGCAGTATAATTTTCTGCCTGGCCCTTCACAAACATTTTGGGTGTTATAAAAATATTTAAAGCATGTTTCCACACACGAATTCAAATAATTCTTAAAATTTTATCCCTTCCTTTTTAATGGAATGAGGTCATGCAGTTTACCCCTGGCACTCAACAGGTCAAATGGCATTCCCACCTCAGTCTCCTGAGCATCTAGATCTACAGGCAAGTATCATCACCCCTGCAGGGTGTTATCTTGTTTCCTTTTTTCCCTATCACCATTCTAAATAATATTAATTTCCCCCATACTTTTTTCTTTTCTTTTTTTAGACTTCTCTGTGGAAGTCTTGGTTGTCCTGGAATTCACTCTGTAGACATTAAAAGCATGCACCACCATCACCCGTGCCATACAATTTTTATTTTTTGAAATAGGGTTTTATAAAGTCTCAGCTAGCCTCAAATTCTTGATCCTCCAAAATGCTAAAATACAAGTGTGCCACCCAGTACTTTTTTTTTTTTTTGGTTTTTCAAAATAGGGTTTCTCTGTGGTTTTGGTTCCTGTCCTAGAACTAGCTCTTGTAGACCAGGCAGGCCTCAAACTCACCGAGATTCACCTGCCTCTGCCTCCCGAGTGCTGGTATTAAAGGTGTGCGCCACTACCAGCATGCTAGTACTTTTTTAAAAGATGAAATTTTATGGGGCTGGAGAGATGGCTCAGTGATTAAGAGCACTGGCTGCTCTTCCAGAGGTCCTGAGTTCAATTCCCAGCAACCACATGGTGGCTCACAACCATCTGTAATGAGATCTGGCGCCCTCTTCTGGCATGAGGGCATACATGG
The DNA here is from genome assembly GCF_950005125.1 of Chionomys nivalis. Classification (NCBI taxonomy): domain Eukaryota; kingdom Metazoa; phylum Chordata; class Mammalia; order Rodentia; family Cricetidae; genus Chionomys; species Chionomys nivalis. The sequence goes on along the minus strand of NC_080086.1, from coordinate 126,279,169 downwards.
AGGCAGAATGTTGTGTACATAAGTAAAAAAATAAAATTAAAAAAAAAATGAAATTTTATACCCTTGAGATCCAGGATCAAAGCAAATTATACAACATAGTTTCAAAACTTAAAAACAGAATACTATTTTTCAGCTATCATACTGGTAAAGACTGAAGGTGTGACTCAATATTCTAATGCTGGGCAATGGGTGTTTTAATAGATCACAGGTAACCACAACCTTCTAAAGGACAATCATTTTGCCAAAATACACACCTTAATGTCCTGTGCTAAGGAAACTGACCTATAAATACAAAGCACAGTTGAGAAGGACTCTATTTATTTATTTATTTATTTTTAAGGTGCTGGCTACTGGGAGTTTGACCATGCTCCGATTAGTCTACAGGCAACACAAATTAGACTTGAGGGTTCATCAATGAGGAGACTGGCCTCAAACTCCTCAGTGCTGGAATTAAGGCATGCAATTCCATGCCTGCTAATATATATATGTTAATATATATATTTGTTTGTTTTTCAAGACAGAGTTTCTCTAGCTTTTAGACCAGGCTTGCCTCAAACTCAGAGATCTGCCTGTCTCTGTCTCCCAAATGCTAGGATTAAAGACATGTGTCACTACAGCCTGGCCTACATTTTTTTTTAAGTTTATTTTCTTAAGGTAGCTGGGAGAATTTCAGAACTCACCACCCTGTGACTTTATATAGGTTCCTAACAATTCTTTAGAGATAAATTGCTTCAAACCCCACTAAAATCTCATGTGACTACTAGGGTCAAGCCACTGTAGCGTGGAATCTCTGAAGCCCGTTCCTGCCTTCCTGAGCACCTCCTCCACTCCACCTGTCACAGTCAGTACTAAAAGCCATCTGTTTCACAGATGTGTGGCCAGTATTTCTGAAGGCAATGCCCACTGCATCACTCACTTGGGACTCGTATCTGGTAGTGATTGAGTGCAGTAAGAGCTTCCACAGCATCAGTTTTACATTTCCACTCCAACAGCCCAGAAAGTGTTTTAGCAGAAGCTAAAAGAAAACAAATGCAAATCCAGTTGTTACTTTATCTGTCAGCAACTTTCTTGTAAAACCTGAAGACTTTTCAAGGGACATTCACTTACCTTTCGCATCGAACACTTTATATTTGATGAATGGAAGAACTTCATGGTCATTACACAACTGCCAAGGAAAGGTAAAACATCAGAAATACAGCTAAATAAAATTTAAATAAAAAAATAAAATTTAAATTAAAAAAAAAAACCCTTGTTACAGTAGCATTTAAGCCTATAGTATAACATAAATTAATGTATGTTCAGGTTATTATCAAGTTCTCAGAGAAACAAATTGGAAAAAAACAGTGAAATTCTAAACTATGAAAATAATTTCACATATAATAAAACAGATTCCTTTTAGGTCATAATAATACATTTTCTCAGATTTTATAAAGAGCTAACTAAACACCAAAGAAAGGAAGTACAACTCCAAAAAAGTGCATTATTCCTGAACTGCTCCTACAGTTATACAAGTTACAGGGGGAAGAAATACAAAATTTTATTATTAGTGAGATTTAAAGTAAAATAACTCTACTATTGCTTTTTACTTTATTTTTGGGGCTAGGCTCCTGCTATGTAACCCAAGACTGCCTTAAACTCGGCAATCCTCCTGCCTCTCAGCCTTCCAAGTGCTAGGACTATACACCACACTTAGCAGAGAAGATCCTAAAAGCATCTGGTTAACCAGTCCGGCCAAGTGGCAAACTTTAGGTTCAATAAGAGACCCTGTCTTTAAAAAAGGGGTGTGAGTGTCATTTTGGCAATACTAAGGTTGGAAACAAAGAATATGAACATGGCGGACCTTTCCAACGATGCCAAATTCAGGAATTGTCTATGAATTTAAAAAACAAGTTTAGTTGGGAGGTGGTAGTGCATGCCTTTAATCCCAGCACTCAGGAGGCAGAGGCAGGCAGATCTTTGAGTTCGAGGCCAGCCTGGTCTACTACAAGAGCTAGTTCCAGGACAGCTAGGACTGTTACACAGAGAAACCCTGTCTCGAAGAGAAAAAATACAAACAACAACAAAAACAAAAAAAGTTTAATTTTCAAAGCAAATTTCATTAATAGAAATATTACATAAACCTCAAACACAAAGAGCAGCATCCTATATACTTTTCTTTAGTGCCTACCTTTGTGAAGGTCTCTTCTGTGACACACAGTGGAACATTGTAATAATGCAGCACACATGAGGGTGGCTGGATTATATTCTTAGATGCTTGGCCAGCACTTGTGAAGCGATTATTTTTACTCATTGCAAAATCTTTGTAGCTACTTGTACCATCCTCCAGCTCAAATATTTGACTTGGAACAACTGAATGTTGTTTAGATACACTGAGGATTAGAAAATAAAAATACAATGTATCTTGTTAGATAAGCAGCAGGCAGTCACAAAACACTTTTATGAGTAAACAAAAGGAAGTATATATAGTTATTTAAGCACAGTACAAAAGTATTCATTGGTACACAAGGGAATATAAAATTGGTATCCAGGAACCACCAACCCCCATCCCCCAAGGGAAGGAAAAACATGCTTTTTTACACTTTCATAGTATTTACATGTAACCCATGCATAACCTTATCTATTTACTCTTTTGTTTTATGTCTTTCTCTCTTTCCTGAGACAGGATTTCTCTGTGTAACAGCCCTAGCTGTCCTGGAACTAGCTCTTGTAGAATAGGCTGGCCTTAAATTCAAGATTCGTCTACCTCTGTCTTCCAAGTGCTGGGATTAATTAAAGGCGTGCACCACCACTGCCCAGGTCATTCTTATATTTTAGAAATTAGAAAGAAAATGAATCAAATCCCACGTTAGAAAAAAATTTAAGAACTTATCTGTTTTAACATTGTTTTATGATAATAAAACTACAAACTAGGAGGTCTGGATTAAGAGATGGCTCAGTGGTTTAGAGTTCTTACTGCTATTGCAGAGGACCCCTTCCGAGCACCAAGGCTGGGTGGCTGACAACCACCAGCTCCAGGGGATACAATGTCCTCTTCTGGATTCTTTGGACACTTGCACTTGTGTATACATACGTAATTTCAGAAAAGTAGAACAATTATATAACTCCTACCATTTGTCAACAGTAACAATACTAATGTTTCTACCTTCAGATGTATGATCAGTTACTACAAAATATTCTAAAATTAACAAGGATTTCAAAACATTGTTAACATTTATAACTTAAGTAATTACCAAACATTAAGTCTTTTCCCAAAGAGTTTGACATTATTAAGGTGCGTGACAGCTCTTTCCACAGCATATTCATCACCCATTTCTACGAGTGCTGTGCCAGGAATGGTCTTCATAAATTTTACCTGAAATTACAAAAATCCCAACATCATTTCTTAGAATCTTAACCTTATTATTCTGTCTTACAGGACAGCCTTAACTCTTACCAAAACTGACTGAAGTTAAGGGGAAGACTGTAATTGTACTCTACAGCACATGGAGGGCAGGTTTATCCCAAGGCTATTATCTGTGTGATCTAGAGCTAATCTACTTAATTCCTCTATACCAAACTGTTGTTACAAAATGAAGATAATGATTACATCCCTAGGTACTCAGCCTAGACTCAGCAATATTCATCAAACAAATATATGAGTATCTAGTATGTTTTGATAAGCACTGTGCTAGGTACTGGAGATTGAATGGTAAACATAACCGTCTTCATCTTTATATGGTAGTAAGCAATTCAGAAATGTCAAGGTGATAAATAATACAAGATAGCCTAGAGGTAGTAGCATGGTAGCAGGAAGGACAGTGTTGGACACTTAGAACTACTAAACAACACAGTAAGTGTGACAACTTGAACACTTTTCTTCTTACCTGTTCACCTCAAGGAAACAGAGAATGTGTAAATCGCTAAGTTCAATCATTATCTCCACCGCTGCCATTTTAAAAGAATACCCTAGCACTCTTTACCATACTTGTACAAATTAGTAATACCAGAAATTTCCAGCTTTACTTGAAATCAGCTGATTTAATCCAGCGATATTCTAAAAACCTAGTATATATATATATATAGTTTATATACATAGTATGTTTATATAAGTATAAATTAAGAAGCCCATCCCTCCAAAAATAAATAAAACTAGAAAAGTGCCAGAGAGACGCCCATTGATTAAGAGCACTTGCTGCTCTTGAAAAAGGCCTAGGTTTAATTCCTAGGACCTATATAGTGGCTCACAGCCATCCATAACTATAATTCTGGGGATCCAATGTCCTTTTCTGACCTCCATAGTCAACAGGCACACACATCATACATACACACACAGGCAAAACATTCATACACATTAATAAATCCTTAAAAAATTAAATCATTGGAAAAGTTTAAATGAGTATCTCTAAATTTAAAGGACTATAATGGCTTGAGTTTTATGCATCACAATCCATCATTTATTTATTTAACACTATTAAAAACTTGGGGGCTGAAGAGATAGATGGCTCAGCAGTTAAGAGCACTCACTCCGATCTCAGAATAAAAGAGCAAATAAATCATCTGCAGAGATTCAGCTGGAGATCACAGTATTTGAGCCCAAATAACAAAACAATGTCCTCCCTTCCTGAAACAAAAACAAGACCAGGAACATTTTGCTTCTTTTAACTGTTTTATAAGCTATGAACTTGGGCATTTTATTTTTATTAAGTTTGATAAAGTATGTAACTTGGTAAGTGTTTAATTGCTTAATAAATATTAATTATATATATATAAAAAGAGCACTCACTCCTTAGCTGCTCTTCCAGAAGATACAGGCTTAATTCCCAGCACCCACATGGTGGCTCACAACTTTCTTTAACTCTAGCTCCAGAAGATCTAAAGCTCTCTTCTGGCCTCAGAGATCAGACATGTAAGTGGTGCATAAACACACACACACACGAAATGTAACAGTAGAATTAGCTAAACAATATACCAAAAACTGAATTATGAGAAAATTCTTAACACAAAGGACATAGATTAAACTTACTGAGTTTAGCTGTCTACCTACCCTCAGACAAAATACAATTTTTTTCTTTTCTTCTTCTTAATACAATGAACTAATGGAAATATATCAGGTTTTTAGAATTAATGAACCAAGAACTAGGAATATCGAGTTTTTAGGCCATTCTCCCACTCCCACACCAATGACTCACATGTGTATCCTTTCTTATCACTATCTATAGAAAGAGTATTAAAATCACAAGAGGAGAATTAACATTATTACAGTATTGGAACATTCTGTCAAAGTGGGTCAATTTCAAATATTAACTGAGCTCAAATAAAAACACATTGTTTCTCGCAAGATGATTGAAGCTGGCTCAGCCATCAAGACATAAGTTTAGTTCTAGCACCCACATGGTGCTAACTCTCTCAGGGAATCTAAAATCCTCTTCTGACTTCCATGGGCCCAGGTACACATGTGGTGCACTGACGTACACGCAGGCAAAACACTCATACACATAAAATAAAAAAATATAAACACAAATAAATAAAAAATGGAAAAAATAAGATATTCATACCATGGTATTTAGAAAGCAAGTATATAACAACCCTCCCAAAGCAAGTCAAATAGCTCCATGAGCATAACTACTATTTGAAATTCTATAGTTTAAACTGGAAATGGAGTTAAATAGTCTACCCAACATCATAATTTGGTTGATAGTACACTGTAGAACATCAATATCAGTTTCTTCTTCATGTGATCACATGAGAGACACATAAGGAAGCCTGGCCTGTTGCTGCTTCTCAGGATTACAGAACAAATGGTATGTGTGTGTGTGTGTGTATATATATATATATATATATATATATATATATATATATATAGGTAATATGGCAAATTTTAAATTCATGTTCACAACATCATAAAGTAGTAAAATCAGGAGTCAAACAACTGATAACACAGGCTTCACATCTTTAGTACACTAGTAGGTGACTAAACCTTTTGGTTTCAGTCACCTTTGGACGTACTCATTATATTGGTAATTTAAGACATACTTTTAATACTAACAATCTATACTGATCACTTGCCAGTAAAAAACTAATCATTTCTGTAATTCAAATGTAACAGATTTTAAGCTTATGAGTTCATTATTCAAAGAACTTCACATTTCTGACAGAAATGTGTAGCATTTTCTGAATTAATTACTATATAGTCAATCAAATAAACTAACAAAATGAAATTCACCTTTTCGATATTTCCATACAAGCAGAATAGGTTGAAGACTCTTGAACAATTCATTTTGAGCTGATGTAATCCACTAACCATTACAACGGAACCAGAGGGACTTCCTCCATGCATGTAAGAGGAAGAAGCTTGTGGTAATGGATAAGCAACAAGTTCAGGTGTATCTCTAGAGCCCATTCTATAACGACTTGGTAAAGGCAATAATGGACCATGTGATCCTGCAAAAATAACCAAAATAATAAGTAACACTTATATGCATTTCCATTTACAAAAATTAGTAGATGCACTTTACTATATAAAAATCCAGAACCTTATGTGTTCTAAGCAGGCACCCTGCCACAAAGTTATAACCTCATTCTCCCAAATTAAACTCTCAAAATTTGTTTTATGTACATCAAAAAAAACAAGAATATGAATATTTAAATATAAATACAGAAACCAAAATCAGCATTTGTATGTACCATACCCAACAGACAGCTATATCTACATATACAAAATTTCTATTTTCAAAAGGATTAAGACTAGGCTAGACTAGAACTGAAGGAGCCAGTGTAAAACTTGGGATATGGATATATGCACATATGACGCTATAATTCAGTGAGGCATGGTGATACACACTTATAACTACCATGGTATTTAGAGGAATGACACAATACAGTGTAAGAAACTACCTTTAAATATTTATTTATTATTATGTATACAATATTCTGTCTGTATACCTGACGGCCAAAAGAGGGCGCCAGACCTCTTTACAGATGGTTGTGAGCCACCATGTGGTTGCTGGGAATTGAACTCAGGACCTTTGGAAGATCAGGCAATGCTCTTAACCACTGAGCCATCCCTCCAGCCCCAGAAACTACCTTTATAATATAAGAAAAAAATATTCTCAAGCCAGTGTAATGGTCCATGCTTTTAATCCCAGCACTTGGGAGGCAGAGGCAGGAGGATCTCTGTGAGTTCGAGACCAGCCTGGTCTACAAGAGCTAGTTCCAGGACAGGCTCCAAAACCACAGAGAAACCCTGTCTCGAAAAAACAAAACAAAACAAAACAAAACAAAAAAAATAGAATGTTAAAACGTTGTCTCCTTGAATATATTGTACTATAATGTACTTTTCAGAAAAATGAATACTAGGATTCATTAGTTAGTACCTCATCAATATTTATTAATTATTTCATTTGTGTGTGTGCCATGGTAAAAGGACAGCTTGCAGGCGTCTGTTCTCTCCTTCTACCATTGTGTGTTCCAAGAATCAAACTCAGGTAATCAGGCTTAGCAGCAAATGCCTTTACCCACCAAGCTATCTCACAGGTCTGCAACCCTCCCCTACCCACAATAAATAAAAGCAAAACAAAACAAGAACCTATCAGAAAATATCTAAAATTCTATGGAAACTCTCTGTCCGCTCATTACATCTCTTAAACCAAAAAATCTTAATGTCAGAATCAACTTGCTAAATTTAAGAGTTGTAAACCTTACCCCCACCCCCCGACAGGGTTTCACTGTGTAATAGCCCTAGCTGTCCTGGAAATAGCTCTGGAGACTAGTTGAGCCTGGAACTCAAAAGATCCATCTGCCTCTGGTCCTGAGTGCTCAGGATTAAAGACATGCACCCACCATTGCCTGGCAACCTTGTGGGTTTTTTGTATCTATAACTTCACTTTCAAGCTTTTTTTGAGTGTGTAACAGAGCAGAACAACAGTAAAGAAACTGAGGTACAAAAATAGGTAGAGAGCTGGGCAGTAGTCGCACATGCCTTTAATCCCAACACCCAGGAGGCAAAGATAGGCCAGGCCGATCCCTAAATTTGAGGTCAGTCCAGTCTACAGAGTGAATTTCAGGATAGCCAGGGCTATACAGAGAAATCCTTTCTCAAAAAAACCAAAGGAGACAGGGAGTGTGTTAACAGCAATTAAGGACCCAGAAGCAGCAACTAAGATGGAGACCTATAATTCAAAAACATAAAACCCAGGGGGCTAAAGAGCTTACTGCTCTTCCAGGAGGTTTGGTTCCCAGGACCCATGTGAGGCAACAGCCTACAACCTCCGTTACAGGGGATGATAACTTCTAGCCTCCTCAGGAATCTGCACAGTGATGTACATAAACGCACACAAGCACACTTGTTAAACATAACATAAATGTTAATATACATAAAAATTCCACCGGGCAGTGGTGGCACATGCCTTAAATCCCAGCACTCAGGAGGCAGGGGCAGGCAGATCTCTGTGAGTTCGAGGCCAGCCTGGTCTACAGGATCTAGTTCCAGGGCAGGCTCCAAAGCTACAGAAAAACCCTGTCTCGGGGTAGGGGTGGGAGAACAGAAACATAATCTACTCCGTGTGTACAATAAACACTAAAATCTCAAGCTATTTTTCTCCATTTTAAGAAGAAACCGTAGCATCAACTTTTTTGTAGGACACAAAGACTTTGATCACCACATTGCAACGTCATTTTTCATATTATACTGCCTTCCTGCCACTACTACTTGCTTATGCAACAATACTTAACTAAAGTCACTATTCCTTTCCCCATGGGAAGTGAAAAGACCTGAAGCAGATAGGCAATACAAGCTTCCACTGAGCTCAAGTGGTACAAACTTCATTACTGTTGAGATACAGGTTAAGTAACAGCCAAAGCCAGTACAAGAGGATAAAAATGCTGTGATGTTTTTAACTACGACCATAAGTCAACAGAATTAAATTATCTAAATGATTTAGACTCTACTGTATAGTCATCAGTTCTAAATAGCAGATTCAAATCTTGATGCTTTTTAGAAAACTAATGCTTCGCATTTTTTAAAAAATCCATTTATATGGGAAAATGTTAAATAAATGGCATCATTAACATTTTGAAGTCATATACTGTCTTTCAAAATTTAAAATCTTTGATCCAGGAAATCCCAAAATGCTAATCATCAACTTGTGATTGCTTAAAGCTCACAGTTTAAGTATGATGAATTCAAAACCAGCCTGATTGACACCTCGAGTTCCAGATCAGCAAGGAATACACAGTAAGACCACATCTTTTAAACAAAAAAACTGTAAAAGTTAGTATAAAATTTATCCTATGATAACAATGAATAAATTTAATCTAATTGAAAATATGCACCTGACTCATATTTTTTTTCGATTCCCTCTTTATTTCTGATCATTACGTAGGAACACATATGATGTAACACAAAATGCAAATAAAGCTTTTCTGTTTAAATGCTGCTCTGAAGGTACAGTTGTGATCTGCATATTTGTAAACTATCTCAGCACCCTAGGACACACGCCTATCTTCTTCCCACTTCATCTCACTTCACTTTTCTTTTTTATTTACAGTCTGTCCTTTTAAAGTCCATCTGCTTAACCTCTATCTCTTAAAGGTTTGTTTCTGCCTGCACTTATTACAGCAGGCCAGAAGAGGGCACCAGATCTCATTATAAATGGTTGTGAGCCACCATGTAGTTGCTGGGAATTGAACTTAAGACCTCTGGAAGAGCAGCCAGCAGCAAGCGCTTAACTTCTCTCTTAGGAAGCAGAACAAATTAATCTACAAGTTCAATATCTTAATGATATAGTTGAGAATAGATGTACCCACACAGCCCTGAGACAACTATCCCCTGAAAGCAAGACTCCACCATCTCAATGATCCCTATTTAGTACCTATCAAAATTATGCACTCCCCTCTCTCTTTTTAGTTCTTTGAGACAGGGTTTCTCTGTCCTGGAACTCACTCTATAGACCAGGCTCACCTCGAACTCACTGAGATCCGTCTGCCTCTGCCTCCCAAGTGCTGGGATTAAAGGTGTGCACCACCACTGCCCGACTGCCATGGACACATTTAACTCCACAAATAACACAACACTTTCTGTGATACATAGCACAATAGGCTTCTACTCAGCATTTCTTTACTGCACAAACAAAACTACACATATACTCTTGTGCTACAGAAACAAAGAAAAATGATCAAGGATGCATACAATATTCTGTCTGTGTGTATGTCTGCAGGCCAGAAGAGGGCACCAGACCTCATTACAAATGGTTGTGAGCCACCATGTGGTTGCCTGGAATTAAACTCAGGACCTTTGGAAGGCAGGCAATGCTCTTAACCACTGAGCCATCTCTCCAGCCCCTAAAACGTAATTTTTAAAAAAATGTAAAAACAAAACAACAACAACAACAAAAAAACCAGCTGGATGATGAAGGCACGTGCCTTTAATCTCAGCCTCGGGAGGTAGAAGCAGGTGGACATCTGGGAGTTTAAGGCTGCATAGTCTACAAAGCAAGTTCCAGGACAGTCAGGCTACACAGAGAAACCATGTCTCATAAAAAACAACAACAAAACAAACAAAACAAAAACAACAAAAAAGACACCCCCCCATGTACAACATTTACTGCTTTAACAAAAAACTCTGCAATATAGGTTACTAGAAAACTTGAAAAAAATTTTATCACAGACATAAGAAATAAATTTTTCAAGTTTAAAAATAGACACTAGAGAGGTGACTAAGATGGTTAAGAACACTGATTGCTCTTCCAGAGGACCTGAGTTCAATTCCCAGCAACCACATGAAGACTCGCAACAGTCTAACTCCAGCTCCAGAAGATCCAATGCATTTTTCTGGTTTCCAAGCATATACACTGTGCATAGATATGCATGCAGGCTAAATATACACAACACATAGAAAGTTAAGTAATTTTTAATTTAAAAAAGATACTAATCAGTAAACCAGAACTCCATGAATAGACTTAATGATAAATCTAAACACTACATAAAACATATTAAGTTCAACTTTGAAGCAAAAACTAGGTAGAAGTCAACAACTACACTCTAAAAATTTAAAAAAATGTTTTAAAACTATGTAGTCAGTCAGTTAACACACTATTCTAATAATAATTGTCAACTTCTATTTTCAAGAATAATCTAAAGCCTAGCTTTTTCAAAAAAATTATTATTCTGAGTTTCCTAATATCAAATTTTCTACCTAGCAAAGATTAAGAGGCTTTAAAAGTAGAATACAAATTTAACCAAAGTCAAAATACCAACTGTAAAATTAAGTATCTATAAATAAAACTATGTTTCTTTCTTGACAAATACTCATTCTTTTTGCTTTATTACTAAAAATTTCTCTTTGCTCTTAGTTAAGTGAAAATAAACTTTCGAAGCAATAATACCCCTTTCTGGTTCCCTTATAAATATGTCAGAGTCAAACTACAGGAACAGAGAACCAAACTATAGGAACAGAGGAAAAAAAGTGCTCAATTCTCCAACCAATCAATAGCTCTCAATTTATTTCAAGGATTATTTTAATATATCAATACTGCTGTAAAGGGCTGAACTTATATAAACTACATCAGGTGATTAGGAGTTTGGGAAATACAGACAAGTAATAGGATATTCTTTATCAGATATGCAAATATTCTTATAGTTAGTTGGTCTTCCTCCTGCCTCGACAAACTTACCATAGCCATCATGTCTAAACGAAGAAGGATGATCTCCCAGAATGGCTTGTCTCTGGCGACCCTTTCCTCTATCTGACACAAAAGTAGAAACAGGATTTTAACAGTTTGATCCAAGTACTTAACAGCGTTTTCACATGGGAAACACCCATTCAAAACATCCAAATACTTCATAAAAGAAATATTACTCCTGGTTAATTTTAAACATCCATCCATATCCAGTTTAAATACAAACACCAAATTTTAAGAAAACAATTCTATCTAACAAATTCCACTGGAAAGTATGTTTTTGATAAATGCCAAATACAATCACACTTTCAAATTTAAAAGATTAGATGCTTTGCAGGAGATGAATTCACACAATGCTAGAGTTTGACACTGTACACAGGTTTTACCAATACATGTTTTTAAAACAAGCTTTTAAGTGCAGTACTTTTGAAAGACAGTACCTGAATCATACTATTAGCTTCAACAGCAACACATTTTCAAAGTGGGCTTCTTTCAAGAAGTTTCAGCATAAGCCAACAACAACCTGTATTACATGGTTTCACAATCAGTAAACACAGAGTATTTTATATGTATATACACATATTTACAAACACCTACTGACTTGAGAGCTGAAAATTTGCACATCACTGGCTTATGTTGTATCAAAGATAGGTCATTTTCTATTGACCATAACATCAAGCAGAAGCATGAGCAACCTCCAGAGTTAAATATGCCAAGATGAACCTAACCAAGGGGGCTACATTATTGGATGAGACTACAATACTCTAAATTTTTATTGTAGCTATATATATATTTTTTTTTAAAAAAAAAAAAAAAAAAAAGCATGCCAATTTCCTCAAGTCTTACTTGAAAGAGAATTTTTTTTTTTTTAAGGAATTACTTCCAGGGTTCCAAAATAGGACTTCTACTGCCGGTTAGCAAATTTCAAAATCATAATACTTTTAGAAGTTTGCTGATCCAATCATAGAGCCCAAAACATCCTTAGTCACCTAAACAAACAAGGTTTATGGAAGATGAGAAATACTTTCACTTTAGTCTAGAAGTCTATTTTTAATTACCTATTCTAACCATGCTATCATACTACTGAAAGGGATTGAAGAGTCATCTAAACTTTTATTCAATATTAAAAAACAACCAAACAATAAAAAAGGAAAATAAAACCTCTTACTCATCCCTTTTTGGCCACTGCTTAACCAATACCAGCAATAAGGTGTTCACTATCTTTCTTTACATTTATAGATAACCTAGATTTCAAGAAAATTACTTCAAATTTCAAGAATATTACTTGAAAGGAGGAACAGAAACTGATCCTCCACCCAAATTCTAATGTATTTTAAACCTTACACTTAGTACTTATACACTGACCTCAACTCCTCACTGCTTCTACAGGCTACGGAACTTCTGTTTCTAGCATTTCCCAGTGTTAGCGTCTACTCTCTCTAATCCAGTCTGCTGACCCCGCAGGTATTGTCCCCGTAAGTAGATACCAAAAGACTCGATTCCTTATCTCTTCTCAGAACCATGTTTTCATGGCTTAAGTTTTACTGACAGTTAACAATGTGTACAAGGAAAGACTCCAATTAACCACTTATTTGCCGTATAGTTATAGAAACCCACAATCTTCATAAAGAGTAGAAGATGGGTGTTGTGGCACATGCCTTTATTTCCAGCATTCAGGATACAGAGGTAGGTAGTGAAACCCTCCAAAGAAAAAAAAGAAAAAAAAATCTTTCAGTCATATATTTTTCACTACTATATTTTGAAGCATTCACTGCCAAAGATAAAACTATATAAAACAAAAGGACCAGTAAAGTCAAACATTGAGCCTATAGTGTTTTGTTAAACTCTGTATATTCAAGCAAAATCTGATAAATGCTATACACTTTCTTCTCAAAAAGGTACACACATATATACAATATGTAAGTTTTGTGTAACATTTATAGAAGAGTTCCCTGAAGTTTAGGCTAAGAATTCTCTGTAATAAAATGTAATCAGGGTGTTTTTTGTTGTTGTTTTGTTTTCCTGGGACAGGGTCTCTCTATGTAGCCTTGGTTGTCCTGGAACTCCCTCTGTAGACCAGGCTGGCCTTGAACTGAGAGATCCACCTGCCTCTGCCTCCCAAGTGCTGGGCTTAAAAGCGTGCGCCACCACTGCCCAGCTTGTAATCAGGTTTTGTAAAATGAATTTTTTTTAAAAAAAAAAAAGTATTTTAATGATTATTTCTTTAATAAAATTTCTTTAGTAAAGATATATGAAGATCCTATTGTCTTCTTTTTATTTATTGTTTTGTTTTTGAGACAGGATCTCATATAGGTCAGGTTGACTTTAAACTTCTGACTCTTTGCCTCTACGTCCTAAGTGCTAGGATTATAAAAGCACACACCACCATTATCTGGCTCTCCGTAAAGGTCTTTGGGCAAAGGAAATAAATAATTTTAATAATCTGTCAACTTGAGTCAAGTTTAGATCGCCACAAAAACTATGTTTATGTGTTTATAAGCTGCAAGTCTAGCCATAAAGTTACCTGTCAATAAACTGAAAAATAAGAGTATATTTGCATTAAAAGCATAAATATAAATTTTTACTTCCTTTAATTATATTTTATTAAATATCTACCTTACACATTTTAAAATAAACTAGAACTGCATGAAAAAAAACTAAGCGGGCTTTGTGTAAAGGTCAAATCTTTTAAAAGAATACACATAAACAATGTTTAAAATGTATAAATGTTTCACTGGGCATGATGGCACACACCTTTAATACCAGCAGTAGGAAGGCAGTTCTCTAAAGTTCAAGGCTACCCTGGTCTACTGAGCTAGTCCTGAGACAGGCAGGACTACACTGAGAAACCCTCTCTTGAAAACAAAAAATAAAAAAGGAAAAAAAAATCTATAAATATTTCAATATATGGTAACATAAATGCAACCCAAACTATTTCAAATGAGTAAATAAAACCTCAAGTGTTCAATAGTGTCAGTGGACAGCAATGAGAGATTTCTCATCAACCATTTATCCTGCTGTTTGAGTTCTTAAGGATTTGTTTTCCAGTATTGGATTCAACTACACCAATCATATGTCAAGCAAATTTCCTTAAGCATCAAAACTGGGGATTTTAACAAAGCTACATTTTACAAAGCAAACCTATTTACAATTTCATGCATAAGATAAAAATGATTCCTGGAAATTGAGAGCTAAAGAAGCCAATCACAGAGAAGTATCTGAACATGCAAATGACCACATTGTGGTTTTTTGACTCTTTCTTTCCTTTGAAGTACATGCACTATCGAGTATTCAGTGCTCAAGATATTTTGGTTGACAAAGTTTTTCAAACTGACTTGTACAGACACATACATCTTGAGCTTTCCTAACATGTGGTTCAAACATTAATATTGTAGTTGAGATGTAGCCAATACTGAAGCCCCCTTGTTTTTACAACATCGACATTTTAATTTGTATATTCCAGAATTACCACAGTTAGTTGAACAATTTGTAAGTGAAAATCTATGCTCATGAAATTTAGAATGTATAGGCTATTGGTGAAAATGCATTTCAAATGAAATGCTATTGATTTTCAGATTTATCAAGTTTAAATATATCCTACCTTGAAAATTACATGTTACTTTCAACTATATTTGAAATGTTAAATTTTCTGGTTACACAAATTAACATAAGTGAAAAACCTTAAATTGTTACAAAATTGGCAACTTATAAACAAGTCACTTTACAAAAATCAAACCACACAGAATAACATCTTTTACATATAATGCACCTTTTCATTTGTTAAAATATCTGTTCAATGTTCATAATTAGGAAAAAACAAAAAACGAAAGTAAACTTAAATGCAACAAATGTGCATTTTTTATGCTGAGGATCAAACACATGGGCTTACACATGCTAAACACATGCTCTTCCACTGACCTGTTTATCCCCAGCCAAATGCACACCCTTCTAATTCACATTAAATCTTTAACGTTTGTGTGGATTGGTTGAGCATATCAATTCCCAATACCTGTAGATAAACTGACCCCTTGTTAAAAGTCAATTAACAATTTCAATTTAAGCTGAAAACAGTTACATCAACGGTCAGTGAACTTTACAACATTGCAAAATGTCTAGTTTTCATAAATCTTAAATTCTACAACTGAAACCTTAAGGGAAATCAGATCAGTATACATACAACTTGAATAAATGGGCACAGTCTATCATGGTGTTCATCCCATGCAAGTCTGAAGTACTGTTAAATGTCGTCCTTTAAAAACTTGGGGTGATGGTGCATGTAGTATGCAGTCAAGGTGAATTGCAAGTCTGAGTTTTTCAGAGGGCTTTTTGTTGATGCCGATGTTGTGCATGATGAGGTGTAGAGTCAGCCTGCCGGAGTCCTCTATCCTTCTTAATGCCTCGTCCAGCTTGGGGGAAAAGTCCTTTCCATAGAGAAGCAGTGTGCAAGTTTGCAGTTTGTAAGGAATATTCTGAATCAGTTTCCTCTCCTCCAAAGAGAGAGAGCTGCTTGGAGAAATGCAAGTCCTTGAACTGCGGGCGTGCCTGTATGTGAGGGCTCCTTGTTGAACTAAATATAAATAAGCTCAGCACATACCAGTAGGGGGCACTAATGTCCAAGGTTAATTTCCAGCATTACACAACTTTTCCAACAAAAGCATTCAGAAACAAGATTTTCATTATAATTAACTAGCTCATCTCAGAAAAAAGAAAGTAACCGCTTGTAAAAATTTCTCAGCAGATCCAAGTACATTCTAAAATTCGTAAAATACCTACCTCGTCTTCCCAAATAAGGTTTAGTGTAGTCCCAACTGTCATTGTCATTCCTAATAACATTTAGACGAGTTGGCTGTTGAAAGCGAAGATAAGTTAGTTTAAATTGAATACTGAAAGCATAAATATTTCTTTGGTGGGGTGTTGAAATACTTACCCTTGCATATTCAATTTTTAGTGTGCAACATCCGGCATATATATCAGCTCCATTGAGTGCTGCTTTAGCTTTCTGGGCACAAAGGACTGACTCAAACATAAAGCTCTATTAAGGAAACATGGCTTCCTAAATTTAGTTTTCTTAATTCCCAGGGAACTAAAAAGATAACCAAAACTAACTCTGTTTCTGGAAACGTTTTCCCAACTAAAACTTACAAATAAATCCTTACTGATAAAAATTTATTTTAAAGACTGAGAATAACAAAGAAAATAGAACACCATCAACGTTATCTACATTAATCCTTCCAAATTATTAGAAGTACTATATAGTAGAACATGGAGTAGGTTTTATCCTCTTAGTGAAGGGCAACCTACAACCTGGAAACAAAATTACTTTGTTCTCAGAATAGATCCAAAGAAATAACAGTGTTAGAATACTTGGCCTCAAATGCAGAGCCTCTAGGTTCAATCCCCAGACCTTAATGGACTATTCTATGGTACAAAGTTATTTTTAACCAAGAGTAAAATTCCCTAGAGGACTGCAGTTTCTTTCATGTTTTAAATGTAAGTAAGTAGGGTATGGCAGTATATACCTTTAATCTCAACAGTCAGAAAGTAGGCAGATGACAAGCCAGGGTTATACAATAGTTAAGAAGATTGCTCTAAGAGGAAAAAGCACCACTTGCCTAGAAATGCCAAGCAGAGGAAAAAAAAAAAAAAGAATTACAAACACTTCTATATATCAGTAACACATTTACAAATAAAGGATATTCAACCATTGCTTGTATCCCATTTCTCTTGAATATAACAATCCGTTGTACTTTTCCAACAGGGTTGCATACTGTATATAGAACATCCTAGAAAGAGGAAAAAAAAAGAATATTTCTTCATTTTTTACATTTAGAAAAACATTAAAACTATATTCTACTTTGTTTATTTAAAAAGCAAAAATTTACAGATATCATTCCTCTTAATTACTAAACTTTAGAGGATCGAACTGTGTAGTCCTAACTGGTCACACAGACCAGCAGAGCCTCAAAATAAAAAATCTACCCACTTTTGCTTCCTGAGTGCTGGAATCAGAGGTTATCTCCCACAACATCCAGCTATTAACCACACTGAAAGGCTAAGGAGTGGGGCTATCCCAGTGGTGCTCAGCCTTTCTAAGGCTACAATCCTTTAATCAGGTCCTCATGTTGTGGTGACCAACAATAAAATTATTTTCATTGCTACTTCATAACTATAATTTTGCTACTGTTATGCATCAGAATGTAAATATCTGATATGCAAACTATCTGGTATGTGAGCCTAGTAAAAGGAATCATGACATCCAGGCAGTGATGGCACATGCCTTTAATCACAGCACTCTAGAGGCAGAGGCAGTTCAAGGCCAGTCTGATCTACAGAGCAAGTTCCAGTACAGGCTCCAAAGCTACACAGAAAAACCCTTTCTTGAAAAAACAAAAACAGGGATCATGACCTGCCAGTTGAGAATCACTGATGGCTCAGACCCTAGGCTAGGTTTCCAGCAACACAGCAGCTAACAACTATCTGTAACTCCAGTTCCAAGGGATGCTCTCTTCTGGCCTCCAAGGGCACTGCACACATGTGGTGAACAGACATGCAGGCAAAAAGCCTGTGTACATATAATAAAAATAAAACTTAAAAATAAACAAATAAAACTGAAAGAAAGACAGCTAAGCATGTTGCACATCTTAAATCCCAGCACTTGGAAGGTAGAGTTCCAGGCCAAGCTGGTCTAGGCCTGGTACTGCAAGATCCAGGCCAGCCAGGACTACATAGTGAAAACCATGTTTCAAAACAAACAAAAACAAGTCGTTGGCAGATAAAAAAAAAAAAACTACAGGGGCTAATTATAGAGGTAGTTGGTTCTACTAAAATACATACCACTGTAATTGGATAAAGAGGATTCTGAATAGAGAGCAGGAGAACTTTGTTGCCACCTGATGGATCATCAGTATTTCCTGGCCGAGTGATTCTTTTACTTGTAGAATAGTTGAAGAAAGCCTGCTGGCCAGCAATGTACACAGGCTCATCTGCAGCAAACGTCACACACTCTTTGGCACTATCTATATTTTCAAACTCCACTAGAGCCTGTCGTTTAAATGGCATCATCATCACATAGCTAAAAAGGAAGAGATATCAAAATTCATTACTTACTCTCAGTCAAGTAAAAGCAAACTTTAATCTCCCCATGACTGAAAAAGCTTTCATCTCATGCCCTACTCAAGCCCAATTCCATCAATCACTTACACCCCCTCTCCCATGCGATAATTAGAAAACATCAAGATACAGAAACTAAAAAACCCCACAGAAAATCAGCAAGCAAAACCTGAAGATAAACAGTAGAAACTATCTGGACATGGTGGCAAAAGTTGTAATCTCAGCACTTGGGATGTGAGGCAGAAGAGGGCTGCAAGTTCAAAGCCAGCTCATCTCAAAAAAGAAAAGAAATACCCACATAACAATAACTAAGAATTAACTACTTCTATTTTATCTTATTAAAAAAAGACAAATAGAGGTGACCATAGATTGACCAAAATTCATCCGAGTAATTTACCCCAAAATACTTTAAAGAGTTCACAAAAAGACAAACACTACAAGTTAATCTTGGTTAACTATGAGCAAGAGGATGAGGTATTTATTTTTGAAAATATATTCCTCTGGAGGAAATATATTTTAATACACAAATGAATAATAAATGGGGTGATCCCAGCACTCAAAAGGCAGAGCCAGAAAGATCTCTGAGGATTTGAGGCCAGCCTGGTCAACCTGGGCTGCTATATTGTGAAACCCTGTCTAAATTTTTTAAAATAGAAAAAAAAAAAAAAAATCACAGTGCATGTTTTACAAAAGGAGAAACAGCATATTCACAGCTGACATGAAGAAGAACTTTCAACTGTCTTGAGATACAAGCAACATGGTCTAATCATATCAACAAATAAACAAAACAAAACAAAAAAAAAAACACAAAAATCATCAGGGCATGATGGCGCTTGCCTTTAATCCCTATGGCTCTCTAGTTCAAAGCCAGCCTGATCTACAGAGTAAATTCCAGCACAGCTAAGGCTGCTAAGGAGAAACCCGTCTTAAAAAATAAAACAGAACAAAAAACATCAAGTCAGGTACTCAAACCACTCTGCAAAACAAGCACCCAGGGCCCACAGTTTCAAAACAGAAACTGACAATAACACAGTGTTAGTAAAAACAAATTAAATGAAAAACCCACATTTTTTTTTTTTTAAAGGAGGCAGGGTTTCTCTGTGTAACAGCCCTTGGTGGTCCTGGAACTAACTCTTGTTGACCAGACTGGCCTTGAACTCACAGAGATCCACCTGCCTCTGCCTCCCGAGTGCTAGGATTAAAGACATGCACCACCAACATCCGGTCCCTCACATCATTTTATATTCAGTAATTTACCACTTTCCTCATTTATAAAACTGGAGACTTATGGTCAAGATTAGAGTTACTGCATACAAACTGCCTAGCAAACAGCCTGGCACATTCTGGGATCTCTTACTCTGTTTTCCTCACACAACTTCATATCCTCAGAAGAAAGAAACAGAGCCTGGCACACAGCAGATAATAAATTGGCCTAGGAGGCTGGTTAGCTATCTCTACCTATATCACTAAAAGGTCAACAGAGACACAGTAAGGTCTTTGATTTATAGCTATAAGTACAAAATATAAATAAATCCCAGGAAAGAAACTATTTCTTCCAGATGAATTCTTTTATATGTAAAATAGTAAACCTCGGAATCTGGCTTACTATTTAAACTATTTTAAAAAGGGGGGGGGCTGGAGAGATGGCTCAGAGGTTAAGAGCATTGCCTCCTCTTCCAAAGGTCCTGAGTTCAATTCCCAGCAACTACATGGTGGCTCACAACCATCTGTAATGGGGTCTGGGGCCCTCTTCTGGCCTTCGGGCATACACACAGACAGAATATTGCATACATAATAAATAAATAAATAAATAAATAAATAAATATTAAAAAAATAAAATTAAAAAAAATAAAAAAGGGGGGAATAAGATGTTCACCAATTAAGAGTACTTATTACTCTTACAGAGGACCAGGGCTCAGTTCCCAGCATCTACATGGTGATTCACAACTCTAACTTGTTCCTGGGGATCCAACATCCTCTTTTAAGATCTCTGTAGGAATCATACATATATGAAGACAAAACAAATCTTTAAAAGTAAATAATTTAAGAATGTCTTTTGCACAAACTAAAAATTTTTTGTTGCCAAGTTAAAAATGGTCCCTAGAAACAGAAAAATTAAAAACAAAGTTAACTGGCCTATTATAGATTTGGTCATAAGAAAACTGCTTTCTAGCTGGGTGAAGTTATCAAAGCACACCTTTGACTCTAGCACTCAGGAGGCAGATGAATCTCTGTGAGTTCCAGGACAGCCGGGGCCATGTAGAGACCCTGCCTCTTAAAAAAAAAAAAAACCACACACACACACACACAAATAAAACATTAACTAGAAGCAAACCCAAAAGTTTAAAAAGAATATGAGAAAGGCCAAACAGCAAAAAGAGAAATGAAAGAGCCAACCAACATGATGAGTCAATATTTTCAACTCAATACCAAGAAACTTTTTACCTATAAACTCATTGAATGGCAGGTGATGATCAATGTAAGCATCTACTAATCACCCCATAAAGGTTAGAAAAAAAAAGCTTAAGGCTTAGTAGCAAAGTGTCTGCCTAGCTATAAGTACAAAATATAAATAAATCCCAGGAAAGAAACTATTTGTATAGTGCAAACAAAGCCCTGAACAGAACACAAAACAAACTAATTTGAGCAACTAACTTTAGACCCTGGACACACATGGTGGAGAGTTGACTCCCTCAAGCTATCCTCTGACCTCCATAGACTATAAACAAGTAAATTTAAAAAACTAAAACAACCAGATGGTAGTGGCACACACTTTTGATCCCAACACAACAAGGGAGGCTGAAGCAGGTGGAGTTTGGTAAGTTTGAGGCCAGCCTTGTCTATGTAATCAAGTTCCAAGACAGCTAGGACTGACTACACAGAGAAAGACTGTCTCGAACCCCTCTTCCTCAAATAAAGAACAAAGACGGGCAGCGGTGGCACACGCCTTTAATCCCAGCACACAGGGAGGCAGAGGCAGACGGATTTCTGAGTTTGAGGCCAGTCTGGTCTATAGAGTAAGTTCCAGGATAGGCTCCAAAGCTACAGAGAGAAACCATGTCTGGAAAAAACAAAACAAAACAAAACAAAACAAAACAAAACAAAAAGATTCCAAAGATGGCAGACACCTATAATCCTAGCACTCAACAGTCTGAAACAGGAAAGTTCCAGGCCAGCCTGCCCCACCTCAAAATATGAGGGAGAAGTTTTTTCCCCCATAGAAAAGCATACATACATACATACATACAGCAATGCTACATACAACTCAAGCAATCAAGCAGGCAATTGTCCTACCATGTTATTTTCAATATTTATTTAAGTCCCTGCTGTCCTTACCATATTGTCCCAAATTTTTCCAGCGCCTCCACAAGGTCTGCTTCCACCACAGATTCACAGAGTCCTCGAACATGAACAACAGGGGAAACAGAAACTTTATGATGACTTCCACCTCCCTCCTAGTGAAGAGAAAAGAATGTCAAGTTAACTTCAAAGTCTAAACTGCATCTTTCAGTAAATTCAACTCTACATTATAAAGGGTACACACACACACATACATCAAACATACATGACAAACTAAATTATAATTCACAAGTTAGCAAAAGACCTGAGAAATAAGATAAATTGAATGTTTGCTTTGAAATTTTTATTCCTAATAAGTTTCCAAACCCCTCTCTCTGGCTTTGGGCTATTAAAACAGGATTTCTTTATGTAGACCAGGCTGGCCACAAACTCAGGCCTGTTTCTGAAATTTTTATTTCTAAAGAAGAGTGATCTTGAGAACAGAAGTCAGCTCATTGGGTAAAGCCACAGGCACTTGCCACCAAACCTGACACCAAGTCCAATCCCCAGAACCCACACAGTGGACATAGGGAACTGTTGCATACACAAAATTCCTTTCTTTCTTCTTCTTTTTTTTTCCCCCCCGAGACAGGGTTTCTCTGTGGCTTTGGAGCCTGTCCTGGAACTAGCTCTTGTAGAGTGCAGGGATTAAATGTGTGTGGCCACCACCGCCTGGCCAAAATAAATTCCTTTAAAAAGTGTTCCAAGCCTGGCCGGTGGTGGCACACGCCTTTAATCCCTGCACTTGGGAGGCAGAGGCAGGGGGATCTCTGTGAGTTCGAGGCCAGCCTGGTCTAGAAGAGCTAGTTCCAGGACAGGAACCAAAAAAAAGCTACGGAGAAACCCTGCCTCAAAAATCAAAAAAAAAAAAAAAAAAAAAAAAAGTGTTTCAGCCAGGAAGGGAAATGTGATAGGCAATGTCTGATGTACTGAAGTAGGTGGTGGGCTCATGAGTGGTTTTTTTTTTTATACTTTTCTGCTTGTCTTACATAATATATAATAATTATTTTACAGCTTTTTATTTCATAAAACACTCAGTATTGTTTGTGTCCCCCACCCTTTGGGGGCTTTTACCCTTGCATTTTACATCCAGAACATCTAACAACGATGATGTTCTTTTACATAACCTTTACCACTTTCCTAAGACAAAAATAATTCGATTAGGCAAATCTAACAGTCTGTTTTCATATTTCTCCAACTGTCCATCATCTGGCTTCTAAGGCACTTTTAGTCTATTATAAAATTCACCTTCTGCACTCAAAAAATATTTATGCTAATCCAATTAAATCTTTCATATAACAAAATTTACCTTCTGAATTCAGTTTTGTTTTTCTAGAGGCTCTCTCCTCCTGTATTTTGGCAGTAACTTTGAATAGGTCTTTTACCTTTGCCAGTTTTTCTCTAAGAATTGCCCGTCATGAATAATGACTATGATGAATACAGTGCAAAAAATGGCTAGTTTTCAAATTGGTCTTTCCCATAAAAAATGGAAAATGCAGACCAATTTCTTAAAATCCCTCAAAAGAATTCACAATTTACACTGACACCATTTCCAAAAGCTGCAGGACATGAAAATATTACTGCTCCAATTTGATCCATGTATTACATACAAATTATGAGTCTGTACTCCATAAAGGTTATTATTTGTTGTCAAGGAAAATTTTTAAAAAGAACTTATAGAGAAAAGCTGGAAGATGTTAGCTATAATATAGTATTTGGGTGAAAGGAGATTGTTCTCAGTCTGAAGGCAAAGAAACCACCTCATAATCCTTGTACTTTTCCTTATTCCCAATCATTTACCATTCTTAAATTATCTATCTTGGCAATTCTCTAATTTTAATTATATTCCCATATATACTTCTGTTTGAGATAGGGTCTCACTATGTAGCCCTGGCTAATCCAGAACCCGATTTCCATCCCTTTAATACAAAAACTTTTCTATCGCTCATTTTTGAAACACTAAAATTCTAGTCATTCCCAATTGAAAGACAATTTTCTTTTCAAACTATATGTCTACCACTCCCTTCCTCAAGGTATAGTTTTCTATCCTCCCTTCTACCCTAAATTTGTGTGTGTGTGTGTTTTGGGAGACAGGGTTTCTCTGTAGTTTTGGAGCCTATCCTGGAACTTGCTCTTTAAACTATCCTGGCCTCGAACTCACAGAGATACACCTGCCTTTGCCTCCCGAGAGTGCTGGGACTACTATTAAGTTAAAACAAAACAAAAAAACCAAGTTCTCATACATTCAAGACCAGCTTCAAGCTTGCTATATGTAGCAGAAAACAACCTTGAACTTCCGATCATCCAGCTAAGATTTTAAATGTGCACTAGAATACACTGTTTATGCATCACAGGAAATCAAACCCACAATTTCATGCACACAGACAAGCACAAATTTAGCTATATCCCAATCATTAGCACTCTTCTTAAATCACTGTTTTTTCAATTTGAGATATACCTATGACAAGAAATCTGAAATCCTCTGCAGCACAGAGGCCTTTACCTACCCTAAAATCAGGTATATATCATGTATGTAGCTGTGGTATCAAGGAATACACTTCTCTCATGCTAGGCAACTATTCTACCACTGAGTCTTACAACATTACCCTATTACCTGATTTCTAAACTAGTGGGTAAATCAGTATTGATAATCCCTACCTATATACAAACTAAAGTAGATGTGATGGCAAAGGCCCACAATCCCCTCACTCACATCACCATCATTCATAGTCAAGGCCAGACTATATACCTACTAATACTTGCAGCATATCTTCTCCGGCTTAAGAAATCATTTTAAATTCTTTTCGTCTACAGCAATCTTTCCATTTCAAATTCTTCCATAGCTAGGCTCTCTCCTGTTCTGCTATATCTATCATTTCCCAGCTTCAAAGTAATATTCTAAATATATATACCCAAGCAAATCCAATCATTCTTTCAAAATACATGTCTGTTTTTACAATTTTTCAATTCTTTTCACTAGGTAAATTGTGTCAAACTATAATGGAGGCTCAGTGGGTCCCCACCAACAGGCTTGAGGTTTGTCTAGTTATAACTATGCTGAACAGTCGCTCAAGGACAAATTCTCACAAGCCAACCAAACTTTTTTTTTTCTATTTGGCTATAATCTTTCATTTGGAAATTTTAGGGGCAACAATTTCATCTGTCTTACTACCTTACGAGTCTACTTTATTAAAATTTGAAAACCCTGAGTAGTTACTTTATTTGCAAACAAATTACCTAACTTATATGACTTTTGACTATCTGAGTATTTTTCCCCCTTTCCTTTTGGAGCTTTCTGTTCGGGCAGTTTTGTTGTTGTTACTGTTCTTTTGACAGTATCTTGGAACCCAAGCTAGCCTCAAACTCACTATGTAGCTAAGGCTAGTCTTTACTGATTATCCTGCCTTGTACCCCAACTGCTACCTATTCCTGACCTTTCTTGGCTGAAACAAGAGTCTGAAGCCCAGGCTAACCTCCAACTCATCATCTTTCTGCTTCTGTCCACTTAGGAGTATTAGAACTGCTGAGATTACAGACATGTACCACTGTACCTGGATTTGTTTTTTTGACACCATACTGCCCACCCTGGACTTGATGGCCTAGGCTCCAGTAGTCCTCCAGACTTTTTTTTTAACCTCCTGAGTAGCTGGGACTACAAGCTGCCTGGTTATCATTCAATCCTTGATTTTGCCTGTCTACTCATGAATGGAATACAACACTTGAAAAACTTCATCTTCAAGATAAATTGGAACTCCATCTCTATAAACAAATTGGTTTTGGTAAGTGAAGCCTTATATGTAAAGGACTAGTTTATTTCTTGAAATTAAAAAGATATAAAAACTAATGAACTTGCCGGGCGATGGTAGCGCACGCCTTTAATCCCAGCACTCGGGAGGCAGAGGCAGGTGGATCTCTGAGTTCAAGGCCAGCCTGGTCTACAAGAGCTAGTTCCAGGACGGGAACCAAAAAAGCTACCCTAATGAACTTGAAGATTATGCCTGCTAAATTTAAGAATGCTACTTATGGAGAAATGGCTTAGCACTTGCTGCTTTTTGAAGAAGGCCCAGGTTCAGTTTCCAGTACCACACAATGGCTCACAACCATCTTTCACTCCAGTTCCAGAGGCCTCTTCTGACCTCCATGGGCACTAGGCACGCACAGTGACATGCAGACACACAATAAAAAATAAATTGGTTAGAAATAGTGAAACACACAACTTTAATCTCAGCACACAGGAGGCAGAAGGAAAGTGGGTCTCTATTGAGTTCCAGGCCAGTCAAGGGTATACAGTGAGACCCTGCCTCAAAAATAAATTTTAAAAATCATAAGCTATTTACTCCAAAAGAATAAAATAATTATAATACATACATAGCATGAACCTCCCATAATTAAGCTTTGTTCAAGAATGAAATCCAGTGAATCAAAAACCCTGGGAATTTTTGGTCTGTGACGCCAACCAAGGGGTATCGTATTTGTCCAATCCAAACCATTCAGAGCAATCCATCCCAATCCCACCCCCTCTCGTTCTCCTCTCCCTCCCTCCTTCCAGAGTCTCTGGCTATGGAACTCACTAGATAGGTCAAGTGGCAGAGCAGTGCTCCCCACATCTACCTCTTGGGTACTGGAATTACAGGCATGCACCACAGCCAGCCTTCCTATTTCTCTACCTTCAAACACTGAGACCATTGCTAAGGATCCATTCCCATTTTAACTGTTCTTATTCACATTCTTCTTTAAACTTAGTTATTAAATCATGAAAAGTCAAACAGAAGGCATCCTTTAAAATCTTGCTTCTCCCTTCACAAATTTCCAATTAGAGTTAAGAAGATAGTTCACCACTGTACCGAATCTGAATTTACTCTAACAGCTTGACACTGATGTATTTCTTTTACAGGCTAAGGATTATAGAAATTAGGCTAAACTCTTCAGTTAAATGAAAAAAGTATTTCAATAAGATGGAGCACTAGACTCTATCTTGATAAAGGTAATTTTATTATGCACATGTTTCATAATTACAATGACTTCAAAATAGTACTGAAAATTACAAGGAAAAATTTTGAAAATGAAAAACTGAGTGTTAGCCGGGCGATGGTGGTGCACGCCTTTAATCCCAGCACTCGGGAGGCAGAGGCAGGCGGATCTCTGTGAGTTCGAGACCAGCCTGGTCTACAGAGCTAGTTCCAGGACAGGCTCCAAAGCCAGAGAAACCCTGTCTCGAAAAACCAAAAAAAAAAAAGACAAACTGAGTCTTCATTAAACTTAACATTAGCCCATCGGTTCCATTGTTAAATTTACAAATAAGTTTATTGGAGAGGAGTGCTGGTAGAGCCAAAAACAGCTACACATGCTAGTCAAGTGCACCACTGAGGCCATCAAGCTACAGCCCCAGCTCCAGCTATGCAGTTAAAAGAAAGCACCTTGCCCTAAGCACTAAAAGATGAACAGCAACTTGAATTTTAACTACACACATCAATTCCTGCCTTGGTCATTTGAAAGTTGTATTAACTAGTTTACTACAGCATCAAGTAAGGAAAGTACACATAGTTCAAGTTTCACATCTTATAGACTAAGAAAACTAAAAAGTAGACTTTCTCAAGGTCACAAAAATTTTAAGACTAGCCAGGCAATGGTGGCGCACGCCTTTAATTCCAGCACTCACTCGGGAGGCAGAGACAGGAGGATCTCTGTGAGTTCGAGACCAGCCTGGTCTACAGAGCTAGTTCCAGGACAGGCTCCAAAGCCAGAGAAACCCTGTCTCTCGAAAAACCAAAAAAAAAAAAAAAAAAAAAAATTGTAAGACTAAACTCCTGATCTACTTCAAGCCCTTGCCCAATGCCATTTGCACTTTTTTGACTTATGTTAATTACATATTTCTCCCTAGCATTCAAAAATAGCCTATTTTAAAACAAAAATTTTATCGCTGTGTGTGTGGGTGTGTGTGCACCAAGCCATGCATATACAAGGCAGAGGACAACATCCACCATGTGGGCTCTAGCAACTGAACTCTGGTTTTCAGGCATTTGCAAGTACTCTTGCCCACTGAGCCACCCATCTTTCCTGCCAAGTGTTTTAAGCATCTTTCCAAAACATTTAAAAGTACTTCACAAACAACTAGGGCTTTTGGCAAAAGAACCACAACACCACTTATTATAACCCTATTTTCAACTCTTACAACAGTTGCCTGTGATCTTAAGAGTCTCTAAGAAAACCATAATCTCCTTTATTCATACCCCCAAGTCACATTTGGAGTATTTCAAAAAAACTTGACAGAAAAGTCCCCAAATAACAAATACATGGAAACTATGCCTGATCTGGGCCAAAAGGCCTTTGAGAATCAGTTGTGAGCACAGTTACAGCAAGAAAAAACAATTCCTTAAAAAACAAAGGTCAAATTTACCCATCACATTGTCATATTTAAAAACACTCTTAATTCAATCCCCAGGTCTCACATGAAGCTGTCCCCTGACCTCCACACACGCAGGCTTCAATGCACACACAAAAATTAATTTAATTTAATTTAATTCAAACGGGCGGAAAGAAGGGCTCATCCGAAAAGCACACAGTCCTCTTGGGGGTAATGGACCACAGTTTGATTCCCAGCACCCAGGTCAGGCGACTCACAACTACTTTTATCTCTATTTCCAGGCGATTCAACTTCTGAGGCTGCCATGGATGGGTGCTTAAGTATCCACACAGGTAACTTTTTTTAATTTAAGCAAGACAAATAAAATTCAAACAAACTTTTCAAAGACAAGTTGCTTTTGATTAAAAGGGTTGAAACACCTTTAATGGTGGAAGACTTCTATAACTTCATAAAATGCTCAGAAGATTTGTCTCAAATGTATTAAATGTTTAAAGAATATCTTAGTCACCAAGAGAGTTTAAGGGCTCCAACGAGGGACAAAACCGTTGGAACGCTTTGTTTCCTTAAACTCTCCATGGAACTGAAGCTGTGGGTTAAGCTATCCACATTCCTTCGGTCGAAAACATTTCTGATAAGGAGGCTTCGAGGAATGTGTATAACACAGCTCTGAATTCATTTCCTTCTTCCGTGGGGACAAACTTGAAGTAGAACTCAAGTCATTCGGGAACGTTTGCAAACCTTTTACTTGAAAGCACGGCCACACTCTTACCCACACATTTTTTTTTTTTTTTTGGTTAACATTTTTTATGTGAAAACTGTCTTGAGTCACCGCCCAAAAAGCGGGTAGCCCAGCATGAACTCCATGCCCGCAAACACTTTTTAAGAGCAAAATAACGCACGCACACGCATACACAAAACCCAAGACAAAACAAACCAGCAAGGGAGCTAGAGTTTAGGGCACGGGGGCGTCATTTGTCTTTTGGCCTCGGCTTTTTGGAGACGAGGCCAGGAGAGCCGTCCTGGGCTG
Organism: Chionomys nivalis; assembly: GCF_950005125.1. Classification (NCBI taxonomy): domain Eukaryota; kingdom Metazoa; phylum Chordata; class Mammalia; order Rodentia; family Cricetidae; genus Chionomys; species Chionomys nivalis. The sequence continues at coordinate 126,249,675 of NC_080086.1, read as the reverse complement.
GTGCCCGGAGGAGGATGCTGCGGCCGGGAGGGCTGTACGCAGCCGGGTCCCAGCACAGCCAAGGCAGAGTTGTTCAACTAACAAAGAGCTGAGCCCGCCGCGGGCGCGCGGCACCGACTCCCGGAGCGGAAGCGCCACCCGCCCCCGCCGCCCCCGCCGCCCCCCGACCCTCCCCAAGTTCAGGGCCCCGGCTGTCGACTCGGCGAAGCCCCGCCACCCGAAGCCCGAGCCGGCGTGGCACCGGCACGATCCGGAAAAATCTAAGCAAGCCATAAATACTAAGCCCGAGGGGGTCCCCAGCGACACGCTCGGCAGCCACGCATCAAGAAAGCAGGCCGGGGCCCGCCGCCCGCCCGGGCCCGGTGACAGGGGACGCGGCCGCGCTTTGTTACCATGGACTGGGGCATGCTCCGAGGGCCGCCGCCGCTGCCGCCTTCGTCGCCGCCGCTGCCTCCTTCATCGCCGTCGTCGCCGTCCCCTTCGTCTCCCCCGTCGCCTTCTTCACCGTCGCCTTCTTCGCCGTCGTCGCCACCACCGCCGCCGCCGTCGCCGCTGCCTCCCTCGCCGCCGTCGCCTTCGCCGCCGCTCTCGCTCCCCGCCTGAGGCGTCGTCGCTTCCTGGCGATTGTCGCTCTCCTCCGCCGAGTAGACGATCTCTCCCTCCTCGGTCTTGAGGCGCTTGGCCTGGCTCTCGAACTCGCGGTCCTCCTCGTACGTCTCCTCCTTCGGGGAGGAGGAGGTGGAGGACATGGCGGCGGTCGAGGTGGCGTGGGAGACGCTCGGCCTCAGATGTCGCCGATCGGTCCCCGCCGCGGGCTGCGCCTCCTCAGCGCGGCTCGGAGCGGCCCCGGGGTCCTCCGCGGCGCGCTCCAGGAGCCCGTGGCTGAGGAGGGAGCGCGGGCTGAGGGGACGCTTCCCTTTCTCTCCCAGCCGGCCCCCGGCTTCTCCCTCCGCCAGCTTCGCAGCTCCCAGCCCCCGGGGGGAACGCGAAAGTAAGGATGGGGCCGGGGCCGTAGCTTCCGGTCTTCCCTCCTCCCTAATCCGCTCCCCGCCGCTCAGGCGGAGCCTCCACCCCGCCTCGACTGCCGCCGGGCGGGATCGGATCCCTCAGCCAAGAGCTCCCGCCCCCTCGCCAAGGTTCCGCTTCCTATTGGCGAGGGAAAAGTCGATCTGCTGTCCCATTGGATGGAGGGGCCGTTCGTCAGAATCCCGCCTGGATCCTCGCCCGGCTTCAAGTCCGGACGGCGCAACGCCCGCTGCGCGCGACTCTGCAGCGGTTGCGGCCCCGCGGCGGTTGGCGCTGTTAGGCCCTCGCTTCAGGCGACGTGCCCGGTGCCTCTGGGCGACCGGCGGTGCGTTCGGTAGAGTCGGGGCTGCGGGTGTTAACCGCCTTCCCGCTAATTTGAATGCTTGGCTTCTCCTTTTGAAAAGATGGTGGGGAGCCTCGAGGATCTCCGCACCCCTACCCCACATGGCCCTAAAAGTGCGTGTGCAAATTTTCAGCAGATGTTTAAATATCTGAGAGCAGCTGTTAGCGATTAGTGACTGTGGCGATCCACACAGACCCGCGTGGGTTGCATAGGTTCTTGGCAAACCGGACCCTTGACTGACAGACACATCCAAGACCCCGCTGCAGTCGATGTTCGCAGCCTTCATCTAAAACCCGACTCTTCTGTTCTGGATGATCCATTCTACTACCATTCATTTTCCAAAATAGGAACCGGCATCACAGCTCTGGTTTCCAACCCACAACTCACTTCCTCTGTGAAGCCTACGGACCACCGTAACGGTTCGGTTGCTTCTCTCTGCAAAAGACCTTTTAACACCTATCTCAAGGTGTTTTTATAAACTAGGTGTGCTTAAGGGTAGGAACTGTGTTGTCTTTGCAAATCAATGGCACGATTTCAATGGCTTATTGAACGGCTGGCCCTTGGTGAATAACGGTCCATTTCTTTCCGGCGAGAAGCCTGTCATGCCCTAAGTGCCCCATTACTTTCAACCTTGGAGAATTGCCTGAGATCAGTTGTCTGTGCCCTTCAGTCCTAAATGCACCTCTTCCTTTCCCAGCTGTGGGTCGTTTCCTCCTCTAGCCGGGTCCACCCCCCACCCCCCCACCCCCGTCATTTCTTCCCCAGGAAAGACAACGTGTGCTTTCCACTGATGGTGCTTTTAACATAATGCTATTTTCTCCTTTAGACTTTACATCGCTTATCATTTTAGAATCCCAGTTCCAAGTGTTCCTGCACACGGTACAGCAACTGTGTGTGAGGCCACTGGCATACACCAACAAAACTGAAAGCTAGAAATTGAGTTTGAAAATTAAGATAAAATCGAAGTGTACCGAAGATGTATCAAAGGAGTTGCGGGGCTGGGGGCAGAAAAGGAAATGTCATCAGCGAAAAACTAGGGCCTTGAGGAAAGAGACGGCAGTAAGAGACACGGTGCACCAGTTCTGCTTGAAGTCTTTCTATGGGAGTCAGATGCCCCCCTTCGAGCAAATAAAATATGCCAAAAAAAATTGTCCTGCAATCAAATTTAGGTACAGGGGTTTAAAACCTGAAGTCTAAAAAGCCTAGATTTGGGCCTGGAGAGATGACTCAGCAGTTAAGAGTACTGGCTGCTCTTCCAGAGGAACCAGGTTGGATTCCCAGCAGCCACATAGTGGTTCACAACCATCCTTTACTCCATACCTGGGGATCTGATGCCCTATTCTGGCTCCTTTGTAAGCATCACAACCCCACGTGGTACAGGGACATACATTCAGGCAAAACACACATAAAATCAAATGATTACATCCAAAAAAAAAAAGCGTACGTTTAAAAGCCAGGTTATCTTTAGCATTCTTTGTCCGTGTTTATGTATATAAATCTGTAAGTAGAGCCGGGCGGTGGTGGCGCACGCCTTTAATCCCAGCACTCGGGAGGCAGAGGCAGGCGGATCTCTGTAAATTCAAGACCAGCCCGGTCTACAAGAGCTAGTTCCAGGACAGGCTCCAAAACCACAGAGAAACCTTGTCGCGAAAAACCATAAATAAATAAATAAATAAATAAATAAATAAATAAATAAATAAATAAATAAATAATCTGTAAGTATGAATATCATTTTGGAAACTGGATGTGATGGTCTGAATGAAAATGGCCCACATAGACTTAGAGGGAGTGGTATTCTTTGTGAAAGACCCCCAGTGCTAGGGAGACTCTCACTCAAGTCTCGGGATAACACGAACCACCCATTAACTCACGAGAGACTGTCCTTGCTGCAATCACACGAGGCTTTAATGATGAGATGGGACAGGAACCAGTGCACTGGGGCCGAGACTCATAACCCACGCAGGGGAAGAGTTCGACCCCGAGTCACCAGGAGAACCGATTTTTAAGGGAAGAAACCACAGCCCAGTCATCCGGAATTGGCAGGGGGTGTGTCACAGAAAATTGTGAAAATACCAGTGAAGATTACAAGGGGGCAACCCCCTGCCTCTCAGGACCACTCCCAAGGTCATAGTCAGCTAGTTCTTAAAACACAGTACAATAACAATCCCAAGGGGGAAACTCCCTGATTCTTAAGATTATTCTCAAGATTACAACCTAACTTTATCTTCAGCTAGTTTCTGAAACACAGTCACTAACCGGCTAATCCTAGATTTCTGATTCTTCTCTTCCTGCTTGGATTTTTCACTATTTTCTTCCTGCTGGGGAGGTCTGGATTTATCCAGGTCTTTCATTTGAAGGATTAGGACCTGTGGCCTTGTTGGAGGAAATGTGTCACTGGGGTGAGTGGGCTTTTGAAATTTCAGGATGTCAAGCCAGGCCCAGTGGCTCCCTCTCCCTGCTGCCTCCAGATGGGCATGTAAGACTCGGAGCTACTTCTCCAGCACCACATCTGCCTGGATGCTGTCATGCTTCCTGCCATGATGATAATGGATTAAGCCTGTGAACTTGTGAGCCAATCCCAATTAAATGTTTTCATTTGTAAGAGTTGCCATGACCATGGTGTCTCTTCACAGCAATAGAACACTAAGACACCAGGTCTCACTGTGGAGCCCTAGGTGTCCTGGAACTTCCTATGTAGTCCAGGCCAGCCTCAGACTGTCCCTGCCTCCCTAATCCTAGGATTAAAAGCAATCACCACTACTCCTGGCTCCTTTTTATAGTAGTTTTAGCATCAAAGACCAGGAAAGAAGGACAAATTAATTGTAGCTTGTTTGCCAGAGAAAATTTCTTCAGTGAAGCGGAGTAGCTCCCAACATACTCTTCTATTTTACACAAAATATAGCTCACTGGAAATGTTTCAGGCCATTAGGTTGAATGCCCAGCACCAGGATAATTTTTATAATTTTTTAAAGATGCTCTGTATAATTCTAGGACAGCCAGGGCTATAGAGAGAGACTCTGTCTCAAACAAACAAACAAACAAACAAATAAAACAAGATAGTATTTTGTTTGTTTCAGAGAAATCCTAGCTAGTTTCAGAGAGAGCCTAGCCACGCTGACCTTAAACTCATGTTCTTTACTTTGCCTGTTCTGCCATGCCTGACTGTTTAATCTATGTTTCACATAAAACATGAATTTAAAAAATTATATTCATGGGGCTTGAGAGATGGCTCAGTGGTTAAGAGCACTGACTGCTCTTCCAAAAGACCTGGTGGCTCACAATTGTCTGTAGCTCCAGTTCTTGGGGACCTGAAAACCTCACACAGACATACATGTAGGCAAAACACCAATGCACATAAAATAAAAATAAATTTTAAAAAATTATATTTATATCCAACTAAAGGTTTATTGAAACTTATAAGGACTTTCCAAATACTTATTAAACATTTTCAATTTTCAAAGCCCAAAATTTCAAACTAAATTAAAATGCAGTTCTCAAACTAAATAGAAGTCACCTTTAAGAGTTATACTAACCAGAGTATTCTAGTTGCAATTTACTGTAGAGAAGAATAAACTTTCCTTATACAAATTTAAATGGTATATCTGTAATCTACTCACCACTTCCCAGATTTACACAGTTGGTAGAAATTAGAGAATGAATCACTATCATGATAAGTGACTATAAAGTGAGTCTACATGTCCATTGCAGTAACAACACAAGCATTAAATCATTTTCATTCAGGAATTGCTCTGCCTCTATTATCAGGGTTGGATTCCAGACCTAAAAGAGAGAGCCAGGTTCTTGTTTGTTTTTCAAGACAGACTTTCTCTGTGTAGCCTTGGCTGTCCTGGAACTCACTCTGTGGACCAGGCTGGCTTTGAACTCAAAGATTCTCTTGTCTCTGCCTCTCTGGCAAGAGCCAGATTCTTAACAGCATCTCTAAAGCAGTTTTTTTGTTTTGTTTTAAACTTTCCTGAAACTGATTAATGTAGAATGGACATGTATAAATATATAATGTCTCTGGTAGAGACCTTGTTTCAGGATTTATCAACATGACCCTTCCAATGGCTAGCACATGCAATGGCACATAAGTAATGGTCTTTATTACTGCATGTGAACTGTTATGTATGCATATATACATGCTTATATCTCTCAGGTATGTACTGTATCAACTTGGTTGTAAGATGTGAACAGCAGTACCGAAATTCAGACACTGAGGTACACTCCTATAATCCCCCTTTTGGGAATCCAGGGTCTGAAGATCTCATGTTTGAGGCCAACCCTTAGCTACATATACGGAAAGTCCCTGTCACAAAATGAAAACAAAATAAGGAAGAAGGCAAGGGCAAGCTCTTATCACCTGAATGTCTTATTTTTACATACGTCAGCAGTGAGTTTTAAAATTGTAAGCAACATTTGGGGCTCTGTTCTGAAGGACTTCGCCTGTCAGCTTCCCCAGGCCTGCTAGGCTAGTATGGCCCTTGTATCTGCAGTGAGCTATGGCAGTGGAAGTTCTTGCCTCCCTCCTCAACAATAGTCAGTTTAATTAGAGGCTTAGAAAAGTGGCCGAAAGTCTAAGCTTGTAATACACGAGAGGTTCAGACAGTCATGGCCTTCGGGAAAGAGTTACTCCTGACTTTCTTGGCATTTCTGGCTACCAAGCACTATGTAATTTCTTTATCTCATGTAGTTCAAATATGATTTATTATTATGATTTACTATCTTTTCTCGAATCTTCTCAGAATGTAGTGATGAGCTGCCTAGCATTTTTCTTTCTTTCTTTTTTTTTTTTTTTTTTTTTTTTTTTGGTTTTTCGAGACAGGGTTTCTCTGTGGTTTTGGAGCCTGTCCTGGAACTAGCTCTTGTAGACCAGGCTGGTCTCGAACTCACAGAGATCCACCTGCCTCTGCCTCCCGAGTGCTGGGATTAAAGGCGTGCGCCACCACCACCCGGCATCTTTTTAAAAATTTTTTTACACAGGCTCTCTCTACATAGCCCTAGCCGTCCTAGAACTCTCTATGTAGATGAGGTTTGCCTTCCTTGCCTTCCTTGCCTTGCTGTGTCTCCCAAGTGCTGGTATTAGAGGAGTGCTATATCACTATGCTTTCATCAAAGGACCTACTGTTGCTGTCTAAATGACTTACCTACAAGTTGAAACATTGCTCATAGATCAAACAACTGATACCATATAACATTTTATTGAAAAGTATTACCATTTTCTGGTCCCCAATTCATTTGAAGTGGAGCTAAAAATTGTGGGATTTTCATACTCAAACTCAATTTTCAACACTGTTATTTTTATTGAATATGCAACACTTTTGTGTTATGCCTGAACCCCCTCATGCATGCTTTACTCTGAGTTCCGTTTCCAGAAGCTTGGATGGAGCTGGAGAGATGTTTTAGGTCAAGGCACATTTTTTTATATATATAAAATCTCAGAAACAATCCCTTCATTTCTGCAAAATTTTGTTGAACCCAAAGCATTCTATTTCTGGACCCCTTCTGTTAGTCTGACAGCAATCTCCTAGAACAAAAATTGTCACTTGTCCCTTTACTCAATTTGGTTGGTAATGGTGGAAAGTCACTGTTCAGGAAGAATGCACCATACAGGAAGTGCCTGAGGCAATATTAACTCCAAGAGCAGTCAAGTGTAACCACAGTGGTATATGCTTTCGAGAGTTGTGCACATCTGTTTGGGGGCTCCAGCTTTCTCAGTATTTGAACTCTTATTTATTTATTTATTTATTTTTTTAAGAAACCTGTGGCTGAAGATGATGGTATATACCTTTAATCCCAGGAGTCAGGAAGCAAAGGCGAAGGGATCTCTAAGTTCAAAGATCAGCCTGGTTTGTCTACATTGTGAGTTTAAGCCATCCAGGGCTACATAGTGGAAACCCCCCTCAAAAAAAAAAAAAAAAAAAAACAAGCCGGGTGGTGGTGGTGCACGCCTTTAATCCCAGCACTTGGGAGGCAGAGGCAGGCGGATCTCTGTGAGTTCGAGACCAGCCTGGTCTACAAGAGCTAGTTCCAGGACAGGCTCCAAAACCACAGAGAAACCCTGTCTCGAAAAACCAAAAAAAAAAAAAGATAATTTTATAGCCAGTAATGGTGGCAGATGTCTTGAATCCAAGCACTTGGGAAGTAAGACAGGGGTGTGGGGGGGTGGTCAAGAACTCAAGGCCATCCTAGCATCCTAGGGAACAGAGTAAGACCCTATCTCAAAAGAAAAATGATAAGATTATCTTTGGTTTTCCTGGCTCAGCGATGTTTTTATATTCTGAATAAGAAACACTTTAATCAGACAGGACAGATTTCTATATCATATTCATTGATTAGTGTTTTGGCTTTATGTATGTCTGTATGAGTGTGTCAGAATCCCTAGAACTGGAGTTACATATGTGAGCTGCCATGTGGGTGCTGGAAGTTGAACCCAGGTCCTTTGGAAGAGTAGCTAGTGCGCTTAATCACTGAACCATCTCTCCAACCCCAACAGGACAGATTTTAATCAGAATTATGTAATTTGTGTTAAGTATTTTATTTAGGACAAACCTCTACGTAAATAATTCCAATCAGATCAAATTAAAAGACATCCATGTTTAATAGATGGCCTTATTCCAAGGTAGCCCCCGGGGAAACATGGAGAGGGGAAGACCATGGGTAACCCCTGGGAACACGTGTTCATTCTCTGGGAGGCAGTTTAAATAGCCTGTGTGAGTGGTCTTGACCTTCCCTGGAGAGGGGGTTACTGTTTGGCAGACTTTCTTGACTCTTCCTGGGGAGGAGTCACCATTTCTCAGGCTTTCTTGGAGGTGGAGTTTGGACTGAGGCAACTCCCAGGGGAGGGAGCTTACGCCAGGAGCTGGGGTGAAGGCCCCAGGCAAACAATCCAGATTTTTTGGATAAAGGGGTGCCAGCGAGCTAAGGTGAAGCCCCTCAACAAAATATTTTAGACTGCTTGGATGAAGGGGCACTGACTCAAGTCTGGTTGCTTCCTGCGGGCATGGGGTGATGTGGGAGAGGGGAGCTGGGAGTTGGTGAGCTCACCTCAGAGAGGGGTGTGACTGGAGCAGCATCCAGTTTACTGTCCTCCTGGAGACCTCAGGCAGCTGTTTCTTGAGAGAGATGAGAAAGCAGGTGACTAGGAGAAAAAAATATATTGTTATTATTGGCCCTATGAATGGGGCTAGTCATGGGAAGAGTTATTAACTGCCAGAAAGAATGGGACAGAGAAGTGCCCTGTTGTACAGGTGAGGCTCGGGTGTATAATTGGGACACAACAGCAGATAAAACCAGATTTTAGTTGGTAGGTGTCCTTGAGCCAAGAGAGTTGGGACCAATGGTGAAGTCCCAGGACCTGGTGCAGATGTTTGGCATTGTCTGAAGGGCCCTTTGTAAGTTGGTCTTGGCCCAGACAGCAGGACTGACCTGTAAACTATGCTTGAAAATGGGTGTGGCTAAAATACGCTCTGGAGATTGTAGGCACATATTTCTGTATGGCACAAAATCCATAGGCCCCATCTGAGGTGATCTGAGGTTGTCACGTAGCTCTGCAGACAAGCTGTCTCTGACTAACAATAGTCGGGATGTGCTGCTCCTTCTCTTTTGTTATAAATGCAGATCTCCCGAGGAGAAGTGTTGGCTGAAGCTGGTGGTCAGGATGTTTGGTGCTTCTTTCTTGATAATTTGGAGGATCTCTTATAGAGATGCTAATTGAGGCCAACATGACAGCTAGCATACTCAGCAAACAAGTAGATGCGGACGTGACAGAAGGCTATTCACCTGGTTACCTAGGAGATGAATCTAATGTATTTTCCTGCTCAATTTATGTGATGATATATAAGCTGTTTGGATAATAAACGAGGGAAATCTTCAGGAGATTGTCAGGAGAAAAGACCCTGAGATGCCCTTCCATGATGACCGTGTAAGTTGTGTCTGATTATTCCTCGTGACTCCATTCCAGTCCAGTTAGGGAAAAGAATTATCCGTGTTGGACCCACATGGGCTTCAACAGGAGATTGTTAGTTTTTACAGGACCTGACTCGATGCAGCAGCAGAACTTTTCCCAGCAATCTGCAGGTAGCTGTAAGACAGCTGGGACAGATTCACATCCTGATGTCACAGCAAAAGGCCGTTGCTTTCAGTTAAAAGGTGTGAACATTTCAGAAGACAGTTAAAGGGAAGTGGAAACTCTGAACCTCTGAAGATACACCTGAAACCCGTTAGTCCTGGACTTGATGCCTGTTAAAGAGGCGCACCTGTCTGTACTTTAGCAGAAAACTTAACAATTGAAGTAAAGAGCTACCAGTACCTTAAGTTATCAAATGCCATTAGACAGATCTAGGGGATAAATGAGCAGAAATTTAGACAGCTTCTTTTAACTACACAGACAATCTCAAGTTTCTCCTTAGTCCTTGAAAAACACCGCCCTAGTCGGGCAGTGGTGGCGCACGCCTTTAATCCCAGCACTCGGGAGGCAGAGGCAGGCAGATCTCTGTGAGTTCGAGACCAGCCTGGTCTACAAGAGCTAGTTCCAGGACAGGCTCCAAAACCACAGAGAAACCCTGTCTCGAAAAACCAAAAGAGAAACCAAAAGAGAAAAAAAAAAAGAAAAAAAAAAACCGGCCTAGAAGCAGTGATTACTGTTAGCTGCTGAGTACAAGAGGTCGGAAGATTTTCCTGTGGGCAAAGATTTAGTCTACCTGTCTTGACAAGATGAAATCGATTCCCCAGGTGGCATCCAGGAAACTGAAAAGGTAGAAGGCTGCTTTATGCTCTGAGTGTGGCTTTGTCATGCCCAAAGGCAAGCCTCGAGGTAGAAGGTCTTTTACAACCACATATCTTCGTGGAGGAGCTAAAGGGTGCTGCAGGAGCTGGCATTTCTCTGTGTTAGAAGCTCTTTTGTTAAATGCCATGTTCTCAGACTGTAAAGGCACTTGAGAATTGGGTATCATTAACTAGACAAATAAGCTAAATTTAGACATGTATTTTACCCAATTAGTTATAGTTTACCAATGCTAGTAACTGTAAGATTAGAAGGAATATTTTAATAAGTCAAAGAATACTAGCATACGTGGGTACTCTTACCCAAGATGGTAGTGGTGTCAAAATGGAGGTTACCCATATGTTTGTATTTTTCCAGAGCTGTTGTAATCTGGAGTTAGAAGTTATAGATCTTAAAACATGCACACATACACACAGAGAAATAAAACAAGTGTACTGTGAAATCAAACACACATACTCACAGAGACATAAAGCAAGCATACTGAGGAAACACACCCCCATACACAGACATAAAACAAGCATACTGTGGCAACATTAGTCTAACAGACAGACAAATAAAACCCTTTTATGAACCCGTGTCAACTGACCAACTTAAAAATCCTGCCATAGGTAGGTGGCTGAAGCCAGAGGAGCAACAGATGGTCCCATTAAGGACCAGATTAACAGAAGCTAAAAGAGGGAACAAGAACGAAAGGACTGAAGAACTGTACGGTTTTAGAGTGGAAGGACAGGGGAAACAGCCATTGTAGAGAACAAACAGTGAGAGACAAGCATCTAGAGAAGCAGGGAGAGGAGTGGGAAATGGGAGTGGGGGTGGGAGCACCGTATCCAGAAACCAAGGGGTTTTGGAGCCTTGTTTGTTTTTATGTTAGATGTTAGCCCCAATTTAAAAGGATTTTTGTAAAAGACAGCCCAAGGGCATTTGAGAATCCAGCTTCGAATCACAAGAGCCAATTTAGAAGTCTATGCCAAATCTTGGGACTCAAGTCTGTCGCAGTGCATCCACCAGGACAGGGCTCTTGAGTGAAAAACGGGCAGACTGTTGGGAGAGGGCCCTGTTTGTTCTTCCCAGCCACCCAGCTAGCTTAACCCCTGAAATAATCACAGAGAAACTGTATTCATTTAAACACTGCCTGGCCCATTGTCTCTAGCCTCTTATTGGCTAACTCTTACATCTTGATTTAACCCATTTCTGTTAATCTGTATATATCACCACTAGGTCATGGCTTACCAGGAAAGATTTAGCATGTCTGACCTTGCGTCTCCATGGCAGTTCTCTGTCTCTGCTTTCTTCCTCCCAGCATTCAGTTCTGTCTTCTCCGCCTACCTAAATTCTGCCCTATCAGGTCAAGCAGTTTCTTTATTGATTAACCAATGAAAGCAACACATAGACAAAAGAACCTCCTACACCAGCAGATGTCTCTGTCCGTCAGTCCCACCTCTGTGAGGCCTGGCTCTTCACTTGAATCGGGCATCCAGCACGATCATGACTCCTACAGGAAAGCCCAAAAATCAACAAAAATGAACGCAAATGGGTCCCTGAACTCTAGAGGCATATGTACTCAGAAAGGGAACTCACCGAGATGAAGCCAATCTTGGAGTGGCAGAGAGCACGCCCGAGAAGGGCAGTTTCCAGCATGTGGCCCTGGGCCTGTGGGAAAAACAGCCCCCCGCAATGGAACCTCCAAATATTAAGTATTTTCTCTTAGATGAGCCTCGCCGCTGACACAAATAATCCCAATCAGACCGAATTAAAGATGCCCATGTTTAATGAAGTGCTCCTGAGTGGCTCCAGGAAATCATGGAGAGGGGAAGAGGGAAAAAGAGAGACTACCAGGGAACGGGAGACCACTGGGGAACCAGAGACCACATGTTCATTCTCTAGGGGGCAGTTTAAATAGCCTATGGGGGGGGGAGGGGGGCGCTGTCACCATTTGGCAGGCTTTATTGGAGGTGGAGTTTGTACTGAGGCAATTCCCAGGGGAGGGAGTTTATGGCAGGAGCTGGGGTGAAGCTCCAGGCAAACAATCTAGACTTTTTGTATAAAGAGGTGTTAGGAACTGAGGTGATACTTCTGACCAAACAATTTGTAGTGATATTTCATTTGTACTTTAATAAATAAAGCTTGTCTGAAGATCAGAGCATAAAACAGCCACACTGGGCCGGGCTATGGTGGCGCACGCCTTTAATCCCAGCACTTGGGAGGCAGAGGCAGGCGGATCTCTGTGAGTTCGAGACCAGCCTGGTCTACAAGAGCTAGTTCCAGGACAGGCTCCAAAGCCACAGAGAAACCCTGTCTCGAAAAACCAAAAAAAAAAAAACAAAAAACAAAAAACAGCCACACTGATTAGCCTTATAGATCACGCAGAAGTGACACACACCTTTCCTCCCAGTAGCCACACTACTTAGCCATAAAAACTGAGCAGTAGTGGTGCATGCCTTTAATCCCAGCACTAGGGAAGAATATCAAATGGGAAGAGACATGTCTCAGGTTCAGTCTCATTCTGAGGATTTGTGGAGGCAGGACTGCCATTTGGGTCTGAGGCAGAGTAAGCGCCAGTGGCTTTTCTGACCTTCAGGTTCAACGGCAATATCTGTCTCTGGGTTTTTATTATTTATGTTACAGTAATTGTTTCTTTTATTGCAATTTTCCCCCCAACTGCTGCAATACTTTCCTCATCCTCATCCTCACCCACAAACCAGAATATTAGGAGGCCATCTTTACTTTAAAACCGAAAAGTTTCCGTAACACCAGTAAGCTGTTGGGCTTGGCCTCTGATGGCCTTGGCCTGTGCTGTCCAGTATCACAACTTGTCATATTTGCTGTTTAAATAAATGAAAACAAAACTTGAGAGTCAGTGTCTGAATCTTGCTAGCCACAGTTGAAGTGACCAAGAGCCACAAAAACAGAGCTAATAGCACTGAGCATAGCCCGAGAAAGCCTGATGTTCATCATCACCTGCTCCTCCACCTGGTACTTTGTGTAGACCAGGACAGACACCTTTCTATCTGAATTAGGCCTTTATCTGATCAGGAAGAAGTATACGAGGGATGGGGGTGTAACTTACTTGACAGAGTGCTAGTCTAGAATGCTGGAAGCCCTGGATTAAACCCCCCTGCATCACGAAGACCAGGCATAACGGTACTAATCCCAGAATGGGAGGTAAGGAAAAGAATAGCAGAAATCTGAGATAATCTTTTGTTATGGAGTTTGTGACCCTGAATTCAGTGACCCCAAAGGATCTTTATTACAGAAACAAACAAATAGCAGTTAGTCACGTCTTAATAAGTAGATAATCACAGCTATATGTTTTTGGGTGGGAGGATCACTGAGTCAGTGACTGGGAATTTATCTAAAAGTTCAAAGACAAAGGGCTGGTGGATAAAATGGAGTTTCTTTTCTTTTTTTTTTTCTTTTTTTTTTCTTTTTCTTTTTTTGTTTCTTTTTTGGGGGTTTTTTTTGGGGGGGTTGGTTTTTTGGGTTTTTTGTTTGTTTTTTCAAGACGGTTTCTCTGTGGCTTTGGAGCCTGTCCTGGAACTAGCTCTTGTAGACCAGGCTTGCCTCTGCCTCCCGAGTGCTGGGATTAAAGGCACGCATTAAAATGGAGTTTCTTTAACCATCACACTTTGGCTACTCAGAGACTTAGGAGCCAACCTGGACTATGTGAGACCTTGCCCCCCCAACACCCTAAATTCCATGAAACAATGGATGCAAACTGAGCAAATTATGTGTTCTCAGGTATCTTGAAGACTAATCTATAGTTTACTCTGTAACCATATTTAAAATGAGGTCATATAAAAGTATTCCATTTATTTACATAACTAAATAGATATGGCTGCTTTATGCACTAGATAGATCAAATGTGTATGATGTAAATTGGTAAAACAATTGGAATAAACATATGAGAGACTTTTTTTTATATTTTATTTTTATGTGTGTGAGTGCTTTGCCTGCGTGTAAGTCTGTGTACCATGTGCCTGCCTTGGGCCTACAGAGATCAGAACATAGCACCATCACCAAATGCTCTGAGACTGGCGTTAGAGTTGTAAGCTGTCATGTGGGTGCTGGGAATGGAACCTGGGTCCCCTGAAAGTGCTCTTAATCATTAAGCCATCTTCCCAGCCCCACAAGAGGTATCCTAACAAAAACAAAATGCCTGTTAAGAATGTTTTCAAAAGTAAAAAGTCCTCTAGGACCAATGAAATGATGTATTAATGGCACAGGTTCCTGACAACCTGGTGGAAGGAGAGGACTGACCACAAAACGTCCTCTGATGGCCACACGTGTGTATGTGTCCCCGTGGTGCTTCACTGTGTTCAGAACCGGCCCCATTTGACTGACAGCAGCCTCTGATAAAGCAGACCATGCAAATCTCTAGCCTCCATTTGGCAGATGAAGATTTTGTTATCTTTCTAGATACTCATCTGCTTTTCACCATATGAATAATTACATATGAATCATTACATTTACAATCTATGCTGATTACACCAGAATTGGAACCCTTAATTTTTCTTCTCTCTCTGGGAGGAACTACTTTCGCAGGAATACAATTTTTAAGCAAGCTATAATTTTTGTAAGCTATTTGTCTTTTTATCTCTAGATAAAAATCTTACCTCAATACCTTTTTGTAAAAGGACTTCAATCGATTAACATTTGTTGAAGTATTGATAAATACACTAATGGTCTTTTTTGAAAAGGTTATGTTTGGTTGATACATTTTGTTTTGTTTTGTTTTGTTCTGGCTTAGTTTGGCTTTTGCTTTTTCCAAACAGGGTTTCTCTGTGCAGTGCTGGCTGTCATGGAACTCACTCTGTAGACCAGGCTGGTCTTGAACTCAAAGATCCTCCTGCTTCTGCCTTCTGGGTGCTGGGATTCAAGGTGTGTGACACAATCGCCCAGTTGCTGTTATTGTTATTAGACACAGGGTCTTACCCATGCTGTCTTGGAGTTCATTGTATAGCCCAGGTTGGCCTCCAACTCGTGGTACTCTTTCTGCCTCTGTCTCCTGAGTGCTAGGGTTACAGATGGGAGTTACCACCCTGGGCATAGGCAGTCAGTCATAGCATATAAAGTCAACATAGCATATAAACTATGGCAAGGCAGTAGTGGTGTGCATGCCTTTAACCCAAGCACTGGGGAGGCAGAGGCAGGCAGAGCTCTGTGAGTTTGAGGTCAGCCTGGTCTACAAGAACTAGTTCCAGGATAGCTAGGACACACATACACAATACTACTGCCTAGACACCGGGCATGGTGGCACATGACTTTTGGTTTTTTTGTTTGTTTGTTTTTCAAGACAGGGTTTCTCTGTAGCACCGCCTGGTACATGGACTTTAACCCCAGCATTCGGGAGGCAGAATAGTCTACTTAGTGAGTTCCAGAACAGCCATTGTTATGTAGAAAGACACTGTCTAAATAAATGAAACAAAACAAACATAAATAGAACACTGCCGGGAGGCAGAGGCAGGCGGATCTCTGTGAGTTCGAGGCCAGCCTGGTCTACAAGAGCGAGTTCCAGGACAGGCACCAAAGCTACAGAGAAACCCTGTCTCGAAAAACAAAACAAAACAAACAAACAAACAAAAAAAACCAAAGAATAGAACATTGCCATATATGGTGACTCAATGCCTTTATTCCCAGCACTTGAGGCAGGTAAATCTCTGTGAGTTCAAGGTTAGCCAGGTCTACTAAATGAGTGCCAGGCTAGCAAGGGCTGCACAGTGAGGCCTGTTACAAAACAACAATTAAAGAATTAAGTACACTGATGGAGTAGCTCTCAAAACTACACCTATGAACTAGAAAAGCAGGGGTGAAAAGAAAGCAAAGCTATCGTTCCTAGAACACTCTGGCTGTAGTCATGGAAGACACCATGATCAGGGAACTGCAGAATCATACCATGAAGCTCAGCAAAAATGATGGATACACTGTTCATGCTTCTGATAGTCACACAGCAAAAGACTATTATAGAAAAAGAAAAAGGCAGTCTGCAACCACACCCATCAGCAGAAGCACTGATTGTTCCACGAAGAAAACAGAAATCACTAAAGACAAATTTTTCCTATTTTTCAATTTGATTACTTCAGTCCAGTGTTGTAGTGAAACACAGCTTGCCTAATGACATTCAGATTACCAACCTCAGTCTTTAAATGTCAACTTTAAAATAAATAAAAAAATTAGGGCTGGAGAGATGGCTCAGAGGTTAAGAACACTGACTGCTCTTCCTGAGGTCCTGAGTTCAATTCCCAGCAACCACATGGTGGCTCACAGCCATCTGTAATGAGATCTGGTGCCCTCTTCCGGCCTGCAAGCATACATGGAAGGAATGTTGTACACATAATAAATAAATATTTAAAAAAAATGTTTAAAAAAAATTAAAGAGGGGCTGGAGAGATGGCTCAGAGGTTAAGAGCATTGCCTGTTCTTCCAAAGGTCCTGAGTTCAATTCCCAGCAACCACATGGTGGCTTACAACCATCTGTAATGAGGTCTGGTGCCCTCTTCTGGCCTTCAGGCATACACGCAGACAGAATATTATATACATAATAAATAAATAAATATTTAAAAAAAAATTAAAGAATATATTCAAGAATTATCTAGAAAATAAACAGACTGAATCCAGGTCTCCATTAACTGCTGTTTACTTACTTCCTGACATTGTGGAGATGCCAGGAACAACAGTTTGTTAGTGAGACAGATTTAATGGTTCATAGACCGATTGATATCACTGATGCCTTGTGAAATAATTTTTATTTTATTTTATTTTATTTTAAGACAGGATCTCATGTAGTCCATGCTGGCCTCCAACTCACTTACAGCCAGGACTGTCCTTGAATTCCTAATCCTTCTGCTTCCCAAATGCTTGAATTATAGGCATGTGCCACTATGCCCCACTATGAATTGATTCTTATTCTTAGACAACCCCACCCCTCAACTGTGACATCATGTCTCCCATTCTGCTGTGGTGGTAGGTTCTTCTAAGGATATGACTTCCTAGTTAGAGACTACATTTGCCAGCCTCCCTTGCAGCTAGATATGTCATATGACAAAGTTCTGGCCAATGGAATCTCTGTATCATTTGCTTCTTCTCTCTGCTAGAATACAGATCCACTCTGAGTCAGTCTCTACTGTACACTGTAAGAACGGACTGCCTGAGCCGGGCGGTGGTGGCGCACGCCTTTAATCCCAGCACTCGGGAGGCAGAGGCAGGCGGATCTCTGTGAGTTCGAGACCAGCCTGGTCTACAAGAGCTAGTTCCAGGACAGGCTCCAAAACCACAGAGAAACCCTGTCTCGAAAAACCAAAAAAAAAAAAAAAAAAAAAGAACGGACTGCCTGAGTAATAGGACTGAAAGTATCAGTACCTGAATGATTTTTGTGGGTAGCTTTATGTTTCACTTGGAACGCACACTTCTAGAGTATTGTATGGGAGCAACAACTTTATTTTACCTATGTAGCTTAATTTGAGATCTCTTAGTCACAATTTGGTTGGAGGCCAACTTTTAACAGCTGCACCATCTCTTCAGCCAAGTTTTGATAATTTTATCTTCTACTTAATAGTGATCCTAAGGAAAGGGGAATTAGATTGCTTAGAACCATAAGCTGGTTTCTTTGTATACTGCTTGAATATCTATTATTGGAAAAAAAAATTTTTGGCTTTTCAAGACAGGGTTTCTCTATATAGTCCTGACTGTACAGGAACTAGCTCTGTAGACCAGGCTGGCCTCAAACACATAGATCGACCTGCCTCTACCTTCTGAGTGCAGGGATTGAAGGCAAGCACCACCACTGCCTGGCAGTGAATTATTAAAAATATATTAATTATTCATTAATTTGTAAGTGCCTTTGTGCCCCTGCAAAACAAAAATCAATTTTTGTCGGCTGCCTTGGCGGGTTACTTAGTCTAGAGGTGTAACCTGCCTGGCAGGTCCAGTAATTCCAGGGTCACGGAGAGGCACTACCTGAAAAGACATGGGCAGGAGACAGGAAGAAGGCCAAGCAGAGTTCTTGTCAAAGCCTCCGTTTATTAGAGTCATGGTTGCAGCTTATATAGCCCCTGGATGAGGAGCTTGGGGGGCTGGGGCACGGGATCTTGCCACGTGGTCCACGTCGGTCACGTAGGCCAAGAGGTCACGATGGGTCAGGTGACGATTCCTCTGCCAGGAGTTCACAAGTTGACACACCTAGTTCTTCTAGATACTTTGGAATGTGAGGTGGGTTCTGCTAACAGATAGCTCTCTATTAACAGTTAATTTGGGTGTGGGATAGGCTCTGTCAATAAAACAATTCTCAATACAATTGGGAAGTGGAGCCCTCTGCAAACTCCTCAAGGCGATGATCCCTATAATAATTTTGGGGGGGCGGGGAATGGCTCCTGACAAATTTTTCCATGCATAATAGCACAGCAATTTTTTAATCCCAGATCCTAGGAGGCAGAGAATCCCTGTTTGTTCAAGACCAGTTTGGCCTGCATAGGGAGTTACAGGCCAGCCAGGGCTACATAGTTAAAACCATGTGTCAAAAAATTTATTTCTGGCCGGGTGGTGGCGGCGCACGCCTTTAATCCCAGCACTCGGGAGGCAGAGGCAGGCGGATCTCTGTGAGTTCGAGACCAGCCTGGTCTACAAGAGCTAGTTCCAGGACAGGCTCCAAAACCACAGAGAAACCCTGTCTCGAAAAACCAAAAAAAAAAAAAAAAACCCTAACTAAGACACTCTTTTAAGGGTAATGGTTGAAGTGGTTAAAAGGTTAAAAGCAGCTGTTTCTCTTGTAGAGGACCTAATATCCACATGATAATTTTTGTTTGTTGCTTTTTTTTTTTTTTTTTTTTTGAGATAGGATTTTTCTGTGTAGCCCTGGCTGTCCTGGAACTAGCTCTGTAGACCAGGCTGGCCTCGAACTCCCAGAGATTCACCTGCCTCTGCCTCCCAAGTGCTGGGATTAAAGGCGTGCGCCACCACCGCCCGGCAATGTAAGTGGGAAATAATGGTGATGGGGGAAGATTGTGGCTGAGGCATTTGAACTTTTGAGTAGACAATAGGATTTCAGGGAGATTCCCTTCACCCTCATTTCTGCTACCCACTATGTCTGAGCTATCACGTAAGTGGTGGGAGAACAAACGCACAACCATTGTCTAAGCCTTCTTTAAGATAAGAGCTGCTCAGCACCCACAGAGAGGCTGTGTCTTATTCATCTTCACAGCAGTGTCTCCCACAGGCCGGTGGATGACTTAAGCCAGGTAGAGTGGCTCATCCCCATAGTCCCTGCATGTGGGAGGGCAGGGCCAGAGGATTCCATGAACTTAAGGACAAAATGGGCTACATTTTTGCTTTCGAACACACACACACACACACACACACACACACACAGATGTTTAGTTAATAGACAGGGGAGTTCAAGCAGAAGAGCATGAAGTAACTAAAATGAGCGTCATTGACACTATGGTGGCAGATGATGACATGGGAAGATTTGTGTTGCCATAAAATTATTATACTATAGTCAGGACTTATTTTACTTGGCTATTTAAAGATTTTTCTTTTTGATATCATACTGGGCTAAAAATATCTGCGAAATGAGGTAAAATATCAGTTGCCTGAGGATTCTTAGCTAGAATGAAAAGCACTCTCTAGGAAGATCTTTTCTTTTAGACTTATTTATTTTATGTGTATAAGTGTTTGCCTCTGTGTGTGTATATTCATTGCTTACATGCCTGGTGCCACAGATGTCAGAAGAGAGAACTGGATCCCCTGGAACTAGAGTTATGGATGGTTGTGAGTCACCATGTGGGAGCTAGGAATCGAACCCATGTCTTCTGCAAGACCAACAAGTGTTACCAACTTTTGAACCATCTCTCCAGTCCCTACTCAGAAGAATTTAAATTTTTCCAATTAAATTTAAAGAAGAACCATAAACATAGGAGTATTCATATTATTGGTGACATATAAATATATAGAAGCCATTAGATCAATTCTCTATATATACAAAAAGGATAAATGTAAGAGCTTTGTGACAATAAAAATGTTATTTAATTAAAAAAATTAAAGTATAATTCAAAGCTAACTTTCTCCTCGTGTGTGTGTGTGGGGGTGGGGGTGGGAGTGGGTGGGCAGTATGTACCAGGATTTCTCAGCCCTAGAACACTGACTTTGGGGGTGAGTTTATTCTTTGATGCTATGGAACTGAAATTGTAAAATATTTAGTCGTGTACTTGGTCTCTACCTCTTACATGCCAGTTGCTTTCACTACTTCAAAAATGTCTCCAGATATTGTCAACTCTGTCTTAGGGAGCAAAATCAATTACGGTTGAAAACTACAAGTATACCTTCCATGATCATAGCTATATAAAATTTATACATAAACGGATAAAAATGGAAGTGATGGGATAGAAGCTAGAACTTGGCCAGGTCGGGCAGGGACCCTATGCTGTTGGTTGTAGCAACTTGCCCCAGATATGGAACCCCTCTTGGAAGAGGGGATCTTCATTGAGAAACATCTCCATAGAATTGGTCTGTAGACAAGTCTGTGGGCATTTTCTTGACTAATGATTGACATGGGAGGACCCAGCCCGCTGGGAGCAGGGCCACCCTTGGACAGATAGTCCTGGGTGGTATAAGAAAATAAACTGAGCAAGCCAGGAGGAGCAAGCCCATAGTCAGCAGTCCTCATGGTCTTTATTTCGTTCCAGCTTCCAGAATGCTGCACTGAATTCCTGCACCGACTTTCCTGGATCATGGACTGCAAGCTATGAGGTGAATAAATCCTTCCTCCTCAAGTTGCTTTTGGTTGTGATGTTTGTTACAGCAATGGGAACCTTAAGACTGACTCCAGAGCAGTGGTTCCAAGAGGCCAGGGACACCAGAAAAGCTCTGGTTCCTGGCTTCTAGTTGTCTCTCAGCCTTGCCCAGAAACTGTACAGGACTGAAACTGAGAGAGAGCAGCTGGAGATAGCTCAGGGTTGGGCCAAGTAGACCGATCAGCTCAACCCCTTTCCTCTACCACCCCCAGCTTCCGCCATCAGTCCTACTGCCAGCGCAGAGGAGGAAGTCTCCCTTCTCTCCCGTGCTCCCACCTGGGAATTCATAACAAACTCTTGTATGTTGTTGTTTTGCTTTGTTTGTTTGTTTTGTGAGACAGGGTTTCTCTGTGTAACAGCTGTGGCTGTCCTGGAACTCCCTCTGTAGACCAGGCTGACCTTGAACTCAATGAGATCCCCCTGCCTCTGCCTCCTGAGTGCTGCACTTAGAGGCGGCACCACTATCACCCGGCTTAGTATTATGTATTTTCACTGCAGTGAGTAGTTTTGATCTTTCCACCATGATACCAACAAAAGAAACTTGATTTAGAGGATTACAAAATTGTTTTTCATAAAACCCAAGTGGTATGTAACTCAGCTAGAGAAGGGCAGACTGACTCATTTGTACTGAATTCCTCTCTCTGAGCAATACTTCTCGGAGCATCCCCAAATTTAGAATTGCCAATGATTTCTAAGGAAATTTTGTATAAGAAAAAAAAATGAGTCTTGGATTTTTAATCACTGATACCCAACACTGGATTTGAGTAAGTGCATAACATGTGTTTGGCATCAATTGGAAAGTTACTTAAAACATATTGACAATTTCTAATTTTATTTTTTAGAAAGCTTTAAGGATTGCAGCTTGTAACATTTGCAGAACATGGTGTTCATTTCTCATTTAATAGATGTGAGCACAAGAAACAAAGCTTCAGTTATGAACAGGGACTGAGTAGTATAAGTATATAACTCAGAAATAAGGAATATAGGCTTGGCCTGGCAATGGTGGTGCATGTCTTTAATCCCAGCATGCAGGAGGCAGAAACAGGCAGGTCTGTGAGTTCAAGGCCAGCCTGGTCTACAGAGTGAGTTACAGAACAGTCAAGACTACGCAGAGAAAGCCTATCTTGGAAAAACCAAAAAAGAAAGAAAGAAAGAAAGAAAGAAAGAAAGAAAGAAAGAAAGAAAGAAAGAAAGAAAGAAAGAAAGAAAGACGTAGGTTCTAATACTATAGGAATAAGAAAATGCAAATGCACCATCAATACTCCAATAGCCATTATGTTCCTGGCTCCATTCAAACACATGATTAACCATTTTCCAAGTCTCCATAATGTTATTCTGAGAAGCAGGTACTAGCCTAAATCTTGATAGAGAAAAAAACTGACTAGTTGGCACACCCACTCTGTTCTGGGGCATTTTTGGATTAATAAACAAGCATATGGGTGTGAGATGCTTGTCGTGTCTTGAGGCTTAGGGATTCGGAAGCTGAGGATGAAGGGGTGAGAGAGGCTGTAAACAATCTGGAGGGCTGGGTAGAACATTTCCTTAACATACATAAGGTTTTGGCTTCAATCCTCAGCTTTAATCAAATAAACCTGACAAGGGCTAGGGACAAACCTCAGTTGGTATGCTGTTTGTCCAGCATCAAGGAAGCCCCAGGTTCAGTTCCCAGAATGATATAAACTGGACGTGGTAGCACACACTTTATTCCAACAAGAGGAATGTCAGAAGTTCAAGGTCCCACTCAGCTGCTCAGTGAGTTTGAAGCCAGCTGGGAATTAGTCTTTCCTTAGTCTGGTGTGTCTGATAAATTCTGGTTCTTCTGATAAGACCATGTGCCCCTTCAGTCACGTTTACCCATTTAACCTAAAGGATGGCTCCCTTTACATTCCCAGGGATAAGTCATGTGTCGGTCTATGCCTGATAGATAAGTCATGTGTCAGTCTATGCCTGATAGATGGTTTCATCTAAGATGGAGCCTTCTAGGGCAACAAACAGCTTGAAAGACAAACAAAAACCAGCTTTACACAATGTAGAGTAACTGCCTGATCTCAACAGAGGTTTGGGAAAATTCCAGTGGGGTGGGGTGGGGTCTGTTTCAGGACTGTGACAGGCAAAGTGATGGGCACGGTGTCTTTGGCATATCCTCAGGAGACTGCTAGCACAGGAACATGGGCAGACTTATTCCCCTAAGAGCCTATAAGAAGCCAGCTCCCCAGTTACCCAGGAGAGATCCAAGGACAGGACATTAATGAAGGCTTTCAGTAGACATTTCTACTTATGGGAGTCTTAAGTTCTTATGTGTTGACTAAGTATGGTAACAAGCAGATCACATCTGCCTCACTGAAAAATATCTCACTAATCCCCAACTCTAGATTCCATATGATTTATATACCTTGAAAAGAATTTTCAGAAAAATTGACTATAAGTACAATGTTACTGTAAGTAAACTCTAAGTCGACTCTCTACTTTCTTTTATAATTTACATATGAAAACATCATTAAATTATTTTCTAGTGGACAAAAGAGTTCCATGAATTGGATTCAAAGATTTTTTTTTTTTTTTTTTTGGTTTTTCGAGACAGGGTTTCTCTGTGGTTTTGGAGCCTGTCCTGGAACTAGCTCTATAGACCAGGCTGGTCTCGAACTCACAGAGATCTGCCTGCCTCTGCCTCCCAGGTGCTGGGATTAAAGGCGTGCGTCACCACCGCCCAGCGATTCAAAGATTTTGATAGTGAAGGACATCCAGATGAAGACTGGCTACTACAAGCCAACAAGGACAACTTTTCCTATTTTCAAATTATCTCTCCAGTAACCACTGCCATCTCCGAGCTCCCAGAGCTCGTTTCTTTGTCAGTGCTGGGAACTGAACCAGGGTCTCGCACTTGCTAAGCCAGTGTTCTACCACTGAGCTACATTCATAGCCCTACAGCTATTATATTGTTAAGGTAATATTTATGAAACATAAAGAGCAAGCCTGTCAAGGCACCACCTCTCCAGGAACTATGATCATCACTCCAAATTAAAATTACATACAACTACATGAAATAAATTCATATGTTTATTCTGAAAGTTCAGATTGTCTTGTATTGAATGACACAATGTGTTAAAGACTACGCTAGCCAGTATTAGGATGAGATTTTAGTCCATCCTGGGTAAGTGAATTTTTTTTTTTTTTTTTTTTTTTTTTTTTTTTTTTTTTTTTGGTTTTTTGAGACAGGGTTTCTCTGTGGTTTTGGAGCCTGTCCTGGAACTAGCTCTTGTAGACCAGGCTGGTCTCGAACTCACAGAGATCCGCCTGTCTCTGCCTCCCGAGTGCTGGGATTAAAGGCGTGCGCCACCACCGCCCGGCTTGGGTAAGTGAATTTATAATTGATAACCCTTTTGCTTTTCTTTTTTCTATTTTTTTTTTTTTTTAACAATCTGGTCCCTTTCCCCTAACGAAATCTTCTTTCCTATGAGGAACCCAAATCTCATATCCCATCTGAGGCCAAACTCTCCCTTTGGGCCACAAGACAATCTTTACAAGAGTGGGCAAGTGGCCCAATCAATCCAACTGCCCCCACTTTTCCTAGCTACATTGATTTCTTCAGATACACATACGTGAGCTGGCAGAACATATCAGCATCACCCCCAGATGTTCCTTGTCAGCCATTGTGAAGCCTGCAATCTCAGGGCCTGCTAAACTGCAGAGGTAAGCCCCTGATGGAGCAGGAGGCTCCCAGAGCTGCAAGATAAGAGCTCTGATGCAAGCTTGAGTCCTGGGACCCCTTATGTCTGAAACTTAATCCCTATTGATCTTCCGACCATGGGCCACCCAAGAACAGTGGGCTCAGTTGCTCCAGTCTATACCAGTTTACACAGGTCAGCAGAATTTTTTGAAAGCTTAAAGCCAAAAAAAAAAAAAAAAAAACCACCATTATTTCTCTATTTGGTGTTTCTATCAAGCCAGTAGTTGTGCCACTGAAATAATTAGTAAGATAACAAGAACAGGAAAACACATGACTTATTTTTGTCCATTTTGATCAAAGTTCAGAAGAACAGCAGCTTGGAAGTACCAACAATCACTCTCAAACCTGAATCATTTAAACAAATAAAAATCATATATATGTAAGTATATGTAAATGCATGTGTGCATACATATTTTACATATATAGGCATATATGTATATCTACAAATATGTGTATATATTGATGTATACATATATTTACAAATATATTTATATTGGTTTTTTTGAGACAGGGTTTCTCTGTGTAACAGCTCTAGCTGTAGACAGAGCTCTGTAGACCAGGCTGGCCTTGAACTTCTAGAGATCCACCTGCCTCTGCCTCCAGAGTGCTGGGTGGTGCAGAGGCATGCACCACCACCATCTGGCAATATTTTTATTTATTCTTTGAAAATTTGATACATATGTACAATATATTTTGCTCTTCTCTACCCCTCCTTTCTCTCTCCCTCTAATCCCCCCAAGCCTGACTGACACATCTCCCTCTAGATCTCATGTCCCTTTTATTGCCATCATCATCATCATCATCATTATTAATAGTACCCTGAGTCCAATTAGTACTGAATGTACTAATGGGTGTGAGAACATCCACAGGGGTATGAGCAACCTATTCATAGTTCCATCCCCAAAGAAAAGCGACTTCCCTTCTCTCAGCAGCCGTCAGCTATCAATCAATCCTTAGCTAGGAGTGGAGATTCAGAAGCCCCTCCCATCCATGCTGGGATTTTGAATGGTTTGATCTTGAACAGGTCATGCGCAGGCAACCCCAGCTGCTGTGCCTTAATGTGTACATCAACCATGTCATAACCAGAAAATAGCACTTTGTAGCTCTCTTCCCCATTGCTACCTTTCATATTTTTTTCCATTCAGACTTCTGCTATGTTCCCTGAGCCTTGGATGGGGAGATCCACCTGCTTCTGCCTCCCGAATGCTGGGATTAACAGCCACCACACCCGGCTAAAATAGTAATTCTTCTTTGGCGAAACTGGACAGTCTCAGAGACAAAATTCCCAGATTCTGACATCAGAGAGTCCTCAATAAGACTGATTCACTACTCAGTCATTTCAGCCATGGTCTTTGTACCCAGATATGACAGTTTTTATATGAGTCAGTCTTAAAAGTTAATGAAAATCAGATTCCTCGAGAAGAGTGATATTTTTAAATCAGAAAAGTCAAAACATTCTTACTTCTGTTAAAAAAAAATAACACCTAGTTATAATGTAATTGCTTGGTGTGGTGGTGCTTGACTTTAATCCCAGCATTGAGACACAGAGGCAGGTGGGTCTCTTTGAGTTCAAAAGCAGGCATGGGCTACATAGTGAGATTAAGATATGCATCGTCATGCTTGTTACAATGACTAGCAAAGATTTGTTGTCTGTGTGTGTGTTCCTGTGTGTTATATGTGTGACATGTACATGCAGATACCTTAGAGACAAGAAGGCATTGGATCCCCCAGAACTAGAATTATAGGAGTCAGTGAGCCCTGACACAGGTGCTGGGAGCCCAGCCTGCGCCCTATGCAATAATGGTAAGTGCTCTTATCAGCTGAATATTTCTCCAGACCCCATCTTATTAGAGTTTTAGAGAAACAAACAGGACAGGCAAGCTGTGGGAGGAAGGAAATGGCGAAGAGAGAGTCATGCCTTTCAAGTTGGGTAAGCAGCTGTAGGCGCAGGGAAGGTTCAGGTCTTTAGAGAAACAGGAAGAAAGCACAGAATGTCAGGGAAAGCATGATCAAGAGAAGGAAAAGGAAATGTGATGCTTTTTGAGTTAGAACCGAGAAAACCCAGCAGGCTTAGCACTGAAAAGCGGCAAGCACCTGTGTCAGGGGAACTTTGACTTATTGTCTCTTTTGTCCTCCCATCTCCAGAGTTTGTCTTCAGGTAAATCAGCCTCCAGAGGGTGGTCTCCAGGTGACCGAGAGACCCAGATGAAACTATAGTTTGTAATGTTGTAACCTTTGGGGTAGATCAAATGTCATGTGTCTACCCAGGACCACAGAAGTAACTCAGATTTTTTTCCTTTTATTTTTTTTTCTGTATATTTCTCGGTATTTTTCTGACTATCCTGGAGCTCACTCTATAGACCAGACTGGCCTCAAACTCAGAGAGATCCTCCTGCCTCTGCCTCTGTCTCCTGATTGCTGGGATTTAAGAAGTGCGCCACCACATCTAACCCAGATTCCTTTTTTTTTTTTTTTTAACCAGAAGGTAAAGCTCTCTCATTATGGGCTTCAACAAAGCTCTCCTGTCTCCAACTTTTCATATGGTATCCAATGGCTTCCCAAGCTACTAATTCCTATCTCAATACCTAGCAATAACGTCTCGTGAAACTGGTCGGTAGAGCTAGTCCTGTGCTACCCACAACATCCTATCAGTTCAGATGATGCCTAACTACAGGCAACAAAAATCTACACTTCTGTGGTTTAAATACCCGGGGGTTTATTTTTGCTACACTGTAAGAGCATGGGAAAGCAGCTGCAGGGTTTGGTTCAGTGTTCTAAGTACGGCAGCACGGCATTCCTGTGAGTTTCTCACTCTCGCCCTCCTGGCGCACAATGACTCCTGCATGTTCTGGAGTCACATCCTGTTGGCAGCCCCAGAAGGAAAGAGGAAGCCAGACTGAGAACAGCTATATATGTCCCCAGTGTGTCACTTCATAGCTGCAGACATGTTACACGGTCTGCCATTTGTCTGGGGATCTTTGCCAAGGAAAGCTGCTCTTACAGTCACAAGGACAGATGCTCAGGGATATCATCAGGATGGCCCAGGGATAAACCGGCACAGCTCTGGGAAGCAGGGAAAAGATCCAGGTGCTGTTCAAGATTCTTGGCTGCTATCTTCTGAGAATGCTGCTGCCTAAGAGCAAATGTTCCCTGCTTGCTGGCTCTTTAGAGTACTGTACCACCACGGACAGAGGTGATAGATTTGTCCACTCACTTTTAGTCATGGAGTTTCTGTATACAATGCTGTGTCCCCGTGTAAGTGTCTGACTGTCCTTTCCAAATCACTATCAAGCAAGTATCTCCAGAGCTTCCTGAGCCCTGCCTGTCACTCTGATTGTGGCTCTCATGAGTCCTCCTAAGTCTCTGAACATGCAACAGGCTAAGCACTCATATTTTACATCTGTGGAACCTAAATTATTTCTCTGGACCAGAGAGGAGGTATGGAATTAATTGAGACAACTCACATGGCTTTATTGGGAGGGAGATTCTCAGTGATCCTGAAAGACCCCCAGTTGGGTGGCCAGTCCCTGACTTACCCGGGCAACAAAGGCAGGTCCATTATCAGACTCGATTACCTTGGGAAGATTTCTTATATGATCTTCTTAGCCACCACATTGGCTGTCTCAGTCCTGGTAGGAAAAGCTTCTACCAATCCTGAAAAGGTGTCTATAAAAACTAATAAGTACTTGTTATCATATCTGGCTGGCTTAATTTCTGTAAAATCTACTTCCCAGTAGGCCCCAGGCTGGTGGCCCCTGAGCCTCTTCTCAGGAGCGTCCTGCATTAGTCATAGCACAGGCCTTGCAGCTTTTGATTACTTCTTCTGCCAAGTCAGAGAGTCCCATAACATAATAGTCGGAGGACATAACCACATCTTTTAGTTTCTTGGCCCCGAAGTGGGTCGGGTAATGTCTTTGTATACTGTCCCATGTATATGGGCAGTGGCATATACTACACTGCTGTCAGTGTAGATGTTGAGACTTTTTCCTCTGCCATTTGTAGAGCTGGTATCAAAGCCACAAGTTTGGCCTTCTGCACCGACGTCCTTCAGGGAGGCTATGCCCAGACTGCTTGCTTCCCATCCACCACTGCTGCCCCCGCCTTCCGCTTACCTTTACCCACGAAACTGCTGCCGTTCGTAAACCAGCTCAGACTTCCAGGCCAAGGCTGATCCTTCAGATCATTTCGGGTATCAGCTTCTTCTGCCAAAATGTCAGTGCAGTGATGGGTAGATGAGTCACCAGTCTCAGGCAGTAGGGTAGCAGGATTGAGGACAGCACGGGGAGCGAAAGTCACTGGTTCAGTCAACAAAAGGCTTTAATCACCTCCAGCCAGTTTGAGTCTCTTTCTAATAAAGGCGTGGGACATTCAGGGAAAACCAGGAAGGAATGAGTCACTTGCCCTTCCCCCAAATCTACAGTTCGTAAGGTGGTTCACAGATAATGTTTCTGTCCAGTTGTTCCAATTACTATTGTTGTGCTTTCCTGTCCCTTTAAGGGACAAGCCACGCTCACTCCCATTACCTCTGACCTGCCCACACCATCTTGCCCCTTCCTTGGCGTGCGCACGTGTTCTCTCTGTCTGTCTCTGTCTCTCTTCTCTCTCTCTCTCTCTCTCTCTCCCACTCTCCCTCTCTCTTAATAAAATGCTTTATGCCTATCTTTTGCGGTATATCTATGGGTATGCTCACAACCACCGCGCATTGGGAATTCTGCCGCATGGCTTCCCTCTGCCGCCGCTCGGGTGCCAGACTCTGGAGCCGGCGCCCGGCACCGCTGGGGACCCGCAAGAGCTTGCTGTTCCATGAGCCGGGTGGGGGGAAGCCCAATTATTTTAGGAATAATAACATTTTGGTGCCGTGACTCGGATGATTTGTGCACCCCAGACTTCCACCCGGGGCCAGAGTTCCGGCTTTAGGCGCCGTCTGGGACTCTGAGCTCTCTTCCGGGGCAGAATCAGGGCTGAGGACCTTCTCTACACGACCCACGTGTTCCATCTGCCTGGACGCGGCTCCTCCAAACAACACCGGCTTCTAATCGTGAGTGCCCCCATTTTGGCCAGCTTAACCATCTTTTTTAACCCAAGGTATTGACCGTTGAGCTCCCGGCAACCCTTTGAGGTTTCTAGGGATGGGGGGAACCTCCAACTGCGGGCCTTCAGGGCCTCGGTTGTTCCCTTCACTGGCATTCAATTCGGCTTGTCTCCAGTGCTAAGCCTGTGCCTGGGACGGCGTGGCCTTAGCCCGCCCCTCAGCTCACCTGCGCCTGGAGGCCCGGGGTCTCCAGTTCTCCCTCTTTTTTTTCGTTTCATTTCTTTTCTTTCTTCTTTTCGTCATAACTGCCGCTATGGTGCGGCACGCGGCTACAGTGCGGCCTGACCTTGGCTGAATTCAACTCAGCCAGGTTATAGCACCCCCCCTGTGAAATCGGACGCCTTTTCACAGGGCCTGGGTGTTCGTGCCATCTGCATCTCGCCTTAACGGGGAGCCATTCTCCTTGTAGGCTTGAGATGCCACGGTTTTTTGCGGGTGTTTTCACGGCCTTGACCATGGGAGCCAAGCCATCCAGACCTATCACTCTGGCCTCATGCTTTAATGCCTCACATTTATCCATCTCTGTCCAAATAAGTGGCCCCATTAAAACTATAGACAGCCGTTTTTCGGTTCCAGCCTTTTGCCCCTCCCCGCTGCAGCTTTTGTTATGACATGGCTGCTCTCCAACAGAGAAGACTACACAGGGTGGTCGCCATCTTGGCTGAGGGCCAAATGGGTCAGGTGACTTTTTTCGCCATCTTGGCTGGGAGCCAGGCCATGTGACCATGCTCTCCCGGTTTTACCCGGTTCTCACAAACTCCTCATGTTAACTCAGTTAAATGTGTTTTGAGCAATGGTCAAATGCCTTTAATAGGGCCCATTAGAGGCATCCACATTGCCCAATTCCTGTTCACTCTTTCTATATATAATAATTGTTTATTACATCTCATTTCTGACTACAAAACATGAGTCTCATATTTTAAACTGGTATGTACCTTTAAGTCTCTTAAGCTGTTCTCTACCATTGTCGGTTCCGCCACTAACCTTATATTACAAACAGTTCTTTGCCCTCAACTGCTCAGAGATCTAGGGAATGTGATATTTAAATATTTAATTATTAAAAAAACTTTTCACAACAAAAAAGAGATAGGTTGGCTCCTAGCAGCAGCTCTCTGCTCCCTCCAAAGAAGACAGAAGACAGACACGCGCAGAACAACGTCCTTCTGCATTTCACTCCGACTGCAGAGTGCTGACCATTGGGCAAATCTGCCTTTCGTCTAAAGTAAAGACCTCCAGACGTGGACGAAATCGCTGGAATCAACAGCCAGCTGCTCAGGTCAAGGAGCCGAATTAAGAAATCCATCTTAAACAGGGACACCGGTCAAAAGCAAAGAGACCAGCCATGCCAGGATGCGACCAGCACCCAGCCTTCTCTTGCACCCCCCCCCAAAGACGATGCCCACAATCAGCAGGAAGCAGTCTTGAGAGTTCGCTGCCCCAGTTCCTTTGGGCTGTGGTGTCTCGTCTCCTGCTTTTTATTATAAGGAAGACCTGGGAATGTTGTGCTTTCCTGTCCCTTTAAGGGACAAACCACGCCCACTCACATTACCTCTGACCTGCCCGCGCCATCTCGCCCCTTCCTTTTCTGCTTCCTTGGCATGCGCACGTGTTCTCTCTGTCTGTCTCTCTCTGTCTCTCTTCTCTCTCTCTTCTCTCTCTTTCTCTTTCTCTCTCTCTGTCTCTCTTAATAATAAAATGCTTTATGCCTATCTTTTGTGTCTATGGGTCTGTTCACAACTACCGCGCATCGGGAATTCTGCCGCATGGCTTCCCTCTGCAGCTGCTCAGGTGCCAGACTCTGAAGCCAGCGCCCGGCACCGCTGGGGACCCACCAGAGCTTGCTGCTCCATGAGCCGGGTGGGGGGAAGCCCAATTATTTTAGGAATAATAACAACTAGTCTTTTTTTATTCTTTAACTTCCCCAATGGTTGTTTCAGCACAGAGTGCTCAGCCCCTTTGTCCACTAGAAAGTCCATAGGGGTCCCCTCCACAGTCAGGGTTACCCTAGGCGCGGGGGAGGGCGTCTGAGCCCTGTCCCCTCTAATCCATTTTCTTTTAGGGCCAGTACCTTAGAGGCCCTTCTTTTCTCCTTTGGGCATATTCTTGCCCAATGTCCTTTTTTTTCTTTGCAATAAGCACATTGATCTTTGTCCAAGGGGCACCTCTGCCTGTCTTCATTCATCTTTGATCTTCTGTTGCCCAGGTTCCCTACCTGTCTAGGCCCTGTCTTTCCTTTCTCTCCTACCACTGTGGCCAAAATTCTATCAAATTTCTCTCTTGTCT
The DNA here is from genome assembly GCF_950005125.1 of Chionomys nivalis. Classification (NCBI taxonomy): domain Eukaryota; kingdom Metazoa; phylum Chordata; class Mammalia; order Rodentia; family Cricetidae; genus Chionomys; species Chionomys nivalis. The sequence goes on along the minus strand of NC_080086.1, from coordinate 126,217,638 downwards.
ATGATCCCTCCGGTCCTCTCTTCCTTCTGCCTCCTGCCCTCTCTCTCTCTCTCTTTCTCTCGCTTTTCTTTCTCATTCTCTTGCTTATGAAACACTTTCTCTGCCTCCTAAACCAAATCCTGCAAGATATAATCCTGTTACCCTTCTAACCACTGTACTTTTCTTAATATCTGATGCTGACTGTCCTATGAAGGCCATAGCTACCGCTGACCCTCAGAGGTTGGGTCAAAGGGAGTATAACACCTGTAAGCCTCCTTTAAATGTTTAAGAAACACAGATGGCAGAGCCCTGCGATGATTGACTGTCAGCTGCTCCTACCTGCTTTAAGTTTGACCTTGAAAAAGTACACAGGGAACTAGATAAGGCCCACATCTGTTTACACAATTTTTTTTTTACCAAAATCTCTCTTGTTTTTTAGACAACATACCAAAATCTCCCTTGCTTTTCAGACAACATAGCAAAAATCTCCCTTGCCTTTTAGACAACATAAAAACTCTTACCAAAGTCTTTTTTTTTTTTTTTTGGTGGTTTTTCTCAGTGGGGATGTATGGCTACATTTTAAACAAGAACAGCATATAAAATCCTATACCAATGTGAAACATTTGAGACCAGCAATAGGTAACATTAACCAACAATAATTTATAAATAAGAACAGCACATAAAATCCTGTACCAGTGTGAAACATTTGAGACCAAAAATAGGTTTTTTTTAATTAACCAACAATAATCTGTAACCAGTCTCTATAAATGATGACAGATACTTATAACCCATAGGATCTGAAAGAGTTCTTCACCTGCGGAGCCAAGCCTTGGCCAGCTTTGACCAGAGGTTTCAGGCATGCAGCTCCCAGGGCAGGCGGAGGGAACTTGTCCATCAACATGGGGGGCAGGCAGGGTGGTACGCAGCACTGGGGAAAAAAGATTGTTAACCTCTTTAGGCCATAGTGATTACCCTCAGATTTTTGTTTAGTGTTTGAAATTCTATTGGGGTACATCTGCCTTCTACAACTGTGTCTGGCAGTCTCAATACCTTGTAACAGCAAGGCTGAATAGCCCAACCATCCATATAAGCATGCTGCCCCACAGCCATGTGCTTGGGGCTGAGGCTGACTTTTTTAATGAAATATACCCCTATGCTTATGACCCTATCTCTAAAGTCTTGTAAGTGGTCACAATATCAAAGTCAAAGAAGTCATGATTTGAGTACATCAGCTTCAGTCTAAGTCAGGACAAAAGCACAACACACATTATACAGACATCAGGACAAAGGTGCCAAACAAGTCAAAGACACAACTTCAAGCTGCTTCATGGGTGTGACACGTCCCACTTTAGAAATGAGACCGCTATCCACGCAGTCTCTGACCATGCCATTCATGTGTCATACCACAGAACTGAAACACCACCCGTGTATCTCACCAGACTACTGAACACACTACCTGCGTGTAAGACAAAACAGAGACCGAAGATATATAGACAAAGGCTAACAAAATTTAGAAAGACAAAACCACTGATCCAGGGTCAACGTCACAAGTAAGAAAAGAAAAGACTGAAGACACACAAGACACGCAAACAAATGTCCATCTCCACCGAGACAGACAAAACCATTCTAGAAATACAGACGGCTGAGAGGACATAGTTCCTCCAATCTAGGAGAACTTCCGTATCCTCACCAGCACCCAGATGGGAATCTCCCAGGCCTCCCTGGGTCCCTTCTCACCTCCCAGGACGTCTCCCAGGACAGCAGTCAGTGATCTAGCATGTCTGCTGATCACTCACTCTGTCTCCTCCCAAGACACTAGCGACTGCAAAACCGAAAATACAGAACCTGAACTCAGCTCGCATGGAAACACAAAGACACAGACACGGCTGTAACCTCAAAGTACAGAACCTGAACCTGAATTCAACCGGCACAGAAACACAAAATAAGTCACGATTGTAAACCTGAATGTACAGAACCTGAACCCGAATTCAACCACACGGAAACACAAAGGCACGACTATAAACTCAAATGTACAAACCTGAACCTGAATTCAACCGGCACAGCACACAGACAAAGACACACAGACAATGTCTTACCTCCAAGCCCCCAAGTGGGTCTTCAGAGAAGAGGGTGATCACTAATCCCGGACGAGCCCCCAAATGAAAGACCCCCCCCCCCGCCCCAGTGCTGGGGAGACTCTGGCTCAAGTCTCGGGATAAGTCCAGACCCCTCCCCCCAGCAGGAAGAGAAGAATCAAAAATCTAGGATTAGCCAGTTCAGTGGCTGTGTTTCAGGAACTAGCTGAAGATAAAGTTAGATGTAATCTTGAGAATAATCTTGAGAAACAGGGAGTTTCCCCCTTGTGATTATCATTGTACTGTGTTTTAGGAACTAGCTGATTATGACCTTGGGAGTGGTCCTGAGAGGCAGGGAGTTGCCCCCTTGTGACAATCACTGGATTTTTTGAATTTTCTATGACCCTTTGGGCTGTGGTTTCTTCCCTTAAAAACTCCTTCTTCCAGTCACTCGGGGTCGAACTCTTCCCCTGCGTGGGTTATGAGTCTCGGCCCCAGTGCACTGGTTCCCATCTCATTTCATCATTAAAGCCTCATGTGATTGCAGCAAGGACGGTCGGGTCTCTCGTGAGTTACTGGGGGGGGGGTTGTGTTATCCCGAGACTTGAGTGAGAGTCTCCCCAGCACTGGGGGTCTTTCAATCCCATATGAAATCCTGAGTTCATATCCTGAAAATTCCTCTGTATTTATTCTCCAAACAGCCTTTTTACCAAAATGTAAACTGAGAGGGAAATTCATTAGATTCTGTTTCCTAGGTAACCAGGTGAATGGTTGTGGTCACATCCACATCTACCTATGCCTGCTCCCTACCTCGGACTGGCTGCCTTCGAAACGGCATCATTTTACTTTTACTATTACATTGGTGTTTGTGTCTCCGCCAGGCTCTTCATGTTCCCTCCTGCCCACAGGCTGCCCGGCTGAGAAAACATGGAACCCTGGGCTCGGGAACCAGGTTTCTTTACAACAGCTCTGCATTCTATCTGGCTGAATGCCGACCTCTACACACGCCAGCAGCTTTGGTAGTATTTCCCACTTTCTCTTCTGTAAGGTTCAGTGTGGCTGGCTTTATGTTGAGGTCTTTGATCTATTTGGACTTGAGTTTTATGCATGGTGATAGATATGGGTCTATTTTCATTTTTCTACATGTTGATATCCAGTTATGCCAGCACCACTTGTTAAATATGCTTTCTTTTTTCCATTTGATATTTTTTTTGCTTCTTTACCAAAGATCAAGTGTTCGAAAATGTGTGGATTGATATCTGGGTCTTCTATTTGGTTCCATTGGTCCTCCTGTCTGTTCTTATGCCAATACCAGGCTGTTTTCAGTACTGTTGCCCTGTAGTAGAGTTTGAAGTCAGGAATTGTGATGTCTCCAGAAGTTCTTTTATTGCATAGGATTGTTTTGGCTTTCCTGGGTTTTTTGCTTTTTCATATAAAGTTGAGTACCGTCCTTTCGAGGTCTTTGAAGAATTTTGCTGGGACATAATTTAAAAAGTGAAAGCATTAGCTGGGTGGTGGTGGCGCACACCTTTAATCTCAGCACTCGGGAGGCAGAGGCAGGCAGATCTTTGTGAGTTTGAGACCAGCCTGGTCTATAAGAGCTAGCTCCAGGACAGGCTCCAAAGCTACAGGGAAACCCTGTCTTGAAAGCAAAACAAAAAAGTGAAAGCATTACAAAGCTTTGAAATTTTAGGAAAAAATAGGAAATAGTGATGAAAACTTTTTGTCTGTGACAAAATGGGAGCCTATCTGCTCAGAGTAACTCTCAGTAAAGAACAATTTAAAATTCTCCATGATTAAAAAGGTGTAAACCACCAGAGGAATCGCAGGCAAGTGTTTAGCTGAGGGCATCTGCTGGTCCCTGGTGACCCAGCACTTGAACCTGACCAATGAAAACAGCAGGAGAAAAACTTGAATGCGTCCAAGATGGGGGGGCGGGGGGTCCCTAGGGCTGTGGGTCTGGCCCGAGGGTAGAGATGGGTCCCTGAATACTCTTGAAAGACCCTACAGACCCCCTCCTCAGAACCCGCAGCTAGCAGGCTCCCCAGGAGAACGTCCTGTTTGCTTGAAAGATTCTCAGGATCAGCAGCTAGCCTGCTCTCGTGAGAGGAAAACAGGATATCTATAAGATAGGACATCTACAAAGCAGGATGACTGCAAAGTAGGATATCTATAAGAGCAGGATGTCTGCTGCCAGACATCCATGCTGGGAGAGGAAAACCATTCATGCCCCCCCCCCCCCCCGCCTCATTCCGATAACCAAGCTTCTGCTTCTGTAAATTGCTTTTTGCTGCCCTCTTTCGTATAAAAAGTCCTCCTCCCAGTCTGCAGGCGTGCAAGTCCTCCAAAAGACTTTGCCGCCCGCAGGTACCTGTGTCTACCTAATAAACCTCTTGCAGTTTGCATCCGACCCGTGGTCTCGGCCTGGTCTCTGGGTCCAGGGATCTCCACCTGAGGGAAGGTCCCAACCGGGGTCTTTCACTCTGAGAAGACATCCTTGTCCTTACCCTTAATTCCTGGTTCTCTCCACCCTCTCTCACGCCCTCTCTCTCCTCCCCAACTCTCTTTCCTGGGCACCATCAACTCTGTCCCCACCCCATGCATTCAGTAGATTCACACTTCTTACAGAGCCTGAAACCTCTTGATCTGAACATTTAGCCTAAGTGGGCCTAGGTCAGCCGCCTCCAACATGTGACAAATACGAGTCCTTTTTGATGGCTGCACTTTAAATTTATGCTTCAAAAAGCATTCCCATGATGGGCCAGAAGACACTGACCAGACTTTTTCATTTTAACTACTTGGGGAGCTAAAGCCAGAGAACACCAAGTTCAAGCACAGCCTTTGCTATTATAGGGCAAGTTTGCAGTCAGCTTAGGCAACTTTGTGAGACTTACTCTCAAAATAAAAGTTAAAAAGAAGACTTGGTATCTACTCACAGGTACAGCCCTTGCCTCATAGGCACAAAGTCCTGGGTGTTATTTCCAGCATCAAAAGAAAAATAAACAAAAGGTGAAAAAAAATTACTACAACATTCCAAGGAACACAACCTCACAACCAGAACACACAAGACATGTAAGATAAGACACCCCTATGTGACAGCTCAACCAACCAATAGTAAAACCAGATTCTTAAAAGGTTTGTAGCTTAGCCAGGTGGTGGTGGTGCATGCCTTTAATCCCAACACTAGGGAGGCAAAAGTAGGTGGATTTCTGTAAGTTTGAGGGTAGCCTGGTCTACAGAGTGAGTTCCAGGACATGCATGTAAAGCCCGATTCTGTGTTACCCCCTCAGTACAGTTCGCGCGACAATGTACCGTATGCAAGTCGGGCAAGGGCCTGGAGATTGAAAGAACACACAAAGAGACCTGGGTCTTTCGAAAGGAGATCAGCCGAATGCCGTTTATTCAACCTTGGGGAAAACCTTATTTACCTCACTGCTGCACAAGGATTTCCACCCAGGCAGGTGGGAAATTACCACACCAAAGATGGAGTCAACAATGCCCTACAAGCTAATCACCAGGCGGGGCAGAGGGAGCACAGGAACAATGTTTTAGCTGGCTGACCAGAAACTGTCCTCAAGACGTACCCCAGGGCCGGGCAGTGGTGGCGCACGCCTTTAATCCCAGCACTCGGGAGGCAGAGGCAGGCGGATCTCTGTGAGTTCGAGACCAGCCTGGTCTACAAGAGCTAGTTCCAGGACAGGCTCCAAAACCACAGAGAAACCCTGTCTCGAAACCCCCCCCCAAAAAAAAGACGCACCCCAGGAAGAAGGGTCGACCCCCGGGCCCTACACAAGCCAGGACTGTTTCACAAAGAAAGCCTGTCTAGAACACCCCTGAAATCATCTCCAACAAAAACCATACCCCCCACATTCCAGCTATTGGACAGTATACTTGCAGGTACACCCAGCCCAATAAGGCAAAAAGAAGGATTCAAAAACAAAAAGTAAAGTGTCGTTATTTGCAAATGGTAGATGACAGATGACTCTATAGGTCAGTTGTTAGAAAAAGAGTTTGGTAAGGTTGCTGCACATAAAAATCAGTTCACAAGCCGGGCGGTGGTGGCGCACGCCTTTAATCCCAGCACTTGGGAGGCAGAGGCAGGCGGATCTCTGTGAGTTCGAGACCAGCCTGGTCTACAAGAGTTAGTTCCAGGACAGGCTCCAAAACCACAGAGAAACCCTGTCTCGAAAAACAAAAAACAAAACAAAAAAAAAAAAAACAAAAAACAAAACAAAACAAAACAAAACAAAAATCAGTTCACAAGCAGCAATGTTTCTGTAGAGTATAAGAAATAAAATTGGGCTGGGCAGTGGTGGCTGTTAAGAAAAAATAATAAGGGGCTGGAGAGATGGCTCAGTGGTTAAGAGCACTGACTGCTCTTCCAGAGGTCCTGAGTTCAATTCCCAGCAACCACATGGTGGCTCACAGCCATCCATAATGAGACCTGGCACCCCCTTCTGGCTTGCAGGCACACATGGAAGGAATGCTGTACACATAAAAAATAAATAAATATTTTTTTTAAAAGTAAGATGGACAAAAAAAGAAAAAGAAAAAATAATAAGAAAAGGGGTAGCAAGTATTCCAATCAGGTCAAATTAAACCGAATCAAAATGCCCATCATTTTATTCAGTAAGATGCTCTTGGGTGGCTGAGAACGTGGCGGGAGACAGAAAATCAGGGAGCCAATCAGACTGGAAACCACGTGTTTCTCCTCTAGGAGCCCTCTTAAATAGCCTGTGGGAGTGGTCCTGACTCCCCCAGGGAGAGATCAAGACCTGGCATGCTGGGATTTGGAGTCAAGACTAAAGCGACTCCCAGGACAGGGAGAATGGAATGGATGCCAGGGGCTGGAGACTATGCTCCCAACTTAACATTCCAGACTCTTTGGATATAGGGGACAGGAAATTGAAGTGATAATTATGACAAACAATTTAGACTCTCTTTGGAAAAAGACTCAAGTCTGGCTACTTCCTGCAGGCATAGCGATGTGGGGAGGGGAGAGCTGGGTGTTGGTGGATCCACGTCCAGCAGGTGGTGTGGCTAGAGAGGCATCCTGTCTGCCGTCACTCTGGAGACACCAGGCATTTGTTTCTTGAGGGAGATAAGAAGGCAGGTCTAGGAGAAAAAAAAATATTGTTATTACTGAACCTATGAAATAGGGCTAGCCATGAGATGAGACACAATAGCAGATGAAACCAGATTTTAGGTGGCAGGTGTCCTTGATCCAGAAAAGTTGGTGCCAATGGTGGGGTCCCAGGAACTGGTACAGGTGCTCTGGTGTTGTCCTGGGAGCATTTTGTAGGTTGGTTTTGAGTAAGCGGCAGGAGTAACCTAAAAAATATGCTTAGAACTGAAATTAAAAACTTTGGATTTTACCAGACCTGATTTTGGTGTAGCAAAAGAACTTTTCCAGGAACCTGTAGCAAAAGGCTATTACTTTAGGTTAGAATGCTATTAGAGTAAATTGGGAACTCTGAACCTCTGAAGATTGAAACCTGTTAGTGGCACATGCCTTTTATCTCACCATTTGGGAGGCAGAGGCAGGCAGATCTCTGTGAGTTCGAGGCCAGCCTGGTCTACAAGAGCTAGTTCCAGGACAGGTTCCAAAGCTCCACAGAGAAATCGAGAGAGAGAAAGAAAGAGAGAGAGAACTGATTGTTTAAAAAAAATACCACTTAGAAAACAATGAAAAGAATAGAGTGTCTAGAAATCAGTCCAAGGGACATTCTGTGCCAGCTGGGAGCAGAATAGATAAAGAATGATATTGTACTGTAATTATCACAAACTTGACATTTCCCAGCAGTACAAGCTTATATCCATGGCACAGTGGAGGTCAGAGTGTGAATGGAGGGTTTTATAGGCTAAAAGCAAATTGGTACAGATGCAGTCCTTCTCAAGACTCAAGAAAAATGTCTTCCCTCCCACACCCCTCTCCTTCCTTCCTCCCTTCTCTTTTTATGCTTTTTTGTTTTTGTTGTTGTTTACTTGTTTGTTTTTGAGACAAGGTCTTGATCCCTGGTTGGTCTGGAACTCACTGAACAGCCAGGTTGACTTTGAATGTGTACTGAACTGCCCGCCTCTACCTCCAAACATGGATGAATTTGCACCAATTATGATGGATCCTCATGCCCAAGGTTTTCTGAGTCTGCAGTTTAGAGTGGAAACAAATATGTAGCCAGCTTTCTGTGCAAGGCGTTGCCTGTTTTAAGACATTCCTCATTTTATATAAATTGTAATAAACCCGAAACGATGCTTACGGAAAACCAAACACGGTACCTAGTTGTCTTCAAGGTGATCTTCAACTTGGAGAATCTCCTTGAGCACGAAATGATCCAACCAGACAGGAGATAATAGCGTCTTTGTGGATGATGAACTTGTGTGGACTAAAGAGCAGTTCTGACTCCATTGAGAGGGCTCTGTGTCACTGAGATGTTCGGCTCGTCTCATTGAAGTTAGCAATGTTTTCACGGTCCTGAACTGGAAACCATCACATGTATTTCTAGCTGGTGACCCTCCATTTTGTGACCTTGTACTACTCTTGCTGGAGGTAACCTCCATGCAAGTATGCAAGTGTAGGTGATCTCATTTTCATTGCTGTTCCTGAAAGGACACAAATTGAGAAAAGATATGGAATCACAGAGACTGGTATGGAAAATCACCCCCTTAGACTCTAGGGAAACACCCTGGGCATACCTGGAGGAATCTAAGTTGACATACCAGAGACACTTGTACCGCCATGTTTATTGCAACATTATTCATAATATCCAAGACATGAGATCAACCCAGATGCTCATCAACAGGTGAATGAATGAATTAAAAAAAGAAAGATATATAGAGAGAGGATAGCTTCATTCAGCAGTGAAGAAAAATTAGATTATGTCATTTGTAAGAAAATGGATGGTACTGGAGACCATCATGTTAAGTGAAATAACCAAACTTGGACAAATATCTTGTTTTCTCTCATATAAATGATCTTAGATTTAAATATATAACATACATATTCATATATAACATATATATGATATAAAAGTAGAAAGGGCTATGTAAGGGAATAAATGAGCTTAAAATGTGAAGTAAGAACAAGAGGGTAATAGAGTTTAAGAAAAATACTATGTATTTTCTCTCATATGTGGCTCTAGATTTAAATACATTTTCATATGCATGCACACACACACACACACACACACACACACACACACACACAGTGGTTTAAATAAGAATGGCCCCCATAGGCATCAGGGAAGCCAGGCCCAGTGGCTGGTGCTCTCCTCTCTCTCTCTCTCTCTCTCTCTCTCTCTCTCTCTCTCTCTCTCTCTCTCTCTCTCTCTCTCTCTCTCCTGCCTGCAGATCCGGATATAAAACTCTCAGCCACTTCTCCAGCATCATGTCTGCCTGCATGCCATCTTGCTCCCTGCCATGAGGATAATGGACTGACAGCTTTGAAACTCTAAGCAAGCCCTAATTAAATGCTTTATTTTACAAAAGTTGGCATAGTCATGGTGTCTCTTCACAACAATAGAACACTGACACTGAATATATATGTGTGTATATATATACATATATATATGTATATATATATATTCCTGTTATTGTTGTTAGACCATGGACACCCCCATACTTTCTGTCTTTTTCCTAGAAGTCGAGTCACGCCCCACCCCTTCAGCTGACAGGCTCCTGCTGTGAAAGAGCTCACAGATATGGTGAGGAGGACCATGCTAGTGTTACAAATACGCTTAATGTCTCAAAGAGAGAGAGCACAACTCCATTTAAGTGTCTGAACCGAACTTTACTCTGGATCTTCAGGGTGTGCTAGGAGAGCAAACAGACAGGAAGGGCACTATTTTTATTCTTTTTTAAAAACATTATTCATGGGGCTAGAGAGATGGCTCAGAGGTTAAGAGCATTGCCTGCTCTTCCAAAGGTCCTGAGTTCGATTCCCAGCAACCACATGGTGGCTCACAACCATCTGTAATGGGTTCTGGTGCCCTCTTCTGGCCTGCAGGCATACACACAGACAGAATATTGTATACAAAATAAATAAATATTTAAAAATATTATTCATATTACTTTTGTTATTATAGTATAATTACATCAAACCCCCTTTCCTTTCCTCACTTCAAACCCTTCCATAGTACCTTCCTTGACCTCTTTCAGATTCATGGCCTCCTTTTTTTTAGTTGTTGTTTAGGAATATACATGTATATTCCTAAATACATCAACACAACCTTCTCAGTCTGTATATGTTGTGTGTATATGTATGTTTTCAGAGCTGATCACTTGGTATTAGTGCCAGGGTCCAGTGCCAGCCCCAACATAAACTATCTCCCTGGACCAGAGGGGAGGCGTGGGATTAAAGACACAACTCATATGGCTTTACCAGGAGGAAGATTCTCAGTGATCCCTCATGAAGTCCTAAGTTCACATCCTGAAAATTCTCCCATTTATTCTCCAAACAGCCTTATATACCAAAACATAAGCTGAGGGGAAAATACTTTTTTTTTTTTTTTTTTTTTTGATTTTCGAGACAGGGTTTCTCCGTAGCTTTTGTTTCCTGTCCTGGAACTAGCTCTTGTAGCCTAGGCTGGGCTTGAACTCACAGAGATCCGCCTGCCTCTGCCTCCTGAGTGCTGGGATTAAAGGAGTGAGCCACCACCGCCCGGGCGAAAATTCATCAGCGTTCTGTTTCCTAGGTAACCAGGTGAATGTATCTGGTCACGTCCACGTCTATGTATGCCTGCTCTGTTGCGTCTTCCTGCTCTGTACACGTAGCTAAATTAACATCTCTTTTCAGGCATCCTCCAAATTACAAAGAAGGCGCAGAACAACATCCTGACCCTTTGTTAGGGTAGCAACAGCCTGTCTGGAAGACCACCTCAGGTGCAGCAGGGGCCAACTATGGCCTGAGATTCTGGCCGCAATACCGTGTAGAAATATGTGCCCACATATTAGAAGATCAACTGATGTGCTCCTCTCTGGTGAAAGACTATTTCCCCTGTTCTCCGCATTTCTTAGTTGCCTCTGGTTTTTGTGTAGAACTGAGGCCTCATAGGCTTTCCTTGGTCCTCTTTGTCGTGTCTATTGTTCTTGTTCAGCTCCTGTTTAGGTCATCATGTTGGTGAGACTTTATGGGTGCAGCTTTTGATGTTCCTAGGAGACACAGTCTCACAGCAAACTCCCCAATCCTCTGGATCCTATAATCTCTCTGCCCACTCTTTCAAAATCACTCCTGAGCCATAGGTGCAGGATCTGAATTGTAGATGTTGCTCTTGGAATGGGTTTTTTTTGTTTTTGTTTTATACTAAATCAGGTGGTGACTGTCTTTCCACCATTGTCTGGGGTTTGACCTCATGGTCTTATTCCCTTGGCTAGTCTCAAAAGAATTGGTACATAGGATATGAAGGAAGAAAGGAAAAAGGGTCACTGTTCCAAGGGGAGAAGATCAGTATTGCAGGTCATCAAATTCCTGGAATGTAACAGATGGCTTTTTTTTTTTTTTTTTTTTTTTTGGTTTTTCGAGACAGGGTTTCTCTGTAGCTTTGGTGCCTGTCCCGGAACTAGCTCTGTAGACCAGGCTGGCCTTGAACTCCCAGAGATCCGCCTGTCTCTGCCTCCCGAGTGCTGGAATTCCTTGTCATGAACACAAATGTTGTGGCCAGTCCATGGGGACCCCAAAAGACCACCGGGGAGACCAACTCACCGAAATGCAAAAACCAGGTTTATTGTGTGCACAATACAAGCCGACAGGGACCTCATCAAAGCAACTGGCACAGCAGTGGCAAGAGGAGGTCCCCCGCCCTTCTACAGGGCGTTATTTAAAGGCAAAAACCAGAAAAGTTACATTAGCAGGGTGTGGGGTGACACTTTCAATCCTGATTGGCTCGTGTCTAGGGACTTTTATTTTCAAACCTCACCCGTTGCTTGTCAAGTTTTCTTATTGGCTTACTTTCCAGGAGGGGATATTCTGCGCTTATCTGTACTTTCCAGATGGCTACCTTGTTACTTTTGCCCCTGGCCATTTTTGAGAACTAAAATGTTTTACAGGAAACAGCTTACACAAGACACAAAATGGAGGCAGAGGACAAAATGGAAGAACTTTGGTTCTTCAATAATATTTGTCTTAGTTAGGGTTTCTATTGCTATGACAAAACACTATGACCAAAAAGCAAGCTGGGGAGGAAAGGGTTTATTGCTTTTCATCATTGGAGGAGTCAGGACAAAAACTCAAACAGGGCAGGAACCTGGAGGCAGGGGCTGATGCAGGTGCCATGGAGGGTGCTGCTTACTGATTTGTTTCCCCTGACTTGCTCAGCCTGCTTTGTTTTAGAACCCAGGACCAGCAGTCCAGGGATGGCCCCACCCACAATGGATTGAGCCCTTCCTGCACTGGTCACTAATTGAGAAAAGAACTTACAGCTAGATCTCATGGAGGCATTTCCTCAGCTGAGGTTCCTACCTCTCTGATGACTGTTGCTTGTGTCAAGTTGACACAAAAATGCTGGGCAGTGGTGGCACACACTTTCAATACCAGCATTCAGGAGGCAGAGGTAGGTGGATCTCTGTGAGTTCAAGGCCAACCTGGTCTACAGAGTGAGTTTCAGGACAGGCTCCAAAAAAGGCTACATAGAGAAACCTTGTCTCGAAAAACCAAGAGAGAAAGAAGTTGACACAAAACCAGCCAGTACAGTATTTGATGAAAAGACTCATATTTAATAGTTCTTGCAGTAGCAAGGCTCTGGTACTCCCAATAAAGCTAGTTGTTGGTCTCACCTTCATTTCCATTGAAACTGTCAGTTTCTCACCATCTGTTTGTTACAGTAATTATTTAGTTTGGTATTGATGTTTTTGAGAAACGGTTTCTCTGTGTATCCCCTGGCTGTCCTGGAACTTGTAGACCAGGTTAGCCTTGAACTCAGAGATTCATCTGCACCTGCCTTCTAAGTGCTGGGACTAGAGGTATATGCCACCACTGCCTGACTTTGAGTAATTTTTAAAATGAGGCCACCATAATGTGGGAAGTCTTTCTGTTTCTGTATGATTATTTGGATTTGGCAGCCGGGAAACGAAAGTACGGTTTCAGTTTACACCACCACATCTCAATAAGCATGTCCCTATGCCGGGCAGTAGTGGCGCACGCCTTTAATCCCAGCACTCGGGAGGCAAAGGCAGGCGAACTCTCAGTGAGTTCGAGGTCAGCCTGGTCTACAAGAGCTAGTTCCAAGACAAACTCCAAAGCTACAGAGAAACCCTGTCTCGAAAAACTGGCCCACTGTAGCCCCTCGGGGAACTGCTCCATCCCTGCCTGGGACTGGCTGCTCTTGGGACCCGCTGCCTGCCATAGCTCAGGAACCTAGTGGCATGGTCTCGGGACCCACTGCCCACTGAAGCCACTTGGGGATCCACAGAAATTTACTTTTACCATAGCACTTGTCTTAAGGCTTTGTCTTGGCAAACTGTCCCAATCATATAACCAACAACTCTAAAGCAATGAGTACAACAGAAATCTTCCAAGATAGAAAAGTCAGGAAAGACAGAAAGCAAGATGAGCAGGGACACATGGACTTCTGGAACCCTATAAGGAAGCACAAAACTTCAAATTATTCAAAGAAAAAAAATTATTTCAGAACAATCATTATCTTTTCAAAGCAATATGATTTAGCGTTAATTTATCATTAAAAAAGCAGCATAAATATAGGAAAGGTGGGTCAGAGGATTAGACTCTTGGACATAAGATTGTAAAGAGTCCAGAGAGCGCAGATGACCCCTTTGACCTGCATGCAGCATCGGGTGACAACCTCATGAAAGACACTGAAAAAGCTGTGTCCTTGATTTGAGTTTGACCTTTCTCAAACCAGAGTGTGGTTGGGCTAAAATAAGAAAAGAATCTTCCAAGGTCATGCTGTAGCTTATGGCTTACAAAATCTGGAAGAGGTTTTGCCCTAAGCTTCTCAGCAATGCTGACAAATCCATGGAAGAATTCACCTAAGGTAGTGCCACTGATGAGGAACAATCTTATTGTTTGGGGGTGGAAACATAGTTTAAAGACATGTCATTTAATTTTTATAACACAATTTGTTTCTGAAGGGAAAAGAAATCCAATACAGTGATTCACTAAATTAAATTTTTATTGAAGAAACATCCTGTTAGGGAAAACTTCTTTTCTTTTTTTTTTTAATTTATAAAATAAAGTTTATGGGCATTGGTGTTTTACCTGTTTGTATGTCTGTGTAAGTGCGTCAGAAACCCTGGAACTGGAGCTACAGATGTAAGCTGCCATGTGGGTGCTGGGAATTGGAGTCCCCATATATTAGAAGCATTTTAAGCAATGAGTTATTACATGCTTAGTGGCTTCCCCAGTTTGTGCGGTGGCTATCAAGAATCCTAAATATGTATCAATTGTCACATGCATATATCTTAATTTGCCAAACTCTGCAATATGAGCAACATCCATTTGCCATAAATTATTAGAAAATAGTCCTTGGTGATTTATTCCCAGATGAGGTACAGGCAAATACTGTGGGCATAAATCACATTGCTTAACAATTTGGAGAGCAGCTTCTCTTGTTAATCCAAATTGTTTTCTTAAATTTATACTATTCTGATGATGCAGAGCATGTGATTGCTGAGCAAGCTCAACCTGAGATAAAGCAATTATTTTTGTAAGCTTATTAGCTAAAGCATTACCTTCAGCTAAAGGACCAGGAAGATTTGAATGCGCTCCAATATGCCCTACAAAACATGGCAAGCTTCTTTGTTGTATGGCATTTTTAATTTTCTGGAACATCTTAATTCACTTATTCCTGGTCCCAATACGTGGGACAGTTTCTAGGGCTTGAAGAGCATTAAATATATATTGGCTGTCAGTATATAGATTAAGTGCCTTATTTGCAAAAGGCTGAAACACTATAGCAACAGCTCATAGTTCAACTGTTTGAGCAGAGGCCAGTTCTGTTTGCACTACATGTCCTTCACCATTAACCACATACACAGCTCTTCCATTGGAAGAACCATCTGTAAAAATTAATATAACATCCTTTAAAGGATCTTTTACTACAACTTTAGGAAATAATAAAAGAATATAGTTGTGCAAATTGCAACAATGGATCAGCTGGGAAAAATTATTAATCTGGCCTTCAAATTGAGCAAACACAATTGACCAAGAATCAATATTTTGAAATAACAATCAATCTGTTGTTTAGTATAAGGAACATTGATCACAGCTGATTCTCTGCCAAAATATCTCCTAGATTCCATTCTGCTCTTCTGTGCTAAGCAAGCTACTGCTTCAAAATAAGGGTTTAATACCTTAACTGGTGAAACAGGAAGATGTAGCCATAAAAACAGACCATTTTGCCGTAATACTGCTATAGGGGTAAGTTTTATAGGTAATATACATGCTTGCCAAGGCTGATTATAATTAATATAATTATGTTTCTGTATAGCATACTCTACCTAGGTGAGTACCTGTCTGGCAGCTCTGTAAGCTGTCTAGTGGAATTTGAATCACTGCTCCCTTTAAGAATTTCACTTACTAGCCGGGCAATGGTGGTGCACGCCTTTAATCCCAGCACTCGGGAGGCAGAGGCAGGAGGATCTCTGTGAGTTCGAGACCAGCCTGGTCTACAGAGCTAGTTCCAGGACAGGCTCCAAAGCCACAGAGAAACCGTGTCTCACCAAAAAAAAAAAAAAAAAAAAAAAAAGAATTTCACTTACTCCAGGACAGGAAACCCTGACTTGAAAAACCTTAGTGGCTCAAGGTCTCCCTTAACCTTAAGTAAAGTTTCAGCCATTGGATGTTTTCTTAAAAGTCTGTAATCTCTCTTTCTAATTCAAGTTGCAAATCTGCCTAGCCAATAGACTTAAAGCCCTTACATTTTCACAGACACCTGGCTGGGCCTGGAGCTGCAGTTCATTTTTTGCAGCTTGGCTGTCAGGCTGGAAATCAGGATCTTGGCTTGCAGCTGAAGCTGGACCTCACAGTGGGGCGCAAGTCATGCTCTCTCTGCTGCTTGGCTGTCCTGCCTGGGTACTTGGGACCAGGAGGCCAATACCTCATTGCCTGCTCTGCCTGGGCTGGATACAGGCCAAGTTCAGCAGTACTGCCACAGTCCAACATTAGAGGCAGCTGACAAATTTCACTCAGATTCTCAGGTGTCAGCCATTGCAGCAACTTTGAGATTGATGCATCCATAAGCTTAGGCAGGTATAGCCATGCTGATTTTTACTATCCTTGCTTTTTTATTTTAAATTTTGTAATCACGCCGGGCGGTAGTGGCGCACACCTTTAATCCCAGCACTCGGGAGGCAGAGGCAGGCGGATCTCTGTGAGTTCGAGACCAACCTGGTCTACAAGAGCTAGTTCCAGGACAGGCTCCAAAACCACAAAGAAACCCTGTCTCGAAAAACAAAATAAAACAAAAAAAATTTGTAATCACAAAATTAGGAGAATTCCTGAATCCTTTCCTGTGGAGGCCCAGAAATGTGATCCTATTTCCATGTTGACCAAAGGTCAGAGGGTTTGGAACTTTCCTCTAGTTCCTTCAAGGTTATGGTGCTTCTACCTCAAAACAAAGGTCCCACACAGTTGTTTAACGGACAGTTCTGCTCACACAAGGTTATAGTCAACAGGTGTGGCTAATATCCAGACCTTGTGCTCCAGGAATAGAGAAGTAGATGTTTCTACCTCAAACAAAAGTCTAAGAATCCAAAGAAGTTCCAGTTTCCTTTATGGAAATAACTTGGGATTCCACCTAGGGAATGGTTTGCCTACAGAATGTTTTGGTCTAGAGTATAAGCATGACTTGTTTTGTTCTGGCAACAGAATGTTTAACTTTGAATGTAGCCCACGACTTTTAATTAGTATATTCATTTCCTTGTATCATGTTAATGCAGTCTTTTGTCTTACTCCTACTTTTGGGTGATGTGGGATTTCCCTCTGTATGCTGTGATTAGTGGTAATGCATAAAGAACTGCTTTGAGCCAATAGCAGAGTAGGGCGGGGCAGAGCAGAGCTAAGTGGGGAAAACTAAATGGAATGCTGGGAGAAAAAAGGGCAGAATTGGAGAGAAGCAATGGAACCACTGGAGACAGACGCTGGGAACTTTACCTGGTAAGCCACTGTCACGCGGCAATACACAGATTAATAGAAATGGGTTAAATTAAGATGTAGGAGTTAGCTAATAAGAAGCTAGAGCTAATGGGCCAAGCAGTTATTTAAATAGTATGGTTTCTATGTGATTATTTCAGTTCTGGGTGGCTGGGACAAACAAGTGGCCTCCCTACTACATTTGGGGTCTGGTGTATTTTAAGCATTTGGAAATTAGACATGGGTGAATTTTCAGACTCACGGAAATTCCCTCCTAATACTATCCTGTATGTTTCATTTGCGTCTTCATCTTTTGTACTGTATTTCTAAATCCCACGTCCTTACCCTGGCAGAGGTGTTTTTGTCGAGGCTGGTCCCTGACACTCTCCTCTGTTAAAAGTCATAGATTTATCCATATAGGTTCCTTGGCTCGTGGGTCAATTAGCCTCTAGACATTTCCATTGACAGACTCCAAGTGCTGACTGGGGGAGGTATAGCCCTTCAAACTTTCTTGTCTTCTGTGTTTCCTGGCTCCACTGCGCAGTGTGGGTCAGACTCAGCTGGCTACAGCACTTGTGCGTGGACTGCCACGATCTCAGTGATAACCCAGGCCACTGCTAAGCCAAATGCCACATTCCCTTCATTCTTCCCACTGGCTCAGTAGCAACAGAGGCTGCAACTAGGTGACCAGAGCACTGCTGCTTGCAAGGGGGGAAGACGCACTTTGACCTCTCTGAGTCCTGGAGCAGCTGGACGCTGCCAGCACAGGGACAGGAACATAATATTTACAAACTCTAAAAATATCTTGTTTCTGCTCCATGTCAGCTCCTCTATCAAAATACATCCAAACAACTGTACAGACAGTTGAATACTATTTCCTTGTCCCATATTTACAAATATTTACAGTTTTACTCCCCAATTTTTGCCCCTCCTTTCTCTTTCCTTTTTTATTATCTAGTATTTATTTCTGAGCACTCATTATTCAGCTCTACATTTGCAGTGCAATTTCTTTATGCGAGGTCCCTCATGTACTTCCCTTTACACCTGGCCACACTTCTGTGCATTTCAGGGTTCACCAGTCACCCCCACATTGTGGCATCATATGTTGGGGATCAGCCTCTACAAAAATACCATTAGTCAGGGTAGGGGCATGGGGATTAGAAATATAAGTACAGAGGTAAAAAATGTGGAAATAATAAAACAGAAAACATAGGATAGTACTGGGAGGGAGTTCTAGTGAATACTGAAATCACCCACATTTAATTTCCAATAGCTTAAAATGCCCTGATCCCAAGAGGTAGGAATAAAATTTTTTTAAAAAACTGCATTAATATGCTACAAGGAAATGAACAGACCAGTTGGAGGTTGCAGGCCACATCCATAGTTAAATATTCTGTTGCTAGAACAAAACAAGTCACACTGACACCCTAGACAAAACATTCTGTAGGCAAACCTCTCCCTGGGTGGAGTCCAAAGTTATCTCTTTAAGGGAACTGGAACCTTAGTTCGATCCTTAGACTTTTGTTTGCAGTAGAAACATATCTACTTCTCTACTCTTGAAATACCTGGTCTAGATATTAGCCACACCTGTTGACAATAACCATGAGTAAGCAGAACTCTCTGATCTAAATCTAGATGGGACCTTTGAGGTAGAAATGCAATTACCTTGAAGGAATAAAGGTAAGTTCCAACTCTCTGACCTTTGGTCAAAGTGGAAATGAGCTCACATTTTTGGGCCTTCACAGGAATGGTGTAGATAGGATTAAGAGGGGGACAGAATTGGGTGAGGACAAGATGGCTCAGCCAGTAAAAAGTTGCTTGCCACTAAGCCTGGTAGCCTGAATTCAATCTCTTGAACACATATGTTTTCGGGTTTCTATTGTTGAGATGAAACACCAGGACCAAAAGCAAGTTGAAGAGGAAGAGGTTTATTTGACTTTTACTTTCACATCAAAAGAAGACAGGACAGGAACTTAAACTGGGCAGGAACCTAGAGGTGAGAGCTGCAGAGGCCATGGAAGAGCAGTGCTTACTGGTTTGTTCCCCATGGCTTGCTCAGCCTGCTTTCTTTTTTCTTTTTCTTTTTTTCTTTTTTTTCTTTTTTAATTTTTGGTTTTTCGAGACAGGGTTTCTCTGTGCCTTTGGAGCCTGTCCTGGAACTAGCTCCTGTAGACCATGCTGGTCTCGAACTCACAGAGATCCGCCTGCCTCTGCCTCCCGAGTGCTGGGATTAAAGGTGTGCGCCACCACCGCCCGGCCTCAGCCTGCTTTCTTATAGAACCAAGGACCACCAGCCTACATGGTTACTAGTTAAGACAATGTCTTTCAGGCATGCCCACAGCCCAATCTTATGAACACACTTCCTCAACTAAGGCTCCCTCCTCTCAGATGACTATAGTTTGTGTCAAGTTGACATAAAACTAGCCAGCACCCCACACAAATTTGGAGAGAGTAAATCAAGTCCACAAAGTTGTCATCTGACCTCAAAAATTCACACATCATACTTATACACATCTCTTTCTCATACACACACACAAACAAACACACATGCACACAATTATCAAAAATAAAATAAATTTCGCCGGGTGGTAGCGGCACACACCTTTAATGCCAGTACTCGGCAGGCAGAGACAGGTGGATCTCTGTGAGTCTGAGGCCAGCCTATTCTACATGAGCTAGTTGCAGGACAGGCTCCAAAGCTACAGAGAAACCCTATCTTGAATAAACCAAATAAATATGGTGTAGGAGGTTCTTCTGTTTGTGTGTTGCTTTCATTGGTTGAATAAAGAGACTGCCTTGGCCTTTTGATAAGGCAGCCCTTAGGTGGGTGGAGTAGACAGAACAGAATGCTAGGAAGAAGGCAATGTGGCAGACGCCATGATTCTCCTGCCCGAGATGGACATAGGTTAGAATCTTGCCGGTAAGCCACAGTCACGAGGTGATACACAGATTTAGTAGAAATGGGTTAATCAAGACGTGAGAGTTAGCCAATAAGAGATGAGAGCTAATGAGCCAGGCAGTAATTTAATTAATACAGTTTCTTGTGTGGTTATTTCAGAGGTTAAGCTAGCCAGGCAGTGGGACTTAGCCCGCTCCTTCTACTACATAAATAAATAAATGAATAAAATTTAAAGAAGACAGGAAGGCACTAAAAGGAGAAAGAGAAAGAACGAGGAGGAGGGCTCAGTGAATTCTTTTTTTTTTTTTTTCAGTTTTTTGAGACAGGGTTTCTCTGTGGACCAGGCTGGTCTCGAACTCACAGAGATCCGCCTGCTTCTGCCTCCCGAGTGCTGGGATTAAAGGTGTGCGCCACCATCACCCGGAGGCTCAGTGAATTCTTATACTCTTGTACTGACTGTTCTTTTTTATTATTATTTATTTATTTATTATGTATACAATATTCTGTCTGTGTGTATGCCTGCAGGCCAGAAGAGGGCACCAGACCTCATTATAGATGGTTTGTGAGCCACCATGTGGTTGCTGGGAATTGAGCTCAGGACCTTTGGAAGAGCAGGCAATACTCTTACCCTCTGAGCCATCTCTCCAGCCCTGTACTGACTGTTCTTACAGAGGTCCTGAATTCAGTTCCCAGCATCAATATGGCAGTTCACAACTGTCTATCACTGTAGCCCCATAGGAGTCAATTCCTTCTTCTCGTTGTGCAAAATCTGCTTGTGCAAATGTATATTCACATAAACTCCCATATACATATGTAAATATCTTTGGAGAAAAAGAGAATGGGAAAGAAAAGGGAAGAACGTATGTGAAGTGAGTGGGGGCAACCTTGGTAACAGGTACAACCATGCATTCTAGAAAAGGAAAAAACCCATCATCACCTTAGAAAATGTTGGGCTGGATATTTCTTATTACTTTAAATTAATTAACTAATTAATATTGGTTTTTGAGACAGGGTTTCTCTGTCGCTTTGGTGCCTGTCCTGGAACTAGTTCCATAGACCAGACTGGCCTTGAACACACAGAGATCTGCCTGTCTCTGCCTGTCTCTGGGATTAAAGGCATGCGCTGGGTATTTTTACAAAGTTGTGGCTTGAGCACACTCAAGTTTGTCAGTGGAGATTGCATCTCCTTACTTCTCAATGTTAGTTTTGTGTCAAAGTCTCTTTTCTTTTCAATGGTACTGTGGTGGTTTCAGAGAAAATGGCCTCCAAGGGGAGTGGCAGTATTAGGAGGTGTGGCCTTGTTGGAGTAGGTGTGGCCTTGGAGGAAGTGCGTGGCTGTAGAGGCGGGCTTTGAGGTCCCATATATTCTCAAAACAACGTTTATTTCCTGCTGTCTGCAAGATGTAGAAGTATCAGCTACCTCTCCAGCACCGTGTCTGCCTGCCCTCCGACATGTTCTACTATGATGATAATGGACTGAACCTCTGAAACTATAAGCTGCCATCTCAATGAAATGTTTTCCTTCATAAGAGTTACCGTGGTCATGGTGACTCTGCATAGCAATAGAAACCCTAACTAAGACAAGTCCTTAACTACCTCCGGACCTATGGCCATCACAAGTCCACAGGCAGCAGAACCAAAGATGCTTCTGCACAGCTTCGGAACTCATTGTTGCTATAAAAACACATTTAAATTTTGTCATGTACTCAAGAAAGACAGTGCACTTGGGAGGTGGAAGCAGAAAAATCAGAACTTTCAGACTAGACTCTGTTTCAAAAACAAAGCAACGATAATAATGATAAATAAATTTTATCTTTTAGCGTTTGCATGACAGGTGATTCTAATAGAAAATTACTGACTACAGATGTAATGTGACCATTTACAAAGACTCCCTGCATAACATGCCCGCCCCCCCTTTCCAGATGAATTCCGAAGACTGAGGTCTCGCACCTGCTTTAAAAACAGCCTTTGACGTGAGATCACAGTCAGCTGCTTTTAGGATGCGCAGGCCCAAATATAAAATTACAGTAGCTATTTTCTTTGGGGAGAAAAATGCACATGATTTCATCATCACTGCTGAATCCCATTCTGCAACGAGGTGCATTTTCCCCCAGAGATTAAAAAGGTAAAAAATAGAAACTCTGAAGCTGATAAAATGTTTAAATGGAAGAAGGAAATAAAAGCATTCATGTCCTTCTAAAATGAAATAATAGTAAATTATAACAGCTTTCAATAGTTACTTTGCTCTTAGGAAAAGGATTTACCATGGCAACTAATGTATCACGTTGTTCTTCAACAGTTTCCAAGCCATACACACACATGCACGCTCACGCGCGCACGCACACACACACACAAGGGTGAGAGAGAAAAATGCACCTCTTAGACCTGTATTTGTTCAAACTGTAGTCAAAAAGCTAGCTAGTGGCAGAGTGATAACACAAATACAGGCATCACATATGCTGCGTGCTACTGTAGTTCTTCCTTTAAAAGAAAGCACATTAACCTTTGTCTTTGCTTTGTGTGTATGACTGTTTGGCATTCCCACACCAATGTGCACAGTGCCTGCAGAGGTCACACTCCTGGAGTGGAGTTAGACATGGTTGTGAACTAGCATGTGGGTGCTGGGAATTGAGCCCTGGTCCTCTGGAAGAACATCTCTCCATCTCCTTTACAAATAAGATTTATATGTACATATACATGTATGTGTGTGCATATGTGTGCATTTGTACATGTATTTGTGTGTCTGTACCCTCAGAGAGCAGAGGAGGTCAGGTTCTCCGGAGCTGGAGTCGCAGGCATTGGTGGGCCTTTCTGTGTCAGGACTGGGAACTGTACTTGGGTGGCTGGAAGAATAGTCCATCTCACTGGGCGGTGGTGGCGCACGCCTTTAATCCCAGCACTCGGGAGGCAGAGGCAGGCGGATCTCTGTGAGTTTGAGGCCAGCCTGGACTACAAGAGCTAGTGCCAGGGCAGGCTCCAAAGTACAGCGAAACCTTGTCTTGAAAAACTAAAAACCAACCCCTCCCCCCAAAAAAGAGTAGTCCATCTCTTAACCACAGAACCATTTCTGCAGCCCTAATGACTTACTTTCTAGACAATGCCGTCCATCATGTTTTGTAGATATGTTCACGATGGAAGATTTAGTTTAAGTGTCTTGGTCTCCTTCCTAACAGTTCGGGACTTATGGTTATTTAAGTATGAAAAAGATCTTTGGTAAATATTGTGGCAGGTCTGTCCTTTCATGGGATTTCTGAACTCTGAACTAGTGTTGTATTCTTGTTTTGCTTTGTTTTGCTTTGTTTTTTGACAGGGTTTCTCTGTGGAACAGTCCTGGTTGTCCTGGAACATGCTTTGTAAACCAGACTGGCCTCAAACTCACAGAGATTCATTCCCCTGCCTCTGCCTCCCAAGTGCTGGGATTAAAGACGTGTGCCACCACCACCTGGTCTATAGAGTTCTGTTTAGAAAATCCACAGGTTTTTCTGGCCCACATCATTATTAAACCTTAAAAGTCTCAACTAAAGCAGGATTTTGACAGAGGTAAGTCATCTGCTAACTATAATCTTTTAATTTTCTTTTGCAATTTGTAAACCACTCCTAAGATAATTTCAGATAATATCCCCATCCAGGAATTTAAAAAAACCTTTCTGTTTCTATTAAATGGAATTCTAGGAGAGGTGTATATATGATCTACCTAAGACATACACATTCTTAGCCCTGGCTACTATCATTTTGATAATTCATATTATATATTTAAATAAATGGTTAGATAACAGAGTCAAGAATGAGGAACTTTTAGAAATGATACATTCTTTACAGACTGGTAATGAGAAGTTAGCAGAAAGGATTCATACCATTGAAAACCTTAATGATAACCTTAATTTGACAGGCAAAATTCAATCCATGCCAATGGGTTATAAAACCTTACAAAATGGTACTGAGAGATTATCTAAAAGGATTCATACTGTTGAAATTGGCACTCAAAATCTGTTAAAATGTTATGATGAGCTAGCAGATAGAACATCACTCCTGGAAGGCAATCTACACACCATCCAAATAATCTCTAAGAATGAGAAGGTATCATTAATGGAAAAAATTAAAAACTTAGAATCACAAGTGCAGATGAGAACCAGAAATTAATTGATTTGATGATATCATTAGAAATACTCACAGGTCAAGAGATTCAGATTTTACAAAAGATGGTGATAAAGATCTGAATGGATTGAGGAACTTATCAGAACTGATAAGCAAGAAGAGGAGGTGCAGACAAAGGACAATAGTAAAGATTCAGCATCGCCAGTACCAGTACATGGTCAGAGATGACTTGCCAAGTGTTTAGTGATTTATCCTGATACTACCTCTGAAAAGCCAGAAAATACTCAATACCCAAAAGGATATACTGAATATAAATGGGAGCCTATATGTATGAAAAAAATCTAAAAGATATTAAGCAAGCAGTAGTATCTTATGTGAGGGAGTTGGTAAAGACGTGGACTTCAAGAAATAAGGTTGCTCCACATGACTGGTTTCACTAGTTTCAGCTGTGATAGACCATGGTCCAGCGCTTCAGTGGAAGAATTATTAGAGAAAGTTAAGGCCCTTGAACAGCAAGGTAGAGTCAGAAGTTTTAAAGCCTCCCAAGATCAAATTCTGGGTTAGGACCATTATGCTGATCCAGATAGTCAAGCTATATGCAATGAACACATCTTGTCCCTATGCCATACTGCAGCCTTGAATGCTTGGGACAAGATTCAAGAACTAAGAGAAAGGTTATGTAATGCCCAAGCGAACCCTTTAGTGACTTTTTGCAAAGATTAACTGAAGCTGTGCAAAGAGGGGTAGGAGATCCAGAAGCTAGATGAGTACTCGGTGAATCTCTGACGTTGGAAAATGCTAATTTAGAATGCAAAAAGATCCTTGGGCCCTTAAAGGTTAGATCAGCACCAATGAATGAATGGATATGGGACAGAAGAAAACGCACACCTTTAACCCCAGTAGCCACACTAGTCTGCCATAGAAAACAGGCAGTAGTGGTGTACACACTTAATCCCAGGCCTAGAGAGGAATGAGTAAAAGACAGGAGGAGACAGCTCTCAGGCACAGTCTCATTCTGAGATTCCTGGAGGCAGGATCGCCATTCAGACTGAGGTAGAGCTAAGAACCAGTGGCTGGTTGTTTTCCTTTTCTGACCTTCAGGTTGAACCCCAATTTCTGTCTCTGAGTTTTTATTAACTGTACTTCAACACTCTATGGCCGTGAGAAGAGAGGTTAGAGGAGGCCACAGCCAAGAGGGTATGGAGAGGCCACTAGAACATATACACCTAAGGAAAAGGATAAGGGTACCCACAGAACGACCCCACTGCAGAGGCTGTGGTGGACCAGTAGGGAACAATGGAGGACAAAGCACAAACTCAGGGTCCACAGTCATAGATGAGGCAAGGTAAATGACAGGAGTCCATGTCCCAAGAAAATGCAAGAGATGCTGAAGGCTGCAACTGCTACACTCAGAAATAGAACTGATGGAACAATGAGTCTCTATGTATATGTGTAATTTATTAGAGTAGATTACAAATTGTGGTCCAATTATTCCACCAATGCTGTCTCCCATTGGAAAGTCCAAGAACCCAGTAGCTGTTCGGTCCACAGTGCTGGATGTCTCAGCCAGTCTTCCGTCTATGCTGGAATGCTGAAGAAGTAGACGCTACTACCAGTGAAGGGTGGACCTGCCAGCGAGAGGAAGGGCATGCAGGCAAGAGTGAAATTTCTCCTTCCAGGTCCATTATATAAGCTGCCACCAGAAGGTGAGGCCCAGATTGAAGATGGATCTTCTTCCCACCTCAGAAGATCTGGATTTAAGGTGAGTTGTCATGCTTCAAGTGACTTAATTAATAATAAAAAACAATCCTCCACAGGGGTAACCATTCACTTGGGTTTTAGTTAATTCCAGATGTAGTCAAGTTGTCAGCCAAGAATAATCATCAGGGTAGGGCGGTGGTGGTGCACGCCTTTAATCCCAGCACTTGGGAGGCAGAGGCAGGTGGATCTTTGTGAGTAGGCAGGGGAACCTTTCCTTTCTTTCATTCATTTCCCCACTGTTCACATAGCAGATCACAGATGGTCGTAAGCCTGCATGTGTGTGGGTGCTGGAAACTGAACCCAGGTCTTCTGCAACCGAAGCGAGTGTCCCTAACCACCCATGGGCCACCTCTCCAGTCCCTGGCGATGGATGTGTTCCATTACAGTCTGTCTTGCTGCTCCAGCCATAAAAGGAAAGGCTGCTGTCCATCTGGGTCTTCTCTGCCTGGCCTCACAGGTAGTTCTGAAAACCACTCACAATGTCAGAAGAGTGTCAGGTCAGGATCAAGCGCCAGATAGCCTACTGTGCCAAAGACACTGAGGACTTGCTATCCTGGGAAGCTCTGGGGAAGCAGCTGCTTAGGGAAGTAAAAGGTGCTTCTCCTGCTTGGCAGCACACAGTGGCCCATCAGCACCAAGACTTCCGTCCAAGAGATTTCTGGGAGGATTCACCCTGCATGGTGGCGTAGAGACACAGCTCAAAAGCAAGCCATCCGAGCTAGACATGTTTCCTTTTCATGGTACTGTTTGGAGGACCACATTGGAGCCATACCTTTGACCCCAGTCTTCTCTGTCTGTTTTCTCAGTCATGAAATAACAACATTGCCTTCAGAGAAAAACCACATAAATATGCAAACTCTGGTTGGTTTTCTGAATGTCAGAGTCCTGAGACAGAATCTCTAGGATCTAAAGGTGTGCTTCTAGCAACTTCAGTTTTCTGCCATGATTCTGCCCGCTTTTTAATAAGGAAAAGATCAGAACATGCAGTCAGAGTCAGGGCTTCCCCTGCAGAGTATGGCTGGGAGGCTTCTAGGAAGAAGGGATGCTTTGGGGTGAGGAAAGGGTGGGGACTCAGAGCTGTGCTTCCTCTGTCCTCAGGCTTCAGTGGCGATGGGACTTGGTTGGCAAAGTTATTAAAGATAAATGCTCCGGCACATCCCGGTCTTACTGCTAAGAATCACCGAGTTAGATCCAATAATCTATACCTTGAATAAGCTTCCTGGAAGATTCTAAATGCACCAAAGTGTGGGAACCCGGTGCCTTTCCTGGAAGTCCCTCCCTTTCCCCTGTAATCTGATCACCTCTGGAAGGAGCTACCCTGCTCTCAGGGTAGCTGGGGGCTGCAGGACAGCAACACACATTGGGTCTTTGTCCCTTGTTCCGAGCACAGACCCTAAAGCCTTTGGGATCTCCTGAGTGATGAATCTTTTATTTAATAATAAAGATGGGGGTGTGCTCAAAAGGTTCAGGATGGGGGCTGATTACCAGAACAATCAGCCAAGAGTTTAAGGGACTAGAAATCTTAGCCCCTGTCTTAGTCAGTGTTCCACTGCTGTGAAAGGCACCATAACCATGGCATCTCTTATAGAAGAAAGCATTTAACTGGGGCTTCCTTATAGTTCCGCAGTTAGTTCGCTTTTGTCCTGTGGGAAGCATGTTGGCATGCAGCAGACATGGTGCTGGAGAGGTAGCTGGAAAGTCTGCCTTTGGATTCACAGGCAGCAGGAGAATATTAGGTCTGGCTTGAGATCTGAAACTCCAAAGCCTACCCCAGTGACACACTTCCTCTAGCAAGGCCACACCTCCTAATCCTTCTCCAGTAATGCCACTCCTTAATGGTCAAGCATTCAAATATGTGAGCCTGTGGGGGCCATTCTCTTTTTCTGGTTTTTCGAGGCAGGGTTTCCTAGTAGCTAAAGAGTCAGTCCTAAACTGGGCAGTGGTGGCGCACGCCTTTAATCCCAGCACTAGGGAGGCAGAGGCAGGTGGATCTCTGTGAGTTTGAGACCAGCCTGGTCTACAAGAGCTAGTTCCAGAACAGGCTCCAAAGCTACAGAGAAACCCTTGACTCGAAAAACCAAAGAGAGAGAGAGAGAAAGAGAGAGAGAGAAAGAGAGAGAGAGAGAGAGTCAGTCAGTCAGTTCTAGAACTCACTCTGTAGACCAAGCTGGTCTCAAAACTCACATAAATCCACCAACCTTTGCACTCATGAGTGCTGGGATTAAAAGTAGGCACCACCAATGCCCAGCGGGGGGGGGGGCATTTTTATTCAAAGTACCACAGTCCCATTCCCAACTTATGGGGAAAGTTGAGGGGCTAGAGGTTGAGTCCAGTCGTCAGTTCAGTGGCCAATGATTTAATGAATCTTACCTAATGATACTTTGTCAAAACCTTGAAGAAATGGGGCTTTGGCATTTTTTAATAATGGTGAACACTGAAGTTCTCAGAAAGTGGCTGTGATGGTCAGTTTGGCAGCACTAAGAATCACCTAGGAGACAGGGCCATGTTTCCAGAGAGACTTAACTGAGGAAGAAAGATCCATTCTGAATGTGGGCAGCACCATCTTACAGGTTGGGGCCCTGGGTTGGGTGAAAAAGAAGAAAGGAGAAAGGGAGCTAACACCAGCACTTACCTCCTGGTGCTTCTTGACTTGTTGCCTTAGGCAGGTTTCTATCCCTGCGCTGAAACACCATGACCACAGAAACTTGGGGAGGAAAAGGTTTGCTTCCTTACACTTCCACATCACTGTCTGTCTTTGAAGGAGGTGAGGGCAGGAAGCTGGAGGCAGGAGCTGATGCAGAGGCCCTGAAGGAGTGTTGTTTACCACCATGCTCCTCATGGCTCGCTCAGGCTGCTTTCTTATAGAACTCAGGACCAACAGCCCAGGGATGGCCCACACCAATGCTTAATTAAGAAAATGCCCCCACGGGCATGACAATATCCTGATCTTTTTTTTTTTTTTTTTTTTTTTTTTTTTTTTTTTTGGCCAGAAGAGGGAACCAGATCTCATTACAGATAGTTGTGAGCCACCTTGTGGTTGCTGGGAATTGAACTCAGGACCTTTGGAAGAGCAGCGAGGGCTCTTAACCTCTGGGTCATCTCTCCAGCCCCTATCCTAATCTTATATGGAGACATTTTCTCAATTGAGGCTCCCTCCTCTATGATGACTCTAACTTGTGTCAAGATGACATAAAACTAGACAGAAAAACTGTGTATCTCAGTCATTGCCTCCACCCACACGGTGACTGACTGTGTCCTCTGAACTGTGAGCCAAAACAGATCCTCCTTCCTTAAGTTGCCTTTGTCAGGTGTTTGTCACAGCCATGAGAAAAGTAACCAATGAACTGACATTCCAAGAGAGAGCCTGAATTCTTTAACCTGTAGACCTAATTTGAACTCCAGGTAAACAGGGTCGGAATTTAACTGAATTCACAGGGGAAGATAAGAGTGGCATCTGTTTAAGATGGAAAGATGGCTCATCAGTCAAGAGTACTCGTTGTTCTGGCAGAGAATCACGCTTCAGGTGGCTTCTAGGACCCACATGGCAGATCACAACCATCTGTAACTCTAGTTCCAGGGGACTTGACACCCTCTTCTGACCTCCATGGGCAGACATACATGCAAGCAAGATGCTCATGCCCATAAAATCATTAAATCTATAAAAGAGTGATACAATCCTACTGACCATAGAGTCACACCTGTGGTATTCTGGAATGAGAATGTCCCCCGTACACTCTGTTCCCCAGTCAGTGGTACTGCTTGGGGAAGCTCAGATGGAGTGCCTTGCTGGAGGAAATCTGCCACTGCAGTCAGGCTACAGTTTGTTCTTTCTGCTTCTTGCTGGAGGCTGGAATATCAGCTCTCAGCTCCCTGCTTTGTTTACCGTACTGCTTGCTGCTATGCCTCCGTGCCACAATGGATGCTTACCTCTCTAGACCCAGAAACCCAAATAAATGCTTTCTTCTATAGTTGTCTTGGTCATAATATTTTATCAAGATAAATGAAAAGTAATTAATACAAGGCCCATCTCTAACAAAAGACAGGTAGGTTAGAAAAAAGAGAAAAGACTAAACAATTATTTAATCAAAGTTTATGTGCAGCTGATATGATGGCACACATTAGGAATCCCAGCTCTCAGAAGATGGAGGCAGGAGGACCAGAAGTTCAAGCTCAACCTTGACTACAGATCAAGTTTGAGAGGCCAGACTGGGTCACGTGTGACATTTGGAATGAAGTTCCAATTATACAGAGAAGGCTCCCATTTTTTTTTTTTTTCGAGACAGGGTGTCTCTGTAGCTTTTGGTTCCTGTCCTGGAACTCTTGTAGACCAGGCTGGCCTCGAACTCACAGATATCTGCCTGCCTCTGCCTCCCAAGTGCTGGGATTAAAGGCGTGTGCCACCACCGCCCGGCTCCAATTTTTTTATTTTATTTTTATTTATTTATTTTTTTTTTGATTTTTCGAGACAGGGTTTCTCTGTAGCTTTGGAGACTGTCCTGGAACTCACTCTGTAGACCAGGCTGGCCTCGAACTCACTGTCTTTGCCTCCCAAATTCTGGTATTAAAGGCGTGCACCATCACCACCTGGCAAGGCTCCCAATTTTTTCAAAAATTTTTTATGGTTTATTTAACTTTATTTTATGTGCATTGGAGTAAAGGTGTCAGATCCCCTGCAACTGAATCTTCAGGCAACTGTGAGTTGCCATGTGGTTGCTGGAAATTGAACCTGGGTCCTCTGGAAGAGCAGTTAGTGCTCTTAACCGCTGAGCCATCTTTCCAGCCCCAAGACTCCTGATTTTTATGCTTAGACTCAGGGAAGCATGACTGTGTTTGGACAGAGAAGTTGCGGTAGTTTGAACGAAATTGGCTCCTATAATCTGGCCTTGTTGGAGGAACTGTGTTACTGTGGAAGTGGGCTTTGAGGTTTCCTATATTCAGAATACCGCCCAGTGACTCAGTTGACTTCCTGTTACTTGCAAGATGTAGGACTCTCAGCTATTCCTCCAGCACCACATCTGCCCACATGCCGCCAATCTCCCTGTCATGATGATAATGGACTGAACCTCTGAAACTGTAAGTGAGCCACCACAATTATATGTTTCCCTTATAAGGGTTGCCATGGCCATAGTGTCTTTTCACAGCAGAAATCCTGAGACAGAAGGTGTGATCTGAGTGGAACCCAGTCAGGCCTGAGTGTCTGTAGATCCCTCTTGGCTTTTCGATACAGCATTATTTCTTCACAGAACTCGTTATGAAATAAGGGTTATATGGCCTGGTATCAGACAAGGGAGATGACCAGCCAGGGGCAATTCAGGCAATGTTCTCGGGTATTGTGGCTTACTTTTGGAAAAGGGAATCTAGTTTCTATAAACCTCCCTTATAAAAAGTTGCTCTGCTATTTCTGTATCCATGCTTGTGTAAGTGTGTTCCACATGTGTGCCAGTGCCCAAGAAGGACAGAAGAGAGCATCGCACTCCCTGGGAGCAGACTGACGGGTGCTGGGGACAGAACTCAGGTCCTCTGGCAGAGCAGCAAGTGCTCCTGACCACTGAGCCACCTCTCCAATCTCATCTGTGAATATCCTGAGCAGAGGAGAGTCTAATTTCTGGTTCTAACTTCAGAAGGAAAAGGGAGAGTAAGACACAGAAGGACAGGGGGAAGTGAGAGTTTGCTTTTTGAAGCCTCGCTTCTGAGGCCCCAAGTGTCACACCCTGCGTTATTCTCTTCGGAGACCCAACCATCCTTGGGCACACAGCTGGGGTCACAGAATCGGTTGTTCTGTGGAGAAATGATATGCAGTTGGTGCATGCTGCACAGGGATTCTGTCGTAGTCCTCTCCTCCTTACCTCGGGTGACCTTTGAGGCACATTTCTTGTGGTTAAGACAGAAGTGGCAGCCACTCTGATGTAATTCTCTGACCTACATTCAGAGGAAGAGCAGTGGGGCTTACACTGCTCTCGTAAAGCCTGCACCAGGGAGGGCCTGATTCCCTGCAGGCCTCTGTGCCAGGCTCCTGGTTATACTCTAACCACACTCTGTGGGCATTCAGCAGGTCAGGAGCACTGGAATTAGGTTCAGCCCTACCCGATGGTATCAGTCATCTAAGAGACAGAATATCTTGCTTATCACTGAACTTTGAGCTGCTGGTTGACCTTTGAGTTTATGGAGATGTTAAGTCTATCAGACTCCTCCTGCTTAGCTAGACCTCTTATTCTAGCTATGCTTGGCTGTCTATTGACAATCAAGCTTTTCCTAGGACCCTAGAGTTGCCACAGGCAGCTGGCCCAGCTGCTTCCCCTCCAGTCCGACTCAGGAACCCAGACAAAGGTCCTGCGGAAAACTTCCTATTCCAATCCTGAGCCTGATGCCCAGATATCTGGCTGTCCCGGTGTTTGCTGCTTACTTCTAGCTTTCTCCGTCTTCTCCTTCCCTCTCTGTCCTAAAGAGATTTCCAGTTTCATCCCAGTGCCACCCGTTTTTGTCATTAGTGATGCTACAACAAAACTGCAACAAAAACTACACCCAGGAGTGACGATGCACGCCCTAATCCCAGCGCACAGCAGGCGGAGGCAGGCGGATCTCTGAATTCGAGGCTAACCTGGTCTAGCTGGGGGACATAAAGATGCCTTGTTTCTTTTTTTTTTTTTCATTTTGCTTTTAAGACAGGGTTTTTGTGTGCTCACCTTGTAGACTGGGCTGGCTTCGTCTGGCTAGACTTGGAGATTCACCTGACTCTGCCTCCTGAGTGCTGGGATTAAAGGTATAAGCTATCATGTCTGGGTCTCAAAAAACTTTTTTAGTGGGTGGTCCTTGGACCTCCCACAGGGCAGAGAAACCTGCTTGCTCTTTGGGCTGAGGAGGAAGGAAGACTTGATTGGGGGAGGGGGAGGGAATGGGAGGTGGTGGCGGGGAAGAGGCAGAAATCTTTAATAATTAAATAAATTAATTAATAAAAAAAAAAAGAAGAGAGTGGAAAAGCCTAGAGGCAAAAAGGCAGAGGGGATAATATAAATTAAGAAAAGCAGGCAAGAAACAAGCCAAGGTAAGGCCAGATGTTTATAAATATGTGTATAAATAAGAATAAGACTCTGGGTGTGATTCCTTTGGGACCTGGGTAGTGGGCTGCCAAAAGGGTTCAAAGAGCATAATAACATCATGTTACTACAAAATAGAGGAAATAAATATAAGAAAAAAAAACTTTTTAAAAAAAATTATGTTAGTTTTCACAGTTTTAGAGACTAGAGAGTCCAAGATCAAGCTATCCATAGGTGTAATGTCTGGTGAGAACCTGGTCTCTGCAGTCAGCAAGCTATTCTGCTAAACTCTACTGACTGGTGGGAAGCACCCTAGGGACTTTAGATAAAACTTAAGACAGTACCTCAGGTAGCTTCGGTCAAAGAACATTTCTTTCCGTAGTTGTGCTGACACTTTGAAATTCCTCCTTCCAGTCTTCCTGGAGGGGTGGGAATAACATAAATATAATACTCAAAACAAGTTAAAAAATTTAGTCTTAGAATCAGTAATTGATTGAAACAACTACAAAAACCATTTTTTTCTTGGAAAAAAAGGAATAATCTCAGATAGTGCCGCCCGAGTGCCGGGAAGAGTACTGATGATAAACAGCACAGGAGATCAGACGATGAGAAAGGACAGGATGCAGACCCAGGTGAACGTGATGAAAAAGAGCCTCTTCCAGGCCTTGCCGAACAGGCTGAGAGTTTCCTATTGCAGCAGCCTGTCAATAGCTTAAGGTTTCGGGGTCATCTTTATGAATCCTGGAGCTGAGTCCCGGGAGCAGTTCACAGCCTGTGGTTTCCGTGTGGTGTGTGGAGCACAGGGTCTATGGCCTCACATCTCCTCAGGCCTCGGGTCCGTATGAGGACTATGCACCCACTGAGAAATAAGCCTTCTTCAACTGTCTAGTCTGGCACCTGCCTCTGGTTGAAGGAGAAGATACGTAATTCTTCTTACAAAAATGCCGTCACAATCTCCTCCACTCCTCTACTATGTAACTTAACCCCCAGGCTTTCTCTGAAAAGTAAAGCAAATGCCTCGTAGAATTTTACAGTGGTTCATTCTCCATTACTGCTTTGATGCTGACCTCCCTATGGACAGTGCACATTGCTGTAGACTTAGACTTTGAATGTAGGGTAGTACGGAAAGATTAAGAAAACTGGGTATTTGAATAAAGAAAGCAAGGTTTGTAGCTCACATAGGGTAGTCCGGTTTAATACTCTAAACACTTCAAAGCCACAGGAAAAGGAAATGAAGACATGTACCCTTCGCGTCTTAGGGAAATGCAGTGTTTCATACCAAGCCAAGCAATAAGAACTTCTCCGGTGACTGAAAAGTTTCTGCACCCCATAAGCCTCTCCGCTGACGCAGCAATCCAATCAGACCAAATCGAACCGAATTAGAAAGAGTCCAGGTTTAAATTTAATTTAATTAATAAATCCCGGATGATTTTCCAGGCTCCCAGAGAGGAGACGGGAAAGGAAGACTAGAAGGCCATGCGTCTGTTTTCTGGGGGGCAGTTTAGTACCCTGTGGGAGTGGTCTTGAGGATCTCTGGGGGAGGGGTCATCAGTTGGCAGGCTTTCTGAGATGCAGCAGGCTTTGGAGAGAGATGGAGCAGAGGGCTTGGAATGGAGCTTCCCCCGAACATTCCAGACTCTTTGGGTATGTGGATGCCAGGGGCTGGGGTGAAGTTTCCACCAGAACATCAACGTTTGGTGCTAGCCACCCCGGGTGCATTTCCTTTTGTTCTGTGGAAGCATGAGCTTGGCAGAACATTGAGAACTGGAGGTTGAGAAATGAAAACTGTCGTCTTCCTGCTCACAGAAGAGGCTCTCAGGCATCTTTGCTAACACGGCATTGCTGAAAGGGCTTCTGTATGAGTCAGACACACATGTTAAGTGGGCTGATGAGACTTGCAGACTCTGTAAGGGTTTCTGATGAAGCAGCCTACAGAGTGCCTGTGGGTTATTGTGTGACTGTGTCACAGTCTATAATTTTACTTGTTTGGATCTTTTTGTTATTATATGTCGTACTTCACCGAAGCCTGCTGCAGGCTCTTCTTTTGCTGACAGAATTCCCCTAATTTCTTGATAGAGAATACAGGCTTTGTAGCAAGAATGCTAACTACTCTTTGAAATTTCACAGACAGAAACAAGTGAGACAGTTATAATGTTTATTAGCATTTGATTACAGGAACATGAGCTCAGTTCACCTAATTTCCTAATCACAGATGCGTGTCTGCACTCACCAAGGCTAAGTAAAGACCAGGAATACAGATGTACTGTGGCACAATGGACTTGTATTGGTTTAATAAAACGCTGATTGGCCAGTAGCTAGGCAGGAAGTAGAGATGGGGTGAGGAGAACAGGAGAATTCTGGGAAGAGGAAAGACTCAGTCTGCAGTTGTCATCCAGACACCTCACTGATAAAGGTACCACATCATATGGCTAACACAGACAAGAATTATGGGCTAATGTAAGTCAGATGGAGTGGGTTCTATGCTTCTTTAGGCTCCCAGACCTCTCCTCCTTTGGGAACCAGCCATCTTCTAGAGAAGCAGATTCATCACTGAAAGACAGAGGTGTCTGTATTTTATTTCATGGTTCTGTTGAGGCTCCTAATAGCACTCTAGGCTATCAACGCCTAATTTGGGAAAAGTGAGTTAGTCACTGAAAGTTCAAACAGTATGTCTTTAAATCTAGTCCCAGATAATTGATATCAGAACTGCCTGAGAGGCGAGGAAAAGTGAAGATTCCAGGGCTGGAGAGATGGCTCAGTATCTAAGAGCCAACCACTAACGCTCTTGCAGAGTGCGTAGTTTGATCTCCAGCCCTCCTGTCAAGCACTACAACGGCAGTGCCAAGGGATGAGATGCCCTCTTCTGGCCTCCATGGGCACTTCATGCACGGGCATAACCGCACACTCAGACACACGTCTACACATAATAAAAAAAATTAAAATTAAAATTTTTAGGGGACTAAGGAGATGGCCCAGCAAAGAAGAACATCTCTCATTCTGGCAGAGCATCGGGGTCCCCAGCATCCACATGGCGGCTCAAAACCATTTAGAACCCCAATTCCAAGGCATTCAGCACCCACTTCTGACCTCTCTGGGCACCCAGCACAAATGAGCTGCACATACACACATGCAGGCAAAACACTCAACACAGAAATAATTCTTTTATTTAAGACAATTTGTTTATTTAAGATAATTTGTGATTGTTATCTTAGGTTCCCAGAGTCAGAAATTGCAGGCAAGTAATTATGAGGCACACTAAAGCAAGATAATAATTTAAGGACCTCAGAGTCTTCAAACTATACACACCGAAGTATATCTTCTTGAAAGAAAAAAAAAAACAGTACCCTGCATTTACCTGATTTACTTGGAAGCTGAACTTCAATAAATACGTGCTCCCTTAATTCCTTTTTTTAAAATACATGTTCTTCTAAAACAAGCACCATTAATCCCTTCTTGAAGGAGCTCTGAACATTGGGAGCAAAAGGGGGCAGATGTCTACACAATCTGAGACTATCGGATTACACGTATAAGGAGAGCCCTGCCTAAATTGGAGACTGAAAGTCAGTCAGGTGACCCAATCTCATGAGCGCTTAATCCCTTGAGACAAAGAAAAACAAAGCAAAAAAAAAAAAGGAAAGAAAAATGAAAAGGAAAACCAAGACAGATTATCAGCCAGCAGAGGAGTCCGCAACGACTTTCTCCATCTCTAAATCACCACTGCACCACGCTACTTCGTGGACCCCGAACAAAGGGTTACCAGAATTCCCTCGGGATCTGTCTGTCTTATTGTCCCATTATTAATAACCAGCATTAACGGTCAACCAGCTCAGCTCAGAGCATCTTATGAAGGTGTGCAGAGAACAGTGATATTGGGGTTTAGAAAGACTACGTGCGGATGGGCAGCACGGCTTAGTGAGAAAGGAGCGGCCCCCGAGCCTGCCCACCTGAGTCGATTCGTCGGAGCCCTCTAGGGAAAGACCTGAGATTGTCTTTTGACCGCCACTGCGCAAAATAAATAGTTGCTTTGGTGTAAACTACATGTCCCAAGATTCAATTGCAAATTTCTTAAAGACTACTTTTCCCGACATGCACTGCAGCTAGGATTAGCGAAGGAAAAGACCTGCAGGCGTGACTGGAAAGTTTACTTCTCAGGTACCTCAGGCAAAGGAAAGTTTTTAAAAGGCTTCAGGCATTTCCCCTCCCACCCCCCTAGGGGTGCTCGGCTAAAATCCAGGCAATAAAGGGGTGGAGTTAAACTGGATCCCTCCCCTTCTCCTGGGAAGTTTTATCATTCCCAAACGCGATCAAGGCTAGAGTTTGAACAGCAGGGAGTAGCTGCGCGCCCCGAACTTTCCCCATGGTTTCGGTGACCAGAGCCGTGTTTGGAGAGCTGCCCTCGGGGGGAGGGACAGTGGAGAAGTTCCAGCTTCGGTCAGACCAGCTGAGTGTGGACATCATCTCCTGGGGCTGCACGATCACAGCTCTGCACGTCAAAGACAGGCAGGGGAAAGCCTCAGACGTGGTGCTCGGCTTTGCCGAGTTGGAAGGTGGGTCGCGTCTTGCCCAGGGCTGCCAAACGGCCCCAGGCTCGCACAAACTCCTAGTCCTGTGTACCCCGGGTCCGGGACTTGAGGTTCCCAAGCTTGGGGCAGTCTAACTTGGAAGCGCGTGAATAGAGTAATGGTAGCGGCTAATGGGATTGTGTGGTTGTAAAAAACCGGATCGAATGCATATAACTGTAGGACTTGGCCTCCCCTAGACAGTCGTACTAGTCACGGTTCACGAGGAAGTCAGCTGAAGGAGACCAAACTCATTAGAGTGATCTTCGAACTGTGGGCCACAGGGTGTGTGCAGCCTTTAACTTCCTTGTGTTTCTTTTTGAGGAAGCAAAATCCAAGCGTCTGCTACTACTACTACACCCCCTCCCCCATCGGATTTTCTTTGAGACCTGCTTGGGCAGAAATGCCTCAGAATACAGGTCTGGTGTACACTCACCTGAGTCCTTGGCTACTGTGGTCAGTGTGGGGCACAGTGCCTCCATTTATTTGCTCAGGAACATATTCTTTTTTTTTTGAGACAGGGTTTCTCTGTGGCTTTGGAGCCTGTCCTGGTTCTTGCTCTGTAGACCAGGCTGGTCTCGAACTCACAGAGATCCGCCTGCCTCTGCCTCCCGAGTGCCGGGATTAAAGGCATGCGCCACCATCGCCCGGCTCAGGAACATATTCTTAATGGAAGGGGTAAAGCCACTAGTCTGAGGCCTTCTAAGACATAGGCATTATCATTCAGATCTGTTGGGCAATTCGAATCATGTCTTTTTATGTTTTGGACAGGGTTTCACACTGCCCTAGCTGGCCCCTAACTCACTATGTAGCCAAGGCTAGCCTGGAGCTCCCGACCATCCTGCTTCCACTTCTCAAGTGTTGGGATCACAGGCAAGAGCCTGCAGTTTTATCTTAATCCATGCACGAGTTTTAATTTAACTCATGCAGTTAAAACTGTTAATGCAATGAACGCACCCAACAAGATAGACAGGGGTCACCCTCAACTTGCAATTTAGCTGGGAGCAGATTTTAGCCCAACGATTATGAAGTGAAGTCAGTGGATGGCAGGTTGATTGCAGCGGGCAAGTGTACATCTTGTCCTGCCTTAGCATTGCACATAACCAGACAGAAAACAAAGTAAAATTGGCAAATGCAAAGAGAATGAATCTACTCTGCTAGGTGGTGGGTGTAGACAGAGTTTGTACCGCAAGAGGAGGTCTGAGGTTTTCCTTTCGGCACGTCTTTGTACCCACTTGGTTCTTCAGATGTTTAATTTGGCTCTTGGTTTTGGGGTCAACAGGAAAACCTTGTTTTATTTATTTATTTATTTTTTATTTGCCCCTTAAACAAAAATAGATGTGTTCCCCATCTTTTTGCTAAAATGCCTTGTCAGAGTATTGCTGAGGCTCCTGTTGGATCACCTCTGGCTGTCTTTGTCTTTATTGCCCTGGAACCCCCATAACAGGTTTTTGTTTGATTGTTTCCCCAACCAGAATTTCCTTGATAATTTAGTTGAGGCTGTTGCAAGGGGCAGACTGGTGGGAAAGTGTGGAGACTTGGAGAAGGTGGGCCCCGATTCCTCATTCTGTGTCCAGACATCCTCAAAGTAGGAAGGCGAGAGGTCCAGCGATTGAAGGGAGGAGGCTTTAGAGCCGGTTTGCTGAGTCACTCCTCTCTGTGGTATCACAGCCTTTTTCTGAACTGAAATAAAATCAGAGATTACAGTAGAGTGAAGGGCTAATCTGATATGGAGAATTCCGGAGCCAGTCTGAGCATTAGAGGTGGTGGGTGGTACCTGCTCTTATACCTGTCTCTGCCACATCACCGTGCAGGGGGGGCACCCACCACCCCATAGAGAGACACAACCATCCTCGCTCCTTAGTTCTGAGGTGAGAGTCCTTGGACCTGAAATAAGATCACAAGATTTCTTGGGAATCTATGTGAAATGTGAGCCCAGATGACATCCCACCCAGGGGCACCAGTCTCTTTACAGGCCTGGAAGTACCAGTCGTGAGGCTATTCATCTTAGTTTGGGGTGCCTATTGGAGGCTCAGTGAAAGAATTATCCTCACCTATTCAAAAAGCTCTAGACAAAGGGCATTAGAGTTACCCAGCAGGTCACTTGCTTGAGAAAGCTCTAAAGCGGTGGTTCTCAGCATGTGCCTCACCACCCCTTTAGGTCGAATATCAAATATTTGCATTAGGATTTATAACAGCAAAATTACAGTTATGAAGTAGCAATGAAATAATTTTATGGTTGGGGGTCACCACAACATGAGGAACTGTATTAAAGGGTTAGGAAGGGTGAGAACCACGGTCTATAGCACTTTCTTATCAACATGCATCACAGCTTCACCAAACCAGAACTTTTAAAATATTCTTGGTGCTGTATCTGTCAAGATGGACATTTTCATTCCTGTGCTATAAAATACTGAATTATTTTAAAATGAAAGAAAAGCCATTTTCAAAAGAGAAATTGAAAGGAAAACACTTGTAGATTATTAAGTAATGCTTTCTGAGATGTTAGCCGTCTTCAAGATTATGGCAAAGGAAACCTAGTTCCCCTTATAAAGTGCTGTTTTTCAGGTTTTCATAGAATCTTTTTGTGTTGTTGAAGATGGGCATTAGCTCATGTCACAACAGGAAGTATATTATCTCAACTGTGAAAGTATAAAATGCCTCAAGAGGTGGATTCAGGGGGGTCTCTGTGAGTTTGAGGCCAGCCTGGTCTACAAAGCAAGTCCCAGGACAGCTATGGCTGTTACAGAGAAACCATGTGTCAAAACAAAGAATATTTAGAGTGGGTTTGGTGGCATCTGATCCACACAGCAAATTCTAGGATAGCCAGTGCTACCTAGTAAGACCCTGATAATGGAACCAATGGCTCATTGGGTAAAGGTGCTTGCTGCCAAGCCTGACAATCTGAAATTGATTCCCAGGACCCATATGGTAGAAGGAGAGAATTGACTGGTCCTCCGACCTTCATAGGTGCACGTGCAGTCCCTGAAAACACACACACACAGATAAGTAAATGAATAATTGTAGTTTAATTTTCTAAATTTGAGTGTATAAATTTACATAAACAAGCTGAGCAAATAATCTGAAGTGAAAGAATTTGCCTTGTTTCAGAACTGTTTTGAGCTATGAGGAAGGCCAAACATTGGTAATTCTGTGAACCATGTCCCTTTTGTAACTGCCTGTCTCCCAGATAGATTGTTACATAAACTGCTTGGCTGGCAGCTATGGCCAGAGGTCAAAATGATTCAATTTCTCTCTGGGAAAATGAGATATTTCTTCTGTAGAATTCTAAAGAGGGAAATTATATATGATCTTTTAGTTGTAGCCTGAAAAATAAAATCAGGAATGTCTCCTGTGGGTTTTTGCTCCCCCTTTTTTATTATCTTGTGTGACCCACCAATAGTCATTATGACTTCTTTCAAAGCCTGTGATAAGAATATTTGCTTATAAGCCATGGGTATTGCCGGGCGGTGGTGGCACACGCCTTTAATCCCAGCACTTGGGAGGCAGAGGCAGGCGGATCTCTGTGAGTTCGAGACCAGCCTTGTCTACAAGAGCTAGTTCCAGGACAGGCTCCAAAACCACAGAGAAACCCTATCTCGAAAAACAAAAAAAAAAAAAACAAAAAAAGCCATGGGTATAAACATGCAATCAATGAGACGCCTTCCCTATCGTTGCACCCCACCCCAGTTACTACCAAATAACCAGCTATTACTGCTGTGAGAGCCACTATGAAACAATGAAAAAATACCCTTGATGCTTTGAAGTCTGGGGATGTAGTTCAGTGGTAGAGCACATGACTGGCAATAAACAAACAGTACCGGGGTCCAAGGGCTGGGAATGTAGCCCAGTTGCTAAAATGCTTGCCCAACATGCATGTAGCTTTAAAGACTTGAATTCCATGGTGGCACACGACTTTAATCCCAGCACTTAGGCAGAAGCAAGCAAATAACTGATTTTGAGGCAAACCTGGTCTACAGAGAGCTAGTTCTAGGACAAGCCGAGGTTACACAGATAAACCCTGACTCAAACATAACAAAACCAAAAACCAAAAAAACTTGAATTTCATCTTTGCTGCTGCATAAAAACAAGGCATGGTGGTGTTTGCTAGGTCATTGTCATCAAGGTTAGTTTGGGATACCTGAGACCCTGTTTCAAGACAGGAACAGCAGAAACCTAGGTTCTGATAGGGAGTGGAGACAAAAGAGTCCTGGTTAAAGACAGACACTGCAAATGCCAAAAGCTGCCCTTGTTGGAACATTGAGAACTCCTGATTTAAATCAATGCTTTGTTAAAGCTGTGTGATCTTTGGCAAGTTGTTTAACATCTCCAGACCTGTAGTGTATGTCTCTGCCCATGTCCGACCATGTGAGCAAAGTCTCTAACTAGAGAACTGTTAGTCATTGTCATCGCTTGTCCTTC
Organism: Chionomys nivalis; assembly: GCF_950005125.1. Lineage (NCBI taxonomy): Eukaryota > Metazoa > Chordata > Mammalia > Rodentia > Cricetidae > Chionomys > Chionomys nivalis. The sequence continues at coordinate 126,175,732 of NC_080086.1, read as the reverse complement.
TTTTGTCCCTAAGTAGCTTCTTTCACTCTGCTAGACTTTTTATTTATTTAATTTTTGTTATCCTGATAATGTGTTGTGGAGATATCTGTCATCTTTTTTATTATTTTTTTTTAATCTCTATTTCGAGACAGGGTTTCTCTGTAACAGCACTAGCTGTACTGGACCTCCCATGTAGACCAGGCTGGCCTCGAACTCACAGATCTGCCTCCCTCTGCCCCCCCTCCCCCAGTGCTGAGATTAAAGGCGTGCGCCGCCACCACCACCTGGCATTATGTGGCATAATTAAAGTGACTGTCAATTCAAGTTGTTTTCTTACAGCCTAAAGACAGGAGTTCAGTAGGGGGAGCTTCTGACGGGAAGTAGGGAGTAATTTTCCTCCTGACTGGCAAAGTCACAGGCTGTCTGATCGGGTAGCGTGGGAGTAGAAAGGCTGTGTTCCACCATTATAACTGGAGGTTTCTCATTATAACTGGAAGTTTCTCATTATAACTGGAGGTTTCTCATTATAACTGGAGTTTTCTCATTATAACTGGAGGTTTCTCATTATAACTGGAGGTTTCTTGTCCCACCTGGTCCCACAGCCGCTTTTAAAACAAGCACTCAGAGGCTTAATAATAATTACATACTGTTTGGCCTATTAGCTCAGGCTTATTATGAACTAACTCTTACAACTTAAATTAACCCATTTCTATTAGTTTATATCTCCAGTGGCTGCTTGTATCTCTCTCGACTCCACCTTCTTTCTCCCTGTATTCAGTTTGGCTTTTCCATCTGGCTGTATTCTGCCCTGTCATAGGCCAAAGCAGTTTCTTTGTTAACCAATAGTAATAAAACATATTCACAGCATACAGAAGGGTGTCCCACACCACACCATTAAGTATTTAGTAATTTATTCTGACTCCAGAACCAGGACAAACTTGCAACTTGGCAGTTGGGTTCCCTAAGCATTCATAGCTAGACCACAGAACTTTGACCTCTTGATGATAAACAATATTTTCTGCAATTCAAACCCCTTTCAGTCATGCCCTCTTCAGGATCTGAGCTTATCATTTTTCATGGTCCTAATTTGATGGGAAGGCTTCATGGCACTTGATCTGTTTGTTCTATAAAAGGTTTCCCAGAGACAACCAGGAAGAATGTTTTCTTGGTCCTTATGCTTTAGTCCTTAGAAACTACAGATTCATCCAAACTAAGGAACTGGTAAGTGTGTCTCTCTCCAGGGCCCCAGCCACTGTTGTCAGAAGAGGCCCCAGGGAAGGGATTCTTAGCAGGGCCTTGCTGTCTCACACCGGCTCTAACACCTGGCACAGCGTGGAGTGGGGCTCCATGTGCGTATGTTAGGTTTCTCTGAAAAACAGATACAGCCAAACAGTTTCAGACTAAGAAAAGGTTTGGGTTTATTGTTCTTATTTCTTCTTCTTCTTCTGCTGCTGCTGCTGTTTCTTCTTCACCACTTTCTCTCCTCCTCTTCTTCTTCCTCCTTCTCCTCCTCCTCCTCCTTCTTCTTCAAATATATTTATTTATTTATGGTGGGGGAGCATGGTGGAGGTCAGAGAACAACTTTCGGGGCCCAGTTCTCCCCTTGCACCATGTGGGACCTGGGGATTAAACTCAGGTGGTTAGGCCTGGTAGCAAGCCTCTTGGTCCACTGAACCATCTTGTCAGCCACACCAGTGCTCTTGATGTTTCTTCCTTTCTGAGCATCTCTTTCTTTTCTTTCTTTTTTTTTTTTGAAAGATTTATTTATTTATTATGTATATAACATTCTGTCTCCATGTATGCCTGCAAGCCCAAAGAGGGCACCAGATCTCATTATAGATGGCTTTGAGCCACCTTGTGGTTGCTGGGAAATGAACTTAGGACTTTTGGAAGAGCAGTCAGTGCTCTTAACCTCTGAGCCATCTCTCCAGCCCCCTTCTCCTCCTCCTTTTTGTTTTTGTTTTTGTTTTTGTTTTTGTTTTTCAAGACAGGGTTTCTTTGTAGTTTCAGAGCCTATCCTGGAACTAGCTCTTGTAGACCAGGCTGGCCTTGAACTCAGAGATCCACCTGCCTCTGCCTCCTGAGTGCTGGGATTAAAGGCATGTGCCATCACCACCCAGCCTCCTTCTTTCTTCTTCCCCTCCTCCTTTTTTTCTTTTGAGATAGATCAAAAATTGTTTTTCTTTATGTTTTTTAGACTAACTGGTATTCAGAAAATGATAGCCCAAAGTGAAACCTTTAGATGCAGCGTCTGGCCAGTTCCTGTTCTCCTGTTGTTCCTTCATCATCCTCCGCCAAAACTTGCGTCAGACCAGACTTCTTTTTTAGGAACCAAAAGCCTCTTCCCCAAAGCCAGCCACAGTACATAGAAAAAAAAAAAGTTATTCTTTCTCCCATCTTTCTAAGTTGGCTGACCCTTCTTGACTGACTATAGAGAAAAGATCTTACCCAAACCTAAGAGAAGGGAGTTCTGCCCAAAGAGGCCAGCCAGAATCTAACAGACAGGCCCTGATGGATTTCCTCTTCAGTTCCTTGCTATTGCATTATATCCATTTTACCAAGCTGTATTTTTACATAGATGTCCACCTTTTATGAGACCTAAGCACAAAAACGGATAGCTCACCTTAGGTCTTTGAGTCTTAGATCTGAAGGCTCCTGTGTCACAGAGTATGACCATTACATTTGGTGTGTTTGTCTCTTGTTGACTCACCCATCTTTTTTTTTTTTTTTTTGGTTTTTTGAGACAGGGTTTCTCTGTGGTTTTGGAGCCTGTCCTGGAACTAGCTCTTGTAGACCAGGCTGGTCTCAAACTCACAGAGATCCGCCTGCCTCTGCCTCCCAAGTGCTGGGATTAAAGGCATGCGCCACCACCGCCCGGCTCGGGGATTGCATTTGTACTAAAGGTGTTTAGACTTTTCTAGTTGTTGCCTAGCAATTATTCATGTAATATTTACAAGTTTAAGTATTATATGTAATTTGTGAGTTAAAGTATGTGGGAGAGGAGCTGGACAGATGGCTCAGCAGTTAAGAGCACTGGCTGCTCTTCCAGAGGACCTGGGTTCAATTCCCAGCACCCCTCCAAAAAATGTATTCGGGAGAATATGCATAGATTTTTATGCAAATGCCTCACTGTTCTCGATGAGGATGTGAACATTTGTGGATTCTGATGTCTCACGAGGGTGTGTCCTGAGTGGAGCGGCCTCCGCTGGGATACTGAGGGAGAACTGGTCAGCGATGTTATGCTTAAGGGCATGGATTCAGTAGGGAGGCTGTGGTGACCCATACAATAATTCCAGCAATTGGGAGGTAGAAAAAGAAGAATCACAAGGCCCAATTAGTCTGTATCACATGATCCTGCCTGAAAAAGAGAGAAATAGAAACACAAACTCTGGAACCAGACTTTCAAGATCAAGTCTGGGTTTATCGCTCAATGTTGTTTGGGGGCTAATCCTTTAACTTCTCTGTAAAATGGGGTTAGTAAGAGTATCTCTGTTTGCGCAAAGTTCTAAGGATGACTGGAGTGAAACACAGAGCACCCAGCAAGTGTCCAGGACTTAGAAATTGCTCGGTGACTGTTAACAGAATCTTTGGGATGGAACTCAGAAGCATCATGAGTTAGCAAGGAAGGAAACAGGACAGTGAGCTTGCAAAATGGTTAATGTTTAGCTCGTGCCGGGCCAGGTGAGCAGCGGGAACCTGGAACTGGCCTAATCAGCTCAGGGTCTGTACCCCGACAGTCTTCTACAGCTGTGGAAAAAGAATTTACAAGATTGAATCCCATCTCCGTTGGTCAGAAGTGGTGGTGGTACAGCGCCTTAGGAAAGGAGACCAGTATTCCTCATGTTAAAGCAAAAAACTGTCAGCAAAAAATCCATAATATTTTCTGTTGTAAACCAAGAACAGAGGAACATAAAGAAGTGGGAAATGCTATAATATGCTTATGTTCAAAGTCATAATTGCAACAATGCAACTTTGCTTTTTATAGTACTTGCCCCAAAGTAAATAATATTTTATCTCATCAGGATACCTTATAGCTATCAAGAGAAATATGGTAGATAGCTATGTTAGGGATGGGCAGATCTCAAAGCTTAGGATAAGCAGTTGGTGGTGCGTATACCTTTAATCCCAGCATCCAGGACTCTGAGTTTGAGATTAGCCAGGGCTACACAGAGAAACCCTGTCTCAAAAAAAAAAAAAAAAAAAATCAAAACCCTCTTTTTTTTTTTTTAAATCACTTTGAATTCATTTGTATAAAATCTTCTTCTGTTTGCTAATTGTGTGGTATTCTTGAAGTAAAAAAAAATGTGTATGTAGCCAGGCGGTGGTGGCGTACGCCTTTAATCCCAGCACTTGGGAGGCAGAGGCAGGCAGATCTCTGTAAATTTGAGGCCAGCCTGGTCTACAAGAGCTAGTTCCAGGGCAGCTATGGCTGTTTACAAAGAAACCCAATCTCAAAAACCAAACCAAAACAAAAATGATGGTTTTATGCCCTGTCTGTCTGTACAGGTTACCTGCAGAAGCAGCCCTACTTTGGAGCAGTGGTTGGGAGGGTAGCCAACCGAATTGCCAAAGGAAGATTCATGGTGGATGGGAAGGAGTACCACCTGCCCATCAACAGAGAGCCCAACAGTCTCCATGGAGGCTTCAGAGGGTTTGACAAGGTGAGTTGAGCATGTGACAGGGCCCCCTCGTGGCACACTTCAAAGTCCCCGCAAGCCTGTATTTGACAGACATAATCCCAGGCTCTGGAACACCCATGTGGTGGAGGAATCCAGGAAGAGGTTGTGGGTTCCAGCCTTTGACAGCCTTGGACAAAAGACGGAGCGTGGCTTACACAGCGTTAGCCTCAGGGAGCTGGGTTTCAGAAACGCGGGTTAATGATTATTCCTATGACTTACTGCACTGGCATTTGCACCTATTTTCTCTAGTACTGTAAAAACTATGTACGATTACCAAATGTGACCGCTGAGGCCCCCAAAAGCTACACATCTCCTAGTAGGATACCCAGGCCTGCCTTTCTCAATCAGCACTCCCAAATCCCTGGGAAACACGGTCAGGAAGGCAAGTGGATCAAGCAGCTTTCCGGTGATGGACAAATCCCTGCCTTGTGCTTCCCAGCCCCTCTGTGACTCAGCTCAGTGACTCTGACTGTTCTGGGCTGCGAGGGAGAAAGCCTCCGAGGTAACTTTCCTTTGGGTCATGCAGCTTCGGTTACTTCCTAGACGCTAGCGGGGAGAAGATGAGAACGTGGGTGGCGGTTCAAAGCCGCCGTTTCTTCTCTGCTGAAGGAAGTTGGTTGCCCTCTGTTTCCCCCGCTTCTGTCAGCAGCTTCCTGTCCTAGAACCAGACTACCTTGTTGGTTCCCTTTCCTTGGCGAGGTGCTGCTCACACTGGGAAGAGCAGACCGTAGAGGGAAGTGTCAGTTCCACCGCTGTTAGGGCTGAGGATTTCCAGAAGATGCCAGGTCTGTGAGCAAACCTCAACCCAGAGGAAGCTGGACCCAGCCTTGGCTGGGACAGGGATCTTCAGAGGGGCCTCAAAACAGCAACTTGTTCTAGCTTGTTCCTCTTTCTATTCCTCTATATTTTCTGTGTTATTCATTGACACAAACACATATTCCCTTTACAAACACAAATAGTAAGTGTATATCTGTCTGCCTCCCTACATTTTCTTTTCTTTTCTTTTCTTTTTTTCCTGACAGGATCTCACGTATCCCATGCTGGCCCTGAACTGGCTGTGTGGCTGAGAATAATCTTGAATTTATGATCTTCCTTTCTCTAGTTCCCATTTCTGGGATTGCTAATTTGTTTGTTTTTTAAAGATTTATTATCTATTTGTGTGTGTGTGTGAGTGTGCATGTGTGTGTGTGCATGTGCATGTGTGTGTGAACGTGCGTGTGTGCAAGTGCCTAAAGGAGGCCCGAGAGGGTGTTGGGTTCCTGGAGTTACAGTTGCTGGCAGTTGTGAGCTGCAAGATGCGGGACCTAGGGAACAAACTTGGATACGGTGCAAGAGTGCCCAACACTCTTAGCTGCTGAGCTGTCTCTGCAACCCAGGAATCGCCAGTTTTATCTGGTGATGGGGACTGAACCCAGAGCCTCATGCAGACCAGGTAGTCACTCTGCCAGCTGAAATACATCCCCTTAACCCTGCCTCTGAATATTTATATTGGTACAACTGTGTATACCAACTAGGTAGTTTGTTAAGAGAGGTCTAAATTAGCTCACGTTCCTAGCAACTGGGAGTTCAAGAGCATGGCACCAGCCTTTGGCTTTGTCTCAGATGCCAGCTCTTTCTCCCTTTGCTTCGTGCTGACATGGAGGAGGTCTTTTAGAATAATCGTGACAGCTCAGGTCTTTCTTCCTCTTATTATAAAGCCACTGAAACCAGCATGGGGGGGGGGACTGTGCTCGCTATCATGGCGTCATCTCGTCCTAACCACCCATCAGGTGCTCTACCTCAAACACCAAGTTTCCAACAGACAAAACTTCCGAGCGACACACTCCAATGACAGCAATGTCCTTTAGTGGAGGGAGTCCCTTCTGTGCACCAGGGAACCTAACAGGATTAGATTCTTGAGGTTCCAAGGACGACCCGCCCCTTCCAGAACTGGTATAGGATCCTGCAGTGCAGCAGGTAGATGAGCAGTGGGCCGGAAGTGAACAGGTGCATAGCAATGGGGGTGGTGGGATTTGAACTGCCCTCGAGGAGCAGATAGCATCCCTCCATCTGTGGATGTCTAGAGAATGATTGTGAAGGAAGACAAGGCTTTTTTGGAGCCACTGAAGTTTGGGGCCGGAAGTTTTAAAACAGTAACATGAGCAGCATTGTTGAACTTGATGCTTTATTCTTTATTTGATCTCAACAGTAAATGAATAATTTAGTTTGGAAATAATGTGCTTTTTCTATTTATATCTCACTTTTCTTTTAATGAATGTTGCGTCCTGACAGGACTAGAAATAGTACTAGAAATACTAAGGATGTGAGATTTCTGGGAATGTGGAAAATCAGGGTCAGGAAGCCCTTTCCCTGGATAGGAATCGCACTTAGCTGAGGATAATAAAAATATTTCCATTGTGCACTTTCTCTAAAGGTCAAAAATCTAGGCGGCCAGGCAAAAACATTCTATTTCAAACATTTCATTCCTAAAACTTTCCATATGGGGATTTTTTTTTTCTTAAAGTTTTTTTTTTTTTTTTTTTTTTTTTTGGTTTTTCGAGACAGGGTTTCTCAGTAGCTATGGAGCCTGTCCTGGAACTCACTCTGTAGCCCAGGCTGGCCTCAAACTCACATAGATCTGCCTGCCTCTGCCTCCCAAGTGCTGGGACCAAAGGCGTGTGCCACCCACCACCACCCGACTTTATTTTTTTCTTTTTTGTATACAGTTTTCTGTCTGTATGTATGCCTGCAGGCCAGAAGAGGGCACCAGATCTCATTAAAGATGGTTGTGAACCTCCGTGTGCTTGCTGGGAATTGAACTCAGGACCTCTGGAGGAGCAGTCAGCACTCTTAACCTCTGAGCCCTCTCTCCGGCCCTTTTTTTTTTCTTTTCTTTTTTTTTTTTAAATATTTATTTATTTATTTATTTATTTATTTATTATGTATACAACATTCTGTCTGTATGCCTGCAGGCCAGAAGAGGGCACCAGACCCCATTACAGATGGTTGTAAGCCACCATGTGGTTGCTGGGAATTGAACTCAGGACCTTTGGAAGAGCAGGCAATGCTCTTAACCTCTGAGCCATCTCTCTAGCCCTCCGGCCCTTTTTCTTAAACTTACACATGTATAGGCTTCCTTAATTTTTTTAAAAATTTCATTTGCTTTGTGTGCTTATGTGTGTATGTGTCTTTGTGTGTGTCTGTCTGTGCTCATGCATGCTTGACTGTGTATGTGTGTGTGTGTGCATGCGTGCTGTGCATGTGGAGGTCATAGGACAACTTTTAGAAATCCATTCTCACTGGGCAGTGGTGGCCACGACTTTGATTCCAGCTCTCGGGAGGCAGAGACAGGCAGATCTCTGTGAGTTCGAGGCCAGCCTGATCTACAAGAGCTAGTTCCAGGACAGGCTCCAAAAAGCTACAGAGAAACCCTGTCTCGAAAAACAAAAAACAAAAACAAACAAACAAAAAATCCATTCTTCCCTTACACTGTGGGTTCTAGGAGTGGAGCTCAGGTTGTCAGGCTTGCATGCAAATGCTGTTGCCCTCAGCGCCATCTTGCCATGCAAATGCTGTTGCCCACAGATCTGTCTTATCCTCCCTAGGAGTCCTTGTTGTTTTGCTTTATGCCTGTGCCCTGAATGCCTGGAAAGGGGCATCAGGTCCTCTGGGACTTGAATTATGGATGGTTGTGAGCCATAATGTGGGTGCTGGGAATTAACTTGGGTTCTCTACAGGAGCTACAAGTGCTCTTAACTATGGAGCCAACTCTCCAGCCCTAGGCCTTCTATTTAGAATACCTTGAAAGTTCGCCATTTCTGGGAGTTAGGGTGTCATCCAATCTCAGTGAATTTGTTCTCAATGTAGCTGCTTTCACCGTGGGGAATACAGAGGCCTTCACCCTTGCTGGGCTCCCCTTCCTGTCAAATGCACATTGGACAAGAGCAGACCCTGCTGGGAGCTGAACAGACAAGACCCTGGGTTATTCCTCTGGTCTACAGGTTATTAGCTTTTAACTCTATTCGGAATGACAGGTTTCATTTAACTATTCTGTGAAAAATGGAGATTTGGCCAGTTATGCATGCCAGTAGGAAATGATGAAGAGGGAGAGGCAGGAGATCACAGGTTCGAGGCCACTCTAAACCCAAACCTACTACACCGTTCCTTCAAAGAAAGGATGGTCGGGCTGCTGAGGTGGCTCAGTGGTTCAGAGCGCTTGCTGCAGCTGGCGGGGCATAGTGATGCTCACCGTTAATCCCAGCACTCGGGAGGCAGAGGCAGGAGATCTCTGTGTGTTTGAGGCCAGCCTGAGTTCCAAGACAGCCAGGACTGCATAGAGAGACCACCGCCCAGCTCACACTGAAATTCTTTACTCCAGTCCTTTATGAGCCACCCAAACTCCATCGGAATGAGACTCTGGCCAGTTCATTCTGATATTTGTAGGACAAGGGAGCAGGCACACATTCTGGCTCCAGTTCACTGTCGCTGTCTAGGAAACCTGCAGGGAACAGTTTATCAATTTGGGGAATTTCTTTTTCTTTTTAAAAAAAACGACACATGTAACAAGCTTCCTTTTTTTCTGAACTTCAGTTCTCTGGTCGTTGGATGACAGTGCCTCCTGTAAGTCTCCTCTGAGATGGTGAGACAGCTCCTGTGAAGTAGCTAGCCAGGTGGGGCTCAAAATGGGCACTCGGCAAATGTTGGATTTCCCTCTACTAGATACATGAGCTTAGGACTCCCGGCCAAAGCTGAGAGGCTCCACTGTGAACCCAGGATTCCTGTTTCTGTTTACAAAAGCAAACTTTCAGGGAACTTCTCCATAGTTATTACTGTTCTTGGAATTGTGGTTGCTAGAATAAGAAGACCTCTTCCAGATAACTTTTTCAGTACCTCTGTTTTAGGGAAAGGTTGGTGCCCAAAGCCACACACTGAGTAAGGGGCACACTGGTACCTAAAGTGGGACCCCTGACTTGTAGATTGCAACTCTTCGAAATAGAATAAGCACGCTAGCTATTTGCTTTAAACCCTTCTCAGGGAGCATGGCCAACCTCAGAGTATTTAGAATAAATATTTATGGAGGTGTTGAGGGTGTCGCTCTGTGGGAGAGCATTTGCCTAGCATGTGTAAGGCCCTGGGTTCCAACACCAAAATAATAATAATAATAATCAACCTTAGTAGAAAAGGGTTAAGTTCTTGTTTTTGAACATAATATCTCATACAGCCTTAAGAGCTGAGAATGACATTGAACCCTTGATCCTCTTGCTTCTGCCTACCAAATGTTGAGATTATAGTCATGCATTACCATGTCAGGATTTGTGTGGGTCTAGAAATCGAACCCAGGGTTTTATGCATGCTAGGCAAGCACTCTGCCAACTGAGCTACATTCCTGGTCCCAAGATTATCTTTATTTAGTTAGTTATTTTATAAAGGAAAACATTTAATTGGGGCTGGCTTACAGTTTCAGAGGTGTGGTCCATTATCACCATGGCAGGTGTTGTGCAGGCAGACACGGTGCTGGAGAAGGAGCTGAGAGTTTTACATCTTGGTTCACAGGCAGCAGAAGCAACTCTGTGTCACACCGAGTATAGCCTGAGCAATGGAGACCTCCAAGCCCATCCCCACAGTGACACACTTCATCCAACAATGCCACAAATACTCAAACAAAGCCGAACAGCATAATGCCACTCCCTATGGTGGCCACTGCTTTCAAACTACCAAATCCACTCGCTGGGCCCCATAGACTTGTAGCCATATCATAATGCAAAAATGAATTCAGCCCGACTCGAAAGTCCCCTCCCCATAGTCTATAACAGTTTCACGCTTATTTAAAGTCTTAAGTTCAAAGTCTGTCCTGAGATTTGTGCAATCTCTTAACTCTAATCCCCTATAAAGTCAAAATTGAAAAAGAAGATAACATAAAATGGCACAGTAAATACATTACCATTCCAAAAAGGAGGAAAGGGAGAATAGTGAGGAAATACTGGACAAAGGCAAGACCAAACACTAGCTGGGCAAACTCCAAATTCTGCATCTCCATGTCTGATATCAAAATGCTCTTCAGATCTTCGATTCATTTCATCTTTGCTGACCTCAACACACTTCTGTCTCTTGAGCTGGTTCCATGTCCTGTTAGCAACTTTCCTTGGCAGGTACACCACAACCCTAGCATCATCGACATCTTGGAGAATACATTCTGGGTCACCCCTGACACTTTGCTGGCATCCGTGGCTTTCCTTATTCAAGTAGAAAGATTCCATAACTCCTTTCTTACATCCTTGACTCCAAAGCCAGAGCTGTGTGGCCAAAGCTACAAAGTTCCGCTACTTACTGGGGCTGGAACCTGGACCCTCGTCAGCTCCATCTTCACCAGCTTCCTGTTCTCCACTATTCCTTTACCTCCTAAGCTTGGCTGTCCTGAAACTGGATCTGTAGACCTCGTTGAATCAAAGTCAGAGATCCTCTATCTTTAAATATTATAAGTAGCTTTAATGTCTTCTGTTTGTCAGATTGGAACACTAAGATTAAAATACTTGTCAAACTGGGCGATGATGGCACACGCCTTTAATCCCAGCAGTCAGGAGGCAGAAGCAGGCAAGTCTCTGAGCTTGAGGTCAGCCCGGTCTACTGAGCAAGTTCCATGACAGCCAGGACTTGGGGGTGGGGGCTGTGAATCAAAAGAAGAACAAAGGATGTGAGGGCAATCTGGCTGCGACATCTGTCACCTCATTGATCGCCAGGGTTGATTCGGCTGATCTGATTAGCAAGGCGGGTGTCCCCTTCCTCCCTCACCGCTCCATGTGCGTCCTCCCGAACCGGCGCGCTCAGTTGAAGAGGACGACCTTCCCCTAATAGAGGGGTATATGAGTAGCTGTGCTCCCCTGCTAGAACCTCCAAACAAGCTATCAAAAGAAGAAAAAGAAAAACAGACACAAATACATAATATACAGTTAGGAGAAGAACATATAGGAAATGCAAGTGGATAAAGGAGAAAATGTTTTCCCCCAAAAGCCGTCTTCCTGTATAAAGCAGTGTTAGGTGGGCAAAGCTCCAGACTATTATTCAAAAGCCTTTATCTCTGCCTAACAGGCTCCCTTTCTAGACTTTGCTCTTTAAATATTGAAATGTGGCATTTCGGCGGGGACTGGAGTGACTAAGCAGCTTTAAACACTTCTTCCTAGGTCCTGTGGACCCCTCAGGTGTTGTCCAATGGTGTCCAGTTCTCTCGAGTCAGTCCAGATGGTGAGGAAGGCTACCCTGGAGAGTTGAAAGTCTGGGTGACATACACCCTGGATGGTGGGGAGCTTGCAATCAACTACAGAGCACAGGCCAGCCAGACCACACCGGTTAATCTGACCAACCATTCTTACTTCAACCTAGCAGGCCAGGTAAGTGAACTTACTTCTTTCTCTCCTGCTGTAACCAGAGTGCTGGAGGGATGACCAAGGGATATGGCTGGAGAGACTAGCCCATCATGGAGATGAGTTCACACCTTGTTGATGAAAGTGACCCTACCAGAGTATCTGGCTTTAAATAGATGCTCAGTAAACTAGAAATCACAGAAGAAGAGCAAGTGACTATGTCTTCCTGCCAAGGGAAGTAGCCATTTCCCTGTGATGCAGACAAATGACTGGTTATTTCAGGAATTCCCTTTCATCTGGTTTCATAAATGCTCGTGTGCTCCCTTGTACTTCTCTCCCTGCCCTGTCCCCACCACCACCACTCCCATCTAAGATGCCTTCCTTAAATACTGGAAGTGGGCGTGTTTGCCCCCGGCTCCTTTAAATGTGCCACAGGCAGTGTGTGCTCCAGATGTGTGGTCCTACAGCTCTCCCGGGCTGCTGCTGGTCATTCTTGCCCTGTATAATCAGTCCAGTGATGGGGCACTGGACTTGAATTTAGAAGACCTGGCTTTTCAGATTACTAAACATGTTCTCAGTTTCAAAAGAATAGCTAACCTTGTTTTATCAGCCACCTTCGAAGCACTTTGTGAAGTGATTGGTGAAAAGATTGAAACCAGCCTAATAGTAAGGACACTTGATCACGTGGGAGAAGGCAGGCGGATCTCCGTGAGTGCGGGGCCAGCCTGGTTGACAAAGCGAGTTCCAGGATAACCAGGACTATGCTGAGAAACCCTATCTCAGAAAACAAAACAAACAAACAAATAAAAGATGACATCCGAGAATTGTGTAGAATCGCTGAAAGCCCCTTCCCTGATTAGCAATCCCCTGTAAACCAAGTCACCCTCCCCCAGATAATAATTTAAACCTGTTGAAGAGGCTGTCCCGGGATTGAGTGAGGAGCCCAACTGTAGGTTCTGTCCCTATGACTTCCTCTTCACACATCTTATCTAACCACTGGAATCTCTGTGGTGTGGTCTACAAGCTGGTAGCCCTGACCAACTGGCGACATCGTCCACTTTTACCCTTTATTCGGTTTTGCTGCTGATTTTGCTGGTGGTCACTTCCTGCAATAGTAGCTAGCTGGTTCTTACAGAGACCCTAACGTTCAGAACAGTGAAGGTGATTCTTCCTCGCTTGTTCTTGTTTTGATTTCAGGAAGAGTTTCATTCTTTATTCCAGGCTGGTCTGGAACTCACAGCCATCTTCCTGCCTCAGTCTCTCCGGTGCTGGGGGTGAAGGTGTGAGCCACCACCCCCATCTTCTACATTTGGTAAACAGAATTTTCTAGTTTGGGGCCCGAGCTTCAGGGTACCAGCTTTAAGTTTCAATGTTGGGGTCCTCAGGTGAGAGTGTGGAATCATGTTTTTCAAAGAATGGAAAAGGTATGTAGGTTACAGGTGTTTTTTGCTTTTTATCTTTCTGCCCTAGTCTGTGCCTTCTGCAAAACTCAGGGAACATGGTTTTTTTGTTATTGTTGTTGTTGATTTGTTTTTATTTTTCTGAGACAGAGTTTCACTGTGTAGCCGTGGCTGTCCTGGAACTAACTCTGTAGACCAGGCTGGCCTCGAACTCACAGAGATCCGCCTGCCTCTGCCTCCCGAGTGCTGGGGTTAAAGGTGTGCCCCACGGTCTGGCTGGGAACACGTTTTTTATTGAAACTTATCTGTAGAGTTGTGAAAGCACACTGGGGAGGTTTGAGGTGGAAAGGAAGCAGTGTGGCTCTGGCTGTGCCTAGACACTTGTGCCTTCAGGGATCCATCTTCTTCCATTTATCCATTTTCCCTCTGTCTTAGTTACTTTTTATTGCTGTGATAAGACGCGTGACCAAGGCAACTTCTAGAAGAGTTTATTTGGGGGGCCGCTTTCAGAAGGTTAGTCCATGACCATCATGACTGGGAACATGGCAACAGGCAGGCGGACATGGCACTGACCCATCTTCATGAAACAGAGAGAGAACTACCTGGGAATGGCTTGGGCTTTGGAAACCTCAGAGCCCACCCCTAGTGACATGCCTCCTCCCAAACAGTTCCACCAACTGGGGACGAAGTTGAACCTATGGGGACTATGTCATTCAAACCACACCTTCCTTGGTCTTCAAACTTGTCCCCCTCATAGTAACAGAATGGCTTCTGTAGCTCGGAGTCTCATTCTCATACACTCGTCTCCAGAGATAAAACAGAATTTCTTCCTTTCCTAAGAACAATGAGGACAGGGTTCAGAAACAGCTTTGTCTCATGTTTCATCAGCCAAAAGTGTGACCCACGCTCTACCTAATCCAATCACCAGCGAGAAGATTAAAACAGAATGATTGTTTTTGGAGGCTGCAGCAGGGTTCTCTTCCCTCTACATCAGCCAGCAAGTCTGATTCCTTCCAGGGGAAAGGGCGCTAAAGGCAGAGGAGTTGCTGCAGCTTCTGAGTAGAAATGTCACCTCCTGCAAGGCAGTAGTCATGGCAACGCACAAGCAGGTCTTTACGACCTGTGCCGCTCATAACCAACTGTGCGTGAAAACAGTGTGGTTACAACAAGCAGCAGTCAAGGGAAATTATCAGAAGAAAACACTGAACTTGGAGAGGGGCCTCAAGGTCTGTGTGGGAACCAGTGTTTCGTGTCAAGTTTTCATCGGTCTGGAAAGGAAGTGCGCCTGACAGTAATCTTCCACCAACGTAACCCACTGCATTTTCCAGACCAGAAGATACGGAAAATGGAAAATACCTTTGCTTCTTCAGTGCAGAAATGCCTGGGCTGTTCAGAGCACGGGATCCCGAAACACATTGCTTCTCCTCGCCCTTCCTAATACCTCATACACATCCATGTATTTGCCATTTGGTTTTCATGTTTTATTTTCTTCCTGCCTTAGTGCTTAAAACATTTTGTTTTGTTTTGTTTGTTTTTCGAGACAGGGTTTCTCTGTGTAACAGTCCTAGCTGTCCTGGAACAAGTTCTTGTAGACCAGGCTGGCCTCAAAGGTTCACCTGCCTCTGCCTCCTGAGTGCTAGGAGTAAAGGTGTGTGCACCACCACACCGCTCCTTTTTTGTTTTAAAGAAAAAACAGCCAAGGAAATTCCTTAGCAGCCTTGTTCCTATTGTGAAGGCACTGGAAGCAAGCCACATGTTTATCTCCAGGAGGGTTGTATAAAGCCCGACAATACTAGACCAGCAGTACAATGGACCAAACCACTGGTCCCGTGACTTGGACACATCCAAGAGCATTATGTTGTGAAGTAGATGGGAGAGACTGAATGATACTGTGGGGTCATTTATGTGAAATTCCAGAACAGAAGAAATCAGTTGGTAGCCATAGAAACCAGAACAGCACTCTGGTTCTAAGTAGGTATTTATCCTTTACAGAGGAATGGCAGCAAGAAGGCAGACTCCCGGGGAAGGAGAGTGAGACCTGGTCGCAGGCTGGGCTGGGAGGGTAGGGAACCGTCATTGCCACTAGGCTTCCCTCTCTGGATGATGGTAGCAGGGTTGTGTCTTTCAAGACTCCTGTGCAGAGGGAAGGACTCTGCTGCTCTCTAGATAGCCACTGCTCCTGACCAAGGGCCACCCAGGCTTCAGTCCAACCTCCCACGCTAATACAGAGCAGAGCCTCCAGGCCGTGTAATGAGCCCATTCCTGCTGTGTTTAGACATGGACTGACGTGTCTAAACTTTGACCTCTTCTCAGAATGACTCGTTTGATCATGCAGCTTGAGTCTTTCTAACTATAAAGACCAATGTCCAAGCTGGGCGGTGGTGGCGCACGCCTTTAATCCCAGCACTAGAGAGGCAAGGGCAGGTGAATCCCTCTGAGTTCGAGGCCAGTGTGGTCTACAAAGCAAGTTCCAGGACAGCCAGGGCTACACAGAGAAACCCTGTCTTGGAAAACAAAAAAGATCAGTGTTCACCCAGCTCCTACTCCTCCCTGGAGTCTGGCTTCTGTGCAGCTTCACCAGGGTTTCTCAAAACTGGCACTGACATTTTGGGTGAGGCAATTCTCGGTGGCAGTGGGGGCTACTCTGCAGTTAGGATGTTTGGCAGTGTCCTTGACCCCTTCTGATTTAGAAGGCAGCAGCTCTACATGTCCAGACATTGCAGATGTCCCTCTGAGGGCAAAAAGCACCCCTGGCTAAGAAACTCACTTCAGTTGATTTCTGAGCAGCTGTGAGGCGGAAGCCCCCCTTCCCTCTTCCCCATTTTCTGTGGTGTGGCTTTAAGATACTGAAAATAAGAAACAGTGCTTAAATGTTTTCTTTTTTTTTTTTTTTTTCGAGACAGGGTTTCTCTGTGGTTTTGGAGCCTGTCCTGGAACTAGCTCTTGTAGACCAGGCTGGTCTCGAACTCACAGAGATCCACCTGCCTCTGCCTCCCAAGTGCTGGGATTAAAGGCGTGCGCCACCACCGCCCGGCTCTTAAATGTTTTCATATGAATAAAAATGACTTCCAATCTGCAAGCAGCATATCCCCTAACTAACCTGTACTTCATAAGGGCCCTGGGAAAAGTGTATCCCTGCTTTCTCCTAAAACAAATAATTTTCCAGAAGACTTTGCAACTTCCCTGGGGACACCGAGCGAGAGGCAGAACTGAGTGAACCCTGGGACTTCTGACCTCTGCCTGGGCTTCCTAGACCATCCTTTGTCTCTCCCCCAGACAACTTATTCTCAGAAGCAGGGGCTGTGGTTCTGACTTCTGTTGCGTGACAGGGAATATGTCCTGTGGGTAGGAGCTAAGCCAGAGAAGAGTGACAGGTGACCTTCTCTGGCAAACCTGAAAGTGGTCCCTGGCTATCCAAGACTTGGGTGTTATAGGTCAGCCCCACCCCCTTCTTTTTATCTTATATGTCAGAGAGTTGCATGCTAGGGCCATTTTTTTTTTGGAAATTGTATTTATGCATGCACATATACACACATGCTTACTGTGAATTATTTACGGAGGTCCAAGGACAACTTATAGGAGTTGATTATCTTCTCTACCCTGTGGGGACAGGGCTGGCAACAAGTGCCTTTATACATTGAGCCACCTTGCCCACCCTGCAATCACATCTGATAGTTTCTTCCAAACTTCCAGTGACTATATGGTGGCTTCTTCTACCTACCCTTAAGTGATCTTATTAGTCATGATCATCAGTTAACTGTCAATGCTGGTAGACATTTTAATAATTTATTTGTATTTTATGTTCATTGGTGTTTTGCCCACATAGCTATCTGTGTGAGTGTGTCAGATCCCCTGGAACAGGAGTTACAGACAGCCATGAGCTGCCAGTGGGTGCTGGGACTTGAACCTGGGTCCGTCCTTTGGAAGAGTCAGTGCTCTTAACCACTGAGTCATCTCTCTAGCCCCACTTGTAGACATTTTTGCAGACATTAAAAAGTGAATACCTAAAATAAAACCCTGTAGCCAGATACGGTATCTAACACTTTTAATCCCAGCACTCGGGAGGCAGAGGCAGGTGGATCTCTGTGAGTTCGAGGTCAGCCTGGTCTACATAGCAAGTTCCCGGACTACACAGACACACCCTGTCTCAACCCCCACTCTCCCCCAAAAGACCCAGGCAGTACATTTCTCTCTCTCTCCCCCTTCCCAGGGCTCCCCAGACATATATGACCACGAAGTCACCATCGCAGCAGAGGCGTATTTGCCCGTGGATGAAACGCTGATTCCTACAGGTCAGTGACTGTCAACTATGATGTCATTTAGACCACAGTTCACAACCAGAGGAAGGTCGTTACCGTGTGAACCGTTACCGTGTGAACCGTTACCGTGTGAACCGTTACCGTGTGTTACTAGGTGAGCCGCAGCAGAAGTGCTGGCAGAGTTAACTAGAGTACTGATGTCAGACTTTGTATCTGGATGTGTGCATCGTACTCATACCAGACGGCAACACTGAGGGAAGCGGGTGGAAGGGGTAGCACAGATGTCCTGCTTTTACCCACAGTTCTGTAAATCTGAAATTACCTCAAAAATTCAAAGTGAAAAAAATTATATGAGCAATGACTTCATTTTTACCCAGCACCTGTCTTATACTAGGAAAGGGTTTGTTTTAGTGTTTGGTCTCTTTAACACAGTGGGTTTGTGTTTACTGCTGCAAATTTAAAGTTTTTACAGAGTACTGGGTATGGTCCAGGCTGTCTTAGTTACCATTCTGTTGCTATGAGGAGGCACCATGACCAAGGCTATAAAAGAAAGCATTTAGGGCTGGAGAGATGGCTCAGAGGTTAGGAGCACTGGCTGCTCTTCTAGAGGTTGGAAGTTCAATTTCCACATGATGACTCACAACCACCTGTAATGAGATCTAGTGCCCTTTTCTGTCCTGCAGGTATACATGCAGACAGAACACTGTGTACATAATAAACAAATAAGTCTTAAAACAAAAATGCAATGATAACCACAGACTGATCCAAAATATGAAAGAATTATAGCCAAAATATATTATGAATGATATATTAATGTATAAATATATAATTTATAATTATATATAAAGTAATGTATAATTATATAAAATAATATATAAATATACAATATATAATTATATAATATATTTTATATATTGTGTATAAAATATATAATATATAAATATATTATGAATTATATATTAAGAATTATAACCAAAATATATTAAGGAAAAGGCAAATCACTTTAAAAAAAAGAAAGCATTTAATTGGGAACTTGCTTACAGTTTCAGAGGGTTAATCCATGATCACCATGATGGGGTGGTGAGGAGTGTGGCAGCAGGTAGACATGATGCCAGAGCAGTAGCTGAGAGCTTATACCCAGAACAGGTGTCCACACACATACACATATATGAATCATAAATCTCATTAATCTTATCAATAAGAATCAGGAACCAGATGTCAGGATAAAATCCTGAAGGATCAGAGTAGCAGTGGAGCAGCCACCAGTGACTTCCTACCTCTTCCGTTCCTCCATCCAGAAGGGCAGAGTCCTGTTTCAGCCCTGCCTTACTACTTCCTGTCCTCTTTCTACGGTCCTCCAAACCTCTATGGTTAACTAGTGGCTAGCTCTGCCCTCTGACTCCAAGCAAACTTTATATGTCAGAACACAAACAAAATAACATCCAGAGAGAGAGAGAGAGATTGGATCTGGCGTGGGCTTTTGGAACCTCAAAGCCCACCCCTGTGACACACCTCCTCCAACAAGGCCACAGCTCCTAATCCTTCGTAACCAGTTCCACTGACTGGGAATCAAGGCTTCAACATATGAACTTATGGGAACTGTTCATGTTCAACCCCGTTACAGGGAGGGGAGAGGCCAGTGAGGTG
Organism: Chionomys nivalis; assembly: GCF_950005125.1. NCBI lineage: Eukaryota > Metazoa > Chordata > Mammalia > Rodentia > Cricetidae > Chionomys > Chionomys nivalis. Next base: position 126,156,431 of record NC_080086.1, on the reverse strand, counting down.
GCTTGGCGGGTAAAGGTATTTACTGTGCAGGCTTGAGCTGAGGGAACTCATATAAACATAGAAGGAGAGATCTGATTCCACAAAGTTATTCTCTGCCCTTCACACACAGGCCATGGTACAAGTTCACCTGTACACATGTCATACACACATAAACAATAATAAAGCTAAATTACTTTACAAAGAAAAAGGTAAGTATCTGGGCCTACCCACTGAACAGCATTAACAGCAGGAATTAGAAACTTTCATAAATGTAGTGGCTATAAAATTAATTGGAAATGATATATGGGGCACACACATTTGATCTCAGCTCTCAGAAAGCAGAGGCAGATAGATCTCTGTGTTGCAGGCCAGCTAGGAGTCTGTCTGTCTGTCTATCTGTCTGTCTGTCTCCCTTTCTGTCTTCCCAGATACTGGTCAAAGCCTATACATGATTTCTCTGGCACTCTGGGTATATTCTCACACTTTTCCTAAAGCCCCATGTGCTGCCATGCAGCTGTGTGCCATGCAGCTGTGCGCTATGCAGCTGTGCACCATGCAGCTCTGCGCCATGCAGCTCTGCGCCGTGCAGCTGTGCTATGCAGCTGTGCGCCATGCAGCTGTACACCATGCAGCTGTGCTAGCCTCCATGGAGAAGGATATGGCTTTCTCTAACCCTCTTCTCCGTCTCCCTCTTCTTGGCAGCTGAAGAAAGTTACAGCTTGCCTGCCCTATTTTTCTCTCAAACTTGAGTTAAATAGTCCCCAAGTTTTTTTTATTAGAATAATAATGAGAAGTTGAAATAAATGGACTAAAAATTTCATTACCTCAGCTTTGAATATTTTCCTGGTTGCTGAGCTGGATTTGAAGGCTTTTCTGTCTGTCTCACTAACATGTGTCGTCTCCTGATATTTATGTGACTCAACAGATGAGCAGGAATAAGCAGGCCCATCTTGCCCTAGATGCAGAATTATTGCATTACAACATTATAGTAGTGGCTTCTGCCTGTGACCGATAAGGGAGAAGGTAAGCTTATAAATGAAATAACGTGTTTACCTGTATGCATTTATGAATCATCTTATACCATGCCATTGAGTTTTAATCTAATGAAAATCACGAGGGTGCACACCTGGCATCTGAAGTGTGCCATGATGTAAGGCAGAGCACAGTGGAGCCTAACCTGGAGTGTAGTGAAATACAGAAAAGGCTCCTTCGCCTCAGTTCTGCACCGCAAATGCCTTTAGGGTGAGGGTCTACACCTTGTTAGCATTCAGAACTTGGTGAAAAAGAGCTAAGAGTTTCAAGCTCTGGCAGCAGGAGCCCTGTCCTAGTCTTGCTTCATTGTGTAATGGACTGGCCTGGAACTGAGTGCTGGCATCCGGGATCACAGGCGTACACACCACCACACCCAGCTCTCGCTTGTTCTTACTCAGGATAAAGGCCATTCGTGTTTGAGTAATGTTCTAACATTTAACTGCACAGGTTTCCATTTCCTCTTTTACATATAGGCAGAAAATAGGAAGTTTAATAAGCTTGGCCTACTTCAAGACAGTATCTCAAAAAAGAGAGGGGATGGGCTGGAGATATGTTATTCCAGAGGACTAGAGTTCAATTCCCAGCACCCACACTGGGTGGCTCACAACTGCTAAAATACCAGCTCCAGGTAATTCAAAACCTCTGGCCTCCACTAGCACCCACACTCATGTGCACTTACCCCAACCCACGTACATAAGTAACAATAAGATAAAAATATTTTTAAGAAAATTAGAAGACAGGTGGTGGTGGCACATGCCTTTAATTCCAGCACTCGGGAGGCAGAGGTAGGTGGATCTCTGAGTTTGAGGCCAGCCTGGTCTACAGAGTTGCAGAACAGCCAGGACTACACAGAGAAGCCCTGTCTTAAAACACCCTCCCCCCCAAAAAAAATGAATTGGGAATGTATATGTTAAGCAGTTGTTTATGTGTGACCATGGGGCTCTGTTCTGGAACCGTCTGTGGATATTAAAATCCTCATCTGCTTAGATCCCTTATATAAAATGGCATAGTGTTTGCAAATACATACCTACATCCTCCCTTATATCTTGTTTTTATTTGTTCGGTTTGAGATAGAATATTACATCGTAGTCCTGGCTGGGCTGGAACTCACTTTGTCACTCACACTGGCCTTGAATTCACAATCCTCCTGCATCAGCTTCCTGGATTCTGGGACCAGGTGTCTATCAGCGTGCCCAGCCTCCCTTCCTGGTTGTGAACATCATCTCTAGATTATGTGGCATATTCCTAGTGTATTTCAGGTGCTGTGTGAACAGCTGTTGTACTGTGCTGTTTAAGAAGAATTAAAAGAGAAGTCGGTACAAAATGTCCAGGACAGATCAATCCACAATTGTGGTGTTTATAGATGTAAGGACCAACTGTATCTTAATGAAAAAATTTTTTTAAAAAACCTAATTTGAATAATAATGAACAGAGATAAATACATTTCTCAAAACAAGAAAATACCTAGCTACTGTTTATAATCACTATTCTTTCATATAAGATTGTGTGTGTGTGTGTATTCTGAGAATTGAATCCAAAGACCTCATGCAAACTCAGCCAACATAATCTCCTACTGAGCTACATCCCCAAACCAAGAAAAAAAGAATCTTAATACCACAGAAGTGGGAAATCTTTAATTTCAAAATGAAGAACATTTTTTATTATGTTTTATTTACTTATTGTGGAGTGTGTGGAGGGGTGCATGGGTGCCATGGTGGGAGTGTGGAGGTCAGAGGGTAATTTTCAGGTTTGTCCTTCCACCATGTCAGTCCTGGGGATTGAACTCAGGTTGTCAGGCATGGCGAGAGGTTCTTGTGCCGGCGCGCTAACTCACTAGTTCACTTTGTAAAGAACCGTGAGAGCAGATTATCACAGCCAATCTCACTTTTCTTTGTACCAAGGAGACAGACATTGTAAGCTACATCAGTAACTGGTCTGTGAAGATGCAACCACTGTTCCACACTCTTGAGATCTATTAGGACACCAGCAGAACTCGTGAGAAATCCATGGTTCTCTTCCATCTGCCCATTTGCTCATCAGTCCTAGATGCTGCCACTGTTCTACGTGACATTCAAGCAAAAGCCGTATCATTCTTTTGGAAGTTAGTTTCTCCAAAAGCGGTGCTAACCACTGTTGCTTTGTATCTCAGAGGTAGAAAAATTCATTTGCCTCGCCCAGTTTCTATCAAGAACAGATCTGTAGGAGCCCTGGACTTCCTCTGACTTTTATAGATTTGTTTATGTGTACCTGTGTTTGCCTGTATCTGTGTTTGTGCACCATGTGTGTGCCTGGTGCCTGAGGAGATCAGAAGAGGGCACTGGATTGTGAGCCACCATGTGGATGCTGGGAACTGAACCGGGGTCCTTTGTAAGAGTAGTAAGTGCTTGCCGGTGGTGGCGCACACCTTCGGGAGGCAGAGGCAGGCGGATCTCTGTGAGTTCGAGGCCAGTCTGGTCTACAAAGGGAGTTCCAGGACAGGCTCCAAAGCTACAGAGAAACCCTGTCTCGAAAAACCAAAAAATAAAAAATAAATAAATAAATAAATAAAGAGTAGTAAGTGCTCTTAACAGCTAAGCCACCTCTCCAGTCTCCATGGCTTTTAACCAAGGCTCCATAGCAGATGACTTAATTCTAAACCAGCCCAGAGGGCCCACCCATCATTCCATCATCTAGAAATGCCCCACATCCCCTGTATTGCAAGGCATTCCAGGAGTTAGTTAGCCATCTAAAAGAAGAGGCAGCAAAACAATTAGTCCATGAATCCGGACAACGTCAGGATGGCACACACATATGGAGAGAGAGAGAGAAAGAGAGAGAGAGAGAGAGAGAGAGAGAGAGAGAGAGAACTAGGACCAGGAGAGTTGGTACAGAGAGAAAGCACAGCCTGGAGGTTCTCAAGTAAAGGAAATGAGGTTAAATGGAACTGCAAGGACAAGCAGAAGTCTGTTAGATGGGGAGGATAGGTGGATGAAGCCGGGCGTCCTGAATAGAACTTGAAGCATCAGGACCAGCCCCAGGGAAATGCTGTGTTCTGGAAGCACCAAGATTGCACCAGGACTATGTGGCCTGGAGAAGTTAGATGGGTCGTGTCAGATTTACACTGAGCTCAGTGTAATGTCAAGCCCTGGATTCACCCTGAAGGAGCTCAAGGAAAATCCAACCAGAGCAGACTCACAGGTACACCTGAGTCTAGCTTGAAATTTCTAGGTATTCCATTGTAACTGGAGGTTTCTCTCCCACCCACCAGTTCCCAATATCCACTCCAACGCTTAATATTAATTACAAACTGTTTGGTCTGTTAGCTCAGGCTTATTACTAACTGGCTTTTACATCTTAAATTAACCCATTTCTATTATTCTATATTTTACCATAGGCTCATGGCTTGTTACCTCACAACTTGCTTCCCCGGTGGCTGGTGGTGTCTCTCTGACTCTGCCTTCTTTCCCCTCTCTGTTTGGATTCCCCACCTAGCTATATTCTGCCTGGCTATTTGCCAAATCAACTTCTTTATTAATCAATGATAGTGAGATATATTCACATCATTCAGCTAGAAGTGGCCTGGACCACTTCCTTTCATCGTGTCCTAAGAAACTTGTTGAAAGGCCATAATCCATTGAGACCTGGGGGGGATTGATGTGCAGTAACTAGAGTTTGTAGTGTTGTTTGATCAACCTGTAAGTTGAAGTGAAAGTTTATGACAGAAATAGTCTTTCATAGGAAACTATGGATAACCCACACTGTAACCACCGGAAGGTAGATTCTCTTAATAGTTTCTTATTTAACAGACGTAGAAACCATGCACAAGTTTAAAGAACTTGTTTGGATGTGATTTGTGTCCCCTGAAGACTCATATGTTGGAAGCTTGGTTACCGGGTGGCAGGATTTAAGAGGTGGGGCCTAGTACAAGACCATGGTACATTACACTTAGAAGGAATTTATGCCAGTCTCAGGGTAAGTTCTCATGGAAATGGGCTGTCCAAAGGGGGACCACCTCATGTGTGTGGCCTCTTGCACATGTGACATTTCCCTTCCATTTCTCCACTTTGCTGTGATACAACAGAGGATCACTCACCAGGAGCCAAACAAATATGGCCACATCATTGAGCTTTCTTTTTTTCAATTTTTAAATATTTTACGTATGGGTGTTTTGCCTGTGTGTTTGTGCACTATTTGCATGAAGTGCCCATAGAAGCCAGAAGAGGGTATCAGATCCCCTGGTATAAATGGTTGTGAGCTACCATTTGGATGCTAGAAACCAAATCCTGATCCTCTGGAGGAGCAGCTGGTGCTCTAATGGCCGAGTCATGTCTCCAGCCCAAGAAAAATTTGAATGTATGTGTCCTAGTTAGGGTTTCTGTTGCTGTGAAGAGACACCATGACCATAGCAATTCTTACAAAGGAAAACGTTTAATTGAGTGGCTTACAGTTCAGAGAAAAAGTCCATTATCTTCATGGTGGCACATGGCAGCATGCAGGCAGACATGGTGCTGGAGAAGGAGCTAAGAATTCTACCTCTTGATTCCCTGGCAACAGGAAGTGAACTGAGACACTGGGTGTGGCTTGAGCATATATGATACCTCAAAGCCTGCCTCCACAGTGACACTTCCAACAAGACCACACCTCTGCCAAGGCCACACCTCCTAATAGTGCCACTCCCTTTGGGGGCCATTTTCTTTCAAACCACCACATCTAGGGAGATCTCTATTTCTATCATTATAGAGGAAATAAGCCAAGCACCAAAAACCTTTTAGCTGATAACCAAGCATAAAAGTGGCTCCTGCAGAAGAGTCTAAGTGGACTAGGCATTGGGGAGATGCTAAAGCAACATTTTAACCAAGTTTTTATCTGATCATATGCATTCTTGAATTTTGTGGGTTTGTCCTAGGTGTTTAGTTATAATTTCCTTTTTTAAAAAAGACTTTTAAGTGTGTGTGTGTGTGTGTGTACGCATATGTGCTCTCAGAGGCCAAAAAAGTATGTTAGATCCCCTGGAGCTAGAGTCACAGGTGGTTGGAGTTGCCTGATGTTGGTGCTGGGAGCAAGTTCTCTTAGCCTGGAGCCATCTCTGCAGCCTCTAATTATGTCTACAGTTTCAACAGTTTCAATTGCTCAACCTCAGGCTGACTCTTGGTGGGTTCTGTAGGGTCCTGTCTAACGTGCAGTGTTTCCGAGGCAGTTCCCACCACAGACCTTCCCCTTTTGTGGCTAATACTTTATACTCACATTTACGTTTGAACTTCTGACCTGTAATCTAAGCTGTTTTAATTAGGGAGATGCTGAGGGTGATGCAGATCTAAAGTTGGGGTATCTTTCACTCTGGTTAGACATAGTAAAAAGCTTTTCAGGTGATGGGAAAACTTACACCTGAGACAGTAGCTGTATTTTACTGTAGGTGTATTTTACTGTAACTGCAGCATTGTGGCTGGCTATGCTGGTTCCCCTGTGTGTTCAGGGTGGAGCCAAGTCCTGTCCTCCACTTGCTTGTCTCCTGCTTCTTTACTGACTGCCCTTGGATACAGAGGGGCTGGTGCACAGGGCAACAGATGAAATGGCTCCCGTTAGATGTCAAGCTCCCATCTTTACCCCAGGCACCTGTGGGACATTTTACACTTGGGCTATTTCACTCCCTCGGGTAATTATAGGGGACATAAAAAAATGTCTTCAGCCCTTTGGTCCAGTGAAGAATAGAAGACAACAGCCTATGGGGTCTGGCTTCTCCGTTTTCTCCTTTGTCCTTTGAAGAGGCGGTTCTTCTTCCCAAGTCTCTGCACAGTAGGGGCATGTGCAGCCTTCACAGGGGCCCAATCCAATGGGCACATCACCTTGCTCTCTCCATAGAAATTCCTTCTTACCAGCCCGGAGGTTTATAGCACAACCAAGCAATATCCCTTCTGGTTCATTGTTCAGTTCAAAGGCTCCATCTTTGCCTTTCCACCTGAAAACAAACAAAAAGCCAGGTGGAGTGGTGTACTCTGGAGTTCCAACTTCTTGGGAGGCTGAGGCAGGAGAATTACTTGCACCCAAGAGTTCAAGATCAACCAAGGGAAACCTAGACCCAATGTCGAAAGAAAATAAGACAAAAGAAGGAAAAGAACATACATTAAATAAGACAAATATTTTGTATAAAATCCATTGCCTAGCTGCCAAAGCTACTCCTCGGGATGACATTTTTGGCACTTCTGGGGTCACTAGGACCTCTCTTGTACCTTGGCAGGCTGCCCTTGTGGAAGGCCTCTGTGAGGCTGAGAGCTCCCTGTGAACCCAGGGCTCAGGTTTGCAGCTGAGCCTTCAGCTGCGATCAATCGCATGTTGGCAGTGAGCTTTGTTTCTCCAGAGCGATCGTTTCTAGCTACTTAAACCAGCCCCAAACCCTTGCTGCTCATGAAACATTTACTCTCAGTACGACGTTGGGAGCCTGCTTTCATCACGTATCTTGGGTCCCTTTGAGTGAGTGTGCTTCCTTCCTGTATTGGAGTCAAATTGAGCCCCGAAATGAAACTCCTAGAGGTCATTTACAGAAAGGGCAGATAGTATAACAATGTCAGGAATATAGAGAACTCCCGTTTTCTTTTTCCATGTTTATGTGTGTGTGATGTGTGTATTGGTGTCTGTGTGTGTGTGTGTACGTGTTCTTGAGGAAGCCTTAAATGGGTGCCTGGAATCTTCCTCAATCTCTCTTCTACCTTATTCTTTGAGGCACAATTGCTCAGTCAAAGCCAGAGCTCACAGATTAGGCCAGTCTCCCTAGCCAGCTTTCTCAGAGGCACTTCTAGCTCCTCCTTCCAAGGCTCACAGAGAAGCCACCTCCTCTGCCCAGCATGTACATGAGCCTGAGGGTCCAAACCTGGGTCCTCCTGCTTGTCTAGCAAGCACTTTGACTACTGAGCCACCTCCCTGACTCCAGTATCGTCGGAATCTTGTTAGCAGGTTGACTTCAGGGCCTGATTCTAGTGCCCCGTCCTCCAACAGCAAGAGAAAGCTGGGGCCCTACTCAGGTAGCACAAGAGAGTCAGACCCAGCGATGAATTCACGCCCAGACTTGTAACCCTAAATTCTACCCTTGCCCAGAATGGAGGGACTAGGAGGCAAGCTACCCAGCCAAGACGTCACCGTGTACAACTGTGTTTGTTTGTGCTGTGCTGTATCTGTAGTAGTGTATAAGGAATAAGAAACCAGAAAGGGATGCTCTAGCCCACTCATCCGCTTCTTACAGTAACATTAGTTTTAAAAAATGTTTAAAATTCCTTTCCTTGAAAAAAATATAACTCTTATTTTTAAAAAGTTTTCCTCAGTCCCCCACCCCATATGCATTTACCTGCTGTTCTTGCTGCCCTGTGTTTTTGAAAACTCTTTGTAAAATCACATGATAGCAGCCCCATTTTGATCAAATTAGAGTTCTGGTCGGAAAGGCTTACCACAAGGCTGTCCAGGGAGGCCCAGCAAGACGATTCTCTTTTCTTTCAACCTCTCTCAGTTCAACCTACAATCCCGTCTATGATCTAATTACTTCTCTAGTGTGGCTCTGTTTATCCTCCAAAGAAATAAGATGTTCCAAGGTTGCCTCTTATTTCCCAAGCTGCTGCGGGTGACGACTGATGTTCGAGTGCCGGCACGTGGGCTTTAATCTTTCTAGAGCTTCTCACAGAAATTTCCTCAAGTCTCCATATACACCTAAAATAATGCCTGAGGTATTTATTTCCATCATCCACAGAGATGTTTCTCTTTCCTTCCTGCCTCCCCCATGTCCCTAGCCATCGGGCCCTGCTGATTCTTGGCTCCTGGTGTGCCTCCAGTCTGTTCCTTTAGTCTTTCACGTTAGTTCTACAGCTCCATCTTCATCACTGTTCTCCTGGTTTAGGTGACTTCTCCCTCGATTTAATCAGTTCCTGCCTTACATTATGGGCAAATAAATTTTGATCAATAAATGAATGGACAAATGAATCTAGATGATTACTTTCTAACTGAAAATAAAACCTTAAATATTTTTTTCTCTATCTAGTTCCTAAATGCACCTAAAATACAAGTCTTCGCTAATTCCTTCTTTGAAATACCTTTGTAGGGCCTGGGCCTGTAGCTCAGTTGGCAGATTACTTGGCTAGCATGTGTGAAAGTTCTGAGTTCTTCCCCAGCACTGTGTAAACTGGGTATAATGGTACACGCCTCTCATCCTAGCACTCGGGAGATGTAGGTAGGGTCATTATAAGTTCTAGGTCACACTTGACTACATAGGAAGTCTGAGGTTAGCCTGGGCTACATGACACTTCATCTCAAAACAAAAACCACCCCCCCACACACCTTTTTTACATTACTACCCAGCCAGACACTGGCTGCTTCCCAGGATGCTCTCGCCATGCCTCGCTCACACCTTGCAGGTCTCTGAACATCCCCCACCCCCGTCCTTCGGGGCCTGTAAATACTCACTTTGCCTCACAGACCCCCTCTCACCCTTCAAGGTCCTCATTTTCTTCTTGCCTGTCCTTCCTGATCTTCTCCAGAGCAACTTTGTTTCCTATACATGGTTTTGGTAATGCCTGGCCCCCTGGAGAGTTTCTTACTATCCAAACCCTTCTCTCTGTCCGTCCGCAGCCGAGGATGTTCCACAGACATCTATCTGCCAGGATAGTTGTAAAACCAAAGAAGGGCTTGATGTCTGGTTTGAAGCTGGAAAACTGACGTAGGGCTGGTGAGATGGTGCCGCAGGTAAAAGACGCCGCCACCTGAGGCCAATCCCTGGCTTTCACGTGGTGAAGGCAGAAAGCCGGCTCTCACAATTGTCCTCTGACCTCCACATGTAGGCCGTGGCACGTGTGCACATGTGCACTCACATGTGTGCACGAATACGGAAAGGCACATACAAAATACATAAAATGTTAGAATCAATACACACACACACATTTAATATAGGGGCTCACTATGCAGCCCTCACTATTATAGATCCAGGTGGCTTCAAACTGAGAGAGATCTTCCTTCTTCTGCCTCCTGAGTGCTGGGATCAAAGGTGTGTGTACTCACTATATAGACCAGGCTGACCTTGCACTCACAGAGATCTCCCTGCCTCTGCCTCCCAAGTGCTGGAATTAAAGGCGTGCGCCACTACACCCCAATCCTTGCAGTGTTGTAAACAGTGTTTTATGCAGTATGGTGTGAGAACTGGGATTCAGAAAACCAGGTTCTAGCCCCATGAGCCATGCCCTCAAGTCAGCCAAGAGAATTCTGGTCTTTATGAACCAAATATGGAAAATCTGAGTTGAACTCTGACATCCTGTCCCAGGTCTAAAGCTCTGCCCCAAAGACCACGTGTTAGCCAAGATGTGTCTAGAAATCTGAGGAAAGAACTGAAGGGATCCGGAAGCTCCTGAGAGCCTGTGGCAGATCTCGCGTGAGCTGGCCAAGCCATCTGGGTCTGCACAGGGCTTTTCTTACCTTTCTGCTCTCTCGGTAATAACAGTCTATGGCTGCCTTGTTGGGTAGTTGTGTGCCACTGGTGGTAGGGCTTTCCTGCTGAGGAATTTCAGGCAGGGTTGGGTGTTTTGTTTCCCTTTGCCCAGTTCATCACAGCTGCACTTCTGAAGGGAACCGGAAGGTGAGCTAAAGGAGGGAGGTGCACACCAAGCAAAGCCATGTCCCCAGAGAAGCAACCGCAGTGAAGGGCTTGAAACAGCCGGCTTCTGTTTCTGCTTGAGCTGATGCTCATCGGCTCATGTCAGGATTCAGGCCTGGACCCTCGGACACAAAGGATGGAGCCAGCAAACACACTGCAAATAGAAACAATCATGTGTCAGGGCTGCGGGTCCAAAGGCAAGCCCCTCCAGTTCCATGTCTGCCTCTCGCTCCTTCTCTTCCCAGTTTCTTTCTCCAGTATTGACTGTGTGCCAGGCACTGTGTCAGTCCTGGCAGGGTAATACTGGGTAAGCTCTGCCTACACTGGGAGCATACAGTAGTGCCCACGGCACAGGTTCTGTCCGCAGTGAAGAAAGGTTGTAGTTAAAGAAGTACAGGAGATGCTAGGGAGATGGTTCAGAGGCTAAGAGTTCTGCCTGTTCTTCCCGAGGACTCAGGTTCGATCCCCAGCTAACAACCAGCAGTAATTCCAGTCCTAGGGGATCGATTGCCCCTTTCTGGCCCCTGAAGACACTGCACAGATATGGTTCACAGACATGCAAGCAGGCAAAAACAAAACAAAACAAACAAACAAAAAAAACCACACACAAAATAAAAAAATAAAGTACACAGGCTGGAGAGTTGGCTCAGTGGTTAAGAGCACTGCTTGCTCTTCCAGAGGTCCTGAGCTCAATTCCCAGCAACCACATGGTCACTCACAACCATCGGTAATAAGACTTGGCACTCTCTCCTGCCCAGCAGGCATACATGTAGACAGAACACTATATACATAATAAATAAATATTTAAAAAAAATAAATAAAGTACAGGTGAAACTGGCACTAAAGCCAGGCTTGGTAGTACACATCTATAACCCCAGCACTCTGGAGGCTAAGGCAGGAGGATTGCCGCAAGTTTGATATATAATGAGTTCAAGGGCAGCTCCAGATACATTGCAAAAGTCTGTATCTAAAATAAATAAATAAAGGTGGCTAGGAAGATGGGCAAAGACACTCATTGCTAAGCCTGATGACCTGAGTTCAAGCCCTGGTAGAAGGAGAGACTTGACTCTTGAAAGTTATCCTCTGAATTCCTCATGCTCACTGTGGCACACGTGTCCACACTTGTACACATGCATCACACACACGAAGGAAGGAAGGAAGGAAGGAAGGAAGGAAGGAAGGAAGGAAGAAGTAGCACTAAAAGATTAGGTCTGTGGCATTAAGCTGCTTGTTCTAGAAGAGGTCCTGCCTAAACAGCATGCAAGGGGATTGCTGCAGGCTCCCCAGACTCTCCTGATGGCACTGATGCTTCCCAAGGGACACATTTCTGAGGACCTTTCCACCAAGTGATTCCGAGAGCAGCTTTGCGAGCTTCCCTGAGCTGCTTGCGAGCCTCCCTGAGCTGCTTGTGTTCCCTGCTAGGAAACACATCACCCACTGCTACAAGAATGGCAAACATGAGCCTGCCTGCTGGAGATTTAGCAGGAAGATAGCTCAGGAGTGAGCACTCGGCCAGGCTCCGTGGAATCCCTGTGAACTGTGGGCTCACGTCAAGTGAATCTGTCATAGTGGAAGTCATTTGCCAGCGTTCTGATCACTGCCCTTAGAGATCTGATTATCACTCATACCTTCCCCCTCCTGCAGGTCCAACGAGGGTGCATAGAGCTTCTTAGGGCTCTTCTATCCCAAAGAGGCTGAAGGTTAATGGGGCTTTGAATAATGCATTAGAGGCTGACTTGAGCGAGTTCCCAGAGCAACATCCTTACAGAGTCTAATGACTTCCACACTATGTGAAGCTTGACCATACCTAGAGAGAGAGTAGAACACTAGAGAAGCCATGGAGAAGCTCCCAGGAATGGGGAGAATCTGACGTAGCTTGAGTAGTCATAGAGATATTTAGGAGATAAAATCAGGAGGCTGGAGCAGGGAAACACAGCTCAGTGGGTGCTTGCAGACTTGAGTTCCAGCTCCAGAACCCATATAAAAAAAAGCTAAGTGTCTTAGAACATGCCTATAATCCCAGATCTGACAAAGAGGTAGAGACAAGAGGATCCCTGGCGCTCTCGGGCCAGCCATCCTCTCCAAATCTGTAAGTTCCAGGCCAGGGAGAGACCCTGTCTCAAAAACCAAGGTGGGTGGGTCCTGAGGAATGACCTCTGAGACTGTTTCTCCAGTGGCCCCTGGGCAGCAGAAACAAAGATATTAAACAGTGGTGAGGGGGCGGGGTTTACAGTGCAGAGGGCAACCTTTGCGAGCGGCTAAAAGCCTGATGCATTTTAGCCTTGGAAGCTGTGAGCAAGTCCCGTCATGACTACTAAGCAGATGAGTGTGCTGTTAGGGAGAAAGGAGGCTTGGAGACACTATTTGCACGTGCACTCTTTTTTTTTTTTTTTTTTTTGGTTTTTCGAGACAGGGTTTCTCTGTGGCTTTGGAGCCTGACCTGGAACTAGCTCTTGTAGACCAGGTTGGTCTCGAACTCACAGAGATCCGCCTGCCTCTGCCTCCCGAGTGCTGGGATTAAAGGCGTGTGCCACCATCGCCTGGCTCACGTGCACTTTGTAGAGCAAACCTTGTGCGGTCCCAAGAAGAAACAAACTGAGGAGAGCAGCGATGTGAAACCCAAACTCAAGAGGGCCCAAGGAAACCACCACTAAGATTTTAGGTATCAGAAAGATCCGTGCAAAGGTACCGGGAAGATGGCCAGGTAGAGAGCAGAGGGAAAAAGGGTGTCCCTGCTAGCCCCACAGAACAGCATGGTGGGGCAGAAGCTGGTTTGTGATGTGGAGGGAAGACAGGAAGTGAAGAGTCAGAAAGTGGGGGCCTGTGAGTGGCTCTCAACTAAGCTGACTTGAAAGCAGAGCCCTGGGCCTCCTCCCCGAATTTCTGCTTTGTTTGTTCTGCTGATAGCCTAACGGGTCTGTCTGTCCTCAACAGCCTGCATGAGAAATGGAAGAGGCAGGGAAGGGGAGCCAGGGCATCTCCAAGAGGCATGGGTACCAGTGAAGTTAGGTTTTAATCAAAAGGAAAACTGGCTTACCGAGTAAAATGGTTATGAGAGAACTCAGGGAAACCAGCTACTGAAGACTGGGACCCCGTATTTGTGTAGCCTCAGTCAGGTCTTCTGTGAATATTCTCCTGCTTCTTTTAGACGTCAGGACAGAGAAGGGGGATTGGCCCACAGATGGGCCTTTGTCAGATGAAAGGGCTGGAGGTCAGAGTGCAAGACAGGTCCATGAATGTCACTGAGCCCTTAGCTCAGGCCCTAGACAAAGGCTATTTCATAAGGATTGAAGCTGCGAAGGACGGGAGGATGCACAGTCAGAAAACATGGTGACACCAGGGACCTGGCAGTCCCTGGAGATCAGACCTGTCAGGAACCTCATGCCTGCGGCAGAGCGGGAAGGCCTGGACGCCACAGCTGGGCAGAGGGCGCCCGCAGGATAAACATTTTACTTAAGGCGAACCCACGTGTGCAGAGCCGATAGGGAAAGATGGGAAAACACTGTCATGTAAATGCCTCGTGTGAGGTTAACCATGAGAAACTGCCTTCTCACCCAAAAGTGACCCGCAGTTCAGCTTAGCTTTTCCTGCTGGGGATGTCACGTCATATCTGGACGCCGTACCCTCCCCCACTGCAAGTCATAGATAATTCATAAAGTACTCAGAGGAATGGAAAGGGGTGGGAGGGGGCGGGAGGGGTGGGGTGGGAGAGGGCCGGAGGGGTGGGCCCCACCCACACAGTGGCAGAACGAAGCCACAAACACAACTAGACAGCACAGTGCGCGCGGGCTTTGAGGTTACGTGACTTGTGAAGATGTATCCAAACGCGGCCTGTAGAGGAAAAGCCCAAGGTGTTTTACTTGCCAACTGCTGGAACAAAGTAAAAATTCCCACCCAGGGTGTTACTTTTCATTATCATTCTCTTTATGTTGTTACCTAAAATAATAACTGCCATTCTGGAGATGATTTACCAAGATAGCTTAATTAGATAGCAGGCGGGTACCTGTGCCCAGGAGCCCAGTACTGCAGGCCTCCTCATGCAAATCTCTCTGACTGTCCCCAGCCTGCCGCTAAAGAGATAAACATAATTGGAGCAGCTGGGCTGCAGGCACAGCTGGGCCGTCCCCATGGCGACCATATCCAGCACGGAGTGGAGCGCTTCCTGTTGCTCCAGCTTTCTTCCTCGCTCTTTTTTCAAAGATCGTGCAGCAGTCCATCTGAGCCCAGACCTGTGCTTTTCAGCTTCAACGTGCAGACCAGTCACTGGGGAGTGACCTGAACTACAGGTCCTACCTCCGTGGTCTCTGCAGTTGAGCGAGTGGGTCCATGATTCTCACAAGCCCCTAGGTGACCCACGTACTGGTGGTGGTGGTCCTTGGGTCTCACTCCAAGCAGGGCCCCGACAAAGCTCCAGCTAGCCTGCAGGAGCCCGTGTTGCTTTTCTCATTTCGGCACCATTTCTCCACTTTTGTTGCCCTCCCTAGCTTCCTGATGGTCTCCAGTGACCCTTATCCCAATATCCTCCTCTCCTTCCTAGAGCCCACCATTACTGGACTCTGGTCTCTCTGTCATAAAATTTGCATTTTTCAGATAGCTCTTCAGCAAGTTACATTTAGCCAGTGGTCTCCTTGGATAAGACAAGCTGAAGATTCTATTTAAAAAAAAAAAAAAAAGGCCGGGCGGTGGTGGCGCACGCCTTTAATCCCAGCACTCGGGAGGCAGAGGCAGGTGGATCTCTGTGAGTTCGAGGCCAGCCTGGTCTACAAGAGGTAGTTCCAGGACAGGAACCAAAAGCTACAGAGAAACCCTGTCTCGAAAAATCAAAAAAAAAAAAAAAAAAACAACAACAAAACAAACAAACAAAAAACAAACAAAACAAATGACTGAGAGGCAGGTGGATATCTGTGAGTTCGAAGCCAACCTGGTCCACAGAGTGGGTTCCAGGACAGCCAGGGCTACACAAAGAAACCGTGTCTCAGAAAACCAAAAAAGAAAAAAAAGAGGGGCTGGAGAGATGGCTCAGAAGGTTAAGAGCATTGCTTGCTCTTCCAAAGGTCCTGAGTTCAATTCCCAGCAACCACATGGTGGCTCACAACCATCTGTAATGAGGTCTGGTGCCCTCTTCTGGCCTGCAGGCATACACACAGACAGAATATTGTATACATAATAAATAAAATAAATAAAAAATAAAAAAAAAAAGAAAAATATGTCTAGGGATGAGACTCACTTGCCAGAGTGCCTGTCTAGCGTGTATGAGGCCTGGGGTTCGTTCTCAGTATAAAACTGTGTGGGAGCCGCACCCGTATCTCGGGACTGGAGCAGTAGTGTCAAGAGGATCGGAAGTCCAAAGTCATCTCAGCTGTGCAAGCTTAAGCCCCCTGGGCTGTGAAAGGCTCTGTCTCAAGTGTCACGGAGTGTTCCCACAATTAACAACCACCTTCGCTGCTTTTGTCTCATGAGTGTGACAAAAATCTTGCGGTGTTGTAATTGGAAATCATCTATCTGTCCCGCCTCTGGGTCCCAGAGCTGGACAGCAGTGGGGTGGGTTAGAATGCTGTTCATTACCCACCGGGGTCACACATTGGAAAGGCTTTTCTTTTCTTTTCTTTCTCTCCTTCCTTCCTTCCTTTCATGAGATACGATTTCTCTTTGTAGCCTTGGCTATCTTGGAACTCACGCTGTAAACAAGGCTGGCCTCGAACTCACAGAGAACCATCTACCTCTGCCTCCCAAGTGTTGGGATTAAAGGCGTGTGCCACCACCACCCAGCTGGTGGTCATATTGTTAAAGGTGATCGCCTTTAATAACTGGAGAGGCATACATGTGATGACAGACAAACAAATAGACAAAAATACATACACATAAAAATAAAATTGAAGCCGGGCGGTGGTGGTGCACGCCTTTAATCCCAGCACTCGGGAGGCAGAGGCAGGCAGATGTCTGTGAGTTCGAGGCCAGCCTGGTCTACAAGAGCTAGTTCCAGGAACCAAAAAGCTACGGAGAAACCCTGTCTCAAAAATCAAAAATAAATAAATAAAATAAAATAAAATTGAAGCTGGGCAGTGGTGGTGCATGCCTTTAATCCCAGCACTCGGGAGGCAGAGGCAGGTGGATCTCTGGGAGTTCGAGGCCAGCCTGGTCTATAAGAGCTAGTTCCAGGACAGGCTCCAAAGCTACAGAGAAACCCTGTCTCTTAAAAAAAAAAAAAAAAAGAAAAATCAAGGTTTAGTGAGATGGCCCAGTGATTAAGAGCACTTGTTGTAAACCAATTTGTAAACCAATCATTCTATGGAATCGATTGCCAAACAGGTGAACAGGATGCTCCAGGGAAGTGACATTATGGATACTGGTGGTCATAACTTCTGATATCCACCGAAATCCTGGGTAGACACTTGATCTCTGCAGCTGCACTTTGGAGGTTTCATTAGGAACGAGTCCTGCTTTCTTCAATGCGTCATATCCCTACTATTTCTGAAAGCTCTTGATTTGCTCACACTGAGTCACGCATCTCTGCCTTCCTGGGTTTGTTGTATGTACTGCAAGAAAATAGAGGGAAGCCGGGTGGTGGTGGTGCACACCTTTAATCTTAGCATTCAGGAGGCAGAGGCAGGCGGATCTCTGTGAGTTTGAGGCCAGCCTGGTCTACAAGAGCTAGTTCCAGGGCAGCCAGGACTATTTCACAGACAAACCCTGTCTCACAAAACCAAAACCAGAGAGAGAGAGAGAGAGAGAGAGAGAGAGAGAGAGAGAGAGAGAGAGGAGAGAGAGAGAAAGAAAGAGATTATAAATGCTGCAGGGTTAGGCCTTTTGTGTTACCTGGAGTCTTTGCTGCATTGCTGTAAGTGGCTATCAGCCAGCAGATCCCTGACTGGCTCACTGACCAAATCCCTGGTGATGTCACTGCATGCAGCATTGCGCCTGTGGATTTGGGCATGCAGTCAGGGAAGACAGCATGTTTGGTGATTCTTTTTTTTTTTTTTTATTAAAGATTTCTGCCTCCTCCCCGCCAACGCCTCCCATTTCCCTCCTCCTCCCCCAATCAAGTCCCCCTCCCTCATCAGTCCGAAGAGCAATCAGGGTTCCCTACCCTGTGGGAAGTCCGAGGACCACCCACCTCCATCCAGGTCTAGTAAGGTGAGCATCCAAACTGCATAGGCTCCCACAAAGCCAGTACATGCAGTAGGATCAAAAACCCATTGCCATTGTTCTTGATGCTCTGTGATTCTTACGGTGTAGGCGTGACTGAACTAGGAAGTTCTAGGAACCTTCTGTGTGTGCATATATACTTTTCCTCGAGAGAGGGAGAGAAAGTCTGTACTTTCAGGATTCTCAAGGGAACCCCTGACTCCACACAAAGTTTTAAACCCGTTATTCTAAATCTTTAAATAATTAACAGTGGAAAGTGAAAAACAAAACAGAAATATCCTATTCTTAAATGGAACTGGCCGTGCTCCAACACTTTTCTCCTACCACATACACGTGTGCGTGCACGTGTGTAACAATCAAAACAAGCTAATTGTGTGCCAAGCAGATGTCAGTATTAGCTGTCTTAAAAATGGAGAAATTAAATCCTACAAAGACACAGAACTTATCCAAGATCGGTTAGGAAATTCATCTGAATCCGAAGGTATTTTACATAGTTATACAAAGCAAAATACAAGGAAAACAGAGCCTTTTTTCTAAATTGTGCCAATGGCAGAGGGCTGTAATCCCAGCTGCTTGAGAGGCCGAGGAAGGAGAATTTCAAGTCAAGGTCTGTTTGGGCAACTTTGTGAAACCCTACCTTAAAATAAAAAGCAGAAGAGATCCTTGGTGTATGGGTTAGTGGTAGAGTGGTTGCCTAAGGCCCAGGTTTAATCCCTGGGACCACACACGCGCGCACACAGGACAGGATCTCGTGTTTTCTACATTGTCCTGAGACTCTAGTCAAAGGATAACCTTTACTTTCTGGCTGTCCTGCTTCCACTGCGCAAGTGCTGGGGTTGTAGACAAGCAGCATCCGATTTATGCAGTTGCTGTGTTTGTGCACGGTGCTGGGGATTGAACCCAGAGCCTTGCATATGCTAGGAGAGTGTCTTCCGCCTCAAACTCACAGAAATCCGCCTGCCTCTGACTCCTGATCCCTTTTGTTTTTAAATTTTATTATTAAATTAAAATACAGTGTTCCACCTGCATATATGCCTGCATGACCAGAAGAGGGCAGCAGATCTCATTACAGATGGTTGTGAACCACCGAGCGGTTGCTGGGAATTGAACTCAGGCCCTCTGGAAGGTCAACCTCTGGGCCATCTTGCCCAGTCCTGGTCCTCGTCTTGTGTAGGTCCTAAGGATCAAACTTAGGTCATAGGCTTTTTGACAAGCGCCATCTTGCTGACCCTATTTTTTCTCCTCCTCCTTTAAAAAATGTTAATATTTAGTGTTCTTCATGTGTGCGGCGGTGTATCTGTATGGAAGGGGGTGTTGGAGGTGTTAGATGACAGCACATATGTAGAGGACAACACTATTTTTAAAAAGCAACACACAGCTGAACTGTGCCGGCGCACATCTTTAGTCCCAGCACTCAGGAGGCAGAGGCAGGTGGATCTCAGCGAGTTTGAGGGCAGCCTGGTCTGCAGAGGGAGTTCCAGGACAAGTAGGACTGTTACACCGAGAAACCTGTCTCAAAAATCAAAAAAAAAAAAAAAAGTAACACACACAATGTGTATATGTATGTGTGTGTGTATGTCTGTGTGTATATATGTGTGTGTATGTGTGTGTTGAGACAGGGTTTCTCTGTGTTGCTTTGGAGTCTTGTCCTGGAACTAACTCTTGTAGACCAGGCTGGTCTCAAACTCACAGAGATCTGCCTGCCTCTGGTTCCTGATTGCCGGGATTAAAGGTGTGCGCCACCACCGCCTGGCTCACACACTATTTTTGATCAAGGGTTCATAAGCAGCAGCTCACTGAGATTACCATCTACCCTGTTTCTTTTCTTTTTTTTTTAATTTATTTATTATGTATACAATATTCTGTATACATGTATGTATGTCTGCAGGCCAGAAGAGGGCACCAAACCCCATTACAGATGGTTGTGAGCCACCATGTGGTTGCTGGGAATTGAACTCAGGACCTTTGGAAGAGCAGGCAATGCTCTTAACCACTGGGCCATCTCTCCAGCCCCCTCTACCCCATTTCTTACATCTTTCAACCGCATGCCCTAATTGTCGAGCTCAGAACCCATCGCATCTGTGTAATGTTGTATAACTGTGTCCAGCTTGTGTCCCAAGCCAAAGTTCACAGGAAGAGAAGTCTATTCCCGTGTTGTCATCTCCACCCCCTCCTCACTTTAGCCAATCCTGACTCATAAAACTAGGCTCCTGACACAGCTCTGAAAAACCCTTGCCGGCCCGCCTGAACCCCCCAGCCGTGGCGTTTTCACAACCCTGTAGAAGTTTCTATTGTAAGTCTGTGTCTGCCGTGTTGTTTTAGGCTTCCTGGAGTCAGTTTAACCATTGACACAGATAATACTTGAAAAAATATTGAACTCACAAACTCCTGTTTGTGTGTCACAGGACAACCTCAGTTGTGGTTCCCTGGGCGCTATCCAGCCTGTCCTTTGAGACCTCTCGCTGGCCTAGAGCTTAACAAGTAAGCTCGGGAGCCGGACGGTGGTGGCGCACGCCTTTAATCCCAGCACTCGGGAGGCAGAGGCAGGCGGATCTCTGTGAGTTCGAGACCAGCCTGGTCTACAAGAGCTAGTTCCAGGACAGGCTCCAAAGCCACAGAGAAACCCTGTCTCGAAAAACTAAAAAAAAAAACAAAAAACAAAAAAAAAAACAAGTAAGCTCGGCTTGCTGGCCAGTGAGCCCAAGCAGCTGCCTTCTGCATCTGCCTGAGAGCTGGGATTATATGCCATTATGTCTGGCCTTTTAAAGTTTAAAATTATTAATTTTTTAATGGAGGTTTTGTGGAATAAACTCAGGTCTTCGAGCACTCCCCCAGTACCTCTGTTTGGTTTTCTCCCCATCCAAAAGTAATTTAAGGGTCCATGCTCTTGATGTAGGCTCTCCTGAAGGCAGCTAAAAACAACGTGCAAAGGGGAGGAGGATGGGAGTGACCTCCGAGGGACTTGTCAGTAAGTTCTGAGAGGCAGAAACATCCTGAGCTGCTGCACTGGAGCCGTTGCTACAAACAAACCCCTTGAGCCCAGTCTTTCTGGGTCTCTCATTGTTTCTTTTGGTCAGAGCGAGTCATCCTCCAGGGCCTCCAGCAAAGACCAGAGCAGCTGCTGGGACATCTGCAGAGTCCTCTTCCGTGTTTGCCTGTCACCCTGACCGCACACACTCCTCCTTGTGACTTAGACTTCTTGGTGGTGTGGTGGCCAGTTGTCCAGCGCACATGTCCTGAAGAGCAGCCCAGGCTGAAGCCACTTTATATTTCCTAACTTCATCTCAGGACTCACACCTAGCACCTCTGTTGTTTGAGGCGGTTGTTGTGGTGCATCTAAGTTCAAGGGGGAAAGGAAGACGCCAGCTGTCAGTGAGGGAGTGTCAGTACCACGTTAGAAAAGGACATGGGGCTGGGGTGTAGACTAGGGTGCAGTCTGTAAGACCTGAAGAAAGGCCACATTCCTGGTGATAAAATGTGGCAGTGGGACCCTCAGTGAGAGGAGAGAAGTCAAGGCAGGGGGGTTACTAAAGGCAGGGGCTGGGAGTTCTCACTTTCGGAGAGTAAATACCACTCTGTCAGGGATGCACACAGAACGACCTAGACTAACCCCTGGTGACAGAGATGTAGCATTAGTAAGTTCTGTCTTCAGTGACCAGATCCGCTTCATCTGGCAGAAGGGATGCAGCTGTTACAGCTAGCGCGACGATGTGCTCGTGGACCCCTGTTGTCCTCTGCACGCACCCTCTCTTCTAGCACCGCTCCTGTCCTAATGCTTGGCCTTTTGGGTGGTGCCCTGACCTCCTAGTCCCGTAGTCGCGCCATCTTTGGATGCCTGTCCTTCATGTGTCCTTACCTGCTCAGGGCTACTGTCTCGGGTTTGACTGTTTTCCTCCCTTGCGGCCTGCCGTGAGCACTCTTCAGTTGTCTGTCTTTGAGATCCTGTCCCTCTTCAGGACCACAGGAACCCGTAGTCCTTTGATCCTTCTGCTCTCACCCACCCACTCATGACCTCACTTTCCACTCTACCCCAGCCCAGCTTAGGTCAGGAGCCCATCACGGAAAAACGCCTCTTTGCGAATCTTCTTAATTTTCTTGCCTCTCTCCCTCCTCTTGGAGTCTGCAGGCAAGCTCCACGCTGTTAACTCCAACCCACGCTCACCACAGCTGCTTCCCAGATGCTTCCCCGCGGGTTTAAGTCATGGCTGTGGCCGTGTGAACAGCATGCAAGGGATCATTACTGCTGTGTGTCCCTAGGCTTTGCTGGAATGAGGAAGCAGGTTCAGTCAAGTCAACTCCTGAGCCCTTGAGCTGTACGGCCACATCTTCATCTTCCGGTCAGAGGTTACCAACTGCAGGCTTTAGGTTTTGCTGCACATGTGACGGATGGATGGATGGACAGATGGACAGGGAGGGAAGATGGGAGGGATCCGGTGGCTTCTAAACTAGAACCATGATATGGCACCCTCTCTGTGGACACATTTTCCATTTCCTTTTCATTGTCTGTACACTAGGCCTTCAAAGCATGATTGACGTCTCTTTTCTATTCTTAGCACAAAGCAGAAACTCGTATATGCAGATTAGCAAATTAAAAGAACTCGTTCATTTTCCAGAGTCTCAGAAAAGCCAAGAGGACTTGGGGGCTTAGGGCGGAAGGTGCTGTCACCAAGGCAGACATATCATAGTGAGTCAGATAGGGCTTTCAAGAACATTTAGAGACTTCGAGACTCTGGAAATGTCCCTTTTTTTTTTTTTATTTATTTATCAAAGATTTCTGCCTCCTCCCCGCCACTGCCTCCCATTTCCCTCCCCCTCCCCCAATTAGGTCCCCCTCCCTCATCAGCCCGAAGAGCAGTCAGGGTTCCCTGCCCTTTGGGAAGTCCAAGGACCTCCCACTTCCTTCCAGGTCTAGTAAGGTGAGCATCTAAACTGCCTAGGCTCCCACAAAGCAAGTACGTGCAGTAGGATCAAAACCCATTGCCATTGTTCTTGACTTCTCAGCAGTCCTCATTGTCCGCTATGTTCAGCGAGTCCGGTTTTATCCCATGCTTTTTTAGACCCAGGCCAGCTGGCCTTGGTGAGTTCCCGAAAGGTCATCCCCATTGTCTCAGTATGTGGGTGCACCCCTCGCAGTCCTGAGTTCCTTGCTCGTGTTCTCTGGAGATGTCCCTTTGCACCTGGGACAGTGTCTCTCTGCAAAGTGAGGGATTTGGATGAGGCAGCTCACACGGGTCTTTCTGGACTCACGTTCTGACTGTGTCACTGAATGCTGCCACCTCCATAAGGGCTCCTGCTTTCCTGCATTGGCTCAGGCATCCTCAGCTTTGCCATCAAGCAAAGACTCTAGATCATGGCGGTAACTATGGAAGACAGGACTCTTTCAGAACCGACCTTCGTCAAAGGCGGAGAAGCTCGCCATACTGTACTAGTTAGGCCAGTGTGGTGAGCAGTTGAAAGTCTGTTCCTTGTCTGATGGCAACAAAGTAGAGAAGGAATTAGTCCGACCGTGAAAGTTCTCCCCAGGAAAAAGCTACTAGACAGGGCTAGAGAATACTCTGACTTTGGGGTTTTATTATTATTATTATTATTATTATTATTAGTTTCTGCTTTTTTGAGACAGGGTCTCTCTGTTATATAGCTCTAGTTGTCCTGAACTCACTATGTAGACTAGTGGACCAGGCTGACCTCGAACTCACAGAGATCATTTTTCATAGGGTCTCACTATGTCTCTCAGGCTGATCTCAAACTTGAGATATTTCTACCCAGTGTTACATGCAGCACCATGCTTGGCTATAGATTACACTTTTTTCTGTCTTGTTGCTGTTGTCTTAAGATAGTTAAGATAGGGTATTACTGTGTACCCCAGTGTGGGCTGAAACTCAGGGTGATGCTCCAGTCTCTACCTTATAATGCTGAGATCACAAGTATCTATCACCATGCATGAATTAGAGAGTATTCTTTTTTGATTTTGTGTATATGGGTATTTATTTTTCCTGCATGTATTCTATGCACCATATGCAATCCTGGTGCCTGCAGAGGCCAGAAGAGGACATCAGATCCCCCTGGAATTCACATTAGCAGGCACATTTGTGAGCTACCGTATGGGTGCTGGGATTGAACCTGGGCCCTCTAGATGAGCAGCCAGTTTGCTCTTACCTGTTGAACCATCTCTCTAGCCCTTAGAGAATATTCTTAAGTAATCAGTTGGACTTTACCAGAGTGTTGCGGGAGTCACAGAAAAGGGCATTTCACTTATTAGAAAAAGCCCAGATGTGGTAAATCTGGGGTGCAAATTTCATAGTTTCCACATACCTGCCTGTGAAGCCCATGAGGGCATATGAATTTTAAAAAAGAAAGGGGGGCTGGAGAAATGGCTCAGTGGTTAAGAGCACTTCCAGAGGTCTTGAGTTCAATTCCCAGCAACCACATGGTGGCTCACAGCCATCTATAATGAGACCTGGCGCCCCCTTCTGGCTAGCGGGCACACATGGAAGGAATGCTGTATACATAATAAATAATTTTTTTTTTTTTTTTGCTTTTTCGAAACAGGGTTTCTCTGTGGTTTTAGAGCTTGTCCTGGAACTAGCTCTTGTAGACCACGCTGATAAATAATATTTATTTATTTATTTATTTATTTATTTATTTTGGTTTTTCGAGACAGGGTTTCTCTGTAGCTTTGGAGCCTTTCCTGGAACTCCCTTTGTAGACCAGGCTGGCCTCGAATTTACAGAGATCCGCCTGCCTCTGCCTCCCGAGTGCTGGGATTAAAGGCGTGCGCCACCACCGCCCGGCTTAAATAAATATTTTTAAAAAAATAAAAATAAATAAAAAAGAAAGGAGGGAAGGAAGGGAGAAGGAGGGAGAGAGAGAGAGGTAGGGAGGTAGGGAGGGAGCGAGGGAGGGAGGGAGGAAGGAAGGAAGGAAGGAAGGAAGGAAGGAAGGAAGGAAGGAAGGAAGGAAGGAAGGAAGGAAGGAAGGAAAGAAACCTTACTTTGGAACTATTCCAAATTCCCTTGTTTGGTTGGTTGTTTGGCTATTTGGTTGGTTTGTTTGTGGCACGGTATCTCTATTTAGTGCTGGCTGTCCTGGAACTCACTATGTTAACTAGGCTGGCCCTCAACTCACAAAGATCCTATGGCCTCCACCTTTTTTGGTTTTTTAAGGCAGGGTTTCTCTATAGTTTTGAAACCTGTCCTGGAAGTCGCTCTGTAGACCAGGCTGGTCTCAAACTCACAGAGATCCACCTGCTTTTGCCTGCTGAGTACTGGGATTAAAGGTGTTCTAATTTTACATCAAGGCATAGTTTTTAAGAATTAACCCTCTGGAGGAGGGGCATGGTTGGAGAGATGACTCAGGAGTTAAGAGCACTTGACTACTCTTGCACAGGTATTGAGTTCAAATCCCAGCAACCACATGGTAGCTCACAGTCATCTGTAATGGGATCTGATGCTCTCTTCTGGTATGCATGAAGACAGAAACTCATACCTAAAATACACAAATAAATATAGCTTGAAATTTAAAAAAAAAAAAAAAAAGAATTAACCCTTTCCAACCTCACTTGATGCCGCATGTATTACCCTGAAGAATCTGATGCATGCATGTGTGCTCTGCTCCAGCATATCATCTGTCAAATACGTGCATGTAATATGTGGAGCAGCCCACAGCAGCATCTTACTACAGGAAGGGATAAGCAGGCGCTGACTCACAGTTTACTCAGTATGGACGAAACAGGCCTACAGTGTGCCCTGTGCCATCATCATGAAATTCCATGGTTCTTTTATTTCTAATTGTCTTCTGTGTATACCTTATGGGGGAAGTGTTCATAATCCTTAGGACAGTCACAAAGTTTAGACTGTGTGTCAAGTATGGCTTTAAGAAAGATCTAAGTGGCCGGACCATGGTGGCGCACACCTTTAATCCGAGCACTTGGGAGGCAGAGGCAGGTGAGTCTCTGTGAGTTCGAGGCCAGTCTGGTCTACAAAGTGAGTTCCATGATAGCCAGAGCAACACAGAGAAACCCTATCTGGACAAAAACAAATCAAAACAAATATGTGTATGACTGTAGATATATGTATTTATAATAAAGGACTTCCAAAACCAAACTTACATTTGAAAAATTGTATAGTAAACAACTTTGATAAATATTTTGCAAGAGGAATGAAATACAGAAACTTTAGATTGACCACGTGTCTCCTATTTTATGTCTCTTTGGCAGCTTCTCCACAAACTGACTTTATTATATTCATTATATTTATTAAAGTCTACAGTTTTAAATGTTAAAAACAAAATACACCCAGGAGATCCCCACCATCTAGGATTTGCCTTCGAGAGCCAAAATTAGCTACTAATTCTCCCAAATAACAGTATAGTGGTATATTATTTGTGTTTTAATAAAGCTTGCCTGAGCCAGGCGGTGGTGGCGCACGCCTTTAATCCCAGCACTTGGGAGGCAGAGGCAGGCGGATCTCTGTGAGTTCGAGACCAGCCTGGTCTACAAGAGCTAGTTCCAGGACAGGCTCCAAAACCACAGAGAAACTCTGTCTCGAAAAAAAAATTAAAAAATAAAAAAATAAAGCTTGCCTGAAGGTCAGTGCAAAAGAGTCTCACTAGTCAGCCATAGGCCAGACAGTGGTGGCACACACCTTTAATCCCAGCAGCCACACTAGGTAGCCACAGAGGCTCAGCGGTGGTGGTGAGAAACACTTCTTGTCCCAGCACTAGAGAGGAATATAAGGCAGAATGAGGCAGGAACTTTCTCTTTTTCAGCCTGAAGATTTCAAAGAGGTAAGAGTCTCTCTAGTGGCTGACTGCTTTTGCTTTTCTGATCTTCAAGTTGAACCCAATATCTGTCTCTGGGTTTTTATTATTTGTGCTACATAACGGTGCAGAGGACTGACGGGCACACAGTGCATGCTCTTGCTCTCGTGTTTGTAGCGCCACCTCCTGGGGAGTAGTGTCTCTGCAGGGGAAATAACAGTCTGTACAAGTGTGAGCCCTACAAGCATAAGGACCTGAGTTCAATCCCCACAACATACAGAAAAAAAGCCAGACATGGTAGCATAGACGGGTAGAACCTTGGGGCTCACTGGGCCAGCCAGCCTAGAGTAATAAGTTCCAGGCGGGTGAGAGACACTGCTTCAAACACTAATGTGGGTGGGGAGGGCATGGTGGTCACGCCTTTAGTTCCAGCATGAGAAGCAGAGGCAGAGGCCAGCCTGGTGTGGTGAGGCCATCTCAAAAACAAAACAAAACAAGCCAAAAATTTTACCATGAAAAGGCTGCAGAAGTTTCCTAACATAGAAGAAACATAGCCAGCACGGATCAGGAAGTGTAGGTCCCCTAATACCTCTACTGTCTACTAAATTGCTACGCATTATAATCACACGTAACAAAATCTTACAGTACATTAGAACATAAAACAATGTAAATGTATTGCAGTTTTGTTTTGTTTTTACGATGAGAAGTCTTCACATCTACGATAGCTGAAAAGCTGCTCAGAAGAAAAACCTAGCTCAGTGGGTAGAGCATGAAACTCTTAATCTCAGGGTCGTGGGTTCGAGCCCCACGTTGGGCGCCAAAATGTGGCGGCGTAAATGAATGCAGAAAGATTATAAAAATATATACAGCTTTAATAAGGAAATAGACTTACAGGACAACAGGTTCCCGCAGAGAACAGGAGAAGCAGAGCAAAAAAGGGCTGCTGGGATCACGCCCGGCAGATTTATCAGTAAACATTAGCCCAAGGTGAACACGCCCCCAATGGGTGGGGCTATATCCCTACAAATCTTAAATAGACCAATTACCATAAAGGAAAAAAAAAGAATCAGTGCAGAGAGTTTTCTTTTAAAATGCCTAGGGATAAATTTAGAAATATTTACTAAGACACATTGAGTGCAAAGATGGTACAGAAGAATACCCGATTTAAGAGTTCCGCGTGCACACCCCACCTCGTGAAGAGCTTGTGATGGCTCCTGAAGGGAGCGTGAGGACTAAGCTACAGAGGCTGCTGTGGAAGGAAATGGCTGCATGAGGAATCATGAAGTTCTTTCATCATACAGTGTTTTGTGCAATCTACATACATCACTGTGGAGGTTCATCACGTGGGCAATTACCTCGTCAGAATTCTTTTTTAGAGAAAGACGTAGGTGGTTTTGCGTTTCCCCAGCCGCTGCCCTTCTCGCCTTCTAAGACTGACTGTGGTAGTTCTTCATGCTTCCCTGGTTCCCAGGTGGAGAACCCAGCACCAGGATGGTCTTGCCCGGGTGACAGTGTCTTGCTCCTGCATCAGGAACAATTCTGGAATTTAAAAAGGGACGTTCTCTTTTATCCAAAGGTTCCGTTTTCTCTCAGCATGTCAGAACCCACAAAAGCAGAACTAAGGACGTTAATAACCGAGTTGGTTCTCTTTTCACTTATATAATTATTTCAATGATTATGTTTTATATTTGTTTTGTTTTTGAAATAGTATCATGGAGCCCTAACTGGCCTGGATCTTTCCATGGAGACCAGCCTGGCCTTGAACCCACAGGAATCCTCCTACTCTAAGTGTCCAGCTTTAATTATTTTAATGCTTTCCCTTTATTTTAAGGCTGAGCTTGGGATGCTCTGGACTTGGCATTGGTTGTATGATGACCGCCATATCTCTTCTCTGCTTTGCTCTTGGTCCCCACACAGCAGTGTCCTCCGTTGGGACTGGCCGCTCATCTGTGGCATTGTGATGAAGCTGGGGGAGCTGGGTTGCATACAGGGAAGCTGTAACACCAGAGCATAACTCCCTGAGTGGCAGACTTTATTTTATTTATTTATTTATTTATTTATTTATTTATTTATTTATTTATTGGTTTTTCGAGACAGGGTTTCTCTATGGTTTTGGAGCCTGTCCTGGAACTAGCTCTTGTAGACCAGGCTGGTCTCGAACTCACAGAGATGGCAGACTTTAGAATGGCCATATTTTCCAGCTTTCTCTTGACTGACCCAGTCAGCTCATTTGTTCCAGTGACATTAACTGTTTTCAACACCACTTGGGAAGTGTCTACAGGCTGGTGGGGACGTACCTGGAACAGGGTGATTGCTGGTGTTCTTTTATCTAATACTGGCCCACAGTGGTTTAAGAATCTTATCCAAGGGAGCTGCAGAGATAGCTCAGCGATTAACAGCATTGCCTGCTCTTCCAAAGGTCCTGAGTTCAATTCCCAGCAACCACATGGTGGCTCACAAGCATCTGTAATGAGGTCTGGTGCCCTCTTCTGGCCTGTAGGCATATACACAGACAGAATGTTGTATACATAATAAATAAATTAATTAATTAGTTAATTTTTTTTTTAAAAAAAAGAATCTCATCCAAGAGGTGGTAGCACATGTCTTTAATGCCCAGCACTCAGGAGGCAGAGGCAGGAGGATTTCTGTGAGTTTGAGGCCAGCCTGGTCTACAGTGAGCTCCGGGACTGTCAGGGCTGCACAGAGAAACCCTGTCTGGGGCAGGGGGTGGGGTATCACTACTCTCAGAATTTATATTAGTGTCTGGTCATCATTATGAGCTCTAGCATAGAACAACAATCACCCTTTTTTCCTATTGAACCCTTCCAGCCATTATTCTCCTCATCACTGTAATAAACACCTGGCAGAAAACAACCTGAGGGGAGAGGCTCTGTTTTGGCTCGTGGTTTAAGAGGACATGGTTAATTACCGTGGGGCTCCAGGTTGGGGCAGCTGGAGCCCGAGGCAGCGTTCCTCACATCCAGATGATTACAGTGCTCAGCACCTGCCTCCCTTCCCCCTTTTCATTCAGTCAGAGACTCCTGCCAGTGAGACAGGCACCCATATGCAGGGGCTTTCCTCTTTGAACTCTCTGGAAACGGCTTGACAGACATGCCGGGTGTCTTTTAGAGGACTCCAAATCCTATGGTGTTGGCAAGATGGGTAACCGTCACAGGTTTTTTTTATTTGCTTGGTTTTTTTGTGGTTTTGTTGTTGCTGTTTTTCAAGAAGGCTTTCTCTGTGTAACACCCCTGACTGTCCTGGAACTTACTTTGTAGACCAGGCTAGTCTTGAACTCATAGAGATCAGCTGGCCTCTGCTTCCCAAATGCTGAGATTAAAGGTATGTGCCACCACCACCTAGCGACCATCACAGTTCTTAATGAAAAGTGTGTGTTCCCTTGATATTTTTTTCTTTTCTTGCACTTAAAAAAATTTTCATGCCGCGTGGTGGTGGCGCACACCTTTAATCCCAGCACTAGGGAGGCAGAGGCAGGTGGATCTCCATGAGTTCGAGGCCAGCCTAGTCTGCAAGAGCTAGTTTCAGGACAGGCACCAAAAACTACAGAGAAGGGGGCTGGAGAGATGGCTCAGAGGTTAAGAGCACTGGCTGCTCTTCCAGAGGTCCTGAGTTCAATTCCCAGCAACCACATGGTGGCTCACAACCATCTGTAATGAGATCTGGCACTGTATCCTGGAAAGTGTATATATAATAAATAAATAAATTTAAAAAAAAAAAAAAAAAAAAAAAAAAAAACTACAGAGAAACCCTGTCTCGAAAATCAAAAAAAAAAAAAAAAAAAAAAAAATTTTTTTTTTTTTGAGGAGCTGCAGGATGGCTCAGCAGAGGACCTAAGTTTGGTTCCCAGCGTCCATGGCAGGTGGCTCCTAACCACCTGTAACTCCAACTCCAGGAGATCTAACACTATCTAACACCTTCTTTTGAACTTAATAGACATCTGCACTCCTGTGCACATACAAGCTTTCCAAAAAACATTTGTGTATATATAAACAGGTGTGCATTTGTGTGTGTGTAAGTGCAGGTGCACGCCTGCCACAGTATGTGCATGTGTGGGATGTGTGGACTATGTGACATGACTTCATGTGTCAGCCCTCACCTTGTTTACTCCCCTGGGAGAATGGAGCCAATAAATGAGGCAGACTAAAGTCTCATACAATAACCAACTTTATTCAGAAGTACTGCTGTCTGGGGGGCCAATCTCTAGCAGCACAGGGCTTTGAAAGGAGTCTAACAGAGGTGGCATAAACTAGAATCTTCTATCTGAAGGCATTATAAAAAAATAAACACACACTCTCTTGATGGCTTCCTTCTTTATTCTCTCGTCTCATGTTTTTCTACAGCTTTTATTCCCCAACAGAGTCTTCCAGACAGTACAAGAGTCAGAAATATTGCATTCCATTTCTCAAGTGCATGATTACAGGTAAAAGCATGTTTTTCATCCCCCTTAGATGATGAAAAACAGAGCCATACCAGTGACCCCCATACAACACATCTAGATCATGAGCGAGCAAGAGGCTTTGTTCTCAGTCAGCTCTTGCGTTGTGGGCTGCAAACTGCGGTTACAAAGAAAGTCACTCACTTCATGATGAAAGGGAGTCACAGATCTAAATTTTTATACCTAAAAAACAGTCAGTCAGCTGAAATTTTAGTCCTCAGGATGCACACCCATTCATCAGTAACAAAAGGTTGAGGTCAGGAATTGGTGAAAGAAATTAATCATCTTGCAGGCAAATGGATGGAGCTAGAAAACATCATATTAAGGGAGGTAATCCAGACCCAGAAAGACAAACATCACATGTACTCACTTGTAAGTGGTCTTTCAACATAAAGCAAAGAAAACCAGCCCACAAGTCACAATCCCAGAGAACCTAGACAACAATGAGGACCCTAAGAGAGACTTACATGGATCTAATCTACATGGGAAGTAGAAAAAGACAAGATCTCCTGAGAAAATTGGGAGCATGGGGACCATGGGACAGAGTTGAAGGGGAGGGGATCAGAGAAAATATATAGCTCAATAAAATAAAAAAAAATCAGCCGGGCGGTGGTGGCGCACGCCTTTAATCCCAGCACTCGGGAGGCAGAGGCAGGCGGATCTCTGTGAGTTCGAGACCAGCCTGGTCTACAGAGCTAGTTCCAGGACAGGCTCCAAAGCCACAGAGAAACCCTGTCTCGAAAAACCAAAAATAAATAAATAAATAAATAAATAAATAAATAAATAAATAAATCTTTTAAAAAAAGAAATTAATCCTCACCTTTGATTATTACCCAGACCTCGCAAGGGCAGCCAGCAACAATCAGGCCATTTTGTATTTTCGAGCCTAGCGTAATGAGTCAAACAGCTCAGCTATGTGTCCTTGTGAACTCCAGCTTCTTTTCCGGAGTTATTTATCTTAAAACTATTAGCAAGGCGTCTGCTCTAACCTGAACTTATTTGGAGCTTTGTCTTAGCTAATGGTACACGACTTCCTTTTTTCAGCATTAAGAGACTTAGAGCCAGCTTGGCTCCTGGACTCGGGTGCTGTCCTTCTAATCACTAACCTGAGCTGCTCCTGAGGCTCATGGCCTTAGCTGTGAACCGCATCCTTATACGTCTTCTTAGTCATCAAAACTCTGAATAGGCTTTCATTATTACCAAATTAATACTGCTTACGGAGGGGTCATCTTGACAGTCCACAGGTAAAAATGCCCGGTAGAATGGGTTGTTTCCAAGAGATAAACACACTGTATTACAGCAGTGGAGATCTCCCCACGTCCACTCACACCATGCTAGATACCAGAGGAAGAGAGCTGCAGCAAACACGGAAAGGAAAGGCGCAGCAGAAACCAAAGACCCTCGGGGATCTGCAGTCCCTCCCGTGGCCTTGCCTAAACGGGATCAGTCAGAGGATTCCCTTCTGCTGGGCTGACACCTGGACCCTCAGTTACCCCTCGCTGCTCCTCTGGCAGGGCCAACAGCAAGAGCGTTGGGCAATTTACACACTGAAGGTTAGGAGGAGTCGCATGAGTAACACTACAATCACAAAGGCAAATCATGTTTTCCATTGAGGCACATAAACACATAACAGTAGCCAGTTGTAAGTAAACTCGCTCCTATCTGCTACACCTGGGAGGGGCATAAAAACACATTCCAAAAACAGTTTTATGGTTTTGAAGAACTGAGGTCCCAAGACTCTTATTTTCTTGGGGTTTTCTCACGAGCACTCGGAGTTTCTTCCTAGATGCACTCCTCATCCAACTGTGTTCTTGGGCCGTGTTCTGGCCCTCGCTTTTCCCCGTGTTTGAGTTTTAGTCTCTCTTGTCCCCGCTGCATATACTAGGAGAGCTGGCCCACAAATGTCCCAGAATTCTCCCGTCTCTGCGTCCCATCCTGTCACAGGAATGATTGGTTTACAAACGAATGCTATTAGTCCAGCCTTTACATGGGTTCTGAGCATCTGGACTCGGGTCCTCAAGCCTGCAGGGCAAATGCTTTACCCACTGTTCCATCTCCCCAACCAAAATTTTTTGTGTATGTACTTCTTATTTGGGTTTTTGCTTGTTTGTTTTTGAGACAAGATCTCATCTTGGAGGGGGGGAGGTGAGACAGGGTCTCTCTACCTAGCCCTGGCTGTTCTGGAACTCACTGTGTAGACCAGGCTGGCCTTGAACTCAGTGACATCTGCCTATCTCTGTCTCTGCCACTGAGTGCTGGGGTTAAAGGTGTTTGCCACCACAACTGGCACATTTGAACTTCTGATTCTCCTGCCTGTGCCTCTGTGTGCTGGGATTCCAGATGTGAACCATCACATCTAGTTTTGTGTGGTTCTGTGGACTGAATGCAGGATTTCTTGCACGCTCTGGAAGCCTCTACAGCTGCACCCCACCTTTGTCCTCTTCACATTGGTTTTAGACTCTGCATTTGGCAACCAGCTGCATATTCTGATCCCGGGAACCCAGCAACCCATTCTCCTCCTTGGGATCCAGGTTCCCTTCTCCTCCACACACTGACATGAAGGCTGAGAGACTAGAAGCCGTAGGTCTTTAGGACTGTGTATATAAGCTTTGTCTTAGGCCTGACCACCTCTGTTGTCTCCTATCTCTTCCCAGGAGTCATTGCTCCAGTGGAAGGAACTGCATTCGACCTGAGAAAGCCAGTGGAACTTGGAAAACACCTGCAGGATTTTCACATCCCTGGTTTCGACCACAACTTCTGTCTGAAGGGATCCAAAGAAAAGCATTTTTGTGCCAGGTTTGTCCTTTTCGCCTCTGCAGAGAAGAAACAGCGGGTTCTTATGAGGAGCATTCCCTATGACAGTTTCAACAGCACCTCATAGGAGCAGGGGTCAAACGCCACCTGCCATAGCTTTGTAAAGTCCTCTGCCACGAGTGAATTCTCTAGAACGTAGCCTCCCCAACTGCACATCCTCCCTGACCCCCTACCCAGCATCCTCTCTGGCCCTCTACCCCTGCCTGACCTATAAGCCCCTTTTCTGTCAGAGACCCTGACTCTCCTGTTCTGGTCACCTGTGCCTTCCCTGACTGTCCTAGTCTGTGGGACAGAGCTGGAGGCCGCTTCTGGAGGCCGCTTCTCTCGCAGCTCCTACCACGCCCACCTCCAGTTTGACAGACAAGTGAGAGCACACGCTCTGTCAATGTGAATCCAGTCCTTAGGGTCATTTTGTTTGGGAATCCTGACAACCTAATAACATGCTTGTCACAAACATCTAGTCAGCTCATGATTGTGGACTCAAAGGAGTCTAGGAGGGGAAGGTAACTCAGACCCCAGATAGAGACAAAAAGGACTCCCCAAATCTCTAGGGACCAGGGCCTCTTGGGTTCCGCCTGCTCAGGACATCTTCCTACTACGTACCTATTATGTTCCTCTCCTCAGTGCCTCTACACAAGAGCCCTTCCTGCCTTCTCCCCATTGATTCAAATCCTGGACCCTTCTTGTCAAACATTTTTTTCCAGCCTCTTGGTTGACAACGTATTTGTATTTTGCATTTAAATTATTTTTTGACCAACTTTGTCCTGATGCATTTAAATGTTTTAAATTCTATTATTATTAGTATGCGCTGGGGCGGGGGACGTGGGGAGGAGGGGAGTATCTTTCCGAAGTTGACTCTCTGTTGAAGCCCGTGTGGGTCCAACACAGATAATTATCTTCCCTAACTGGACTAAAAGGGAGTCGTGAGGAATAATCAGACACAACTTACACGGTCGTCATGGAAGGGCAAGATCTCTTGAAGATGTCCTCCTGTTTATTATCCAAACACCTTATATATCATCACATAAATTGAGCAGGAAAACACATTAGGCTGTCTCCTAGGCAACCAGGTGAATGGGCTTTAGTCACGTCCGTGTGTAAGCCATAAATTAGCATCTCCATAAGACATCCTCCAAATATCCTGACCATTGTTAGGCAGAGACAGCTTGTCTGCAGAGCTACGTGATCAGCTCAGACCGGGCCTATGGCTTTTATGCCTGGCTGCTACACCATACAGAAATATGGGCCTACAACTCTCAGGGTCAAGCTTGTACAACAAGCACCAGCACACCAGCATTCTTTGTTTGAATGAGTTCTTGTATGATTTGCCTCCTGGCAAGACTGTGTGACACAGGCCTTTCCTTGTTTCCCCTTGGCAAGAAGTACAGACCCAGGCCAGGTGATGGGAGGCAGAGACAAGCAGGTCTCTGTGAGTTCGAAACCAGCCTGGTCTACAGAGTGAGTTCCAGGACAGCCAGGGCATTGACACTGAAAAACTCTGTCTCAAAATAAACAAACAAACAAACAAACAAATCTTTCAGAGCCCCATGGCCGGACATGGGAGCACAAACCTTTAATCCCAGCACTCCAGAAGGAGAGGCAGGTGGAATTCATGAGTTCCAGTGCAGCCAGCCCACACCCTTAGGAGTATATCTCAGTAGCGTGGTGGAGTGCTCACCAGCGAGTACAAGGTCCTGGGTGCTGTCCCCAGCATCACAACAGAATCTCAGGACCCCAGAGTTGCCTCTCTACAGCCTCATTGCCCCTCCCTGACTCCCATGATGCTGCCGTCATCCTGTTACTATGCCCCAGAGAGGCCAAGATCATCTGCGAAGCTGTTTCTGAAGGTCCTTAAAGCCAACAGCTCATGCCTCTCCTGTGACGTTTCCAGAATCTTCGCTCTTCTCTCCCACATCCTTCTTGTTCCTGTTGTGTAGCCAGATCTGATTCCCATCCCAAAACTAGTTCTTGGCCTTTTCCTTCCCCACTGAAATATGACTTGTCTTTATCCCCAGGGTGCGTCATGCCGGAAGTGGGCGGATCCTGGAAGTATATACCACCCAGCCTGGCGTCCAGTTTTATACTGCCAACTTCCTGGATGGTACTCTGAGGGGCAAGAATGGAGCGGTCTACCCCAAGCACTCTGGCTTCTGCCTGGAGACCCAGAACTGGCCTGATGCGGTCAATCAGGTAAAGCCGCAGGCAGGTTTGTCAGGGTCGCGCTGATCTGGTGTCACATGGTGTGGCAGATCCCAGCACTCCAGTCCACGTTTCTGTTTTTCATTTTATACAACCACAAAAAAAACCCACAGCCAAGGAACTGTCGTTAAAAGCTCAATTTTTGGCTGGGCAGTGATGGTGCTCACCTTTAATCCCAGCACTTGGGGAGGCAGAGGCAGACGAATCTCTGTGAGTTTGAGGCCAGCCTGGTCTACAAGACCTAGTTCCTGGACAGAGAAACGCTGT
This sequence comes from Chionomys nivalis, assembly GCF_950005125.1. Lineage (NCBI taxonomy): Eukaryota > Metazoa > Chordata > Mammalia > Rodentia > Cricetidae > Chionomys > Chionomys nivalis. The sequence goes on along the minus strand of NC_080086.1, from coordinate 126,120,180 downwards.
CTTGAAAAATTAAAAACAAACAAACAAAAATCTGCACTTTTCTGGGGGAGGGATGTTTGGACAGGGACGTGCCATGTAGGTCAGAGGACAGTTTTAGGGGTCAGTTCTCTTCCTCCGTGTGGGCTCCAGGGGTAAGTCTCAGGCTGTCAGCCTTGGCCTCCAGCTCCTCTACCCGCTGAACCATCTTGCCAGCACACACCATCCACGAGACCTCCAAAGCCTTTCTTCTCATTTCCTCTCTACTTGCAACTTAGAGCATTGCTGCTCAGACTGTCAATCATGGAAAGGAGTTTGTGTCTTACTTCAGAATATATGTCAAGGCATCGCTTCCTGTAGCCAGATCTTGCTTTGACAAAGCAGATGCGATGCTGTGGTAGAGCTTCGTCCATTTCACTGCAAATCAGCAACACTCTGTCTTCACTACCACCAGTCCGCAAACATGGCTTCAGAGCTTAGTGCAGGGGCACACCCCATGTGACTGTTAGTACGGCCATGACGGCTGGCAAGGTCTAAGTGTTGATCTCGTGTGACTGTTGGTACGGCCATGATGGCTGGCAAAGTCTAAGTGCTGATTTCCTCCACAGCCCCAGTTCCCCCCTGTGCTGCTGCGGCCTGGGGAGGAGTACAACCACACCACCTGCTTCAAGTTCTCTGTTGCTTAAAGAAGGCTGAAGATGCGACCCGGACCCTCCCATCCCAGTGAAGACAGAGAAGCATTAAAAGTGATCCTGCGTGTTAAGTCGCTACCATAATAGTCAGCTTGAATACTGATTTCCTTTTCCAACAGCTGGCTTCAGGCCATGTCTCATGACCAGCTGTGTTCTCTGTCTAGGTCAGAGGACAAATTCACTCTGCTGCCAGTGCCTTCCTCTAGGCCTGGCCCTAGTGGAAAAGTGGCCCTCTATACCCTAATAGGCTCCGTCTCTCCAGTCTATTGTCTTTAAGCCTTCCTTCCTTTGATGGAGCTCTTTGTTTTTCTGTCTCCTCTTTTACCTCAGACTACCCTCCAGAAGTTAGTAAAACAGTTTTAACCCCAACTTGAGTTCAAGCTATGAGAATTCATCTCCTTTGTGCCTCTCTCTACCTCAGTCTGCCTAAACATTCCTAGGGTCATTGAAGGGCAAGGAGGGGTTTGGAGCCTGCTCTGTCACAGCCTTTCGTCTCAGACTTACTTTAGGGGCGTCAGGGGTGACTCAGCAGTGAGAAACACACAGTGCTCCTGCAGAGGACCGGTTTAGCTCCCAGCACCCAGATCAGGCTCACAATTGCCTCTAACTCTAGCTCCAGGGGATCGGGTGCCCTCTTCCAGCCTGCACGAGTACCCACACTCATGTGCACACACCCACATACGTACAATTCAAAGTGAGTCTTTTTTTTTTTTAAGTGAGGAGTTTATTGAGAGTAGGGTAAAGGGGAGGGAAGAGAGAAAGAAATGCAGAGAGGAAGAGGAGGAAGGGCCAGCCTGCCTCTTCAGAAGAGCAGCAGGAAAAGAGTAGAAGTAAATCTTAGAGATTAAAAAAGATTCACTTTAGAGCCACAAGAGCGAATTGAGCTATCTTTCTATGGTGTGACTGAAATCATAAGATCCAAATATCCAGAAAGACTTAGATTTTCTGCCTTTGGGGTTAACTAGAAGCCCAGCTAGTGTGTGAGAAGATACACAGGCCTGGAGGGCAGCAGATGAGGGAGAACACCTCACACGAACAGTGCCTGGAGGATTAAACTTGGCATGAGGAGCAGAGGCGACGTAGAGATGAAATGGCTGGAGACTCCTCTTTTCCTCAGTGATTGCATCATCGGTGATGGGCTTAGGAGCGCTGATTCTGAAAAAAATATATAGTTTATGTTATTATCTGCTACAGGCAGTTGAAATAAAACCAGAATTTTACCTTCAGGAGACTCTTATTCATTTGCGTGTGTGTGTGTGCATATGTGTGTGTGTGCATGCATGTGTGTATGTGTGCATGCATATGCACATGTTTATACACTCCTGTGTGGAGGCTAAGGAGGATTTGGAACATCTTCATGTTCCCTCTCCATCCATTCCCTTCAGTCATTCCTCTCCCTGACCCTGAGCTGTTTTTCAGCTAGGCTGGCTGCCAGAAAGCCTCATCTGTCCTCACGGGTTACAGGTGTGCACTACCGTGCCCAGCCTCGTTATGTAGGTGCTTGTGGTCCACTCAGGTGCCCATGCAGGCACCGCAAGCACGGTTACTCACTGAGCCATGTTCCCAGCCTTCATCCTCTCACCTGTGGTACAAAGGGACAAGATGAATACACATCTGCAGGGAAGACCTAAAGTTGAGAGAGGAATCAAGTTTTTTTTCTTCCGGCCTGGGACCCTCCAATGATGGTGGAGCATGAGGAAAGGGTAGACAGCAAATGCTCAAGCTGACCAGAGCCCTAAGGAACAAAAACTAGGAGCCTAGAGCTCTGGCCTTGTTCCTCTTCTGCACGGCACTTGAACAGACACAAGCCGAACACATCATTGCTCGGAGCTCCTACTTTAAATTAAGCAAAACTGCCTCACAGGTGTGCCCTCCATACGGGTTTAGTTCATACCAGGTATAGTCGACTTGCCAGCTGAGAGCAGCCATCACAGGCAGTAAAGAATCCCTGGAGAGCCGGGCAGTGGTGGCTCACGCCTTTAATCCCAGCACTTGGGAGGCAGAGGCAGGCGGATCTCTGTGAGTTCAAGACCAGCCTGGTCTACAAGAGCTAGTTCCAGGACAGGCTCCAAAACCACAGAGAAACGCTGTCTCGAAAAACCAAAAAAAAAAAAAAGAAAAGAAAAAAGAATCCCTGGAGAGAGGAGACTCCTGCCGGTTGAGCTGCCTGAGAGATGCCTTGCACCTGCGATTTGAATATATTTTGGTCAGCAGAATAAAGGTGGGTATGGGGCTCCATTGGTAGGGTGCTAGCTTAGCACGCAGGGGGACCAGAGTGGGGCTTTAGTAGCTTTGCTGAGCCCCACGGTGGGACAGGAGCTTTAAAATGTAGGAGGCTCTGGTGAACCTAGGTGACTCAGAGTGGCGTATGAATCAGATTCATACAGTGCTAGAGCAATCACAAGGAGAGAGGGGAGAAAAGAAGCAAGCCATGTCAGGGTCACCTGAACGCAAAATGTGGCAAAATTTGTGTAGGGCTACAGAAGAAAAAAAAATTGACAGAAAGCTCAGTTCAGTGAAAGCCTGAGAACCATTCATGCAGGGAAGAGAACACAAATGAAAAAGGTAAAGTTTATCCCAGGGATGGGATGGGCGGTTACCCATCCCTCCAGAATAACCTGTGCACTTTTCTCTCCTGCAAGAGTGTGTACCGAAGATGGAAATAATTATACATTAAGGCCAAGGCATGTCTGATAGAGGCAGCAGACCTTGCCACCAGCTAAGAGCCCATCAGTGCTGGGGAGCCACATTAAGCAGCAAACAGGACTTGCATCTGTGCCAGCCCCCACTGAATCTTCTGGAGGCGAGAAGCTGCGTGACAGCCTCACGGCAGTTCCCAGGATGAGGCAGGCAGCTCAAGGAGCATGACTAGATAGTATAATGTTAAACAAGGTGGGGCTTCCCATTTATACCCCTGTACCCTACATTCACCTCTTGAGAAAAATCTGCTAGATCCATAAAATCTTTTTGTGAAGTATTGGGTCTTACTAGCACTTTTTAAAGTATCGACTTAGCTGCTTAGTCTCAAGACCAGTTGTCACTTGCTTGGATTGGCCAACAGTAGACCTTTGGAAATCTAGCCCACTCCTTGTAAGCTCTCATGCGTTAACTTCCAAGTATTTTACAGTCTTCGGAAAGCACCTGAGAGGCATGTAAGCATGTCTGAAGGAAAGGCCACATTGGATACAAGGACCAGGCAAAACTGGGAATCTTGGGACTCTTGTTGGTGACACCCAGTAAAGAGGACAAGAAAAACCTTACGAAGAAAGCAAAGAAAGACCTGATGCACCACAGAGCATTGCTGCTGCTGACTTTGTTCAATGAGGCTTTTTTTTTTTTTTTCCTTGGTTTTTCGAGACAGGGTTTCTCTGTGTTGCTTGGGAGCCTGTCCTGGAACTAGCTCTTGTAGACCAGGCTGGCCTCAAACTCACAGAGATTCACCTGCCTCTGCCTCCTGAGTGCTGGGATTAAAAATGTGTGCCACCATCGCCCGGCCAGTGAGGTTCTTTTTGCTGGGTTAAAGGTGATGGTGGCAGTTCCCACGGCTGCATGAGTGTTCAAAGTGCTGAGGAATGATTGCTTAGTGCTCATAAATGGGTCATCTCTTGTTGGTCCGTCCATATCTCAGGAGAGGAGGCCGGAGGATGGAAGGAATAGAATGTGTCATAATACTGTCCTCCAGTCAGGACGCTGAGGCACAGGCTGGATGGGAGAGAAAGTGGCTAAGGTCCCATTCCTCTTTTTTTTTTTTTTTTTTTTTTTGGTTTTTCGAGACAGGATTTCTCTGTGGTTTTGGAGCCTGTCCTGGAACTAGCTCTTGTAGACCAGGCTGGTCTCGAACTCACAGAGATCCGCCTGCCTCTGCCTCCCAAGTGCTGGGATTAAAGGCATGTGCCACCACCGCCCAGCCCCATTCCTCTTAATAATACAAAAGTAAGCCAGCTGGTGATGGCGCTGGTGATGGATCTCTGTGAGTTTGAGGCCAGCCTGTTCTACAGAGCAAGTTCCAGGATAGGCTCCAAAGCTACACAAAGAAACCCTGTCTAGAAAAAACAAAAACAAACAAACAATAAAAAAGTACATTTCTGGCAGTTACGACTCACACCTTTAATTCCTGCCCTCAGGAGGGGAGATGAAGGCAGGTGGATCTCTGTGAATTGAAGCCCAGCCTAGTCTCAGGACAGTCAAGGTTACATAGTGAAACCCTGTATCAAACCCCATTCACCCTCCCAAAAAATGCAAAAGTAGTTAACAGTTGCTTGGGGTGGGAGATGACACATTTTCCTTGGTAATATAGTCACCCATAAATTGTCCATGATCTTATAGGACCCATGCTCCCATAAGTAGCTCTGACTAAATTTTCTGACTCTCCGAGTAACTTTGATAAAGTAATTTCTTTGGTCTGTCACTGATGCCCAATCTGGGGTCAACAGACATTACTCCACATCTTCCCAGGAGAAGTTCATAAAACACACACCATTTTCCAAAGGGCCTGTTTCACTTCATGCTTTAGGCAGTAAGTGACAAAATGTTAGTTACAGTGACATGATGCTCATGATCTCAGCCACCTGAGAGGATTGTGAACTGGAGGATGCCTGATCTGCCATAGCGCAGCCTTGTCTATAAATAAACAAAGCAAACAAGATCCAACCAGATGTTGTTTATGGAGTTTTCCCCTTAGATCCTCAGACAATTCAAAATAAATGGATGAAAGATATACCATACAAAAAATGCTCCTAAGGGAGGTCGAGCAGCTATCTAAATAGAAAACCAAATATTTTAAGAAAATAAATATGCTGTCTATGGTAAAACATACTTGTATCTCATCATTCAGGTGGTAGAGACCAGAAGATCATTTTGAGGCCAGCCTGGGACGCACAGAGAATTCCTGGCTAGCATGCCTAAATAAAAGCAAAGCGGGATTAGGGGGTGGGGGAGAAGGCAAGTATTGCTAGAGACAGGAGTGGTTTGTAATAAGAGTCAGGCAAGGAGACGGTTCAGTGGGTAAAGCACTGGACTATTACATGTGAGGGCCCGAGTTTGAATCTCTAGGATTCCCAGAATGCCCCGTGCAGTAGTACGCCCCTGTAATCCCAGTACAGAACCCCCAGAAGCTTGTGAGTCAGCTAGCCTGGTGCATGCAGCAGCAAAGAGTTGTCTCAAACAAGGCCATAGGAGAGCTGCCCTGGGACTCCCACGTGTGCTTGTACACACACACATCAGCATAACAATCATAAAAATCTGTAGTACCTAACAACAAAACCTTTGGATGCTTTGATTCAATAAGTGTGGCTAGAGACGTGAGTCGCCTTAGTACTGGGTCTAACTTAACAGTTTTCCTGTGATACACTGCTTCAGAGTTCCTGAAAGATAACGGTTAGGTTTTTTCCAGTTTATTATTTCTTTTAGCACAGTGACCTCTACTGGTACAGATGTAAATTAACACATGGTTTCTGCTGTTTCATAGACCAGTGCTTGGGCTAGAGAAATCTAAGTCAGCCCCTTAGCTTCTCTGTGTCCCATCAGGCTAATATGGGTTCCCAGTTAGGAAATAGAGGAGAGGTCCAGTGCAGCAGCTTTCAGTTATTAATATAACTGAGAGGCTTTTGCACTAACCCATTGGGTTTTAAGGAAGAATCTTTGCAAGGTCCCCAGATGATCCTATTACAAACAGGGTTAAGAGCAATTGCCCTACCAGTTTTCCTTAAGTGTCTCAGTGTGGTCACCAGTATTGCAGATACCAAGTACACAATGTGTTTACTCCCTAATTCACAAGCACTGTCTTCATGAGTAAGCCGCAGACAACAGTCTTCCAGTCCAGAAGCATTGTCTTGGTGTTCCGGTCAGGGTCACTACTGCTGTGATGAAATACCATGACCTACAGCAACTCAAAGAGGAAAAGGTTTGTTTGGCTCATGCTTCATCACCACTGTTCATCATGGAAGAAGACTGGACAAGGACTCAAGCACGGCAGGAACCTGGGGACAGGAGCTGGTGGAGGCGCCATGGAGGATGCTGCTTACCCTTGCTCTCTCTATGGCTTGTTCAGGCTGCTTTCTTTCTTTAATTAAAGTGGTTTATTTTACATCCTGACTGCAGTTTCTCCTCCCATTCCTTCCCTTTACCCTTCCTCTGCCCTGCCTCCCCAATCCACCCCTCCTCCACCTCTGTTCAGCAAGGGGCAGGCCTCCCATGGGTGCCAACAAAGTATAGCATATGAAGTTGAGGTAGGACTAAGCTTCTCCCTTTGTTTTAAGGCTGGGCAAGGCAACCCCGCATTAGGAACAGGTTTCCAGGAGCCAGCCGACGCGTTGGGAAGAGGGCCCACTCCCACTGCCAGGACCCCCACACAACCATCACACACTCGCAGGGGCCTAGGCCTGTCCCACACGGGTTCCCTAGATGTTGGTCCATAGTCTGTGAATGCCCATGAGCAGGTCAGTTCTCTGGGCTCCATTATGATGATCCTGACCCCCCTGGCTTGTACAATCCTTCATCCCTCTCCTCAAGGTTCCCTGGGCTGGTCCCAGTGCTTGGTTGTAGATCTCTATATCTGTTTTCATCAGTTACTGGATGAAAGCTCTCTGATGACTATTGGGGTTACCAATCTGACTACAGGAGACGGCCCGTTTACAGCCTACTTTCTTACAGAACCCAGGGATGGCACTACCCACAATGTGCTGGGCCTGCCCACATCTGTCACTCACTAAGAAAATGCCCTATAGGCTTCTCTGCAGACAAATCTTGAGGCATTTTCTCAGTCGAGGCTCCCTTCTCTCTTACGGCCCTGGCTCGTGTCAGACATGAAACCGGCCCGAACACAAGGGAAACTGGCAGTGGCAACTCTGCCAAGAATCCTGGCACTCTACCTCCTCACAGATACTCGTTTTAAAATCTGTAAAGTTATAAATGTCTAAAGCAGGGGCTGACAAATACTTTGTTAAATCAACACGAGTAAACATTTATGTGGTAATGACCCAGCCCTGCACTTCAGCACAAAGTCACGGCAGACATGACAGTGACCTTATGGAACTGTATCATTTTTTAAGTCATAGACAATTGGTAAATGAGATCATGAGTATATTCCAATAGACCTTTAAGGATTTTACTGTTTGAATTTCACTAATCTGTCACAAACGTTGACACTTCTTAGTGTCCAACCACTTCAAACTGTTAAACTTTCTACAAAATGGAAGCAGGCCGAATTTGACTTAAAGGTAACCCAGGTTGTCACTATTTCCTCAAGGTGTGGATGAGAATGCAGAGGTGCACATGAAGATCAGGAGATAGCGGAAGAGCCTGGCACTCTCCTCCCACCTCCTGGATGCTGGGGGATTGAACACTGGTCATTTGGCGTGGCAGCAGGTGTCTTCACCTGTGGAGCCCTCTCCCCAGCTGGGAAGAAACTTTGTTTTACCCACACCAGTTGTGTTAGTACAATGTTGAGGGGGGAGGGCTGACTTTGGTTTAGTTAGAGGGTACAGTCCTTCACACTGGAGATGGATATGGTGACAGACAGGAAACCGATCAATTCTGGGGCGTCATTTACTTGTCCTTTGTATTCAGCCTGGCCCCAACCTATAGAATGGTTGCCTATTTGGTGTGAGTCTTCTCAAGTCAAACCCATTCTAGAAAGTCCCTCAGATATGCCAGGTCTGTCACCTGTGGGGTCCTAGGATCAAACTCTGGTGTTAATCCTTTGAGCAAGCATCTCTACCCAAGGAGCCATCTTACTGGCCTCCTTTTGGGCTTATTGGGAGGTCTCATTAACATAGGCCATGATTAAATTCATTGGCCATTAGTGGTCATCAATACAATCTTCTGCTCCTCCTCCTTCCCTGGACTGTGGGAGGATGGTAAGGAAATCCCAACCCTGTAATTATTTATTCATCTTTCAGGTGACCAGCATTCATCTTGAAGCCTATCTAGGGGTCTCTAGCCAGAAGTCAAATTATCATGCATTAAAAGATACAAAACAAAAGCATCATTTTTGGAGATTTCAAGGGGTTTGGAAAGGTTTTAGATTTGTGTCAGGATAGGGAAGAAAACTATTTCAGAATGACAGTGACCTAAATTATATCTTAGTTGGAAAAGGAAGAGTGAGCTGTCAATGGTCTCTGGGACTGTGCTGATGGTCCTTCCCACACACAATGAGGTAACTGACCATTTTCCTTTCCCTCGGCTGTACATAGTTTTATCCCTGAAGATAGATTGAGACCGGGTCTCACCATGTAGCCCTGGCTGGCCTGGAATTCACTATGAAGATCAAGCTAGTCTTGAATTCAGAGATCTGCCTCCTTCTGCCTCCCAAATGCTGGGATGTGCAGGTTTTTTGTATTGTTTTGGTTTTTTAACATCTTGAAATCTTATTGTTGTCTAGAATTCTTTTTTGTTGTTTTTTTGTTTCAATTCTCAGCAACCACATGGTGGCTCACACCCATTTGTTTTTTTTTTTTTTTTTTTTTGGTTTTTTTTCGAGACAGGGTTTCTCTGTAGCTTTGGTGCCTCTCCCGGAACTAGCTCTTGTAGACCAGGCTGGCCTCGAACTCCCAGAGATCCGCCTGCCTCTGCCTCCCGAGTGCTGGGATTAAAGGCGTGCGCCACCACCGCCCGGCTTGCTCACACCCATTTGTAATGAGATCTGGTGCCTCCTTCTGGCATGCAGGCATACATGTCTACATAATAAAATAAATCTTTAAAAATGTTAACAGAGTCCTTGATCTTTTTTTTTTTTTTTTTTTTTTTTTTTTTTTTTTTTTTTTTTGGTTTTTCGAGACAGGGTTTCTCTGTGGTTTTGGAGCCTGTCCTGGAACTAGCTCTTGTAGACCAGGCTGGTCTCGAACTCACAGAGATCCGCCTGCCTCTGCCTCCCAAGTGCTGGGATTAAAGGCGTGCGCCACCACGCCCGGCCAGAGTCCTTGATCTTGATAGGACTTGATCCAGATACTTTCAAACCTTGCTTTAGTGAAGCACAACCAAGGGCCTCCTGCAGGATAGGAGGCAGCTCAGTCGAAATGGGAACTCTCAGGCCAGCCAGTTAACTTTTCTTTTTGAAGAAGGCATCAGATTCCATTAAAGATGGTTGTGATCCACCATGTGGTTGCTGGGAATTGAACTCAGGACCTCTGGAAGAGTAGCCAGTGTTCTTAACCTGTGAGCCATCTCTCCAACCCCCAGTCACTTAATTTTAGGCCAGGCTCTCAGGCTCACCTGGCGCACCAGCTCCATAGACTTTCTGCACATACCTCTGTTAACAATTCCCAGACCCTTTCTGAGCAGTATCTTTTAGACCAGAACTCAGAATTTAGCTCTGATGAGAATCTTGTGTGGGTTATTTTGTCCATCTGTATGTAGATGCACCATGAACATGAACTGTCCACAAAGGCCATCAGATCCCAAGACTAGAGTTACAGACGGTTATGAGCCACTTCTTGGGTGCTGCTAGTCAAACCTGGGCTCTCTACAAGAGCAGCCAGTACTCTCAACTGCTGAGCCATCTCTCCAGGCCCCAGATTAGAAGAATCCATGCTAGAGTTACAAAATAGAGACATTAAATACAGCCTAAAAAGACAAAGTCAGGCTCATAGATACCTAAAACAAAATAAATGCTTTTAATTGATATAGTTATTTCAACTTCATGTGCTTAGCTTATAAAAATTAGAATCCAAGTAATTAAATGTATTCATTCACCCATTAACATTTTCACTCAGGTATCTGCTAACCAGTATATACACAATGAAATAAAATAGGCAGTGAGCCCTTGGGAAGAGGAGGCAGGCAAATCTCTGGGTTCCAGGCCAGCCTGGTCTACAGATTGAGTTCCAGGACAGCCAGGACTGTTTCACAGAGAAACCCTGTCTTGAAAAACAACAAATATAGATACACATACATACATATACACATATATCTCCCATATATGTATATATGCATACACACACACCAAAATGATCCGCTGTCACGTTTTGTGGTGGCTTATATGCAGAAAAATGAACTGATTATATATAATTAAGAGTCCCACTAGCAGGGCTAGAGGGATGGTTCAGAGGTTAAGAGCACTGACTTCTCTTCCAGAGGTCCTGAGTAAGTTCAATTCCCAGCAACCACCTGGTACCGCCTTCTGGTAGCAGGCAGAATACTGTTTAGGTAATTAATAAAATTTTGGGGGAAGGTTTCAAGACAAAGTTTCTCTGTAGCTTTGGAGCCTGTACTGGAACTAACTCTTGTAAACCAGGCTGGCTTCAACCTCATAGACTCACAGAGATCCACCTGCCTCTGTCTCCCGTGTGCTGGGATTAAAGGTATGTGCGACTACTGCCCGACTTAATTTTTTTTTTTTTTTTTGGTCTTTTGAGACAGGGTTTCTCTGTGACTTTGGAGCCTGTCCTGGAACTAGCTCTTGTAGACCAGGCTGGCCTTGAACTCACAGAGATTCACCTGCCTCTGCCTCCCAAGTACTGAGGTTAAAGGTGCGCACCACCACCGCCCGGCTTAAAATTAAAAAAAAAAAAAAAAAAAAAAAAGCTGGAGAGATGGCTCAGGTTAAGAGCACTGACTGCTCTTCCAGAGGACTTGAATTTAATTCCACATGGAAGCTCACAACCATCTGAAATGAGATCTGCTTTCCTCTTCTGGCCTGCAGGCAAACATGTAGACAGAATACTGTATACATAATAAATAAATAATAAAGAGTTCCACTGGCAAAGTTCAAAGTTTCTAAGGAAATTAAAGCATTTTGTTAAATGTATGAAAATGTCCTAAGCCTATTATTTTGTGTAACTAAAATGTGATAATTCAAAAGGAAAAACGTATCAGTTTTCAAGACAAAATTTGTAAAAATCTCAAGTTTAAAAACCCATCAAAGAGGCAATATAGAGACTCAAGCATGCCTACACATTACCACCAGGAAACCGAACATTCACCAAAAATAAAAATGTACGCATATTCTTTGACCCAGAAACTTAAGAGATTATCCAAGATATGCATGCTCACCCAAGCAAAGCTGGTTGATGACATTCACTTATATGTGGTAATAGTAATTAGAATCCACTCAAGTCCACCCACAGGGAACTAGATTTCTGTCACTGTTCTCCTCAATGGTGCACAAACCTTTAATCCTAGCACAGGGGGCAGAGGCAGGCAGATCTCTGAATCTGAGGCCAACCTGGTCTATTCAGGACCCTGTCTCAAACAAACAACAAAAAAACAACTCCATTAAAAAAAATTGGCCATGCCAGGTGGTGGTGGCACACCTTTAATCCCAGCACTCAGGGAAGCAGAGGCAGGAGGATCTGAGTTCGAGGACAGCCTGGTCTACAGAGGAAGTCCCAGGACAGCCAGAGATGCACAGAGAAACCCTGTCTCAAAAAAAAAAAAAAAAAAAAAAAATTGGCCACATCCAGGCTTGGTGGTATGCACCTTTAATCCTAGCTAATCCTAGCAGGGGCATGTGATCAATCCAAGCTTAAGGCCAGCCTGGTGTACTAACAAATTCCAGGCCAGTGAGAGTTATATTGTTAAATTCTTGTTTCAAACACAAACAAAAAAGGAGTGCTGGAGATATTTTACTGGTTAAGAGCAGTTACTCTTACTAAAGACCTGATTTCTGTTCCTGGCATCCACAAGGTGGCTCACAGCTGCCTCTAACTCCAGTTCACCAGCGCCCTCTACTGATCTCTCTGGGCACTAGGCACATGTGGTACACATACATACATGCAGGCAAACACTTATACATATTTAAAAACAAAAGACTAAAGTCCCTTAATAGATCTTTCACCGAAGAACATACTGAATACACAAACTGTGGACAGAGAAATGAAAGTTCTAGCAAGCCACCACTAGACACTGGCCAAAATCCAGAACGCTGACGGACAATAGGGAGCAACATTAGCTAGTCTACTGCTTGGGCTGTCTCTTGAAAAGCTGGCAGTTCTTATAAACCATATTGAGAGTTCTACTGAAGCCCTAGTAGGGGAGCATGGCTACTTGTATTCTCTTGACTGAAAACTGTCTTCCTCCTCTGGGGAAAGACATCCTCTTTGACAGAGCACACACCTTTGAAAGAGACATACATGGTGTGAAGGAGGAAGAGGATATCAGTCATTAATGCTGGGGTTCAACTGGGTGAGAGTTCACCATCACATCCAAAAGTAAACACAATCATGCTCCTTGACATTTACCCAAAGGTGTTAAATTTAAATGTCTACAAAAAAAAGACACCACTTTAATGGTAGAGTAGCTTTATTCTCAATTACCTAAACTAGGAAGGAACAAAGACATCATCCAGCAGGCAAAGGAACTGGAACATTACTCAGCACTAAAGAGAAAAGAGTTATCAAGACTTTTTTTTAAAAAAGCGGGAGGTTAAAAGTTAAAATGCTTAGTACTTTGTTTAAGGACAAAGAAAACAACATTGCTGGGGGCTGGAAAGAAGATTTAGTGGTTAAGAGCACTGGCTGCTCTTCCAGAGTTCCTGGATTCAATTCCCAGCACCCAAAGTTACAGGCAGCACACAACTGTAACTTCAGTTCCTAGGTACTGGACACCCTTACACAGACATACCAATGAATATAAATAATAAAAAAAAATTGCTGGGATTTAGTACATCTATAGTCCCAGCTACTCAAGTTGCAGGCAGCAGCAGGATCACTTGAGCCCAGCCGCAATTTAAGAGGGTTCAAATCCACAAGAATTAAATTCGGATCTCCTACCAGATAAATAAACCAGAATAAAGTACTAACTTCTAAACCCAGAGAAATGGGAGGTAACAGTAATTTTGGAGACCAATTTCCAATTTCCTTCAATAATCACAGTAAAATGACCAAGTGTAGAAACCTCCCATGTTGCTGAGTTAAAAGTAACTTTCTCCAGTTGTTCAGCCTACCTGCTGCTTCTTCCCTTCATTAAAAGCTGCCTGGTGGCATCAAGTCTTTGGTTCCAGCACTGAGGCAGAGGCAGGGAGATCTCTTGAATTCAAAGTCAGCCTGGTCTACAAAGTTCCAGGACAGTCAGAGCATGCACTTTTAATCCAGCATCAGGAGGCAGATCTCTGAGTTCAAGGCCAGCCTGATCTACAAGAGCTACTTCCAGGACAAGCCCCAAAGCTAGAGAAAAACCCCCGTCTCAAAAACAAAATTCTGTATTTAGATCTCTATAATACTATAAAACTAGTCATTAGCCATTTTCTTTGGTTTTTCCCATCTTCATCCTCCAAATAACTCCACAGCCAGGTCTAGTATTTACTAATCTTTGTCCTCCCAGCTAAATATATTCATACATGTCATTTTTTCCCCTTCATTTTGACTTTGTGCCAACTGTCAATCTGATATTTGGACCTTCCTTCTCAACTTGAAAAGGGGCTCATTATTGCTCAGAGGATACATGTTGAGATCCCAGCATTATTGGGTGGCTCACAATCAGTTTCAAGGAATCCAGTAATACTCTCTTCTCTGGACATCTGTACTGTACCTTAAAAACAAATCTGTAAGGAAAAGAAAAATTTGATATAGTTCAAAGCCTGATGGGGGAGCTCTGTGCATCCCTATTCTTCTACATCCAAGGATAAAAAGTCCATGTTTTTTTTAAGTCTCAGGCTGAGTCAGTCGTGGTGGCACACACCTTTTATCTCAGCAGAGGCAGGTGATCTCTGAGGTCAAGACCAGCCTAGTCTACAAAGTTCCAGGACAGCCAGAACTACATAGTGAAACCATCTGGTGGAGGGAGAAAAAAAGAAAATCTCAGTAGTTCAGGTCTGACTCTATCTCAAGATTCTCCAAAAATGCCAATACAGATAACACTATACCTGATCTCAAACTTACTATATAGCCTACTATAATGACTCTGGGGCTCCTTTTGACACCATTATTCCCCAAAGTAAACTTTCAAAACAGGGCCTGAACTACTGTTATGCTGAAAAGTGAATGGAACTGGATCAGCACTTTTCCTGTCTAGTAGTGGTAGAATTGCAGAAGAGAAGCCTACTGGCCTACACAGCCAGTGCTCTTGTAAAGGCAGCATGACTGTTTATGGGATTTTTTTATTCCATCCCATCCCATCAGGCTATCACATCTAGAATGCTACTAGTTAATCTTAAAAAGCTACAGGGTTGAGTGTAACTTTTGACTCAGATACCATACTTTCAAAAATCAAGTATCAGGATTATTTGTTCAATCTCTGCATATTTATTGTTGAACAAACTTAAATTTTCAAATACAGAATTAAAGCTAACCAAGTGCAACAGATAAGTCTGCCCATTACTCACATAGCTTCAAACCATGTATTCAACCAGTCAAATTTGAAAAACAAAGACTCCAAATGACTTCTACTCAGCCAAATAAATTTGAGGCAGACCAGTACAGTATTCAAGTTGCAATACCAGACAACTTTGTTGAAAAAGCCTAAAATGGACAAGGACAGACTCCTGTGCTACTTTTTTTTACACTCAAGGCTAAGAAATAGTAAAAAGTTTGTCCAAAAAACACTCAAAAATGACTGTTACTGCCCTTGTGTTTAGTATACTTAAAAGTTTGAATAAGAATCTACTGGCTATACCATTCTAAGGTCTACCAGATACTATTAAAAAACAAACAAAAAAACCTACATGAAACGCTGCTAAATATGTAAGGTTTACAAAACTGCTGTCTCGTTAACATTTTTTCTTAACATCTCTTTATACCAGCTTGGCAAAATAGAACAATGTTGTCAGACTGCAAAAATCTAGCTCAGATATTAACAGGGTTTTTGCACAGGATAAGGCAATCCATTCAAAGGAAGAGTATTGAGGCTGAATAATTTTGCAAAGCTGGTTTACAGGGTTTTGTTCCAAATTCAGACAATTCTTTAAACATGCATTTTTTTTGGTATTAAATTGGCTGTTTGAAAGAAAGAAAAATTACATTGAGCAGAAATCATCTCAACTTAATAGTCTGAAAAAAACCACACAGCTACTAAAATCTCAGCCTCTAGAAATCATTTTCTTCCTACTTCTTAATATGACATTTACACTGTCATGCACCCATTTATAGGCTAAATCAGTGGTCCCTCTAGCTTGAAAATTTGAGACTGTTAGCTTGACTTCTAGTTAACACCAATTCTCAGTTAGGGATCTGCCATGATGCATTCATGTTATTAACAGGACAGATCATTTAACCCAAAGGTACAAGGGTAAAATGGAATTTTCCAAGTTCTTTAAAATCCTGGACAGTGTTATGTATAGAACAGTTAGTGAATGATGTTTTTAATACTCCAACACCATTTAACCTCACAGGCCGATATAGTCCAATTAACAATTGTCTTGACACCTGATGTTACCAAATTGAAAAGTATTAATATTGAACACGAATCAAAAATCTAGTTAGAAACATTTTATTTAAATGTGCCAAATAAAAACCCACATCTTCAGACCAAAAGATGTTAATACATTCAACAAAAACAATTACTTAACTGCTATGAATTTTACAGAGCATTAACCCAGATCCATTTTGATTAGATGGTTGATGATCCTTCCTAGGTTACATTTTACAGACATAACAAATCCCTTATAATAATGTAAACAAAATAACTTTCCCCTAAAGGGTGAACTTGAGAACTTCAGTCCATTCTTTCAGGACTTGCACTTCTTCGTGGACTTCCTGATGGGGAACGACTGAAAGAAAAACATTAAGCATGGAACCAATTAGTGTAATAAAACTTCCTCTTCTTATGCACAAGTCAGAGTAATTCAGTATTTCAATACATTTATAGGGATCAAATTTCTATGGCCAAAGGTCTAACATAAATTTATATATCCCTCTATTACCTCACTTGGCATTAACTCTTTTTTAGCATTTTTTTTTTACTATTTAATATTTATTAATTATGTATGATGTTCTTCTGCATGCCAGAAGAGGGCACCAAATCTCATTACAGATGGCTGTGAGCCACCATATAGTTACTGGGAATTGAACTGAAGACCTCTGGATAAGAGCAGGAGGTGCTCTTAACCTCTGAGCCATTTCTCCAGCCCCTGGTATTAATTCTTTTTTTTTTTTTTTTTTTTTTTTTTTGGTTTTTCGAGACAGGGTTTCTCTGTGGTTTTGGAGCCTGTCCTGGAACTAGCTCTTGTAGACCAGGCTGGTCTCGAACTCACAGAGATCCGCCTGCCTCTGCCTCCCGAGTGCTGGGATTAAAGGCGTGCGCCACCACCGCCCAGCTCTTAAAGATTCTTAATTACCTGTGTGGGTTGTGTGCACTGAATACAAATGCCTGGAAAGGTCAGAGGTATCAGACTTCTGATATGGGTGTTAGGAACTGTACTAGATCTTCTGGAAAGAACTGCAGGTGGTCTTAACCACTGGGCCATCTCTCCAGCCCCAGTATTAAGCATTTAAGAACCAGTCAAAATTGTAAGGTTACATTAAACAATAAGACAACTATTTGAAGTTTTAGGGGTGGATCATTAAGGGTTATTGGACAGGAATGGAGAGCAACTATTTAAGATTTATGTTTTTATGTGGACATTTTAACTATTCTACACACAGGAGGAAAAAACATGTTTCTTAAGTATAACATTCTGACAACCTGGACAAAAGACTAAAAGCACCTTAAATTTCTCCAACACTTAATGGTTATTTCCAACTGAAGTTATAACTAATACAGAATAAAGTCATCATTTAAAAATGTTTTTAAAACCCAATCTATACAGCACCAATTCTCCAAAGAGTTCAAAGACCACTAAGTAGGAACTTAATTAAGTTCTCCCAAGAGGCCATAACTTTGACAAGATTTGGCACAAAATATTTTATTTTGCTTACCTTCTTTTAGGTGACGGAGATCTGGATTTTGATCGGCTGTCAAAATACGAAAAATTCTAGTAAGAAAAGGCACGAATCTCTCTCTTCCTTACAGCCCTACTACAAAACAAACCCCCAAACTATCTTACAATTAAAATGTCATTGCAGCTAAAATTTCAGTGCCTATCACATTTCCTTAAAAAGGAATCTTAAAATGGCCTATACCAACATAAAATTGAACTGCAACATTATTACAGTTCATCTTTTACATTCTGTATAAAGTACATTTCTCAGAATGTTTCTCTATGCACCTATAACTTAAGGCCTCTTAATCTCCCAAAGTAATGTTAAGTCACATAACATTAACTTCTCCATGAATCAGCCAAGTAATAGGCCATGTATAAATAAAGTTCTCATTTGGGCTACCAATAAGGTAGTTATTTCTACCTAACATTCAAGTTTTGGGCTAATACCCAAGTTTCAATAATTTACAAGACTTTGAACTCTTTGGATATTGGTGCTATATAATTAAGAACACTAAAAATCAGATTTTTTATATCCTACCTGCTTCTTGGCCGTGAAATAGACCTGGATCTTGATCTCGACCTTGAACGGGATCTTAATAAAAAGAAAAAGGGACACAATCACACAAGAATTCCTTTATAACTGAGCACCCTTCCAGGTAGAAGAGACAGGACAGAAGAGCTAAGACAACTGGCTGCATGACTTTTGACTTACATACATTGATCCAATGTAGTACAAATGATCAAACAGGGAAATTTCAAATACAACAAAACCCACTATTTCAAATTCCCACTTGTCATACACAATTGGTCACTACTCCTTTCTGGTACAGGCATAATAATCGATTTTGAAACACTAATAACCAAGTTAACTGGGGGTTCCATCTGAGAAAATTGCTATGATTTGACTTTTTATTCTTGCTATCATGGTTGAAGGACCTTAATTTGCTAAACCAATTTAGGCTGACTATATATCTTTTAAAAACCTTGAAATATTATAAACTGATCTAGAAATGGTACAATAATTTTCTCAAATTGTTAACTCAAGAATTACCATATCTAAGCCGGGTGCTGGTGGCGCACGCCTTTAATCCCAGCACTTGGGAGGCAGAGGCAGGTGGATCTCTGTGAGTTCGAGACCAGCCTGGTCTACAAGAGCTAGTTCTAGGACAGGCTCCAAAACCACAGAGAAACCCTGTCTCGAAAAAAAAAAAAAAAAAAAAAAAAGAATTACCATATCTAAAGGTTTTGTGTATTCAACAATAGTAAAGGCCAGTGGCTTTTATATAGAACTGCTTTTTCATCTGTAATGCAAAATTTTTATGAAATTTGCATCCCAATGTAAGGTTTTCCCCTATTCAGCTGTATGGCGGTCTACACCTTTAATCCCAGCACTCAAGAGGCAGACAGAGCCTGTCTATCTTCCAGGGTCTCAAATGCACTCATTCCCAAACTGTTTTAAGTCTTACATTTCATTTACTGAGAGTGTATGTTTTGAGTAAGTGAATGCCATAACCTTCCAGAACTTAGAGAGCAACTTGTGGGAATTGGTTCTCTCCTCCCTTTATGTGAGTTCTAGAATCAAAGTCATGTTAACAGGCCTGATGGCAAGCTCTGTAGCCATTTTCTTCAGCCAACTAGCATCATGCCCATCCAGATTATTCACTGTTCTGAGGTCGTGTAAACCTCACTAGCTCCCCTTCTGTCCTCCAATTCCCAGGCCCAAGTATCCTGGTCTCAGTCTAAGTTCTAGGACTACAGGTGTACATCACCACACTCAATAAAAACCTCTACACCTCCAATATTCTGAAGCATCTCACTTAAGATCTTCACTGTGTCACTAAGATGTGACAATCCATCTACAAGTAAGCAGGAAAAATGTGTTACATACTGGAAATACCTCGATCCTTTTATAGAACCAGACCTAGATCTTCTGAGTGAAGCTGATCTTGATCTACGAAGAGACACAGACCTTGATCTTCGAGGAGATGCTGATCTTGACCTAAAAATTAAAAGAAGTTCTAAGTCCATCTCTTTTCTCCCCCTACTTCTTAAAACTTAAATTTATTTAATCCCAGCACTCAGGAGGCAAAGAGTTCGAAACCAGCCTGGTCTACAGAGTTCCAGGATAGCCAGAGCTCTTACAGAGAAACCCTGTCTCTCAAAAACCCAAAACAAACCCTTGAATTTTTCAAGATTTCTCACCTCCTTCCCCGACTCCTGCTGCGTGAGCGAGAGTATCGCCTTCCCCTGGAACGGGAATGTGATCTAGACCGTGACCTATTTTTCAAGTTAGAAAAATATAAAATATTAGATGATAACTCTGGTTTTAGTGTTTGTGTACCTCTGCTGAAATCAAATCTCAAACTATTTAAAATTTAGTATCTCATTTGGAAAAACTCTGGGCCTATAAGGTTTTTTTTTTTTTTTTTTACTACCTAAAAAAAGATTTGTTAAAAGCTGAATTACAACTTAGAATTACAAAATATAAAACACCATAATGCGTATTTAAAATAAACCTTGCAAGTTTGCAGGTCGACCCTCTTTGGCCCATGGTCTAGTAGTAGGTCTAGTAGATCTAGACGATCTAGAAGTATCTATAGCCGATCGCTGCATCTAGATGTTTTCTTCAATCTAACGACGATCAAACTGACAGCCAAAAGAGCCAGGTGAGGCTTGATTGACGCAAGAAGATTTTTCTAGTTGGGAATGTGGTCAATCTGGTGTTCCTCTTTCTAAAGCGGAGGGGGCCCCAATTGTAAGCCAAATTTACTGTTACGGCGATCACCGACTCAAATTTTCTGCCCTTTAAAGAATAAGGTGAAGCTAGGTGTAGATGGCTCGAGGGGATCTGGCCTCTTATGCTGATCACCTCAAGGTCTAGGAGGATCTTAATTGTCGGATTTGCAAGGCGCCTCAGCATGATATCATAAGGCTCGTGACATTCTGAATCAAGGCGACTGACTCAAACGAAGAAACCTGAAAGGTTTTGACCAGGTTGATTATTAATATATTAACATTTTAATTAAACAAAAAAAAACTGTAAAATACACCTGTACAATTAACATTCAAGTTTATAGAAAAACACTAGTTTCTGCCTTGCTAATAAAAGAATTACTTTGATTAACTAGAATACCAACCATTCCTTTATTAATTAAATACCTGCTTCTTCTTCGACGGCTATAGCGATGACAATCATAAGCATAATGTCCCTTTTCACCACACTCATAGCATCTATCATTAGGATCAAAGGGACGTCTTGCAGGTGGCCTATCAAAACGAGATCTCCGAGGCATGCCTGTTGATAATTCAACCCTCACTCGAGAACCACAAATCACCCTACAAAACAGTAAGAAAGCACTAAAGTTAAAATATCCAGGTGACTTCTAAGTTTAAAAGAACTCTATCAACCAACCACTCATTCTCCCTACAAGCTTTGTCTTTGTTTACAAAGTTCTTCCAATTCCACTTTTCATCTTTAATCTTAAAATTATCAGGGGCTGGAGATGGCTCAGCAGTTAAGAGCACTAGCTGCTCTTCCAAAGGACTGGGTTCAATTCCCAGCACCCACATGGCAGCCCACAACTGTCTGTAGTTCCGGTTCTGGGATCCAACATCCTCAGAGTATATATAAGCAAGACACACGTGCACATTAAATAAATAAATCTTTTAAAAAATTATCAGGTGCATGTAACGGCAGTACTAGAGTGGCTGATGCAGGAGGATGCCATGCTACGGAACAGCACAAGTCTCCAAGCCCCCACCGCAGGTGCAGGTCTCCAGACCAGAGAAATCTATGATTAGCACCAAGATTACTTACGATCTAGCCCACAGGAATATTTTAAAGAAAATATTATAACAACCCACTTACTTCCCATCCAATCCTCGAACTGCATCTTCCGCATCTCTAGGATCTTCAAATTCCACAAAGGCAAATCCTGGAGGATTTCTGGCAATCCACACTGTTCTTAAGGGCCCATAGTAACTGAATGCTCTTTCTAACTCGCCTTTACCAGCACCAGTTCCCAGGTTGCCAACATACACCTTGGTTTCTGTTTAAAATGCAAATAAAGCAAACGTTATTCCAAGTGTACCTTAAGCTGGAATTCCTTCCTTTACAACAGACCATCCTCTTAAGCTGTGCAACGGCATGTTTTGTTTTGGAATGCTCAAGGAGACTGAGCCAGTCAGTGATCTACAACAGAGCCACACTCCAAATATTTATCTATACATCGCTCAAGTGCAGCTGGGACTAAAAGGCGTGCGCCACCATGCCCCTCACTCCTTTTTGGGGGGCTCTCCATCAATGCCTAAATTGTAGCCTTAACCCCGTGAAATAATAAAGCCCGACTCGGGAACAAATTCTGGCGTCCTTATAGATTGGAAACCTTTGAAAATCTCTGCCAGGGAGCGTGGTGGAGGTAAGGCGTGGGGTGGCTGGGCCCCGCCCCTCCTAGGTCCCGGCAGCCCCGGGCGAGCTAGAGCGCGCGGGCTCCTGCGGCCCGGCCCAGCCAGAGGTCTACACGGGGCAGGGCCGCACCGGTTCCCGTCGTCCACAGCAGGCGCAGGCTCACCCAAATCCCCGCCCCCGCGGCCGAAGCTCCAAACGGCTAAAAAAAAAAAAAAATAAGAAAAGAAAAAGAACAAAAAAAGCCGTCCCCGCTCGCAACGATCGCTCTTTCCCCTCACGCTCCTTCCTCAATTCAACCAGTTGCTGGGGCGACGCGCAGCTCGCAGCTGCCGCCTTCGCCCCGTCTCCAATTCAGCCCCGGATCTCCCCGCTCCAGTGGCGGGAAAGCGCTGAGGAAATGCGCCACCACGGTCGTCAATGTGCTCAAAATGGCAGCCGCGGCGGCCGAGGGCGGGGGGTGGGGGAGCGGAGGCGGGCGGCAGTGCGGAGAAGGGGGACACCGCAGCGGCGACCGTCCTACCGGCTTTCGGCCCGGCCGGAGGCCGAAACGCCCCGGTGCCGAAGCCCACGGCGCACACGGGCCCTCCGGCCCCGCTCGCCCTCCCACACCCCGCCCCCGCGGCCTCCGGCTTCGGACGGCGTGCGCCTAAGCCGCCATTACGCACGCGGAATAACCGTCTCCAACTGCCGCGCCGACCCCACGGCCTCGCTCCGCTCGGGCCGCGACCAGCAGCGTCCTCCCCTGGGCACCAGCCGCTCACCTCCTCCATACCGCCCGTAGCGTGACATGATGGCCGGTCCGCGTACTCGGCTCTCGCTCGCAGTGCCCGCAGCTCGAGTAGCACGGACGCAGCAGCA
Source organism: Chionomys nivalis (assembly GCF_950005125.1). NCBI lineage: Eukaryota > Metazoa > Chordata > Mammalia > Rodentia > Cricetidae > Chionomys > Chionomys nivalis. The sequence goes on along the minus strand of NC_080086.1, from coordinate 126,097,454 downwards.
CGGCTCTCCTCGTCGACACTCCCGGCGGCGCTACAAGGAAGAGGCCGGATTCGCGCTTATATACGCGGCGGGCGGGGATTTTTTTTTTCCTCCGGCGCATGCGCCGTGTCAACGTTCTGCGCGGCACAAAGGAGCTGGGTGGAAACAGCCTAGAGGCGGGGCGGAGGGGGAATCAGCAGCAGACTCGAGTCGCGGGCGGAGGGATACGTTTCCATGGGAACGTCAAGATCTTGCCCATAAACCCGCGGCCTCCGGGGCGGCATCCTCCTCCCTCCCCTCCCCTTCCCCTTTCCTTACCCCACCCGCCCTCCTTACCTTTTCCCAACCCTTCTACCTCTTCATTTTAACCTAGGAACTGACAGCGTTAATGACCGTAGTACAGGTGCATTAGACCGTTCTGTGGAAGTCTGTAATGTTTAACTGCTGATGTCGCTGTCGCCACCTTTCGGTTTGGGTTACCTGGCCTAGTCTTCTGCTCGGTGATCTTTGAGTCTCTTCAGAGGTAATTAGACTGACCAGAGTGAAAACGCCCCTTACCCCGCCATTCTGCTAAAGATCATTATGGAGTCCCAGGCCTCAAAGGGGGTGACTTCCCTCAGGGACTCCCGTTTGCGCCGACTGGCAGTCCCCTTTAACCAAGTCAGTCACTAATTTGTCGCCAAGTTTGTTCTGCATCCTGAACAAAGGGTTAGAGCTAGGGGGTAGGGGTTCTGGTAATGTTAAAATTGCGGCGAAACTATAAGTTTGCAAGCATACTGACCCCCAACAATTCTTAAATTCCTTGCATCTGAAGCACTAAGTATTTTTCCTTTCTAGTGCTTTTGGGGATTTTGGAGTTGTCTTTGAGCTTTTATTTAAAACTTAGAGCTCGGCCGGGCTGTGGTGGCACCTTTAATCCCAGCACTCGGGAGGCTGAGGTAGGTGAATCCCTGTGAGTTCTAGGCCAGCCTGGTCTACAAGAGCTAGTTCCAGGACTGTTACGCAGGGAAACCCTGTCTCGAAAACAAAAAACAAACAAAAACAAACAAACAAAAAAACCCTTAGCTCTCAGCCTCTCAATATATATAAATTTGTGAAATTCTTATCTTTATATTGCTTAAATCTGCCTCTAATTTTACACAATGTGTTTGACAGAAGCTAACTCTAAAAACAGTTAAGTGCTTTTTATCAACCACCAAAAAATACAGACTTTGCATCATAAGTACTTGAAATACTCAAGAGTTGGAAATTTTATTCATAAAAGGAAAATTTTAGGTATGTGTATTTTTATCTTTTTCGTCTTCATTTGGTATGTATAGATGCAGGTGCAGAGTACAGATAAAAGAAACCTACTTGGTCAAAAAGCCTGAGGATTTTTTTTTTTTGAGGTTTTTTTTTTTTTTTTTTTTTTTTTTTTTGGTTTTTCGAGACAGGGTTTCACTGTGTAACAGCCCTGGCTGTCTTGGAACTTGTTCTGTAGGCCAGGCTAGCCTCAGACTCAGAGATCCACCTACCTCTGCCTCCCAGGTGCTGAAATTAGAGGAATGTACCACCAGACGCCGGCTAAAGCATGAGACTCTTAAGGCTACTAATTTATATATATGTTGATATGTTGATTTTCAAATATTTCACATCAGCGTGTCACAACAAAATGGTGAGAAAATAGAAACTCTATATAGTATATTTTATTTGTTCCACCTCAGTCTTAACTTGTGCTTGCTTGCTTGCCACAGTGTCTCCTGCAGCCAGGCTGGCCTCAGATTCGCTATATATAGAACCCAGAGCCCGTACGCATGCTAGAGAAACACTCTTCTTTTTTTTTAAATTTATGTTTGTTGAGCTCTGCTTTTCTCTCTGCTCCCCTTCCTGCCTCTCCCCTCCCCTCCAACCCTCTCCCAAGGCCCCCATGTTCCCAATTCACTCAGGATATCTTGTCTTTTTCTACTTCCCATGTAGATTCATGTAAGTCTCTCTTAGGGTCCTCATTGTTGTCTAGGTTCTCTGAGATTATGATTTGTAGTCTGGTTTTCTTTGCCTTATGTTTGAAAATCACTTATGAGCACTTATGAGTGAGTACATATATTTGTCTTTCTGTATCTGGGTTACCTCACTCAAAATGATGTTTTCTAGCTCCATCCATTTGCCTGCAAATTTCAAGATGTCATTATTTTTTTCTGCTGTGTAGTACTCCATTGTGTAAATGTACCACATTTTTCTTTTTTTTCTTTTTTTTTTCTTTTTTTTTTTTGGTTTTTCAAGACAGGGTTTCTCTGTAGCTTTGGAGCCTGCCCTGGAACTAGCTCTTGTAGACCAGGTTGGCCGTGAACTCACAGAGATTCACCTACCTCTGACTCCCAAGTGCTGGGATTAAAGGCATGAGCCATCACTGCCTGGCTACATTTTCCTTAATTCATTCTTCGGTCGAGGGGCATTTAGGTTGTTTCCAGGTTCTGGCTATGACAAACAAAGCTGCTATGAACATAGTTGAGCACATGTCTTTGTGTTATGATTAAGCATCCTTTAGATATATACCCAAAAGTGGTATTACTGGGTCTTGAGGAAGGTTGTTTCCTAATTTTCTGAGAAATCGCCACACTGACATCCAAAGGAGCTGTACCAGCTTGCATTCCCACCAGCAATGCAGAAGTGTTCCCTTTCCCCCACAACCTCTCCAGCATAAGTTGTCATCAGTGTTTTTGATCTTGGCCATTCTTACAGGTATAAGATGGAATCTCAGAGTTGTTTTGATTTGCATTTCTCTGGTGACTAAGGATGTTGAACATTTCTTTAAGTGTCTTTCAGCCATTTTAGATTCCTCTGTTGAGAATTCTCTGTTTAGGTCTGTACTCCATTTTTTATTGCATTATTTGTTCTTCTGATGGCCAGTTTCTTGAATACAATATTCTTTGTATATTTTGGAGATCAGACCTCTGTCTGATGTGGGGTTAGTGAAGATCTTTTCCCATTCTGTAGGCTGTCGTTTTGTCTTGTTGACCATGTCCTTTGCTTTACAGAAGCTTTTCAGTTTCAGGAGGTCCCATTTATTAATTGAGAAACACTCTTCTAACTTGAACGACATTCCCAGTCCCTGGTTTTTGTTTTATCTGCTTCTCTTCTGAAAAGCATTAAACAATAATTATATAGATTTTTATACTCGTCGAAGGAATAGCAATTCCATAAAGCCTCATTAATTTCACTCTTTTGTTTGTTTGGGGTGTTTTGTTTTTCAAGCCAGGGTTTCTCTCTAGCTTTGGAGCCTGTCCTGGAACTCATTCTGTAGACCAGGCTGGCCTTGAATTCACAGAGATCCGACTGTCTCTGCCTCCCTAGTGCTGGGATTAAAGGTGTCATCACCACTGCCCAGCTCAAACTATTTTAGATTTAGGATTCACTAATATATTTTGCACCATTTTTGAGGAAGAGAAGCATGTAGCTAGGGATAGTCCAAGAGTGAATGTGTATCGTTTAAAATAGGGCAGTTCACACCCGGGCGGTGGAGGCTGCTACGCAGGGAACTCTGTCTTGAAAAACCAAAACAAAAAGGCCCCTTTTCCCCTTTGGAACCTTCATTTGTAACTGCTTGTTGACTGCACTTAGAGAAACACTGCTTAACACCATTGACTTTCCTTTGATACTAATGTAGTCCCTAGAAATGATTGAATTCCACCATAAATTAATAGCCAAGTGTGGTGCATGTGTCTATATCCCAGCATATGGTAGGTAAATACAGAAGGATCATTGCATGTTCACACACCACATACACAGACAGAGAGGGAGATAGAGACAGGGAGGAAGGAAGGGAGGGAGGAAGGGAGAGAGAGAGAGAATAAATGAATGTATTTTTAAATTTTAAATGTATTTTAGCTAAAAAAAAAAAATCTAAGGAAAATCCCAGCATTCAGGAGGCAGAAGCAGATTTCTATGAGTTTAGAGGCAGCCTGAAAGTTCAAGATCATCTAGGGCTGCATAATAATAGTGAAATCCAGTCTCAAAAAAAAAAAAAAAAAAAAAGAGTGGGCCTGGTAGGATGGCAAACACCTATATTCCCAGAATTTGGGAGACAGAGGCAGGAGGGTCAGGAGTTCAAGGTTACCCTTTACTACATAATTCGGGGCTAGTGTGGACATCTTCATTCACATTAACAAAAAATAATGCCTACTTTGTGGGAGTGTGCTAGCGCAGAGATAAAAAACTGAATAAAACAAATCATACCTTGAAGTTCTGAGGTCGGATATAAAAGCAGATATATGAATAATTATAGCAACACAGTGAGAGAAGTGTGGGTCCCCAAACAATGTTGTGAGGGTTATGCTAATAGAATGGTTAAGGTTTCAGAACAAGCAAAATTTGAACTGTGGAGAATAAGATTCTATGGCATATTATTTGAAAGTTTTGTTAAAGCCAGGGCAAAGGCAACTTTGTCCTTAGGCTGAATCTGGCTGTCACCTTGGTGCCTCTGGGTAACCTCGATGGAGCCACTATCCTCAGTTTTATCCTTAGTACCATCTTTTGCTTTTGCAAGCATTGGGTATAGAACGTGGGGCCTCATGTGTGTTAGGCAAGAACTCTACCACTGCACTAACTTTTCAGCACCACCTACGGCTATGGCCACCCCCAAGATGTTCTTTCTCAATGCACTGGATGGCTTTCCCATGAACAGCACATCTTCCAGGGTTGTGTGTGGTTCTTTGCTTTTCAAAAGTTATTGATTATATCTGCTATTCCTTGAAACATAAGTTGTAAAAACAAGCATTTCTCTAAAATAAAACCTCTGAGATGGCACTCCTCAACATTTTTCCTTTTTTCCCTCCTTGCTAAAAGCTGCATTTCTTTGCTGGGCATGGGGTCCCATTTCTTTTTTCTCCTTCCTTCCTTCCTTCCTTCCTTCCTTCCTTCCTTCCTTCCTTCCTTCCTTCCTTCCTTCCTTCCTTCCTTCTTCCCTCCCTCCCTCCCTCCCTCCCTCCCTCCCTCCTTCTCATCCTTCCTTTCTTTATTTTTTATTTTATTTTTTTTTTAATTTTCGAGACAGGGTTTCTCCGTAGCTTTTGGTTCCTGTCCTGGAACTAGCTCTTGTAGACCAGGCTGGCCTCGAATTCACAGAGATCCACCTGCCTCTGCCTCCTGAGTGCTGGGATTAAAGGTGTGCACCACCACCGCCTGGCCCCTTCCTTTCTTTATTATGCATGCAATGTTCTGCTAGCATGTATGCTTGCAGGCCAGAAAAAGACACCAGATCTCATTGAAGATGGTTGTGAGCCACCATGTGGTTGTTGGGAATTGAACACAGGACCTTAGAAGGAGCACATAGTACTTTTAGCCTCTGAGCCATCTCTCCAGCCCCAAGGGGGGCGTTTCTTTAATCAGCGCTTGGGAGGCAGAGATAGGTGCATTTCTGTGAGTTCAGGCCAGCCTGGTCTAATGGGTTCTATGACTGACAGGGCTAAGTAGAAAGACCCTGTCTCAACACTCCTCACAAACAAACAAGCAAACAAACAAAAGACCTAGTGCCAGTTACAGTATGCACACAGTACTAAAAATAGTGTGGGTGATTTTTCATCCCCATAATCTTTGTCCTTTGGGCTAGACAATACACAACTTCCTTAATCCGAATGAGAGAAATATATAGGTATCCTTTCTAACCAGAGTCTTGACTCCTAATGAGAGATTTTGCAGCCATCACAGCAGAATACACAGAAGCATGAGTTTATGGAACCTGTACAGTGGCTAACTGGGGACAGAAGAACTCCACTGCTTACTAAGGGTTTACTTTGTTCTTGTTTGGTTTTGGTTTTTGGTTTTGAGAGACAGGGTTTCTCTGTGTAACCCTGGCTATTCTGGAACTAGCTCTGTAGACCAGGCTGACCTTAAACTCATAGGTCTGCCTGCCTCTGCCTCCCAAGGGCTGGGATTAATGGCGTGTGCATCACCGCCCAGCTGTTTACTTTTTAGTGGTTAGTTTTCTTTAGTAGATTCTAGATGAACTTTTCAGAAATGCATCTTCTGGGTACATAAAGTGATCCTCTCCTTGTCTGACTTAGATAGAGAATGCCCTAATGCTGCATCTCACAGCTAGTCTTACATTTGCCTCCATTTTAACAGCAACTTGAGACTGAGCTTTGTGTGGAAGAAGAGCCCCTGGTCAGGAGTGCGGCAGCTACTATCACTGCAAGTTCACTTCAGATATTCCTGCCTCTAATCGAGGAAGCAAATATGTCACGGTTCCTAAGAAATGAGGACAATGATGAGAACATGCTAAATATGTCCCTTAGTCTAAGAGAAGGGGAAAGTGATAGGATGGCCAGAGTAACTAAGACATTCAGTCTAAGAGAAAGTGAAACAGAGGACAAGTTTGAGGATGCCCATGAAATTATCCCTGTGGCAACAACAATGAATCTCCTGTCATCCTTGGAAGAATGTACAACTGGGTTGTACTTGTTTCTAAATAACAGATTCTCCGATGCAATCAATCTTATTCACCCATGGTCAAAAAACAGCCCATACCACGCCCTGATCTACAGCATGCTTATGATTGTCAAGGCCATCCTGACTTTCGAGCCACAGGATATTCAGATCGGAATGAATGCTGCAAAGGAGGCTTTGAAAACCTGCAACAATTTCCGAAAAAAACCCAGGATAATGACTTTATCTCGCCTCGTGAGTAGACAAGGAATAAAGTCCATCAAAGAGGAGGAACTGCATGCAGAAGTCTGTTATGCCGAGTGTCTGATCTTGAAGTCTGCCATAACATTTATACAAGATGACAGTTTGCTGAATTTCCTTAAAAGCGGCATCAGCGTTGGGTCAAGCTACCAAATATACAAAGACTGCCAGCAGGTCTTAGAACTTATGCCGGATAACCAAAGTAAAACCCACAGACACCTGGATGGAGGGGTAAAGTTTGGACTTGGAGTGTTCAATCTGATGTTCTCACTTGTGCCACCAAGATCACTTAAGCTTCTCAATATTGTCGGCTATTCTGGCGATAGAGAAGTCGGTCTGGCCCTGCTTCACGAGAGTGCATCTGAACCTCACATAAACAACATCTTAAGTGTTTTCACTCTCCTCTTTTATTACAATTACGTGCGTGTAGTTGTTGGTGTCGAAAAGGCTTCCACTTCTGCTACAGAGAGTCTCTTCCTAATCTACCTGCAGAAATTCCCCAATTGTGTTGTACTTAAATTTTTTCGTGCACGTTTTAGTATGCTAAATGGAAATTTTGAAACTGCGCAGTTAAAGTTACAAGAGTGCATTATTACTCAGAATGAATGGAAGCAGGTTCATCACCTCTGTTACTGGGAACTTATGTGGTGCCATATTTTTCTGCAGAACTGGAAGCAGGCATACAACTATGCCAATCTACTGTCTCAACAAAGCAGGTGGTCTAAGGCAATATACACATACAGCAAGGCTATAATAATGGCCTTGCTTCCTCCTAATTCTGTGAACTCAGACAACGAGAGCATGAGCACTGTCTTCTTACATGTGGATAGCCTGAGAATCAAATTTTTAGGCTCCTCTGTGCCAATAGAAAAGTTCATTGCTGAGAAAAGCCAGCGCTATGGCACTACAACAGGCTGGTTTACAGCCCAGCCTCTCCTGGAATTCATGTATGCCTGGAGTGGCTTCCGAGTCATGAGCAAGAAAATAGAGCTTATTTCAAGTTGGCTCTCAATAATTGACAGAGGAAAAGACCTTTTGAATGAAAATCCAAATGAGGAGTATGGCACAGATGACATGAGCTTGTTAAATCTGCTGAAAGGTCTCTGCCTGAAACACCTGGGCAAACATTTGAAGGCTGAGCACTACTTTATTCGTGTTATTAGGAAGGAGAAAATGTTAAAATATGACCGATATTTGGTGCCATATAGCTACTATGAACTGGGAATGCTCCATTATCTGAAAGGAGATTATGCCAATGCGACAAAAAACCTAGACTACATAAAGAACTATAAAGACTATTCCATGGAAGCCCGGCTACAGTTTAGGGCTCATATTGCCCTAGAGCAAATAGCTAAATTAGAAAAGTGATTTTTGACCCAGTGTGCTTCTCTTTAGTATGGGTAGAATATCTACAATCGGTCAAGCAATTAGTGGGTAGAAAAGTAATTCCCTTGTGAAAAACAAAAGTTCAGGAGGCAGCTGCTAAGAATCTGATTAGTCAATAAGAAAGGAATACGACATTTCTTTGCCCTCTCTCCTCCTTCTTCATAAAATGCAATGCTTAAGACTGAAAACTGGAGTGACGCACATTCTTGAAAAGGCAAATGCTGTACATTGCAAACATATTCATGAATGTATTCCATTAACAGTTTCAAAACTTTCAAAGGTTTAGCCTCCCACTAGATAATGAATATGTCCTGCACAGAACATAGAGAATGCTTAACTGGTTAAAAAAAAAAAAATGACCTCAGTATCTGCCTGTTTCAAAAATAACAGCACACCGGGTGGTGGTGGTGCACACCTTTAATCAAGAAGCAGAGGCAGAGCCGGGCGGTGGTGGTGCACGCCTTTAATCCCAGCACTCGGGAGGCAGAGGCAGGCGGATCTCTGTGAGTTCGAGATCAGCCTGGTCTACAAGAGCTAGTTCCAGGACAGGCTCCAAAACCACAGAGAAACCCTGTCTCGAAAAAACCAAAAAAAAAAAAAAAGAAGCAGAGGCAGGTGGATTTCTATGAGTTTGAGGGTGACCTGGTGTACAGAGTGAGTTCCAGGAAAGCCAGGGCTGTACAGAGAAACCTGTCTTGAAAAATCAAAAACAAAAATAACAGCATAATGAGTAATATAAACTCTGAAAGGTTTTCTCTTATAAACAATCACTTTCATTGCCTTTTATATCAAAGACGATTTCCCCTGTGTGATAAGGACTATCTTTTACACTGAGATGAAGAATACTATGAAGTTCTATTGTGAATTTATAATTGGCCAGAGAATAGAGAAGAAGTCTCCACCCATATATAAACCCTACGATAATAAGTGGAGGAGATCAAGAGGATGATAGGCTATTGGGTTTAAAAAGGGGGGGGGGCAGGGGACATGACTTAGCAAATAAATTATTTGCCACAAAAACATGAAAACCAGAGTTTGGCTCCTCCAAACCCAGGTAAATTCTTCTGGGTGTTGGAAGCCTCACCTGTAAGAGGTGGGAGGAGGTGGGGGGTCCCAGGAAGCAGCTGGCTAGTTAGATGAGCCAGTGTCTGGGAACTCTAGGTTCAGCTGAGAGACTGTACCTCAAACAAAGCCTGCTAATATCAAACCCAGACCACCGCATGCACAGGAACATACATACACTCCCACACGTGTTCAGACACATGAGAAGAAGCAAACACAGGCACACCACACACAACTGACAAAATTAAAAATTAGCAAACATTTTTTGGAGGAATAAAAGGTGACGCTCTTGGGAGGTACAATTAGTGACTGATGAACCCTTGCTTTCATTGTCCTCTCTAAGCTGTAATTTCTACTTTAAAACCAGCCGACTTTCAACGTTACTAATCCATTTGATAGGCCAATCTGTGAGCAAGTGGCAGTTATAGGTTTGGAACTCAGTATTGTTTTATCTGCCTTAGGGCTAAAATAGTTTCCAGACCAGTATTGGGCTGAGTTCATCCTCCATTTTTTTTTTTTTTTTTTTCGAGGCAGGGTTTCTCTGTAGCTTTGGAGCCTGTCCTGGAACTAGCTCTTTTTTTTTTTTTTTTTTTTTTTTTTTTTTTTTTTTTTTTTTTTTTTGGTTTTTCGAGACAGGGTTTCTCTGTAGCTTTGGAGCCTGTCCTGGAACTCCCTTTGTAGACCAGGCTGGCCTCGAACTCACAGAGATCCGCCTGCCTCTGCCTCCCAAGTGCTGGGATTAAAGGCGTGCGCCACCTCCATCCTCCATTCTTAAAGTTACCCCTTGAAACAAATCTTGGGAAAGAGCTGGGCAAGGTGGTCCAGACGTATAACCCTAGCACACACAGGCTGAGGTAGGAGGATTCAAGTTCTAAATAAGCCTGGGCTACATAGAGAGACTCTGGATAAATGAAACAAAACAAAAATAAAGTTGATACTGGGAACGTTGTTTGGTAATAAAGTGCTTGCCTAACACATGCAAGGTCCTGAGTCTCATCCCTAGCAGCCACAAAATAAAGACGTGCAAGGTCCTGAGTCTCATCCCTAGCAGCCATGAAATAAAGACGTGCTTTTCAGGGAGGCAGAGGCAGGCGGATCTCTGTGAGTTCGAGACCAGCCTGGTTTACAAGAGCTAGTTCCAGGACAGGCTCCAAAACCACAGAGAAACCCTGTCTCGAAAAACCAAAAAAAAAAAAAAAAAAAAGATGTGCTTTTCAGTTCCCTAAGCTTGAATTGCTAAACACATTATCTTAATGCTTGATGGGTGTTGTGTCCAAAGAATTAAATGGAGCACGATGAGGTGTCAAGTTATTTCAGAATTAGAAATGCCTGGTTTTTTAGATTTATTTTTAATTAGTGTATGAATGGGGGTGGGGATGCAGGAAAGAGGAGCTATAGGCAATTGTGAGATGCCCAAAGTGGGCGCTGGGAACCCAACTCCAGTCCATCTGGAAAAGCAGTACATACCTTTTTTTTTCCTGAGACAGGGTTTCTCTGTGTAACAGCCCTGACTGTCCTGGAACTCCATCTATAGACCAGGCTGGCCTCGAACTCACAGAGATCTACCTGCCTCTGCCTCCTGAGTGCTGGTTGGGATTAAAGGCATGTACCACTACCGTCCTGTTCTTTGCATTGATATTTGATCATAGTCAAAAATAAATATCTGCAACCATACTTATTCATACATTAAAAAGAAACAAACGGGTTGAAGAGATGGCTCAGCAGTTAAGAGCACTGACTGCTCTTCCAGAAGATACATGTTCAAGTCCCAGCACCCACAGAGCAGCTCACAACTGTTTAACTCTTGTTCTAGGGAATCCAGTGCCCTCATACAGACATATCTGTAGGAAAAACAGCAATGTACATAAAATAAAAAAATAAATTATTAAAAAAAGATACAAATCTACAATACCCACTTCTCAAGGGGCTAAAGGCTAGAGGGTTGCTAGACAAAAAAAGAGAAAAAAAATCTCAGTTTTTAACAATGCGTGGTGTTGGATGCTTGTAATCCCAGTACTTGGGAAATGGCAGCTAGAGAATCGAGTTCAAGGCCATGGGCTGGAGAGATGGCTCAGCGGTTAAGAGCACTGGCTGTTCTTCCAGAGGTCCTGAGTTCAATTCCGAGAAACCACATGGTGGCTCACAGCCATCTATAATGAGATCTGGTGCCCTCTTCTGGCCTGCAGGCACACATGGAAGGAATGTTGTATACATAATAAAAATAAATAAATCTTTAAAAAAAAAAAAAAGAGTTCAAGGCCAGCCTCAGCTGCACAGCAAGTTAAAGGCCAGACTGGGCTAAATGAGACCCCCACCTAAAAAATAATTCTAGAAAACATAGCAGCAAACTAAAGCTATATATACATATATATATATATATATATATATATATATATATATATATATATATATACACACACACATATACATAAATTCATTATTTTAGCTGGGCAGTGGTGGCACACGCCCTTTAATCCCAGCACTCGGAAGGTAGAGGCAGGCAGATCTCTTGAGTTCAAGGCCAGCCTGGTCTACTGAGCAAGTTCCAGGAAAGCTAGGGCTGTTACACAGAGAAACCCTGCATCAAAAACAAAACAACAACAAAAAAGATTTATTATTTTATGTGTATTGGTGTTTTGCCTGCATGTATGTCTTTATGAGTATTTCAGATCTGTGTGAGGACCTGGAGTTACAGACAGTAGTGAGCTGTCATGTGGATGCTGGAAATTGAACCTGGGTCTTCTGCTCTTTTTTTTGTTTGTTTGTTTTTTCGAGACAGGGTTTCTCTGTGGTTTTGGAGCCTGTCCTGGAACTAGCTCTTGTAGACCAGGCTGGCCTCGAACTCACAGAGATCCGCCTGCCTCTGCCTCCCGAGTGCTGGGATTAAAGGCGTGTGCCACCACCACCCGGCTGGGTCTTCTGCTCTTAACTGTGGAGCCATCTCTCTAGCCCCTATAGCAATATTTTGTGTGTGTGTGTGTGTGTTTACTACGTGCGGACATGTATATGGGTGTGTAGTGTGGGTGCACACATGTAGAGTCCACACCTTTGTGTGTGTTATATGCAGGTATGCATGTGTGCTGGCCTGGCAGGCACATATACCATACAGACATTAAAATGTCTTCCTCAATCACTTATTATTATTATTATTATTATTATAGATAGGGTCTCACATGTAGCTCTGGCTATTCTGGCACTCAATAATGTAGATCAGACTGGCTTCAAACGCACAGAGCTCCACCTGCCTCTGCCTCTCAAGGGCTGGGATTTAAGGCATGAGCCATTACACCTAGTTTCTACTTTATTTTTTGAGACAGAACTCACAGAACTAGGACCTTGCTGCTTTGGCTAAAATGGCCAGCTAGCAGGCCTGGAATCTGCCAGTCAAGGTCCCCAACCCCTGAGGTTACAGAAGCACACTGCCATGCCAGGTGGGTGGGTGCAGAGGATCCAAAATCAGGGCCTCCTCGTGCTTGCAAAACGACTTTACACACTGAACCATCTCACAAACCCTCTACCTTAGTTTTTGAGACAGGGTCATACTATGTGACTTTGCCTGGCCTGGAACTCAATAGGCAGACCAGGCTGGCCTCTGTCTCCCTACTGCTGGGATTAAAGGTGTGCACCACCACACCCAACCTAAAACATTTGTGTGTGTGTGTTCTTGAGAGTGTACTTCTGGAAGTCACAAAACTTGTAGTTCGTTCCTTCCACAAATGTCCCAGAGATCAAACTCAGGTTATCAGGGATAGTGTAGCAAGTTCCTTTAACCACTGAGCAGTCTCACCGAACTACAGGGCCTCTCATGCTTTCGGTGCAAGCAAGCACTTTACTAACAGCCGTCACCCCCCCCCCACTGTATCCATCAATACTAACAGCTGTCACCCCAGTCCACTGTATCCATCAATGCTAACAGCCATCACCCCAGTCCACTGTATCCATCAATGCTAACAGCCGTCACCCCAGTCTACTGTATCCATCAATGCTAACAGCCATCACCCCAGTCCACTGTATCCATCAATGCTAACAGCCATCACCCCAGTCCACTGTATCCATCAATGCTAACAGCCATCACCCCAGTCCACTGTATCCATCAATGCTAACAGCCGTCACCCCAGTCTACTGTATCCATCAATGCTAACAGCCGTCACCCCAGTCTACTGTATCCTTTAAAAATAAAAATTTTACATGTACGAGTGTTTTGCTTGTATGTATGTCTGAGCACCACATAGGTGCCTGTTGTCCCTGGTTGCCAAGAGTGTCAGCTCCTGGGAGTTACAATTGTGAGCCGCCATGTGGATGCTGAGGATTGAATCTTGGTCCTCTGAAGAACAGCCAATGTTCCTAACCACTGAGCCATCTCTCCAGCCTCCTAAATTTCCTAAATTTGTTTTCTCTCTTTGTCTCTCCCTTTCTCTTTCTGTGGGGGTGGGGGCAATCTCAGGTGTCATCCTCAGGAAACCCACCCACCACCTTTGAGACAGAACCTCATTGTTCCATAATTTGACAAAGGGAGCCCTAGGAATCCTTGTTTCCCCTTCCCAGGGGAAACAAATGACCACCACCATGCTGGGCTTATTTTTATGCAAATACTTTATCCATGCAGCCATTCTTAGGCCCTCATCAATGTATTCTTTTATTTTTTCTTTTTTGTTTTGTTTTGTTTTTTGTTTTTCGAGACAGGGTTTCTCTGTAGCTTTGGTGCCTGTCCCGAACTAGCTATTGTAGACCAGGCTGGCCTCGAACTCCCAGAGATCCGCCTGCCTCTGCCTCCCGAGTACTGGGATTAAAGGCGTGTGCCACCACCGCCCAGCCATCAAAGTATTCTTGATGACTAAGCATTAGAGAGAGACTGAAGAGTTCTACCAAGCCTCAGCATAGCAAACATGGCACCCAACAGGGTTTGCCTGTTATCCTTCTCCCCCTTGCTAAAACCATTAGTTTACAGTCCTAAAGCTAACTTCCAAAATTCATTCCCTTATTTGGCCACTAACTCATTCCTGAGACAAAACATCAAAATCCAGCAATCAATCAAGCTGGGCGGTTGTGGAGCACGCCTTTAATCCCAGCACTTGAGAGGAAGAGGCAGGAGGATCTCTGTGAGTTCCTGGTTTACAGATTTAGTTCCAGAACAAGCTCCACAGTTACACAAGAAACCCTGTCTTGGAGAACAAAACAAGAACAAAAAAAAAAAAAAACAAAAACAAACAAAGGATCTAGCAATCAAAATTCATTATTTGGCTATTATGTCCAATCAGGACTTACCAACTCACCCTAGCACAGACTCTCCCAGCCCCCCACTTCCCTTTAAAAACCAACTCCTGGGCCAGGCAGTGATGGCGCACACCTTTAATCCCAGGAAGACAGAGGCAGAGGCAGGCGGATCTTTATGAATTTGAGGCCAACCTGGTTTACAAGAGCTAGTTCCAGGACAGGAACCCCTGTTCTGGGGTTACACAGAAAAACCCTGTTTCTTTTTTTTTTTTTTTTTTTTTTTTTTTTTGGTTTTTCGAGAAGCAGCTACTGCTGCCTTTGCAGCCTCCCCACCCCACTGGCCCCTCTGGAATAATAAATCACCTTTGTGTTGAGAGTTTGTTGTCTGGATATGTCCTGTACCAACTGGGGTGGGGTCCTTCCCAACAGACACTTCTATTGACTGGCACACACAGAACAGACAGAAAAAGCTACAATACTTTGTAGTTGCTACACAATACTTGAAATTGCTTTTTTTTTTTGGTTTTAATTTTTAGTGACAGGGCTAGTATGTAGGCCAATTGGTCTTGAATTCTCAAAGATTTGCCTACCTCTGCTTCCCAAAAACTAGGATTAAAGGCCTGTGCACCTTGTGTAACTCAAATGCAACTTAAATTTCTGATAGTTTGGAAAGGGTAGGGGAATGATCTTGTCTCGAAAGAACAAAACAGTACTCAAAAGAAAATGTACGTCAAACCTTATATTTTGCAGTAAAAGTTTAAACTGGGTGGTGGTGGCACACACCTTTAATCCCAGCACTCAGGAGGCAGAAGCAGGTGAATCTCTGTGAGTTTGAGGCCAGTTTGGCCTACAGAGTTACAGAACAGGCTCCAAGGAGCTACAAAGAAACCCTATCTCAAAAAAACAAAAACAAAACAAAATGCTTAAAATGCAAGTGGACAACTGTCACAAATCAGTTGTGGCTCTTTTATTCTGGGATTTTAAAAGGTCAAACATTTCCTCCCACACTCTAATAACTTGGAATTTACATTAGCTTTGTAGATTTACAGAGGGTTTTAACTGGCAAAGTCTAACTTAATCCATGAAAATCACATTAATATAAGCAGTCAGTCATTCAATCAGTAAAGGTTTTGAGAGGATTATTTGATACGGAAGTCCAAATAGTAATAAAAAGCAGATTCATTTTTAATGTTTCTGCTCCTTGGATTGAAGTCTTCTAGCTGCTTTGTTTTTTGTTTTAATCACTCTTGGTTTCGCCCTACGCACCCCCCCCCTCTATCGGCAGGATCCCAGCAGGATCCTTGCACCACTTTTCAGTATCAGTGTCGAAAAAGGAGTCTGCAGTATGTCACAGTCCAATTAACTACGTGCCCAGAAACCTGAAGCAGAAGCAAGGGCTATATCCTTTTCCACCAAAGAGGTTTATAATGAGCGACGGCATTCAACCCAATTCAACGCTGATCTTTCCAGCTTCCGCACCGCCCTCGAATCGGGCTGCCAGCAAGCCCCAAAGGCGAACGCATTTTAACTGCCCCAAACGAGAATCCACGCCATTCACTTCAGCTTCTAGAGCTCTAAGATTTACCCAGAGGGCTTTGTGTTGAATCCATGGCAAAAGCGCATTTTTATACACACTTGCTTAGAGAGCATGGTACGCATATTTTCCTCTTATAAAGATAACTTGAACTGTTCACGGTGGCCGTGAGAACTCGGGTTTCCTAGCACCCAAACTGCAGCTCCGGTGAGTCCTCCCCGTAGCAAGGACGGAGGCAAAGGACTACAGAGCGGAGGATTGTGGGGGAAGGAAATGACATCAGGCGCAAAGCATGCTGGGCTCAGGCGGGCCTACTCGAGGCGGGTCGGCGGCGTGCATGCCTAGTGGGGTTGTAGCGATGTGTGTCTGCGGCGTTTTCTCGGGTTGTCTGGAACCAGCAGCTGGTGCAAGCCCCGCGGAGACTCTGATCTAGAGAGAGTAGGTGTGAATCCGACAAATCTGCATCAGTTATGCCTATACGGCGTTTAGAGCAAATCCTTTTATCTAAGGAAAACAGCTGAGGATTTGAGTATCATCTATGGGCCAGAGTTCAAAGCCAGATTGAAAGCCGTATCTGGAATTGGGAGAGCAGGGTAAAGGGACATGCTAGAGGAGTTTCAGAATTGCTTCTGCGGCCATCGGTATTACCGTAGCTGAGGCTAAATTATAAGTAATTTTTCTTTTTCCGGATATGGTAAAAAACAAAACATCCTCAAGAATTCTCCAGTTTCTTATAGTAAAAATGGGCAGTCTGTTGTTCCTTTTGAGACTGGAGATCCACACTGTGTTAACTAGGCTGGTCTCAGACTTGTGTCAGTGTTATAGTAGGTAGGATTGTAGGCGCAATGTGAACTACTAAACCAGCTCTATGTATTAGTACTTACTTGTATTAAGAAATTTGTTAACCAGGACTACACAGAAAAAAAAAGAAAGAAAAAGGAAAACAAGAGAGAGAAACTTGAGGCAAATTACAGGCGTCAGAAGGGAGGTTAGAGGTTAAGATATTTGCTTGTGTGGAATATGCATAGTGATTAACTCAAATGGTTTTAGATCTAGCCAGCCGGTAACCATGAGTGAATGGATGAAGAAAAGCCCCTTAGAATGGGAAGACTACGTTCATAAAGAAGTCAGAGTGGTAGCCAGTGAGAAGAAGGAGTATAAGGGCTGGCTTTTAACTACAGACCCAGTCTCTGCCAAGTGAGTATGCACCTTATTTCTGGAAGTAGAGCCCCGGTACTGCCTAGATATCCAGTGTTAGTGTTGCAAACTAGACAGCTATAGGAATAGAAAATAGACATTCTCTGGTGGCGCACGCCTTTAATCCCAGCACTCGGGACGCAGAGGCAGGCGGATCTCTGGGAGTTCGAGACCAGCCTGGTCTACAAGAGCTAGTTCCAGGACAGGCTCCAAAGCTACAGAGAAACCCTGTCTCGAAAAACCAAAAAATAAAAGAATAAATAGCTGGGGTTGTAGGCCTTTGCCACTAAGGTCTGTCCTGGGAGTTTACTGAGCTTCAGAATTATTGTCAGAGATTTGTTTGTAGTATACTAAGCAGTGCTGCCATATTCCTAGTGTTGTGTCCCTTCTCTTTCTTGCCTGAGTGGGGTGTGGGTGTGTTTGCTAGAGACTGGACCTAGGGTCTCCTACATGGAGATGTGTTCTCTACCATCGGTTCTGACCCACTTTCCACTTCCAGGCTCGATGATCTCACTTTGGTTTTAATTTTCAGTTTTTAAAATTTGTTTTAATTCCTTTAATTTTATGCTTTGTTGTTTTCTTTGGTCTACTTTGTGTATTTAAAGTTTACTTTTTTTTTTTTTGGTATATGTATGCTTTTTGTTTTGTTTTTCTCTCTCTCTTTTTTTTTTTTTTTTTTTTTTTTTTTAAGACAGGATTTCTCTGTATAGCTTTGAAGCTTGTCCTGGAACTAGCTCTTGTAGACCAGGCTGGCCTTGAACTCATGGATCTCTGTGATCTCTGCTCTGCCTACCTCTGCCTCTCGAGTGCTGGAATTAAAGACCACCGCCAGGTACGTAGACATTTTCTTTTTTTTTTTTTTTGGTTTTTCGAGACAGGGTTTCTCTGTAGCTTTGGAGGCTGTCCTGGAACTCCCTTTGTAGACCAGGCTGGCCTCGAACTCACTGCCTCCCGAGTGCTGGGATTAAAGGCGTGCGCCACCACCGCCCGGCTATGCATAGACATTTTCAAGTCTGGTCGTAAGTGCATGAGAGGCGGGGTTTCTCACTATGGCTAGTCCAACTGGCCGCCTTGATGTAAGGTTTTGTTTTTTTTTTTGTTTTTGTTTTTGTTTTTAATCTTTGTTTGGCCTGTCCTGGTGGTGCACTCTCACACTTGGGGGACAGAGGCCAGTCGATCCCTGTGAATGCGGGGCCAGTCTGATCTACAAAACAAGTTCCATGACAGTCAGAGCAACACACAAGAGTCTCACCTCCCCCCTCAAAACAAAAACGAAACAAACAGGGCTGGAGAGATGGCTCAGCGTTTAAGAGCACTGCCTGTTCTTCCAGAGATTCTGAGTTCAGTTCAATTCCCAGCAATCACATGGTGGTTCACAACCGTCTGTAATAAGATCTGGTGCCTTCTGGCCTGCAGGCATACATGCAGACAGAACACTATATACATAATAAATAAATAAATCTTTAAAAACAAACAAACAAAAAACCCCAAACCCACTCTGTTTGGAAGTGGATGGCAAACCCCAGTACCTTACAAATGCTAAGCATGCCCTCTGCCATTGAACTACATACACTTCAACCCCACCCTGACCCGCTCACACTTTAGCTACTACATTAGCTGTGTCCTGTGCTGATTCACTAGGCAAAACGTTTAGATGCTTAGGATGTCAGTGAATGCTTGTGGAATAAGTAAAAGCATTAATCTTTACTGGGACAGTTTGCTCTTGTTCAGGTGACCTGTTTGGATTGGTGATGTTCCATTGCTTCTTTATAGTTCTTGAGGTTTTACTTTTACAAATCTGCTCTGAACTTTTTCTTTTAAGTATAGTCCTCGTGACCTTCCTTGAAGATGGCAGCTTGTCTGTGACTGGAGTCATGGGGCATTCTGTGCAGACTGTGGAAGTTGTGAGTGAAGGGGACCACAGAGTGAGGGAGAAGCTGATGCGCTTGTTCACATCCGGCGATTGTGAAGGATACAGCCCTGAGGATCTGGAAAAGCGAAAGAACAGCCTGAAGAAATGGCTTGAGAAGAACCACATCCCTGTCACCGAGCAGGGAGATGCACCGAGGACGCTGTGTGTGGCTGGGGTTCTGACTATCGACCCACCCTATGCTCCAGAAAATTGTAGCAGCTCCAACGAGATCATTCTGTCCCGCATTCGGGACCTTATTCAAGGACAGCTCTCAGCTTCCCAGTGAGAGGCCGTGCCTGTGAGCAGGCTTACTCCAGAGGACTCCACTGTTTGGTTTTGTGTTAATTGTTTCTATTGTAAGTTGATGATATTATAGGAGTTCAAAAGCACAGTGGGGTGTGTGTTAAGTTTTTTGTGTAGGTCAAATTGGATGAGTAGACCTGACTGCTGATTTCCCTGGGAAGTAAAGGCACAAGAAGAGCATCCCGTGCACTGAAATGAAAGCAGGAAAATAGTACTTGTGAGGGGTTTTTCTGTGGTGAAGG
Source organism: Chionomys nivalis (assembly GCF_950005125.1). Classification (NCBI taxonomy): domain Eukaryota; kingdom Metazoa; phylum Chordata; class Mammalia; order Rodentia; family Cricetidae; genus Chionomys; species Chionomys nivalis. Next base: position 126,077,965 of record NC_080086.1, on the reverse strand, counting down.
TAAATGCTCTTTTTGTAAAGCAGGAATGCATTTTGAATAGATAGAACAATGTTAAATAGCCAGGTGGTGGTGGCACATACCTTTAATCCCAGCATTTGGGAGGCAGAGGCAGGCGGATAGTTGTTTGAAACCAGCCTGGTCTATAAGAGCTAGTTCCAGGACAGGCTCCAAAGCTACAGAGAAACCCTGTCTTAAAAAAAAAAAAAAAAAAAATAAGTAAATTTATAAATTTCAATATAAGATATTAAAGTAGAAAAAAAAAATAAGTAAATTTATAAATTTCAATATAAGATATTAAAGTAGAAATCACAGTCTCAGGTCCCTTTGACTAACCAGACCTCTGTGTTATTAAAATACTGATCTTTGAGGTTGAAAACAACACAGTATTTGAATTAGAGTAATTTGGTTTGGTTATGGCTTGTGTGCCCCCTACAGTTCTTGTGATGGGAATTTCTAACTTTAAGATGAGACATGGGGCTAGAGAGATGGCTCAGCAGTTAGGTGCACTGGCTGTTTCCAGAGGACTTGGATTCAGTTCCCAGCACTCACATGGCTTCTCACAACTGTCTGTAACTCCAGTTCCGGGGACCTAACATACATGTAGGCAAACACTAATGTATGTAAAAGGAAATAAACCATTAAAAAAAGAGAGATGAGATATAATGGGAAATCTTTAGGTCATTGAAAATATGCATTAAAGGCTTATGGGACCTCGTTCCAGACTTCCTGTTTGGTGACATGAGCCCTCCTGCTAAAGTGGCATGGTGCGTCTCGGAAATAGAAAGATCTTAAATTAACATGCTCCAAGCCAGGCAGAGGTAACTCACTCCTTTAGTCCCAGCACTCTGGAGGCAGAGGCAGGCGGATCTCTGAGTTCAAGGCCAGCCTGGTCTACAAAGTGAGTTCCAAGACAGCCAGGGCTGTTACACAAAGAAAACCTGTCTCAGAACAAAAGAAGAAAAAAACTTAACATGCTCCAGCTCTGACTAAATGGAGCTGATGCCGTCTTACTGTCCTGTACCTCCAGCACTGAGCTAAGTTTCTCTCCATAAATAGCCCATTGCAGGTATTTGGTTTATTTTAGTGACTCAAAGATGACTGGTATAGAGGATATTTTGTTTTGTTTTTATTTATTTGTTTTTTCCATGATATTCATTGAGCTCTACATTTTTCTCTGCTCCCCTCCCTGCCTCTCCCCTCCTCCCTTCAGTCCTCCCCCAAGGCCCCCAGCTCCCAGTTTACTCAGGAGATCTTTTTATACTTTCTACTTCCCATGGAGATTGGTTCTATGTAAGTCTCTCTTAGTGTCTGCATTGTTGTCTAAGTTCTCTGAGATTGTGGTTTGTAGGCTGATTGTTTTTTTGCTTTATGTTTAAAAACCTTTGAGTACATGTGGTAATTGTCTTTCTGTGTCTGGGTTACCTCACTCAAAATAATGTTTTCTAGCTCCATCCATTTTCTTGCAAAATTCAAACTGTTGTTACTTTGTTCTGCTGTGTAGTACTCCATTGTGTAAATGTACCACATTTTTCTTATCCATTCTTCAGTCGAGGGCCATTTAGGTTGTTTCGGTTCTGGCTATAACAAACAAAGCTGCATGAACATAATTGAGCACATGTCCTGGTGGCACGATTGAGCATCCTTTGGATATATTCCAAAAGTGGTATCACTGGGTCTTGAGGAAGGTTGTTTCCTAATTTTCTGAGAAATCACCACACTGACATCCAAAGGGGTTGTACTAGCTTGTATTTCCACCAGCAATGCAGAAGTGTTCCCTTTTCCACACAGCCTCTCCAGCATAAGTTGTCATCAGTGTTTTGATCTTGGCCATTCTTACAAGTGTAAGATGAAATCTCAGAGTTGTTTTGATTTGCATTTCTCTGATTACTAAGGATGTTGAGTATTTCCTTAAGTGTCTTTCAGCCATTTTAGATTCCTCTGTTCAGAGTTCTCTGTTTAGGTCTGTACTCCATTTTTTTTATTGGATTATGTGATCTTTTGGTGTCCAATTTCTTGAGTTCTTTGTATATTTTGGACCTCAGACCTCTGTCTGATGTGGGTTAGTGAAGATCTTTTCCCATTCTGTAGGCTGTCGTTTTGTCTTGTTGACCATGTCCTTTGCTTTACAGAAGCTTTTCAGTTTCAGGAGGTCCCATTTATTAATTGTTTCTCTCAGTGTCTGTGCTGTTGGAGTTCTTTTAGGAGGTGGTTCCCTGTGCCAATGCGTTCAAGTGTACTTCCCACTTTATCTTCTATAAGGTTCAGTGTGACTGGCTTTCCGTTGAGGTCTTTGATCCATTTGGACTTGAGAGGATTTTTTTTTTATGGTTGAAAGTTTTGGCTATTGGTAAAATATTTTGTTTTTTTCAGACAGGGTCTCACTATGTAGCTTTGGCTATCCTGGAGCTCACTATGTAGACCAGGTTGGCCTCAAACTCACAGAGATCCACCTGCCTCTGCCCCCTAAGTGCTGGGATTTAAAGGTATGGACCACCATGTCCTCTCTTTTTTTTCTTTCTGAGGAAAAGATTTAGGTTCTATTTATGTGTATTTGGCTGTCTGTGTGGGCGTACACCATGTGCGTATATGCATGGAGGCCAGAAGAGGGTGTCAGATCTAGAGCTGGATCAGGTGGTTGTGAGTGGCCCGCTGTGGGTGCTGGGTCCCCTGTAAGTGTAGTATTCTTAACCCAATGAACTGTTCCTGCAGTCCTGAAACTTTTTAAGGCTGGCCTGGAGCTCAGTGAACCTGTTGCCTCGGTGACTCAGGCATACACCATCACACAGGCAAGATTTGTATCTCTAACACACTCCTAGTGGCCTTTTATTTTTTTTTAAATATTTAGTTATTTATTATGTATACAATATCCTGTCTGCGTGTATGCCTGCGGGTCAGAAGAGGGCACAAGACCTCACTACAGATGGTTATGAGCCACAATGTGGTTGTTGGAAATTGAACTCAGGACCTTTAGAAGAGCAGGCAATGCTCTTAACCGCTGAGCCGTCTCTCCAGTCCGGCCTTTTATTTTTTTTTAATGTTTTTTTGATTAAGGCTTATTAAATAGCCCTGGCTGATTTTGACTCTCCCTTGTCCTCACAATCTGCTTGCCTCAGCCCCGAGTGCTGGGATTATAAGTGTGGGTCACCACACCTTGCTTTTCCTCACAGCCTTTAAGAACTGTCTAAAAGCAAAATTCAGTGACCAAAACTCTTTAATTGAGGAAGGAGAATAGGAAATAACCAACTTGATCATGGAGATGATTCTGAGCAGGTGATGTCTTTGGAAGGTTCCTGTATAGACAGGAAACTAGCCACAGCATCACTCAGGCGTGGCCTTGGCTTGTAGACAGATTCTGAGGCATTAGTACCGATTAGATAGATTTGCTGTCAAACTAGTCTATTGGGCACATGCTGTTTCTTGGCAACTGAATCCTTTGTTTAAACAATCTGCCTACAAATAAAACCTGGGTGCTGGTGAGGGTAAATGATCCTCTCTATTTTGGAAACCACCTGCTCCCAGTGCCTCAGCTAAGATGCTCCCAGAGAGGTTCGCTCACCTGGTTCTGACCCTTCCTCAAGGCTGTCGGTTGCAGTTCCAGGTTCTGAAGAGGTGCTCTCCCAAAGCTGGCTGCGTTTCCTGTTGGTTCTGGGTGACAGCCGGGGCTGTCTTTGAACATGGTATTAACAATACTTTTAAAAAGCAAAAGACTTGCGCTAGAGAGATGGATGGCTCAGTGGTTAAAAACGCGTACTGCTCTTTCCGAGGACCTGGGTTTGAGTCCCAGCACCCACAGCTGGCACACAGTCAGCTGTAACTCCAGTTCCATCTAACACTGGCTGTGGGGCCCCTGCACTCACAGGAGCACCCCACACATACACAGAACTTCAAATAGGAAAATTAATCCTTAAGGCTTTCTGGTACTCATTCAGCTTCAAATTTTTATTTATTTTTTAATTTAAATATTTTTGGGTTTTTTTTGAGACAGGGTTTCATTCTGTAGTTCTGGCTGTTCTGAAACTCACTATGTAGACCAGGCTATCCTTGAATTCAAAGTGATCTGCCTGCCTTTGTCTCCCAAGTGCTGAGATTTTTAGGCCTGGTTTGAATTTTTTGAAAAATTCTTTTCAGCCAGGCGGTGGTGGCGCACGCCTTTAATTCCAGCACTCGGGAGGCAGAGGCAGGCGGATCTCTGTGAGTTCGAGACCAGCCTGGTCTACAGAGCTAGTTCCAGGACAGGCTCCAAAGCCACAGAGAAACCCTGTCTCGAAAAAACAAAAACAAAACAAAACAAAAAAAAAAACAAAAAGCTACAGAGAAACCCTGTCTCGAAAAAACAAAAAAAAAAAAAAAAAGAAAAAGAAAAATTCTTTTCAGAAGCAAAGTTTGTAGTCATTCCTTCCCATGCAGGGTTTGTCTGATTTCCTAAATATCTCCATTGTTTCTTTCTTTTTCTTTTTCTTTTTCATTTTTTTTAAAAGAAGAGTAGACAGGGGCGATTTATCTATCTATCTATTTATTTATTTATTATATATACAATATTCTGGCTGTGTGTATGCCTGCAGGCCAGAAGAGGGCACCTGACCCTATTACAGATGGTTGTGAGCCGCCATATGTTTGCTGGGAATTGAACTCAGGACCTTTGGAAAAGCAGGCAATGCTCCTAACCTCTGAGCCATCTCTCCAGCCCTCTCCATTGTTTTTTAAAGACAGTATGGCTAAAATAGATTTTTCCCAAAATTAAGTTTTTTAAATTATTGGAGCTGGTCAGGTGATGTCCCACCAAGGCTGGTGACCTTTGTTCCACAGGATGGAAGCAGAGACTTGACTCCTGCAAGAACCCCATACCCAATAAATCTAAAAATAAAATTGTTGAAAAATTAGAAGCCTTCACAGCCAACTGTTAACTTCAAGGGTATTGATGGAAGTGTGTGGTACTTGGAAGCAGATTGTGGGATGCGAATTCATGCCTAGAACTTGGGAAAATCAGCATATTGGGGGTCAAGTTAAACATATTTAATTGTTTCTACTTCTAATTATAGTTGATTTTATAGAATATTATAACATTAGAAGATTTTGTTTGCTGTTTGTTTGATGAAAAACGTCCAGGCCTGGGCAGATGGCTAAGTAGTAACGTGCCTGTCGCACAAGTGTCGGGACCCAGTTTGGGGATTTGGGATCCATGTGTGATGTGGAGACATGAACCTACGACCCCAGTCCTGGGTTGCTGCGTCAGGCAGAACCAAGACTCGCTGGCTAGGTGAAATGGCAAGTTCCAGGTTTAATGGTAGATCTTGTCTTGAAAATTAAGGTGGGGGCCAGGCAGTGGTGGCGCAGGCCTTTAATCCCAGCACAGGAGGCAGAGGCAGGCGGATCTCCGTGAGTTCGAGACCAGCCTGGTCTACAAGAGCTAGTTCCAGGACAGGCTCCAAAACCACAGAGAAACCTTGTCTCGAAAAAAAAAAAAAAATTAAGGTGGGGGCAGGAGAGACGGCTCAGCAGTTAAGAACACTTGCTGCTCTTGCAGAGGACCCACATCAGTGGCTTACAGCTGCCTGTAGCTCTCAGAACAAGGGTTCTGATGCCCTTCTCTGGCCTCCTCGGCACCTGTGCAACGTGGTACACATTCAAATATTCAGGTACGTACATAACAACGTGGTACACAAATATTCAGGTACATACATAGCAACATGGTACACATTCAAATATTCAGGTACATACATAGCAAACACATTTTTTAAATATATAAGATGGAAAAGTGATTGAGGAAGACATTCTGAGTCAACCTCTGACCTCAGAACATGCCTCCCTCATACACGTGTGCATGTACCACATCCCACAAACGTCACTGAGAAGTGATTTCCATGCAGTTTCATCACCCTCATTTATTATTTCTTTGTTTCTTTTTCATTTCTCTTGTGTTTTTTTTTTCTTAAGATAAGGTCTCCTATGGCCTAGGCTAGTCTCAAACTGTGAATGTAGTCGTGGATGGCCTTGGATGCCTGATACCAGGCTCTGCCTCACAGGTGCCGGGATCATAGGAGTGTGTTTAGTGTGTATACCTGACACAAAGTTCATCTTTAAGAATCTGTTAAGGGGGCTGGAGAGATGGCTCAGAGGTTAAGAGCATTGCCTGTGCTTCCAAAGGTCCTGTGTTCAATTCCCAGCATCCACATGGTGGCTCACAACCATCTGTAATGGGGTCTGGTACCCTCTTCTGGCCTGCAGGCATACACACAGACAGAATATTGTATACATAATAAATAAATATTTAAAAAAAAAAGAATCTGTTAAGGCCGGGCCTTGGTTAATCCCAGCACTCAGGAGGCAGAGGTAGGTGGATCTCTGTGAGTTTGAGGCCAGCTTGGTCTACAACGAGAGTTCCAGACATCCATTAAACAGAGAGAGACCCTGTCTCAAAACCCCCTCATCAAAAAAAAAAAAAAAAAAAAGAACAACAACAAAAAACCTGTTAAGATGGCTCAGCTGATAAAGGCACTTGCTGACATACCACACCTGAGTTTCATCCTTGATGGAAGTAGAGAATCAATTCCTGAAAGTTGTCCTTTGACCTCCAGTTGCATTGTGTTCACACACACACGTATACACACACACACACACAAATATAAAAGAATATGAAGAGGAAGGGTTAAACTTTTCCAGCTTATGGAAATGTTTACGGAACATTCCAGTAAACTACCTCATTTTGCATTTCATCGGCATTGTATGAGGTCTCTAATGTTTCCATATCCTTCCCATAATTTTTTTTTTTTTTTGAGACAGGGTTTCTCTGTGTAGCCTTGGTTGTCCTGGAATTCACACTGTAGACCAGGCCAACCTTGACTCCTAGAGATCCGCTTGCCTCTGTCTCCTGAGTACTGGAATTAAAGGCATATGTCTGGCCATCTAGCAGTTGTTAACGTATACCCACAGGGAGAGGTCAGAGTTTCTGTGTACAAGTCTTACAAGGCCTATTTCTTTTTTTTTCAGCTAGGGCCTTGGTCTTTCTGTTTCTCAGGCTGGCTTCAAACTTGCAACAATCCTCCTGCCTCAGCCTCCCAAGTACACCATCACTCTATTAAACAAGCATACCTTATTTCTGATGGAGAGAGGCTTGGGGATCCAACCCAAAGCCTCTTGCAAGCTAAGCAAGCACCTTGCCACTGAGCTCCATCCCTAGGCTTGAGAGTGGAGAAGTAGAATTAGAAATCAGATGCCAGCTGGGAGGTGGTGGCGCACGCCTTTAATCCCAGCACTCCAGAGGCAGAGGCAGGCGGATCTCTGGGAGTTCGAGGCCAGCCTGGTCTACAAGAGCTACTTCCAGGACAGGCTCCAAAACCACAGAGAAACCCTGTCTTGAACCCCTCTCCCCCCCCCCTAAAAAAAGAAACCGGATGCTTTTAGTTCCTTTCTTTTATTTTATTTCAATAAACAGGTGTCCAGATTCTTCAGTTACCCTACCCCAGAGGCTCTTATGTGGTTATTTTCCAGATTGAATGTATTCATGTAAGCTTTGTATCTGTTCTGTGTCCTTGTTTATCAGAATTTCTAGCATGTTATCCGATCTATAGCACCAGAATAAATACATTGCTTTGAAAGACCTGGATAAATCCAGACCTCCCCAGTAGGAAGAAAATAGCCAAAAATCCAAGCAGGAAGAGAAGAATCAAAAATCTAGGATTAGCCGGTTAGTGGCTGTGTTTCAGGAACTAGCTAAAGATAAAGTTAGGTTGTAGCCGGGCGATGGTGGCACACGCCTTTAATCCCAGCACTCGGGAGGCAGAGGCAGGCGGATCTCTGTGAGTTCGAGACCAGCCTGGTCTACAAGAGCTGGTTCCAGGACAGACTCCAAAACCACGGAGAAACCCTGTCTCGAAAAACAAAAAACAAAACAAAACAAACAAACAAAAAAAGTTAGGTTGTAATCTTGAGAAGCAGGGAGTTTCCCCTTTGTGATTGTCATTGTACTGTGTTTTAGGAACTAGCTGATTATGACCTTGGGAGTGGTCCTGAGAGGCAGGGGGTTGTCCCCTTGTGTTCTTCACTGGTATTTTTAGTATTTTCTGTGACACACTTCCTTCCAATTCCGGATCACTGGGCTGTGGTTTTTTCCCTTCAAAATCGGTTCTCCCGGTCACTCGGGGTTGAACTCTTCCCCTGCGTGGGTTATGAGTCTCGGCCCCAGTGCACTGGTTCCCGTCTCATCTCATCATTAAAGCCTCGTGTGATTGCAGCAAGGACGGTCTCTCGTGAGTTAATGGGTGGTTCGTGTTATCCCGAGACTTGAGTGAGAGTCTCCCCAGCACTGGGAGTCTTTCAGCTTTAAGTGAATTTAGAACAGATGTGGGAGGTATAGGACCCAGGGCAGCTTGGTACACACACACCTGCCAGCCAAGACAGGAAGGTAGGCAATATCCGGTTCCAAGAAAGACCACAAACTGAGACCACCCATGCTCCACCCAGGAACAGACCATCCAAAGGAAATTCCTAACGTTCCAATTATTGTAAATAGGATCACTTGATGTCCCTTAGCCCAGCACACACCCATTCGCCAGGGCACCTCTAGACAAATGTCTGTCGATCAGGGGTCCTGAACCTTAAAAAAAATCCCTCTGTTATTATTAAAACCCCACCCTAACTGTGCTCAGGACTCTCCAATCATGCCAATACTTTGGGCACAAAGAGTCTGAGTTCACGAACTTGTGTAAAAATAAAGGCTCTTTGCTTTTACATAAGGGACTAGGTTTCTTTGTTGGTTTTGGGGGAACTCCGCAGATCCGGGTGTAACAGGAGGTGTTTCTGCAGTCCCACTGTGAGTTTCGGGATGGCCCATAGTATTATTCAGTTTTTTTTTTGTTTTTTTTTTTTTTTGGTTTTTCGAGACAGGGTTTCTCTGTGGTTTTGGAGCCTGTCCTGGAACTAGCTCTGTAGACCAGGCTGGTCTCGAACTCACAGAGATTCGCCTGCCTCTGCCTCCCGAGTGCTGGGATTGAAGGCGTGCGCCACCACCGCCCGGCAAGCCATGTTTCTTATACCTCATTATAGTTTTATAAGATTGGACAGGTGGGCTGGGCTCCACTCTCCTGCCCTCCTCTGTTTTCAAGCAGTTCCGCTCCCTGGTGACAGAGCACTCAAATATCAGTGTGGTGGTGTGAGTAAAAATGGCCCCATAATCTCATATTTTAGATGCTTGGTTATCAGGGCGTACTTGGGAGGGATTGGGAGATGCCTTGTAGGAAGAAATGTGTCACTTAGGGGTGCATTTTGAGGTTTCCAAAGCTCAAGCCAGGCCCAGAGTTTCTCTCTTTCTGCTGCCTGCAGGTCTAGAGGTAGAGCTCCAGCACCTGTCTGCCTGCATGCCTCCAGGCTTCCTGCAGTGACAATAATGGACCAAGCCTCTGAAACCCTGCAACCCCCCAATTAAATGCTCTCTTTTATAAAGGTTGTCAGGGTCCTGGTGGTGTCTCTTCGCAGCAGATCTGACCAAGAGGAGTCATTCTTTTCCTTCCTTCCCTCCCTCCCTCCCTCCCTCCCTCCCTCCCTCCCTCCCTCCCTCCCTCCCTCCCCCTCCCCCTCCCCCTCTTCCTTCTTTCTTTCTTTCTTTCTTTCTTTCTTTCTTTCTTTCTTTCTTTCTTTCTTTCTTTCTTTCTTTCCTTCCTTCTATTTATTTATTGGTTTTTCGAGACAAGGTTTCTCTGTAGTTTTGGAGCCTGTCCTGGAACTAGCTCTTGTAGACCAGGCTGGCTCAAAGTCGCACAGATCCGCCTGCCTCGAACTCCCAAGTGCTGGGATTAAAGGCGTGTGCCACCACTGCCCAGCCTGAGTCATTCTTATCAAACCACTTCAAGAACATTGTCAGAGGCCAAGCGGTGGTGGTGGCACACGCCTTTAATCCCAGCACTCGGGAGGCAGAGGCAGGCGGATCTCTGGGAGTTCGAGGCCAGCCCGGTCTACAAGAGCTAGTTCCAGGACGGGCACCAAAACTACAGAGAAACCCTGTCTCGAAAAACAAACAAACAAACAAACAAACAAAAGAACAATGTCAGATATCTTACTGGGATGATGGAAACTTAGAAATGTCAAAAGTTCCACCACACAAGTGACACATCTCTGCAGTTTTACATTTTTGTTACTGTTGTTGTTTGAGACAGGGTTTCTCTGTGTAGCCCTGCTGTCCTGGAACTTGAATTTTAGACCAGGTTGGCCTCGAACTCACAGAAATCTGCCTGCTTCTGCCTCCTGAGTCATGGGGTTAATCACCAGAGACTGATGGCCAGCCAATCTAGACACATTAGTGCGTTTCAGGTTCAATGAGAGACCCTGTGTAATGGAAAAAATAAAATGCTGCAGGTTCCCCGAGGGGCTGCAGTAGGCAGCGGGCCATTGAGACCATGCCACGGGTCTCTGAAGTGGCACACTGCAGGTGGCGGCAGGGAGCTGGCAGCAGGTCCAGAGAGCAGCCAGTCCCAGGCAGGGACGGTGCAGTTCCCCGAGGGCTGCAGCGGGCCACGAGTCCCAGGCAGGGAGCAGCTTGGTGGGTGAGAGACCTTGATGGGACAGCGAGTCCCATGAGGAAAGACAGACAGGTCTGGCCATGAGAACTCGCTGCAGGTCTCCGAAGGCGGCTGGTCCCTGGCAGGGAGCCACGAGGATGGGCGAGAGACAGAGACATGGATAGGCTTTCTATGCAGAGTCAGGCTGGATATTTAGTTAGTAGGTTATGGAAGGGAGGGGGAGGGAAGGGAGAGAGAAACAGAAGGGGGAGGGGAGAAGTGGGTAGAAGGGAGAGACAGAAGCTGCCTCTTTCAGAGGGAGATAGAAAAGGTACTCAGGCTGGAAGCTGAAGATCAGCTTGCCTCAGTGGAACATGACTTGTCTCTTAAAGGGACAGAGCAGACCATTACACCCTATCTTCAAAAACTGGATAGAAAGCAGTAAAGAATCCTGACTTTGATTTCTGCCCCTTACACCTGCCCCTTCACCAAGTCCCATATCTGCCTGGGCCACACAGAGAGACCCTGTCTAAAATACAAAATAACAAAAACAAGGACGGGGGGGGGGGGGGGATACAGCTCAGTGGTAGCTTACTTGCCTAGCTCCCATAAGGACCTGGATTCAGGTACCAGCCCTGCAAAATAAAACCCAGCTTCCCCCAGATGGGGGAGGAGACCAAAGGACATGGAAGAAGCCTACCACCCTGGAACAATCTGAAACTGTTGTTGTGACAAGAAAATTCTGTCTGTTTCATCTGGGGCACTCCAACAGCCCCTGACACGGACTCAGAATCTAGCCTGTGTGAGCTCCTGAGATTTGATCCCAAGCATAGGGGTGGAGGAGGTTGGAGTGAGAGCTAACTTCCAAAAACAATAGCTACTTTTGTATTTTATTAATAGGCTAAATTTCTTAAGGAGTTTCTCCCCTTGAATGCGGAGAGAAATAAGCTCCAGGATTGATGATTAATTTCAGCACACTTTAAGAGGGAAAAGCAGCATCTGCCTGGCAGGGGGGTGGGGGTGTGTTCAAGTAACAGCAGTATGAGCAGAGCCTATATATATATATATATATATATATATATATATATATACCCACAAGATATCTCTAGTGTGTCATCTCCTTTAGATCTTGCAATTAAGAGAACATATCACATCAGATGTCTCCCTTCCTTGTTCTTCGCCTTACATTTTTTTCCATTCCATTTACTTATCTATGACTTAGTGCATGTGCCCCGCAGCTTGCATGTGGACGTCGGAGGACAGGTCCTCTCCTCCTGCTTTGTGGATCCTGGACAGCACACTCAGGTCAGCAGTCATGGTAATAAGCTTCTTTACCCACTGTCTTGCTAGCCTCCACCTTATTTTTTTTTTTTACTTTTTTAAATTGATTTTATTGAGCTCTCCATTTTTCTCTGTTCCCCTCTGTTCCTCTCCCCTCCACTTCTATCCTCTCCCATGGTCCCCATGCTCCCAATTTACTCAGTATTTCCCATGTAGATTAGAACCACGTATGTCTCTCTTAGGGTCCACCTTATTTATTTATTTATTTATTTATTTATTTATTTATTTATTGACAGAGTCTCTCATTAAACCTGGAGCTCACCAGTTTGGCAAGCTGGCTTACCAGCACCCAGCACTGGGAAAGACACATAGTACCATGCCACTGTGCCTGGTTTCTTAGATGGGGCTGGGGATCTGAACCCAGGTCCTCATGCAGCAAGCACGTCACTGGCAGCCATCCCTCCAGCCCCCAAACACTATCGTTTTGTGCTGTAATTTTACAAAGTACTTTTTCAAAATTGTATTTTATGACATTTTAGGAACATGTTTAAACTGTTGCCTAGAAAGGAGCTGACATTTACCGTATGACTCAGATTTACATGCTGTACTTAGATGTATTATTCAAATTAAACTACTCAGATATATAAAGACAGGAAAAAGATTAAAATTTGTTACATGCCAGGGAGCCAGTTATAATACAGAGATAAGGAACTTGAGGAGGAGAGCAGATGTGTTACCTTCTCATTGTGGGATTTGTTACTTCCATCCTGTCATTTCTTGTCAATAAAAACCATCTGACGAGCCTGTATTATACACGGCCCTGACGTATGGGACTCAAGAAGGAGGGGCGCTCTCATGCAATGACTCCATCCACAGAGAGCTCAGCTGAGCTTGCTCACTAAGGCCGTCTCACACTAAACACAAAGCATTCCTGCAAACTAGTTATGGAGTAGCTACTCTATTTCTTAGCAAGGCTGCAGGAAAACATTTAAAGGAGTCATTTACCAGTCTCTCCATAAACTTACAGTAAGTGCTGGCTGTCTAGCTTAGAAATCAAATTTTATTTCAAAATACAGTACTGCATTCTCACTGCTAAGTGCAAAGAATTCATGTCATAATTCCAGGGTAAATTTTTATTACATTTTTGTTTTGTGTTGTTTCAAGATAGGGTTTTTAAAAAAAAAAAAAAAAAAAAAAAGATAGGGTTTTTCTGTGTAGTCTTGGCTGTTCTGGAACTCACTTTGTAGACAAGGCTGGCCTCAAACTCAATAGATCCGCATGCCTCTGCCTTCCAAGTGCTGGGATTAAAGATGTGTGCCACCACCACCCGGTGAGCTATATTTATTTATTTTTGTATGTGCACATGTGCCATCTGTGGTGGTCAGAAGACAACCTGAGGGGTCGATGCCGGCCTTCCCTATGTGAGTCTTGGGAATTAAACTCATATTGTCAGGTTTGGCCTCTGAGCTTTCTTGCCAGCCTGGGCTGGGGATTTCCTTCCCTTAAAAAAAAGGGGGGCTGGAGAGATGGTTCAGTGGTTAGGAGCATTGCCTGCTCTTCCAAAGGTCCTGAGTTCAATTCCCGGCAACCACATGGTGGCTCATAACGATCTGTAATGAGGTCTGGTGCCCTCTTCTGGCATGCAGACATACACACAGACAGAATATTGTGTATATAATAATAAATAAATATTTTTTAAAAATGGAACCAAATAGAAGACCCAGATATCAATTCACACATCTTCGAACACCTGATTTTGATAAAGAAGCAAAAAATATCAAATGGAAAAAAAAAGCATATTTAACAAGTGGTGTTGGCATAACCGGATATCAACATGTATGTAGAAAAACGAAAATAGACCCATATCTATCACCATGCACAAAACTCAAATAGAAATGGCTAAAAGACCTCAACATAAAGCCAGCCACAATGAACTTTATAGAAGAGAAAGTGGGACGTTCACTTGAACGCAATGGCACAGGGAACAACTTCCTAAATATAATCCCAGCAGCACAGACAATGAGAGAAACAATTAATAAATGGGACCTCCTGAAACTGAAAAGCTTCTGTAAAGCAAAGGACACGGTCAACAAGACAAAACAACAGCCTGCAGAATGGGAAAAGATCTTCACTAACCCCACATCAGACAGAGGTCTGATCTCCAAAATATACAAAGAACTCAAGAAATTGGACACCAAAAGATCACATAATCCAATAAAAAAAAAAATGGAGTACAGACCTAAACAGAGAACTCTCAACAGAGGAATCTAAAATGGCTGAAAGACACTTAAGGAAATGTTCAACATCCTTAGTAATCAGAGAAATGCAAATCAAAACAACTCTGAGATTCCATCTTACACCTGATCAAAAACTCCTACAAGATCAAAAACTCTGATGACAACTTATGCTGGAGAGGTTGTGGGGAAAAGGGAACACTTCTGCATTGCTGGTGGGAATACAAGCTGGTCCAACCCCTTTGGATGTCAGTGTGGCGATTTCTCAGAAAATTAGGAAACAACCTTCTTCAAGACCCAGTAATACCACTTTTGGGTATATATCCAAAGGATGTTCAATCGTGCCATGAGGACACGTGCTCAACTATGTTCAGAGCAGTTTTGTTTGTCATAGCCAGAACCTGGAAACAACATAAATGTCCCTCGATCAAAGAATGGATAAGAAAGGGGGCTGGAGAGATGGCTCAGTGGTTAAGAACATTGCTTGCTCTTCCAAAGGTCCTGAGTTCAATTCCCAGCAACCACATGGTGGCTCACAACCATCTATAATGAGATCTGGTGCCCTCTTCTGGCCTTCAGGCATACACACAGAAAGAATATTGTATACATAATAAATAAATAAATATTAAAAAAAAAGAATGGATAAGAAAAATGTGGTATATTTACACAATGGAGTACTATACAACAGAAAAAAATAACGACAGCTTGAATTTTGCAGGAAAATGGATGGAGCTAGAAAACATTATTTTGAGTGAGGTAACCCAGACACAGAAAGACAATTATCACATGTACTAACTCATAGGTGGTTTTTAAAACATAAAGCAAAGAAAGCCAGCCTATAAACCACAATCCCAGAGAATTTAGACAACAATGCAGACACTAAGAGAGACTTACTTAGATCTAATCTCCATGGGAAGTAGAAAAGTATAAAAAGACAAAATCTCCTGAGTAAATTGGGAGCATGGGGACCTTGGGGGAGGATTGAAGGGGGGAGGGGAAAGACAGGGAGGGGGAGCAGAGAAAAATGTAGAGCTCAATAAATATCAATAAAAAATGTTTATTTATTTATTTTGGTGTTTTGTCTGCATATGTGTCTGTGCATGTGCCGCCCTCAGGAACCAGAGAGAGCACTGGATCCCCTGGAACTGCTATACAGGCGCTAGGAGTTGAACTCAGGTCCTCGGAAGAGCAGCCATTGCTTTAACCATGGAGCCCTCTCTCCAACCCAGGGGATTTTCTTTTCTTTTCTTTTGTGTGTGTGTGGGTTCTAGACAAGGTTTCTCTGTGTACCCCTGACTCTCCTGGAACTCACTCTGTAGACCAGGTTAGCCTTGAACTCAAGCGATCTGCCTGCCTCTGCCTCCTAAGCAGTGGTAACAAAGGTGTATGCCATCACCGCGGGGCTGGGTTTTTTCTTGTTTAATCCTTTAAGTCAAGGTTTCCCAACCATTTTCACATTCAGACACAGTTACCGGATGACAGTATTTATGGATATGTGCCTGGAAGCCGTCAGGCTTCTGGAGAAGTTCTCAGTGCCCTGGGTGTGATACCTCCACTTGGATCTGCTGTGGCAAACCTGTGTTAAAAGCTGCAGGTCTACTTTGGACAGAGTTCTCACCAAAGCAGCAGGAGCTTTGCTGTAGCACCACGAGACAAAATTTGTTAAAAACAAAATCAAACACACAAAAAAGCCCTCTTACTTGGGCTGCAGAGATGGTTCAATCAAGAGTACATACTGCAGGCTGGGCGGTGGTGGCGCATGGCTTTAATCCCAACACTTCTTTTTTTGTTTTGTTTTGTTTTTCGAGACAGGGTTTCTCTGTGGCTTTGGAGCCTGTCCTGGAACTAGCTCTGTAGACCAGGCTGGTCTCGAACTCACAGAGATCCGCCTGCCTCTGCCTCCCGAGTGCTGGGATTAAAGGCGTGCGCCACCATCGCCCGGCTGTTTTTGTTTTTCGAGACAGGGTTTCTCTGTGTAATATCCTTAGCTGTCCTGGACCTAGCTCTTGTAGACCAGGCTGGCCTCGAACTCACAGAGATCCACCTGCCTCTGCCTCCCAAGTGCTGGGATTAAAGGGGTGCGCCACCACTGCCCGGTTTTTTCTCCTTTTTTAAAAAATGATTTTATTGGGGCTGGAGAGATGGCTCAGTGGTTAAGAGCATTGCCTGCTCTTCCAAAGGTCCTGAGTTCAATTCCCGGCAACCACATGGTGGCTCACAACCATCTGTAATGAGGTCTGGTGCCCTCTTCTGGCCTACAGACATACACACAGACAGAATATTGTATACATAATAAATAAATATAAAAAAATGATTTTATTTTATTTCTATGTGCATTGGTGTTTTACCCGCATGTGTGTCTGTGTGAGGGTGTCAGATCTCCAGAACTGGAGTCACAGACAGGTGTGAGCTGCCATGTGGGTGCTGGGAATTGAACCCAGTCCTTCTGGCAGAGTAGCCAGTGCTCTTAACCACTGAGCGAGCCATTTCTTCAGCCTGATTTTTCTCTTTTGAAGACAGGATTTTACTTCTTTTTAAAAAGCTGATCTTTTATGAATCAGAATGCAACGCAATGCCAATAAGTTTGCTCCACAGCCAAGTCTAGAATGAAGTCTTTATTTTCCTGACGCACATGATTTTCTTTCTCTCATTCGAGCTCTCTCCATTAAGCCTTTATTATCATGGGGGAAAACCAAACCAAACATTTCTCATGCCCAATAAAAAACAGGAGAAAAGGATTATCAATCATGTATAGACAAAGCATAATAAAAAGTAGGAGAAGAATACAGAGTAAGACGGAAACTTGTATTAAACACTCATTTTTGAGTTATGAGGTGAATCTCATTCAGTCTGGTGCAGTCACAAAGAGGCAGGCTGAGTTTAGACTGTCCTACCACTGACACTCCAAATTGTGCCGGGAGTGTCCCACGTCTTCAGAAACATGGGTGTGGAGCCTGGCTGGCTCGGCACTCAGGCCGCGTGTCCCCAGTTCCCCAGGGCCAGCCCCAGGTCTTCAGTCGGAGGTAGAACTGCTGCTGTGGCTCGCAGGGGAGCAGGGGTGGTGACGAGCAGGCGCCCCGGGCTCGGGGTTACTGTGTGGTGACAAGCTTCACAATCATGCTGATGATCCGAGAACCTCGAGGACATGTGCACAGGTCCGTGCTTGGGTTTTTAATTTTATCCTGGAGGAGCTGGTCAAGTTCACAGCGAAGTTCCTTTACCAATTCAGCTATCTACAATGAGAACGCAGTGTTAGCTGTGCGGGGAGAAAAGGGGAAGGCTTTCATAGAGAAATATCAGATCATGATTATCATTCTGCAATATACTAATGAGGCCCAGTCAAAACACATCTATCTATCATTAATTTCTCTCTACCACATCTATTTATTATTTGTTTCAAGATAAGCTCTTGCTATGTAGTCGGGCTGGCCTGGGGCTTTTATCCCCTCACCCCAGCCTGTGAGTACAGCTTGTTGACCTTGTGTCTGTGCATGCCTGCGCACATATGTGTGGGTGTGTGCATGGGAATCTGAATTCAGGGCCTCATGCTCACACAGAAAACACTTTACTGATGTGCCACCTCTCCAGCCTTGTTGGGTTTTTGAGACAGTCTCACACTGTAGCTCAGACTGTAGCCTCGAACTCACAAATCTTTCCAACTCATCCTCCAAAATGTTGGGATTCCAGGTGTGAGCCCTATGTACAGCCGAGGCTTTTTTTTTTTTTTTTTGGTTTTTCGAGACAGGATTTCTCTGTGGTTTTGGAGCCTGTCCTGGAACTAGCTCTTGTAGACCAGGCTGGTCTCGAACTCACAGAGATCCGCCTGCCTCTGCCTCCCGAGTGCTGGGATTAAAGGCGTGCGCCACCACCAGCCGAGGCTTTTTTAAATTTTATGTGCATTGTGTTTTGTCTGCATACGTGTCTGTGTGAGGGTGCTGAATCCCTGGAACTGGAGTCACAGACAGTTGTGAGCTGCCATGTGGGTGCTGAGAATTGAATCTGGGCCCTCTGGAAGAGAGGCCAGTGCTCTTAACCACTGAGCCATCTCTCCAGTCCCAGTGGGAGTTTCTTAAAAACCATGTTTGTATTTTTTATTTGGTGCGTTTGTGTGTGCATTTGGGCCACAGCATGTACGTGATGGTCAGGATGACCTGCAGAAGGCTATTTCATCCCCCTCATAAGCGGGTTCTGAGGGCTGACCACAGCTCTCGGTTTGGCAGCAAGCACCCCTACCTGCTAATATACCTCACCAGTCTTTTTCTGCCTTTTTTCTTTTCCTTTTGAACAAGATTTTATCTAGCTAGCTCAGACTAGCCTCATAAAGCTGAGGTTGGTCAAGAGTTCCTGCTACTTCTTATTCTGGGATTACAGGTATTACCATGATGCAAGGGTTTGTTTGTTTTGGTTTGGTTTAGCTAGGTTCTCACTATGTGGTCTCACTATTATCCCAGGATGGCCACACTGAATAATGAACCACTCACCTCAGTGTGCAAATGCTAGGATTATAAGCACACGCCACCGCCACACCTTAGGAGGGAGGCTTTACTAGGGTTGAGAAGGCTGCAGATTTGTCTCCTCTCTGGGATGGCATGGTGTACAGATGTGGAGCAGGACCTAGGGCGGTCATCTTGCTCACACAAACTGAGAGTGCCTTTACTGTCACTGAGCTGCTGCAGCAAACCAGCCTTGCCTGGCCCCTTGATCTATGATATATATGATATAACTAGTCACATTTAGTTATTTGAATAAGCGTATGAACTGTGCCTGGTTCAAACTGAGATGTGCCAATAGTGTAAATGCACACCTGTCTTTAAAGACTTAATACGAAAAAAGAATATAAAGTAACTCAGTAGCTTTTTTATATTGATTACATGTTGAAATTAAAACATCCTGGGTATATTAGTTTAAATAAACTACATTAAGATTAATTTCACCCATTTTTTTCCACTTTTTTTTGATAGTACTGGGGTATTTTATTCAAAGCCTTATACCTGCTGACTGCATGCTCTACCACTGAGGTATATTCTCAGGGTTTTTTTTTTGTCAGGAGCCATGTCCCCCCTAAAATTATTATAGGGATCATCGCCCTGAGAAGTTTGCAGAGGGCTCCACTTCCCAATTGTATTGAGAATTGTTTTATTGACAAAGCCTATCCCACACCCAAATTGTCTGTTAATAGAGAGCTATCTGCTGGCGGAGCCCGCCTCACATTCCAAACTATCTAGAGAACTAGGTGTGTCAACTCGTGAACTCCTGGCAGAGGAACCGTCACCTGACCGATTGTGATCTCTTGGCCTACGTGACCGATATGGACCACGTGGCAAGATCCCGTGCCCCAGCCCCCCAAGCTCCTCATCCAGGGGCTATATAAGCTGCAACCATGACTCTAATAAACGGAGGCTTCGACAAATCTGCCTAGCCTCCTTCTCACCAGCCCATGTCTTTCAGGTGGTACCTCTCCGTGACCCTGGAATAACTGACTGCCAGGTGTGTTACAGACCCTAGACAGAGTAACTCGCCGAGGCGGTCGACATTTTTTTTTTTATTAAGGTTTTACTACGCTGCCAGGCTGATCTCTTGCTTCAGTTTCCCAGGTGACTGGGACTATCGCTATACATTTTAATTAACTTTTTTGAAGATTTATTTATTATGTACACAGTGTCTGTCTGCATGTATGTTTACAGGCCAGAAGAAGGCACCAGATCTCATTACAGATGGTTGTGAGCCACAATGTGCTTGCTGGGAATTGAACTCAGGACCTCTGAAAGAACAGTCAGTGTTCTTAACCTCTGAGCCATCTCTCCAGCCCCTCATTTTAATTAATTAATTAATTATTGCTTTATTTTTGTGGTTCTGGAGATTAAACCCAGGTCCCACCACATTTTTCTTTCATGGTAATGGAAATGATGTTTTATTTTTAATTGTTTACAAGTGCTTTGTTTAATAGTCTTTGATTGTGATTGTATGTAGTGTCCTTGGGTGATCAGGGTGATTTTTATCCACTTATTTTTGCTTAGTTGTATGACATTACGGAAGTCCCAACACCCTCTCTCTATAGATTCTGCTTGTTTTGTTTGTTTTTGAAGCAAGGCTTTTCTCTGTCACTCTGGTTGTCCCCAAACTCACACTAATCCTCCTGCCTCAGCCTCCCAAATAATGGAGACTCTTCCCATCAGTTCTAACCCATCTGGGCATCCCTGCCCCAGGTCCTTCTCTGCTTCCTGTGGTTCCGCCCTTGCCGTCCACTGGTCCTGTTGTGCATTTCACATCATCAACACTCTTCAAGACCTGAGCCTTTAAACACACCAGCTCTTCCTTTACCTGATGGGAAGCAGCTACAAACCGGATCCACCCATCATCCAGGGAGACCACAAACGCTCCCCTCTGAAGCTGCACATTCACTTGGCCTCCTCCAAACAAGACCAGGGGGTACACAGACACCATGCTGCAGTCTCGGATGAACACTCGGCTAGTTTTGATTTTCTCATGGTACAACAGGTAGGGGCTGTCGAAGTGTCTGACCTGTAACATAAAACCTCACATGACAACGATTCCCACCAGTCCTGTGGATTTCAAAGCTGCCAAGAAGGGCTCTCAATTACTTTTCCTTTGAGCTTCATGCTTTTAAGTGTGACTACCTACTGGCTTATCCATTCAGACACCTAATCAGCATCGAACACTGTCAAGCATCTCTCTGTTAAGAGGGGTGTGGCTCAGTGATAGAGCACTTGCCTAGCATGCACAAGGCCCGGGTTCCTACCATAGTACAGAGAAAACAAACAACAGTAAATAACCTTTTGGCGCTGTCCAAACAAAGTTTTTAAAAAGACGTTTTTGTCTGTGTGGACAGGAGTGTGCATGCGTGTGCCACAGCACATATGTAAAGGTCAGAGGGCAACTGCAGGATCCAGTTCTCTTCTTCTCCTGTCAAGGTCCCAGGGACAGAACTCAGGTTGTCAGGTTTGGCATCAAACACATTTATTTATTTATTTATTTATTTATTTATTTATTTATTTATTATACAGTGTTTTGCCTACATGTATGTCTGTGCACCAGATCTCATTATAGATGGCTGTGACCACCATGTGGTTGCTGGGAATTGAACTCAGGACCTCTGGAAGAACAGCCAGTGCTCTTAACCTCTGAGCATCAGACACATTTATCTGTTGAGTCATCTTACCAGCACCCATTTTTTTTTAACTGAACAATAAGGTAAAATTGTACATATTTAATGGGGCCTTTTGTGATGTTATGATACATGTATACATGATATAATGCTTAAAATAGTTGCTTAGATTTATTCATTTTATTTTCTGTGTGAGTGTTTTGCTTGTATGTATGTGTGTCTAGGGCGGTCAGAAGAGGACATTGGATCCCTTGGAACTGGAGCTATGGACAGTTGTGAACCATCATGTAGGTGTTGGGAATTGAACCTGGTGCTCTGCAAGCTAACATCTAAAAGAATCCTTGGAGGCTGGGCGGTGGTGGCGCACGCCTTTAATCCCAGCACTTGGGAGGCAGTGACAGGCGGATCTCTGTGAGTTTGAGAGCAGCCTGGTCTACAAGAGCTAGTTCCAGGACAGGCTCCAAAACCACAGAGAAATCCTGTCTCGAAAAAGCAAAAAAATAAAAAAATAAAAAAAAAATAAAAGAATCCTTGGTTCTTTCTCCCTACAGCTCCTCATCTCCACTTGGCCAGCTGTTCAAGCCCCCACATGTGAGGTTCTTTCTCCAGTTCCATCTGGATCAAGTCCTGACAGCCGTGTTTCCGGTGCAGAGGAGATGACATTTGTGCTCTCACCACGGCTCCAGCCACCTCGCGGGGAACCACAGCCTTCCACGGCAGCCAGAGGGATCACTCCCATAGTTCCCCAAAGGCTAAAAGTCTAATTTCCCTTCCATGGCCAGCAAGGTTTGCCATGACCAGAGCCTGCTCCCCACACCCCTGAACTCTGCTGTCTGCTGCCTTCCTGCACACCCTAGGACATCCCGAATACACTCTTACCTCATGGTCTCGGCACTTAGTTCCTGCACTGGAATGTTCTCTCCTTAGAGATCTGTATGGCTCGCTTTTCATTCAGGACCTGATAGTTTTTGACTCAGGGTTCTTCCAGATTGCCCTGTAGAAAGGGCCCCTCTCTGTCTTGATACCTGCTGTATCTTCTTCTCTAGGGCACCTGCCATTGGTCAGTATTGCCTTATTTCCCACCTATCTCCCTAGCCAAAACAAGCTGCTTGAGAGAGGACCCTGTTCACTTCCTGTCCTTCATGCCCCACATTAGTCACAACCTACAACAGAGCCCAACGCAGAGATCAGACCGCAGGCACTGCATGGATGTGTGAATAATTTTGTCTTCCACGTGGCTAACGGAAAAGAGGAATGACATTAAGCCAGGCCTCTGCTGCCTGAAGTCAGATGCAGTCAAGACGAGTGGATGAGCCCCTGGTCCTCAGGCTTCTCTGAGCTCAAGGAGGCCCTTCTGTGGCTCATCACCATCTTCTCAATAGCTCCATGGGCAGACCTCATTTCACCTCTGCTCTTTGGGTTTTTTGTTTGTTTGTTGCTTTGTTTTTTTCAAGACAGGGTTTCGCTGCAACTTTGGAGCCTGTCTTGAAATTGCTCTGTAGACCAGGCTGGCCTTGAATTCACAGAGCTCCACCTGCCTCTGCCTCCCTAGTGCCAGGATTAAAGGTGTGCGCCACCATCAACTGGCATCCACCTCTACTCTTTGTTTTGTTTCGTGTGGAGACAAGGTCTCACTATGCTCTCTGGCTGTCCTGAAACTCACTATGGAGACCAGGCCTGCTTCTGCCTCCTGAGTGCTGGGATTAAGGCATGCAGCACTCCGCCTGGCTCCTTCCTCCTCCATCTCTCCTGGAAACTTCACTGAGCATCTCCTTTCAGCCATGCATCATGCCAGACTCTGGAAATGCAAAAAGGCATCAAACTCCTGTCTTCATGGACTTTACAATTCCAGCACAGAATAACATGGTACGAACAGTGAACAAATTCATACTCGCTGGCAATGGAACAGAGGAGGTAGAGGGATTTAGAGGGAAAGAGACACTAAGGAAATTCTGTTCATTTTTAGATTGAACGTAGGGCTTGCCACAGCAGGCAGGTACTCTACACCCACAGCCAGGCAATGTCAGGGTAAGCATGCGTTTCCTGGGGAACGAGACTATCACTCTGGGGACAGAAGCAGTGTGTCTTCTCACCATGACAGCAGCCTGCTGGTGCAGGGGAACACTGTTCCGTTCTATGCATTGCTGCAGCATCCAGAATGATAGAGGAGGTGGGTTTTGAGGGCCAGGAGCCACATGTGAAGGGTCAAGTGGGAGTCTACAGTAGACTCCATATATGAAGATTTAAGAAAAGGATCGAAGCTGGGCGGTGGTGGCGCACATCTTTCAACCCAGAATTTGGGAGGTAGAGGCAGGAAGCTCTCTGTGAGTTCGAGGCAAGTCTGGTCTACAAGAACTAGTTCCAGGACAGGCTCTAAAGCTACAGAGAAACCCTGCCTCAAAAAAAAAAAAAAAAAAAAAAAAAAGGATTGGGATATTCGTAAGCGTAAGGCAGAAGGCTGGGGAGAGTGGGGAGAGTTCCAGAAGATTAGGGGGATGGGAGAGGGCAACCTGGTAATGGAGACAGGGACCAGGGACAGGAGGGGATACTTCAGGAGCAAATGGAACATTGTTGTTTCAAGAGGAGGGAAGTTAGAAATGTCAAAACCACACGAGAAGCAAGTGTGCTGAGGACTAGGTAAAGCCCTTTAGAGTTGACATCTAGGAGGCTACAGTGACCATGGACGGGTTTAGTCTCTAGGGAAGAGGCCACAGTCTCAATAGCAATAGCTGAAGGAAGAACAGAGCTAAAGGGTTGGCAAAAACATGCTGATGATGTAATTAGCTCATGCCTTTTAAAAATTATATATATATATATATATATATATATACACACACACACACACACACACACACACACATATGGGGGGGAGGGAGAGAGAGAGAGAGAGAGTGAGAGAGAGCGCCCTAGCTGTCCTGGAACTCGCTCTGAAGACCAAGCTGGCCTACAGTTCACAGAGATCCTCCTGCCTCTGCCTCCTGAGTACTGGGATTAAAGGCGTAAACTACCATGCCTGGCCCATGACTTCTTAAACTAATTAAAAGAGACAATTTTCACTTAAGAGCCGAAATGGGCACTTTTGTACACAGTACAATTCTCTCAACGTGACGCTCCTTTCCAGAAACAGGTTGTCAGCTGACACAGATTCAGTCCTCTCTGACGCCCGTGCTGCTGGGGACACCGCAGTCACAGAGCAGGGCTCATCTGCCGTAGGGACTGCATCTCTCATCCGACAGCGTGCCGGAGCTAACGCTCTAAACAGCACTGTTCTGACCTGATAGTTCACCGAGGAAGGGTGAATGTGCACGTATCCGTCGTTCTTTGTGACAAACTTCAACTCAGCTGACTTCGGCTGCAGTCTGACAACTCCAGTACTGGTCTTCTGGAACTTTCCTTCTGGGGTCTTGACCTATACAACAGTATTTATAAAGACAGACACACATTTTCTTTGTAGGACTCATTCTTTGGCACAAACATGTCTTGTTTGAATAGTTTTTATTTCTTTTTTGTTGTTGTTGTCGTTTTTTCAAGGCAGGGTCTCACTGTACAACCCAGGTTATCCTGGAACTTACTATATAGATTGGTTGGCCTCAGACCCACGGTCCTCCTCCTGTCTCATCTCTCCAGTACTGGTGTGCATGTATGCAGGCATGCACGTCATGTGGAGGTCAGAGGACAGCTTGTATGAGTTGGTTCACTACTCCCACCATGTAGGTCCCAGGGATCAAACTCAGAATGTAGGCTTCAAGGCAAGCACCTTTACCCATTGACCCACTGACCCATCTCTGGCCCAGGACTGCTGTATAGCTTGCTTTTTTTCTTTTTCCTGAGATAGGGTTTCCGTGGGTGTCCTGGAATTCACTTTGTAGGCCAGGCCTTGAAATCACAGAGACCCAGCTGCCTCTGCCTCCTCAGTGCTGGGGTTAAGGTGTGCGTCAACATCGTCTAGCCATAGAGCTTGCTTTTTAACTTTGTATACTGAACACATTTTTATATTTGTTCAAGATTTTCCTAAAGAATTGTTATCAACAGGCGGATCTCTGTGAGTTCGAGACCAGCCTGGTCTAAAGAGCTAGTTCCAGGACAGGCTCCAAAGCCACAGAGAAACCCTGTCTCAAAAAAAAAAAAAAAAATGTTATCAAGAGTTATATAATACCTCATTGTAAGTATCTGTAATTTCACCATTAAACTGTATCTACCTGCCTTTGCCTCCCAAGTGCTGGGATTAAAGGCACATGTCACCACTGCCCAGCAATTTTTTTTCTTTTTAAGAAAGGGTCTCTGCCCAGCAAAATTCTTTAAGAACCTTGAAAGAATGGTACTCAACTTCATTTGGAAAAGCAAAAATCCCAGGATAGCCAAAACAATCCTGGGCAATAAAAGAACTTCTGGAGGCACCACAATCCCTGACTTCAAACTCTACTACAGAGCTACAGTACTGAAAACAGCCTGGTACTGGCATAAGAACAGACAGGAGGACCAATGGAACCGATTAGAAGACCTGGATATCAATCCACACATCTTTGAACACCTGACCAAAAAATATCAAATGGAAAAAAGAAAGCATATTTAACAAGTGGTGCTGGCATAACTGGATATCAACATGTATAAAAATGAAAATAGACCCATATCTATCACCATGCACAAAACTCAAGTCCAAATGGATCAAAGACCTCAACATAAAGCCAGCCACACTGAACCTTATAGAAGAGAAAGTGGGAAATACACTTGAACACATTGACACAGGGAACCACTTCCTAAACAGAACCCCAGCAGTACAGACACTAAGAGAAACAATTAATAAATGGGACCTCCTGAAACTGAAAAGCTTCTGTAAAGCAAAGGACACGGTTAACAAGACAAAACGACAGCCTACAGAATGGGAAAAGATCTTCACTAACCCCACATCAGACAGAGGTTTGATCTCCAAAATATACAAAGAACTCAAGAAATTGGACACCAAAAGATCACATAATCCAATTAAAAAAATGGAGTACAGACCTAAACAGAGGAACTCAAACAGAGGAATCTAAAATGGCTGAAAGACACTTAAGGAAATGTTTAACATCCTTAGTCATCAGAGAAATGAAAATCAAAACAACTCTGAGATTCCATCTTACACCTGTAAGAATGGCCAAGATCAAAAACTCTGATGACAACTTATGCTGGAGAGGTTGTGGGGAAAAGGGAACATTTCTGCATTGCTGGTGGGAATGCAAGCTGGTCCAACCCCTTTGGATATCAGTGTGGCGATTTCTCAGAAAATTAGGAAACAACCTTCCTCAAGACCCAGTAATACCACTTTTGGGTATATATCCAAAGGATGCTCAATCGTGCCACAAGGACAAGGTTGACCATGGTCATAGCAGTTTTGTTTGTCATAGCCAGAACCTGGAAACAATCTAAATGTCCCTCGATTGAAGAATGCATAAGAAAAATGTGGGGCTGGAGAGATGGCTCAGAGGTTAAAAGCATTGCCTGCTCTTCCAAAGGTCCTGAGTTTAATTCCCAGCAACAACATGGTGGCTCACAACATCTGTAATGAGGTCTGGTGCCCTCTTCTGGCCTGCAGTCATACACACAGACAGAATATTGTATACATAATAAATAAATTTAAAAAAAAAAAGAAAAGAAAAATGTGGTACATTTACACAATGGAGTACTATACAGCAGAAAAAAATAATGACAGCTTGAATTTTGCAGGAAAAGGGATGGAGCCAGAAAACATTATTTTGAGTGAGGTAACCCAGACCCAGAAAGATAATTATCTGATGTACTCACTCATAGGTGGTTCTAAAACATAAAGCAAAGAAAGCCAGCCTACAAACCACAATCCCAGAGAACTTAGACAACAATGCGGACACTAAGAGAGACTTACATTGATCTAATCTCCATGGGAAGTAGAAAGTATAAAAAGACAAAATCTCCTGAGTAAACTGGGAGCAGGGGACCTTGGGGGAGGATTAAAGGGGGGAGGGTAGAGACAGGGACGGGAACAGAGAAAAATGCTGAGCTCAATAAATATCAATAAAAAAAAGGAAAGGGTCCCATGTAGTCTATGTGGCCTTGAACTGTGTAGCTGAGGCTGCCTTTGAACTTCCAATCCTTGCCTCCATCTCTCATGTGCCGTGATTTACATGCTATTGTAAACTTAGATGGTCTGCTGAGTCAATGTTCTCCTGGCTCTATCTTTATGCACATTTGCAAAATTTCTCTAATAGTCCTAGAAATAAAGCACAGTTAAGATGATAGATAAATTTTATTCTCATCAAGAGTGGTAATTTAAGGACTCACTTGGCAACAGCATTAATCATTAAATTTTTGTGTGCCATCTTTAAAAGTAAAGAAGTCTATTTCTTTGTGTAAACTTGCATTTAATTGTACTACTAAATGGGCATTCTTTGTGTGTGCATTGTAGGTTCACTTACATCCTCATTTTATACAAAATATGTGTCCTCATAGATTGGGAGAAGGAATGAACTGGGAAACCTTGTGGGCTGTGTGTATCTCTTTAAGATGACTAAGGAGCATATTTTACGTTTATCCTTTGGTTGCTCATAAAACAAGACAAAGGAAGGTTCAGGAAAAGAGTGCTGTTACCTGTACTACATTTGGATAGAGAGCAGCACACAGCACCGCAGATATCAGCTTGGGGTTCTCAGCATTCGTGTTGGCCTGCGAGAGAAACACAGCATTGTCCATAGGAGATGTTTTTTTAGGTAATGTGTTTGACATTATATTTCTTTCTTTCTTCTTTGTGAACCAGGGTTTCACTATGTAGCCGTTGTTGGCCACGGACTCACAGAAATCCATTGGCTTCTGCCTTCCAAGTGCTAGGATTAGAGGTGTGCACCACCACATCTAGCTATCGTATTTTGTTTGATGTCTATCTTAAAGCAAAAAAAGTATCTACTTTTTTTTATCAATTATAAAATTTCTTTCTAAGCAGAAAAATAAATCTCCCAGACCATAATCACACAGGACATATTTTAAAGAGCCCACAATAATTCTAGATGCATGCAAAGCAGTTATAAAGTCAGTGTTCTTGACAGTGTGATTGAGGGAGCCCTCGCTAGAGCCAAGGTGGAACTGAGGGCAAGCCCGCAGCTCCAGCAAGATCTAAGTGGACTCTTTTTGCACAGGTTTAAACAAACAAACAAACAAACACAGGCAGTGCTGATAAGCACCCAGGAGAGAAAGCCTGGTTTGTGAGACATTGAGACGCTCCACAAATACTAATTGCTTTCAGAATAAAGGAATATAAGTTCATCTGGAAGAAGTACTACTTCTGTAATTACACAGAACGGACACATTTGTGGGCAGAAGAAATCAAGAGCGCCGCTAACCCCTGCTCACTGGGCTGAAGTGAAGAGTGGCTGTGATGCCACAGGCCATATTTTAGTTGCATGCGATGGAACTGAAGTGAACCAGACAAGCACATGTGCTTTACCTCTTCTCCTGTGGCGTCCAGGACGCCATCTCCTCCTTGGGCCCTTTTCTCAATTTCCCTTGCTCTGAGTCCCTCTTTCACAAAGCCAATGTCGGACAAGAGCTCTGTGAACTGCCGTTTGAGGCTGGCCATTTCCTGAAAGAAGGAACAAACTTTTAAACGAAGGAGCTATGAACACATCAAAGGTGAGCAGCTCACAAATGTGCAGCAGCAGTGACTCGAATGAGTGCAGACGGCTCTAACAAGATAGAGGGCTAGCTTGTCTGCCATCTTTAAAAGGTGGCTTTCACTTACCACAAACTGGCAGACAGTTACAAACAAATCCAAAGTCTTTGAAATTCCTGATGATAACTTCTTTCTTTTCTTTTCTTTTTTTTCCTTTTTGTTCTTTGAGAAAGGGTTTCTCTGTGTAGCCCTGGATGTCCTGGAACTTGCTCTGTAGACCAGACTGGCCTTGAACTTCCAGAGATCTGCCTGCCCCTGCTTCCTGAATGCTGGGTGGAATTAAAGGCCTGCGCTGCCACCACCACCCAGCTAAATTTTTTGGTTTTTGTTTTTAAATAATTTACTTATTTGTACTTTATGTACATTGATGTTTTGCTTGCATGTGTGTCTGTGTGAGGGAGTCGGATCCCCTGGAACAAGAGTTCCAGAGAGTTGTTAGCTGTCACGTGGTGCTGGGAATTGAACCCAGGTCCTCTGGAAGAGCAGCCAGTGCTGTTAACCACTGAGTTGCCTCTCCTGAGAGGCCATTTCTTGAATATCATATTACATTCTACACATTTTAACTGGGGTGTGGTAGATCTGATTTTCTTGCAAATTCTTTTTTTTTAATTTTTTTTGGTTTTTCGAGACAGGGTTTCTCTGTGGTTTTGGAGCCTGTCCTGGAACTAGCTCTTGTAGACCAGGCTGGTCTCGAACTCACAGAGATCCGCCTGCCTCTGCCTCCCGAGTGCTTGGATTAAAGGCGTGCGCCACCACCGCCCGGCCATTTTTTGCAAATTCTTGGGATGGTCAAAGCGAATGTAATTTATTTTGCTTGTGGTACTGCTTGTTGCTTTAGCTTCTAATCTTCCTGTCTGCGTTTCTATCCAAGTCCTGTCAGTTCCTTACCTGAGCCTCGAGGGGATAATGTTTCCCTCTGTGGAACTCATGTGCAGAACTTTCCCTCTTTTCCTACTCTGTGGTGTTACTGGATCACAGGTGATGCTGGGGATGAGGATGTTATTAAGTGTTTTAGATTTAGACACAAAAAAGTATAAATGTCTTTGTCTTGTGCCTTTTGCTCAAATCCAGGCTGCAAGAACCAAATGCAGTGGCTCATGTTTGCCATTTCATAACTTGGAAGGCAGAGAGAGGCAAGAGGCTGTTGGACCCAGGTGTTTGGGGACTGCCTCAGCAACAAAGGAAGAGTCCACCATTTTAAAAGTGGGGGGCAGCCAGGCGGTGGTGGCGCACGCCTCTAATCCCAGTACGCGGGAGGCAGAGGCAGGCGGATCTCTGTGACTTTGAGGCCAGCCTGGTCTACAAAGGGAGTTCCAGACATCCAGAACTGTTAAACAGAGAGTTCCTGTCTCAAAAAAAAAAAAAAAAAAAAAAAAAAAGAACAAAACAAAAAGGTGGGAGAAGGCATACATAGGTGGTAGAGGGTTTGCCTACCATGCTGGAAACCGGAATTTGACCCACAGCACAGTCTGAACAAAACAGGTAAGGTCTCTACTCTGGCACAACTTATCTGACAGAGGGGAAGAAACAGATGTAGAGGATCAAGAACACTGATTTTATGACCCATTGTCCTCCCCTTCTCCATCCTCCAGATCTTTAATAAAACAAAGCTGGTAGTGCTCGAATCCATCACTTCTTTGGCTTCCTAGACACTGTGGAATGAGGCCTAAATATTGTCACAGGCCAGGACATAAACCCTATCTGTGACTATGAAAAAGACAACAAACTTTTCTATCTCTTCTGTGCTGACCACTGACAAACTGTATGCTCTGGTGCACAAAGGACAAAATTAACCAAGAGAATCTGATTCAATATTAGTTCTTTGGTTCCCCCCAAAGAGCTATGGCGTTAGGGATGGTCACGGACCCCACTGATAGTGTGCTGAGAGCTACAGTTGTCTCTTGAGAAGAAGTCACATGATGTGTGTATGTACCACTGGGGAGATGGCCACCCTCACCATGCTGATAGTCTGCTCTGTCCCCCACATTAAAGAAGCATACAGCAATGTGGACAACCAAGTCAGGTGAGAGTTTCATCAGTCAAAGTCTTGTGTCTGCCATTCTGCACAGTCAAGAAAACCATGCATGCTCAGAAATAGCCTTCCCACCGTCCAGACAGGACAACTGGGTAGAGCTGCAGGCCCTCTGTGTAACTGTGAGCCCTATAGTGGAAATGGATGAAGCAGAGAAGCCACTCACCTGCAGAGTTCTTCCCGACAGGAAGTTCTGTCTGCAGTAATTATAGCCCGCTCTCGCGCTTTCTTTTGTACTCAGCTGCCAACCCTAAATTGTGGAGAAAATCAAGCTGAACTTACTTTAATGTTGGTGCCAAATGTGGTTACAAACCTAAGTTCTGAGATTACCTTACCTTATATGCACAGAGAAGGGCCAGATAGTCACTGTTTGCAAATGCAAATTCCAGCTTTTTCTGGTTAGCTTCTTCTTTCTTATCCCAGGGAGACACCTAAGTGAGGGAGATGGATTTGCAGGACACAGTTTATCTGAGGTTTCAAATGGCACTTCCCTACTGCTGAAACCCAGTGCCTGGGGAAAGTCTTGCACGGTACAAAGTGTGCTAGTCCATGGGTAGGCTGATTCAAGGCAAGCGCGATACTGAAGCTAATGAATGGCCAAAAGTTCTGTGAGTTCAAAGTGAGCCCAAGATAAGCAATTACGGTTTTTTAGTACCAAATGGCAAAAGATAGTCATCAAAGACCTACTTATTTTATTTTTTGGATTTGTTTGCCTGTTTCTTTCTTTTGGTAATGATTTATTTTTATTTTAAGTGCATTGGTGTTTTGCCTGCATATATCTGTGTGAGGATGTCAGATTCTCTGGAACTAGAGTTACAATAGCTATGAGCCGCCATGTGGGTGCTGGGAATTGAACCTGGCTCCTTTGGAAGAGCAGCCAGTGCTCTTAACTGCTGAGCCATATTGCTCAGACTAGCCTTGAAAACTGGTCCTAGGGCTGGAGAGATGACTCGGCGGTTAAGAGCATTGCCTGCTCTTTCAAAGGTCCTGAGTTCAATTCCTAGCAACCACATGGTGGCTTACAACCATCTGTAATGAGGTCTGATGCCCTCTTCTGGACTGCAGGCATACATGCAGACAGACTATTGTATACATAATAACTATTTTTTTAAAAAAAATTAAAAAAAAGAAAAAGAAAACTGGTCCTAGTGGGAAGGTTGTACAGTGGGATGGTGATACATTTCCCTGCCTTAGTTGGAGATGGAGCCCAGGGCCTCACACATGCTGGCAAGTGTTACACTTTAATCCTTAAAGGCCACTGACTTAAATTCTTGTAAATGGATGAATTGTATATACAAATTATATTTCAAAAGTTAGTTTTAAAAGTTAGTAAATGTGTTCATTACTTTTTGAAATTATATAGGGGTCTCTTGCTGCCTTACTGTTTTTTGATTTTTCTAAAATAAGCAATAGCAAACTAAAACCACATTATTTTAATAGCTATACCTCTAATACCCAAGGGTTGTTTTTTTTTTTTGGTGGTGGGGGGGAATAGAGATCTTTCTAAGGAAAAATTTCACATCCCATATACAAGCAAATTCACATACCTCTGAAGCCTAAAGATTCCTTCTAGACCTTGACATAAACTCCAATTTAGACAAATGCTCACTTACAAAAGGGGACTTAAAGGCCAAGCTTGCAGCAATGGTGAGAGCCGGGTCCAGACAGCGGAAGATAGACCCAAAGAGCATCAGTTTGCCGATCCTCACGTCCACTGGCAGAGAGGCCAAGTGATAGCCCAGCGGGGTCAGCTTCTCATCTGGAGTTAAGGCCCCCAAGTCCCGTAACCGCACTTTTGAGGCACGAAGGGAGTCAATATGAGGAGGTTCAATGAGCCGCGCGAACACAGACTGCAGATTATGAGAGCTGAACATTTCCAAAATTTTAATTCTGAAAAAGAAAAGAAAATCATAATTTGTAAATTTGATATATGATAGAATGAAGCAGAGAGCAACTTTTGTTTCTTGAGAAAGATAAATGCTTCTTTAAAAAAAGACTGGCTTTGATCATTTCAATTCTGTGTAGGTGTCTCTGCACGTGGGCATGTGCACCTGAGTGCAGGAGCCATCAGAACCCAGGGTGTAGGTTACAAACTGTGGGGAGCTGCCTGGCGTGGGCACTGGAACTGAACGAGGGTTTTCTGGAAGAGCAGCAAGTGCTCTTAGTTACTAAGTCGTCTCTCCAGTCCCTGAGAAATACCTTTTAGACCACACAGCGCTTTGGGTTTTGAGACAAGTAGAAGCTGCCACCCCAGTCCTACGACTGCGGGCGGGGCCACCACCTCAGCAGCACTGCTGCGCTAAAGAAGACACTGGAAGTCTCTGGTTCTCCAGTTTTCTTAGCAGTGAACTACAGAGACACTGGAAGTCTCTGGTTCTCCAGTTTTCCTAGCAGTGAACTACAGAGACACTGGAAGTCTCTGGTTCTCCAGTTTTCCTAGCAGTGAACTACAGAGACACTCGAGTTCTGAACTTACCCATATTCAAAAGTTCTTTTTTATAAACTTTCAAAACTGCTGTTTTCTCGTAACTGGGGGTTCAAATTACGAAGGATTCACATGGGGAGGCAGTGTTGGAGGATGTGGAAGCTTGCATACTGCCGAGGCCAGGGAAAATGATACAGCTGGAGGAGGCGCCTCAGAGAAACTGCAATTAGAGCTACCAGATGGCTCACAGATTGAAC
Source organism: Chionomys nivalis (assembly GCF_950005125.1). Classification (NCBI taxonomy): domain Eukaryota; kingdom Metazoa; phylum Chordata; class Mammalia; order Rodentia; family Cricetidae; genus Chionomys; species Chionomys nivalis. Next base: position 126,044,445 of record NC_080086.1, on the reverse strand, counting down.
CTTTTCTTTTGGTTTTTCGAGACAGGGTTTCTCTGTAGCTTTGGAGCCTGTCCTGGAACTAGCTCTGTAGACCAGGCTGGCCTAGAACTCTGCAGATGCTCTTCTTTAGTGCACGTATTTGGTACTTAGTGTCTTCTCACCTGAGCTAGTTCACTAACGTGATGCGCTGGCAGTGAGGAATGCACTGAAGTTTCGAGCAGGAAAAGGAAAGGATGGCCTATGCTGGCGTACAGGATTTCCCTATCTTTCTACTACTAAGTATTTCAATAACCCTTTTATGCTACATGTGCTACACTTCCCTTCCCTCATCCATCAAGTTATCAACTTCCAAAGTTCTCTCAAATCCCTTCACTCCCTTCCATCCACACCACCATGACCTCAGTGCAGAGGATCAGCCCCTCCCCTGCTGCTTCTCCTTTGTTTGTTTGGAGATGGGCACTCACTGTATACCCGATGGATCTGGCTTCAAAGCCAGGATCCTCCTGCCTTACTCTCTCAAGTACTGGGATTATAGGTATGTGCCATTCTGCGTGGCTTCTTCCTCGATTTGTAACTTCCAGACTATGGACACAGCGTTTCTACATCCTATAGCATACATCCTATGTGACGAAGGTTACAGGGCTGGGATAGTAGCCCAGTGGCAGAGCACTTGACTAGTATGCACAACATCCTGGGCTCAACCCAGCACTTGGAAAAAATAAAAAGAGCTTTGTGCAAGTAATCTGTATCCTTTGGGGCTTTTTTTTCGCTTTTCAAGTTAACAAGTGGATAAAAGAGCGTGGATAAATTTCATTTCTTATCTATCACCAAGCAATTTTTCATAAACATTGAATCGAAACTTTTTTGTTTTCAGACAAGGTTTCTTTGTATAGCCCTGGCTGCTCTGGAACTGCTCTGGATCAGGCTGGTCTTGAACTCACAGAGATTCGTTTGTCTCTGCCTCCCAAGTGCTGGGAGTGAAGGTGTGCACATTGAATCTGTTCAAATCCTATTTTATGACATTTGTTCATTGGCTAATAATGGTGTTGTAAATTTTGTTTACTTTTCTCTGATAACGAGGCTGTAGATTTTCCCCTGGAATAATGTGATATTAATGTATAACCGGGCAGCAATTCCCTGGCAGGTCAAGTTACTTCCTAATTTATGAATGTATTTTTGAGCTTTATGGTGGGGCCGTGCTCTGCAAATGCGAGACTGTGTGTAGAAAGGTAAAAGGAAAGGAAAGGGCCACACGTGACGTGCTTTCTTTGCAAATGAATGAGCTCATCCACTCTATTCTTAGCAAAATGTCTTCCACTAGGAAAGGAGAACATGAAGCTTAAATAGCACGAGAACCATCAGACTGCTGGGAGCAGAGCATACACGTCAAGATGTCACCTTAGGCACAGCTGTTCCAATGGCACTCTCTGTATTTCTGGTAGCTGCTGCTTTAAAAGCTGATGGCTGTAGTGGTGGCTTGTGAACAAATGGAAGCAGACTCCAGATGCAACACGGCCAGCTCGACCTTTTCTCTGCAGAGCATTGGCCTGGGACACAAATGTGTCCTCTAGACTTTCCATCCCTTTGCCAGCATCGTATCTGGAAAGGAAAAGGAAATACAAGACTGAGTGATTCTGTATGTATAAGTACACACACATGTGTGAGCATGTACGCCAGAGGACAGCCTCGGCACCATCTTCTCTCTTGCCAAGCAGGGCAGGCTGGCTGGCCAGTGAGTTCCAGTGATCTGCCGGTTTCCCTTCCCAACAGCGGCCACCACATCTAGCCTCTTTTTGCTTTTCTTTCTTTCCCTCCCTCTCCCCACCCCTCCCCCTTCTTTCCCAAGTGTGGGTTCTGGGGATTGAACATAGTTTCTGCAAGTACTTTACTGTGCCACTTTTAAATTTGTGGTTAAGACTACCTGGCATGGACAAATAGTCCTGCTTATTACTTAAGACATCCACCTTAGCCGGGCGGTGGTGGCGCACACCTTTAATCCCAGCACTTAGGAGGCAGAGGCAGGCGGATCTCTGTGAGTTCGAGGCCAGCCTGGTTTACAAGAGCTAGTTCCAGGACAGGAACCAAAAGCTACGGAGAAACCCTGTCTCGAAAAAAAAAAAAAAAGACATCCACCTTATTCCTACAGTGTTCTGTTCTGTGTATTCCAGGACTGTGGTATAACTAGTGCTGATTTAAATGCTACCAATACCACCACACACATTCTTTTTAAATCATTTCCTTTTCATCCAAGCACATAAGGAAAAAAAATCACATGGGAAAATGAATCCATTGCTTCTGAGGTAAAACTTTAAATTGTGTATTCTTGTTTGACTTTAACATTCATGACGCTGGCCACTGAATCCCACACAGACAGTATTTCTTTAAAGGGGACCTTAGCATTAACCCTCCACAGCCCTGTCATCCTAAATGAGGTATCTGTAGTGCCTCTGTTACCTCACCAAAAGAGAATACCTCTTTTCCTTCATCTTCCCAGAATCGATGACATAAACAACATCGTCAATGGTTATGGACGTCTCAGCAATATTGGTGGAAATTATAATCTTAGTTATGCCTGCGGGAGGCTTCACAAACACTGCCTGTTGCTCTTCACTGGATAACGATGAGTGCAGCGGATGGATAACACACCTAAGAAGACGGACGGAAAACCACAGTGAGGGTTCTGGGGCGGGTGCCTTTCTACTGAAATTAATGAAGTGACTCCAGCTTGGCAGCTTCCCTGTACTCCTCCAGGCCCAGCTCTTCTCAATGTGAGGTTCCTTCTGATCTTACAAAACACTGCGCCAGCTCTGGAGAAGCTGGGGGTTAATGCAGTAGTGACCCACCAAGAGGAACAAGCCTAGGTCCAGAGAGAGGGAGGCAGAGCGTGACGCAAGTCAGGGTAGTCCCTGCTAAACCCCTAGGGAGTCTTTGATAGCTAGCTTTGCCCGGTACATGAAGGCACGTCCAGGGACTGGTGGAAAATTACTTTCCCTCAAAATGACAGCATCTTCCCCTCCTCTTCAGGAATCTAGCAACTGAAATTGCATGCAAATTTGCTGAGTCACTGCGATAAGTGAAGAGAAATGCCTGTCCTTGATGGAAAGGAGTGACATTTCCTGGAGCGCAGAGGTCTGCCCACATCCAGCTGGCACAAACAAGACAGTCTAAGGAAGGTGAGAAGCACAGGGCCCTTCTGCTCCTGTCTCTGTAGGTGGCTGCAGTGAGTGACTATGGCTGGACAGCCGGCGGCTCACCGGTGACTGCGTCTGTTGTTGAAGAGCGCGTTAGACTGCAGCTGCTCATAAAGCATCTTGATTTCTGCCAGCCCCGGTAAAAACACAAGTATAGCACCTGGGATACAAAAGAGAGACTCAGATAAATGAACAAGGAATATAGAATAGGTTATAAATTGTTTGTAAACCAATAATCTGGTAATTTTTCACTATCAGTTTTTCTTTGTAAAGCCTCAGTATTTAAATGAATATGAAATCACATTTCTGTATATACCCTGATTTACTTTTTTTAAAGATTTATTTATTTATTATGTATACAATGTTCTGGCATGTATGCCTGCAGGCCAGAAGAGGGCACCAGATCTCATTATAGATGGTTGTGAGCCACTATATGGTTGCTGGAATTGAATTTAGGTCCTCTGGAAGAACAGTCAGTGCTCTTAACCTCTGAGCCATCTCTCCAGCCCCAGGACGAAGTAGAGTGGTATTACTCTTTTCCAGTAGAAAACGGAAGTGTAGAAGAGCATGCCTTAAGTTCGTGCATGTGTGCAAGTGTGCGTGTGTACCATCTGAGGACCAAAACCAAGACCTTGCACACATCAGGCCCAGTTCTTCAACTATTTCCTCAGTACCCTGGCCACTTGCATTCTGTTTCTATGGTTATGAAGACTCTTTTGTTAATGAAATCCAGATATTTTAGTGGCTATGATAAAAAGAAACTCTGATCTGGTTATCTAAGTTCAGACACACTGAAGAAGACAGCATATTAATTAGTCATGTCTTACTAATCATTGATGGCCTTTAAACTTGTCCATTAAAGAAAATAAGCAACAGTAACAGATTATACTGTATTTCTGTCCCAACAGTTACTTTATTTTGTAGTTTTTTGAGACAGGGTATCCCTTGGTAGTTCGGGTGGTCTTGGAACCCACTCTGTAGTTCAGTTTGGCCCTAAACCCATGTTGGCTCTCCTGCCTCAGTCTCCCAGGTGCTGGGGTTACAGGCATGAGCTTCCACACCTGGCTTTCTCTTGTGCTTCATTCACAGAAGAAGATGATAACCTCCTCACTAACGTCTCCCTCCATCTCATGTATGTAAGCAGGATGCCAAGGTCAGCTGTGTAGCACGGACATAAAACAGGGCCCCCAGAGCTCATTACCTACAGCCATGCTTACTCTCCCCATGGAACAAAGAAGGAATCTAAATCATCACAAAAACAGAGGCAGGCCAAGCAGAGGTGTTTTCTCACGCTCAGCCACCCTGAGGAAAGAAGGGCATCAGTGCGAAGCACACTACTCAGTCCTTTGGCCAGGCCAGAGCTGATAGGCTGAGTGCCTCATTCATTACAAACGCTCAGTTTCTGGCCCCAGATCCACGCTCTTTCTATTACACGTCCCATGCTCCTTTATACTAAAATGACACAGATTTAGAGTAGTAAAATAATCTAGATAGAGATGGGGAATTTGTCTATATTTTTTATCTACTTTATTATGATCTGTTCCTCCCTCATGGCTTGACTACCTGTCGGGGATAGCTCTGATATTCACAGATAGATCACTGATTCTTTGTTGTTATTTTTTGAGACATGGTCATACAACCCAGCTGGCCTGGAACTGCTATGTTGCTCTGTAGACCAGGCTGGCCTTGGACTCGCAGATCTGGCTGCCTCCACTTCCCAAGAACTGGGAGTATTCAACGTGCCTGGTGAATTTTGGTAATTTTCTAAAATTTCTTTTTGGCTGGCATGTTTATTTTCAGTAAATCTTTTTCTTTGGAATGAAACCAGGCCTAGTCCATTAGTAGTAATACATTAGCAACACCTGATCACTTACTTGCTAAGAGACAACAAATAAGAAACTTAATAATTTACATGGCTTTCAAGTCTCCTTAGGACACATCACATGATAGTAAAGTCTGAACTGAGAGAGCAACATCACCATTTCTCTTAAGTAATATGGAACAAGCATATAAAGTCTTTCATTGATCTTTATTGAATTTTACAATTTCACTCAATCAGCACCCAATCTTCAACAAAAATTAGTTTTAGCTAGGCATGGTGATGTACACCTTTAATCCCAGCATTTGCAGGGACAGGTGGCTCTCTGTGAGTTCAAGGACAGTCTGGTCTACATAACAAGTTCCAGGTCAGTTAGGGCTACATAGTGAGACCCTGTCTTAAAAAAATATATTCTGTATTTAAATGTTCTAAGCACTTTCCTAGGAGCTGAGAAGTCCAGGATGAACAAGAAACCCCTGTCTTCCTCACCACTCTCAGGACAGGGTTAGCCTGGCAGTGCAGTCCTGGCTGTTCTGGAACTTGCTCTGTAGAACAAGTTGGTCTCAAACTCAGCGATCCACCTGCCTCTGCCTCCCTAGTGCTGGAACTAAAGGTGTGCACAACCACGCCTGTCAAACTCTCTGCTCTTGAATTTACATTCCACTGAAGGAGATGGATCAGTAAGCAAAACAATTCTAGACAGTGTCGGGTACTAGTCGCTTTGAATGTTATGACAGCAAGAGTGAGGACAAGGTCGCAGGTAGGACGGCCTGCGATGGGGACATCATGTATGCAGAACCCCAATGTGGAGGATTCAGTCAAGAGATCTCAACTCCCCTGAGCACAAGAGACTGCAGTGAAGATGGCTAGCACGATGAGGATGGTAAGGGACGGAAACTATGACACCAAGGGTGACCTACTGCTTGGGATTCTCCTGTCTCTACGTCCCAAGGGATGGGATTCCACATACCACCATTCTGGTTTGTGAGACACTGGAGCCTTTCTACATGCTAGGCAAGCACGCTGCCAGCTCAGCCACACACAGGGCCTGATTTTTATTCATTTGTTTTAAAAGATTTATTTTTATTCACACACACACATAAATTATGTGTATGTGTGTGGGTATGTACATGTGAGTATAGGCACCCTTGGAGGTCAGAGGCATTGGGCCTCCTTGGAGCTGGAGTTAGAGGCTGTGAGCTGCCCAGCGTGGGAGCTGGGAATTGAACTCAGGTCCTCTAAATAAGCAACAAGTGCTATTAACTACCGTGCCATCTCTCACCCTCTATTTTGTTTGTTTGTTTGTTTTGTTTTTTGGAGACTTCCTCTGTGTAGCCCTGGCTGTCCTGGAACTTGCTCTGTAGACCAGGCTGTCCTCAAACTCAGAGTCTGCCGGACTCTGCCTCCCAAGTGCTGGGACTAAAGGCATGCGCCACCCCTGTCTGGCTTGTTTTTAATCCTAATTTTCTTGTATGTCATGGTGCTAGGGATCAAGCCCTTGCTCTGAACACACTGACCAGATGCTCCACCACTGAGCCGCACCCCAGCCCTACTTAGTTTCTTTCAGGAGTTGAGACAGCTTTTTTTTTAAATTTTTTTTTTATTTTTTTTTTTGGTTTTTCGAGACAGGGTTTCTCTGTGGCTTTGGAGCCTGTCCTGGAACTAGCTCTTATAGACCAGGCTGGTCTCGAACTCACAGAGATCCGCCTGCCTCTGCCTCCTGAGTGCTGGGATTAAAGGCGTGTGCCACCATCGCCAGGCTTTTTTTTTTTTTGAGACAGCTTTATAGAAGATTAACTACTGTCTTTATTTTACAAACAAAGCAATTAAAATCGAGAAAAGATAAGGACTTAGTCAAATGTATATGGTTCCTAATAGCAAAGCTAGGAAATCTACCAGACTCCAAGCTTGGGGTCTTACCCCGTGCCCTATGGTCTTGTGTGCAGTTTTCCAAGGCCTAAGTGTTTACTATGTGGATCACTGGGGCCTACAGAGAAGAAATGGTCACCTGGAGGGTAGGAGTGCTTGCCGTCCACAATCCACTCTAGCAAGGCCTCTATTAAGTCGAAGTTGACCCTTTCAAAGTCCATGACAGACATCGTCTTGATGACTGACTTGCTCACCCCTGAAAGAAAGGTAAAACTCAGAATACTTACACCTTCCACCTGTGAGGTGGGTGAATCTTGGCTTGGTTTAACAGTACAGGAGTTCAAATGTAACTTACGTGGTGAATGCTTTCTTTCAGGCCCTCAGACAACACTGCTAAACAGAAATACTTCCTTCTCTTTTTTCTTTTAAGATTTATTTATTTATGGGCTGGAGAGATGGCTCAGTGGTTAAGAGCACTGATTGCTCTTCCACATGCCCCAGCACCCACACACCCAGCTCACAATTGTCTATAACTCTAGGGTCTGACACCTTCACACAAGATATATATGCAGGCAAAACACTGATAAAAATAAAATGAAAATAAATATTTTTTAAAAAGATTTATTTATTATGTATATAGTATTATGCCTGCAATATGCCTTCAGGCCAGAAGATGGCTGTGATGTGGTTGCTGGAAATTGAACTTAGAACCTCTGTAAAAGAGCAACCAGTGCTCTTAACCTGTGACCCATCTCATCAGCATCTTTTTTTTTTTTTTTTTTTTTTTTGGTTTTTCGAGACAGGGTTTCTCTGTGGTTTTTGGAGCCTGTCCTGGGACTAGCTCTTGTAGACCAGGCTGGTCTCGAACTCACAGAGATCCGCCTGCCTCTGCCTCCCAAGTGCTGGGATTAAAGGCGTGCGCCACCACCGCCCGGCGCATCATTTTTTTTTTAAGGCTAGCCTTAAACTCAAGATAAGGATGACTTTGAACTTTTGATTCTTCTGCCTTCCTCTCAAGTGCTGGGATTGTAGGCACACACCGCCACATCTGGTTTCTGTGCTGCTAGAGATCAAACCCAGGGCTCCACGCCAGGTATATAAACACTGTATCAGTTACATTCCAGCCCAGAAATACTTCGTTCCCCATTAGAACTTTGAACTCCCTCCTTCCTTCCTTCTTTTCCACCATCATGTACTTATTGAATGTTTCAGATCTAGAACAAAATTCAGTCAGACATATTTTAGAAACCCCGTCCAGATTCAATCAAACCTTGAATCAGATCATCAGGAAGTCCAGTTAGCGGTTACCATAGGAAGACACGAATGGAGCACAGCTGTTTCATGAGCATCTTTACAACAGTGCTAGACCGTTACGGCGCTTTGAGACAAAAATGATGCTTCTTCCTTGAAGAATGCATGCAAGTTTAAAAAATTCCTCCGTGCAGGGCATGGTGACGCATGCCTTTAATCCCAGCTGTCTGGGAGCAGAGGCAGGTGGATCTCTGTGAGTTCTAGGACAGCCAGGGCTACACAGAGAAACCCTGTCTTAAAAACCAAACCAAAACAAAACAAAAAACCCGAAAAAACCAAACCAAAACAAAAAGACTTCCTTCACACCATACCCATGATGTCTATCCCCACATGTTCTAGTAAGGATCTTTAATCTTGGGGGCTGGAGAGATGGCTTAGTGGTAAAGAGCACTGACTGCTCTTCCAGAGGTCCTGGGTTCAATTCGCTCACATGGTGGTTCATAACCATCTGTAATCAGATCTGGTGCCCTCTTCTGGCCTGCAGGCAGGACACTGTATACGTAATAAATAAATCTTTTTTTTTTTTAAAGGATCATAAATCTCTTCCTCCCCACTGGAGTCTTAGTAAAGGCTTCTTCAGCTCTCCTCTCAGCTCTTTGGGTCTCTCACTGAATATGAAGCCCAGTTTCAGCTAGACTGACTTGTCAGTGAGCCTCAGGATCTTGTGTTGTATGTGTCCCATCCATCCCGTCCATCCATCTGTCCATCCATCCATCAATCCATTCATCTGTCCATCCATCCTCTCCTTGTGCTGAAATTGCAGGCACTCAAGGACACACCTGGTTTGTACGTGAGCTCTGGGGATCCGAATGCAGTTCCTCAGGTTGTATAGCAAGTATTTTATCCATGCATCCTCCCCAGTCCAATCTTGACATTTTAAAGATTATTTTGTAGTGTTCTTCTATTTGGTTATCTGATATTTTACCACAATCAAATTAAATCATGCATACCACAAAACAATGTTGAATTTTCAGCGCATGATTGAGGTCTGCAATCTTTGTTTGCCCCATTATTGTGTTAACTTGATCATTTAGTTAAGATTCTTCCCTGTTGCCGGGCGGTGGTGGCGCATGCCTTTAATCCCAGCACTCGGGAGGCAGAGGCAGGCGGATCTCTGTGAGTTCGAGACCAGCCTGGTCTACAAGAGCTAGTTCCAGGACAGGCTCCAAAACCACAGAGAAACCCTGTCTTGAAAAACCAAAAAAAAAATAAAAATAAAAAATAAGATTCTTCCCTGTCTAATTGTTATTCATTCCCTTTGTAGTTAAGTCATTCATGGAGAGGTATTTGAGACTATTTAAATATTGGGGAAATTTTACCAGCCAGTGTTAGCATTATACATTGACTTTTATTTACTTATTTATATTACTTTTGGTTTTTTTGAGACAGGGTTTCTCTGTGTTGCTCTGGTTGCCCTGGAACTTGCTCTGTAGACTAGGCTGGCTTCGAACTCAGAGATTCACCTGCCTCTGCCTCCTGAGTGCTGGGATTAAAGGCGTGCACCATCACCTCCCAGCTATACATGGACTTTTAGAATAACATATTTTAATTGGGTATAATAGTATATGCCTATGGACCCAGCTACGTAGGAGGATGAAGCAGGAGTTCAAGGCTAGCCTGTACAACATAGTAAAACTTCTGTCTCAAAAAAAAAAAAAAAATTAAATTAAATGACAGCTGTAAAGATTCCTCCTTTAAATGCGTTTTAATTGTGTTGTCAGGGAAGCCCTCCCCTGTGACATACTGCACCTGTTATTGTTCCTTCCTGTGTGGTCTGCTATACCTATAACCAGAGGTGAACACACAGGACACACACTTTGTCTTTGTCCTTAAGGCTGAGACTAGCGCCAAGTCCCAGCCACCCTCCCTGCTCTTTCCTCTAGTTTCTTCTATCCCTCACTTGTCTTTTCTGCCTAAGAGCCTCTAACCTTTGTTATTCCTTCTGCAGGGTCAGCTGGTTTTTCTTTTTTCTCCTAGCAAAGACTTTTAAAAATTAATAATAATAATAATGATAATGATAATAATAATAATAAAGAAAACTCCCCTGGCAGGTATGGTAGCTATAATCTATGCAGTAGAAATGCTGACTTGGGAAGTTTAAAGTTGTTTTGACAAATTTAAGGCAATGTTACCATAAAATAAAAGTCCTATTTTTCTGGATCATGGTGGGATAGAAACGACAAGAAACTTTTTAATACCATTCCCTGAGTGCGCACATTACCTTTATAGCGGATCAAGAGCTGCTTAAAATCTAACTGTTGATCTGGTATTGTGTCTTTGACGGAGTCCTCATCCTGAAGGTGAAGCGACAGCCTCAGGTCTTCCTCCACTTCTTCAAGCGCAGTTCTGTTGTGCCTGGCTTTAAGCTTTTCCTTTGCGATCTGTTTCATGGAGCGCATATATGGGCTCCCATCCTGTAACACATATCTGAGGGAGAAAACACAGGAGAATGTCTTGGGGGTGTAAACCAGCCTCTCACTTTGTTTCTCTCCAACAGATAGCTGTCCTGCTTCTGCCCAGTTCGTGTGTTCCCTCCCAGCAGCCCGGGACTCTGCTGGCTGTGCCTTGTTTCTTTTTTTTTTCTTTTTTTTTTTTTGGATTTTTCGAGACAGGGTTTCTCCGTAGCTTTTGGTTCCTGTCCTGGAACTAGCTCTTGTAGACCAGGCTGGACTCGAGCTCACAGAGATCCGCCTGCCTCTGCCTCCCAAGTGCTGGGATTAAAGGCGTGCGCCACCACTGCCCGGCTGTGCCTTGTTTCTGATGGGGATGAATGCCATTGGTTTTGTCTAGACAACCAGAGAAGACTATGGAGAAAAGCATCCAGGAGGAATGATGGACATGCAGAGGGCATGTGAGCTACGTTCTCAGTTGCAGTGCCCCTAACTTTAATTCCTTCTTTGAGAATCTTACCCATGCCCCAAAGCCCCCAACTATAATTCTAAAGCAGTCAATTCCAGCCTGTGCAACCAAATGTAGTCCTGACTTACCAGTTCTTTTCTGAACACTGCTACAAGACCATCTTCAAACACACTGCAAGACTCTTATTAGACAGCTGGAGTTTGTTAGAGAAAACACTATTACAGTGCCATGCAAAGGTATACACACTAAAATCTCTAGGTCTGCCACTAAATCACCGCGCCACAGGACTTCTGAGAGTCAATTTCAAAAGCCTTATTTTCTCATCATTTGGGAGAACTGATGGACATAACTATCTGGGAACTCTTTCCCTAGAGGTTGAAAGGTTTCTTAGAGACCCTGTGAAAGGTAAGGGCTGGGGACAGTGACCAAGTGGGCTCTGTTCTTTCCTCCTACCTTGTTCATTCAGATAATTCCCATTTTAGTTCTTATTTCTTCATGATTCTCTACAAGAGTTTATTTGCAGAAAGGGTCCTATGGCTTTTTAAGAAGTCTAAAATGTTGGAGTGAGTTCCATGACAGCCAGTCAGTTATACAGAGAAGCACTGTCTCAAAGAAACAAACAACACCAACCAACCAACCAACCAACCAAAGAAACAAAAACCAAGCAAAGAAGTCTAAAATGTCATTATTCTATAATCTTTGACTTGTTCCAGTTCCTCCCTACCATCAAATGTCATATTCTCCTTTTACATTCAAATTTCATTTGGTTAGCATTTACCAAATGCCAGTTTTACATAGGGCCATGGCAATGTGGTGTGGTGTGGTGTGTGAAGTAAAGAGCCTTTCAAGAGACTTGGAAACCAACGAGGAAGCACTGAAACAGTCACAACTCTGCAAGACAGACCGGTATAATAAAAGTACTCAAGGCTTGTAAGAAACAAGTAGATGGAAATTCACCAACGTGGCACTCGAGCTGAGGGTTAAAGAATGACCTGGGAAAAAGGGGGAGGAAGGAACAGACAGTAAAGACGTGACAGCCTGCTGTCTGAGAAACAGCAATCTGATGTAAGGTTCATACCGCGAGCTCGTAGACATCGGGGCTGTTTTCACCCTAGAGTTTAGTAGTTAGTAATAAGATCCTGATCTGGAAGTTTTTAATCACAGAAGTCCTTTTAATCACTAAAATGTTTTGAATCTGATAGCCAACAAGGCTGGGTTTAACAGCAAGAAGCAGCAAGGATCAAAGCTTAGAGGATTCATGGCTAAAAAGTCATAGAGAAATCCCTTTGTATACAACAGAAACTACCATTCCTACCCAATTCTGAATCTATATAGGTTGATCCCTTTTATTGTGGTTTTGTGTACACGTGTACGTGTGTGTGTGTGTGTGTGTGTGTGTGTGTGTATGTGTATGCGCTCGAGCCTGCCTGAATAGAGTCAGAGACAACGTGTGTAAGTCAGCTTTCTCAAACTCAGTGGAAGTATTTTACCCTCTAAACAATTTGGCTTCCTCCTTCACATACATCCTTTTTAAAAATTTTTTGTTTTTGTTTCTTGTTTTTTTTTTTTTTTTTTTTTTTGAGACAGGGTTTCCCTGTGTAACAGCCCTAGCTGTCCTGGAACTGTAGACCAGGTTGGCTTCGAACTCACAGAGATCCACCTGCCTCTGCTTCCCGAGTACTGGGATTAAAGGCATGTGCCACCACTGCCCGGCTAAATATTATTTTTTAAGATTGATTTTTAATTAGTTTTAAGTATGTGTGTCTGCATATGGGCATGTGGATGTGGATGTGTGGTGCCTGTGAAGGCCAGAAGTGTCAAAACCCCTGAGACTGGAGTTACAGACTGTTGTGAGCCACTATGCACATAGTGGCTGGAAATTGAATCTATGTTCTTTAGAAAAGCAGTCAGTATTCCTAACTGCTGAGCCATCTTTCCAGTCTCCTGCATAGACATCCTAACATTCAGCCTGTATCACAGGCTTCCCGAGAGCATGATGATAATAGCTAACATTTACAGAGCATGCATTATGTGTCACATACAATTCTAAACACCCACTTTCTTCCCTTCCAGTTTTAATTTTTTTTTTAAGTTTTTTTGAGACTGGGTTTCTCTGCATAACAGTCCTGGAACTCACTCTATAGACCAGGCTGGCCTTGAACTCACTGAGGTGCACCCATCTCTGCTTCCCTGAGTGCTGGGATTAAAGGCGTGCACCACCGCGGCTAGGCTCAGTTTTAATCTTTAGCCAAGTAGGTACTTATAAAGGCCAGAAGAGAGAATCATATCATATCTTTGGAGCTGGAGTTACAGGCAACTGTGAGCTACCCAACTTAACCAGTCCCCCAACTAGGAACTGAACTCAGGTCCTCTAGAAAAGCAGCAAGTGTTCTCTTTTGCTACTCTAGTTAATCTATTATGTTATTAGTTCCTCACACAGCCCTTGTGACCCAGGGAAGTGCTAGTATTAACAGATCCGTTTGACACACAATGAAACTGAGCTGCAGAGACACTAACTTACCTGTCAGAGTTAGTTACTAAGAACCAGAACTTAAATACCAAAAGTTTGTTTGCTAACAGAAGGAGGAAAACAAGAACTCAATGGAAACATTAAATGAAAGACTAAAGGCAATTGGAAAGGAAGGTTAGTATCTTGCACACTAAAGATTAACAAGAAGTGTGTTTTCGAAGATTTTTGATGAACTTCAATTAATATCTTCCTTACCTTGTCATGGCAATTGCATCCTCCAGAAAAAACTGATCAACAGGAAATGCACGACCTAGAAAAAAGAAAATAAACTAGAAAGGCACCAGATTACCCAGGAAGGTAGCTGGAAATGTGTGTGTACGTGTGCACGCTCGGGCGACTGTGTGTTTGTACACACTATCTATATATTAAAACAATACTTAGAATAACAAAGTACTGTTAGTTCTGTGTTCTTGGAAGTCTTTTGTTATTTGTCTTTTGAAACATGGTCTCTCTACGTAGCCCTGGCTGTCCTGGAACCCACTATTTAGACTAGGCTGGTCTTGAACTCAAAGTGATCCCCTTGCCTCTGTCTCCTGAGTGCTGGAGTTAAAAGTATACACCACTACACCCAACTTAAAAATATTCTTAAAAAGATTTTGATGACAGAAATTTGTAGGTGTAAGTTCTAACTAGCAGAGAGAACATAAGTGGGCAGTAAGGGAATGATAATTCCTAACGGGACTTAAAAAACCCATCACACTGTTTCTTCCCTCCCCACGCAGAGACTCGAAACATCCAGCACTGTATCGCAGACCCAGCGTGTGCTTTCTCTTTGATTGTCGCCACTTGCAAAACAAGCTCCAATAATGGCATTACTTCAGTCGGCGTTTCCAAACTGTCCCTGTGGGTCAATCAATGGTAGAAGGACAAGCCCGGGCTCAGAAAGCACCACAAGCAAACAGACTGTCCATCTTCCTGTCTCCAGAGGGACCAGTATCTGAGATTTAGCACAATCCATGAGTGAACAAGTATGGTATAAATAGGCATATTTCCCCTAATAACAACAGATTATTCCTGAAAACATACGTTTTGATGTTAAACACACAGAATGCTAGAAACCCTAAGAACTAGGACTTTAAAAGGCCACACACAAAATTAAAATCTGGCAAGTGGACAAGTGACCTCCTCCTTGGCTGCTTTCCATTGAGACCTTTTGTTGTAAACGAACCTCTTCTCTAGAGACAGGAAGAAATACCTCCTGTTTACAATGGACCTTTTGTTGTGAACGAACCTCTTCTCTAGAGACAGGAAGAAATACCTCCTGTTTACAATGGACTCTGAAGTAGCGACCCTTGCTTACTTAGAGGGATGCACAGCAACAGAACGAGACTGGTGAACAGTGTGCTTTGGTTACCTGGAATAGTGATAACTGGGCAATAGCTGAAATACTTTGAGAAGAGCCCAGCATCCAGAGTTGCACTCATGAGAATGACCTGGAGGGTTGGTCTCTGCGACACAATGTCCTTCAAAACTAGCAGTAGGAAGTCACTAGAGACAAGAAAAGACACCCGTGGGTCAGACACATGCAACATGTGAGAACTAACGACTTTTGTGTATTTGGAGCATTTAAGACTTAGGAGGGAAATGTAAAACTTAGTTGTGTCTCAGTCCTGGTTGTGAACAGTTTGAATTTAAAAATACAAAACACCAGTTCTCTTCAACTAAATTCAGTGCAAGGCCGATCAAAATACAGATGGGATTTATTGCTGAAGTTGATCGTTCTGATTCTTTATATCTACAGGTATACAAAGTACACATATAAAGATTTTCATATAGCATTGTTTGTAAGAGCAAAGTGACGGAAATGGCAAACGGTAGCAGTATCCGGTCTACGGAATGGCACGCAGCTGCTAAAAGTCTAAGCTAGAGGTCTAGATGAGGAACGAACACTCCCAAGCCTACGGTTAGTGGAAACCAAAGCACAAACCCTTCTGTACTTATGGAGTGATGCATGCTGCAGGAGAGCAGGACTCCAAGTCATCTGCACAGGTCTACGAGAGCCCGAAGCTGCCTGCACTCTCATCAACAGGGTAGAGCCTGTTTCTGTTCAAATGGCAACCCCAGTGTGCCGTTCTTCTCCAAGTCCTCCAGGGAGCTCTCAGTGAGCGCTCACTAACATGGCTCTCGGTGACATGGCCGGCCGCATCCACCCTCATTTCCTGCTGCTCTTACTAAGAGTCAGGACTCCATTCTTCTTGTCCTTGAGGAACACAGCTCAGGGTCTTTGCACGTCAGTAACTTGCCAGAATGAGTTTCTGCTAACCATTCTCACAGATGGTCCCTTACTTCCTTCAAGTCTTTACTCAAAACACATGTTCAGCAAGGCCTTTCCTGGCTAATCTATTAACATTTCAAATGAACCTACATCCCACCATGTATTTCGTTCCTTCTTAGAACTTAATACTTTGTATTTTACTTATTTACTTCATTATTAAGCTCCCCTAACAATCAGAATGCAAACTCTCAAGGACAAGGACTTGGGGGTGTGTTGTCACTCACTACTCCCATGCTCATGGCACACCGAGTGCTCAATGAATATTTATTAACTTACAGAATAAATACATCTTTCTATAAGACACCATCTGAAAACAAAAGATTTCTAATAAAGTAGCAGGTAGTCTTTCATTCATATGTTTTCTGTTTGGTTTTTCAAGACAGTGTTTCCTCTTTGTAGCCCTGGCTGTCCTGAACTCACTCTGTAGACCAGGCAGGCTGAGCCCCACCTGCCTCTGCCTCCGAGAGCTTGGATTAAAGGATGCTACCAGGCTCCCCTTCTGTTTAGCTCTTTTGCTGGCTAAATCTTCAAGCTTGTTTGCTTTAATTTTTTTTATCAGTTTCAGAATTTGGCATTTTCAGTTTCCTTAGTCTGACAAGTTTCCTTTAGGTCTTAGGATATCCGTAACAGCATTTTCTGGAAGGCGCCTCGCTCCTCCAACCTTTCTTCTCTACTACTTTGTTGTTCTTCTCGCACAGCTTTTTTTTTTTTTTTTTTTCTGAGACAGGGTTTCTCTGTGGCTTTGGAGCCTGTCCTGAAACTCGTTCTGTAGACCAGGCTGGTCTCGAACTCACAGAGATCTGCCTGCTTCTGCCTCTTGAGTGCTGGGATTAAAGGTGTGTACCATTATTGCCCATCCTAAAAATGTTTCTTAATGATTTCTAATTCTTTAAAATAAATTCTAGCCGGGCGGTGGTGGCGCACGCCCTTAATCCCAACACTTGGGAGGCAGAGGCAGGCGGATCTCTGTGAGTTTGAGACCAGCCTGGACTAGAAGAGCTAGTTCCAGGACAGGCTCCAAAGCTACAGAGAAACCCTGTCTTGGAAAAATAAATAAATAAAATAAATTCCAAATGCCTTATTATGATTTTTAAGGCCTCTGAAGATTTGGCTCCTGTTTCTCTTTCCCCTGTCATCTTCTCTTTCATTTGTTACTGCTCAACTATATTGGCTTTCCTCAGTTCTGGCCTCATCATGTCCATTCCCACAGCAGAATTCTCATCTGTGCTGTCTTTGTCCCAAGTGTTAGAGGGATGCCCTTTCATCCTGCAGCTTACGATTTAAATGTCATCTCTTCAGAAATGTGGTCTCTGACCATCTTATTTTGTCATTTTTTGTGGTTTCTCATTTCTTTTTCATCTCAAACTATGAAGATAGAGGAGGAACTTCTTATGTTTGTATCCCCAGCAACTACCACACCACTAGGCACCAGAAGTTGGCATTATAAACTTACGGATGATCCAAAGGACAGAGGAAGCACATATGGACCAACCCTGGGGACACGGCACGGCGCCTAGGAGGCTGTCCTAGTGATGGGCATGCACTCTGCAACCACTGCACCACAGACCTTGGCGATCAAGACAGCACTCCTCCCTCCGACTTAGCATCCTCAGGCTCTCTCACCACTAGTCTATGAAACTCAGCTGGAAGCAGGGGACAGTTCTTCAGCCATGTCTTCGCTTTACAGGAGAGGGTGTCCATGGAAACCTTCCTTTTACCTTTCTTCTGTCCTCTCATGCACTTCGTCGACAATGATGTGGGTGACTCCTTGCAAGGTGGCGTCTCCTTCCAGCCTCCTCAGCAGCACGCCAGTGGTGCAGTACAGCAGCCTGGTGGCCGAGGACTGACACAGAAGAGAACAATGTTACAGTTAGTGAGGTTTTGAAAAAGTAACTATTGGCAAGCCAAACTGAATAAGTATGAATGAACTTTAGAACCACCAGCAATTTTATTTAATATGAGATAGTAACTATAGCTTCTGGCTAAGGTCAACATACACCTTCTTCTGCCTCATATTAAAACTTTAAGACTCTCAAAAAAAAAAATGCAACCCAACACCTAAAACTGTTTTGCTTGTTTTTTTGAGATAGGGTGGATATATATAGCCTTAGGTGTCCGGGAGCCCACTATGTAGACCAGGATAGCTAGAACACAGAGATCCTTCTGCTTCTGCTCTCAACTGCTAGGAGTAAAGGTGTGCACCACCAGGTTTGGTTATGAAACATTTCTTTAAAGTTTAAGTTAAATCTACATTTGCTTCAGGTTTAATACAGGTTTAATCACTTCTGCTAATTAAGAATAAAAAGCCAGGGCTAAAGAGAGGGCTTGGCAGTTAGGAGCACTGTTGTGCTTTAGAGGACCCAGGTTTGAGTCCCAGCGCCTACATAGCAGCTCACAATCATCCATAGCTTCAGTTCCAGGGATTCCATGCCCTCATCTGGCCTCCGCAAACACCAGGCAAGCACACGGTGCATAGACATACAAGCAGGCAAAACATTTATGTATGTATATAACACACACATATATAATAAAATAAATCTAAAAAAGGTTTAAAAAAATAAAAAGCCTATATAGAGCATATTCGGTGCAACCAGCTAAGAGTTCCTACATCAGAATGTTCCTCAAGGGATTCCAACCTCACTGAAGGTGATTGTTAAGTTAATAAACTCTAGGTCCATATCCCTAATTGCCTGTCAGTATCCAGATCCCCCAAATTCTTTATGTCTGAAAACTGATTTCCTATGACCAGCAAGTAAGCAGCGCACACACACCTTGACACTTTCCAGCCGGATCTGGTATCCCACAGTCAGACCCACCCTTTCTGCTCTTTCCTTAGCGACACGCTCAGCAACAGAGATCGCAGAGATTCGTCGGGGCTGGGTACAGATGATGTTTGCCACCCTCTCGGGTGGCCCGTGCAGAGAATTATCCAGAATAAACTGTGGAATCTGTGTGGTTTTTCCACATCTGCATGTCAAAACAAAGGAGTCCTAAAATGAAGTTTTCAAGGGCTAGTTAACAAAGCAATCGCGGCAACAAGGATCTAAAGCTGACGAGAGAGAGCCAGGCTGATCAGCTAGTGCCTAGTGCTACCACCAACTTAGAACCCAGACATAGTAAATCCTAGGAAAGGGGCCTCAAATGATAGTCTAATATCACTTATAAAATGAGGGCCATGGAAAAGACACAAGTAAGAGCTAAAAATGCCTCTAGGGATGTGAACTCTAGATATAGATTCCAAAGAAAAACAGAATTAGCTTATGATCTAAGTATTCTAGGGGGCTTCGAGAGATGGCTCAGGGGGTAAGAGTGCTTACTGTGCAACATGAGGACCTGAGTTCGAATCCTCAGTACTCAGGGGAAAAGCTGGACATGATTGTGCATGCTTCTGTAACCCAGTGTTGTAAGGGGGGACAGAGGATCAGTGGACAATGGGGCTTGCTAGCCTTCAGTCCAGTTCCAGGTTCAATGAGACCTTGTTAAGGGATTAAGGCAGACAGTGCTAGAGCAGCCCACCTGACATCCTCCGATGGCCTTTCTACTCATGAGCTTGGACACCTGTACACACAATTCCTGTCTCCCCCCACCCAACAACGTTTCATAGTCTTCTCTTTGATGTAGATTGATTTGGTTATAAATGAACTAAAATAAAAAACTATGAGAAACCAGAAGATATAAAATTACTACGATCTTAGTTGAGTCTCAGCACAAATAGAGTTCTTTGTACAACCCTGAATAAAACTAATTAAGCCTGAGAGTTGCCCGGGACAAGCAGGCTTCTTTCCAGTGAGAGTATGGAACAGGAAAAAAAAAACAAAACAAAACATGTTACTTAAGTTGTTGCTAAAAAGAAAAAATGAAACAAAACAAAACAACGTGCTTTAGGGAAAGTTGGATAATGCAGAAGGCACGCTGCTTTCAAGTCCTTAGAAAAGAGCCAGAGCTCTGCCTTCACAACGGGCCCCGTGTCAGTAAAGGGCTCCCGAGGCAGAGGCGCAATCTACAAGATGAACTTCAGAGCTGCTCTGGAGCGTGGCCCTGAGACTACAGAAGCGGCACGACAACCGCCTACACGCGTGTCATTTAATACCTGACAGCGAGAACAAACGTGCGGACAGCATCAGCACAGCTGTTTCTACGTTGATCTGGTTACGGTGCCAGTGTCCCCGTGCAACGTGTGCACTAAAGCCGCGTTGGAAGTAAAGCACTTTCTTACCCAGTCATACCACTTATGACAACCACTTGGTGCTTGCTCAACAGTTTAAGAATTGTTTCTCTTTCTTCCCAAGCAGGCAGTGTTCGTCTCTCTTGCAGAATTGAGTAGAACTGTCTGGACATCTAATAAAAGTCAAGGAGAAGGCAGCGGTTGAGTTACGTGTGGTCGCCTTTCACAGAACTCCACTCAGCGCCCCACAACGAGCTGCACCCCTCCTGCTTCCTCTTTAGCAGTTCGCTCTCATGGCTCAGACACGGCAGCCTGAATGCAGGGGAGCAGGCCGGCTGCTGAGCCAGCAGCGAAATCACAATGATCTTCCTATCTAAATAAACTGAAAGGTATAAGCTTCTCTTGCTTAGCGCTTCCCAATGGGAATATTTCCGTCAACACTGCAATAAAACCTGTGTGTCCACACATGCACTGTCCAATACAGTAACTCTGGCCACATGGAGCTACTGAGCCCTTGACATGCAGGAAGCTCTTCTGGGGCACCGAACTTATCTTAATGAGTAAGTGTAAATGGTCAAAGCTGGTTAGGAGCTGCTGCAGTAGATAGCGTAGCTCTACACCATATCAACAATAGGAGCAATTGCCAAAGCTTTCTGTTTGGCCGTTCACCATAACTACGGAAATCAGTTTCACACTATAAGTCAGTACTCCGAACACGGCATTGTATGCTAATCCTATGGGGGAAGAGAAGATGGAGGGTGGACAGTTAGTAAGTACAGGGTTGGCTAGGAGGGAAACTTCTAATGTTCTCTAGCACAGCTCAGGCTGAAGTGGGAAAACAAAGCCATTCTGTGCTACACAGTAAGTTCTGGCCAGCCTGGGCTAGAGACCCTGTCTTTAAAAATAATGCTTTTTGTTTTTTGCATATATCAAAATGGCTATGTAAGGATTTTTTGAATGTTCCCAAAGAATTGATAAATGTCTAAGGTGACAGATATGACAAGCACTAATCATACATATACATGTACTTGATGGAGGAAGGTCATTGGTTAATAAAGAAACTGCCTTGGCCCCTTTAATAGGACAGAAAATTAGGTAGGTGGAGTAGACAGAACAGAATGCTGGGAGAAAGAAGCCGAGTCAGGCAGTCGCCATGATTCTCCCACTCCAGACAGATGCAGGTTACGATCTTTCCCGGTAAGCCAGCTCATGGTGTTACACAGAATATTAGAAATGGGTTAGATCAATATGTAAGAGCTAGCCAATAAGAGGCTGGAACTAATGGGCCAGGCAGTGTTCAAAAGAATACAGTTTCCGTGTAATTATTTCGGGGCATAAGCAAGCCATGCGGGCGGCCGGGTGCTGGGGACGTAGCCCCGCTGCTCTTATTACTACATGTACTAAAATGTCATACAAGTATGTCTGTGTCAACTAAAAATAAAATAGAGTTAGAGAGACAGTTGAGTGGTTAGGAGCCTGTATTGCTCTTTCAGAGGGTCAGCGTTCAAGTCCCAGCACCCACATCAGGTGGCTCATAACCATCAGTTAAGCCTAGCTCCAGAGATCCAATGCCCTCTTCTGATCTATGAAGGTACCTGACCTGGACACATGTGGTACACATAAACTCACATAGATAAAACACAAATGAATAATAATAATATTCTTTAAAACTAAAATAAATTTTAAATGAAAAAATAATTTACTATATTCTGGAACAATATAGAATTATACTATTATCATTTCCTGCATCATGCAAAGGCATACTTTTCTTTTCTTTCTTTCTTTCTTTATTTTTTTTTGGTTTTTCGAGACAGGGTTTCTCTGTAGCTTTGGTGCCTGTCCCAGAACTAGCTCTTGTAGACCAGGCTGGCCTCGAACTCCAGAGATCCACCTGCCTCTGCCTCCTGAGTGCTGGGATTAAAGGTGTGCGCCACCACCGCCCAGCGAGGCATACTTTTCTTGTTCCTCTTTCTTTCTTTCTTTCTTTCTTTCTTTCTTTCTTTCTTTCTTTCTTTCTTTCTTTCTTTCTTTCTTTTTTGGTTTTTCTTGACAGGGTTTCTCTGTGGCTTTGGAGTCTGTCCTGGTTGAACTCACAGAAATCCATCTGCTTCTGCCTCCTGAGTGCTGGTTAAAGGCAAGCATCACCACTGTCTGGTTTCCTATTGTTTTCTTTACGGTATTATTATATACATTTTTATGATCTATTGGCATTATAGTAAATATTTGATAATATATAAAAATATAAAAATCACAGAAGGGTCCTCAGACATCATCAGTTAATCTAATCCACAAATTCAATAACTAACTGTTGCCTTACATCCAACTGGGTCCCCCAAACTTACTTACAGTTTCTTTTAAAACAATCTTCATGTCAATGTGAAAACAGCACAGCCTTTCGAGACAGCGGGCTTGAATCTCTGTTACCACTTACTATCTATGTGACCTCAGGGACGTTATTTATCCTGAGTCTACAAAATGGCATATGAGTCTTTTCCCCTTCTCTTAAACATGGATTTTCTAATGTAAATCACAGTATTAATATTCCCTTCAAATGTTAAATTAGCTATTGCACCAAAGATTCTGAGACCATTTGGTATACACACAGCATTTGATATTCGCTAGCTGAGGAGTGTTCTCAATGCACCTAGCACATGTACCTAAATCTGCAGTAGCATGTAAAAAAGTTGCAGCAGCATGTAGTAAAGTTGTAGTAGCATATAGTAAATTGCAGTAGCATGTAGTAAAGTCTGTCCACTGGGGGGAGGGGGGGAGGTGGCTCATTCCTGTGATATATAGCAAGATTTTGTTCTAAAAGGCCAAAACAAACAAACCCAGCCGAGTGGTGGTGGTGCTCACCTTTAATCCCAGCACTCAGGAGGCAGAGGCAGGCGGATCTCTGTGAGTTCAAGGCAGCCTGGTCTACAGAGTGAGTTCCAGGACAGCCAGGGCTTTACATAGAAACCCAGTCTCATCAGGGATGGAGGGGTTAGGGGAGTGTGGGGGGCACGGCAGAGAAAAGGAAAAAATGGCTGGCTGGCTGGCTGGCTGGCTGGCTGGCTAGAGGCTGGAAGGGGTGAGAGGAGTTTTATAACCACCAGAGAGAACCAGAAGCTGGGAGGAAGGGCCGCCAAAGTCCCATTCCGAATTGCTGCATCCAGACCTCAGGGAGGTGGCGCTGGCCCTTGTACAGTACCTGTTTCAGCCGGAACTGCTTGCAGATCCTACTGTTTTCAGCATATACTGACTTTGCAGGCCACTCATATTTTTTGTAACTCTTTTTCTTAAGGTTCACATAGCTTTCATTCTCCACTATTGGTGTAGGACTTTCACCCTCATCTGCATCCTCCTCCAGTTCTGATAATCTTTCAGCTTGAATGGAGAAGAAAAAGACATTTTGAGTTAGTCCTTCCTTTAGGAGAGGAAGAAACTCGCTAACAAAGTAACAACTACAGAATCATGAGCCAAAGCAAGCCTGAAGCTTGAATGAAACAAGTCTATTCATTAGATATTTCTACTCTCCTAGAACAAACGGTGCTAATAAACCAAAGCAACAACAAAGCTTTGTTTGGCGGAGGAGGTTTGAGACAGGGTTTCTTCAGGTAGCCCTGGAACTCACTCTGTAGACCAGGCTAGCTTCAAAGTCAGATATCCATATGCCTCTGCCTCCCAAGTGCTGGGATAAAGGCGTGTACCAAAAACAAAGCTTTCAATTCAAGGAATTAACATAGACTGTCTTAGCTACTTGCAAGTGTCCCCCAAATTCAATGGTATAAAATGACCCACATGTCTATTAAATGATCCACTGATCCACAAAATGTGGTATAGCCATGTAATGAAATCTCCCTCAACAACAAAATGGAATGAATACATACTACGGCATGCATGAGCTTTGAAAACATTAGGCTAAGTGAAAGAACCCATCTTCCAAAAGCTTCCTATCATGCGATTCCATTTCTATGAAATGCATACATAGGCAAACTTAAACTGATATGGGACTAATGAAAACAGGTTTATTTCAGGGTAACAGGTAGTGGTTATAATTGTGCAACTCTAAAACATAAAAAAAATACCGAATGATACCCTTTAAGTACGTGAGTTTTATGGTATATAAATTACATCTCAGTAATGGTACTGAAAAATTGGATTAGGAATGGGTACTTGCCCGCTACGAGAAAACCAGAGGTTCAGACCCCAGGGCTACCAAAAACAAACAAATCAAAAAACCTCCCATGACATAAAATTTGCCATTCCCCAGGGACACATGTGAATACCATATATAGAAGCTGCTGTTCAGGAGCGAGGCAGGGGCTGAGAAGTCCACCTAGCTAACTACCCAGCATGCTCTCTACTTAGACATTTACCAGGAAATTCTGTTTTCCTTCTTGCAGTGCTGCTGTTCAAACCTAGGACTTCAGGTAAGCCAGGTAGACTCCCTGCTGCTGAGCTGCATCTCTACCCAGAGCCAGGAAACTCTTATGAACCATGGGAAGTTGCATTTTCCCGGACAATAATAAATGAAAGTAAATTCTTTGATGAACGCCAAAGAGGAGCTCACGGTGTAAGAATCTTGGTGACAGAGTGGACAGAGCCAGTGGCCTACATATACATTTATACTTAAAGATTCATAAAAACAGCATTTTGATCAATTTTTTTTACTAGCCTAGAATAATAAAAAATAGGAAGGAATGGATACCGTCTATAAAAAGTAAACATATGAAACCCAGTTAAATGAGACTGTCTGAGCTCAGTCTACAGAGTCAGGAACAAGGCAGACCTTTCTCCAGCTCTGTTCATCACCCAGGACATCATTCTCTACACAGTGGCAATAAACTTATACATCAGCCCAGCCTTTCTATCTAGGACTCAACAAAGTGACACAGCTGGGATTCACAGTGAAGGGTGGGCGTGGCGACCAGTCAATGACCCTCATCCAGCCTCATGTTTTACTTTTAAACTTGTCATTCTGAATGCTGAACTCATCCTGTCCTCATCAACATTTACATACCTTCTGGAACTTGATTTGAAAGAAAAGAAGGACTTGGAACCACTGGTCTGCGGTAGGCAGGCTTAACTGGCCTGGTCTCGGAAGGGTCCAGAGGGGAGTTCACAGGAGGATCGCTGTACTTGTGACGAGTGTTTGTCAGTAACTTGACAATCTCAGATTCTTCCTCTAAGAGGGTCATCAGAGAATACACAGCGGGTTCTGAGGTCTTTGCGAACTCCAAGGCCTTGCCATAAAGGAACTCAGAAATATGTAAACGACAAGCCAGAGGTAGGTTCTCATTGGTGGAATAGAATGCCACAAGGGGAGCTTGGGAGGGATACTTGTGGTCTTCAGAAAAGCGAATCTCAAGCTCATAGAGAAAAGCTGTATCGTTGTCAGCATTAAGATGAGAATCATCTACGATTCTCTCTGCTCTCCCAATGATTTGATTTGGGGGCACTTCATGTTTGAATTTGCATTTTGATCCAAATTTACAGTTTCCTTTGAGGTAAAATCTACAGGTCTCAGGTGAAGTGTCCCGCACACTGTTGGCACCTCCCTTCTGCTTGGACTCGCAGAATTTATTTGTCAAGTACTCTAGTTCCAGTCCAATGGTCCAGACTCTGTTCTGAATTCTTTCTATAAACTTTTCTCCACAGATTGACCTGAGAGCAAGCGCCTCCTCCTGTCTTTGCTCCACACACTCATGCAAGCTTATATGAGTAGCTGCCTCGGACAGTCTCATCCTCTCTCCGAATTTCTCCGAAAAACACTGGTCCAGCAGATGCTCTAGCGCTGCCCCCAGATCTCCATCACAAATCCTCAGGGCCAAATGACAGTGTTCAGTGTTGAAACCATACCTGGTGAGGGCAAAACATGACAAAAATGTCATGTAGAAAGTCTTACAACACTAAAGTGGAATTCACTTAAATACACACATATGAAGTCATAACTGTGGACAGCTACAGTCTGTACTTTGAAAAAGCATCTTTGATGACACTAATCCTTCCATCCTAAAAGACAATTTTAGTCATATTGGGCTCTGCTGGCACCACGACAGGATATCACAGAAAGGTACTCGGGTTTATAACATGACGCAGCTGGTTTGACTTCTCCCAGCGTCCGTAAAGGATAAAAGCGGTTACCTGGAAAGTTTTTGCACTGCAAATGGTGAGACTGTAAGTTCTGGAACAGGAGACTCTACTTCTTCTGGGCCAATATATTCCCAAGCAATGGGGTCAGGAATAAAGGCAGGCCCTTGCCCAGCCGGCCAACACTGCTCGTCATCACACTCTGGCTCCTCCTCTTCCTCCTCCTCCTCCTCCTCCTCCCCAGAGATCTCTTTTCTAGAGAACAGAGCATTTTCACAAGTTAGACGTTAATGTCTACTTAGATCAGAGAAAAGTTCTGCAAGGGTCTAAGAATTGAATTCAAGGAGCCAAGGACAGGGGACCCGATTGCTCTCCAGCTGCTAACTTAGTCTGGTAGCAAGCCATTACTTTCTGTCGTGGGGTTAGTAGTTTCTAGGTATACACATGCCATCAGGGGAAGAGTAGTTCCTAGGTATACACATGCCATCAGGCCTAGGTAAAGCTGTCTATAGAAACAAATTCTACGGAGAGTCTCAATAACCCTGCTATATATTACCCATTTTTCCAATGATCAATTGAACCTCAGAGAGGATTAGTAACTAAGGTTACCCAGAAAGGATCAACAAGATTTTTACCCTAGACTTCTAAGCCCAGAGCTGAAGGGGAAGCCCAGCCAATCACCTTGTTTGTAGGGTGTGATCCCCTTAGGCTAATATTTACTTATAAAATCTTACGGGTGTGCTTCCTGCCTCCTCTTTGTTTTTCCTGTGCTTCACAGGAACTCTGACTTTGTAAGTCCCCCTTTTTCTTACCTTTATTAAAGCTTAATATTTTATAATAAAGCTAGTCTGGTTAATTCTATTGACCACACGCCAACACAGAGCCTGCACTCTTATCCACAGAAGCCATCTCTTGCTCTACTATTCGGAGATACTATCCCTATCTTTTTCCTAGGTCTGTCTGTCTGTCTGTCTGTCTGTCTGTCTGTCTGTCTGTCTGTCTGTCTCTCTCTCTCTCTCTCTCTCTCTCTCTCTCTCTCCAGGGTTTCTCTGTAGCTTTGGAGCCTATTCTAGAACTAGCTCTTGTAGTCTAGGCTGGCCTCGAACTCACAGAGATCTGTCTGCCTCTGCTTCCCGAGTGCTGGGAATAACACCACCGCCTGGCTGACAAAACATTTCTACTCCTGATTGGTCCTCACTAGTTCTATCAAAGGATTTATTTATTTATTGAACTGCTCAGGAAAGAGCCTAGAAAAACTACTCATGATTTCTCGCAAGCATAAAAAAAATGAGCAAACCTCTTCAACTGATGATGTAAGACACAGAGCAGTTAAAATTCAGAGTTAGAGAGGAGGCAACTAAGATCTCAGAATGAGCTGGGTAGTGGTGGAGGAGGAAGCGGAGGCAGGTTATCTCTGTGAGTTCAAGCCCAGCTTGGTCTACAGAGTGAGTTCCAGGACAGGCTCCAAAGCTACACAGAAAAACTGTCCTCAGAAAACAAAACAAAACAACAACAACAACAACAACAACAAAAAGATTTCAGTATAGTGAAAGCTCTTTCGCTTGGGCAGAAGGTACAATATTAAAGGTTGATCTAGGAACTGGAGCGATGGCTCAGTGGTTAAGAACACTGGCTGCTGCTCTTCCAGCACCCACAAGGCAGCTCATGATTGTCTGTGACTCTAGTTCCAAGGACTCTGACCCTTCTTCTGGCCTTTTCTGGTACCAGTCCTGCAGTGGTGCTAGACAGCAGCAGGCACACCAGCCATATCCATAAGAAAAGAACAACAACAACAACTTCTCTTGCTGGGGGTTGGTGGGTGGGAAAGCTGAGGCAGGAGGACTGCAATGAGTCTGAAGCCAGCCTGGGCTGCGTTAGCAAGAACCTGCCTCAATATTCGCTCTTAGAACAAGTCTCCTACTTGCTCACACAGGTTTTTAGTTGGAATGTTTTCAACAAAGCACCGACAACCCATATTAGCAAGGGCCTGGCGAAAAAACCGAGGCAATCCGCGTTACTGCTCAGGGTGGGGCGAGACACACTCGCTCTAAAACCTCCGCTGGGTAAACTGCTCTGATATTTCTTTGGCCTCATTTTCAGCTAAAGCATGGCTGAGAGTGTACAGTTGCAAAGGCTTACACCAGAGTTCTGCGGGGTCACAAACTGGTGCATGTCAGCATACCAGACATTCTGCACATCATAACAGCAGCAAAGTTACAGTTATGAAGCTGCAATGGAATAATTTTATGGTTGGGGGTTGCTACAACATGAGGAACTGTTTTAAAGGGTCATAGCATTAGGAAGAACCACTCCATACTGATCTAGCACCCAAAGCTGAACAGGCATCTGCACTGTCAATGTGTTCTCAGTATAAAATGTATTCAAATAAGATACTTTACTCAGATCCCGCGTCCACATCCTGTTCCTGCAGGTCTCTCAGGAGGGCTTTCACCTTCTCCTGATTCTCTGACGTCATGTGCAGCGTCTGGAGGGGCACTTTGGCTCTGGGCTTCCACTTAGGTCGAGGCTCTGCTTTGCTTTTGTTATTGTCATTGGGCCTGAATTAAAATCACACGTTCATGAGCAAAACTTTGATACACTCATTAGAGTTCCTACATACTCACGCACATACGGACAGCAGATGGCGTCAAACGTGGATAATGCATTTTCTACAGTATCTACTGGATTTTCCCCAAACTCCTTCAATCTGCAAAGTTCTCAGCCTGTTCTCTGACTGACATTTTTAAGATTGCAATCTACTACCTTACAGAAATCCTCATCACCCGTATTTGTCTCATCATTTCTTCACAATTTGTGGGTTTTTTTTGGGGGGGGGGTGTTACATGCTCTTACCTCACAGACACTTATCCACACATCCCTATACTTTACCCTCTTCCTGTTTGTTTGCTTTTCAGACAGGTCTGGTGGCATAGGCTGGGGTCAACTAGCTATGTAGCCATGGACACCTGGGCTGATCCTCTGGCCTGCCTCTGCCTCCCTCGTGCTGGGACAGCGGTGTGGCCCACTGTGCTGTCTCCATCTTTGATGTTAGAGTCCATCCTTCCATTTGGACACCATGCCCCAAACCCCCATGTCCTGCAGTGATCCACCCAGCAGTTATCCCCACTTAATTCTTATTTATCTTACCTTACCTTGCACGGGGCTCAAATGGCCCCAAGGAAAAGATCCAATCTCCCTGGTGTCAGAAAGCCATATACTAAAGTGTGGCCAGAGTGACTGAAATGTTACACACCCTTTTTTCAACCTCTCTGTGGTTTTCTATGTTACCCAAAGCAAAAGCCCAAACGCCACTAACGACCCCGGGCCACTGCAGCAGAGCTTCTCTACTGACTGCCCTGGCCCATCACTCTTTCCCATGGCTTCTCTGCATTCCCCAGCCTTCCAAGTGCAGCCCTGGCCCAGGGCCTTCCAAGTTGCTCCAGCTCCTCTGCCTTGAATGTTTCTCTCAGACAGGCTCATTGCTTGCCCTTTACCTCTCTTCTTGTCTTTGTTCAAATGACACCTTTCAGAGAGCTTCAACACGACAGCAACTCAATTCTGGTGTTTTGTCTACACATTACCCTGCTGTGGAATATTAGTTGAAGATGTGTTACATCTGTTTATGCTGTGCAATACTTGTTTAATCATACAAAGATGTGCTGCATTCTTTTATGTTGCAGTTGTGTGACTCTGTAAAGCTGTGTTACTTTGCCTGTCTAAAACACCTGAACAGCTGAACAGCCAATAGCTAGGCAGGAGAGAGGGATAGGTGGGGCTGGCCGGCAGAGAGAATAAATAGGAGGAGAAATCTAGGCTTGAGAGAGAAGAAAAGAGAAGGGGAAAAAGATACACAGACTAAAGAAAGGTAAAAATCCCAGAGGAAACTGTAGTTAAAGAGAATAGGGATAACTTCAGTTAGAAAAACTGGCTAGAAGGCTAAGCAGGGCGTTTGTAAGAATAAGTCCTTGAGCGTTTGTTTGGGAACGGGTGGTCTCTGCAGAGGAAACAACTATGACACCGCACACATTGCTTCCTTCACTGTTCCTCACAGCACTTACTGCCTCTGCCACGCTCACGGCCCTTCTCTCTTTTATGGAGAGAACGACAATGTTTTACTTATTGCTACAATTCTAGTCTGTAAAACATTACCCAGAACAAAGAAGGCACTTGGTAAATGGCTGTGAATATCTGAACATTTAACACTCTAAGACCTATCGTGTATGAACTTTGAAAAAAAAAGATCTGCATTGCACTCAGACGTTAGGTCTTGAGCTAGCAGGTAAGGTGATAACAGACTTTGAAATTACTCTGAAAAAGCCAGTGACTTATGGCTCATCCCAATAGAAGCTGAGGGAATGAAGAACCGCTGTGAGCTCCAGGCTAGCCTGGGCTACAGTGCAACCTTGTCTACCACCATTCCAGACAAAGAAATTACAATTACTCCTTCATATGCCATTATTTGAGAGATATATTGTTCTTAATATGTTTATAATGTCTCAAATAACTTTTATTTTGTTTTGTTTTTGAGACAGGGTCTGTAGACCAGGCTGACCTCAAACTCACTTGTCTCTGCCTCCGGAGTGCTAGGATTAAAGACATGCACTACTACTGCCCAGCTCTGTTTTTTCTTTTCCTTCCTTCCTTCCTTCCTTCCTTCCTTCCTTCCTTCCTTCCTTCCTCCCTCCCTCCCTCCCTCCCTCCCTCCCTCCCTCCCTCCCTCCCTTTCTTCCTTCCTTCCTTCCTCTCATGGAAAAACATGTAGATTCTCTGGTGAGACAAGTGACAATTGGGCTATTTTAGTGAACATGTATGAAGAACATATGTTTAAAATCCTACAATCACAGACTCATTGCAGCAATTGATCTGGTAGCTGGTTTAAGCAACTTAACTTCAATTTGTTTCTCTTTTTCTTTTTTTCTGAATTCACTTAGGTTAAAAGTATGCATGGCTTATGATATCATCAAATCTTACATTCACTTATACTCCTTTCTTACTAATATTCAGATGAGCAATTCCTGTGAATATGTTTATGTGTGTGGTGGTTCTAATGGAGTCTGTCCACCTCTAAGAATCCCATATACAACTTAGTACAGTTTAAAAGGAGTCAATGGGAATTTTATACTTATATTAGGCACATTTACTTTTTGTTTATTCGTTTGTTTTCTTAGACAAGGTTTCTCTGTGTAGCTCTGGCTGTCCTGGAACTTGTTCTGTAGACCACCAGGTTGGCCTCAAACTCAAGAGACCCACCTGCCTCTGCCTCCCAAGAGCTGGGATTAAAGGTGTGCGCCACCATTACCTGGCTAAATTTACTTCTCAAATGCTTTTTAGACTTACTAGAATTCTGTCTGTTCATTAATTAAAAGCTGGATACAAGGGGAAGTTGCCTATGCACCACGTGAAATGCCATCAGATGATGTCTGATCTAGCTGGACAGTATGGAACCCGTCAACTAGAAAGACAAAGTCAGATTGCATTTTGGGCTGTTTGATTTTAACATCAACCTATGAAGTCTACAGAATGCTTTTTTTTGTTGTTGTTTGTTTTGTTTTGTTTTTCGAGACAGGGTTTCTCTGTAGCTTTGGAGTCTGTCCTGAAACTAGCTCTTGTAGACCAGGCTGGCCTCGAACTCACAGAGATCCACCTGCCTCTGCCTCCCAAGTGCTGGGATTAAAGGCGTACACTACCACCACCTGGCAGTCTACAGAATGCTTAAGATTTTAAACTTTGCTGTACTTTTATCTCTTCTAGTGTTTACTGTCCTATAAACATTTAATTCAATGAATGGTAACATTATATTCAGTCCAGTGTTATAACTTAGTTAAGGTCGGTCAGAATTCAACCTACTTAAAAAAAAAAGTTGTGATTTACCACCATGCTTTAAAAAGGTTATAAAGAAAGCCAGGCGGCAGTGGTGCATACATTTAATCCCAGAACTCAGAAGGCAGAGGAAGGTGAATCTCTGTGAGTTCAAGACCAGCCTGGTCTACAGACCTAGTTCCAGTAGTTCCAGGACAGTCAGGGCTACAAAGAGAAACCCTGTCTCAAAAAAAAAAAAAACCCAGCCCAAAACAAAACAAAAAACAAAAACTTATAAAAAGAGGGGCTACAGAAATCCAGAAGAGAGCAATTAACTGGACCAGAATTACTCATTCCAACCCCGTTCTTGGCTGTACTACATATTAGGGATCGAAACTGTTTCTGTATCCAAACATTCCAAAAGTACAACAAAAGGCTGGCAAAACAGTCCACTGGGTAAAGGACTTGGCCTGTGACCAAGTCTGATGAGCAGAGTTTGATCCCTAGTGTAATATTCCTAACACCTAGGACCCACATGGTAGAAGGAAAGACCCAGCTCCCAAGAGATGTCCTTTGATCTCCACATGCACACCACAACACACATGCAAACACCACACAAATAGGATGTAGGAAATGCGAAATGACCTGGGCGGGTGCTTTGATTCAGTGAAGACACAGAAGTCATCGCCATCATCCCAAATCCTACTTGAAGCCTTTCTACCGCCACAGCCGCCGCCACCACCACCGCCGCCACAGCCGCCCCCGTGAGATTTATTCGCATGACCCCTGCCTCCTCTTCCTCCTCTAGAAGATCCCTTTCCATCCCCTTTGCCTGGCTTGCCTTTTCTTCTTATGGAAGAACTCATTTTCACCTGAAAGACAAAAAATGAATATAAAAACCATAAACCACATAAATATAGTAGTGGATAAAACCTGCTCTAAAGAAATAAAAATAAACATTTTACATGGGTGAGATTAGGGGCAGAATGGTTAAATTGCTTCACATAATTTTTTTTTAAACAAATACATGTACCTTAGAACTAATATTTAGCAAATTTCTCTGACCAAGAATGTATATCAGAGACACATGGAGGAAGTTAAACACACAGACACGCCTTTAATCCCAGCATTTGGGGAGCAGAGGCGGGTGGATCTCTGAGTTTGAGGCTGGTCTGGTCTACCTAGTGAGTTCCAAGACAGCCAGGTCTACACAGAGAAACCCTGTCTCAGAAACAATACAAAATAAAAAGATGTATACAATAGACTATAGAGAAATCATCAAAAATACAGTAGGACATATTTAATGACTAATTAAAAAAGAAAGCAGGACAGAGTAAAGTAGAAACAAAGGTACAGATACAAGACATAGTTAACAACAACGAGAATGTTATGATAGACATAACTCCCATTATCTCAATTATAACAATAAATGTGAATGGAATAAATAATCCAGTCAAAAGATCGTCAGGCTCATTCTTTTTTTTTTTTTTAAAGGAAGGAACCATAAAGTCAAAGATACAAACAAAAGGATGAAAAAGATGAGTTAAATATATGAGAATTTATGTTCCAGATATATTATGTACCAATAAAAAATTACAGGAAAGGAAGAACTATGTGAATATCAGATGAAATAGACTTTAGAACAAAAAAAAATGTTACTTGAAATAAAAAAGGATACAACATAATGATAAAAGGGTCAACTCATAAGGAAGATATAACAATTATAAGCATATTTGTACCTAACAATGAAGCACCCAAATTCACAAGGCAACAACTATAAGAAATGGAGAAACAGATATTTAGTAATAGCAGCACCCACTTCCCATGATGGAAGAACAGTTGAGGAGCAACAAGGAGAGAACCCTTTCCCTCTCCCTCTCTCTGAGTAGCTCTAGCTGTCCTGGAAGTCATTCTGCAGATGAGACTGGCCTCAAACTCAAACTCAATCCGCCTGCTTCTGCTCCCTGAGTGCTGGAATTAAAGGCAGCTACCGCAATACATTATTTTTTTTTTTTAAAGACAGGGTTTCTTTGTGTAGCATTGGCTGTCCTAGAACTAACTCTGTAGACCAGGCTGTCCTCAAACACACAGAGATCTGCCTGCCTCTGCCTCCCAAATGCTAGGATTAAAGGCGTGCGCCACCACCACCCAGCCTATCTTAATACATTTTTAGAAGATAGAAATAATACAAAACATGCTCTGCCACTAAAATAAAATGAAATTAATAACTAAAACAGGCACAAACTGGTCAACTCACAAATATTTGGAAATTAAAACCAGATCTCTTGGCATTTTTAATTCATATTTTATGTATGTATAGAGTGTTTGCCTTCCTCTCCTACAACTAGAAAGCTCTTTGGAGGCAGCAACTCTGTCAACTTTGACTGCCACTGTACCTCGAGGATATGTATTATCTCACAGAAAGCAGGAATTAGACATATACTGGGGTGTGAATGACTGAAGGTTAATGCATAATTTCTGTGAGAATGAGGATTCACTCATTAATCTATCTACCCTACAAATACTTATTTAACATTTATGTGCCAGATCTTGGGGATTTAACAGCTAAAACAAAATTCATGCCTTGTGAAGATTACTTTCTGGAGGGTATGGTAGATAATAAACGGATAATCAACTAAGTCTGTTTTCCTCTGCTATAACAGAATCCCTAAGATTGAGTAGTTTACAAAGAATAAAGGTTTAATTTGGGCTCACAGTTCTGAGGGTTAGGAAGTCCAAAACACAATGCATCTCAGCAGATGACAGTCAAGAGCCTTGTAATAGGTCTTGGCAGGGCAGAAGAGAAGAGAGGCAAGAAGGCTTAAGGAAGAGGCAAAATAAGAGGGACTGCTTTGCTTTATAATTAACTATTTCATGAGAATGATTTCTTTGCCCTGAGGTATCAATCTCTTTCAATTACCTAATACTGGTAATCAATTTCAACATGAGTATTTTGTTTGTTTGTTTGTTTTGAGACAGAGTTTCTCTATGTAACCCTCCCTGGATGTCCTGGATCTCTCTCTGTAGACCAAGTTGGCCCTGAACTCACAGAGATTTGCCTGCCTCTGCCTCCTGAGTGCTGGGATTAAAGACATGTGCCACTGCCAGCTCAACACAAGTTTTTGAGGGGACAAATAATATCCAAACTACAGCAACAAAGAAATGGTTGCTCTCCGGAGGTGGAAGGTGCCCTGCTGCTGAAGATACCATGCACTTCAGACACAGTGCCCAAAGGAGCTGAGCTGGATCTGACTGAAAGCTTCCTCCCTGAGGACTAGCTTTCATGGTTCCAGAAAGAACCATGCAAGCTTCCATGAGAAGCAAATAGTCTTACCCAGCTTCAACATCTATGAAACACAACAACCAGCAAGGCACAATAACGCTATGAGGCAATAGTGGCATGCATACCTTCGTGGTAACCAACAGCTCTCTGACTGGAGTTAAAGTCTGATCAACAAAGGGGAAATCATGTCTGATACTGGAAACTTAGCCAACTACCCAGGGTCAGTGAAGTCATGAATCTTAGACAGGAATCTACAACTACCCCTTAACTAAATTAACATACTTTCTAACTACATTTAAAATATCTATACTCATAGGTAAGTGTAGCTCTTGACAGACTGCCTTGGTTGTAAACACAGATTTACTATGAGGTTACAGCTGGCCTTGCTCAAACCATTATTGATGAGCTACGGGAAGGAAATGTTTTGCTGAGACAGCCAGTCTCCCAAGATAGGTTGTCACCATTGGGCAGATAATACCAGAAGGATGCGAACTCACATATAGCCCCCCTGAAGCTGCATTAACTTCCTCACCCCCAAGTCTCTATTTAAATTCCAAGCAGTCCCTTTCCTTCTCACAGATACCTCTTTCCTGTAGGAGAATGTCTGTCCTTTGTTGTTTGAAATGAACAGTTTCATCTGTTGAGGTCAGCCTCTGGTCCCTTTCTGCCTTCTTTCTTTTTACTATGAGCTCTGAAATCTAACAGTTCTCACCCCCTTATCAAAGAGACCTCTTTTTGCAACAGACAAAACCATTACAGAAAATTACAATTGATTTGAAATACAAAGAACAAGAGATTGTGCATTGCACAGTCCCAGCCAGTACACCTGTAACACAATTCCTGCTCCTTAGATTCAGGGCTCATTGTGCAAGGCCAGAAAGACTGAAAGAACAAGAGGAACAGGAACTTTGCCATGAGATTGTGTCTCCTAGAAAAGCCAGAGGCTACACCCATGAAGTTTCATCAATATGGCTGCCTAGATAAGACCTAACAATATCAACACCAACGGACATGCTAACACAGGAGGACAGACATGCTAACACAGAAAGACGAAAGCTCACAGGCCTCTACCCTGTATAAGGAACTACATGCAACTGGGAAAACTGAGAGTGGGGGAAATGATTTTCCTCAGGGAAGAGCCCCCCAACTGGTTATTCAAAACCAAGTGGTCAGCTTTGAGGTCATATACATGCAAGTAATATTATATAGACTGAGAAGGTTGATTTACTCATTTAGGAATATATATATATATGTGTGTGTGTGTGTGCGTGTGTGTATACATACATATACATACAAGCTTATGTACGCATCTAACAACAATAAAATAAAAAGTCATGAATTTAAGAGACAGCAAGGGATGTACAAAGAGGGGTTGGAGGGAGGAAAAGGATGAAAGGGTGATGAAATTACAATTTCAAA
The DNA here is from genome assembly GCF_950005125.1 of Chionomys nivalis. Classification (NCBI taxonomy): domain Eukaryota; kingdom Metazoa; phylum Chordata; class Mammalia; order Rodentia; family Cricetidae; genus Chionomys; species Chionomys nivalis. Next base: position 126,007,871 of record NC_080086.1, on the reverse strand, counting down.
AAGTATAAAATTAGAGAAAACCAACGGAGGCTATTACAGAGTATTGATGGATGCCTCTCCACCTAACCTATGAGCGGGTACATGAACAAATGGGGAGAGCGAGCCATGAAATGTCTGGGAAAAGAATGTTCCGAGTATCAGCAATGACAGAGGAGAAGGTTTCAAATCTAGAACATCAATCAGAGGCCCTGGGGCTGGATGTCAGGGTAAGGCAGGGTATATATGAAGAAAGACCACGGCCTCAGTTAGGAAATGAGTATAGTTATCCAGATGAGCAGGGGGAAACATGCAATGATTTAAAAACTGGGGGAGGAAGCATAAGCTGTTTACACTGGAACTCCATTGGCTGTAGATACGAGGGGCAGGGCGATTCAAAAGCGTCTGTGGCAGGGAGACTTTGTGCCAGGATAGGATGCTAAGAAATAAGCGTTGTTTCTGGTTTGGGTTAACGGTGCAGAAAATGTATAGGTAAGAGGGTAATCTGGCCTCGGTGGAATGCTGTGCAAGCATTTGAGTCACACTTTCAACACAGTCTTTTCGATAACTGGCAGCTTATCTCCTCTACTACATCCTCTCGCCTTAGCTTGGTACCTGATTCCAGCCTGATTTAGGTTAGCAACAGTATCAGCTGGAGTGTGAAAGTTAGATAAAGGTAGTGGTTTGGGATTTGAACCCAAGATTGATTAGTTTTCCTATGAATGGCAACTTCATGGTGAGTCGTTCATCAGCTAGCTCTGAAAAGAGTTTCTCCATGGCGGGTAGGACCCCACATGCCCAAACACATAAATACAGAAACAAAACAAATACTGCCCTTGAAATTTAAAATTTAAAACTCGCTGGGCAGTGGTGACACACGCCTTTATTCCCAGTACTCTGGAAGCAGAGGCAGATGAATCTTTGAGTTCCAGGCCAGCCTCGTTTACAGAGTGAGTTCTAGGACAGCCAGGACTACAAAGAGTCGGGGGAGGAGGATATTAAAACTCAATTATTTTAATTTCTCTCTAACTCCAGATTTCTCCCAGGTAAGAATGTCTTAAGTCCAACTACAAGCTCTCTACAGACAGCGGTATATTCACATATGCTCACGAAAACATAAGGGCATTAAACGCTTAACAGGTCACTAAAAGAACGACACGAATTGAGTTTTGTAATGCTGTACATATGGATAATTGCATATCTTTTTTTAATTGAGGAAGAAAGGAAAACATATACACATCAAACATCTCATCATCCAAACTACGCAGTCTGGTTCAATTCATACACTAAGGAATGGTGAGAAAAAACGGCAAAAAGGTTCCTTACTCACGTAAAACAAGTTGCCTCACACCAACACACAAAAGGTTCCATTTCCAACTTGAGCTGTGATTTTTCTCACAAAAATCTGAGCCAAGATTTACTAATTACAGTGGCATCCGATACCACATTACCGGACGTTTTCTATAGAATACCAATGAGGTTGTGTAATCCACTATCTATCTAGTCTGGGAAGATTTCATCTTTCTTTACCATAGACACTGGACCTAAGTTTGGCTCTTAAAAGGATCCTTTGTTTCACACCCAAGTTTGGCTCCCACGTACAGTCAGCATCACCGAGCTGGGGTGATGAAAACTGAACCCAGGCAAATCTCCGACTACTATGCATCACCCAGCTCCATTCAGATACCTAGTCATGCAAGGTTCCTTTCTTCAACACACATCTCCAACCCTTTCCCCAAATAGTCCCTCGGGTCGCCACGGAGCCACAGACAGGAAATGGGGCTGGAGCCCCTCCAATCCAACCCTGTTCGGAGCCTCGGACGTCACAACCTGGGCTGCAGGTCCCGGGGTCTCTGGGATCCTGCCGGTTCTGCTTCACTGGCCCGGGGTTGACGGGCAGGGACACATCGCGGCAGGATGGTCCTCGGATGTGATCACTGGAGTGGAGGCGGCAGGTGGGCCTGGCAACCCAGACCCCGCATGACCCGCACACGCCACGTCAGGCCGTACCTGGCTCGTAGCGTCGCCGGCCGCGGCTCTCAGGAGGCGGCACCCTGGGTCGGGGTCCGAGTTGGGCTCGGCCTCCCTTCTCGGACCTCACCCGCAGCAGCCGCCCCGCCCAAGCGCCTTCTGATTGGCTCCTTGCGTGTCTGCTTCCGGGTGAGAGTTTGCCCGGTCGCCCCAGCAACCGAGCCCCGCTCTGTCCTAGCGCCCAGCTCCCTCGGAGGCTGCAGAGCTGGCGAGCCAGGGGGAATCGCAGAGTCGCGACAGTCTGTCCGAAACGTCTCCGTCAAGTGAGTGCACTTCCTCCGAGGCCGCTGGGGAAGGGCGCCTTTACCTGGAGCGATGGACCCGGAGCCAGCCGCCGCGTCCACACTGTGGTGCAGCGCCTCCGACAGCCCGGCCTCTGGGAATCCGGAGGCGTGGCGTGGGCCTCCGAGTCTGTCGTTGGTTCTCTGTGTCTATGTTTCCTTTACGGTGCCAGACCGTAGCAATCACAGCGGTTCCTTGCTAGCTCACGTAATCCAGAGCCTTGAATGTGGAAACGTCACCTCTTTATTTACAGATATTTTATTAGTTTCTGCAATCAAACGCACATAGATAGATTAAACCTTACATATTTAATACACTGAAGTGACCCCTGTACAGATGGAAAAGAAATTAAGCTTAATGTTTCTAGACTAATATGGCTGCTAATTTCTCCACAATGCCAACTCAACACCGGTAAAATGGGTACCCCCCCCCCCACCAGTTGGAAGCACTGCTAAAGTTTGAAAAATTCAAATTACATGTGTATATATCCTTATGTAAACACACACACATATAGAGAGAGCAATAATAGCAGTATGTTATGCATCGATAATAACAACGATTTTTCCAGAACCCGCAGTCATCTGAACAAAATTGTAGACGTCCAGCATCACCTTAAAAACAGAACAAACAAAACCCACCGAACAACCAGAAAAACCGCACAGGTTTGTGACTGCTGCGGTGCCGGTACCATATTTTTATTTTTTATTAGCCTCTCAATCATCTGGAAAGAAAACATCCTGAGTAATATCATTACAACCATCTTTGCAAAGCTACTATTGCATATCATAAAGCAGGACTAAGATATTTTTACATTCACAGAAGTATGCTGCATCGCTGCCCCACATCGGTAACACTAGAGGACACAAAAGGCGTCTGAGATGGATTCCCGCAGACTTCCAGCAGAGGGCGTGAGAGAGCTCTGTAAAACCATGTGCTCTAGTGCTGGATGTCCTTTCAGTGGTGGCCCTGAACAAGCCACTGCTCTCTCATGAATATCAGCCAAAAACCACTATTAAAAGCAAATAAACAAACAAAAAAGGAAAACTCCCCCCCCCCCAAATAAGATTGTACAAGACCTAACTCATAAAACTGCACAAGACATGGACATTTGAAGAGCGGTTGAGGACTCAGTTTCTTGTATGATAGGTGGTGTTTAGTAGCATCCTGCTTAGCAGGTGCTTACTGGTTGTGCCTCAAGAGCCATTCATCCCCTAACTAGGCATTTTCTGTTAGTACTCAATACTGAGCAGGGTGGTGAAATGGGAGAGAGATGTAACTGCTCCATGGTTGCTGTTTTAGTTGCGGTCATCAGAGACCAGACACAAAGGTTTCAAGAGGACCCTGAGTTCTGAGACTAGAGGAGCTTAGGGGTGAGAAGAATAAAGACTGGGAGAGAGGCCGCATCTGAGCGAGGGCGACAGAATACCAATAGGTAGTGTCTACAGTTAGACACTAGCCTTCATGGCTTATATAGGCTCATCCACTTAGTGTAAGGATGAGGAGATTGAGCTGTGAGCCATTTGCCGTAGGCCAGAGAAATCTAGGAATCTAGGAAGTCTAATGCCAGAGCATGGACCACTGTATTCTGTGTTCAGCTGCAGAATGAGTGGTAGTTTGTCAGCCAAAGAGGCCATGCCTGCTTCAGGGAGCACAGCACGGCTCCTGTGGGCACCGCAAACAGATCTGGAACTCTGATAAGCATTGCTAAGCACTCAGAGCAGTTCTGTGTCTCTGTCCTTTCACAACTTCATACTTTGATTGTATTTCTGTTTTCATTCGAGAGCTGGGCTGACCCAAGGCTTTCTCCTAAGGCCCTGACGTATGGAGAAAGAACACAGCTCTTTGTCAAAACCAGGGGTATGCTTGGCAGAGCCAGTAATAGTCTAGGGCCAGGACCCTGGGAACTCCCCCGCCCCCAGGCTCTGTGTATAAAGAAAAAACATAGCTCCTTCTCCAAAACTGAGAATATACTTGGCAGAGATGGTAATGACCAGGGATCAGGGCCTTGGGGGAGCTGTGGCTTTGGAGCAAGATCCCAACTCTTTCTATCCTAAGGGGCTATGGTTATCAATCCCAAGGCCATATTCTGAACAATACAAAATCAATAGTATTTGGGGTGGGAGAGATGGTTCAGTGGTTAAGAGCACTTGTTGCTCTTGCAGAGGACCTGGGCTCAGTTCCCAGGACCTACGTGGTGGCTCACAACCATCTGTAACTCTGCTTCCAGGGGATCTTTTGCTCTCTTCTGACTTCTGAGGGCACCAGGCAGAGATGCGATGCTCACACATACATTCAGGCAAAACACCCATACACATAAAACAAAAAAAATTTTTTTCAAGACAGGGTCTACTTAGTGAGTTCCAAGCCACTAACTGGCTACATTGGTGAGATCCTGTCCTCACCAAAAAATGAACTTTATACTAATAAAGTTTTAAGAAGTAAATAAAAATAGATCATCTAGGCAAAATTATTTATTTTCTCATGACCCCACACCAGACAATGAAAATGCCAGTCAGGAGGTGCTTGCACCCACGTGAAGAGAATTTACCTGAATAATGCTGAAAGCACAAATTTATTATAGGTTTTGTGACATTAAAATACTTAAATTTACCTTTGTTTTCTTCAATCTCTTAAAGCGTCTTCAGAAGTATATAAGATCAAGTTTATATTCCCAAATGGCGACAAGTATGGTGAGCATGCATTTTAATTACTTTTTCATACAGAAAATTCCATAGTTTAGGATTTTGAAAACAAGACTCACTCATTTTATAAAACTATTATTGGCATATTATCTCACTTAAATGGAATAACATACATCCTAATTGATGTATAGACATTTAAATCAAAACTCTTACATCTAGACAGGATACCTTAGAACCACATGGAATCTGTCCTCTGTTCTGACTCCTTAGTTTTAGTCCTACGAAGCCTGAAAACCAAAGACCAAACGAAGCCTGCACATGCGTTGGGGGCAGTGGTGGCTAGGCTTCTATGTGGCTCTTACATGGACCTAGTCCACGCCCCCACTTCAAAGCCGCAGGCTCCTTTCTTCCTTAGATGGTGACTGTACAAGAACATCTTCCGGGGTCTACGAGAGAAACGGGACAGGCGTCCACACCACTCCTGACGGGATTGTCTACACGGGAAGCTGGAAAGATGACAAGGTACTGTGATCACCTTTCACTCTGCTAGTGGAGAAACCACCCTGTGGGTGAAGTGATTCTAAGCGGTTCATTCTTGGTCAAAGATGCATTGTTAAAGCTAGTTTAGCATCTCACAGCTGTAATGGCATTACGTAGGGGGCCGAGGATGAGAATCTCAGGTTCCTGGGCTATGTAGTGAGACCTGTGTGTACACTAGACTCTATAATGAGGATAAATGGTTTTACTTAACATCTGCTACTTTATACATAATATTAAGCTCATGAAGAGATCTAATATTATCTTTCTCAGCTCCCATTCATTGAGTAAAGCCAAATTCATTATTTTTTTCCATTTAACTTTAACGACTTTATAAAATGGGTCCTATTAATACTATCTATCTATCTATCTATCTATCTATCTATCTATCTATCTATCTATCTATCTATCTATTTATTATGTATACAGTGTTCTGCTTGCATGTGTCCCTGCAGACCAGAAGAGGGCACCACATCTCATTACAGGTAGTTGTGAGCCACCATGTGGTTGCTGGGAATTGAACTCAGGACCTCTGGAAGAGCAAGCAGCCAGCCAGTGCTCTTCACTGCAGAGCCATCTCTCCAGCCCCAATACTTTTTTTTTAAATAGATGAGACAAATCAGACTCAGGTTTTTTTGCACAGATGGTAAGTGATAAAGTAGGAATGTGTACCCAACTCTACTTGAATATAAATTCACCTTTAAAATTATTATATGTATTATATATTATTAAATATTAAATTTTATAATATTAAAATTATTATATGTATTATATGTATTTATCTATGTGTGAGTGCCACAGCATATGTGAGATGGTCTCTCTGTCCACCATATGAGAGCCTGGGATCAAACTTGTCAGACTTGAGCAAGCACACTTCCTCCCTGAGCTTCATGCTTTAGCTTCAGTTTTCACTCTAAACTCGGGTTTATTTTTAATGTGGTAGGCTCTTTTTCCACTGCACCATCACTCTGCACCAAGTTCACATAATTATCATCATCATTATTTTTCTTTTCAATACGGGGTTTCTCTTCATGTTGCCCTGGCTGTCTTGGAACTCACTCTGTAGACCAGGTGGACCTTGAACTCACAGAGATCCACCTGCCTCTGTGCTGGGATTAAAGGTGTGTGCCACCACCGCCCAATCAAACTCATTCTTAACAACTACTGTGAACTGTTCTGAAGTGATGACAACACCAGTTGCTCTTTAAGAGTTCTGATGTACTTAGGTATCTTGAGGATCCTGGTTATCATCACCTTGGTTCCCCATATATCCAGATACCCCCAGATCCAGAACATTTGAGTCAGTAGGCTTCTCAGAAAGAACAGGGGAAGAATCATGGTAAAGCATCTACAGGAGTGACACGAAAATGATGGGAACAGTGTTACTGGTAGACTGGTGTGTGTAGTGAAGGCTGGTGTCTGGGAACAGTGTTACTGGTAGGCTGGTGTGTGTAGTGAAGGCTGGTGTCTGGGAACAGTGTTACTGGTAGGCTGGTGTGTGTAGTGAAGGCTGGTGTCTGGGAACAGTGTTACTGGTAGGCTGGTGTGTGTAGTGAAGGCTGGTGTCTGGGAACAGTGTTACTGGTAGGCTGGTGTGTGTAGTGAAGGCTGGTGTCTGGGAACAGTGTTACTGGTAGGCTGGTGTGTGTAGTGAAGGCTGGTGTCTGGGAACAGTGTTACTGGTAGACTGGTGTGTGTAGTGAAGGCTGGTGTCTGAGTGTCTCCTTTCTTACAAACAGATGAATGGCTTTGGGAGACTTGAGCATTTTTCAGGAGCCGTGTATGAAGGACAATTTAAGAACAATATGTTTCACGGACTGGGGACTTACACATTCCCAACTGGGGCAAAGTACACTGGAAATTTCAATGAAAACAGGTAACCTTAAAATTTAAGAACAATATAATTCTAAAAGATTCTCTTTAGTTGTGCTTGTTAAGTAGTGTATTTATTAATTAATGCTGAATAATCTTTGTGACATATTTGATCTCTACAAAAGGTTGAATTATCTTGGTGGTTGGGAAATGTAAGAGGGGAAGCTGTGAAAATTATGAAAATGGAATATTGTTTTTGTAAAGTTTATTAGTCACCTCCCACCCTTACCCCTTCTAGACAGGATTTATCTGTGTAGCCCTGTCTGTACCAGAACTCACTCTGTAGACTAGGTTGGCCTCAAACTCACTGAGATCTAACTACCTCTGCCTCCCAAATGCTAGGATTAAAGGTATGCACCACTACTGCCTGGCTTTGATTATTAAACTTTTAACACAGTCTCTGTGGTCTCTGTCACATATAGACCATGTGAACAATGTATGATTCTTGAACAAATTTAACCCAAAATTATTTAAGTGAATAATTTTTACTTAAAGTATCTCAATTTGTATTTGTAAAAAAAGCAGGCCTGTGGCTAATTTCATAATGATTTATTTCATCCTGACCTGATGTGTGTGAGCATTTTTATTATGCTAATTTTAAAGTATAAGCAAAATTAGACAATGTTAAATTGCTGTCATTTCTGAGCATATGACTGCAGAAAAAAAACGAAATGAGACGTAGGTATAGATCTATAAACTTAATCTTAATACCATGCCACTGGAAAGTTCCTTACTGGGTGGGGGCACAGCTTAGTGATGGAGGCTTGTGTAGCATGCATGAAGCTTTAGGTTCAGACCCCAGCACCATATAAAATCAGGCATGGTAGCACATGCCTGTAATCCTGAAACCTGAGAGTTGAGACTCAGAAGTTCAGTGTCAGCCATGGCTCTATGGAGAGTTTGAGGCCAACCTGGGCTACACGAGACCCTATCTCAAAAAGAAAATAAAGTTTGTTTATTAAGTATCTCTTTCATATGTCTAGAAATGAAAATGCTACCTAATCATTATGAAGTCAGTGTGGATACGTTTCTAAAGGGACAGAATGATATTCTCCTCTTAGGACTCCAGGTTTCTAACAAGGACACAGAAACTGCTTCCACTGATATTGATAAGGGGAGAAACGGCAATGTGTGGAGTACATGAGTGTGTTTTCACCCCTCCAGTGGGGCCCAAAGAACACCACCCAAGCACAGCACTTCGAACAGAGCTGATAATGCAGAAATAAATAAATGTTAAATAAATGAATATTTGGGTTGAGCCAGATAGCAAATTTGTAGTGTGTATTTTCAAGTTTGAGGTGATTGTTTGCTTTTTTAAAGTTAGTTTATCTGACTCTGAAACCATGAGCACCAAAACGTACATAGAGACAGTGTTGGTTTGAAGTTGTGTGTTTTCCTAGTGTATGGATGCAGGGTACTGGTTCTCAATAGAAATCGGAAGCAGAAAGGTAAAATGCCTTAGACAAGCTGTGTAGTATATAGGCCAGACAGTGTCTGCAGTGTAAGTGACCAGTCCTATTAACGAGCAAGCTCACGTGTCACTTCTGCAGGGTAGAAGGTGAGGGCGAGTACACGGACATCCAAGGCCTTCAGTGGAGTGGCAACTTCCACTTCACAGCTGCTCCTGGCCTGAGGCTGAAGCTCTACATGTAGACATGCTGACTGGGCTAGTGCTGAGACACGGCCACCGCAGCTCCCTTGTAGGCAAAGCAGCTAGCTCTTCACCTGCAGTTACCTGCACCCCGCTGTAAGTTTACCAATAAACCGTTACTCACTTATGCTTTTCTTTGAATTTGTATGTGTATGTGTGTGTGCTCATGTGTGTGTTCCTGTGAATGTGTGTGAATATATGTGTATGTGTGTGTGCACATGCATATTTGTCCATGCAGTTGTATGTGGAAGTCAGAAGGTGATGTCAAAATGTACTTTCAACCACTTCTCACCTAAAAAAAATTTTTTTTGAGACAGGCTCTCATTATACAACCCTGACTGATCGAGGCTGGCCTCAAACTCACAGAGATCCACTTGCTTCTCCCCCCGCCCCCCGCCCCATTCCCCATGAGTTAAGGGATTAAAGGCATTTGCCACTACACCTAACTTTTTTTCACCTCATTTTGAGACAGTATCTCTCGCTGAACCTGGAACCTGCAGTTTCTGTTAGATTGGCTGGCCAATGAGCCCCCATGATCCTCCCGACTCTATACACAGCGTCCCCAACTAGCACTGGTAATAGGTACGTGCCACCATGTCTGGGCAGTGAATCTGAGGTCCTCAGGTTTGCAAGGCAAGCCCTTTGCCCACTGAACCATCAACCCAACTCTTCAATTTTGTTTTTATTAACAAATATTTTTAAAATAAGTTGTGTGAATCAAATCAAAGTTTATACATTTTTTAAAGATTTATTTATTGATTGATCGTACACTGGTGTTTTACCTGTATATACTCTGTGTGAGGGAGTCGGATCCCCTAGAACTAGAATTACAGACAGTTGTGAGCTGCCATGTGGGTGTTGGGAATTGAACCCAGGTCCTCTGGAAGAACAGCCAATGCTCGTAAACCGCCGAGCCATCTCTCCAGCCCAAGTTTATGCATTTTTTTTAAAAATGGAGAAGTGCTTTTCAGACTGCTTAAGACAATTTCTAACTCTGTACCTCAAATTTTGTCAGCCCCTCCCCTCAGTTTGTGCTTTCAAGGTTATTTCAGAAGAAAAACATTTTTCATGAGTTATCTTACAGATTATGCAGTCAGTTGCTCCCCATCAAAATGATTTACTGTCGCGGTGAAGCTTAACCCGAGATCTGTCTTTTAGAGAAGAACTTGGGTGCAGAGCACTGTTGCTGACTGTAGCTGCCTTGTTGTCAGCGTATCCTGGAGCTCATGCCTGGCCGACACCTTATTTCCATAGTCTAGTCTCTCCCGTTCCCTCCTCTCCAACCCCAGCAGCCACTGTTCTCTTCTCTGGTTCTAGGAACGTGACTGTCTTGCATACCTTATATAAACGGAATCACGCAGCATTTGACTGGCCCTTCCACTACCCCCGAGGAGCCAACTGTGCTATCACCTGTTGCAAAATTCCTTCCTCATGAAACGCTGCGTACAGTTTATCTCTTACAGGACATTCAAGTTGCTTCTCGGCTTGGCTACTGTGAATAGAGCTGCAGCGACGCAGGACTGGTTGCTCCTCTGAGATGCTGACGTCAGCATCTGTGGGCGAGTGTCCAGCAGGAGTGCTGGGTGACACAGTAGCTTTGCTTTGTCCTTGAGGCTCCTCCGTGCTGTTTTCCACAGTGGTCACACCGCTTTGTCTCCTCACTCACAGTATGTGAGGCTCAATTTTTCCACACCCTGAACGACATTGTTTTGGTGTCTCATCCAGCAGCTTGGTTTTCTTTTTTAATTCTCAAATAATTAAGAGTTCCCTATATATTTTTTCAGATGAACTCTTTTTTTTTTTTTTTTTTTTTTTTTTTTTTGGTTTTTCGAGACAAGGTTTCTCAGGCTGGCCTTGAATTCACAGAGATCTGCCTGCCTTTGCCTCCAGAGTGCTGGGATTAAAGGTGTGCACCATCACCGACTGACTTCAAATGACTTATTTTTAAGCAAAGATGTATTTATTTGTTTGTTTGTTTATTTAGTGTGTGTGTGCATGTATGTGTGGCCAGGTTCCCGTAGAGGCCAGAAGAGGAGTCAGATGCCATGGACTGTTACAGGCTTTTGTGAGCCCCTGATGTGGGTGCTGTGGTCTGAGCTCTGGTCCTTGTGGCTGGGTGGCAAGTGTTCTTTATAGATAAGCCAGCTATCTCTCCAGTTTCAGATTAACCTTTTGAAATATGACCGGTCCATAGGTTTCCTCTTCAGTCTGTTGTTTGCTTTGCTATTCAGAGATTCTGGTTTAGTATATGCTTCTTGTCTATTTTCATACTGGTCGCCTGTGACTTTGGTGTCATGCATCATCACCAAGACCGAGTTCATCCCATACACAGCATGGGATATACCCCTAAGGTGCAAAGATGTTTCAACATATGAAAGTCAGACAGTGTGACAGAACATATGGATAGAATCAAGGATTGAAGGACCATACGCTCAGGGCTGGAGAGATGGCTCAGCCTTCAAGAGTGACTGCTGTTCTTGCAGAAGACCCCGTCTTGGTTCCCAGCACCCACACTGGGCAAAACTGCCTGTAACTCCAGCTCCAAAGCAATCTAATGTCTTCTTCTGGTCTCCATGGGTCTCTCCAACACACCCCCATGAAATTAAATGGATATATTTTAAAATCACATAATTGGCCATGTGTGGTGTCATACACCTCTAATCCCAGCACTTGGGAGATAGCGGGCAGGTGGATCTCTGAGTTTGAGGCCAGCTTGATCTACATAGAAAGTTCCAGGCAATCCAGGGCTGGGGAGATAGCGAGTTTCAGGACAGGCTCCAAAGATGCAAAGAAACCCTGTCTCGAAAAACAAAATAACAAACAAAAAAAGCCCATGTAGCACTGACTAGACTCAGCAAGATTTTTTTTTTAAGACATAAAGCTGGGTATTGACATAAGAACAGACAGGAGGACCAATGGAACTGAATAGAAGATCCAGATATCAATCCACACATCTTCGAACACCTGATCTTTGATAAAGAAGCAAAAAATATCAAATGGAAAAAAGAAAGCATATTTAACAAGTGGTGCTGGCATAACTGGATAGCAACATGTAGAAAAATGGAAATAGACCCGTATCTATCACCATGCACAAAACTCAAGTCCAAATGGATCAAAGACCTCAACATAAAGCCAGCCACACTGAACCTTATAGAAGAGAAAGTGGGAAGTATACTTGAACGCATTGGCACAGGGAACCACTTCCTAAATAGAACCCCAGCAGCACAGACATTGAGAGAAACAATTAATAAATGGAATCTCCTGAAACTGAAAAGCTTCTGTAAAGCAAAGGACATGGTCAACAAGACAAAATGACAGCCTACAGAATGGCAAAAGATCTTCACTAACCCCATATCAGACAGAGGTCTGAGCTCCAAAATATATAAAGAACTCAAGAAATTGAACACCAAAAGATCACATAATCCAATTAAAAAATGGAATACAGACCTAAACAGAGAACTCTCAACAGAGGAATCTAAAATGGCTGAAAGACACTTAAGGAAATACTCAACATCCTTAGTAATCAATGAAATGCAAATCAAAACAACTTTGAGATTCCATCTTATACCTGTAAGAATGACCAAGATCAAAAACACTGATGACAACTTATGCTGGAGAGGTTATAGGGTAAAGGGAACACTTCTGCATTGCTGGTGGGAATGCAAGCTGGTCCAACCCCTTTGGATGTCAGTGTGGCAATTTCTCAGAAAATTAGGAAACAACCTTTCTCAAGACCCAGTAATATGACTTTTGGGTATATATCCAAAGGATGCTCAATCGTGCCACAAGGACATGTGCTCAACTATATTCATAGCAGCTTTGTTTGGCATAGCCAGAACCTGGAAATAACCTAAATGCCCCTTGACCAAAGAATGGATAAGAAAAATGTGGTACATTTACACAATGGAGTACTTACTACACAACAGAAACAAATAACAGTTTGAATTTTGCAGGAAAATGGATGGGAGGGAAGAGGCAGGGAGGGGAGCAGAGAAAAATGTAGAGCTCAATAAATATATTTAAATAAAAAATTCTATAAAACCATATCAAAAATAAAAAAGACATAAAGCTGAGAGGGGTTTTGGTGGGGGAGTGGGGGAAGTTGGAGGAGGGAAATGGGCAGCTGGGGTTGGATATGCTCAAAATACCCTTTATATGCATATGGAATTCTTTTTTTAAAAAGATTTATTTATTTACTATGTATACAGTGTTCTGCCTGCATGTATGGTTGAACATCTGTAGAGGGCACCAGACTCATTACAGATGGTTGTGAACCACTATGTGGTTGCTGGAAATCGGATGCAGGACCTCTGGAAGACCAGTCAGTGAGCTTAACCTCTGAGCCATCTCTGCAGCCCACATATGGAATTCATAAGCAATAAATTTTAAAGTAATACAAATAAAAAAAGCCAATCATGGCGGGAGTACTCCAGCGCTAGGTGCTGATTACACTTACATAGTATTGTAAGAAGTCTGAAACGGTGTCTCATGTCTTTAATCCCAACATTTTGGAGGTGGAGGTAGGAGAATTACAAGTTCAAAGTAAATTTTTTTGGCTAGCCCAGGCTACATAAATACCTGATCCCCCCCCCCCAAAAAAAGCTGAAAATCCCAGCAAGGGTTGAGGAGGGGCTTATGAAGCCCGAGACCCCTAACTGCGGAGCTATTAGCGAAAGATGGCTGCTGCAGGAGCACAGTCGCTTTTCCGCGGGGCTGCAGTCCTGAGAGAGCCTCACTCTCCAGTAGATGGCCCTATGCTCAGGCACATCCATGGATTCAGTAGGCCGGGAGGAAGAGCACAGGAGGGAAAAGCTACGGTGGGGGCAACAGGAGAGGAGCTGGAGGAGAGGAATGGGGGGCAACAGGAGAGGAGCCGGAGGGGAGGAATGGGGGGCAACAGGAGAGGAGCCGGAGGGGAGGAATGGGGGGCAACAGGAGAGGAGCCGGAGGGGAGGAATGGGGGGCAACAGGAGAGGAGCCGGAGGGGAGGAATGGGGGGCAACAGGAGAGGAGCCGGAGGGGAGGAATGGGGGGCAACAGGAGAGGAGCCGGAGGGGAGGAATGGGGGGGGGCAACAGGAGAGGAGCCGGAGGGGAGGAATGGGGGGGGGCAACAGGAGAGGAGCCGGAGGGGAGGAATGGGGGGTGGATTCGAGCAGAACACATGCGCATGCATGAAGTTTTGAAACAAAAATATACTAAGATATACTGAATTATTCTCTTCCAAGGGACAATTTTATGTACAGTATATGAATTATACCTCAGTTTCTAAAATATAAGTCTGTAGTAATATAACCTGTGTCCAGCAATCTTAACTAAGCTACACCCCAAGGCCCCAGAAAGCTACTTTTCCAAATGAAATAATGTTTAAAAGCATGAGAACTACATTACTGAATTATTTCACTGTACCTATTGAAAAATGAAATAATTTGAATGGTAAAATTATCAAAATAGTTTAAGTCATTATATAGTTTAAAAATTACATTAAAAATCTGATATTTTTTTGTGAAACTATTCCAAAACTGGCCAAAAAGAAAAAAGTGTTGAAATGAGTAATATTTCACTTAATTAAATGTGCCATATTTTACTTAAAATATTGGAAATGTGTTTCTCAATGTTACGGACATAAAATTTGTTTGGTGTACTAATATAAATTTGGGTTGAAATAGCTTTTGAAATTTTTAACTAATAAAATAATAATAAAAAGAACAGTAAAATTACAAAAAAGAAAAAGAAAGAGCTTTTGAAGTTTAACACTTCAGTAATAATAATAATAATAATAATATTTTCTCATAATAGCTTTGTTATTAATTTCAGAAGACTATAGTGCTCAGCATACAGTAAAAATTAGACATTTTTGAATGTGTTGCTTAGGATTAGCCAGTGTTGCTTTAAATGAATAGTTCTTACTATCGTGCTGCGATTTGAGAGCGTGGAGAGGGTGGTGTTGGGGCCAGCATACAAGGCCGGTTCCTAACATCTGGGGATACTCTGAAAGCTTGTGCTCGGCAGTGGGCTACATTTCTCCCTAGACTTTTCTTCCGTGTGTCTAAGGTACCAGGCTGTGGGTCTCCCTTTTCAGATATGGACTCTGCGGTGTGAGTCTTCAATCTCTTTCAGGTGCCGACGCCGTCCCACTGAGGAGTGTTCCTCCTCGCACCCCTGGAAACCAGACTCACGCTCAGTTATTTGATTAGTTGACCTGGAGCTTATGTAATTAGAAGAGACACTAGTTTCCCTCATTTAAAAGCCTGTTAGCTCATGACAGTCTCCTTTCGAGGTAAGGCGATCCTCCCCACCGCTTCTTCCTGTAATCTTCAAGTTCTTTCAGACTCCAGCTAAGCCGTGGTCTGAGGATGAGCTAACCACAGCAGGCACCATGAGGTAAGTGCATGCCTCAAGAGTCGTGGGAAGGGAAGATATTTTTATAAGAGGACAAAAGCCACCTGTCTTTATCTGTGGTGTACTAATTCAAATTCAAAATATAGTAACATTTATTTTCAAAAAATTATTTAGAGCAGACATTCAAATAAGTAACTTTTACTTCAGGAGCTAGAGTTTGTAAGGCAGCCATTCATTCCTTGGTTAATGTTTGTATTATGTCTAAGCTGCCTTTGCAGGCTGTCAGCTCACGAGATGCCTGGGGACTGAAGTGCTTCTGTGCATTTTCATATTTAGTGGAAGCTGGGTTAAATTTTAACAACAGTTTTAAAGAAAGGATGCTTGAATTCTAGATTCACACAGCAGCATTAAGTCAACATGCGCATGCCTCTTTGGGATTAAGAATAATTAAAGCATGAAAAAAATCAGCGATGGTGGATGGTTAGTTTATGCCTCTCTGACAAAGAGAAAGGGAGAGGAGTTTTTGGTCAGAGCTCAGTGTCCTATGCACGGTAACAGACTGAGCATATATGTACATGAGTTCATTACACAGAGGCAGGCATATAACAGACTGAGCATATATGTACATGAGTTCATTACACAGAGGCAGGCATATAACAGACTGAGCATACATGTACATGAGCTCATTACACAGAGACAGGTATCTGCAAAACATTTCTAAACAGTTCATAGGGTCTCGGGCGGGATGACAAAAACTAATTTCACTCGGAAGCTTACAAGTTTGGAAAGTTTCTAAGTCCATACAGTTAGTACTGCCATTATGTGCATTTTCCTTTGATTCCCTAACAGTTGGTGTTGCAGTGACATGCATTTTCCTTTGATGCCCTAACAGTTGGCGCTGCCGTTACACACTTTGTGACGCTGAGGCAGTACCGTATGGATGTCCAGACTCGCCTTTGTGCTCCTATCTTCCCCAAGTAGCTCCTTTTAGTACAAAGTCACATCACGCAGAATATTGATATTTCAGTGAAGGTGACTTTGGAAAGATTCAACATAAATGATCAGAAATTTGCATTAGAGAGAAAGGATTTTCACACCTTTATCCCCAAACTGTTTCCACTAACTCTAATTAGGATTCATAGTTTTGTTGATCCATCACTCTGAAAGAGATAATGCTAAGCCTGTTTGAAAACTCAGGATTTTGAAAGGAAGATCATACCGTTATTAATTTTGTTTCAGTGCTGGGGATTAAATTTAGGGTGTTACCTACTCAAACACTCTACCTCTGAACTATATTCCCAGCTCCTGTCATTGAAATTACTTATTTTTATTTTATGTGCATTGGTGTTCTGCCTACATGTGTATCTGTATGAGGAGGTTGGATCCTGGAGTTAGAGACAGTTGTGAGCTGCCCTGTGGGTGCTGGGAATTGAACCCCGGTCCCCTGGAAGAGCTGCCAGTGCTCTTAACCACTGAGCTCTTAACCCTCCAACCCTGCTATTAACTTTTTAATACAAACAGAAATGAAATGTTTTCAAGCTAAGCATTAGCAGAGAAGTTCCAAGGAAAGACTTAATGTGCATTTACTTGATTTCTTTGGAGCAGAAGTGATAAGACTCCCGTATTCTCTATCCCTCCCTCCCCTCCCTTCTCCAGAGTCCTATGCCTCTGTGTGGCCAGACACCCGAAAATCCTAGGCAAAGTCAGAGCCCTCTGCTGCTTCTTCTAATCACCTCTAATACTTCCCTTAATAACAGTAACTCTTATTTTTTAGGGCGCAAAGGGGGTTTCAAGGATCTCTGGAAAGTAGTCTTCCTACCTTAAAAAAAAAAAAACAAGAAAAAGTAAAATGAAATATTTTTGCATGCAATTTCAGATTTGTAGGTAGTTTGAAAATCCAATTCATAAACCCCCTGCCATACAGACACACAGAGACGTACACAGACAGCAAGATGAAGACATTGATATTTTGTTTGTTTTTGAGACAGGGTCTCACGTATTCCAGGCTAACCTCAAGCCGTAGAGGTCGGCAGGGTGACCTTGAACTTCTGCTCCTCCTGCCACCTCCCCGTGCTGGGGTTGCAGGGGGAGGACACCTTGGTTTTTAAAAAGAACATTTGACTTTGATTTTAGGACAGGCATATGATTTTTCTAATGGTTTTTTTTTTGTTTTTTAGTTTCTGAATTCCTATAAAATATAAAAATCATTAAGATAATGACTCTTTCTAGTTTTCTCTCAGGGACAGGGTCAAATTGTTGCTTCTGTCCTCTTTTAGCCCCTCCCCCAGGCACCCAGTTTGCTTAAGACCGAAAGGCATTGCTGTGGTCAGGCACCTAGGACTTGATTAATCACTTGTGCCTCTAGAGAAAGCTCCAGAAACTACTTGACTGTCACTGAAGAAAAAGAAAATCTTCATTTTGTTTTTAAGGCATGTACAGTGCCCCAAATAAGATAAGCTAAACGGGGCACACAGCACACACTGCTCAGGAGCAGAGAGGGTTTTCTTCTGTCTAGTACCTTGGAGAGTTTGGTCTTGTTGGTTCCTGCCATGTTGATAAAGAGGTGATCTTGGAATCATCAGACAATAGAGGAGAACGTGGCACTGGTCAGGGCTCGAATCTGTCCATCTGGAGACATCTATAGGATTTCCCTTCAGACCAGGAGTGCCTATCTTGGATTCAAAGCTATTTAAGGGTCCATGCTAATTCCTTTTCTTGTTGCCCAGGTTCTGGTGGCATGGTTTGGGTGAGCAACAAAGAAGCAAATATCACAAGATTTTTATGCTCTTTAAAAAGTCCACTTCCTTTGGATTGTTTATATAATATAGGGTGGTTAGAGAGAGTCCATAAAGATGGATGTAGGGGTCACTTGTGAGATGTGGAAGGAACTGAGCTGGCATGGTGATGCATGGATGGAATCCCAGCACTGGGGGAACTGGGGCAGGATTAGCTTATGTTTAAGGCCAGCCTAGGCTGAGAAGTGGCTTCTGTGTGTGTGTGTGATGGGGGGGGGGATCCTGCTGTGTAAACTGCTCTTCCACTATTTAGCTGATGACCATATTTCTTTGGAATCCCCCTAACCCCTTTTCTAGTGCTCAAGAATAAGCCCAGGGCACGGGACATACTAGGTCAACTTTTTACCACTGAGCTATGCACTGCACATATTGAGTCAACATTTTACCACCAAGCTATGCACGGCACTTACTAGGTCAACATTTTATCACTGAGCTATGCCTCTAGCCCTAGCTGTATTTCTTTTACTTGGGGAAGGCGAAGATGAGAAAGGCTTTTCCTATGAAGCCCAGGCTGGCTTTGAACCCACTGTGTAGCATAGGCTGGCCTATAAATTGTGTAGATCCTCCTGCCTCAGCCTCTTGAGTGCCTGGATTATAGGTGTGCACCACCACACCCAACCATGTTTGTCTTTATGAAGGTTGTTTGTGGCTGCCTAAACTGTCTTTGGGCATAGTGCATTTCCCAATGACATTTGGCAAAAATAAAGCTGTCTCTATTAATATTATACAGATAAGAAGTTCATTATTACAGTGTGTTCAACCAGCTTTAGTTCCTCAGTTCCCATCAGTTTTATTTTGTAAAATCTGTTACTGTTGTATTTTCTACTTCTGAGTCTGTGCTAGAGTCTAACTGGTTTCTTAAGCAAAGCAGTAATTTAGCTCACATAGGAACCAGTGACAGCCACTTCAATCTGTGCCCTCCTTTTTAATAGTTTTCAAAATTTAGGCCATCATTATCTTTTCCCTGGGTTATTAAAGGGGCCTCCTCACTGGCCTCTTTCCTGCTGGCCTCTCCACTTAGTACTCAAGCCATCCATTTACCCAAAGCCTGACCTGTTGCTCAGCGACTCTGCTCTCTTTCTGCATACCAACCCCCAACTGCATATCCATGGCCCCAGTCCACCTGCCCAGACGGACCCTCTACTCCGTTACCTGCTCCCCAGCATCCCCACATCCACCTGTGCCTCACCTGTTCTGTTGTGATCCTGGTTTGTTTGTTTGTTTTACCATTTCCTGCAAAGCTGAGTTCAAAGCCTATCTTCCCGAAGCTGGAACTCATCCTTTGTCCTCTGAACTTATTCTGTTTTCCACACTGCCTTGTGGGTCCATTACAGCAGGGGCATCATTTTAAAACTCTCTCACCACCATGCACACACCTTTTACACTACATGTGCTTAATAAATACTGTTGAGTTTAAGGAACTCTGTCTTTCTATAATCCACAAAGAAACAGGTATCTATCTATCTATCTATCTATCTATCTATCTATCTATCTATCTATCTATCAATCATCTAGTGGGTTCTTGAGACAGGGTTTCTCTGTGTTGCCCTTGGTGTTCTGGAATTTGCTTTGTAGACCAGGCTGGCCTCAAACTCACAGAGATCTATCTGCCTCTGCTCTCCGAGTGCTGGGATTAAAGGCGTGAACCACCAATGCCTGGCAGAAATAGAAATCTTAATTTTGGCCAAGCTTTCTTTCTTTTCCTCAAGAGTGGCCAAAGTTTTTATCTAAAGAGCTCCAGTGAACAAGTGGTGAAACATGAGCGATGGGCGGCGGTGGGGGCGGGGGGATAAAACCGAGAGCTGGAGGGACACACTAGACTACTAAAGAGTAGACGGCCTAGCACTAGTAACTAGAAAGCACGGCTCAGAGGAAGTGTGAGAAAATGTTCCAGAATTAAAATAGCTGCTCTTATTTCTAGATAGTTTCTAGGGGAGGGAGGCTAGCATATCGGTAAGGATTGGGTTCATTTGTATATGATGGGGAAAGCCAAGATAATAGAGCTTATAACAAGGCATTTCTTTCTCGTATTACTAAAAAAATAAATAAGCAAAATGGAGACTTATACAGTCCAGAGGCGTTGAATCCATAACTCTGATGAGGGACCAAGGTTCCTTGTGTGACTCATGCTTGGCACGCTGCTTCTTAGTCCAAAAGGTTACCAGGGCTCCGCTCAGTTAGCTCGCTGGTATTCAACCAGCACCGAAAGGTTACCAGGGCTCCGCTCAGCTCGCTGGTATTCAACCAGCACCGAAAGGTTACCAGGGCTCCGCTCAGCTCGCTGGTATTCAGCCAGCACCGAAAGGTTACCAGGGCTCCGCTCAGCTTGCTGGTATTCAACCAGCACCGAAAGGTTACCAGGGCTCCGCTCAGCTCGCTGGTATTCAACCAGCAGGAAGGAGGAATGGGAAGAAAAGGTGTTTTCTCTTTTTAAGAGGGAGCCTCATTATTTCTTTGTCCCATGGATAAAAACCTGGACTTGAGGTTGAGCTAACCACAAGGGAGAAAGGTCATATAGTCATTTACCGGAGATACTGAGCAGGAACTACGGGTTGGAGGAAGAAGTATCCGTTCTAGGTCACACTGGCTGTGTGTGACAGATCAGCATCAGGCTTGGCACTGCCGCTTCCAAGCCTTTAGAACAGAGCACAGAACCATGTACAAAGGCAGAATTTTAAGGAACTTCAAAATTGAAGGAAAAATTAAAAAAATAAAAAATAAAAGAGCAAGCCGAGCTGGCATGAAACACAGATTCACTCTTGAGCAGATGATGGAGACTCATCCACGGGTCCCTGTCCCCGTTCCTCTCCCTCCCTCCAGCCTCTCTGTCCCTTAGCCACTGTGACTGCTGTCCTAACTGTTCTCGTGTGGGTGGAGTGTGCAGCTGAATCGCCCCAGAGCTTCAGAGAATGAACTCTAAACATCAGCTGCCTTGGGACCGGCCACGCTGCTGACAGAAACATACAAACCACAGAGCGTTCCCCAAGGCAGTTCGAACTTAATTTTGTGACAGATCATCTCGATTAGCCCTCAGTGGAAAAACTCCTGACAAACCCATTTCACCTGTCACTTGAAGTAGCTTTTTGAGACTTTAGAATGGGATACTGAGAAAGCAACCTTAGATTGTGGCTTGCGGTATTTTAGGGTCAGATCAACTGCTCTGAACTTGCTCTGAACTCCTGATGGAGCAAAGTCCCCAATTCATTCTGTAGTGTCCAGCTATAGTTTTAAATGCATTCTATCTTATAATGTGTAAGCCTTTAGAGTAGAGTCTAACTTACTACTCCGAAGGGATTGAGCTCTGAAGGGAAGGGACTCAAGGACTTGCTTTTTTTTTTTTTTAACTTGACATGAGTTTGAACCATTAGAGAATTTTAACAATGAAATACAAATATAATAAGATTTCGTCACACAATTATATGGGGGAAGGATGGTAGAGAACATAAGGCAGTTGTCATTGTCAATGGCATTTTGTCTTTTATAGACGCTCTAAAGTAATCAGGAAGAAGACTTCCAAAACCTGATGTGATGTCTCCTCCTGGAGACGAGGCGCAAGGTGAGTGAAAACGGCCAAGACCTTGTTTCTAGTGGGAGCGCAGATAAGTGGACGAGCACTGATCCTTCCGGGAACAGAAGCATGCTATAAAAATGGAGTGGGAGAACTTTGTAGGCCTCTGATTGAGAACTGCCAACTAAACAAGAATTCCCTTAGGTGGCAGTCAGAAATAATAGCCACCCTATAAACCATATGCTACGTCCGACTTACTGAATGCATGAATGCTTACCTATAATATTGGCAAGGAATGAACTACTTTATCTTTTTTTATCCTTTTAAACTGTTTTATCTTATGGTATGTTTGAATACTTACCTGTAATATTGACAAGGAACAACTGTTTTAATTTGAGTTCTATTTGGAATGTCTTTGGGGATTGCAAAAACCCTCTGGAAAGATGACGTTGAGCCAGTATGTTCTGAGCCCCTACTTTATTCTGGCGTTGTCACGTAACAATGGCTCTATGGACTATACAGCTCATATAATGTCCACTTATAGTTGAGGAAATGGACTTACCAACATTAGTGAACTTGCATTTTAGATTTGTATTTTGTATATGGGTGTGTGGGTACACGTGTGTGAGCACAAGCACATGCAGGTACATTTACCAGTGTCTCCATGGAGGCCGGAAGTCAGCCTTGGACGTCTTCCCTATAGCTCTCCATCTTGTTCTTTGAGACAGAGACTCTCACTGAACCTGGCACTCAGGTTCAGTTAGGTTGACTGGTCAATGAGCTCCCAGGATCCACTTGTCCCCATCTCTTACTAGCACTGGAGCCATAGATGGCTTTGGGGGGCAGTGCTGGGCATTTGAACCCAGGTTCTCATGCTTGCATAGCAAGTGCTGGCCTATCTGCCTAACCCAAAGATTTCTTACTTTTCCCAGGATGACAAAACTAAATCAATAGATTTGAAGCCAAATGTTGACATGGTTAGAAAAATAGTCCTGCCCAGGTATAAGCCCAGCAGCACTAAGAGAATGAGGCAGGAGGATTGCTAATAGTTCAAGGTCAGACTGGACCACATAATGAATTCTAGGTCAGCCTGAGCTATAGAGTGAGAATTTGTCTTAAAAAGTAAATGGGGCTAGAGGGATGGATGGATCCAGGTTTGATTTCTCAGAATCCACATGCCAACTCACAACCATCTGTAACTCTGGTTCCAGGAGATCTGACACGTGTTTCTGACCTCTGTGGGCACTGCACACACACGGTGGACAACATATTCACAGATAAAACACACATAAAATAATAATCTAAAATAAATAGTTGAAAAAAACCCCAGTTTAATAGCTCATTTTAAAATTCAAACTACGCAATGCTTATTATAAGACAAACAGACTCGTGTCTGTGAGATGCCTGGTGGGTGGAGGCACTTGCCACCAAGTCTGGCGACCCGAGACCAAGCTGCCTATGTGGTAGACGGAGAGGACAACTCTCACGGTTGTCCTTTGATATCCACAGGTGTGCAGTGGGATGCTCGCGCCACCCATAAAGTAAAACACGTAGAAATGAAATCATTTGAGAAGCAAATAAACAGATGCAATGAAGACGGGTAACTAAAGCTCGAGAGCCCCCCATCTCTCACCCCACCCTTCTCACACTGTCAGTATTTTGCCAGAAATCCTTGCCAGTCTTTGCTTTCATCCACCTAGTGGAAACACATGCTGTAATTGCAGCGATGGGAATCGAAGGTAGGGGGATTACCATAAGAGGAAAAAGAAACCATGAGCAGAGGAAGTGGATTCACCACGTATCTTTACTAGAATAAACAACAAACCTTAAACACTTCTCACTCAGCAAGCAGGGACATCTTCAGACAGAAACTCTGAGAAAAGAACTCAGTTTTCCAGGAACCCACAATCCAGTGCAGTGGCACCTCAATTATTTTTGAGGGAGTAATTATGGACTCCTTTGAGAGACAGGTATGAGCTCTAAATCCTTTCCCAGAAGAAATAAATCTGCTTAAAATTTTTCCTATAATCCAGAAGATTTGTGGGCACCATGATTTATATGAAGTCCTAATCTATAAGTGAGGTATTTAAATCAATTAATTATTTGATATAAGCACCATCATAAGAATGTGGAGAGAGGAGCTGGAGAGGTTGCTCAGTGGTTAAGAGCACAGACTACTCTTCCAGAGGACCAGGGTTCGATTTCCAGTACCCACATGGCAGCTCACAACTGTCTGTGAATCCAGTTCCAAGGGATCCAACACCCTCACACAGACGTATATGAAGGCAAAAAACACCAATACGTATAAAATAAATAAATTTAAAAAAAAAGAATGTGGAGAGATGCTATGGCAACCCAGAAAAGCAGGACTTCCAGGTGTGGTGCCCACCTATCATCCCAGCATCTGGGAAATTGAGGCAGAAGGCCCAGGAGTTCAAGGCCAGCCCGAGCCTCGTGAGACCCTGTCTCAACAAAACAACACCATCAGAAAGAGACACTCAGAACCTCGAGGGACTCCAGAAGCTGGAGAGCTAGCCCAGTTTCGGGGAGGGGGGACTATCCAGTGTTTGGGGGTCTAGCATCAACAAAACCCAGAGACCAGAAAGAACAGGGAACCATGTCATCTTGGCTCTTTAAGAATTACATTTTGGTGTATGCACCAAGGTGTATGTGAAGTCGGACGACTTGGTGGAAGCCAGTTCTTTCCTTCTGCCGTATGAATCCCTCATCAGATTTGACAGCAAGCACCTTTATCTGCTGAGCCACCTCACTGGCCCTGGCTTTGGGCTTTTGAGACAGGGACTTAGATATTCCAAACCAACCTCAAATTTCTGTAGCCAGGGATGACCTTGGTTTCCCAATCCTCCTGTCTCCATCTCCAAAAGGCTGAGACCACAGATGTGAATCACCATGCCTGGCTCTGACCGTCTTTGCTGTAGGATCCCAGCATGAGACTGTGAGGCTGTAACTCAGTGGTAGAATGCTTATCTAGTGTGCACAAGGCCCCGGCTTCAATCTCCAGCACTGTAGAAGATGAAAATAATAAAAGTTAAAATAAGAGAAATTCCCCTGACTCACCCTGGGATTACTGGCTAAATAACCTGCTCTGTAAAAGTCACATCATCCAAATCACATGGGACTAGTTGGAAGGCTGCTGCCTTACAAGGGAAACCGAGGTAAGTTCAGAAACTACCTCTAAGAGGACTTAAATTTCAGACAATATGTTTTCTGTAGGCTGCAGGCAATCAGGTTGGAGCCAGCACTTTTGGTGCATGGCTCCCTCCCAGGTCTGCTCCTTTTCTCCTTCTGCATCCTGTAGCTCCAGTGCGCCCTTTGCAGCCAGCAGGAAAGAGGGTGCAGTGGGCCAGGCCCTCAGCATCTCAGCCTGAGCTGTGGTCCTTGTGTAATTCTTTTTGTAAACTGGCTCTGCAAAGCAAGGTTTGCATAGAATGGCCCACCTGGTTCGTTTCCGTTTGGCTGTGCTTAATTAACCTTACATACCTAACTAAAGTCCCAATATTGGTCTAACCCTCTACTTCTTTCTGGTGGCTTCATAAAGTCCCAAGGACACTTCACTGGATAAATTAAAATATTATTATTAATTTAAATTTTCTTAGGTATCATAAAGGCTTCAAAGAGTAAGCTTGCATATACTGTACATATTAATATATGTCTATATCATATATCCTCCCACTTTTTGTTGGGTTTGCCTGGGCCGACCTTTAACTCCTGATCCTCTTGCTTCAGCTTCCTGAGCACTAGGATCACAGATGTGTGCTGCCACACCTGGCTCTACATAATGTATTTGTAACTTTTTAGTACAAAGAAGCATTTGCTCTCTAGCAAACCATAATCCTATGCAAGACTTCTTGTCTATATATTTGGATAGTGAACTTTAAAAAAAAAAACAAAATTTACGATTTAGGTAAATGTTATTGATCCCCCCCCCCGGCAAGTCTTTTCTTTTTCAATTCATTATGAAATAAAACAAACAGGTTTTCTTGCTATTAATATGAACAAATAAAACTCCATGAGGTTTTCTTTAGGAAAAGAAATTATCAGTCATAAGGGTGAGCACGCATTGAGAGGCACAGCCAGTGACAGAGGACTGTGGATAAGTGCCAGGAACACATTTATCTTCAAAACCCAAGCAAATTTTGTATCCTATAAAATGTCTGAGCATTCAGGTAGAGAGATGGCTCAGTGGGGAAGGGACAAGGATGAGGACATGAATTTGGATCCCCAGAAGCCATGTAAAAAGCCAGGCACAGCGGTGTTCACCTGTAATCCCAGAGCTGGAGAGCGGAGGCAGGAGGATCCCTGGGGCTCATTGGCCAGACACTCGCAGCAGTCTGAGCTCCCGGGTCAGTGAGAGAGCCTGTTTCAAAAGATAAGGTGGGAAGCAACTAAAGAAGACACCCGATGTCAACTTTTGGTCTCCACAGGCACATACATATACATGTACACACATCCATGCACACATGTATAAATGTATAAATATGTGCACACACCCCAAATACCAAAGCATCCAAAGTATATGATAATCTAAAGTTTTTCTTAAAATTGAGTAAATTGTCTAGGAGGAGATGATTTATCCTCAGGCTTCAAATCTAGCACACTAGGGTAGGAAGAGGTGGAGCTTTGTGAAATGCACATGATTCAGAGGGCATCACTGCATGGCCTCTCTTAGAAGTGGGGTCTAAAAAGTTAAAGTCCCAGAGAGGACAATGGGGGTTCCTAGAGTCTGGGGACGGAGCCTGCAGAGGGAGGATGGGGAGACACTGGTCTGGTCCAAGTGTGCGGTTTCTGGCAGGAAGACCAGATGCCTCATTCGTCGTATTTTTTGTCTATTTTTTTGTTTTTTTATTTTATTTTGTAAAAGAGAGATCTGTTGAACAAAAAATTGGCCATAGTAAATAATATACTGTGCATGCCAAAATTGTTAAAGATTAACTTCAAACGTTCCTACCATACATGATGATAAATATATGAGATGATGAGCATGTTAACTAGATTGATTTAATAAATCCACATTGTATGCAAATATAACATTACACTGAATCTAAAAGCATATGCCACTATAATACTCTTGTAATTGGTCAATTAAAGTTTTTAAGAGGGTAAGAGAGTAGGTAATGAGGTGAATATAATCAAAAATATTATAAACATGTATGAAATTGTCAAAGAATAAATAAAAATATTTAAAAAGTAAATAAAAAGGAAAAAATTAGAAGTTTAAGCTCTATGGTAGCAGGTACCTCTAACTAAGAGGCTGGGGAAGGAGCATCGTGAGTTCATGGCCACTACTGCTCACAGTCAGACCTAGTTTCAATACCCAAACCAAAAACCCAGCACCTGATAGGTACAACAGGTGCAGAAAGACTGGTGCTGCCAGCAAGGCTTACAGCAGTGGTTCTCAGCCTTCCTTTGTTTAATACAGTTGGTCATGTTGTGGTGACCCCCCAGCCATAGAACTGTCTCCTGGTTACTTTGTAACTGTAATGTTGCTGCTGTGATGAATGGTATGTGTACATCTGATACGTGACCCCTGTGACAGGGTTCTTTGATCCCCTAAATGGGAACGGGCTCACAGGTTGAGTCTACATTGGGTGCCAGTTGAGAAATGCTGACTTACAGCATTGTGATGGTTCCATCAAGAAGGCAATAACGCTGTGGCGTGAGAACACAACAGGAGACAGCCTAGCTAATTATGCCTTGGAGAATCAGGAGGCTTCCCTGAGAAAGAAAGGGGTGTGTGAGTTGAGACTACAAAGATAAGAAGCATCCTTCTGGAGCTGGGCAGTGGGGACACACACCTTTAATCCCAGCATTCACCAGGCAGATCTCTGAGAGTTCAAGGACAGCCTGGTCTACTGAGTGAGCTCCAGGACAGTCAAGGCTACACACAGAAACCCTGTCTTGAAAAAAACAACAGCAACAAAATATTTTCCTTTGTAAGAAAATATCTTTAGGCTAGAGAGAGGAGATGGCAGCTCAGAGCACTTGCTGTGGTTGCAGAGGGCCCAGGTTCAGTTCTCAGCACTTACAAGGTAGCTCCCAACCCTCTGTAATTCCAGTTCTAAGCACTGTGTACCCTCTTCTGGCCTCCACAGGTAACGGTATGCACATAGTGCACACATGTGTGTGGGGAAATCAACTCATACACATAAAATAAAAATAATAAAATTTCAAAATTTATTTTGAATATACGTTGGAGAGGAAGAAGATGTGACATGAATGTGTGTGGTGACATGCATGGGCTATGATTATTCACACTCCTATATCACATATGCCAACTACTATAAAGTTTAGCTTGAGTTTCTGTGAACCAGAGACGTGAAGACATTCAGCTAGTTCCATTATTAACTACTAGAAGCAGTAAAATTGTGCCAGCTAATGTATGGCGGGCAGTAGCGACATGTGAAACTACCTACCCAGCAGTCTTTCCGAGACTCCAACTAGAAGAGGGGGGTGGCCCCATAGGGCATAGTAAGCTAATATAGGTCATAGGAGCTGATGTCATCATAGGAGCTGATGGGCTGGTAGAAGGGTCAACAGGGCTCCAGAGACAGCTGGATCACATTACTTGAGGGTAAGCAAGGATCCCCCACCACTCTGCCATTGGTACAGCTGTCACTCAGCTCTGGCCTCCCACTGCCTGGCCCACAGCAAAAGCCCCTAAGGGAACCAGACTCGGTCTTAAAAGCCTTTTGGTGTCTACCTGTTTCTTTTTAAGTCTATATCTAGTATAACCCCCAAATCATTACTAAACTCTCTCAGTCATCTGTCTCCTCCATCCCCCAGCCTCCTTCAAGGGATGTTTTGGTACCTCTGATAGGTTGGTACCCAGGCAGCCCCAAGCCAGCCCTGATCTCTTGTGTAGGCCAGTGGATGCCGAGTGCCTGCATGCTGGTGGCTTCCTTTGCAGGGTCAACTGGACTGACCCGGAACCTCCCTATTCTTGCTCTTGCAGTAGTAACCAGTACTTGAGCAAGGCTCGTTTCTGAGCTAGGTGCTTTGGACCATAGAAGTATAATGTGTGGTCTTTACCCTTGAAGGCCTTCACTGTCTCCTTCATCTCTCTCTGTTGAGCTCAGCCTGAGGCTCGACCTTCCAGCTCTGCTCTAGGCAGAATCGCAAAGCACAGTGATCCGGGCTGCTGGAGACTTACACCAAAGCCTGAGTCAACCTGGCCTTAGAGAGCTTAAACAGTTTCCCCAAGGTCAGCCAGCTTTTATATCACGGACCCAAGAAATGATGGAGGACCTGGGATTTTAATCCACATCTTCTATACTTGAAACCTCAGCTTCCCCTCCTTCACGGAGACTGAAGCAAGGACATTAGATCCTGTAACTGATATATTTTTAGAAGAAATTGGCACTCTGTAATCTTTTTTTTTTTCTCTATCAAAACAGGACCTTAGGGTTTGGTGAAGTCATTTGAACCTATTTTTTTTTTTTAAATTTGGATTTATCTCTCTGAGATGAATTCATTCATTCATTACCAATTTATTCACAGTCTGCACTAGATCCTGACTGAGGTGGTACAGAATGTAGAGTTAACCACGTGTTGAAGCCCTCCTGAGGTAGAGCTGGGGTGGGGCCAGGGTGATCAGCGAGAAACTGGTACTTAACATCCACCTTTGATAGTAAAGGCCATAGGGGACGATTAGTAATCAGCAGAAACTACTTCAAATCAAGTGACTTTTTTTCTGAAGCTTGGGTAGGAAATCAAGTGACTTTTAAGCAGAAACCATAGGTCTTTTTTTAATCTTTAATACGGAATAGTTTGGGAACACTCTAACATCGTCGAGACAGAGGAAACAGGTGAAGTGGGGTTTGAACTCTTCATCTTTCCTCATTCTTTGTGCTCCTGAATTAGCAAAGAAAAAGCTCCTCTATGTTCCTACAAATCCAAATACTTTTTTTTTTTTTTTTTGATATTTCAAGACAGGATTTCTCTGTGCTGCACTGACTGTTGAACTCTCTTTGCAGACCAGGCTGCCCTCATACCCATAGAGATCTGTCTGTCTGCCTCTGCCTCCGGAGTGCCGGGATTAAAGGCAGCCACTACCACTGCTCAGCTAAATCCAAATACTCTTTACCACAGCAATGATTTTCCAAATGTGTCGCACCTATGTGTTTTGTTTACTTTTTCTTTTTCTTTTTAATTCAGAGGCTAAGGGAAAGGTTGCAGAGGTCCGTGCTGTCTGCTGTCCCCCACAGGGCAGATCTTGGAGGTCTGCCCATTGCTAAGAGCATGTTTATGAGTAGGAATCACCCCACACTTAATAGGTTTAGAAGAAGCAGGTGTGGTCGCCCATACCTGTAATCCCAGGACAGGTTGGTGTGGAAAGGAAGGGCAAGAGTCAAGGTTACCCGGAGAGTTCAAGGCTAGCCTGATCTCCAGGAGACCATGCCTGAAAAAATAGCACGGAAAACTAGGATAACCGAATTCACAAGATCTTAGCAAGTAGGAATCTTTTTCATGTGAATGACACATCCAAGTTAACAAATAATTCCATCTCTACATAGCAGACTGGGGAAAACCCTAAAGCCAGGCAGGAAGGATTGAAGGATAAAGGGCTAGCTTTCAAATGGCAGAGCAATTTGGTTTTGTGTGTTTGGTTTACCATGCAATTTTTGTCTCATTCACTGCTTAGAATACACTTTATTTTGGAGAGCAAGAGTGGCCCAGAAGCATGGATCCCCAAGCAGATAACCAGTAGATGCTAGGGTATCAGAGACAAGTTATCCAGCTGTTAAGAAGAAAGATGTGAGCAAGCTCTGTGAGGTTTCTAGAATGCATTCCAAAGAGGCTGAAGGAAAATAAAGACTGAATCAAAGCACTGGAAGTTTCTGCATAGACTCAAGAGCTGAGCCATTGCACGTCACCCTGCTTTGTGACTCTGAAATCTTTGAGGCCAGACAGAATATTAAATCCTTTGTTCTACTGTTCTAATCTAGCCAATTCTTTTTCCTTTAGTTTCCACACCCATGATTGTTGATTACCAGATTTTTAGACAATGGGTCACTGAATTAATTGCTAGCAATTAATTAAATTGGAGAGATTGAGTGATAAATACTGTTGACAGTGTTTGGGCAGATTCATTGCCAATGCACTTTTATTGAGCTGCTAGTCTGTGTGAGAGCTTAGAATGGGTGCTGTGGGAAGTAGGGGGAGCGAAAACAGCCTCTTTATTCAAGAAGTTTATGAGCAACTTAGAAAATGAAATCATTACATCAGACAATGGCAGAAAATCATGCTCTTTATTACAGTTGAGTCCTACACTGCTTCAAAAAAAGGAAGGATTGGATCCCCTTGGACTGTAGGAGAAAGTTCTAGAGTTCGGAATGTGGCTTTGGGGAGACAATACAGACATTAGAACTGGAGAAGGGTGAAGAGGAGAGATGAGTAATAGAGAAAAAGGGAGAAAAAGTCAGAATGCAGGCAGTGAACAGACAGAGGAGGCCACGGGTCTCGTCCTCACTAGAACTGAGATTCTAGGTCAGGGCTGTCTCAGTTACTGTTCTATTGCTGTGAAGGACACCATGACTGAAGCAGCTTATGAAGGAAGCACTTAATTTGAGGCTCATGGTTCCGGAGGATAGGACCATCATGGCAGGGAACATGGAAGCAGGCAGGCAAGTGTGGTGAGAGCTTGCATGTTGAGACTACAGTCTTGAGGAAGAGGGAGAGCCAACTGGAATGGTGTGGGCTTTGGAAAACTCAAAGTCCACTTGCTCAAACAGGGCCATGTCTCCTAAACCTTCCCAAATAGTTCCAATAGCTGGGGACCAAACATTCAAAATGAGCCTATGGGGGACATTCTCGTTCAAACCACCACAGGGGCATTGTGTGGGACCTTGAAGCTTTTGTTTTATAAGAAAGAAGAGACAATAGTGAAATTTTAAAGCAAGAGTAAGGGATGATCAAAAGGTATTTACACAATGCCAATAGCAGTAAAGTGAGTGACAGAGCCATTAGGATGCTCCAAAAGAAGCTGGACAGATATATTAGGATGCTCCAATAGATGCTGGATAGATCCATTAGGATGCTCCAGTAGAAGCTGGATAGATCCATTAGGATGTTCCAGTAGAAGCTGGACAGATCTGTTAGGATGCTCCAATAGATGCTGGATAGATAGATTCATTAGGATGCTCCAAAAGAAGCTGGACAGATATATTAGGATGCTCCAATAGAAGCTGGACAGATCCATTAGGATGCTCCAATAGAAGCTGGACAGATCCATTAGGGTGCTCCAATAGAAGCTGGACAGATCTGTTAGGATGCTCCAATAGATGCTGGATAGATAGATTCATTAGGATGCTCCAATAGGTACTTGGGGCCATGGCAGTCAGGGCTGAATCCAAGAGGGATCAATAAATGGGAATCTAGAATTAAAGAGATCACAAAGGAAGACTTACAAAGATTTCATAACTGGTGGATTATAAGCTGAGAGGAAGATCGTCTCAAGGCACCCAGCCTGGGTTCAGTGGCAGTGTTGGTGTCAGAGATGGAAACTCCAAAGGTGAATAGGCTAAAGATGATCAGTCTAGTGCCAAGAGGTAGAATGTGAGGTGATCACAGAACAGTAAAAACATTCATCGCAAAGAAATCTAAATATACCTAGGCTATTCAGTTACCAGAAAAAAAAAGAAGTTTCTCTTCCTACTTTTACCTGAGTGCTAAAAACAAAATAAAACAAAACAACAACAACTAAAACCAAATCAAAACAAGAAGAGCAAGAAAAGAACTGAGAGCTGCTTAGCATAGCCAGCTTGGTACAGTGCCAGTGAGAGGCAGAAGAGTGGTTGGAGGTACGGGCTGGGAAGGGAGTCGGTGGCGATATCATAGACCACCATGCCACCGAGCAATGCTTGAGATGGCCTGCCAAAGCAGGCTCACCTCAGGGTTTTAGAGTCCCAGGGGCTGTTAGCATCTCCCCATGCTACCTCACGCTACAGATGTGGGCAGAAGGACCAGAAAAGGCACGTGGCCTCTCACTGTGCCTCCGGGAGTCGGAAGTCAAGGTGCTACTTCAATCTAGGGCTCTCCCCATCCTTGCCATTGGGAGTGGGGCACCCATACAACCTTCTGTCATTCTACTTTGTGAGATAAGGTAGACTTCTCAAAAGCAGAATACAGAAAGCATGAAAGGCAGGAAGTGACGTGGGCAGCCCTGATGGATTACGTGCTTTCAGACAAAGGAATCTCTTCCAGTGATGTTAAGAACAGGACGAATGAGTAAAATCTATGGAGGGAGTGATTTCCCTGAAGCCTGTGTGGGCAGCCCTAAGAACACAATCCAAGTGAGGGTGTTCTGAAATTTTCAGCACTCTTTGAAAAGTTATGAAGAATAGGATTTCTACCCAGCTATCTGAGAGACAAGAAATGTGTAATCCAGTGTGGGGAGGAGGGCGGAGCACTTTACCTTTAGAATCAAGGTCTCGCTGTGTAGTCCAGACTGGTTGAATTCCTGGATTTAGGTAATCCAACAGGTGTGTGCCACTGTGCCTAGCTATCTTACTGTTTTATTAATTTATCTGTATTCCAAATAAGGAACCTTTCTAATGCTTCAGTTCCTCATGTTGTGATGACCCCAACCATAAAATTATTTTCGTTGCTACTTCATATCTGTAATTTTGCTAGTTATGAATCATAATGTTGTAATGTTAGAATATCTGTGTTTTCTTTTTTTGCTTTTTGAGACAGGGTTTCTCTGTGTAGCCCTGACTGTCCTGGAACTTGCTCTGTAGACCAGGCTGGCCTTGAACTCACAGAGACCTGCCTGTCTCTGCCTCCCAAGTGCTGGGATTAAAGGCATTGTACCACCACTGCCTGGCCAATATCTGTGTTTTCTGATGGTCTTAGGTGACCCCTGTGGAAAGGTTATTAGACTCCCAAAGAGGTCTCGCTCGACCCACAGGTTGAGAACCACGGGCCTAAGCATTAAATAGGACATTTTTCATATTTAAGTTTGTGCTGCTGGGTTCTAAAATGAGTTAGAGGATGGATCATTGACTTAGTGAGGAGAGATAACAGTTAACTGCCAAGGCTGGGTTAGGGTGGAGTTGGAGGCATTAAATCCTGTGTTTGATGCCCAGCACTACATAAAAAGAGAGGTGGATTATGCCTGTAATCCCAAAATTTAGAAATCTGGAGGCAGAAGGACTGGGAGTTCAAGGTTGTCCTCAACTGCATGGGAGAGCTTGGGCTACTTGCATGAAAATCTGCAAGACACACTTCCTAGAGGCCATGAGGCATAACTGCCCTTGGAAGGTAATAGGACTTGCGTCGGCAGAGGCTAGGGGTTTCAGGACTGAGATCCTCAGGTTGGCCTGCATGGGGCTCGAAGCTGATGATCTTGAAGGAGGAGGTCGTAGTATTAGTGACTAGAGAGTATCACTGTCCCCTTGGGGTACACTGACTGCGACCCTTGTTTTCAAAGTCGTAGATTTTCAAGACTCTGTCTATGATTTCCACCTTCTAGAGGCTGCTCACTGGGCAGCGGTGGGAAAATACGATCATACTGAAGACCGGATTTTACTCTCTTCTTCCTAGCAGTCTTAAAAGGGCCAGAGGCAGATCTGAATTGGATGTCATTTTATCTGAATGATGACAAACATTCTCCGGGGAGAGGTGGCAGTAACCTGGTTTTCCTTCTCACCTAAAATAGGCCTTGGTGACCGATGATCTATTTTATGAAGTGCACTGGCTCGGCCACCTCTGGGACCTGTGAGTCCTGCAGCTTCTCTGTTTCAGCAGATGGCGCCTTTCTTCTGATTCATCCCCACCTTCTGGGGGAATATTCACTGGAGGCCAGGGCTCTTCCTGTGCTATCTCCAGGGGACCTCAGCTGCCCTCTTTACCCACAGGCAGCCTTACCGACGTGCAGTGAATGCCATTTTCTCTTCTGTCTACGTTGATGTTTGTGGTGTAGGCCTTTAGTTCCAGCACTCAGGGGTGGGGCAGAGTCAGTCGCTGGATTTCTGTAAGTTCAAGGCCAGCCTGGTCTCCTGCTGACGTCCAGGACTGCCAGGGCTACACAGAGAAACCTTGTCTTGAAAAAATAAAAAGTCATGTTGACACATTCAAGTCTAGCAATAAATAACAAGAAGCAGAGGAACCTGGAGGTAGAATGTCCGATAAGTTATGGTATCAACCACGAGGCTCAGACGCGTCCTTTAACTCAGTCACTTCAAGGCACGCATTGGCTGTGGGGGAGAGCAGGCGCCATGCTTTTCTTGCTGCTTGCTTTTGACACACATCAGTTCAACCAAAGCACTCAATTCCAACTAAACAAAATATTAACACATCGATGGAGGACTGGAGGATCAATGATATTCCCACCTCCTGTTGTAAAGAATGTTCCACGTGTTTTGGAGTTAAAGAGTCGTCCGCTCCATTCACTTGGTCCCGGCTCTCACTGATTCCGGACGCCCCCGGGCTGCGGGCAATGGCGGCATCATAGATGGTTTGAACGTGGGTGTGTTTAGGAGTCCTGCCGCCTCTGGTTTCTTCAAGCCTGCTGCTGGGCACAGGCTTTCTGTTAGGGGAACTTCCCTCTGCTGGACAGAATAAAATCGTTTCGTTTTTCTCACCAATTATCCACTAATTTCCACCCCCCCTTTTTTTTTTATTGGAAAACAAACCCAGGATCTATACTTGACTATTGAGTGACTCCCGACTTCTGATTTTTCATTTGAATCGAGTTCAAATGAACAAATGCTGTGTTTCTTTCTCATGGTCTACTGGGTAAGAATTCAGATCACGTTTCCAGACCTTAGTTAGGGAGTGTGATGCCGGAGCTGGGCATGGAGAATGGGCACTCGCCTGATTCTTCAGTTTCTTACAGCCCAAGGAGGCAGCCAGCGTTCACTCTCCGGACTCTGCAGCAGGGCCAACTTAATTTTTTTTTTTTTTATAACACCCATAGTTAAGATCAAATCGGAAGCTGGCTTGAAGACACAGGCGTTTTCAAGATGAGGGCGCTATTTTGCCTTCATGGTGGCAGGACCCTATTTGAATTAATATTTTACTTAGTCTCACATTGCAGCCCAAGCTGGCCTGGAACTCACTATCCAAAGCTGACTTTGAACTCCTGATCCTCCTGCCTCCACTTTCCAGAGGCTAGGATTGTAAGCATGGCCTACCACACCCGGCTTGAATTCCTTTAATTGATTCTTTTTGCAGCTTGAAATCATTGCATAATTGGTGATAATTCATTTTTGGAAGTAGGCATAAAAAAATCTACATTATTATGCTAGGTAGTGGAGGCACATGCCCTTAGTCCCAGTACTTGGGAGGTAGAGTCAGGCAGATCTCTGTGAGTTCGAGGCCAGCCTGGTCTGCAGAGTGAGTTCCAGGACAGCCAAGGCTATACAAAGAGAAACCCTGTCATAAAAAACCAAAACTAAAACAAAAAAGGGCTACATTCTCTTTGAGATACCCTCATTTAAAAACTTATTTAATTTTTAAAATTTTCATATGTATGAGTGTTTTGTCTGCATGTATGACTGTGTAACATGTTTGTACCTGATGCCCACAGAAACCAGAAAAGGGTGTCCTATCTCCCAGAATTGGAGTTACAGATGTTTGTGAGCGACCACGTGGGAGCTGGGAATTGAACCCCAGTCCTCTGAAAGAGCAGCCAGCACAAACCCATCTCTCCAGCCCTCGCGATACCACTGTTTTAAACACTGTGCACCTACATATGTGTCTCCTTATATGACTTCCAGGGGTCACACTACACACCTTTGTTTTATTATGTTGACTACTGAATTATGTGAGCAGATTTATAGATGTATTATAGAGCAAATTATATCTATTGCAGTATTATATTTTTGTTTATGGTATTTTATTTAGAATATGTGAGAATTTGTGTATTTTTAGAGTAAATTTAATATCAGAATCCTAAAATGTGTTTTAATGATTTATATATTATTTGCAATAGATTAAATAACACAGTCATTGTTATTTCTAAAATTTTCCTGAGGTATAGTTTGGACTCATATCTTATCTGAGAGAATAGATAACTGACTGTCCCTCCCCTCCTCTCTTCTCGGGGTCTTACTTGTTGCCTGAACTGACCTTGAACTCAAAAATCCTCTGTCTCAGCCTCCAGAGAGTTGAGATTGCAGGCAGCTGATCTTAAATGTGGCTTGACCTTCTTTTTCGATCCCTCCCACAGACAGTTGTTCTGATTGACTTTTCTTCAGCTTTTAAAAAAACCAGTTCATAAATGTTCAGCAAACAGCCCACTTTGCTCAGCTTTTAACAATGCGTTAGCAGTATCAGGTGTAGTGGTGTGCTCTCATGAGCAAAAATCAGTAGCTACAGAGTCCACAAAGGAATCAATGCTTTTTGTTAAGTTTATTTGTTGTGCAGTGCTAAGGTTATATATACATTTTATTGTGCAGTGCTAAGGTTTTATATATACATATATATTTATTGTATAGTACTAGGGTTATATATATTTTATTGTGCAGTGCTAAGGTTTTATATATATATATTTATTGTATAGTACTAGGGTTGTATATATTTTATTGTGCAGTGCTAAGGTTTTATATATATTTATTTATTTATTGTATACTACTAGGGTTATATATATTTTATTGTGCAGTGCTAGGGTTATATATATACATACATATACATAGGGATATATATACATATACATAGGGATATATATATATATATGTATATATTTTAATGGTAGCCTGCGTAGTCCCTGTATTCCTGTGCTTCAAAGTGCTGTGACATGGAGCACTTAAACACATAGAAGACTAGAAAGCTAACCACCATGTGTGGTTGGCGCTACTTCCTGTGCAGTTAGGGCAAGCATTCAACGCTCCTAGGTGTATCTCAGTCTGTGTAAAATGAGTGGGTACACACTGTGCCCACCGGTGATCAAGTGCAATGTCCCTGACTCCACTTTGAAAGCCTGCGATGCACACACAGGGCGGTTATTGTCATCAAGCGATGCTGCTTTTAGATGATACAGGAAAGAAAACCCTAATCACAGCGCTTTCCACAATTTTTCAGGCAGTTGTCGGACATCACAAAGGTTACATGGACTTTCCCTTCTGAGCATGTTGGCAGGCTGTGTCCTGATGAGTTTCTTTAGTTTCAGGGGAAGTATTTCCTTGGCACCCTTCCCCCAACACAAAAATTCTCATTCTATTAAATTAGAAATATGCACCGAAGACCCATTCAATAAAGGACGCTGAAATGGAAATTAAATGAAGTCTGCTTTCAATTAATTTCAATTCCCTGAACTGCCCACATTTCCATTTTGGTCCCGGCAGTAATTGGAAAGTAATAAGCAAGCCTGGGTTTTTGAAACCTTCTGTGTATGTGGGGGAGAAGGGTGTGCATTCTAGGTCACTCTGGGGGAGGGCCAGGAGAGTCTCTGGTCTCCAGCCCCCTGTTAGTTTTACTATGCAATTTTTCAGTTAATTTCAGTTAATTAGTTCACGTGTTTCTGTTGCTCTATA
The DNA here is from genome assembly GCF_950005125.1 of Chionomys nivalis. Taxonomy (NCBI): domain Eukaryota; kingdom Metazoa; phylum Chordata; class Mammalia; order Rodentia; family Cricetidae; genus Chionomys; species Chionomys nivalis. The sequence continues at coordinate 125,969,740 of NC_080086.1, read as the reverse complement.
TTTACAATCTCAGAACCTTTGCTTTGGAACAGCAGAAAAAGATTGAAAAGAAAATCCTTTCCCAAAGTTACCATATCTGAATCAAACAAACACAGAGATAGGGGTGGGAGATATGGGGTGGGGACCCAGAACCCCACAGCTTCTGCTCAGCCCTCACAGAACTCAGGAAAGTCTGGCAGATCTGGAGCTCAGCTGGCAGAGTGCCATGCTTGCAGAAAAGACCTGACTTCGGTGTTCTGCACTACGTAAGCCGGACATGGTGGAGCACGACCATAACCCCAGCACTTAAGAGTTAGAGGCTGGGGGATCAGAAGTTCAAGGGCACTCCAGCTACACACGAGTTTGAGGTCATCCTAGAGAGACAGGTCAGTTATTAGGGATGCTTGTTGCACAGCCACAAGGGCCCGAGTTCAGAGCCTAGCACTCATGTAATAGCTGGATGCAGTCTCCCAATCCTGTAACCCAGTATTGTGTGGGGTGGAGACAGATCTCTGGGGCTTGGTGGCTGCCAGCCTAGTGTGAAAACGGGAGCTCCAGGTTCAAGGACAGTGGCAGAGGAGGAGGACAACGATGACATCTAATGCTTTCCTCCTGATTCTGTTTTGACATTCATACACTCACACATAGACACGTGCATCCATACACAGACATGTTTGTAATACACAGACACACAGACATACAGAGAGAGACACAGATAGGAACAGATAGGGACAGGTAGGGACAGAGATAGAGAGACTCGGACAGAGACCAATCCTGGAGATTTAAAAGATTGCAAGGTGGAAATCATTGCTTTATAGACCAGCATGGTCAAGGGACCAACAGATGCTTCCTTTCTAAAGCCTGAACAGTATTTTCTCACAGGTCTGGGGAGACCTAGATGTGTGTTTTAAAGGCTGATGGAGGTGGGTCTTGTATCTTATCTGTTGCTTTCATTGGTTAACTAATAAAGAAAACTGCTTGGCCTGATAGGACAGAAAATTAGGTAGGTGGAGTAGACAGAACAGAATGCTGGGAGAAAGAAGCCGAGTCGGGAGTCGCCATGATTCTCCCACTCCAGACAGTCGCAGGTTAAGATCTTTCCTGGTAAGCCAGCCCGTGGTGCTACACAAAATATTAGAAATGGGTTAGATCAATATGTAAGAGCTAGCCAATAAGAGGTTAGAACTAATGGACCAAGCAGTGTTCAAGAGAATACAGTTTCCGTGTAATTATTTCGGGTATAAAGCTAGCCGTGCGGGCAGCCGGGTGCCAGGAACGTAGTCCCGCCACTCTTATTACTACAGACTGGGGACATAGCTCAGAGCTAGGGCACTTGCCTCAGCCTGAACCTACATTGACTTCAATCCCTAACATCACATTAATTAATTAATTAATTCCTGGGCTCAGAGAGTAAGGGATTCTCAGTACACAATGGGCAGCTTACTACAAGAAAGATCTGTAACTTCCTGTATAGACCAGGCTGGCCCTGAACTCATAGAGATCTGCTTGTCTCTGCCTCCTGAGTGCTGGGATTAAAGAATGTGTCACCACATCCAACTTGGATAAGAGTTGGTAAAAGAACATTCCAATCTTCTCAATTAACTTAAAAATCTGATATAATCCAATGAAAACTTCTTCTTCTTCTTCTTCTTCTTCTTCTTCTTCTTCTTCTTCTTCTTCTTCTTCTTCTTCTTCTTCTTCTTCTTCTTCTTCTTCTTCTTCTTCCTCCTCTTCCTCTTCCTCTTCCTCTTCCTCTTCCTCTTCCTCTTCCTCTTCCTCTTCTTCTTCTTCTTCTTCTTCTTCTTCTTCTTCTTCTTCTTCTTCTTCTTCTCCTCCTCCTCCTCCTTCTTCTTCTCCTTTTTCTTCTTCTTTTCTTACTCCTCCTCCTCCTCTTCTTTTTTATGTCATGAGTAAAATGTTTTTGGACTTCACTTTATATGGTAAAAAGAAAGACCAAGAGAAGCAAGTCATAAAAAGGAATAATAGCTAGTTTATCTCACCAAGTAATTTTTAAAGATTTCTTTTTATTATTTTAGTCATGCATAGCTGTTATAGGTATGTGAGGGGGGAGGTGTACATGTACGGGTGGATGCTGGTGCCAGCAGAGGCCAGAGGCACCAAATTCCTGGAACTGGAATTACATATGACTGTGAGTCACCTGATGTGGGTGCTGGGCACTGACAGGCCTTCTGGAAGGGCAACCAGTGCTCTTAACCTCTGAGCCATTTCTCCAGCCTCTCACCAAATATTTTTAACACACTAAAGACGATCTATAACCTGTCATTTGGTAACAGGGGTGGATAGATAGATAGATAGACAGACAGACAGACAGATACTGTTATGCGCAAGTTACTAGTCTCCAAAAGAATTCACGAAGCCCCGTTTCTAATGCAAATTACACGAGGGTCTGTACACAGACTTAAGTTTGGGCCACCCCTTTCAGCACCCCAGCACAGTGGGTGAGAAAAGTGTGGGGATGATCCCTGGGAGGGGAGAACTCTTAAAGAAGAAACACCCTAATCAGGGGAGTTCATGTCCTGTCGTCTTGGGATTGGGTAAGGAGGGCATAGGGTAAGGCAGTTTCTGGTCAGTTTTTGGGTGTGAAGACCCTAACAAAGAGCCATTAATAACCGACAAGGTATCTTGAAGGACAGGATGCCTCCTAGGAACATCTGGACCTCGTTAAATTTCATGGCCCTGCTCCCTAGCTCCTTGATTGGCTATTTTCAGGGTATCTGTTCAAATTCTGCTACCACAGCACATTTCTGGAGCTGAGATTGGCCCCCGCTCATTATATGGCTTAAGATGAAGCCCCTTCCTTAAAATAGAGTTTGGAAAGTCAGGTCCTCACAATACATACACATACACATACATACATAGAAGAAAGAGACCACAATTTCATTTCTTTCAGTGTATATGGAAATTTAATATGTTACAAAGATTGAAATTCCAGCTCCATGAAGGGACAACATGGCTCCCTTATCCTGTGTTAGGTCTAAGCTGACATCTGGAAGACAAGGGAGTGGGACGGTCGCCTGTCCTTCACATAAAGCCAAACTCCAGGTGGTTCAATCAGTTTCAAAAACAGAAAAATTCTGAGGGGAAAATATAATCTTGGGTTCTTCAGAGAGCTTTAAAATGAATTTAAGAAACGAGCGGCAATTAAGAAAAAAAAAGCCGTGGTCTCTAATTTTAAAAATTGTTTCAATAGCAAAAGTGATCATGAAGTCAAAATAAAGACAATAAGTGGAGCTGAAGAGACGACTCATTCCCGACAGCTCACAACTGCCTACAGCTTCAACCCCAGGGGCTCTGACACCCTCCTTTGGCCTCCACAGACACATGTGTGTCTCACATTCACACAGACAGACAATCTTAAATCTTAAATCCACCAGCATGTAATCTTTGTATCTTGAGGCTTTTCTTGGGGTGCTGTGTGAAGTGGAAAACAAAGGAAAACAAGGGAATGCCTAACAATGTAGGAGTGGTCAAGGTGATTCATGCAAATCATGGACTAGCAAGCAGCCAATAAGGATACTTTCTTAGACATGAACTAGTAAGTCTAGAGATAATCTCTGTGACCCACTGAGTGAGAAAGGTAAGTACGGGGTCGGGGGAGTGTGGGAAGTGAGTCCTCAGTGGCCGCCTTGTCTCTCTCTCTCTCTCTCTCTCTCTCTCTCTCTCTCTCTCTCTCTCTCACACACACACACACACACACACACACACACACACACGTCTGGACATGACCTCGTGAGAACAGTGAAAGGCACGGAAGAATAGCAGAGATGAGTGTTAGTAGGGGCTAGGGAGGAAATGAGCAGAATAAAAACAGGGCATAAATAATAGCAATCCAATACTGAAATTAGATAGAATGCCATGCTACAAGGTAAGAGGAAACAGTAGCTAAAAAATCCTAGTTATTGACATAAAAGGTTGTCGGACAATGTAAGCAAAAATGATGACGGCTGTTCAAGCAGAAGCCTTGTACGTGTTCCCACTGTGCTTTCCAAGTGTGTTTCTAACCAAAGCACTGAGTTTTTATTAGCGGTTTTATTAAGGTTAAACCTCTGGGAATGAGGAGTCGGAGTTAGAGGGCACAAAGCCTCACGAAGCCTCCTCTGATGCCATAGAGAACCATTGGGTCAGGTGTTGGGAGGATTGCCACTCACTCCAGGTACAGATTCTTATGAAGATACTGCTTTGGCCCCATAGGCTGGTAAGAGGGGAAAATCTCCCCTACCCAGAACATGGAAATCCTGAAGGCCACAAAGCTGAAGAGCTGTTTGAATCATATGGCATCCCATGAAACAGGTGTAGGGGATGTGTCCACACGATTCCTAATAAACATGGCTAGGTCCCAGTGCCTTTGTCCCCCCCCTCCGCTCCCCCACCCGTTTGACCTCAGGTCTAAGTGGTTCAGTTTGTACCATGGATCCCTCTCTTGCTATGAGCAGTCAAGGAGCTTAGGGTAGACATCACGCCCCATGCCATCATCCAGGTACGGCTTGTAGTCTTCCACACGCATATTATACTTCTTGGCAGCTGGACCTGTTCTTTTGGGGTCCTAGGATACCACTCTGGCAGGGCAGCCTGCCTTTGGTCAAGTAAAAGATTGTCCGTGTCCTCAGTTGCACCAGGCCACAGGTTGCCCTGTGCAGTCACCAGATTCTCAAAGCTGCAACCCCAGCCACGGCTAACTTCACCCGTGTCGCCTTCAAGCTGTTTTTGTTTGTTGGGTTTTGTGTATGTGTATACTTACTTTTGCTTTTATAATTAACTAGTGAAAACGAGATTTCTAACTTCTATTGATTAGACACCTTTTTTTAAATGTCTTGAGATCAGTGGGCTCACAGATGGGCATCTGTGAGCTTTCTGACTCCAAAGCTCTGAAATACACACATTTTCCTTCCACTTAGGACGTGGAGTTTTGTTTGCCTGTTTCCAATTAGTTACAGGTCAGAAAACTAAATCCTCAGGAGTAGATTCCATAATAATTTGGCTTTACATATTTCAAGAGTAACCCTCCCCCAAAGAGCAGCAGAGTTACACCTAACAATAATTTAAAAAACTTTGTGGAGGGGGTAAAGTTGAAGCTCGGTCAGTAGAATGCTTGCCTAGCACATATAAAGCCCTGAATTCAATCCCCAGCACCAAAAACCAACCAACCAAACAAACAAACAAAAAAACAAAAAACAAAAAACAAAAAAACCCCAGACAAACCTAGCTAGGCTGGCACATTCCTGGAATTCAGCATCTAGGAGGTAGAGGCTAGAGAGAGGACCAGAACTTCAAGGTCAGCTTGGCTCCACAGTGTTTGAGGCCGGTCTGAAGCTCTTATGAAAAAAGAAAGAAAGCCTTGTTACGCTCTGTGTCATATGTCCCATCTAGCCTGAGATGTTGGAGACGAGGCGAACCTGGCACCTTCAGTCTTTGTCATGAAAAGCTCAGGAGGTGGAGGGATTCATCAAAGACAAAAAAGGGTTAAAACATTGAAGGGGAACCACAGAATGACTGAGGCCCAAGGGGTACGTTCTCCACTCATTTGGATTAGGTTGCATTCTGAACTTGCAGCTTCGTGCCCAGTGTTACAACCGGCAGCTCAGATGCTGAAAATGTGACTAGAAACAAGCTTTCTTGCTTAGTTTCTCCTTCTTAATGTCATTTTCCTAAGCAGTAACTTTCCAATAAAGTCAGTAGGTCTTAATTAATTAGTTGGATCTGAAGGAGAATGTAGCAGATTAAAAACTACTGTATTGTCAGGTGGTAGTGGCACACACCTTTAATCCCAGCACTCGGGAGGCAGGGGCAGACAGATCTCTAAGTTCAAAGCCAACCTGGTCTACATAGCAAGTTCCAGGACAGTCAGGGCTACACAGAGTACTGGGATTAAAAGCATGTACCACCACACCACACCCAGTTAAGTTTATATTTTTTAAAAATAATTTATTTTTATTTTATGTGCATTGGTGTTTTTGCCTGCCTGTATGTCTGTGTGAGGATGTCAGATTCCCTGAAACTGGAGTTGGACAGTTATGAGGTGTCATGTGGGTGCTGGGAATTGAACCTGGGTCCTCTGGAAGAGCAGCCAGTGCTCTTAACTGCTGAGTCATCTCTCCAGCCCCTAACTTTAAGTTAGAGATGTACTTGATTTAATAATTTGTTCTCCTGAAATTGTTTCGCTTTAAGCTGTGTGTGGTATTAAAAGCTAACCCATGAAGCTGGTCTAGTATCTTCATCAGTACTATCGGATATCCTTTATCTTTGATTGGCAGGTGCAGGGAAGGGGCGGTGGCCTGATCCAGGACGATGACGGTGCAGTGCTGAAGGGTGCGCTGGAGGAGAGAAGCAGCGGACACCATGGAAAAAACCAAAACAAAGCAAGGTCAGATCTCCATCTTGCTTTGGAGCTCGGGAGTCAGGAAATGGAGGAGTTGACCTATCTGGCTACTGTTTCCAAATATCTTTTTCCCATCCTCACCTTGGAGACCTTGAAAAACACAGACTTGCTGGAATGCAGAAAATGCCAAGGATGTAACGCGTGGCTTGAGTCCTTCTCTTTCCCCCTCAGTGTTGACTTTAGTACTGTCTCAGACGTGTTGACTAAATAAGGTGCATGTCTCTAATAGACATCCAGCACCTGCTAGGCTCTCCTAGGAGAACAAATGAATTCCCCTTTCCTGTTTATGAGCAGAAGCAACATCCAGAAGTTACTCTGTTATCGTTCCCAATGGAGAAAACAGCCATACAGAGCAGTCAAGCGACAGCTACGAAGTGAGGTCCTGGTCCACGTGTCTCAGTCTTGGCTCTGGCCCTTTGTTTGGATGTAGTATTAAATGGGCTAAATTGTCCCTATTCAAGTTTGTGTAAGGAGGTTTGGTAACCCCAAACCATTGGAATTTTATAGGGATAGTTTCTACCAAGTGCAAACTCTAGGCTGAGTGATACCTTAGTTAGGACTTTACCATATGGAAGCTGGCTCCTCTAAGAAGGGCTTTCTTACCAGTGTGTCTAAGGGAAACAACACACATGCATGCACCAAAGGCTTGCAGGCAGGAGTTTCATGAGAGTTGTTTGCTTCCTGCAATGTGACCTTTGTGTGATGTGACCCTACATGTAGCAGCAAAATGGTTGAGCAAGTGCCCATAATTTCATTTCCCAATAGATCGTGGCAGGGAAGTCACAGCAGGAGGTGCCTGAGAGAACCAGTCACGTCACAGCCACACAGAAGAGCAGAGAACAACACAGTGCTTGCCCTCAAAACCTGTCCTTTCTTTAAAAAAAAAGTTTTTAAAAATGTGTATGATGCTTTGCCTCCATGTATGTATGCACACCATATGTATGTATACTTGGTGCCTGCAGAGGTCAGGAGAGAACGTCATATCCCCCAGGACACATGGCTGTGAGCTATCATGTGGGTACTGGGAACCAAACCTGTGTTCTCTGTAAGGTCTGCAAGGGCTTTTAATGCCCAAGCCATCCCTCCAGCCTCTTGCACTCTCCTCTGTATACAGTCCAGGATTTCCACTCTGCTCAGGGAATGGTCCTGCCTTTTCATGTGAATTAACTTAACCAAGACAATCCCTCAAGGACATTTTCGGAGGCCAACCCTAATCTAGACAGTCCCTCACAAGTGTTTGCCTCCTCGGTGAAGAGTTGACAATTACTATCAAGTGTAACCCTGACAAAGAGCAGATGTCAGCTCAGATAAACTTCAGTCAGCCCTAAAGATATCAGGGAGACACCCCCAAGGCATCCCCTTCTAACCAGTTAATGACTGCCAATCTCTGAGTTCCCTTTTGTGTCAAGAAAGGTTTTTTTTTCTACTATGATAATTTTGTCAGGTAGGTATAGTTTGGCCATCACGGTATAAATATGAGTATCACTGGCATCACTAGTTTATTTTTTGATCCAGAATCTTCTGGTTCTTGTCATCCAGGTACAGTTAGAGGATCCTCAAATGTGTGTGTTCCCTCCCTGTGTCCAGAGACGGTAGGAAGGAAGGCACAGCGCGAGTTGTGTCGTTGAACAAAGCTCTTTCTTCCTGCAGGAGAGAATGAACACATGCCGGTGAATAACCCTTCCACCCAGATTTACCAGGTAACGACAAACGCCTCCCTGTGAATGCTGTCATTCCAATAGTGGTGACTGCCCATCACACACAGCGAGTCTTAACACTTAGGTGTGTCCACATGTATCCTGACACTTGTTCTCTTAACAAGGCCAAGGGACAGGTAGGGCAGAGGCCACTCACATTGTACCTTTGAGAGAACTGGTTGACAGGGGAAAAGTTATTCTGTTTGTAAAATACAGCAGCTGGGGGCTGGAGAGATGGCTCAGTGGTTAAGAGCACTGGCTGCTCTTCCAGAGGTCCTGAGTTCAATTCCCAGCAACCACATAGTGGCTCACAAACATTCATGATGAGGTCTGGTGCCCTCTTCTGGCCAGACATACACACAGGCAGAACACTGTATACATAATAAATAAATCAATAAATCAATCAATAAATAATAAATCTTACACCAACAAAAACCACAGCACCCATACCCCACCTCAGCTCTGCTTCTCGCCTATGCCACTGTCACTGTGGTCATCAAACCAGGCAATGGCATTGTCATCAGAGAGAACACAGGAAGAGCAACCTTTTTTTTAGCCAGGTGTGGTGGCACACACCATAAGCCCTAACACTGGGAGCTGTAAGACATGAGTTTAACTCAAAGGTAGCCTAGATTACATGATGAGACCTTGTGTGATGTTCGGGAGAACCGAGAATTAAGAGTTAAGAGCATGACATTTGTTCAAGTATGATGACAGGGGAAAAAATTAAGTTCATTTTCAGCTATGGCAATAATTAGATTCTTTACAAAGACAATCACAACAAGCATTCTAGCAGGTTGCCCCAATTCTGCAAAGAGTTTATTTGGCTTCTATCTTCCAACCAGAAATTGAATTAAATTCTGTCCTTAGCAATCATGGATGTTTACACTGCCGTAGTTTGTCTTGTAAAGGCAGTTGAGCTTTGTGCTTAACTAGACTTAACACTGTAATCTGGGATACACGAGAAAGAACTAACAGAGTTTAGCAAGCCTTGGGGGGGAAATAGGCTCTTTTTTTTTAAACATTTGTTTATTTACTTATTAGTGTATGTCTATGTGTGCATGTGTGTGGCTAGTGTGTGTCTATGTGTGTAGCATATGTGTGGCAGTCAGTTTTCCTTCTACCATGTGGGTCTCTGGGATAGAATTCAAGTTGGGTTTCAGAAGCAAATGCCTCCATCTACTGAGCCATCACACCAGTTCCTTAAGTTGGATTTTTAGGCCCTTTTAAGCAGGAAGACAGGAGTCCAGGGGAGCAGATAGTTCAGGGGAAGTATTACTTAGATTAGTGAGTTTAAATGCTGGTGAGGTCAATGCAATAGCTAGCTCCCAGGAGCATCCTGCAAGAGTTCATTGCTGTGGAGTGGACTAGAGCGAGCCAACAGCAGGAGAGTAAAGCGTTGTTCGCTGTCTTCCTCTTGGATCAGCAGTGGGAGGGCGTGGAAGAAACAGCCTCCTTTCAATTTCTTATTTGGCGAATAGTTCTGTGCAAAATCTGCTGATTAGCCTGATGGGAAATTAAACAGATGAAACAGACTTCCTTGTTTGTTTGTTTTAAATGTTCACAACCTTGAAAATACATTGACGATTGGCTCCTATGAGGCAGGCTTTTTGAAAAGGCTCAGCAGGATTGTTAACTAAAAGACTTGCACAAAGTACCCAAGGACAAACCACCGCGGAATGATGGACTATTAAGAAAGACTACTTCCGACAGGGTGGCCAGCCTGAACGGAGTCTGGGTGGGGGTAGGTCTCCAGGATGCTGAGGTGATGCTCAGTGGTCCAGGGCCTCTAGATGCTTTCCATCCTCACCTGTGCTCCTCTGGCCTGCCTATGGCCTTTGCACGAGTATACATGCCTCTTTAGAGTTAGGTATGATCTATTCTAGATATGTGGGTCACTCCCTTAATGTGGGCTAAATTTAGCTGCAGAGGGAATGGCCTCATTAGCTCAGTGTCACAAGTCCAAGTGCATCTGTTCACACTGGAGTGCTTAGAGCCTGGAAAGAGCGTTTGTTCTGCACGGTCTCTGCTGGGCCTTGGTGACCTCATCTTTGTTTTAAAAGAACACTTCCCAAGTCTGTTAATTCCAAGCAACTTTTAACCAAAAGAAGGAGGGGCCAAGAAAGAGGACAGCGGGCAGGGAGGCTGGGTAACTATAACATAATATGAGCTGCATTTAGAGGGGACAATACAACTGAAGGAAAATGTGAAGTTTCAATAATTTTCTCCACTTTTTGTAGATTCCATCCCTTGCAGATGTCATTATATTAACTTGATTTTTTTTTTAAAAGATTTTAAGCCGGACAGTTGTGGTGCAGGCAGATCTCTGAGTTTAAGGCTAGCCTGATCTACTGTGTTCCAGGACAGCCAGGATGACACAGAGAAACACTGTCTCAGAAGAAAGAAAGAAAGAAAGAAAGAAAGAAAGAAAGAAAGAAAGAAAGAAAGAAAGAAGAAAGGAAAAGAAAAAGGAAAAAGAAAAAAATTTCCAGGACAGGATATGGTGGCACAAGTCTTTAAGCTTCCAAGACAGAGGCAGGCATACTGCTGTAAGTTCAAGACCAGCTTGTTAAGCCGAGTGAGTTACAGGCTAGCCAGGGTTGTGTGGTGAGACCCTGTCTCAAAGTCTTCATTCCTGTCTCCTAACCCAGAGTGTGAAGTGTAAAGCAAGGACTTTGTGTGCATTGCTCTCGGTACTCTCAGCACAAACCACAGTGCTCGGCATGTGATACACAGTCGGTAAATAGTAACTGGACAGGGGAGTGGTGGCCTGGAAGATGCTCATGCTGCTTTAAGATGAAGGGTCTGTTCATGCTGCTTTAAGATGAAGGGTCTGTTCATGCTGCTTTAAGATGAAGGGTCCGGTGCAGTCATTCAGTCTGGTGGGAGACAGTGTTGGGAAAAGAGAGGTCTTCACTGTTCTAATCAAAAGAGACTCCAAAGTGTTTCTAAAAATGCTAAGTATGAAAAAAATCAAGCTGGATACTGCAGATAGTGGCACCGACTTTTAAATGCCTTAGAAAAGCACTTAGAAAGCCGGGGAAGGCAAAGGCTGGAGGACCAATTTCAAGGTCAGCCTGGGTCACGTGAGACCTTGTCTCAAAAGAACTGACAATCTAGGAAGGAGTGCAGGCCGCAGACCTGAGGTTCTGTCTCAAAACCAAAACACACAGAAGAAGCAAAAGATGAGGAGCAGAAAAGAAAACCTCTGTAATATGATCTTGGCCTACAATTATCTTCATTAATATACTATAACACAGACGGAAATATGGATGTTAAGGGCATGTTGAAGAAATGAGAGCTAGGTTCATTCTCATTTTTTTAAAAAAGTTTTATTTATTAATTATGTATACAGCGTTCTGTCTGCATATATCCCTGCACACCAGAAGAGGGCACCAGATCTCATTACAGATGGTTGTGAGCCACCATGTGGTTGCTGGGAATTGAACTCAGGACTTCTAGAAGAACAGTCAGTGCTCTTAATCTCTGAGCCATCTCTCCAGCCCCTCATTCTCATTTTTAAAAATTGCCCATTTTCCTCTGGAACGGATATGTCAGTGGCAGAGGGACAGAGACACACAGCTTTGACCATCTCCCTCAGACACCTGAAAAGTTCTTTTCAGGGACTTCTTCAGGCAAAACTGGATCCTGGGCCACACGTTGGAAAAGAATTCCAGGAAAAGGCAGTGTGGAGCGGAGCTGGAGTCCAGTGAAAGAGACCAGAATACAGATTTCGAGGTCAAGGCTAAGGGAGAGGTGCTCGGGAAGAAAGCACGGCTGTGGGGCACCAGCCTGCATGGAGACGCCGCTTGCCAGGGCGGGGCTGTGGGGTCAGAAATGTAAGTGAAGAGTGTGGAGACGTGAAAATAATAAAACAGAAAACAGAGAATAGTGCCGGGAGGCTGTCCAGTGGGTACTGAAATCACCCTTGTTTATTTCCAATTGCTTAAAATGCCCCTGACCCCAAAAGGTAGGAGTAAGATAAAAAGCTGCATTAACATGATACAAGGAAATGAACATACCAGTTGAAGATTGTGGGCTACATTCTTTTATTTTTTTATTTTTTTATTTTTGGTTTTTAGAGACAGGGTTTCTCTGTAGCTTTGGAGCCTGTCCTGGAACTAGCTTTTGTAGTCCAGACTGCCCTTGAACTCACAGAGATCTTCTGCCTCCTGAGTGCTGGGATTAAAGGTGTGTGCCACTACTGCCCGGCTTAGTTTGTGTTTTAAACACAGCATCTTTTTCTTTTCTTTTTCAAGACAGAGTTTCTCTGTGTAGCCCTAGTTGTCCTGGAACTCACTTTATAGACAGGCTGGCCTTGAACTCAGAGATCTGCCTGCCTCTGCATATTGGGATTAAAGATGTGAGCCACAACGGCTGGCTAAGAACAGCATCTTTGAAGATCAGTAAAGAGACCTAAAACGGGAAGATGGAGGTTGACAGAAAAACAAAACAAAACAAACAGGCTTCTTTGGCAACTGGTTAAAGGCAAAGCCAAAACAATTACTTTGGCATCTTTGACATCATGTCGGACCCCAAAACATTTGGGGTCTTGCTCATAATCATCAGGGATTTTAGGAATTTCGCAAGACTGGCGGAAGCTTCCCAAATCTTGACATTTATGGTTCACAAAGTACCCAAGACACAGCAAAGCCCTTGAGTCTGCCTCACAGTAGCTCCCGACCTTGGTAATATGTTGGGGAGAAATGGGAAGGCTGTGTAAAACACACGTTAGAATTCCTGAAAATTTAGTTTGAGGCCCAAGAGATGTTTGATGGAAAAAAGGAAGACATCTACTAGAACCATCTTATGAAGAATTAAGGAACCGAGAAAGGAAGGAAGGAAAAAAGGAAGGAAGGAAAATGAGAAATGGAACTTAAGAGCATGAAGTAGGAAGGATTCGGATTTTTTCCCCCATATCTAAGCCTGAGATGTTCTCTGTGGAACCCAAGGCTTTGAAGTTCATGTCTCCCCTGAACCCGCCTCCAGTGCGAGCTTGCCTCCAGCAGCAGGATGGAGGGATCGCAACTTCCCTAGATCAGCCTCATGAAAATAATCAACAAGATGAAGGGCATATTCAGTTCACTGGAGAACAAGGTAGTCTCGGTTTTAATCTTTGGGGTGGACCATGGGCTGTCAGATCAGAGAGCTAAAGAGAGCGCCATGTTAAGATGGCGTCATTCAAGTGTCTTATTCACAAGACCCAGCTGGTACGCAAGGGCAGTCTGCCTGAGCTGAGGATGACTTGAAGAGCCCAGGCATCTCGCTTGTGACTGTTCATCTCAGGCCGTGGCTGTGCTCACACGGCTTCCCCTCTCTGGATAGTCTGGGTTGAGAACATGCTTATACTCAGTAAGGCTACTTCAGTCCAGCCTGTGGGGAGAAAATGTGCTCAGAGTCCAGAACAGTTATGGAATTCCCAGAATCCCAAACGGTCATCAGAGAATGGGTTTGATTTTTAACTTTTAACCAGAGCTGAAGTTCTGCAGCTGAGGAAAGGTCCTTTCGATTTGTCTGTTGACTCTGCTCTTGTCATTTGGCTGGTGGGAAAAACTGTCTGTCTACCTGGGCAGCAGTGACAATGACACCCATCTCCACCGGACGGTCCTTCCTTTCAGTACCCTTCTTTCCCCACCCAAGGCAGGACTAGGGCCATCTCAGGGCACTCTAGTGAACACCAGATGGCCGTCTTCCAATTTTAAAACCTGCACAGTTTTTGCTTTGATGTCACAAAGATTATTCTAACTAAAAATTGCTTAGAATTTTTAGTGAAGTGGCTCAATGGGTAAAGGTGCTTGCTGCCCAAGCCTGCAGATTTGAATTTGATATCTCTAACCCATGTAAAGGTAGACGGGAGAACCGGCTCTTCAGCATGGCTGTCTGATTTCCACATGTAAGCATGTACTCTCCACACATCACGTGTGCACACACAGTAATCATAACTAATGAAAACAACTGGAATGGAAAGTAGATCAATGGGGTATCCCCCGGTCTCCAAGTCCAGCTGCTTCACAGGCTCTACTGATTCTCCTCAGAACAATCGCTCTTGGTTCCTCCTATTTCTCGTTATTCCCAGTCCTAGAAGAAGCCACTGTGAAAACAACAGAACCCAAACATCTGTATTTAAGGGATGAGGTATAGGACACTAAGCCATAGCGGAGGGTAGCCGAGCAGGTTGGAACCATTAGGATGAACTGGTTTTGGAAACGTCTAGAAGTATACACATGTGGAGACATACGTGTGAATTGCCACGGCACCTGCGCTACACCTTACTTGGTAGATATTTTAAAATACTCCTATTTTTAAATTACGTGTATATGTTCATGCCTGTGTGTGGGTTTGTGTGCACGAGCACAGTGCCAGGGCAGTCCAGAAGAGGGCAGCCTCACTGTGCTCAGCCAGGGCAGCAGTGCACTTTACCGCTGAGCCGTCTCTCCAGACATGATATTTTGAAGGGTAGAATAAGCCTTCTGAGTATTTCTGTTTTGAAGAGAGGTGTGGGTCTAAGAGTTCGATGCCCAATCGGATCATAAAAATCAAGACAGCAGTGTTACCTTACTACTATCTTGATTCAGGGTCTGTTGAAATGCCTTTTACCTCCGCTCAGTAAATAAAACATCTTTAGAAGCGCTCCATTTCTCCACAGTTCTGTTTGAGTTTGACTTTTTGATTTCCAACCAAATGAATCAGAAATGCGGAGCACCTCTGTACTAAGCGTGTGTGGGGGAGGCCGCTTAACTACACTTGCTCACTTCATACTCATGACAGCCCCGTGTAGTAGCTGTCATCGGTACAATTACCGACGAGTAAACTACTACCCAGAGGCTAGCCCGTCTGCCTATGTTCTTCATCTTGTGGGAGAAAGCTAGGACTTGCACCCTACCTGACTGCAGAATTGATTGATCTCTCTCCTGGCATTTAACCAGCAGGTGTGTAGCATGCGCTCCCCCATGCTCTGATCTGACTACTGAAGACAACTCATATCAGAGCCAACAAACACATGATCAGAACCAACTGTTAAAAATGTCACAACTCCAGAAAAAAAAAACTTTGTCTTTTCAAAGAAATTCTTACTATTATTTATTACATTCTCTCTCTCTCTCTCTCTCTCTCTCTCTCTCTCTCTCTCTCTCCCTCTCTTGTTTTTGAGACAGGGTTTCTCTGTGTAGCTTTGGAGTCTGTCCTGGGAACTAGCTCTTGTAGACCAGGCTGACCTCTAACTCATAGAGATCCTCCTGTCTCTGCCTCCTGAGTGCTGGGATTAAAGGTATGCACCACCACTGTCTGGCTTATTATTCTTATTTTTAAAAAGACTTTATTTTTTGTTATTTTTGTTGTTTGTGTGTATGTGTATCTGTGTGATTGTATGTATACACATGTGTGTAACTGCCGTTGAATCAGAAGGATGTCGGATCCCCTGGAGTTGGACTTACAGATGGTTGTGAGCTGCCTGACACGGGTGCTGGGAACTGGAGTCGGGTCCTCTAGTGCTCCTAAGCACTGAGCCAGCCATTTGACCCCTGGCTCACTTTTTCACATCTTTTGGGAAAAATAACTGAATTTCTTTATGTTGTGGGGATAATCAGAGGGACCGTGGCATGTGATTTCTCTTCAGAGTCTTATGCTCCGGGGATAATCAGAGAGGCCATGGCATGCCATTTCTCTCATAGAATCTAGGTGCTGAATCATATGTTTTTTCCAAGTAGGTCTCATTGCTTCTCTTTTTTTCTTTTCGAGACAGGCTTTCGCTGTGTAGCCCTGGCTCTCCTGGAACTCATTCTGTAGACCAAGTTGGCCTCAAATTCGGAGATCCACCTGCCTCTGCCTCTCTGGGATTAATGGTGCGTGCCCCACCACCCAGTTTAAGCGAGCCTCATTCTTACACACCGGGCTCTTAAGTAGTGGCCGTGTTCATGAGAACCCGTGGGCCAACTGCTCGCTTTGCTGTCACCTTCTCCCTGGACAAACAGGGGTGGAGTCACATGAAAGATTCCAGAGCTGGGTAAAGGAAGCATGTGAGTTTCTCAAGAGCTTATTTCCTCAAGGAAAGGAAAAGGCCAAGGGGTAAACGGTGCCATTTGTAATAATTCACAGCAAGCCAAGGTCACTCTTCCGCAACTCTTCAGTTGCAGGCCCTGGCCTCGGAACTGAAAACTGGCTTCACAGAAGCGATGCAGGAACTGACGCGCATCCAGCATGGAGAATATGCTTTGGAAGAGAAGGTCAAGAGCTGCCGATGTTCCATGGAAGAGAAAGTCACCGAGATGAAGAATTCATTAAACTACTTCAAGGTGGGAGCCTCTTTATTTCCCAGCTAAAAGCATGTCGGGCCTAGTACCACATGCTGAAAATTTGCCCTTTCTAATAGCAGCAGCCCAGGGTAAGACCTTGCCCTCTGAGCCAATTGTCAGTCATCATGGAACGATATCTATCTCACGGTTTCCGGTTTCTGAGCTCTGTGTTAAAATTAGAGGCCACAATGAAAGCAAACGTCATCCCTTATTCCCCATTCACTCCAAAGTATGCGCTAGGCAAAGGCTTATGGGATACTGATGTATGCTTTCTTACCCTGTTGTCTTAGGGTTTCTTTAGCTGTGCAGAGACACCATGACCATGGTAACTCTTATAAAGGAAAAATATTTAATTAGGGCTTGCTTCCAGTTTCAGAGGTTTAGTGCATGCAAGCAGACAAGGTGCTGGAGGAGGAGCTGAGAGTGGAGAAGGCAGGGACTGAGCACATCTGAGGCCTCAAAGCTGCCCCCCCCCCACAGTGACACACTTCCTGCAACAAAGTCACATCTCCTGATAGTACCACTCACTCCCTATGAGCTTCTGGGGGCCAATTCCACTCAAATGACTGTTTCTTACATCGTAGGAAGAGCTGAGCAACGCAATGTCAATGATTCAGGCCATCACTTCCAAACAAGAAGAAATGCAGCAGAAAATTGAACAGCTTCAACAGGAAAAACGAAGAGAATCGCGAAAGGTTAAAGCCAAGTGAGTAGCTAGGGAATATTTACTCCAGGCAAATCCAATAGCAATGGCTCTTGCACAGAGGCCCTGAGAAAGCTTCCAGTTGTTAGTATGTGAGGACTAGGCTCCTGCACAGTGTAGAGCAGCTCATGCCGGAAGAGATGCAGCCATACAAGCTGGCTAATACTGAGGCTGGAGCGACAGTCCAGTGGTCTGGCTGCTCTCGCAGAGGACCAGAGTTTTAAGTTCCAAGCACCACATCAGGTATCTCCCAAACGTCTGTAACTCTAATTCTTTTTCTGATCTCTGCAGGCAAATGGGTATGTACACACACACACACACACACACACATGCACGCACATATGCATGCACACACAGAATATGCACACTTGTGGTGCATCCAGAAGACATTTTGAACACCAGAGCTTGACTCTCCAGAACCCACATAACGTTATGCGGAGGTGCAGACTAGCTAGTGAGACTAGTCATATGGGTGAGGTTTGAGTTTGATGGAAAGACCCTGCCTCCATGAAACAAGGTGGAGGGTGATGGAGGACAATTCACAACTCCACATGCATGAACGCACACCTACATATAATGTGCTCACATGCATGCACACACACATACATACACACACATCTGTGTGCCCTTGTGCACAAAAGGAAAAAATGTTACTGTTTTCTGGTACTTGGAGTTGAGTTATTAAGTGAGTGAGTCATCCCAAGCAAATACCCAACACTGCCGAGTTTCCAGACCGTGCTGAGAGCAAGGCATGGATGGTGACCATGCCTTTAACCCTAGCAGTCAGCAGATGTGGGAGAATCTACATAGCAAGGGCCACACAGCAAGCCCCAGGCTAACCAGGGTAACAGTGAGACCCAAGTGTCAAAAATGAACATCAAAACAAAATCAAAGATCCTGGTGATAGGGAAGTCAGTAATAGAAAAATAAGAATTAAAACATTTCAGTTAGAAGTAATTTATACATACTGAAGTTGATGAATTAAGTTGAACCATATGAACTGACTTCAACCATTTATAATTTATAAAAAATATTTATATGGTTCAACCTGTGTGTGTCTTGGCAACACATTAAAAAACTTCATTCTCTGGCTTTATTCTGAATTGAGCCTCCCGGGTATTAATCTACCGGGTATTAAGAACCAAAGCAACCTTTCTGTTTTCTCTTTTGCTAGGAAAACTCAAAAGGAAGAGCATGGCGCACAGGCCGGACCTGCATCTGCGCCTGCGCAAGCGCAAGGGAGCCCCTTCCGCTCCATCAATGTCCCCGAGTCGGGTCATCCCAGTGAAGACTTCAGCAACATTTTGCCTTCTCAGACCTATGAAAAAGGTACAGCTCACAAACCATGGGGAATTAACCATCCTTCTTTCTCCTTGATTCCTAGGAGTCGTGCCTTGCATCTCCACTAGGAGATAATAAAATGCTTCCATACTGCTCAGAACTTTCCTGGTATCTAGAACTGGAAGATGACCACTGGTTCCTGAGAGACTGCCCATTTTTAAATGTTTCGTGGAAAATACTAAGTTGACTTCTTCTAAGTGTTTAGCTTAAAAATAATTTAGTGCCATCAATACAATACCAACCATGAAAGAACTAGATATTTTTTAAAAGTCACTCTAAAAAGTCACTTGCTGGTGGTATAACTCGGTACCCATGTTTCTCTGGGAAGCCAGGCTGGTGCTGTGTACAGACTAAAGCAGTCACCAGCCACTTCCTGACCGAACCTATGTGAGAAATTCGTCACAAGATGGCATGCTGACGGTACCAAAGGAGTTGGCTTTTCAGGGGCTCTGTGATCCTGGGCCTGTGCTCAAATCAGGAAAGGTAAACAAAACAAGACAAAATTTACTACATCATCATTATATTCTCAAAAGTGTCCAACAAAGCACCTACATCTAGAAAAATGACAATTCCACACATTACCATGGTCCGAGTCCTCTGCTTCTTGTTTTGGTCTTACGTAAAAAGTCCTCCAAAGGTAGGCTTAGTGATTTTTTCAATCAAGTGTAAACGCCTCAACAGTAGGGTTGATGATTTTTCATCCTTGCAGCCCAAGAAGAACCTGTTTTACCGATTCATAGACAGTAAGCGTGTTATGAATAACTGAACCTGACACCCGAAGACAAGTGTCTTTCACTTGGTGAACCGAGTACAGGGTTGCTTGGTTACTGGCCTTTTGCTG
This sequence comes from Chionomys nivalis, assembly GCF_950005125.1. Taxonomy (NCBI): domain Eukaryota; kingdom Metazoa; phylum Chordata; class Mammalia; order Rodentia; family Cricetidae; genus Chionomys; species Chionomys nivalis. The sequence continues at coordinate 125,950,491 of NC_080086.1, read as the reverse complement.
GTACATATGAGTGCTTCTTTTAGTCGTCAGTGAGTGCAGCCTGGGGAATGGCTGCTCCATCCCTTTGGGAGAAACTTCCACAGGTGGTCCTGTGTTCTTGGCTCTGTGGTGAGAAGAGCAAGCAAGACCTTGCAGGTGGAGAGCCAAAGATGGACTCAGAGGAGAGGTCAGACCCGTTCGAGGTCTGGGGCAGCTGTGTGCATTCCCAAGAGAGAATCTTAAAAAGTAGATTTGCAAAGCAAATTTCTGCATCTCTGTACGGTGTGTGACTGCCCTCTTGGGATTTTTTCCTCAGGTTTTCCACCGAAAACAGGTAATCCAGGTGACTGCATTACCCAGTGCATTTATTTATTTAAAAATTTTTATTTGTTATTATTAGTTTGTATGACTGCAGGTGAATGTGGGTCTCAGCATGGGTTTGGAAGTTAGTGGACAACTTTTGGCTCTCTTCCCACCATGAATTTCAGATCAAATTCAAGTCATCGGGCTGGTATGATAAGAACTTTCTCACAGGCTGGATTGAAGTGATCTGCACACTGGCAGCCTCTCCTTCCGGCCTCCTGATAGGGACATCTCATAGCTTGTTCTCCCCCATTGATGACTAAAGGATCAAACTCTCAGAAAATGTTGGTTTATCCTTTTTTTTCTTTTAAATGATACAATGGTGTGACTGCTGTCTGTTATTCCCAAATTTTGTAGCTTCAAGGAGCAACCATTCATTGCCTCAGTTTCTCTGAGCCAGGAATCTGGTCACAGTTGATCTGGGTACCACTCACTTGGGGTCTGCCATGACATAGGTTGCCATCAAAGTGCTGGCCACAGCTGTTGTCATTTGAGGGTTGTATTTCTAGAAAACATCTTCTTCTAGATGTACCCACATGGTGGCATAGTCCCTGTGACATGGGTATCTGCCACATGACACCTGGCTCACCCCAGGGTGTTGGTCTAACAGGATGTTCAAGACAAAACTATAGCTTTTTATAACCTAGTTTTAGAGGACGCAGCTCAGCCTTCCTGCCATAGTCTATTCATCAGAAGATAATCATTAAATCCAGCACCACTCACAGGCAGGAATCCCAGGAAGGGGATGTCTAGGGGTAAGGACAACCAGGGAGCCATCTTAGACACTATTTGCCACAAATGGACCCTTCTTCTTTTCTTTCCTTTTTAAAAGAATATTTATTTTTAGTTATTTTAAATTCTCTCTCTCTCTCTCTCTCTCTCTCTCTCTCTCTCTCTCTCTCTCCTCTCTCCCTCTCTCTCTCTCTGTGTGTAAGAGCAGCAGAGACATCAGATCTCCCTGGGTCTGGAGTTAGAGGCTGTTATAAAACACCCAGTGTGGGCGCTGGGAAACAAACTGAGGTCCTCTGCAAGAGTAGTAGGTGGTCTTAACCCCAGAGCCATCTCTCCAGCCCTTCCCTTCCTTTGAAAAGATCCCTTCTTTCTGTGTGTATTCTGATGGGACGCTTCATTCATGTACCTTAGAATTCAAAAGTCTGAGATGTCCTCTAAAATGAGATGATGCTCTTTTGTCAGGTTTATTTATTTTATGTGGGTGAATGGAGGTTTTGCCGACATATATGTACGTGCACCATGTGTGCCTGGTGCACCTGGGCGTATGAAGCAGGAGATGGCTACCCTGGAACTGGAGTTATGGGGGATTGTGCACCACCGTATGGGTGCTGAGAATTGAACCCTTTCTTCTGCAAAAGCAACAGGGCTCCTAACTCCTGAGCCATCTCTCCAGACCCTGAAAATATCATTTTATGGAACTAAGTAAGCCCCTTGGAATCTTCTAGCCCGAGAAGGCTTCAAGAAGATTTTTAAAATGCAATTATTTCTGCCCCATCCCTACTTCTTCAGAATCTCTGAGACCTAACCTAGGTCTCAGGCTGTGCATATTAGGTATGGTCCTAATATAATTAGGTACACCCAGTTATATCCCCAGGCCTAGAAGTTGACTTTTTTGAATGATGTGGTTCCACCATCCATTTCTTCTTTCTTATGTCCTACGTATTCAACCTTCCCAGTATTGGCACCTACCCTTGCAACTCCACTAAAGCTCTTTCCTTACCTGTTCTTGCCACACAGACTTTTTAAGATAAAGGTATAAAGATCCCATTTATCTATTTATTGAGGTGAGTATGTGGAAGTCAGATGGCAACTGTGTGAGGATCAGTTCCCTCTTTTCTGGGGCTAGAACTCAGGCTATCAGGCTCTTTTCCCACTGAACCATCCTCCAGCCCTCCTTCCCTTCCCCATCAGCGTCCGATCCCTTTGATGCCTGCTTTCTCAAAATGTTTTCTTCTCTTGGTTGACACCATGCTTCTTTGACTTTCCTTCTATTTTCTGCCTACTTGTAAATTTACCTTTTTGGTTTCTTACTGTTATCAGATTCAAAGTCTAAATTTTTTTCTTTTTTTCCTTTGGTTCTTGAGACAGAGTTTCTCTGTGTAACCCTCCCTGACTGTCTGGAACTTGCTCTGTAGACCAGGCTGGCCTTGAACTCATAAAAATCCACCTGCCTCAGCCTCCTGAGTTCTGGGATTAAAGAGTGCACCGCCACTTCTTCACAGTTTCCAAGGCCATGCATGTATTAACTCTCTCTCTCTCTCTGCTTTTCTATTCTCTTCTCTTTGGTTGTCCCTATTTCTACCCCTGTAGTCTTTTTTTTCTTCTAGACAACATTTCTTTGTAGCTTTGGAGCCTGTTCTGGAACTAGCTCTTATAGACTAGGCTGGCCTCAAACTCACAGAGATCCACCTGCTTTTGCCTCCCAAGTTCTGGGATTAAAGTTGTGTGTCCCATCACCTGGCTAAAAGCAATTTCTTTACTCCTATAGTCTTTAGGCCTTGCTCCCAACTTGCTCTGTGGCCTCTGGGCCTTCACATTAGATCATCCCTCTCCTTGTGTTCTTCTGTCTCTTCTTTGCTAGTTCATCCACATCAAGCTACTTCTTGCCTCAGTGGTCCAATCAGATGCAAATATTGATGAAGCAGGGAAGGGTCTCATTTCAGTGTGGCCCTGAAGGTGGGTTATCATCCGAAGCCTTGCTTTCTTAGAACCAGCAAATAGCTCTAGAACAATATGGAGAAAGAAGACAAGAGGATGGGTTGGGGGATCATGTGTAGTCAAGCAGTCTTGGTCAAATTGTAGTCTGGCTCTGAGGGTCTTGCTGGAACTAAAGAGATGATGGTTTGCATGGCTTCTTGTTTCTGGAACTTTCAATAAGCTGAGAAGTGAAGTGACCCAGAGAAAGAAAGGCTAGAGAAGAAAACAGAGTTAGTTGGGGTACTCACTAGACACCCCGTCAGGTTTACAGCAGTGATGGGGACTTTTAGGGGCCACTCCAGTGGTCCTGAATGGGATGTTGTTAAAGCTGGCGGTTGATTTTCTGTTGATGTTGATGTACCTATAAGTATAGAAAATGTCCGACTCTATCTTGGTGCCCTATACCTTAAAGGCAGACAAGCAGAGCCAGGTAGGTAAATTTTGGACTAAACAACCGTGTATAGTGAATTTCAAACATGAATTCTGTAGATGATCTCATGTCCGTGTGCAAAGCTGGATGAGAATCTGACTTGGGTTTAAGGCAACAGCAGGCAGATGCAGCGTGAAGGCAGAGAAGCCAGGCTGCCACTCTTCCCGTTCACCCATTAGACACCGGTGGATCCGAGTGGAGAGTCAGCCCTCTTAGCAGAGGCAGCCTCTGTGACCCTGTTGCCATCCTTATGGGAGCATGGCTAGCAAACTCAAAAGAATAACAAGACCAGTGGTCTCAGGCAGTGTGGATGGGGTTGGGGTAGGGGAAGCAATTCAAAAGCAAGTAGCAAGTGAAGGTACAGAGAAATGCCCTGGGACTGTGTGCTCATAGAGCAATTTGGGCTTTTACACCGAAATGGAAGCTGTTGGAAAGGTAGGCAGAGAAAAGAGCATCGGGCATCTTTCTGCTCTTCTCACCACCATCATCAGCACCACTGCCATCCATATCACAGTTAAACAGTAAGTTGCTCTTAAAGTATGCTGGGTACTACTTGAAGAACTTAGTGTTTAGCCTATTGGATTCTTACGGTAGTTGCTTGAAGTAGGCATCACTTGTTGGCATCTTTAAGAGCTGAGTAACTAGTATGGCTCCACTCTACTGCATCTCCCCCTGCTCCCTTGCTGGCGTCACTCATGAAACTATAAAATCTATGAGTCTTTTTCCTGTTTAATCCATGTTGGTAGAAAGGACGCTGAATAAAGTTTTCCTTTTCTCTGCAGCCCAAGAGTCCAGGTCTGTTCATGTAGGGGATGGCAATGTGAAGGGAATGATGGGCCCTGGTAAGTGCATCTTGTTGGTTTAAGTTTGTATTACTATATGCATGTGTAAAGTGTATATACGCATGCTCCTGCACAGACGTGGAGGTCAGAGGACAACTCTGTGGAGCCCGTTCTCTCCCTCCACCTTTATGGTTTCTAGGAATAGAACTCAGGCTGTTGGGCTTACAAGGCAAGTCCTTTCCCTGCAGAGTCAAGAGCTGGTCCAGGCACCTTTCCTGCTCTACTGGCCCATCCTGAGCCTTGCAGGAAAGGACTCAGACATGTTAATCAGTTTCTTGACTGTGACAAATACCTGAGAAAAAACACTTCAGGGAGGAGACGTTTTCTTGAGCTCCTGATTCCAAAGGTTTCAATCCAAGGTCAGCTTGCCTTGTCTCTGCAGACTTTGGATGAGCAGAATAGCATGATGGGAAGGCTATGGCTTAAGATGCTGCTTCCTTCGTGGCACCCAGGAAGCAGAGGAAATAATGGGAAGGAATGGGGGACAAGCTACAAACTCACAGAGATCTGCCTGCCTCTGCTTCCTGAGTGCTGGGATTAAAGACGTGTGACCCCCACCACCTGGCTACTTTCTTTTTCAAAAAAAGAAAGTTCTTGGGGCTGGAGAGATGACTTAGAGGTTAAGAGCATTGGCTGCTCTTCCAGAAGTCCTGAGTTCAATTCCCTGTAACCACATGGAGGCTCACAACCATCTATAATGAGATCTGGTGCCCTCTTCTGGTGTGTAGGCATATATGCAGGAAGAACACTGTATACATAATAAATAAAATAGTTTTTTAAAAGCAAATTCTTTATAGCAAGCATTGTTTTTTAGGGGTGACCCCAACAAATCCAGAAGCCGATGAAAACCTTAAGCCTTCTCTCTCAGCTGAGATCCAGTCCAAGGGCCATCACACGCCTGGCCTGTGGAGACAGCCTAAGGATGGCAAAGAATGGGGCGAGGAGTATGTCACAAAAGATCACCCCGATAAACTCAAAGAGGCTGGCCAGGGCAGACACAGTTCCCTGGAAAATGTCTTATGTGAAACCTCTCTAGCTGGTAAGTTCTGAGGGGGGATGTGGGGGGGAATACAAGAGAATAAGATGCGTGAGGGCTTGGAACAGAGGGCTGGAGCCCAGGTAGTATTATGGATGGAGGGAACACGTGACACCAACTTGTATCTTCTCAGGACGAAGCCCCTAGTGCCTACAGAGTTGACCCAGCAGAGGTCACATACCCTGGTGGGACCTCCACCTTGACTCTAGGCTTACGACACTCTGCATGGTAGTGCTTTGGAAAAAAGAGAAAAATGCCGAGGTTCTTGGAGAATATCTATTTAGTCAGCGATATTGAATTTTCCATATGCCAATCATTTATTAACAGTCTGCCGCCAAAATGTCGAACACTGCAACAAGCTTTTGTTTTCCTTCCTCCCCCTTCTCTCTCCTTCCTTTCCTTCATATAGTAAATGAGTACTAGCAATAGCATTCTCCACTTTGGGGGGAATAATTTTTCTTAATATTATTTTAATCAAATACGTGAAAGTTAAAAAGCTTTTAAATTATTATTAACAAGAAACAACACAGCCACTTTGAATTCCTTTTTTTTTTTTTGGTTTTTAGAGACAGGGTTTCTCTGTAGCTTTGGCCCGTCCCGGAACTAGCTCTTGTAGACCAGGCTGGCCTCGAACTCCCAGAGATCCGCCTGCCTCTGCCTCCCGAGTGCAGGGATTAAAGGCGTGCGCCACCACCGCCCGGCTTTGAATTCTTTTTGATAGTTTCTCTTGGTACTTGTGTCTTAATGCTTCGTTGTTGCTGTTGCTGCGTAGAACACCACGACCAAGGCAAAGAAATCATTTAGTTTGACTTCCAGTTTCAGAAGGTTAGAGGTCATGATGGAGGAGCAACAGCGAGGCTGAGAGCTCACATTCTGACCCACAGCCGGGAGTCAGAGAGAGGGATCACTGGGAATCACATAAGGCCTCTGAAATATCAAAGCCTGCCCCCAGTAACACACTTCCTCCACACCTCCAATTCTTCCCAAACAGTTCTACCAACTGTAGGCCAAGTATTCAAATATACGAGCCAATGGGGGCCATTCTCATTCAAACCACCACAACTTGATTCATATTTTATGCTATTTTGTAAACAATACTTTGTTGAAAGTTAATAATTTACATAGACCAAAATTCATGGATCCACATTTAAACTTAAAATTTGTAGCATGTATGTGTATATATGGTGAATATGTACAGGTATGCATTACAGTGATGTGTGCTATTGTGTGAGTATGGAGATTGTGTGGTAAGTGCTCTAACCACCGAGCAATCTTTTTTTTAAAATTTATTTATTTATTATGTATACAATATTCTGTCTGTGTATACGCCTGAAGGCCAGAAGAGGGCACCAGACCTCATTCCAGATGTGAGCCACCATGTGGTTGCTGGGAATTGAACTCAGGACCTTTGGAAGAGCAGGCAATGCTCTTAACCACTGAGCCATCTCTCCAGCCCACCACCGAGCAATCTTGTGGGCCTCAGCTTATGACTTTAAAGAAATATTTTATTGCTTCTTTGAGAGTTTATTTTGGTCATATTTACCCTCATCCTCTAGCTTCTCCCAGACTCACCCCACTGCTCTACCCCCTGAAAACTTTGTGTCCTCATTTTGTTTTGTTTTTATAAAATATCCACTTTGTGCTGCTCATAAGCTCCAGACTATGGGGCTCAGCTGTACCTTTAAGGAGAACCCACTTGTCCCCCCAGCTTGATATTTGCATACGAATATTGACTGTGATCACTATCAAGATCAACATACATATTTCTCTTATGCTAGGAATTTCTCTCATCTTCATTTTCGTCAGCATCTATGTAGAGAACCACTGTGTCTGCTGTATGGGTTTATCTGTTCTTGAACTTCATGTCAATGGGATGATACTTTATACTTTGTGTATTCTCTTTTGCCTGGTGTCTTTTTTTCTCAATATGTGTTTTTGAGATTCATCTACATTGTACATGTAATTCATTTAGTAGTTAGTTCTTTTTTATTAACCACACTGGTATCATTATCACATTTTTAAAAATTCATAATCCAGAGCTGGAGAGATGGCTCAGTGGTTAAGAGCACTGGCTGCTCTTCCAAAGGACCTGAGTTTGCTTCCAACACCCACACAGACGCTCGCAACCAGTGCTGAGACTTTGTTTTTCTTAATGTAATAAAAACTCTATCACTTATATCTTTTTATCTTTAAAGCATTTTGCTCAGAGACCTCAGACACCTCACTGCCACTGTGGCCCATCACATTGCTGTCACTCTGGTTTAATGGAAAACCATTTTCTCTCCTCAGTGTGAAGCAGTTTTTCCTGTCTTTCAGCTCCTAACGTTGCTATCGGGAAGCCCAGCCTTGCTCTCATCTTCAGTTCTTTGAATGTGATCCAGCATTGCTGTCTGGTAACATTATTTTTAATGCCAGGAATTGAATTTATTATATAAAATACTAAATCACACACACACACACACACACACACACACACACACACACACACACACACTTTACTTTGAGCAAGCCAGAAGACAACTTTTGAGAGGCAGTTCTGTCTTTTTACCATTTAGGTCCTGAGCGTGGAACTCAGGTCCTTAGGTGTAGCAGTAAGTGCCTTTGTCCTCTTGCTGGCCCCTCCATCTGGTAACTTTTAGGGTCTTCCCTTTATCCCCGAAGTGATGCAGCTTCCTAAGGATGTGGTGGTTCTCATGATGAAGTGTGATCTTTTTTATTATTTATGCAGAGTACAACGGGGTTCTCTGGTAGCACATGTCCTGGGGTGCCCCCCTCCCCATTAATTTTGTAATATCATCTGAGCCATAGTTTTCTTTTTCTTTGGTGCTTCTAATTTAGTGTTAGATTCCCCGACTTCATTTTTCCACAGGTCAAATTTTTCTTCAGTGTGCCTTTCTCTTCTGTGCTTGGCTTCCTCTGAGGGAGAGGTGTCTTTCACTTGATCCACCCTTAAATTTGTCTATGTTTTAAAAAATGTTAAGAAGTTTCCTCTTTTAAAACAGCATCCAGTAATTGTTAAGTGGCTACAATATTTTGCATATCTCTTTGAGAATATTAAGTGTAAGATTTAATTTTCACATACATGTGTATTTGTTTCCTCTCTCCCATGGTATAATCTTACTCAAATGTCTCAGTATCTTTAATTGCTTATGTGGTCAAGAAATATTATCCCCCAAAAGAAAGAAACAAAATGAAAAGAAGGAAGGAAGAAAGAATGAAACAAACACCCTGCCCCCCAAATAACCTGGAATTTTGTATTATCCAAGCGTGTCAATAGTGAGCTATTAGGTAACAAAGTTTGTTAAGCATTTTCTTCTGGCCAACAAACCTCTGCTCCGACACAAATAATCCCAATCAGACCAAATCAAACTGAATTCAAAGATACCCAGGTTTAATAGATGGGAATAGATGACAATACTCCCGGGTGGCCCCGGGAAAACATGGAGAGGGAAAAAGAAAAAAGGGGATACCTTGTGAAACCCGGAGACCACGTGTTCATTGGGGGGGCAGTTTAAATAGCCTGCGGGAGTGGTCTTGACCTTCCCTGGGGAGGGGTCACCATTTGGTGGGCTTTCTCGGAGGTGGAGTCTGGACTGAGGCCATTCCCAGAGGAGAGAGCTTATGCCGGGAGCTGGGGTGAAGCCCCCAGCTAAATATTCCAGACTTTTTTATAAAGGGGTACCAGGGAGCTGAGGTGACGCTTCCGACCAAACAAAGTTGCATATTGGTAAGTGATCTCTGTATGCCCATATCTTAGTGTGCTATCCTGTCCTACTTAGGAAGTTCAGTGCATCAAGGGGCAAGCTGCCAAGAGTGTTTAAATCAGGCTGCTGGCACTCTGGGACCTGAGGGGAATGTGGTCAAGGGGTTTCTCTTCCTCATTGGATGCTGATTCTGCCTTCTACAACTTTAGCTCAGGCAAGGGTTTCCCTAATGCTGCTTCTGCCATTTCTCATGGGGTGAAGCCAGGGTATACCAGGCCTGGAAGTGCAATCTGGAGGCTCATGCCATTGGTGCAGGTTTACCTCACTTGCTTCTGCGTCTCCAGGCTCAGCCTCTACTGCCCAAATAGGCTGATGCCTTTCTCTCTCCCCCTCCTACCTCTGCCACTCCCCCCCGCCCCCCTTGTCTCAAGAGCTGGTTAAATATCTGAAGATGACCTTGGATTTCTCATCTTCCTGCCTTCCCTTCAACTCCTGGATAGCAAGTGTGCGCCACCAGGCCTGGTTTATGTGATCCTAGGGGACACTGCCAACTGAGCTTTTCCATGTGTTTTTATCGATTTCCTGCCTGACTTAGTGTTTGGGAGGGAGCTGATTAACAACAACAACAAAAAACCCCTTGGGTTTGTTTTAAAGCAAAAAGGCAGACTGTGGCTCTGGAGCTGCTTGAATCTGAGCGGAAATACGTCATTAACATCTCCCTGATCCTGAAGATAAAGGCAACATTCCAGGGCTCAGACGGAAAGAGGAATTCCAAGGAGAGAAGGTACCGGTGTGCTCATTGCCTTTGCTTTTCAGATTGAGTAAAATTTAAGGTAAGTTCTTCACCCTTTCCACTTTGGGAATACTGGGGCCTAGAGAGTCCCAGAAACAGCCTTTGAGAAGAGGATAGGCAGTGACGGCAAGGCCCGAGCTTAGGTTCTCAGCAAGTAGATAATGAATATAATCTGTGGGGCTTTCAGTCTGTGATGTGCCTGCCCGGAATTTAAAGTGAGGCATTGTGTATCCTCAGGGGTGATAGACTCCCTCCAAGTCCTAGGTAAAGGGAGCATTGAGTACTGAGGGCCATTAGACAATGCTACCGGAAATCCCATAGCATCAGGTACTGTGTGGGAGTGCGGGCCTAGGTGTGTGTGTTGGGCGGGGAGTAATGCTTCCAGCATGCTGGCCCTAATGTCACGACTCCCTCTGTTAGGAGAGAACAGGAAAGAGAAAAGTAAGGCTCAGAGGAAAGGACTAAGGTAATAAAAATGAGCTAATTCAGAGTGAAGCAAGGAAAAGAACAATCCTGATGAACGGGAAGTCGGATTATGTGGCGTTATTCCCGTAAGCATTTCTTCCATAAGGTGGTGAACACTGTTCTGTTCCTTATGTTCCTCCCATTTTACTTGACTTTACCACCATGAGATATCTCTTCCTACCCAAATCCAAACATCCACTCCCATCTAAATGACTGAGGTGAGGAACTGTTCCCCGACATCTCTCAAGGGTCTCGACTGATTCCGAGGACTATTTTAGTACAGAATGGAGGTAGACAAAGCATAGAGAACAGAAGGGTTGACATGGCCAAACCCTTGCTTACAATGGTGACTCTAGATGCTTGCTTCACCTTTCCTCGGCGGCCTGGATTTTGTTTCTTCCTATTGCATCTGGCCCCTTGATTTCCCACCCAGTGACTCCAGAACAGCCTGGCGAACTCTCCCACCTGCTCCTCTGGGGCTCCAGGAAGGTTCTGGACTCCAGCTTTTTTGTTTTGCCAAACACACGCTCAGTTTCCGTAATTCAGGTGGAAAAAAAAAAAAACCTTTTGGTGTGAGTTTGCTTCTGTACCTAGGATCCTAAGTAGCAGTGTCTCCTTCTAGTTTCCATAAATCTGGGCGTCTCGGATAAAGGTGAGAAATAAGCCTGTGTCCTGGAACAGTGTCCTGAGTCCTGCGCTCTACACTTGATCTGGATCTTCATGACTCTTTGCCAGCCCTGGGGCAGAGCACTTAGCTACCGTTCAGGAAACCCGGGCGCTAGCTTCACACAGGAAAAAGAATGGTCAGAACTCTGTGATGTCTCTAAGGTCTGGAGATGCTCACAGCCACATGGCCTGTTAGTGCCAGAAGTCAAAGGCAGACCCACTTGACCTGTCCCCTGAGCTCTTTCCAAGCCCTCCAGTTTTTCTAAGGGTCTCGTGGCTTCTAGGATACCATTCTTATCAACAGTAAATGCATTAGGGCTCTTGGAGAACCAGATGCATTGAATGCATCTCTTCCTATTTCAGAATTTAGGCTTTTCTCTTGAAGAGTCCAGCAAGTCTTACTTCAGATCTCTGTTGATGCTAAATACGTTTCTCGCTCCCTGAATAGTCAAGTCCTTTTTAGTCAGCTCACTTGTGGTGTTCTCTATCATTGAGGACTGAGTGGACCTATAATCTTATGCAATTAAAAACAAAAAGGCTATGTCCGGGCAGTGGTGGCGCACGCCTTTAATCCCAGCGCTCGGGAGGCAGAGGCAGGCGGATCTCTGTGAGTTCGAGACCAGCCTGGTCTACAAGAGCTAGTTCCAGGACAGGCTCCAAAGCCACAGATAAACTCTGTCTCAAAAAACTAATAAATAGGCTATTATATAATTTCCAATAGAGGTAAGGTAATCCATATTCCACACATGACAATGCTGTCCATATTGGTTGTCATGGTAACCCTCTTTCTGCTTTTCCTCAGTCAAGCAGCAAGAGCTTCAACTCAGAGTGTTGTTACTTAAAGTGCAGTGTCGCCTCCTCCTATCCTACAGTTAGGGCTTCATATCCTCTTCCCCTCACTATATTCTTTTTAATAAGCTTTTCTGAGACGTTGATGCCCTTTAGGTACATCTATTGGCAATTTTTTCCATGAGAATTTATTTGATGACTTCCCTCATCACAAGCCACAAGGCGTCAGTATTTGCTGCACTACTGGAAACAACCTTGGATTTAAGATAGCGGTGACTACTCGACATTCAAGTCTGACATCGCCACCTCCTTCAGACCTATAAAATATAGTTTGGGGCTTTCTCTAGAAAACTGAAGTGTTCAAGAGAGTCCTCAGTTGTTTCAGCCAGGACTCCCCGTATTTTTCATGAGATAACTCAGAACCCTGTTCTGGTGTCTGTCACTTCTCTGAGCGACAGCTCCATGGAAGTCTTTGCTTTGCTTAGAAATGGGTTAAAAAACAAAACCAAACCAAACCTGTCTCTGAATCCGACGTCCTGTTTAATGACAGAGGTCTGCTTGTGGCCAGATCACCTTGGTATTCCACACAGGTACATCCATGACACAATTGGGAAATGTTTAAAGAAGTTCAGCTTTCAGAGACGAGTAGGCCATGGTATCTTTGTTAATGCATTGTGTTGGAAGCATGAGGACATCCACTTGGAATTTCCCTGGGCCATCAAATTAGAGCTCAGATCCTTGCTGCTGTGCAGCTAGTTCCATTGCCTTCTGCTTCTTGTCTTGTTCCTGCCGACCCCTGCTTATATTGTCCTTCTCTATTCCCAGCTCCCCTTCCCCCTAGAATCAAAGGCTTAGATGATTCTCATTGTCTCTCTTTTCTCCACCCCAGCATTCTTCGACTTCTCCCTTCTTCATTTCCTCTGGGCTTAAAAATGAGACACATAACCAGGCATGGCGGCACATGCCTTTTATCTCAGCACTCGGGAGGCAGAGGCAGGAGGATCTCTGTGAGTTTGAGGCCAGCCTGGTCTACAGGGCAAGGTCCAAGACAGCCAGGGCTGTTACACAGAGAAACCCTGACTGAAAAAACCAAACCAAACAAATGAATGAATGAAGGAATAAAGTGCACCAGCAGGTAGAGGAAAGAGATTTGAAGTAGGAAAGAGGCTTCATAAAACACGAGGAAGGGGCTGATCAGCCCTAGTCTACTGTTGGCAGAATACAGACTGTTAGGAAAAATCTTAAGATGGGCCTCTCTGCAAAAGAACTCCAATCAAAGCAGATTACACTGAATTAAAATGCCCGCATTTAAAAATGCAGCACTCTCAGGAGACAGGGAGCATGGTGCAGGGAAGACAGAGGGAGAGCACAGGCAAATTCCAAAATGGCATGTTCCTTTTGCCAACTCAAGCCTAAATAGCCTGAGCGAGTGGTCCTGAGGGAGGAGTCAGCACTTGGCAGGCTGAGAGGTGGAGTCCGGAGGTGGAGTCTGGCCTAAGGCGACTCCCAGGGGTAGGGGACTTGAGATGGAGCATTCTGCTCCTTTGGGGCTCCATTGGTGGCCCTAGGATGGATGCCAGGGACTGGAGTGTCACCTCCAATCATCCCAGACTCCATGGATATGGGGTATCAGGGGGCTGGGGGCTCACTTTCAATCAAACATCCCAGAGTCCTTGGATATAGGGGCATCAGCTCAAGTCTGGCTACTTCTTGCGGGCATGGGGTGATGTGGGAGAGAGGGGAGCTGGGAGTTGGTGTGCTCACACTCAGCTAGAGGTGTGGCTGCGGCAGCATCTGGTTTGCTGTCATCCTGGAGTCCTCAGGCAGCTGCTTTTTGAGGGAGATGAGAAGGCAGGTGGCAAGGAGAAAACAAATTTTAGTTGTCAGGTGTCCTTGATCCAGATGAGTTGGTACCAATGGTGAAGTCGCAGGAGCTGGTACAGGTGTTTGGCATTGTCTGGGGAGTGCTTTGTAGGTTGGTCTTGACCCAGACAGCAGGAGTGACCTGTAAAATGTGCTGGCTGGGGTTAGTGTAGGCTCTGGAGACTATTAGTTTTTCACTAGACCTGATTTTTGATTCAGCAGTAGAACTTTTCCAGGGGCCTGTGTAGTATCTGTAAGAGAACTGGAACAGATTTACATCTTGGTGTCATAGCAAAAAGCTATTGCTTTAGGTTAAAAGGCATGAACATTTTAGAAGACAAAGGAAACTGAACTCTGAACCTCTGAAGAAACACCTGAAACCTGTTAATCCTGGACTAAGAAGCCTGTTAAAGAGGCATACCTGTCTGTATTTTAGCGGGAAACTTTATTAAATGTCATGGATGAAGTAATAAGTAAATAGTACCTTAAATTATCAAATGCCATTAGACAGATCTGAGAGGGATAAATGAACAGAAATGCGATAGCTTTTTTAGCAACACAGGCAATCCCAAATCCTCTCCTTAGTCCTTGGAGAACACCAGCAGTGCTTGCTGTTAGCTGCTGAGTATGAGAGGCCCAAAGATTTTTCCTGTGTGTGTTGGGGTGGGGTGGGGGGGGAGATTTAGTCTACCCGTCTTGGCAGGATGAGGAGATCGACTCCCTGAGTGAAGCATCCATGAAGCTGAAGGCTGGTTTTTGCTGTGTGAGTGGCTTTGCCAAGGCCAAGGGCAAGCCTGGAGGCAGAAGGTCCTTCTGTAGCTATGCATCTTCTTGGAGGAGCTATAGGGTGCTGCGGAGCTCCACAGCTGTGTTAGGAGCTCTTTGATAAATGCCATACCCTCAGATCTGTAAAGGTACTTTAGAACTAGGTACTATTAACTGGTATTTAAACTGGGCATGTAAGCTAAATTTAGACATGTATTTTATCCAATTAATTACAGTTTATCAATGCTAGTAAATGTAAGAAGGTGAAAAGGAATATTTTAATAAGTCAAAGAATCTTAAAACAAGCACACATGCACACAGAAACATCTATAAACTTACATAGACATACTGTGGCCACATTATTTTAACAGAGACACAAAGTACTTTGCCAGCTGACCAACCCAAAATTTTGGCGTAGGCAGGTGACAAAAGACAGAAAAGCACGGAGACGATCCCATTAAGGGCCAGGCCAGCAGACGCTGTGAGAGGGAACAGAAACACAGGACGAAATAGCCATACAGTTTTAAAGTGGAAGGACAGGAGGGAAAACGAGCCCACTGTAGAGAGTCCCAGACAAACAGCTAGAGGGGGAAGGGCCCGGAGTGATCCCATCATAGGAGGAGGCAGAAGCCAGGGAGGCATAGCAAACAGCTGATGGGGGGCGCTCTTCAGAAGGAACGGAGATGGCCTCCGTTGTCCTCAGCTGATGGAAAGGTGGTCAGGTTTAGATCCCCGAATCTGGAAAGGACGGGAGCCAGCCGCACCTCTGGGCATAGTGCTGGAGCCCTCTGGGCTGCCAGAAGTGGGGGGCAGGACAAACCTCAGGCTTCGAATCAGTGGGGGGTGGTGGTGGAAGGGAAGCAGGAGCGCACATCTAGAAACGGTGGGTTACTGAGCCTTAGATAGCCCCAATTTAAAAGGATCTTTGTAACTAGCTCTTGTAGATCAAACTCACAAAGATCCACCTGCCTCTACTTCCCGAGTGCTGGGATTAAAGGCATGCGCCACCACTACCTGGCCAGGGCAGGCTCCAAAGCTACAGAGAAACCCTGTCTTGAAAAACAAAAAACAAACAAACAAACAAAAAAGCAACCGAAAAAAGGATCTTTGTAAACAGCCATTTTAGGAATCGGCTTGGAATGGCAAGAAACCCATTAGAAGCGCATGCCTGTGTGACTCAAGTCTGTCACAGCATGTCCACCGAGGCAACTCTTGATCTGAAAATGGGCTGTGAAAATTGAATGGCAGGCATCCATAGTCAATCAAAATTCACCTCAGCTATTGGCTCAGCCGCGTGGGTCAGGCTTTTGGTGTGGGCCCACGACTTCAGCGAAAGCCTGAAAAGCAAATGGGTCACCTCAGAAACCCTACCAAGCCCTACTGGCATAAGCGAAAAGGGGAACTCACCATGTGAAGTCAATCATGCCTGGTGAAAAGGGCGTTTTTCAGTATGTGGTCCTGGGCCCACAGGAAAAAAATGGACCCCTTCGGTGGAGGACCTCCATCTGTTAGGAAAAATCTTAAAATGGGCCTCTCCACCTGTGCAAAGAACTCCAATCAAACCAGATTAGCTGAATTAAAATGCCCATGGTTAATAAATGCAGCACTCTCAGGTGGCAGAGAGAATGGGCAGAGGACAGAGAGAGCACGTGCAAAACCCAAAACCTTGTGTTTCTTTTTCCAGTGTGAGCCTAAATAGCCTGTGGGAGCGGCCCTGAACCTCCCTGGGGAGAGATCAGCGCTTCGCAGGCTGGGGAGTTGGAGCCCAGAAGTGGAGTCCTGCCCAAGGCGACTCCCAGGGGGAGGTGACTTGAGATGGAGCATTCTGCTCCATTAGGGCTCCATTGGTGGCCTTAGGATGGATGCCAGGGACTGGGGTGACGCTTTCAATCACAGACAACACGGCATCTTTGCCCAGTGTGCCTCTTTGGAGCAAAAAGAAAAAGATATGCAAGCTCCTTCATTGCCCCAACACCCCGAACTTCTAGCTGCAATGTTAACCTAACCTTATCCCTGACCCAAGTGGCATTCTTCTAGCCAGTAGCTAAGAATAGATTGCTTGGGTACTGGAATCTAAAACTCTGGAAAGGATTCCTTTAGGATTTCTATAGAGTGTGGCATACATGAAACTGTCCCAGGTTGGTTTTTTAGCAAGACTTTCCTGTTGAAGGAGCTGCGGGATGCATTCTTGTCACCCAGCTCCCAGCCGCCTGGCTAGCTTATGCCCCGAAATAACAACACACAAACTGTATTCTTTTAAACACTGCTTGGCCCATTATCTCTAGCCCTTACTGGCTAATTCTCATATCCCGATCAACCCATCTCTAATAATCTGTGTAGCACCAGTCTTACCGGGAAAGATTCAGCAGGTCTGATCTGGCGGCCTGCTTCATCGCGTCTGCCCTGGAGAGCAGAAGCATGGCGTCTAAGCTTATTTCCTCTTCCTCCCAGCATTCTGTTCTGTTTACTCCACCCACCTATGTTCTAACCTATGAAGGCCAAGCAATTTCTTTATTAATTAACCAATGACCTTCCTCCATCACTTTCCTGTGATATGTTCTTTATTGTTTAGTCAATTCACATTTGCATCAGGGGCCATCAGTAAAGGGGCCTTTCACTGTCTGAGGAAAGACACTTTGCTGAAAAGAAATTCAAAACCCTAATACAGACCTGTGAGAGTGTTTTGGATGATTGAAAATGGGGCCTCCTGTATTGTTTCTAATGGGACCTTTGTGTAATTCTTCCTTTGTTCTATTTCAAGCCTTTTCCCTGGCTCCTTGCGCTACCTTGTCCAGCAGCACTTGGATTTGCTTCATGCCCTGCAGGAGAGGGTCCTGAAATGGCCACGCCAAGGAGTTCTTGGAGATTTATTCCTGAAGTTGACAAACGATGAGGTAAGGTTTCCCCTTTTCTGTCTAAATAAAAGGATAGTTTTAATTTTAACATAGTAAAATTACATATAACGAAACAGGTACCAAGCAAGAATTACAGTTATAATATTTGTATCTACTTTATCTTTTATCATAACTAAGGAAAACTATAATTATAACTATCTATTGTTTTGGATAACGAAAATGTGATACATTTACACAATGGAGTACTACACAACAGAAAAAAAATGACATCTTGAAATTTGCAGGCAAATGGATGGATCTAGGCATATTGAGTGATTAACCCAGACCAAGAAAGACAAATATCATATGTACTTACACATAAGTGGCTTTTAGACATAAAGCAAAGAAAACTAGCCCTACAATTCACAATCCCAGAGAACCTAGACAACAATGAGAACTCTAAGTGAGACATATATGGATCTTATAAAATGGGAAGTAGAAAAAGACAAGATCTCCTGATTAAATTGGGAGCATGAAGACCATGGGAGAGTGTTGAAGTGGAGGGGGGAGGAAAGAAGGGGAACAGAAAAAAATGTATAGTTCAATACAAAATCAATAAAAAAGAAAAAAAACCTGTCTATTCTTCAACTCTATCAAAGACTCCAGAAGAATATAATGTTACCTAAGTAAACAGGAAGTGCATTGTAGGCAACTTCGAAAACTCTAGAATTGACAGAGACATCTTGCTGCCTGGCTAGTCACCCAGAGTTCTTCTGTTCACAGTTCCACTGTCAGCCTACAGGCCTACAGCCCATAGTATCTGGCAGGCTTTCCCAATAAGCAGGAAATTTGAACATCTGTGATGCCTTGTACTGGGAAAGTTCATCAGTGTCTTTCTTCTGTGTCCTGAAAAATGCCTGGCAGTTCTCTCATGAAGCAGGAACCCTGAAGGACTGTCTCATTTTTCTGTGGGTCCTGTATGCCCAGTTCACACAGCATACCATCAAGGAGTTCAGGCAAGAGCAATTTCCTACCAAAATGGCTAACCAATTCCATAAAGAGCCTCTTCAATGCCTGATGGTGGACGCTACAAAATAATCCCACACTAGTTCAGAATCACATATAATAAAGGGTTATTTATTTAGGGGTAGACTCACAGATCACAGTCCTCTGCACGAACAGGCAACAGGAACCAAATCTAGCAGCTGGAAATGAGAGCCGGAAGCAAGACAGCAAGTGCACACTTTACAGCTGCATTTATAATATAAGAGACCATGCCTAAGTGGGCTGGTACTTTTAAGGCTATTGGTCAAAAGAGCTCCCACAGCAGATGCCCATCTTCCTCTTGAACTAATTGGTGCTGCCAGGAGCAGATGTGTTTCATTGCTAAGTCCTAAGTTCTTAAACATTTTAAATGCCATATTCTGTTAGTCTTTGAAAGGTTTGAGGAATAACTATCATTCTGAAATATATCTCTGTACATATAGAAAACCTAACTAGCATGACTACAAGTTTGACTATTATAGATGACAATTTATTAACCTGTATTTTAATTATACATTACATTTTTAAATGAGCTGCACAAATACAATGCCTTAATCAAGAGCAGAAATATACATATAACAAAATTGATCTTAAATTTGTATCAATAAACTAATATCCATACCAATGCAAAGTATTCATCTCTCTATCATATCCCTATTTAAATGTAAACAAACATTTATAAACAATCATTTAGGGAATTTGGGTGTAGTTCTCTCCAAACTGCTTCCTGCTTTTTGTTGGGCAAAGTAATTTTGGGGGTTTAGAATCCCACATCAATCAAAGGAAACAAATTTTTTTAAAAAAAAGATTAACAAGGGGTTGGAGAGATGGCTCAGAGGTTAAGAGCACTGGCTGCTCTTGCGGAGGATTGAGGTTGGTTATGATAACCTGGATGGTCACTCAAACCATCTCTAACCCCAATTCCAGGATATTTGAGACTTTCTGGCTTCTGAGGGCACTAGGCATTGACATGGGGTACATATATACATGTAGACAAACACTCAACACACATAAAATAAAACTAAATCTTTATAAAGAAGCTAAATAAAACCTCTAAGAGCAAATAAAGAACACAGTTAATAAATTTTAATAAATAAAAAATATTCTCTGAGTTCTGCTCCTTTTTATGTTCATGGTAGTATAAAAATGTTGTCATTCCTGTTTTCAGGTTCTTACCCTGCATTTTTGTGTTTGTTTTAAAGAATAATTTCTTGGATTATTATGTTGCCTACCTGAGGGATTTACCCGAGTGCATCTCCTTGGTTCATGTTGTGGTTCTGAAGGAGGTAAGTCAACTCTATGCACAGCTGTCCTTTGTTTACCCATCCTCTGTATCATGTTGCTGGTCACTCAACAGTATAGCATGTACCATGTGAGCTTGTGTTCCAGGCCGAGGAATGCCTTGGCCATGTTACTGCTGCCCCTCTTCTGTGTTAAAGGAGTCCAATAAAGGATCAGAGCCGTGCTCTGGTCCTTGAAATGTTTTAATGACCCTCTGATCCACTACACTGAACTACAGACAAAGCAAGTAGGTAGTCCAGAAGTCTTCAGCATGCAGCTTTTGTGCTCTATGTGTTGTTTTCAGGCTCAGAAAATATGAGTCTCGGTTCTGGACTCAAATTGTCCTTTGTCAAGTGGCTCCATCATATTCCTTTAAGCATGGCCACTTCAGTGGTTTATTTATTAGGTGTTTGATATGCATGTCTAATTCCAGGGGAAGGCGAGTTCAGGCCTCCCCCCCCCCTTTACTGCTACGAGTCTTAGCTGGAGTCATCCTTGTGGGTTCTTAGGGATTTCCCTAGCACCAGGCTTCTCCCTAAACCCATATATGAATAAGAAATTAAAAATAAAAAAGATAGGCAAATTCATTTTGTTATTTAAGTCAACAAGAAAATAGACCACCAGAGTCGTAAAGGTTAGAGTAGCTGCAGCTCACAGGAGACGGAAGCCTATGTCTTACTTTCTGCTTCACCTCCCCGAGTCCTCCCAACCAAAATGACTGTCTCATGCTAGCATTCAGTGAATGTCTGGAGAAGGGGAGTCAGTTGTATTTTCTGCTTCTAGGCTTACTCACCAATTCCTAATCACTTTCCTGTTTCCACACTTGAGAGACTCTCATTCACACTTACTGAGTATTAGTAGAAGACTTGCTGGAAAACCATAATTCATTCATTTAATTCAAGCACAGCTTACTGAGTGCCTACTTCTATCTAGCACTGACTTTAGAAGGGTTGGGGAAGGAAGGGACAGTTTGGAAACTTGCATCAATTCAAAAGAAGTACATGTTATGTTCCCTGCTGGGGAAGAGTTGTCTCTTTGGGCATGACCCTGAACGCGTGGCGTCTCCAGTTAGAAGATGCTTTGGAAATAAGCATTTCCTATCTGGTGGGAGGGATCTCTGGGGTTCTGTGTGCAGTGTGGGGACCCTGAAGAGTGACCCCACTTTTTTCCACTCAGGGTGATGAGGAGATCAAATCCGACATCTACACCCTGTTCTTTCACATCGTGCAGCGCATCCCGGAATATCTGATTCATCTCCAGGTGAGCCCGGCTGCACAAGCCAGCAGACTTTTACAATGAGCTATCAGTTTTGGCTTCCAAATTAGCAATTCTATAATGGCTCAAGGACTCATTAGTGTTTCTAAACAGTCATCATATGGCTTAGGTTGTTATGGTTACACCACACCACACCATACCATAGTCTGCGGAATGAGCTAAAGTCTTGAAATTTTTGATTTATGCTCCTTGTCTTTGAAGTTCTATCTTTACTTCCCAGCAATCTCCACTTCTGGGAGTCCAAGATCTTTCGTGAACACTCTTCATAACATCTAAGTTCCTATTCAGTCCCCTCCTCTTTGGTTGTACAACCTCTAAATGTCACTTCTGGCCTCTTAATTTCTGCCTAAACTCCTATCCTGATGGCCTCTGCTTGACTTGGCTCAGGGGTCTATCATACAGTACTCATACCTTATGTCCCAGAAGGGCCGTGAGGAGCGAATGAACAAATTCTTGAGGTAATTTTCCTGTGGAGCCTGCAGCCCTGTAGAGGATATGGAATTGAGTTTAAGAACCATTTTTTAGTAACCCCCCCATCCTCGTGATACCCATGTGCTCTGGTTTAGGGGTTGGCTGATATTAAGGAATTCCGTGAAAACATCTCAGAATTGCTTGTCATTAACCTCAGCTAGAAGTAGCCCAGACTCAGTATTGAGATTTTTCACACGGATATGGCTTTTCTCACAATAATTATCTTATGGATTCTTTCAACAGCTTCATGAAACAGGTATTATCATTGTATTATCATTATTGTCATTTTTCATAAGGACATAGAGGACCAAAGCAGTCCCAGCACTGTGTTCAAGTTAACACACGTAGTAGGCAAAAAACCGTGGACAGAAGCCCAGGTCTTGCAAACACTAGGTAAAGAGGCCTTCGGGCTACTCTCTACTTTCCATTCAAATCCTTCTTCTAGCATTTATTAGATGCATGAGCTAAAGAAGATCACGGAATTCAGTGTCTCAGTTTCCCTACTTAGTATCTATCTAACTGCGCTGTGATAACGAAGATAAAATTGGTTAGCTCCTAGAAATAGGAAGTAGTCAACAAATACATAATAGAGCTCTTGAATGTTAGAAGGGCTTTTGTTCCATGCTGTGCTACTGTAGCAAAATCCCTGAGGATGGGCATTTTTTAAAGGGAAGAGGTTCATTTTGACTCACAATTCTAGAGGCCCAAAAGCATGGTGGTGGTACTGATGTCTGGTGACCCCCCTCACGGTAAACACAGTGGTAGCACAGGTAACAATGACAGAGGAAGTAAGGGGGTGGTGCCCAGGCTCACTTTTCTGTAACTATTTTTTTTCCATAAGAACCTACTCTTTGGCCTGGAGGGATGGCTCAGCCGTTAAAGGCTAGGCTCACAACCAAAAATATAAGAACCTACTCTTTAAAACCAGCGTTAATACCTTTCATGAACATGGTCAGCATCGTCACATTTTACTAGGTCCCACCTCTTAAAGGTCCCATCATCTTTACAAAAAAATCATTACACTGCAGACTGAGCTTACAGCACCTGGACCTTTGGGAGATAAGCCATAGCCAAACCATAACATCAGGCAATGTAATAGGAGGGGCCACTGTCCACCCAACCCATCCCACAAGCTCACCCGATGCCTATCATTCTCAGCATTGGTCTGACTCCTTTAAGTATTGCTTATGGATAGTAGTTGTTAGAATATCTTTAGTACTTCATTTATCTAATTATTGGGTCTAACTTTTCAAAATGAAATTATATTAGGTCACCTTCAACTCACACAGAACAGACTAACTTATATTCTTTTGATGTGATGGACAGAGCAGCAAGCCTGAGCTGTCTGCTGGTTAGATAGATGGACCATGTGTTTGAGTGATTTGATTGGAACGCCCAGTAGCTCAAAGGCGAGGAAGAGATGGAACAATTCTTCCGCCTGATTTTGCAACACCGATTCCTTTTCCCTTCCATCCAGAATGTTCTGAAGTTCACAGAGCAGGAACACCCCGACTATTACCTGCTCCTTGTGTGTGTCCAGCGCCTCCGCGTCTTTATCTCTCATTACACCCTGCTGTTTCAGTGCAATGAAGAATTGCTTATTCAGAAACGGAAAAAGCTCAAAAAGTAAGGTTGTGACGGTGCAGCACCTGATGAAGGTTTCTGAGAAGAGGGTACAGACCAGTCACTTGAGTGTCTGGAATGGGATGAAGGGAGGTGGCAAGAAAGGTGAAGGCGGGGGGGGGGGGGTAATTAGGCTGGCCACAGGAGGGAGACACCTATGGCCTGGTCAAAGTAACTTTAGAAGAAAAGCACCTGGGCTCTGTTGTTCCCATTATGTCGCTTCCCTTGACTTTCCAGGTTTAAAATTGCAATTTAATAAACATTCATTGAACCCCTGCTGTGCGCTAGATACTGTTGTGCCCAGTGAATATACCGCATGAACGAAACAGTCATAGACCTCTGTCACACAGCCCGACAATGAAGAATAAGTTAGGTGCTAATGAGCACTGAGGGTAAAAGTGTTGGGGGTATATGTGTCTGAATAGATTTCACAGTATGCAGAAACAAAGTCAGGCAGCATCTGGGCCTCGGAGAATAGAAGCAACCCACAAACATTTCCTTAAACATCCTGTATATCTTGAGAACATTATCATTTCTCTGTTTCCAACTAGAAAGACAGCATCTCCTAACCCAGTGCCTTCCTGACAGGTGTGTCTCAGTACCATCCTGCATCCCCAAGTTCTTTTCAAGTATTATGTAAGCAACCTGACTTATAGAGGGCTCCGGGAATATAGAACCCGTCACAGAAAGCTTCATCTGAGAGGCAATCTATTTTTCTTAGCATAATCTCTGAGTCCAGAGAGCCAGTCTCACACTGTGCAGTCTGAGATTTAGTATTTCCGCTCTGTTAGGTCGTCCATGGCAAAGCTGTACAAAGGGCTGGCTTCCCAATGTGCCAATGCTGGCCAAGATGCTTCCCCTGCTGCAGGCCCGGAGGCTGTTCGTGACAGTGGGATCCACTCAGAAGAGATGCTCCAGCCCTATCCTTCGGCTCCCACTTCTGCCCCTGCTGTCACGTAAGCATCTGTTGCTAAGGAACGTCAGCCGTGGTGCCCTTGAGTCGCAGGCAGTTGTAGAGGTTAGCAGCATGGGCCACATTAGTTCTCCAGAACTCCGCCTTGCCCCATCGTTTCTATATCAACAGCCGAGCAGTTGATCTGATGTTTGGATCCCAGAGAAAGACACTAAGAGGTAGATTTGGAAAGCACCGACAGGCAAAGTAGAGATCCACTTTGTGCATTACTTCAACTCTTGAAACAGTGTGAAATGTTTACCTTAAGTATAAAAAGTAGAGGGGGAAGGCCTACATTATACCCAGGCCAAACTATGGCCGTTATTACACTCTGTGTAGGGAAAATAAAAGTATCAGTCTTCCAAAATAAGAGTATTGGTGGAAGGTCAGCTCACTTTTTTTTCATATCTGTAAATGTGAGTCCTAAGTTTCATTGTAAGATCGATGTCTTGCAATCTCTTAAGATATTAGTGTTAGTATTCACATATGCATCCATATACATTTAAGACAAAGAATTAAAATATGTATAAATAGAATAAAAAATTTTAGTCAGTGTACAGTAGTTCAGTCATATCTGTTTGGTTAAATAAGCAAAACAACAAAAATCCTACTTTTTAAAAAGTAATTTGCTGTGTGCTCCCAGACAACGAAACTCTATAGAAATTGGACAAATTCAGTTTTATATTGTATTAATATTCTGTGGGTGGTCATTTGAGACGACAGCCAAGAAACTTTTAAAAAATTTATTATAGAAATGTAAATTTTACACAAATGAGTTTATCCTAAACAAACCAACCAACCAAAACAGCAGCAACAAAGTGTTCAGTGCTCTTGAAGAGGTCCCAAATTTAGCCAGGTGGTAGAGGAACAGCCTGGTCTACAGACTGAGTTCCAGGATAGCCAGGGCTACTCCCTGTCTGGAGAAAACCAGGACTTTATCCTCTGTATCACCATCTGGAGTTCAACAGATTATTTCGGAACACAACTGTTTATGTGTGAATTATCTAGAGGCGGTATCAAGTTCGCTTTCCAGTATTCTGTATGTGACTCTGCCACAGCAAAGGGAGAGAAATTGAAAGGGGATGTCTTGGGAGTTGCCTGGTGGCAGGGAGGCTCGGAGTTTGCATCAGGCCAATGATAACGCCAGCCTTTGTCGCTCATGTGATGTCTCAGTGACTTAGCTTGGAAGTTGAGACAGACAATTTTCTTGGCCGCTGTTTCCACTCTTCCAGGAGGGTCTAGGCATTCTTGAGAGATCTCCGTAGTTAGTCAGTGGAGCTTGATAGGAGAGGAACTGGCCTGGGGCTGCTCGCTTGGAGAGAGCTCAGCACTGTTTGATCGTCTCTCTTGTACCGTTTCCCCCTTTAAAGGCATTTGATGCCCTCGGCGAAGAAAGGCCAACAGCAGCAGAGCCTCATGGAGAGCATGCAGCCTGGGAAGCCGGGGGACTGGGAGATGGAGAGCAGAAAGCACGAGCGGCCCGAGAGCCTGCTGGCCCCGGCGCAGTTCTGCGCGGCCGAGCAGGACGTGAAGGCGCTCGCCGGGCCGTTGCAGTCCATCCCGGAGATGGACTTCGAGCCGTCCCCGGCCGAGCCGCTGGGCAATGTGGAGCGCTCGCTGCGCGGCCCGACCGAGCTCCTGCCCGACGCGCGCGGCTTCGTGCCCGCCGGCTACGAGGAGTTCGAGTACGGAGGCGAGATCTTCGCGCTGCCCGCGCCCTACGACGAGGAGCCCTTCCAGGCGCCGGCACTCTTCGACAACTGCTCGCCCGCCTCCTCCGAGTCCAGCCTGGACATCTGCTTCCTGAGGCCCGTCAGCTTCGCCATGGAGGCCGAGCGGCCCGAGCACGCGCTGCAGCCGCTGCCTAAGAGCGCCACGTCGCCGGCGAGCAGCAGCAGCGCCTACAAGCTGGAGGCCGCGCAGGCGCAGGCGCACGGCAAGGCCAAGCCGCTGAGCCGCTCGCTCAAGGAGTTCCCGCGCACGCCGCCCGCCGAGGGCGTGGCCCCGCGCCTCTACAGCACGCGCAGCAGCAGCGGCGGCCGCGCGCCGCTCAAGGTCGAGCGCTCAGCCGCCCCGCACGGCCCCGCCGCCGCCGCCGCTGCCTCCCGCGGGGCGCCGCGGACCTTCTTCCCCCAACAGAGGTCCCAAAGCGAAAAACAGACCTATTTGGAAGTAAGGAGGGTAAAGTAAAACCGAGCCGAAGCCCGTCCCGGCGCCCCGGGCCTAGATGTTAGGGCCAGCCCCGTTTCCCTCGGCGGGGAGGGAGGGTGCGGAGACGTGGCCCTCACGCGCCTGGTGACAGGCTCTGGCCGTGGTGGCCTTCGAAGGCGAGTGGCAGGGCGGGTACCACGCCAAGAGCACGAAGGCAGGGAGAGCGAGAGGAGACCTCGGTGCATAAACGTGCTTACAGACGCGCCAAGAGGGAGGGAGACACGCACACACAGAGTATGAATTAGCGAGTGAACCAGTTTCCTCCCTCTAAACGGGCTGCACCGCCTGCTCGGTGTATCTTCTGGTCCAGATGTGCAAATTACCAAGCGCTGTGTGCTGCCCTGTCTCAGTGGCGACTTCGAAGTTTGTTGCAAAGAGAATTCAGTTTCGCTTGCTTTTTTAGAAAAGGGCTGTATTGACTCAAATGCTCCTTTAGCTTCAGCGAATGTTGAGGCATGTTGATGTCTGTCCTTGGTGTCTCCGGGCCTTGGGGTATTTAAAAGTGTTTTCCACCGAGAAGCAGGCGACACACAGGTTTTCAATGCGACAGAAACAATTGATTGAACTTATTAACATGATAGCACTCACTTGCGCCTCCACCCTTTCACTCGTTATCAAGAGAGTGGGTTAAATTGATGATTACAGACTCATTAAGCTTCCAGCCCACACAGTGCCTGCTATGTACCAGGCTCTGCATCTCGATTGCTGAAACTTCGGAAATAAAGTCTGGAATGTCCCACAGGCATAGCACAGAATTACCATGAACATATAGGAGGATATCTAAAACCTCTTGGGGTGATGATGTTAGAGAATGCATTCTAGCTACATTGAATATCTGAATTAATTTTAAACACTTCGTGGAAGCTTTTTGGGGGAAGAGCTCTTGGACATAGAACTGGGTATGCTTTTTCTTTTGCATACTGGGAAAGAGGAGGGACCAGAAACAGGAGGGGAATGGATCATGGCAAGCCCTGGAGTTTACTGCCCTCCTGGGGTTCAGGGAATCAACCCCCCAGAGAGGAAGAACACCCAATACTGTAGTCTAGCAAAACCGCTGACTTTCTTCAGGAGTCTGAGATTTTTTTTCTTATGGCTCTGATTTCTTGGACTCGAAACCTTAAAAAATTTTATTGGGTAAAATTTCTGAGAAAGATCAATCCTAGGTAGTCTTGACAGTTTATTAAAAGGGGAACTAGAAGGGAAATAATAGTACCAGTTTAAACTGGAATGGGCAGAAGCTTACACCAGAATCTTCTAAGTAGTATAGTCTGTTGTTATAAAGAATGCTTTTATTTTACATGTTCATAAACATGAATTTTTTGCCCTAAGTCATGTGTGAAATATTTGAAAATTGGAACAATTGCTAGGAAAAAACTCATTAGAAATAACAAATATTATACCTTAGAAGCAAACATAAGTAATATATTTGTGGCTGTTTACAGACGTACCTCATAGCAATAACAGTATGCTAGCATCCCCTAACATGGGAAAACATGAATCAGGTCAAGAGACACCAAGGAAAAATCATGCAGAGTTCAAGTGAAAAGGGGCTGTGTATGGATATACATGTTTATGCATGTGTATGTAACACATGCATGTTTGTGTGTATGTGTGTATGTATGTGTATTTAATGTGGGGATGGACTGGGACTATAGCTGTACAAGATAACCCTGTAGAACTATATTCTTAAAGGGATCAGTTTTCAGCTGCTAGGGTGAGCAGAACCACTTGGCTTCAGTGTACTCTACCCCACCTGTGGCCAGAGGGCTCAACACCAGTTTTAGTGTCTTTACTGAGAGCCAAGAAAGAAGGTAATGTGTTTTAGTGCAAAGAGCACCTGACTGGGCAGTAGGAACTAACTCTAGGTTCTAACCCAGGCTCTGCTATCAAATAGTTGCCTGCTTTGGACAAATCACATGGCTTCCCTTTGGCTCCAGTTTTCTTTTCTATGAAAATAAGGTATTTAGGGAGCTGGAGAGATGACTTAGCAGTGAAGAGACACAGGTTCAATTCCCAGCACGCACATGACAGCTCACACCAGTCTTTAACTCCAGTTCCAGGAGATCTAACACCCCCTTCTTATCACCTCAGGCTGACATTCATGCCAGAACAAGATAAATCACAAAATAAATTTGTATAATTAAGACACAGGATGGCTCAGCAGGTAGCGCTGCTAACTTGAAGGCCTGACTCTGGGCCAGATCCCACAGATGGCAGGGGGGCACCAACTCCTCGGGAGTTGCCTCTGGCTTCCACAAAAGCTCCCTGGTACCACTGTGCCTGAACTCACGTACAGGCAAACAAAAATCACTAAAATTTCGGCTAGTGAGATGGCTCAGTAGGGAGAGGCACTTGTCGCCATGTCTGAGGACTTGCATTCCAGCCTAGAGCCTCACTGGTGGAAGGAGAGCTGGTTCCTGCATCTTGTCCTCTGCCCTCCACGTGTGCTCTGACATGTGAACCCATATGAACTCTCTCTGGTGGAAGGAGAGCTGGTTCCTGCATGTTGTCCTCTGCCCTCCGTGTGTGCTCTGACATGTGAACCCATCCTCCCTCCTGAATGATAAATGTGATCGTAATTTCTAAGAAGTAGATTACCTCACAGGGTTGTGAAGATCAGACTAAACAAGGTAGTTTGACAGTACGCTTTGTACAGTATGAAATGCTATACCAATGAAAGATGATAGTAAGACCATGGTTCCACAGACAGATTTTTAAAAACAATTTATGGTTTCCCTGAACAGAGGATTTGTTGTGGATCCCAGTTAAAGACTACTTTAATGGAGGGTCCACAGTTGACAGGAGGCGAAGTCAAGCCCCTGCCTTCTGTGGTCTCTGAAATTCTAAGTCTGAATATTCTATCATCAGAGCAGGTGTTTTGGCCAGCACTATAGCCTTGTGTTAGTCCCCACAGGCACCTCCCAAAATGTGGTCTTAGAGGTAATAGTGAGGCATTACTTTTATATTTTATAAATTTTATCAATCCAGAATCTGTAGCCAGAGCTGCTGAATCAGAAACTACTCCTTAGGATTCACAGTTAGGTATTTGCTATAAACAGTAAGTGTATTGGACAGAAGCTTGCCTGAAACCCCTGATTTTCATATCTAAGTATGCACAACAATTATTTATACACTAGGGACTTTGCTGCAGAGACTCCACGCTTAAGAATCTATGTAAGCAAAAGCAAGTGTAGATGGTCCGAGGGTGCCAGGAACATACTCTGAGGAACACTGCACTAAGCCACAAGGATGCTGGGCCCCATGGTTTAGTTAGAATCTTAGCAGCATCTCAGACTCTGCAGGTCAGCTACCGCAACCCCAAGTGAAGTTCTCAAAGTCAGATCTACAGATCTAGAAGTTCCCTAGGGAGACTTCTTGCCTGTTGTTCTCTGCAGTCAGCCATTCAGCTGGACTTCCAGGGTGCTATTTGCTGTGTTTTCTGCTTTGGCTTCTTAGGGTTACTCAAGCAGGATGTGAGTTTATGTACATACCCACCATGTGTTTATATATGCACTTACATATATGTGCACATGAACTGGAGAGATGGCTCAGAGCTTAAGAACATTGGCTACTCTTCCAGAGGACCCAGATTCAACTCCCAGCACTCACATGGTGCCTCACAACTGTTTGTAACTGCAGTTCTGGGAGTTCCAATGCCCCCTTTTGGCCTCCATAGGTGGCATACACATGGTACACAGACATACAAACAGGTGAAATGCCCATCATACATGTAACATACAGAAACGAGTCATTTAGGAAGAGAAACCTCAGCTGGGAAAATGCTTCTGTGAGATGACTGTAGCTAGGTCTGTGGGGCATTTTCCTGATTACTAATGGAGAAATAGTGATGGAGGAGGGCCCAGTCCTCTGTGGCGTGTAGGTGCTGCCCCCAGACAGGTGTTCTGAATCAGTCTTAGCAAACCATGGAGAGTCAGCCAGAAAGGAATATATGTGCATGGTTTATGCTTCAGTTCTTGGCTCTAGGCTGCTGCTCTCCCTGAGTTCCTGCCGTGACTCCCCTCAGTGTTGGACTGTTATCTGGAAGTATGAGATAAAATAAGCCCTTTCTTTCTGATCACAGCAATAGGAAGCAAATGAGGACAGAGGGCAACTTTTGGGGGTCTACTTTCTCCTTCCACCTTTTTGTGACCTCCAGGGGTTGGACTCAGGGCCTCTGCATGCTGAGCTATCTCGTCGGCTGTACATTCTATACCTTTTGTTGTTAGCTAGCTTCCTTTATGTACTTATCTTGATGGCTGTCTTCGACTAGGGACTGTTTGCCTTAATTTGTATTCATTTGTAGAAAGGCGTACACCCGAGCACCTGAGCACCCGAGCTCCCGAGCAGCGCTCCTCTTCCCACTGCTTGGCTCATCACCCTAGGCACACTTTGGTAGGGACCGCAAATCCACAGGTAGTCACGGGAGTAGGAGAGGCAGGTGGCAAGGCCAAAGGACTGTCCCACAGCCAGGGCACATGTATTTTGGAAAAGAATAAAACAACATGCCTCTTTTGTGTTTTCAGGAGATGCACTTAGAGGATGCCACCCGATTCTGTCCCAAGGAAGAGAGAGAGAGTGAGCAGACTTCTTTCAGCGATCAAAATCCCAGGCAAGACCAGAAAGGGGGCTTTCGCAGCTCCTTCCGCAAGCTCTTTAAAAAGAAGTGAGTAGCCCTTAGATAAAACAGTGTAATGTCACTCATTTCCCTTTGGCAGCAGTCTGAGGTTTTACCAGTATCGATTACTAAGTAGCCGGGTCTCACACAGCTGTTTCAAGTTCAGTGTTTGTATCCAATTTCTGAACAGAAGCAAACTCAGCTCCCCTGCCACTTTTTAATATTCTTCCTCCTTGTCCCCAGAGTTGTGTCCTGAGAGGAGTGAGAGAGGGGTACCCCTCTGTGGGAGATGGGTGTTCAGTGTGGGAAGTGATGAAGGAGGGTGTCAGCACTTCTGCCCTCAGGGACCTCAGCAACCTGGCTCTAAGAAATGCATGTTGGTGCCTGAATGGATGAACTTGGCTCAGGCCCTAGGGAAAACTTTCAGGGTGTCCATATTAAATGGGAACAAAAGATGTTTCCTTCCTTGGTCTTTCCGAGTCTACTGTTGAATGAAGCGTTACCTC
Organism: Chionomys nivalis; assembly: GCF_950005125.1. Taxonomy (NCBI): domain Eukaryota; kingdom Metazoa; phylum Chordata; class Mammalia; order Rodentia; family Cricetidae; genus Chionomys; species Chionomys nivalis. The sequence goes on along the minus strand of NC_080086.1, from coordinate 125,919,275 downwards.
CCAGGCATTTTGGCCAGCCCGTGTTGCAGTTTGGGAGGTAGGACCAGGCTCCAGCATAAATGTAAGGAAGAGCGAGATGACCCTTAACATTTGACCAGCACATGGTTCAGCAGTCCAGTCCTTGCCTGACTGGATGGCTGTTGTTTCTACCTCTGTGGTCCTCAGGCCTCCTCCTTCCTCTACCTTAGGGACATCTCTTTGCTATTTACTTCCTTTTATTAGAGATCACTGTAAGTCGTTTTCAATCTCAAGTCCATATTTTAATTCTTAGAAAAATTAAACGAAGGTGTTGTTGTTGCTTTTGGAGACTTATTGGGAAACCACTTTCTCCTTGAAGATGGAGTTTTAACTGGTCTTGGTGATAGAGGAAGAGGGGAAAGCCTACAGTTGGCTTTCTTTTTTTAAATGGTTTGTCTAATTCTCCAATGGGAGGGTGATGCTGAGATAGTGGGTATCTGATTGTTGGTCCTTGCCTGTTGTTACTAGAAGGAGGAGGAAGAGGAAAGAAGAACAGCGGTTCTACAGTTAACCACAGCCCTACAGTCTGTCTCCTTCCCCGCAGTTAACCACAGCCCTACAGTCTCCTTCCAGTTTTGCTAGGCAATCCAATGCATATGTGACTGTTGATGGACCCTCAAGTCACTTTATGTAGGGATTGAGGCTTAAGAACTATTTATCCCTCTCTAGGATTATGGATTTACATTTTCTTGGTCTATAACTGCTAATGACGTGAGTGGGAAGAAGTAGACAATTCGCCAGTCTAAACTTGGGATTTAGGCTCCAAATCCTTTGAAGAACTCCAAACTCCTCAGGACACATTGCTTGAGTCTGTTGGGTACTTTTTAAGTCATAAGAGTCCCAAAAGAAATGACTATTTTTGCTCACTACCATTTCTAGTACTGAGCAGTATCTGTTGGGAAACAATTAGCAATAGATCCACCTTTGGTTCCTTTACAAATTTCTGTCTATTAAAGAGATGTAACAAAATGACCTATTCATTATATGAGGCACAGGGGACAGATCTGCCCTTTTGTACCCAGAGGGCAGAACTAGCAGAAGCGAGGAGGAGGAACACTGTAATAATGCACCTGCCTAGACCTGGTGGACTCATGAGGGGGGGTCTCTGAAGTAGGAGCCAGATGACTCTGCCTACACTGGTGGGAGGCTGCTTGAGAAGTCGCCACGTGGTCCAGTATGTGTATTTCTTTACCTGTACTCTCAGTTATTGGAGCTCAGTCTGAACGATCACGTATTTTTGTCACCCCAAACTAGATGAATATGGTTTTGGGCCTGTAATTTTAAAAGTTCCCAAAAGAGAAGGCCATATAATCTTTTTATAGCTCCCTGCCCCCACAGACTGTGGTATAATGCAGACAACTTGCTGTGGGCTCTCCAGAGTTACACTGAGTTAATTGCCTTCAGTCCTCCTGCAACTTTTGGCATTTTTCTTAGAGAAAAGGCCAGTGAATTCTCTTAGTTCTACCCTGGATTGGCCTGCATATGCCATATTACTGTCAACAATAATGGCACTGTCCTTTGTATTTAAAATGTAAAGTGTTATCTGAGTGGAGGTGAAGGTGGAGCACTTAGATCATTCTTCCTCTAGCAGGCCTTCCTGGCTTGGAAGCCTGGTCTAGGACAGTCAACACCGTGCAGGCGGTTCCCATTACAGCTTTGTACTTAGGGAGTGCTTTGGGGACTTGGCAAGGGTTAAAGAAGCAACTTAAGTAACTTCTTACGGGTTTTTCATCTAAAGACCATGAAAAGTCTATTAAGGACCACACTCCTGTATGGTATTACAGAGAGAAAGGGCAGGGAGGCCCCAGGGTAGCATGGAAGTGCCTGTACCTTTAACTCAAATGTAAATACACCATTCTTGTATGTGTGCAGAATTCTAGGCATGCATAAAGGATTATGAATAATATGGTCCCATCCATTGTATAGGAATTGCACTCTGGACTCAGGACTATTCCATCTAGAAAAATCTATATGGAGGTTGTTAAAGACTTAAACCTAGGTTATTGTAAAAGATGAGGTACAGGTAGAAAAAAAGTCAAGCCATTATGTGTGTCAAGAAGTCAGTTGGCAGCAAGCCCAGTGACCTTAAGTAGCTAAACCTGGGTATTGGATACTCCAGAGCCTGGTCTCCCAGGTCCAAATGGGCAGGCCCAAGAAAGCCACCCATGTCCCATTTGGAGCTTCCTTCCTTCCTCCCCTCTAGCCCTCTGGAGGTTCAGTCCTGTCTACACTGACACACTTTTTGTTCCATAGGGGCTTGTTTGGCTGGTGGCCCCACACACCCAGAATGCTGCTTCGGGATGAAGCTAGGCATGGAACCAGATGCAACAGAAAACCCGAGAAAGGGTTCTCTTCCCTCTGAGGCTGGGAGGGCCGAAGGATTCAAAAGGCAGAGTCAAGTTGACATCATAAAAAATATTCTGACAAAGTGCCCACGATATTTGAGGAAAAGGGTAACCCTTTTATTGTTTCCATCTCAGGCACATTTGCCCTGGGTAGATACCAGGTCGTAGATCCCTGAGAGCTGTGCAGAATTGGCCAGAATAATGACTGCTAGCTTAAAATCTGAGCATGTTAAATGACTATACATTTTAAATGTGATTCTTAGAGGCTAGGGAACAGACCTGCTAAGAAAGGCCAATGCTTGATTGAGGAAGATGAAAGATAAGCTGTCCCTTCTAGGAGGATACACACGGACACTGTCAGAGACTTAAACCCAGACTGTTGTTAGAGCTGAGGCAGATGCTCTTCCATCTTTATGTACACAACTTACTATACTCGGGTGAGTGAGTATTCTTGATTGGGGTATAGCAGCGGGGAAGAGATCCTATAAGACAGTTTTAGGGCGAGGTCTGTAGACGGTGCTTCCACCCTTTAGCATCAACTTTGTGGGTAGTGAAAGATAAAGAGTATACCATCTTAACTGGTTTCTTTACCCTACCTCTTCCTGTTAGTACTTCATAATTTATATGATTATTTCTATTCCAGCCATCCTACTCCCTCCACCAATTGCAACAAAATCTATTTTCTTCATCACATGGTCAGCAATACTTCTGCAGGGCCCATATATTTGAATGTCAGTGAGTCCTCTTTGTTTGGTGTCTTCTCAACAGGTTTTGTATATGTCTCCTTTGTGGGACAGTCCGTGTAACAGAAGGCAGGATTCTAAGGATCAGTGATCATTTTATACTCATTTTCTCCACCTCCTTCAAACCTGCCCCATCCCCACCGGCCCTCTTGTCCTTTTTGTAGCTCCACCATATCTCATTTGATTTCCTATGCCATTTGCAAATTCAAGAGGGTGTGCTTGAAAGGATGAGTAGTTTAGGTTACCTAACTCTGGCTGGGATTGCTTCTCAGTAGGTCATCTGAAGTCAGTTACTTTTAAGTGTCTTCAGAGTGTCGGGTTGTAGAAGAAATAGCTCCTGCCCATTTGGAGCTTGTGGTTCAAAGTAAGGGTAACCCAGCTACAAGTTATAGTATATAGCACATAATACGAGTGCCCATTCACCACCCTGTGGATGCATGGTTAACTGATTTGATGGATAAGACAGGTGTGTCCCCCCCTCGCCCCCCACCCTCTTCATGGGAGTGCCCTCACCCTTTCAAGGATAGTCTTTCACATCAGAGAACCAGCTCTGGACATCAGAGATATCTGTGGCACTGGATTTTACCTCCTTCCTCAACTCCAGTTTTTCAGGTTTATCTGTAGCCAAGTTGTACTTACTGACCTACTCAACTTGCATTTTTCTTTTTCTCTGTCATTTGAAGGATGGTTAGCAACAAGTCTTTTGTTTCCCCTTTCTGTCAAATGATTGGATGACTGTGTGTCAGAACATATTGACAGCCATTGCACTTTCCACAAAGAGCTCCTGACTGTCCCTCTAAGGTCTGTTCAGATATGCCCTGCAGCTTGCCAAGATGGCGTAAGGTGTTCAAGAGCCATTTCTGTGCTTTACCAAAAGAGGGAATAAAAAGAAAACACATTATCTCTTTCTCCTAGAGTCTGCAGATTTCCCCCTTCTTACTTACACCCACACCTTGGGAGAGTCCAGGTAACCTGTAGTATGTTGAGCATTATAGAGGTCAGCTGAAGTTGTCTTTAAAAAGGTGAAAATGAGCTTTGAATCATTGCTATAGTGGAATTCTGGATTTTTAAAACAATTAGTAAGTTAGCCACTAGTTACTTAGTAGTTAATTTTCAGGAATGCAGACATTTGTATTGGAAACAAGGGGGAGGTACAGTCTGTAAGAAGAGCAGTTAAAAAAATTTGAGCTGAGTTTGTGGAAACTAGACAGGGCGATTTTGGCATTTGTTTCAGAAATGGGAACGCAACTGGTGAAGATTTCTGTGGTCCTTGGGGCTGGTGGTGACATCAAAGCTTTCCCATTTCCAGGTAAACTCCAGTTGCATGTGGGAACCTCCAAGTGTGACGTGTTGGGTTTTGGAGAGATCAGATGTAGGTAAGAGGGAAAATGTGAGGTGAAGTCTCAAGTGTAGATTAATAACTTCATTGAGAAGTTGGCATGGGGGAGAACAATTGAGAAGAGGCTGCTGCCATTGAACTCCTGCTTCCTGCCCTAAAACACAAGGGCTTTCGGGCTTCCAGATCATGGAACATAGGGAGAGAATGAATAGCTAGGATGCATCTTACTAACATTTGAGTTACAACTACACTAACCAGGGATGATTTGAGCTGAAGGAGGCAGGAGTTCTGAGAACTGAAAGCAAGCCTGAAGTTTTAGGGAGGCTGGGAGTTTGTTTACAGGGAGTGTAGGCTGGTCCCTGAGAAGAAAAGTTCCTTCCACCCAGATACCTTCTTATCTCCTGAGTATCCAGATGCACAGGAGCTGAGGGAGAGTAATTTTCCTACATTCACTGGGACAGTGGGAAAGTACTCCTTTCCAATCAGAAGTAAAGCATGATGGGTAGCTACAGCTTCTTTTCTGATATCAAACTGAGAACTAAAAATATCTAGTCCATTCATCATGTTTCCAGACATCTTTAGTCTTCCTATAGGTCTAGTGTTTTCACTGGAATACTAGAAAAGGATGTTTGAATTCTTCCCAATAAGCTCAGTAAATTTAGACTCATAACTGATAAGAATAATTATTAATAGCAAGGACTTGGACTGAGGATATATAGCAATAGAACACTTGCATATGAAGATCCTGGGGACAGTTCCTAGTACCACCATAACAGAACAAAATAAAGCAACCCTCCCCCCAAAAATAACAAGAAAATCTCCTGAACAAACAAGGACTCAAAGATAGTGTACCAATGTCAGTGAAGGAGCGTAGAGGCCAGTTATCCTGCTGTGGTGTTTAGGGAAAGCATGCCTGATGCAGCGTACGGAGAAACTGTTTACTTGAACAGGAGCTTTATAGCTTCGCTTTCATACATCCCACACAAGGACTTGTGGCACTGGGTCTTGGTTAGTGGGCTAATTTTATACATTCTAGCTCCAGGTTAAAGTCAGTGAGAGGGCCCTGGGCTAGTTGTGTGAGAGGTATTTCTAGAGAGCCTCCTCCCTCTAGGGACTTCTGACATGAACAGACTGGAGAAGGTACAGAACTGGAATGGATTGCCCAACTGGTTTAACCAAGAGAAAGGAAGAATGCACCCTGGACTGGGGACTCAAATGGACTGAGTTGACTTTTGATTAGTCTTGGGCTCCTTTGTGGTGGTTGAGATCACTGTACTGATTTCTGCATTCTACTAAATGTAGCAATATGTGTGGCTGGTTTCAATAAATCTTTCCTTTAAAAATGAAAACAAACAGAAGCAAGAGTTTGTAATGTGATGCCTAGATTAAACCAGGGCCCTTGATAACCATTTTAATGTAAGGTCCATGGTAATCTGCGGAGTAGTTATTTTATTGAATCAAAAATAGGTATTTTTGAGTTTTTATTCCTGTTACAATGCTTTCACATGGTACACTGACATATACAGTTGTCACAGTTGTCCTCATGAAGCATTAGAGATTCTGTGTGTTCACTGCAAATTTAGATTCACATATCTTAAGTTTTGAAATTCAGGGGAAGTAAAAATGATTCCAGATCTAGGAGGCAACTGTTTTACAAATGCAAAACAATTTGGATAGATAAAATATTTGAAAACAATTAAAACCAAATCAACCTGTACTTTATCTGTGTGCTGAGATTTTAGGTCCAGTGGATCAGAATACAGGGAAAAAACTAATGAGAGCCCCTCACTGGATCCTTCACCCACCAAACAAGACTTCTTCAGAAACCGACTTGCTCTTGCAAATGACCTTGACCAAGGAACAGCTGTGTAAACACATTTACAGTTGTATTGTCAAGTGGTAAGAGGAGGGTAAAAGCTTGTATATATCTCTGCAGGTATATATATATATATATATATATATCAATGTATAAATCCCTGAGGAAAACTAATATAAATATTTACATATGAAACTAAATCAATATACAAGATTCTGAAGAGATGAAGATTAGTCTATGGTTAAGACTTGGCTTAATGAACCTCTCAACCCTTGGAAAAGGGAAACAAAGACTTTTCCCATCATTACAGAAAACCAGTAAATCTGGAGGAAAATAAATGTTTGTGAGAACAAAAGCTTGCACCTTGAACTCATTCCCCAAGAATAATAATAAGCATGTTCACTTTTAGCATGTGAATTTTGTGCTCCTAGGAATTTTATTTATTATTATTATTATTGGTTTTTTGAGACAGAGTTTCTCTGTGTACGCCTGACTGGAACTCACTCAGTTAGACCAGGCTGGCCTCGAATTCATAGAGACCCACCTGCCTCTGCCACCTAAGTGACTTCCTAGGAATTTTAATTCATATCTTATGAATTTATCCACTGTGCTGAAACTAATATACCCTGTGTGAGGGTCCAGATGGAAAGATACTTCATATCTTTCCAAACCTCAAAGCAAAGTGTCACATCCTTTAAGGCAAAGGATTGATAGAACTGTATTTTACTTGTGCAGATCAGCGCTCCAGAAAATTTGTCCTTCAGCTATGATTCAGAAGCTTCACAACTTATAAGATACATTGCCCTCTAGCTTGTTCTGTGGTTATGGGAAAATCAGTGAAGGGAACAGGGGGAACAAAAGCAAAGAAACCTTCTCTTCGTGTGGGCTGCACTGAGCACGGCGCCATTGTAGGTGCAGTAGGTGTTGTCATACTCACAAAGGCCCAGACAGACCAGGGAGAGAAGACAGTGACTTAGTTCTGCTTGGACCTCTGAGGGCTCTCAGGATGTTAGAATAAGTGATCTAGAATGATTAACTCCCGATGGGTCCTCCTTCTAGTCTATCACATATTCATATCTGTATCCACACCAGCTCCCTCTATTTTGTATACCAAGCATGCCCCTGCCTCCGGACTCTCAAACCAGCTCTTCTTTTAGTCACTTGGATGTCTCATTCTTTCACCTCTTTCGAGTTTCTATGTCTGCATGGCTGACTGATCATCACATTTAAATTTCACACTTCCAGACTCCTTCTTTTCTTCATAGCAGCTACATTTTTAATGTTTAATATTCTGCTTATGAAGTATTGTCTACATCCTCTCACTAGCTTATAAATCCCCTGAAATGGATTTTTCTTCATTACTATGTTTCTAACACCAGTTCTGTAAAAAGATCTATATTTGTTTATGCCTAAATAGTCAAATGAGCTCTTACCAAATGCTTATAATTTTAGGTCATTCAAAACCAATCTGAATAATGGCAAACAGCACAGGAAGCCATAATGAATAAATCATAGGATGTCAGGATAGCTAACCTCCTAGGAATTCTCTAAAACAGGCAAACTGCAAACATGTCCTTTATACTTTTATTTTTCATATTTTAGTGCTTTGTTCTGAAAGGCACTGCATTGTAGCCACATCACCTTTCAAGTTCATGCGAGCTTTGTGTTGATGAGTTGTGCATTTGTTTGCTCAGCAGTGGAAGCAGGGTAAACAGGCCTGCCCACGGCACCCGTCGGCCCTGACACGTTACTAAGGTACAGTTACTAAACAGTTGGTAGTTTTTCTTGCCACCAGTAATTATGAAAGGTCCTAAAAGGCTAGCATGGCCACAGACTGCTTTTCTAAAATTATATTCTGTCAAAGGTGCAAAAAAGCAGGCTTGGCTGGGGAGCTGGCCTTCTCGGTTCTGTTTTTGAGATCTAAGTGCCCTCCTCTGTGATGACTAGCATTGACTTTTGATGATAAAGTACAAAGGTAAATCTCTTGGTTAAAGATCAGAATTAACATTTGAAGAGCAAAATCAAAATCTCTGATTAATTTCAGTGTCAGTATTACTTACAGATAGTAAACCTGTTACGTAGAATACATTCAATAATGCATGCTGGAATCACCATTTTAGGCTTCCCTGAAGGCATTCCTACAAATACTAGGAACACTGATTCTTAGTCTTAGTCACAAAATTTGACACTTTGCCTTATCTATCATCTGTCTGTCTGTCTGTCTGTCTGTCTATCTGTCTATCTATCTATCTATCTATCTATCTATCTATCTATCTATCTATCTATCTAATCTATCTAATCTATTATCTATCTGCCATCTACCATCTATATCTTCCATCTATCTATCATCTATCTGTCTATCTATCTATCTATCTATCTATCTATCTATCTATCTATCTATCTATCATCTATCTATCTATCTATCTATCTATCTATCTATCTATCTATCTATCATCTATTCTTTCTTTCTCTTTCCCCTCTCTCTTTGTGGATGAAACTGGGGCTTCACACATGCTAGGCAAGCCTCTACCACTGAGCTACACCCCACCTCCTTTTTTTATTTTGAGACAGGTGCTAGGATGGCCTTGAACTCAGGATACACCTGTAGCCCAGGTATACCTTTTAATCATCTTGACTCAGTCTCTTGACTGGGATCAAAGACCGGCACCACCAGCTGTGGCTTGCCTTTATTTCAAAATAAATGAGCTGAATCTAATTATCTTTTAATATTTTTGTTTTATATTATACCTTGAGTGACCCTATAATTTGCACTGTTGATCTTCCTAACACCAGCTGGTCACAGCAAGAGCTGCCTGGTAGGGACCTGAAACACCCAAGCATATTCTTTTAAAAATGCAGTTGCTTTCTGAAACTTAATCTTGTGTATAGTCACTTGACTAATTTCTATTCCAAGCCTCCTTGTTACTGACACTAAACTTACTGTATCTTTTTTAACTTGTTAGAGGAAATAGTGTTCCCAGAGGAAGACCATGATAGAATGTAAAGTATTTCTATGTGAAGGTATATAAGCTAAATTAGAATCACTAACAACTTCAAAATACTTCCCTCTAAAGTAAATGCATGCAAAAACAATACACTGTGGGCTATGTAAGGCATTTTTCTTTATTATTTTTCAATTTATCTTAGTAATGCCAGAAAAATAACAGCCATTATTTTCACTTTTAACACAAACCAAATACTGCTGCTGCACATAGAGTACAAAGATCACCTACAAACATTGGTTAGGTACAAAGGCCATTGGATGTATAGACCACACTTTGTTCTTACATCAGAGTAAGACTGACAGAGCATTTTTGACAATTACTTTAGCAAATAACCATGCTACTAAACAAAGGCAAATACACATATGTACACAGACACATCTCAACTAAAATTATCCATGTCACTTTGATAAACAAACTCTCTGGTTTCACCAGATATTTGCACCCCCGAGTCCCCTGCCCTTATCCCACCCCCAAATGCTGACTTGATCTGGAAAAAAAAAAAAGATGTTCTTAATTAAAGGCACAGTTGGCAGCTACTGAAAGTGGCATGCATCTGGCATGGGTGCACTCTAAGCCACACCGCATATAACTTGCATCTTTTGAGTATCTGGGTTTGGTAGTCCAATGTTGCCCACCTTTAGCTTGCTTGTTTTATAATTTTTCAGCAACTGGCTACTTAATGCACTATTTTTATTAAAGGCAAAAGGGGAGTTTGCTCACAGTTGACAGAAAATGCACTTTATGGTGTCAAAAATGGAAAATAAGGCATGAAACTTATAAAAGAACTTAAAACTGCTTTTGTTTAGATTTATCATGTAGAGTTCATGCTTTTTTTTCTTAACTAGAATACAGAATACTTCACTGGCTCATGTGAAAAGGACTATGAAATCATTTTAAGTTACTACTGTTCCAAAGGGGGAAAATTGAATAAAGGCATCACTTTCTTCACATTTTACTACATAATTCTTTCAGCCAAACTGACAGTCACCTTGTGATGTGTAAAAATTAACGTGCGGTACACAGAACCTGCACGGCACAGTCACACAGTAGAGATGGAAAGAGCATGCACACCTACCCAGCAGCAGAATACCAAGACATACATGGTTGCCTTGGTTTTGAATCTGAAGAGGATAAGAAAGGTTCTCTTCTGTGTGTTCTCTAGCTGGGACAGCATCCCCACTTATCTTCCTGAGCCACTATATACCCCTAATTCAGGCCATTATATTAAGATAATGAAATGACATGTAAGCAAAACTTAATTACATGATCATTATGATAAATACCACTTTGGGTTTGCATTAAGGAAGAATTTGGAATCAGTACAGCCTCCAACTTAAATAGTACTTTAGTAGAATGTCCTGCTGATGTTTATATTGCATACTCTTGGCTCAACTCAGATCCACTAAAACATTCTTGAGTTAGAGGATAGTAACCCACTAAACTCACCATTTGATGCCCAACAGCCTTTATTTAAGCAAGTTTTAATTAGGTAGACTTTGAATATTTGTCATTTTCATCTTCACATTTGAAAGACTAGAAAGAGTAAACAGCCCATCTTTTAATAAATTTAGAAACATACACTTGTCTATTCCTGTTTTCCAAGTGCTTAGCTGTGAAAAGCATTTCTGTTACTGGTTATGAGCCCATCAAGACTTTACTGCGTGGTCCAAGGATAAGAAAACATTTGCTGATACTTCATTTCTTGGAAGAAATGTCCCATATTTGGGGATGTAGTTAGGCAAGTTTCGCTGCACTGACTGCCTCATAATGTCCTGGGTTTAGATGCAGTTCTGTGATGGTGCATTTGTCTTCTGCCACTTCTTGTCCCTGAAGAAGTACATTTTAATTATGACTAAGGGTAAGTTTGTTAGCCAGATAATGTTTAACTCAAGGACACAGCTTTCTCACTTTCACCCCAGGGCATCCAATTAGAACTTTAAAAATCAGTTACTACAGAAAATATTTTTGCCCAAATGTCATATTTAAGAATAAAAATACCCTCCTTTGGTGATGCATACAAATGGCTGGATGGTGAAGCCGTGTACTGAACAGTCGGGTGGAGAATTGTCCCCTTTGGGAGAAATTAACTCCAAATCTAGGCATTCCCTCCCTTGTTGGCTCAAGCAGAACCAAAGGGGTTATCACCCTGCTGAAGGCAACACTTGGCCAGAGAGATACTGAATATTCTAATGTTGCCTTTCTTAGGTTCTCATTTGAAGTAGGGATGGGATGATCAAAAAGTGATCAGTAAGCCATGGGAATTTGGGGTGTCATCATAATTGTATGGAACACATTAGTAAGTAGGCCTAGCTAGTGACTTTTGTTGAATGAATGGTCTTATGAACACTTTGCATCCAAGATGGGATTCAAAATTAACTTTCGAGGACACTTTTAAAAGAGGAGATATTTTGCAAAGAGAAATGGCTACCATAATAGGAATAGTACAGACAGTAAGTGAAAAAGATTCAACTCTTAACAAATAAACAAGGACATGATAGGATGGACTGCTTGATGATGATGTAATTAATGTCCTTTCTGATCTTAGAAGACTATACTCTGTACTATTAGGATGTACATTTAATGCTCTAATAAATATCAGAAATTATTAATGTACTACACTTCCACCGTGCTGCAGCTCAGTTAACAGGATTACTGAAATGCTGCTTGTTATGAGGATACATGCACACACTGATGAACTGGCGACTGTCTGGGAATGGAGCAGTACACAGTTCACAGACACAGTGGAGACTAATGAAACTGCTCCTATTCAAGTTGCATGCATCTCAGTCACAGTATCTGTTAGACTCAGAAGAGCAGTACAAGGCTTCATGAATAATCACATAATATTATGGACAGGTAGATAGTCTCTAAGGAGTAGCTTTGAGAGAACCAAAGACCTTAAGCAAAGTAGAATATAAAAGTTAACCAACATGTATGGTTGCTCAAGAAATTAAAAAACCTGCAAGGTTCTGTTTAAAAGATGCCCATTCCATTATAAGCCAGTATTTCCCTATATGCCAAACTCCGACTTCAGAGTACTCTGTAAGAACTAGACACCCAGACGTACCACATGTGCTTTTATGCTTAGTGTTTGTATAGTTTTCAACTGAAAGAAATAAGAATCAACCATTTTATCCATATAATAATTTAATATATGCCAGCCAAACAAAGTAGTTTATCTTTATTCAATTAAATAAAAACAGACCTGTCAGGTATATTATATAACATTCACTATATACACATGATTTAGGCAATGCAAGGTAATTCTAAGTATGCTGACTTACTCAACTATTAGTAAAACATGAATGGTGTCAGTGAGGCCCAGAGTGCTCCTTTTCACATTGGGTGCCTGCATTTCTGTAGTATGCTTAGAGGGACAGCCACGAGCCAGGACATATGTTACCAGTAAACTCCTGTGGGGCAGGGGAGGGGTGACAGTCTAGCATAGATTAACAGTCTCCTAAGTGTAAATAGGGTGCTTGACAGTTACATTTTTAAAAAGTTCTTCTTCCGTTAATGACACGAAATTTCTTGTTTGAAGGCAACACCACCACATTTTGTTTGTGAGTGGGGGTAGGTGGGGAATGTTCTTAAAATTGGTATAATTATTCTTAAAACAATAACAATAACAAAAAGTACCTCTTTGGTGAAGCCTCGGTACCCATTCAATTCACTGTAATAATCTGTAAACAGGACTGCAGTACAGTGCTGGGCCTTGATTTCAACAAGGCCAGGTACCACAGCCTTTTCTCACAGTCCTCTGAAGAATTTTTACGAAAATATTCTAAAGTAGAAGAGTAAAGCAAAGGAAACAAAGGAGGAGAAGATCCCTGTTTAAGATTTTTTAAAAGTGCATAATATTTTGAATTACAAAAACTGTCAACATATGGGCCTGTTGGACATTAGACTGTTTTCCATCCCTTTAATGATAAAGATTACTTCACAAAATGAGGACTCTTGCCTATTGGCCAGAAAAGTCCCTTCACGTGATTTCCAGGTGCAATCAGTTGTCCATTTCCTCTAGATCAGTCTCCACATTCTAGCTGGAATACCATCTTATTTTGTAATTACGTGTAGGTTAAAATTCATTGTCTTATACTACATCTTGAAGTAGAGTCATTAGTGTTTGGAGTTCTCATTTGAACTCCTCAGTGCTGGCATGTTCAGTGCATCCATTGCCAGCAATGGATTTGGGGCTAGGAAGCTGTCCACCCCAGTACAGAGGAAGTCAGGAAGAATGGGCATTCTCCAATAGTGGTGGTCCATCTCTGTGCATAGATGGGTGTGTGTGCTCCCTCTTATAAGTTTTTGGAGGAAGTTTGGGGATAAGTTGAGAAGTGCTTTGTCGTGGAGGGACAGGAGGCCCAGCAATGGGATGGAGGTCCACTTCCTGTGCCAGCGGTGGTGATGGCAGATGCCTTCTCGTGCCGTGAGGAGAAGGGGTTTGAGGTGGTGGTGGTGTAAAGGGGGAAGGGCTATTTGGAAAGAAGGCATTGCCATGATCACTCTTTTTGCCCAAAGGGGGAGGTTGGAGATGTAATGGTGAGCTTGAGAAAACATCAGGTGTCCTCACAGGTTCTCGCGGTGGTAACAAGGGAGGGCTCTCAGGAGGCTCTGACACAGAGGTTCGATCTGATAGTGAATATCTCGGTGAATAAGCTTTTGATGTGGGTTGCCTAGGAGGAATAGCTGGGGGGCTGTCCAAGTGCTTAGACATAATCTAACAAATGAAAAAGAATAGAACATGTGTTAATATAATTTAAAAAAAACATGAATATATTAAGAGTTAACTTGGAATTTTCATACATGCTACTGGCAGAACACTATGAAGAACAGAAGTTTTACCATATGTATTAAGTGAGATGTTCTACCCATTCTTAGAGGAAAAAAACCCTGATTTTGTCAAGATTAAGTCAAAAGCTTGTTGCTTACTGCTGGTGGCCTATCATACAATGCACCATGATTTCTGACTTAAACCAACCATTAGGTTTTGGCAGTGTACACATTAGGCAAACAAACTACCATAGCCCTAATTATTAAGTTTTAAATGTACTGTTTTAATGTTTCATGAAATCTACAAGGTCTTGACTTATCCTGGTTCTTCTGTTCTCTGGGTAGCTTAAGACAATAAATTAAGTTAATAACTGGCAAAATTAAAGAAATGATAAGGGGAAGGGGCATTTAAACTGGTAGGAAACTTAAAGTTATTATGAGTCTTTTTTTTAAAAATATTTATTTATTTATTTTATTATGTATATAGTATTCTGTCTGTGTGTATGCCTGCAGACCAGAAGAGGGCACCAGACCTCATTACAGGTGGTTGTGAGCCACCAGGTGGTTGCTGGGAATTGAACTCAGGACCTTTGGAAGAGCAGGCAATGCTCTTAACCGCTGAGCCATCTCTCCAGCCCTATTATGAGTCTTTAGGATCTCTTCTAACCTAGAATTTAAGTGCCTTCTTATTGGCTTAAAGAATGGCTTTCAGCAGATACTCAGTATAGTTTTGCTATCATATACTTTCACATAAACTCCACACTGCACCCCCGCCCTCGGTCATACATTTTAGAAGAAGTGCATGAGGGCTGGAGAGATATCTCAGCTGTTGAAGACTAGGTTCACAAACAAGATATAAAAGAACTGCATGAGATCAAGTTACTATTACCCTGTAAACTAAGACTTGTTTTTTCCCTTGATAATGCCCATAGCTGTAAATGAATAGTAGTTTCATATGCATACCCAAAAGCTACCTTTATAAAAAGAAATCTTGCAGGCTAAATATATATTTAATTCTTAAATGATTAAACCCAAATACTCTGAGATGTTAGCTTACTGCAGCTGGACTAGACTTGACATAACAACTGACCGCAGCTAGTGATTCCAATTTCTAGATAACAAGGTATTCTACTTTACCTTAGATGGGGAGGATTCCGCTGGGGCAGATTCTGGCCGTCTTCGAGGGGGAACAGGAGGGGGCACAGGCATTATTTCATCAGTGCCTTTGGCTAAACTTATAGATGAGACTGAAGCAGATCCTGTAGGGTGTTAATTTAAAAACAAACAAAAAATGATTATAGGACTTTGATTTCACTTACTACTCTTGAAAAGACTTAGAAGCTTCTTATACTGACTAAAAGAAATACATTGAAATATCAAAAGTAGTTTTAATAAACCAATACCCAGTATAACATTCCATTTATTAAAATAAACTGCTATAAAAGCATGCAGAAACTTCCTAGCAATGTTTAAAAGAAAAAGCCACTTAAAGTAATTATTTTTGCTTCTTAAACAAAATAACATTACCATTGTTAATATATAATTGGAATTTTAATTGGGTCTGATTTTTAGATTTCTGTTGGATAAGTAATTTGAAAATCTTTGGAATGGTCATTTTTGTCAAAGTGTGGGAGGGTCATCTTTTTCTCTAGTTTTATTGCTCTCAAGGTTTTGGACTGGACTGAACAGTTTCTAGAACAGTCTCTGGTCTTAACAACTCTATTGAAATATTTCTTAGAGAATCTGGTACCCCGAGGTCTAGTCACATTTTGCTTGGTCCAGACTTTCATTAGTATGGAAACATCATTAGAATCATCACATCTAAATCTAAAAACTTTAACCATGGTGAACTATTCAAAATGCCAGAGTATAGGGAGTATGCGATAATGAAAACAGGAACTTTACTAAAATCTAGTAACCCTGATTTAAGAATAAGTTGATGAAATGACAAAAGAGGTAAATAAAACTGGAACCCATCTAATGGGCATTTAGTGAATACTTATGCTTTGAAAGACAACACTTATCTATTGTTAGTTTATAAACACTATAAAAAGATATGAAAATATCTTAATATTCAAAACTGTACTTGGCAGGCTCTTTATTCCTTTAAGCATTCTGTTCCCTTCTGCTATTAACTATTATAACAACACAGAATGTGAAGAGTATTTGTGTACTTATACTCAGATGGCAAACATTGTGTGTGCTGTGTGTATTGCTGGGGTGTGCATATTTGCAGGCCAGAAGTCAATGTTGGTGTCTTCTTCTATTACTTCCCTCTTATTGTTTTGAGATAGAGTCTCTCACTGAACCTGGAGCTCATTGACTGGCTAGATGGGTTGGCCATGAGCCCCTGGGATTGGTCTGCCTCTAATTCATCCCAACTTTCCAACACTAGGATTTCTGGCATGTATCACCTTGCTAAGATTTTATGTGGATTTTGGGGATCCAAAGTCAGGTCTCCATGCTAGCACAGCAGACACTCTGCCCACTGAGCATCTCCCCAGACCACGACCAACATTTTGGTCACCTTACTTTTTTAAGAAAATATACACAATTTTTTTTTAGCTATAATTGGTATTTTTTATTGTATATATTTTGAAATCATTTGTACAAAGATTTGTTAGTTTAAAACAACTAAAAATAGAAATTTAAGTGAATTGTTTACTTTAAAACTAAAAGCAATTAACTGAAACAGCACTTGATTTCTCTAAATATTTAAGGCTTGTAACTAGTTATATATTTATATATATATGTATATATATTATATATGTAATTATATAATCATAGTCCTTATGAAGTTAAATGCAATTATTTGCCTATACTAAGTTGTCAGCAGGCTAAGTAGACTTTTTAATCGGACATTGCATGTAGCTGCCAGCTTCCCCATTGCGCATGCATGCTTTTGCTTCTTTTATAAAGTTTGAGAAGGAAGTATTATTTAGAATTGTACAGTTGGAAAAGAGAAATGGTTAAATGTGGAAGCTGCTCCTTTAATAGGTTCTTTTTAAAAGGTTTTGTAAAAAGCATGAAAAGTCTATAAATTTAAGCCAATTCTTCATGGTCAAAAGGCAGCAGCAGTGAAGGCTCACTTCAAAGATGGGGCAGGGAAGAAAGGTCAGCAGGGAAGGTGACCCTCGGCCTGGTTTGTAAAGCCAAAGCAGGAGTTAAACCAGATATACTGACTTGGGCCATGGGCCAGTGTAACCTGGGTAAAGACGGTATCGCCGCCTGTAAAAAGGAAACAGGAAAAAGTTGTTTTCTCCCACTAATATTCTCAGCTCATCTATAAAAATGTATGTTCTTGCCATGTTAGTTTTAAAGAACATCATAAACAGTTTTAGTAAAAGCTCATTAATACTTTTGAGAGAAAAAAAGGAGTTACTATCATATTGGGAACTTTGAAGTTTTTCTTAATGTCATAAATTAAAAACATTCACTAGAAAACAGTATGATACTGTAGTTTTGAAAGACTCTTTTACACTTATTTGTGTGTATGTACATGTGCCACAGTATGTGTTTTCAAGTCAGAGGACAGGACAGGACACAACTTGTAGGAGTCAGTTTTCTTCTTCACTCTAAGGATTGCAGGCAGGGTTTGAATTTAGGTTGTCATGCTTGGTGGCAAGCATCTTAATCTCACCTGCCCCTCTGGAAGGCGCTGTAAACTATAAAACCCAATTCAAGGGGTGAAGACTCAAATCATTTAATAAGAGATAATAAGTGAGAGTCAGGCAAATATTATCTTACACCTTTGAGGAAGTCTTACAGCTATACCTTTGAAAATATGTTTTTGGAACATATATTGTCATTATAAAATATTCAGGGTTTTGAATATTAAAACAAGCTTCTGTATTCATAAACACTTTAAAATTCAGTATATATTTGGTTTTTACATATTTTTTAATTTAGGACATTCCTTGATAAATTTGAAATATTTCAAAAATATTCTTTTAAGAAAAATTAAGGACTTTATTTATGAGTTATTAATAATTAAGTCCTAAATTATTCTTAAAAGTAAACATAAAAAAAAAACCCAAACATTAAAACAGTGGTTCTCATCCTTCTGATGCTGCTGCGATCCTTTAATACAGTTTCTCATGCTGTGGTGACCCCAACCGTAAAATCATTTTTCATTGCTACTTCATAACTGTAATTTTGCTACTGTTATAAATCATAATGTAAATAATTATTTTGGAGATAGAAGTTTGTCAGAGGGTTGAGAATCATTACATTAAAATATAGGAAAATCGGGCTAGAATCCTGAGGCTAGTTCTAAACCATCATGGCTACACTACTTCAGCACCAACGCATGGAACAGAAAATAATCCAAGTAGTAATCATTCTAACAGTGCTGCACTGACCTGATTATAAAAATTCACATTTCCCTTTCACTTTTTAAAAATTCTGTAGTTTATTTTATTACTATTATTATTAATGTTCACAGGTATTTTGCTTGCATGTATGTTTGGATGAGGGTGAAGGATCCCCAGAAATTGAAGTTACAGATAGATGTGAGCTGTCATGTGGGTGCTGGGAACTGAATCCAGGTGTACATTATCGTCCTCCTGACCAAAAGCTGGAAAAATCTCCCAAATTAATTGTGTTATTGCAATTTATTTATAATTTATATAAAAAGAAATTAAAGGTGGTGCTAGAGAGATGGCTCAATGGTTGAGCTCTGGTTACTCTTCCAGAGGTCCTGAGTTCAATTCCCACCCACCACAGTGTGGCTCATGACCATCTATAGAGGGATCTGATGCCCTCTATCTGCATGTATGATTTTATGTCAGAAGAACACTAATATAGATTAAATAAATAAATCTTAAAAAAAGAGAAGCGTTGAGCTGGATAAAATATGTTTTTAAATGAGTGTCTGTCTGACCTTATCTGGCAGCTTCCTATGTGTACAATGTAACTCCACAATCCTATGTGTGTAATGTAACTTCCTGGTCCTCAGTTGCTAAATGAAGCCAAGTAAAGTCTCACAAACACAAGGTCCACTGCTAGCTGACTACAGATGTGTGCATACTAGGAATTACACAGGATTCTGGGCCAAATCTCAAAGCAATTAATATATCTGCAAAGAGTGGCAGATTTTTAGTTGGTTTCTCTGGGTTCTACAGGAAATAATATGAACATACACACAATCACAGAGATTATTTTCCACCCGCTCTGAGTTATTTAAAAGTTTTATCACCTACTTGAGTGAAAAGGGCTTGCTGAATGGTCAGAATCAAACACGCTGCAGACATCTGTGGTACTGGAAGCACCGGAGGCAGGAGGAGGTGTGAGTGGCGTTCTTGGAGAATTTGGTGCAGAAGCTGTACTTTCAGTCTCACTTTCAGGGATCCTACTGTAACTAATTTTTCTTGGCTCCTGCTGCAGAGGTGTGGGATGTCGCATGGTTCCTGGTCTTGGATTTGATGGACGAACACCAGGGGATTTTAGGGGATAGCTGTATTTTTTTGGCTATAGACATCAGAAACAAAAACAAACTACAATACTTAAAACATAATGGCTAAAAGGAAGGTTTTTCTCTATTCTCCTGGTAAAATTCAACTAATAGTTAAGAGAATTATAATTATCAATATGAACATTTCCTCATGACTCAGCTCAGAGTACCTCAAGTGACAGCACTGTCACGTCTTTCTGCTGAAGGGCTGGCTGTATAAACCCTTAGAAAGTGATGTATTCAACTAAGGTTTAATATAAACACCAGAATGTTTCTTAATGGAGCATCTTGGCAGATAGAAATTTTTCTGAAAGTACATTATATAATTCCCTGGCTTCATGTTGTTTGGTTTTTTTGAGACAGGGTTTCTCTGTGTGACAGTCCTGCCTGGCTGTCCTGGAACTCACTTTGTAGACCAGGCTGGCCTCGGCCTTCAAAGTACTAGGATTAAAGTTGCATGCCACCAGCACCCACCTCCCATCCCTCAGCAAATTCCGTTTTTTAAAAAATACTATTTGGGGTAATTAAACCTTGTTGGAAAAGCCATAGTCATCATGAACTGTGGTTCCCGGCTGTAATACAACAGTGCCATTAGCCCATTAGGACCTGGTCTGCTTACAGATGCAGTGAGTTGTCCGCATTTTCTTTAATCTCTGTGCATATTCTAACTCTACAGAATGACCACTTCACAGTGATGTCAGAGTGTCTCACTGGAGTCGACATATATATTAGGTTTATGTTTAAAAGCCGTTTTAAAGTTTCAAAAATCTGATGGGAGTCACAAATATTATAGTTTATTATGACCACTTAGAAATGATTTATATTTACTTTTTGACTCTTATGAGTGAGTGAACATATTCAGATCAGTGAGGAGTAATAAGCTTGACAGGCACTGGCAAATTACTACAAAACAAAAGAACTATTAAAAGTATCTTTATGGAAAATTTGCAAACTCATGGATCATTTCATTACTTTAAAAAATCCCAAGTAAATATATTTACTGTAAGTGAATTAGTATAAGCTTTTTAAATTCCATGCCTTTGAAATAAATTTTAACTTTTGTTAAAACTAAAAGTAGCGCCGGGTGGTGGCCCATGCCCCAGCACTCGGGAGGCAGAGGCAGGCAGATCTCTGTGAGCTCGACACCAGCCAGGCATACAGAGCGAGTTCCAGGACAGGCACCAAAGCTACACAGAGAAACCCTGTCTCGAAAAACCAGGGAAAAAACAAAAACAAAAACCTAAAAGGAGCAAACTATAAATTTACTCACATCTATCATCATATCATGAGAATTTATTGAAATTAGTAGTATTAGTGTTCATTTATTTGGAAATGAGTAAGATATTCCTGACTATACATATTAATTACTTTAACCATCACATTCATCTCATCCCTAAATGCTTTCACGGAACACTAACCCACACGACACATGCTATGGCCCTACAATGGTACTGAGGAGACCCAGATGGAGATGACAGCTGCACCAAAGGTGTAAAGCCGCGAATATGTGAGTGCTTACAAATCTCGGGAGAGGCTTAGGGTTCCGTGGTTCTATTTCTAGGGATTTGTTGAAAAGATAGTCTGTGAATTCTTTCTCCATGCTGTTTCCCATTGGATTCAAGTTTTCAAAGAATCTCTAAAATAAATGCAAAAAATAATTATTAGTATTAAATATTCTTAATTAAATTTCAAATTTATAAAAATAACAGGATATATTCAATATAAGAAAATTTGAATTATTTGACTATAAATTTTATTTTCCCTTTTCTCCTCTACAAAAATAAACTTGGCCTGTCTGAGGCATTGTGTAAAATTGCTCAGAGAAACATATCCTCACACAATTCAACTTACTTTGATATCTGACTCAACCCGTAAACAGTAAGGCTGGTTTTGGTACTGCTGGATCTCCCCTGTTATCTCTGCCACTTTCCTCCTCTTGCTGAAGTTGATGAGCTCTTTCCCATGTCTCTTCAGGACTTCAGGGTTGCCTTCTTCTGTTTTCAAGATATTAGTGAGATAAATTCCTAGAAGAGACCATGAAATTACTTCACGGGTAAAGAAGGAAAAAGTTTTTGTTTTGTTTTTTCTCTCATTAACTGTAGGGATTTATGCAGACAGTCAAAATAACCAAAGAACAAAGACCCAGATTTATATGAAAAACAAGCTCAGTGAATAGCAACAGAAGTATTCTGTATGAAATCCTTCTGTAAAAGACCTAAACTTTGTAAACATTCAAAGAAAAGGAGATCAAGTTTCAGAAGTAGATATTTTTAAAGAAAGAATAACCACTCTTCCACACTCCTCAAACCACCACTACATGATTTGTAAAAGAAAACTTTTTTTTTTTAAAAAGAAACTTAATAATGTTGTTACTGATGATGTATATTATTGCCAAAGGGGGAAATCCTCCAACACAGAAGGCTATATTTTCTGCCTATTCAATTCTTAGTCTCACTATTTGGAGATGATCATGTTTGAACAGGCTTACTTGTGGAAACATAAAAAAAAGACATCAAGTCTGTCAAGCACAGGGTGACATATAATTTGTGCATATTTTAGATTTAGTACACCTGGTGATATGCCTGGCCTCAAAACTTGTTATGCAGCTGGTTATGACTGAACTGGATGACTGAACTTACCCTTCTGGCTTCAATTTGTGAGCACTGGGATTCCAGGCACACATCACTGAACCTGGCTTATGTAGTCCAGGGGATTGAACCCAATTGAGCCACACCATAGTCCCCCTTCAGCTCTTACCCTTTGGTGGCAGGCCATTTTAGTGCCTTTTCTTCCTGGCACAGAAGTTCTAGAGCCAGCTATGCTGCTTTCTACCTGTGCTAGCTCATATAGATTCCTTAGTCCCTCTGCCTCAGCTCTTCATCTCTAAAATTTAGAGTAGTTCTGACAGAAAAGAAAGTGTCCATTAGTAACAGTTGAAGCTGCTGATGTTGGTATCTGAGTAACTTCCCTCCCAGATTACACACTGCTGCTCTCAGGAAGAGTGGGACACAATGTGTGGTTCATTCACTAAATATGAACGCACTGCCTTTCTGTCGTATGTTAATTATTACATTAGTTACTGCAGATAAAAAAAACAGTTGGGGGTGGGGTGGGGTGATCTCAGAGAATCCAGAGCTCTGAAGATGGAGCACTATGGTATAGTTTTGCAGGTGCTGTATTAGGAAACGCAATGCTAGCAGGAATGTTTCAGATGCCATGAGAGTGCAAATGAAGTACCTTTTCCTGTCTGAAGTTGTTGGGATTAGAAAAAGGATCATTAAATTCACTCTCAAATGTGAGCTAAGAGTTAAATGGGTAGAATTAAGAGGGAGGGAGATGAGCGGTGTGACACTAGGCATGGTAAAACATGGAGGGCATTCTCAGAGCTGGTAGGTGTCTGCTATGGTTATAGCCGAACGGTGTATTTATTGTGTAGTGTGAAAGAAGCTTGAAGGATGTTAGACAGACAAGGTCAGTGGTTCTAATGCTTAGCAGTAAAGGAGTACTTCTAAATTATGTCATATTTTTCTTTTAAAGTGTGTGTGCGTGTGCGCACGTGCACATGCACAAGCATGCCATGGCACAAGTGTGTGGAGCTGGTTCACTTCCATGTGAGTCTCGGGGATTGAACTCAGGTTGTCAGGATTAGCATCAGGAACCACTGCCAGATTACCAGTCCTAAATACTGCAAGATTTTTGGGTCACATTCTTTCTTTTTTTTTTGGGGGGGGGTCACATTCTTTAAAAGATGAAATGACTCAAGCCAGTCATTAAAAGTCAGCAAGAATAAGGTAAGACTGACATTAGTGCCTGTTCGGTTGGGCACATGATTTACTTGTTTGTTTCTCAGCACCAGGGCCACTATTCAAGGTATGTTCATAAAACAGTTATTATATACTGTAGCATAAGTTCTTATACTTTGTAACAAACATGCCCTTAAGACTGCATATTCAATGGCAGCCAAGATCAAATTAGTCCCAAATTGAAGTGTTTATAGATAGTAACATCTGGCACTCAGAATTGTGAAATGTCTTTTGTTAAGTTTAAATTTCACTCTGGGTATGGTGGTACAAGGATATTATTAGGTCATCTTAGATTACACAACGAATCTCTGTCTTGAAAAAGAAAAAAGATTAACTCCTATCGAGGAGATAATGAGTAGAAACATCTTTGCATTACAGGCTTGCCAGCTGCACTGAATGTCAAAGAAGAGCAATTTGTAGGCTGTAATACTTTGTGTGATTGGAGGTAGTAAAGGGCACAAAAATTCAAGATGTAGACCCTTTAAGAATTTAGCAGCTGAGACCGGATAGCTCAGTGGGTAAATGGTCTTGCTTCTCCATGGCAGGACTCATCTGGTTCCTAGCCATGTCAGCTGACTCCCGACCACCTTTAACTACAGTCTCAGAGAATCTGACACCCTCTCTTGGTCACTGGGAGTGTCTCCCCACACACATGGTGCACACACACACTCCCCAAATACAGTTTTGTTTTTGTTTTTGTTTTTGTTTTTGTTTTTTTTTTGGTTTTGGTTTTTTCAAGACAGGGTTTCTCTGTGGCTTTGGAGCCTGTCCTGGAACTAGCTCTTGTAGACCAGGCTGGTCTCGAACTCACAGAGATCCGCCTGCCTCTGCCTCCCGAGTGCTGGGATTAAAGGTGTGCGCCACCATCGCCCGGCCCCAAATACAGTTTTAAAAGAACTACTGGTTTAGACAAGGGCAGGGCACAGAAGGAAGACTAATTCTGTGCTGAGGTGGCTCAAGAAGTGGTACAGAGACTGACTGTATGGGAAAACAGGATGTTCACAGGTGTTACAAACAAACAAAACACTTGGATGAAGCTATAAAAATTTAAGTAGCACTTTGGAAAACCTCAGATAAAATTTGAAAAAATATTTTATCCCTGATTAATGACTAGCCAAAAGAATATAGTCGTGATAGTACTGCTGTCCAAACTTTGTTGATCAAACACTGCATCTATATAAATTTTTAAATATATGCGACTTTTTAATTATAAGGAACATTTGTGTGTGCACAGATGATAGAGACCTCAATATTATATACTAGCAAGCTTAATTCTTTTTATTTTATTTTATGTGTATTTTGCCTGCATGTATGTCTGTGCACCAAGTGCATGCCAAGCACATGTTGGGCCAGAAGAGGGAGTTATGGACAGCTGGACCCCACCCACCATGTGCGTACTAGGAATTGAACCTGGGTCCTCTGGAAGAACAGGCAGTGCACTTAAATGTTAAACCGTCTCTCCAGTCCCATCAAAGTTCGATTCTTTAAGAAAAAAACATTTCTGTGCATGTGTGCATGCATGTAAAGATCTAGACATGACTTATGTCTATCAAATAGTGATCTAAGTGGCCAAATTATCTTGTGTTCTGAAATAATATGGTTCTTTCATTCACTCAAAAAACATTTGCTGTATGCATCCATGTGTCAGGCCCATGGTTAGGTGCTAAGAATAGACAAGAGTTTTGCTCCTTGGAAAGAGCTAAAAACTAAGCTACTATGCTATAAACAGAACATTATATTGCAGAGGTATATGCATCAAAGTATGAACAAACTGCCAGGGGACATAGAGCCCTGAGTCGCCTTTTACTGCTAGGAAGGCAGGGAAAAGTAGTGGTCAAAAGTTAAGCTCACCCTTCTTTGTTATTATGTCACTGTGTTCTGTTTTCCCCATCCCCACATAACTCCAGAGTATGTAAATGGATCTGTTGACATACTGGAAATAATACATTGAATCACAAATGTCAAATAGTTATATTAATAAATGACAAAATAGTCATATTAACTTTATTTATAGCATGCAGCCACTATAAATGATTATGAAAGATTATTTAAAGTATAAAATATACTTTGGAAGAATATGGGAAAAAGTAACATATATAACACACAATTACATACAATCTACACATAAAAAAAACCCACAAGCAGACCAGGCGTATTGGTGAACACCTTTAATCCTAGCACTCAGGAGGCAGAAGCAGGCAAGATCTCTCTACGATTGAGCCAACCTGGTCTACAGAGCGAGTTCCAGTACAGCCAAGACTACACAGAGAAACCCTGTCTCAAAAAACCAAATGCCAAACAAAAAAAAACGAACAATCAAGAAAAAAAACAAGCAAATATAAAATATTTAGTTATAAAGCTGCAACAATAAAATATGCACTATAACTTAAAAGTATATAGAAAAAAATCATAGATATAGCTATGAAAAAATTTGCCAAACAGTGGAAGTCAAACAAAAGAGAGATTTCTACAAACCAGAGCATGTACATGGGCAGGGGAGGGTCTGGTTCAAGGGCTGGGGTATAGCTCTGGCAGGAAGAGCATTTGTCTGTGGATAAGCTCTATGTTCCTAACACTGAAGTGGGGTGAAAAGGTATGTGTGTTGGGGGGCAACATGAAAAAATATTGAAAGTATATAATTTAGGGAATAAGTAACTGGAAGAAAAAGGAACCTACAAGCAGGCAACAGACTGAAGTACCAGTCTTGAGTCTCTACCCAAGAGAAGCAAAAGATTCAGATGGGAGACTTAGTCTTGAAAGGAAGAAGGGCATTCATCCTCCTGTGCAAAGGAGGGAGATAAGGGGCTGGGAAAATTAAAATCCCAATGTGCTGAAGTTACTATTTCAAAGGCATATACAGTGAATTTTTAGATATGTGTTTTATTAGGTGATTAAATACTAATATGGAGATATAGTCACACTTCTACTTTATCAAAATTAAACTATAAGGCAAGTCATGGTGGTGCACATCTATTATCCCAACCACCAGGAATGCAGAGACAGGAGGATTGCAACAGTTATAAAAAATAATGAAAACATTGCAAGATTCCAAATACATGAGCGACATAACACCTGCTGGCTGTCAGGTGAGACTAAAAGGCGAGGCATTACAAGCCGAGTCCTCATCTGAAATGAGAGTCAGAGGCTTTGGACTTGCTCTGCACGTGGAGTGTTTATGGATATCCTGGGTGTGGGTTCCAGGGCTAAAGAGAAAATTCATTTATAGACCACACATGCCGTACATCTATGGCCTAAATGTTGGATGTAGCAGTTTTCAGATAGGGTCCTGCTGTGTAGTCTAGGGTGGACTCACATTCATTGTGTGCTACCACACCTGTTACCTTACAGTGTCTGTGGTGACTCCTGAAACAAGGTTAGATATGGTATTTCCCACTTTTGGTATCACCTCAAGAAGTTTTAATTTTTTTGAACTTTGTAGATTTTTATATTAGAATGCTCAATCTATACTAGATCTGATATTTTAAAAGTCCTAACATAAAAATTCTGAAGGGATTCATAAAATGTCTTGTTTTATCTAGAATCACAATAAAAATTAGGAAAAGATACTTACCAAAGAAAGGCACACATGGTGGATTAATAGACCTGAGTTTTGCCAAATATTTCTTATAGTGATCTTCACTCAACTCATGAGCTTCTTCTAAAATTTTCTTTTGTCTACTTGGTATTTGCTATAATAAAAAAATTAGGAGGCCTCAGTTGTACAAGGGATTGCAAATCTTGCCAAAAAAATACCCAACTAACCGTTATGACCCATTCATATAGAATGCTAGTAATGCTTTTTATTTTCTAGTTTATATTTGGAGACAAGCTCTCGCTGTGTATTCGTGGCCAGGTTGGAACTTACTATGTAGGTTATGCTGGCCTCAAACTCACGGATCCACCTACCTCTCCTTTCCAAGTGGAATTAAAGGCATGAATGACCACACCTGGTTAATGCTGTTTTTCTTTTTTCTTTTAAAGTTTTTTTTTTATTACACTTTAATATAAACTTAAAAATATGCATGATGTAGCATATCTATCTTGCCACCCCTCCTGTAATTCATGTGAATGTTAATTGAGTTTGACAAACTGCTGGATGTAGGTCTGCAGACAGATACTTGGTATTCAAGTCTGGTGATCTGATTTTGACCCCAGAATGCCATTGAGATGGTAGGAGGGAACCTACTCCACAAAATCATTTTGACCTCACGTGTGCTTATGGTAGACACCTGAGTGTGCACACACACAAAATTAATAAAATAAAGTGATGAATGTTTTATTTTTTTAACAAGTTGGAACCTATGAATGAATAAGAACACTTAATTTAAAAAGAGAAACCATTATGAAATTTAGGTAAGTCCATTTTTAATCTATTATTGAAAAAACAAATGACACATTTAAATATTAAGTACCATAATTGTTAAAATTCTAATTTCTCATTTTATTAAATTAATTATACACAATGGCAGACTTAATTATGATATTTTCATACATGTCTGCAATGCACTTTGATTGCATTCACCCCAGATCTCTTTCTGGCCAGTCCTCCTCCCCATGGAACCTTCTTTCCCAACCAGTCTTCCCTTCTACTGTCAGCCCCACCCCCAAGTGATCCACTGAGTTAATTAGGGTAGCTTTACAGGAACATGGGTGAAAGGTTACTTATGGAACACAGGTCCTTACCATTGAAAAAGAATTTCTTGCTCTCTCAGCAACCACTAACTACAGTTATATCCTGTGGAAGAGATGAGGTCGTATATCCCCCCCAGCTTCTATGTCAGGCTGACGGCCCAGTTTGGTACAGTCTTATGCTAATAACCATAGCTGCTGAGGATATAATGGCTATGCCATGCAAATTCTTGTTGTTACAACAAGCAGTGGAAGATCATTTGAAAACACATGTACAAACCTACCTCAAATGTATGGTCTAGCCTGTAAACAGGGGATGAGTTCATAGCACTGACAACTTCAAGAACACCATTGAAGTTGTTCAGCTCTTGAAAGACTTGTAGAATCTCAATTATTCGACTCACCACAGCTACTCTTTCTTCTAAGTTTTCTGTTTCTACAATGCATCTAGGAATTGAAAAGAATTAAAAATTTGAATTTTCCCAAAAAGCTATGATTCAAAAGGTTTTAATGAAAACAGTAATCTAGAGAGTGCGAGTGTGACCACAGAAAAGACATTTACAGCAGTACACTGGGTTGACAGGAGAATGCAGAGAAAGCAGGCTTCTGGTGGAGCACATACTCTTTCTGACATCTAAACTGCTACAGTTGGACACTCACCCCCAATATATTTAGCACACCCTCGATCATCAGAATTAGAATAGTTAAGATCTTACTGAATGCTTGTCATTTACGTGTGCTCTAGCATGCTTATTCTAGAACTGTTGCTGCCTCTGTGTGAATGTATACAGTGATTCATTTCTGTGTTTGCCTGAACAAAGTCTTTTTATGTAGCTCAAGATGGCCTGGAACTGGTATGGTAATATTTTTGCCTCAGTCACGTGTACATCATCATATCCAGCTTAATTTTGTTTTCTGATATATAGAAATAATTGGCATTGTTTGTAGAAATAGCTCTTAAGATAACCATTGGTATATTGCAGAGTCAGTTGAAATATTTTACTAAAATAAAAAAAATAATGTCAAGAGAGGTACCACAATGGTATGGTATATACTATGTATTAGACTCTGGATTCAGTTCCCCAAAACAAGAAGCAAACAAAACAAACTACTTAGAAACAATTAAAGAAAAAGCACTTTGTTTTTCATATACTAAGTATCTATATATTAATTTATTATACAGAATGATATAAAATATGTGACATCATTATTTTCCCATCAAATACTGTTAAGTGTGGTTGATGAGCAACTGCAAACCCTAGCACTCAGATGGCTAAGGCAGGACTGCGTCACATCAGCCTGTAGCACACAGTGAGCTCCAGGGTTGCCTGCTCTCACACAAACACACACACTCAACATTTACTCTGTCTTTCTGTTTGAGAGAACTTACTTATTGTCAGTAAAGAAAAAAATAAATCTAGTTTCTAGTGATATTAATAGTTTGTACTCTAAGAAAAATTAAGTGTAAAACTAAATAATATCATTAAATTTCTAAAATGGAAAGCCACAGATTATACTGTTTCTTGATGAGGCTAACATAATACCAAGAATAAAATCACTCTACTTGAAACCATCAAAATAAACAGCTTATTATCAAATTAAACGTAACATATTTATATATGAAGAAATTCTATACAAATATATTCCGGCTAATTTATCAGGTGAATAATTTAAAACATGTACTACAAATATGACTTTTATCTTTAACTATTACTGAGTACAAATTATGATCAGCTGCAATGCTTTTTATTCCACATCAACTGAACTTGGAGCTCAGAAGCACTGAGGTCAATAAACAAGAATCTGTCACACTACAAAGAAAGGGAATGGTTTTCCCTTAAACAGGCCGTTGAAAAGGTCCAAGGACATTATTAGTTACAGTTCTCTTTCCCAGTAAGACACATTACAGTTACTATGGTAAGAAAGAGCTTCTGTAAATTAAAATATATCAACTTTAAAATGAAACCAGGGAGCAACATTTTGGGAGAAAATTCTAGTTTTTCTTCTTAGAGGTATATTGTCTCTGACAACATAAACAAACTCTCACTTCATGTGACTTCACTGCATCAGGTCTTCCTGCAGGCTGTTTTATATGCTACCTGCTGCTTGTTCTTATAATCCCAATACAATCTGTGGAAGTCACATCTTTACAAAATATATAATAGTCAATAGACAGAGTTAAAGTTTCCAGACTCCATTTTTAAAAAATGCATCCATTTCTTGGTTCTATCATAATATTCCAGTTAAACTATTAAAACAAACTACACCCACCCATCCTAACTCACAGTACTCACGAGTCTCTGAAGATGGGCCTAAGAACAAGCTACAAATGAGATATCTGTTTAGGAAAATCTATAAAATAATATGTAAAGAAGAGAGAATAGGCTAATTCAACTAAAATTGTTCCTCCTCCCCTTCCTTCCTCTGAAGAATCCGGATCCAGATGTTTGTAGTTAAGACCACCTAGTTACTGCTTGGGATTTTCAGGGCGAGGGGGTGGGTAGCTGGATGGGTTCCTATCCTGAGGAGCAGGATTTTATTATCTGAGTGCAGTTTAGTATTTATTTACTTTATAGTATATATTTAATAGTTCAGCTTTGAAGACTCCCTCCTTTTGCCAACTTATGAGCTGAGACTGTAGGGTAATTAGAACTCTGAGAAAAGAGTTTTGTCTGGCTCCCAATATAGTGGTTCCATGCCAAGAGGCAGGTTAAGAGAACCTGAGGCCACAGTACCTAACCCTCTCCTCTCCAGAACATAGGCACACAGACAGCTCCTAATCTCTTGCCATTCTTACAACAGAGAGTGGAGAGTTTAAACCTAAAGGTGTGTTCAGGAACTGTGGAAGTTGTCTTGAAAGGCACCTGGGAAGAAATTTGGAGAAACAAAGAAGAGATATAGCCTCAAATGTGCATTATCTAATTTTCTCAAGAGAACCAGAAAGGTAGTTGGAGAGGGAACCTCCTGGGGTTAGAACAAGTATCAGTTGATTAAAGACCTTAGAAACATTATCTTCCAAGAAGTCAGCATTTCATTGGTTTATTCTGCACAGCAATTTGTGCTACCAGGAAACTCTTCACAACAAAAGAGTGAGCATGGAAATTAGTAGTTCAATATTTAACAGCTTGGGGTGTGCAGTTTAGGAGGGAGTGGATGTGAGCCATATTAGACCCATCTTCCCAGAGTGACTATGGACACCCCAGATCTAACTGCTTAGTTTACTTCACATTGAGTAGCAAAGAGAGAGCTGTAGAAGGCAGAGGGCAGTACTGGAAGTTGTTGTATCCATTGTGAAGCACATAAAGAAATACGAAATATTACCTAAACACTGGACTAAAAGCAGGGAGCAGATATTGCCTATGTGAGTGACCAGATGTCAAATTAACAGAAAGATTTCAAAGTTACTATCAAAGAATATGTTCATGGAACTAAAAAGGACAGCCGTGAAGATGAAAAGGAAGGATAATGACAACATGTATCTAGAAAGAGTATCATGAAAGTAGTAAAAATTATTAAAAGAACAAATTGGAATCTTGGAAATGAGAACCTGGAGAGCTCAATAGTAGATATGACCTGACAGAATAAAAATTAGCTAATTTGAAGATACAGTTATTGTTCAAAACTAAAGGCAAAATATTTAAATAACAGCAATAAACCCTGCACCTGTGTTACTAGTTGCACAAGAACACTACAGAAAGTTCTCTTCAGGCTGAAAACAAGTGAGCCCAGATGGCCATTTGAATCTACATAAAGAACACCAGTAAAGGTAATTATATAATAATAAAAACACACCAAATGACTAAGTTTTCCTTCATTTTTTTTCCCCTTTTACCTGGTTTAAAAAGCAACTGACTTAATATATATGAATGTACTTTTGGGTCTACAGTGCATGTAATACCCTGCCACCAGCAGAACAAAAAAGAGGATGAAAAAAGTCCTTTAAGGTTAGGATGGTGACAGCAGATGGGGAAGTAATAATTGTAAGGGTGCATTGCTGGGTTCGCACCATTAACTAGGTGTACCCGAACTACAGGAGAGGAGCTAGAGACACAGGTAGGAGGGCATCTGCCTGCTGGAAAGAAGCTACAGCCCACTCTGCTCCAGGCGACCATTAGAAACTAAGATGCACATCAGGAAACTATTCAGTCATAAGAAAGGGAATAAAAGTACAACAGACATGTAACATACAGATGCAAAACAGCCACGAAACTCATAGCCTAGCCATGGCTACAAACAGGCCAACAACACTTACTTTTCAAACCACAGAGTGAGGTTAGTAGTGTGCCGTATCATTTTCAGGAGGTTGGGAGAATTGATTTCTTTATCTTCTTTCGTCCACACACTTCCAACTAATTCCGACGGCTGCACAGCTCTAAAATCACCAACATAAGCGCCACATCACATTTCCTCTTCAGTATATTACATAAGAAAAAACTATTTTATAAGTGTTCCTCTTTCACCAGAAAATTGGTGAAAACAAGATAAATATTTACAATTTTCCTTTTATGTTTTTAGATTTAAAATATTTTGGTAGATACTCTTGCATAATGCATTTATTGCTTGCTCATTTGTTTATTTTTAAAGACAGTGTCTTCATATGTGGCCTTGCCTAGGTTCTTGCTATTTAGCCCAGCTGGCCTGGAATACATGGCAGTCCTCTGCCTCAGCCTCCCGAGTGCTGGATTACAACATATATCATCATGGTGGCTCTCTGTATTCATCGCATACTTTTGCATAACGTCTTTCCTAGCACTTATAAATATTATTTACTTAAGTTAGTAAGGCAGTATTTAAATAGAATCTAATAAGTAACCAATGAGGGTACAGTAAGTACTAAAATTCATTTTTGGTTTGTTTTGATGGTGTTTGTTTTTGCTTTTAAGATAGGTAGAAAAGAAAAACCATCCTGACAAAATAGTCTCTGAAAATTAAATTTAAAAAATCTAATTAACATTTGGAGACCATGATAAACTTAGGAAGAAAAAATTATAAATTGAGCTCCTTTTCTCAATTAGTGGTTAATATTTTTGAGATTTTAGGTAGAATTTAAAACCAGAATCATATTTTTCAGATGGTTTCACCGATGAACAATATTAAAGTAGAAAGGGCTGAACAGGACATAACTTTAAAGAGTAGCTATATGTGGTACTATAGTGACTACAGCAATAGTTCCTATGGCCCTGCGTTGTGCTCAGCCTTGGGCATACACTAGAAACCTCACAGTCCTACAAGTTAGTACAGTTTTTGGCCTCAATTTCCTTGCAGGAAACAAACAGAAAATCAGTTACACAAGGAAACTAAAGCCAGCAATTGGTACTGCCAGGATTTGAACTGAGCTTACCAAGCAGGGGTAACTGTAGAAAGTGCACAAAGTTAAGTAGATCAAGGGCGATCAAGGACAACCAAGGGAGCAAAAGGACCAGAACTGTCTGTTATGCCTTATATATTCTACTCTCGCACTTTCATCTCAGGATAACCCTAACAGGCAGAAAATGTATTCCATTTCAAAAATGAACTTTTGAAATAACTTTTCAGCTTGAATGTTGAACAACATACCGGTATAGATCTGATTCAAGTAAAGTGAGTTGTCGAGCAATTTCTATTGGGTGTAAGGTGAGCAAGTCAAAAGTCTCTATGTGCCCAGGTCTGCTTATGTGCCACTCAACTGTGGGAGGCGAGCTCTGAAATGTAATGTTAGGACCTGGGCCATTGTCTCTCGCAATTTTTTTCCTTTGGATTATCTTAGTGATGGATTCGACCCATTTTTTCATTGCTTTACCTGAAATACATTTTAACAGACATTTAAATACTCTTTAATACTTTATTTTAAAAAAATGTTTAAAGTTAACACAAGTGATACATGAATAAATCATTGCTATAAAGTTCAAATGAACAAAGTAAACAGTAAAGAGTTCCCCACCCCCAACTTGCTCTTATCCTTTTCCGACAGGTAATCATTGTTAATAGTTTGGCGTGTATCTAGACCCTTCCTAAATGAATAGAAAAGGTAATTTGATATTTCACCGCCAACATTTTGAACCTTAGTTCAAAATACTATATTTATAATCCTTCCATCCAACGTATATTCCATACAAACTAAAAGATTAATAAAAGTAGATTACACACATTCACATATCTAATTAATACTGTATTTTATAACCCAGTTATGAGGACTGATTGATCATATTAGTCTCCTGTTTGATATGGCTGTCTTTTGTACTGCACAGGAAAGTAATCTATTTAACCTTTTATTTTCTGATTTTCACTTAGACTGAACACTGGATAATAAAGTCAGGTTTGTCTAGGGTACCTTTAAAGTCACATAATCACAGCATTTTTAAAGTAAAGGAAACTGAGATACAATTAACCCTAGTTTCTCAAGAGTAAACTTAAGTCTAAAGAATTGAAATTATATATCTGGCTAGTGATTGATGTTAAAAGTAGTCTGTCAGTATGATACGTGGTATCTATTATCTCTGATCTGCTGTTTACCTAACCACACACCGTTATCATGTGCTACGGTCAATTCCTGCAAGTACCTGTAGGTGGCACATGGTTCAGTTAAGTGGTCTAACTTGAACTGAGACCCAAGAAAATCAGTTCTGAGACAGATGAAAGGATGCTGAGTCAGCAGGACGACTCTCGAGCGGTTTACAAGATTCAGTACGGGGTTCTGTTACTGTTATTTTGTTTTTTGAGACAGGGTCACACTACTGTAGCCCTGGCTGTCCTGGAAATCACAGAGATCCACCTGCTTCTGCCTCCTGAGTGCTGAGATTAAAGGTGTGCACTACCACACCCACCCCAAATGATGCTTTATGAGAAAGTTTAACATTTTCAAATGAGCTACAATGGTATCATTTGAGGATAATCATATTGGTAATTTTATCACATAGACAAGTCAGAAATTAAGAAAAACATACCTCTCACTGTTCCAATAAATTCCTCCATTCTTCGTAAAAGGTCTGCATCTCTTTCAAAGTCATAAAAGTGGTGCTCCACCCAGTGCCGACACACATTTAACACTCTGTGGCATTAACACAACTGGATTACATTGAATGCACACATGAAACGAGCAGCTCTTACCAAGCAAACAATCTACTAAGGCTTGTAATAAGATAAGATTCTTAATTAGTCCACCTACTTTGCTTCCCTTTGCCTTGGTTGGGACAGCCCCTAAACATCTCCACTTTGAAACAATTGAGACACTGCCGTTCTTGCTGTAGCCACGTCTTCACTACTTACCGCAACTGTACAGGCTGAATATATTCCTTCCTGAACCTTTTCAGCTCTGCACTCAGGGGCTGATCTCCATTTTCTATAGCTATGCGATCAGCTTCTGTTGGCTCAGGCTCTGGAATTTCAAATCTAACATGAAACAGGAAAAAAATTAATGAAAAATACTATATCAAATCCAGATTCACAAACTTATTTTACAATCAAGAAAATACTATAAAAAGTTAGTACAGATACACACATCAGTGAAAATTCACAAGACTTTTATAATGTAAAAGCTAATTAAAATATTTTAAAAAAGAAACTGATATTGCCAGCAGAGCTAAAGCTAACTAGAAGCAAAATAAAACATACATAAAATCTTAAGCAAATGGGACTAATGTTCATTTTTAGTCTGTAAAAATGATTAATCAGTAGCAATAATTTTAAGAGTAATGCTGGAAACTTGATTGCTATTTGGGTAGATGGGAAACGTTTTCCTTGATAAAAGCATTTGCTCACAGACAAGATTCATTTTATTCAATATGTAGTATATTTGAAAATCTGTTTAGAACTTGTGAAGCATTAAAATCTGAATTCTCATTACTTTACAGACATGATTTCATGTAGTTCAGGGTAGCCTTAAACTCGATAGGTATGACCCTGAACTCCTGATCCTACTGCCTCTGCCTCCCAAATTCTTGAATTATAGGCATATGTCCAGCCTAGAGTCTAAATCATACATATTTACATAGTCCTTTAACTTGATTAATTCAGGCTGGAAATACTGCTTAAATCGAATCAGAGGCTCATTCTTCCATCCCCAGTGTGGCCTAAACCCTGAAAAGTTGGAGTTTTAAATACTGAATCAAGGAAAAAAAATGAGAAATTTATTTAAATGATCAAAGTTAGCATGTTTTTATAAAGCCAGTAGTTTTATCTTAAAAGTTCACTTACAATTAAGCTTATTGACACATTTATGGGAAACATGTATTTTAATCCTTTCAAAATCAAAGAATTTAAACATTTAAATTTGACAGACCTTTCTATTATAAGACTCAGTAGTTCTTGAGGTTTGCAGAAGGATCTGTATGTTGTAAGAAATGTCCGAACAAAATTGGGATCTAAGAAGAAAAAAGAAAAGTATTAGAGTCGCAGATAAACAATGATTAAAACTATTATTTTCAGTTTTCAAAAGAGACCAACAATTTAGTCTTTAAAGTTCCCAAATATTTTACCCATATAGACGACTTTGGACTTTATAATGTATCCCTAGCTTCAGTGCTTCCTAAAGCAATGGCTGAAGAAAAACAAAAACAAAACAAACAGCTGATTGTAAAATATAATCAACTGATTTCTTGTCCTGTCTCAAACTTATCACTGGCAAAGGAATGTGCGATGGGAAGAAGCAAGGACAGGAACTTGAACCAGGTTCGTGTTTGCTACCAGGATCTCAGAGCTTCACCTATTGGTTCATCTACCTTGTAGAGAGGGCAGGAGCAATAACCTATCCAATCCCTGCTTTCAGTTTAATTAAGGATGATGTTTTCTAACTTCCTATAGATGACGTTAAGAGAGTAAAGAACTAGAAACCAAATCTTACAGAGTAGTGGGGTAAGTTAAGTAGTGTTAAAGTAGTGTTAAAATGGTCTCAATTGTCAGGGGCCTTATTTGTTTTGTTTTTTTTTTTGTTTTGTTTTTTTTTTTTTTTTTTTTTTTTTTTTGGTTTTTCGAGATAGGGTTTCTCTGTGGTTTTGGAGCCTGTCCTGGAACTAGCTCTTGTAGACCAGGCTGGTCTCGAACTCACAGAGATCCGCCTGCCTCTGCCTCCCGAGTGCTGGGATTAAAGGCGTGCGCCACCACCGCCCGGCTAGGGGCCTTATTTGTAACTGCTTAAAAAGTTTCAAACCCGCCGGGCGGTGGTGGCGCACGCCTTTAATCCCAGCACTTGGGAGGCAGAGGCAGGCGGATCTCTGTGAGTTCGAGACCAGCCTGGTCTACAAGAGCTAGTTCCAGGACAGGCTCCAAAACCACAGAGAAACCCTGTCTCGAAAAACAAAAAACAAAAAAAAAAGTTTCAAACCCCTTCAAGCTATTAAAAAGACCATGAGATGGCTCAGCAGGTAAAAGTCCATTGTCATACAAGCTTGATGACCTGAGTCCAGGGTCATCACATCCCAAAAGTTGTCCTCTGAGACATACACACACAGCTTGTTTGTGCCACATTCACGAACATGTGTGAACACAGAGATAATAAAAAGTAGTTCTAAAAACCTCTTGTTTTTATCTCTTTCTCTCATTTGAAGCAGTTACAACAATGAAGTTCAGTCATAAGAGCAGGAGGCTCTAACCTCTTCTTCAGAGGCCTCTTTGCATGCACATCTCCATGGAATAAACTGGAGACCTATTTAGGCTTGCCTCTCTCAGTCTTTCCTTGACCAGGCTAGAACAGGTAGCAGGAATAAGCACAAAAGATGCAGGCCATTGTCTTGTGCATAGAGAAGGGAAAGTCCCTTTCTCAACACTCACTCTCTGGGTATGATGGCATGATCCTTTAATCTCAGGCAGAGGTAGGCAGACCTCTAGGAGTTCGAGGCCAGCCAGAGATACATAGTAAGACAATCTCAAACAATCCACTCACTTCTACAACTCACACGACACATAGTCCCAAATCTTTAAACCTAAGGGAGAACAGTAGTTAACTTGAGTCCTTTGTGGGAAATTCTGATGGTAAATTCACTGACGGCAGTAAATACCTATTCATTATTGATGAAAGTTTTATAAGACTTTTATTAGGACAAGGTTTAGTGAAATTAGTGTCTATTTAGAAAATTTTTACTTAAGTTGATTCTAAGAAGCACCCTAAATTTAGCCTTAAAAGATCACACATCACTAACTTTTTACCTAAAACTCATTCATGGATTTTTGACAAGCTAGAATTCTGACCTAATCTGTTAGTACACATAATCAAGATAATGATCTGATATAACTATCAAACAGCCCTGAGTTGGAAATATTTAATATTTTTTCAATCTGAAGAAAAATTTATAGGACAAAAGGATATTATTGTGGGAGTTTTTTTGCTATGAGGCAGGACCTAGCTAGACATTCAGGCTGGCCTTGAACTCACAGTCTTATTGTTTTAGTCTCCCAAGTGCTGGGATTACAGGCATGTGTGACCACGCCTCTAGCTAAAAAAATCTGATTTTATTTAATGTTCCTTCCTTTAGTTTATATCTCCTAAAGCTAGAGTGCATTACTGATAGTATTTTAGATACATAAAAATCTTTTAATAATCTCCTTCCTGTTGGTATTTTATTTGTTTGTCTTCAGTTACAGAGATCCTCAGTTAAAGACTAATGTCTCCTCCAGAAGAAAAGATTTAAAAACAGAAGGCTGTACGAGATTTTAAAACAGAGATATTTATCGGTTCCATCACAATCCTCCCTTCCAAGAACCTTCTTCCTGTTCTGCAAATCTATTTGTAAGGTGAGGCTCCTCCTAATAGCATGTGTTCAGGAAGCAACAGCAGCAGCCACAGTTGGGATGCTCGGCTGTCCCTGTTGGACAGAGCTGTGTATCTAGATGAGGTCTCTGAGCATCTCTGGGCTGTATCCCACATTGAGAGTGTGGACCCACTCCTCCTCAAAACACAGGTTTATTTCAGGCTGACGATTTAACATCCACATTCAGAATTATTTTTTTCTCAAATGCCACTCAACATCAGCCTAAAAGCTGTGGGTTTCAGACAGAAGAGAAGCAAGTGCTAAGTGAATTAAAGAATATTTTAAGAAAAGCATGGCTATTTTTAAAATTGGGGTCTTCATTATCTTAGGCCAAGTCTATTTTAAAACACTTTGCTTCTCCTTAAGCCATTTCTTTACATCAGTAACTTAAGATAATGCTGGGAAAGGCAGCTGTGCCTCAGTGCCCAATCAGTCAAATGGGACCACATCAGTTCCCGATGTCCATTATGTAACATCCCCGAGAGTGTTTTCACCTACATCAAGTCACACAATTTCTGGGAGGCTAGTAGGTCAGGAGAACTAGAGAAGAGAGCATGGCTATGTGATTCTGCTCTGGTACTCCTTTCCCCCAAGACAGTTACTCCCCATATCAAAGGATTCCCATAAGTCTTACCTAGTTGTAAGATCTAAAAATGCAGAATTTATCAATGAATTACAGTGTCACCATAGAAGCTCACACAAATGATTAAATCAGAATGCAGTCTGTAGCTGCAGAGCTGATCGGAGGCACCAGAGTCACTGGAAATGAGCGGTCCACTGAGGAGGCAGCAGCTGTTCTGCCTATGCCACTGTTCAGAGGCTTTTGGTGCTTGCAAGTGAAATAAATAAACACTACGCAGTAGCCACCGCTGCAGTGTGCTGCTGGCTAAATACTGTGGAATAAATACCCCACAGTAACCACCACTCTAGTGTGGCCTAACGTGACTGAAGTTTAATTTGTTCTTATCTTGGCTGGAAGCTGGAAGCAGCCTTGCCAAAAAGGGAGGGTGGGGTGGAAGAACTAAAATACTCCAAGAAAACTGGCAAAAGCTTAAGTACTTAAAAAAAAAAAGTAAAGAATTAAAAGCTTCCCGTATTCCCATACTGGTTTTAACACACACACACACACACACACACACACACACACACACACACACACACACACAGATTTCTAATCTAAAGCAATGAAAAGTTTCTAATGAATAACAAACTTATTTTGAGAGGATTTACCTGTATTTTGAAATTATATATGAAAAAGCTATATATGTATATTTCAGAAGCTATTTTCTGTTTGTTGATTTCTTCATCTCAGTGACTCAAACACATGCTCTGCCACCCCAATCACAGGACTTCACCTTTATGACAATGCAAAGGACTAAATTAATCTGATATAAGAAAAAACCTTCAGTAATAAGGACAGATGATATAACTTTATAAGAAAATAAAGTACCTCCTTCTATTTAAAAGGCAATGAAAAAAACTAATACATTGCTGTCTGCTTGTGGCACTGTTATGGACCTATTCATATTCCAAAATGATATTTCAGAAACAGGAGACAAATATAAAAATAAGAAGGTCAGGCAAAGTTTAGCTTTAAGGTACAAGCACAACAAATATTCACAATAAAAAAAGTAGCCCAATTTGATATTCCCTTCTGGTGTGCAACAAAAACTACTCCAGAAATGTGTTACTCAGACATAACCCCTACTGTTTTCTAACCCACCAGAGGTAACATTCTTCTTACTTTTTTCCTGCCATGTTCATAAATTCTCTGTTTCTTCCTCTCCATACCTTCTTTATACAAATACCTACTGAGTCTAGTCTCAAGCTCTTGGCATAGGCCACGTTTCTTCAACTATAAGCTATAGTTATTTTGATGTTTTTTGTTTTGTTTTCTGAGATGGGGTCTCATATAGCTCAGATTGACCTAGAACTCACTATGTAGCTGAGAATGACTTTGAGCATTTAATCCTCCTTCGTCTATCTCCTGAGTGCTATAAGCAGAGATGACAGGCATGTGCCAACACCAGTTTATGAGTTGCATGCTAGAGACTGAATCCAGAGCTTCATGCACGCTAGGCAAGCATTCAACTGAGCTGCATTCCCAGACCGTGGTCACTATTTTTTGCTGGCATTCTAGCTGACCCCACCCATGGATAATTCTTTGTTATTTGGTGTACATTTTTCAAAATCCTCTGAACTATATCTACAGTATATCTAGTGTTCAGAATATAGCACATTAGATTTTAGGTCATCAGTTCTCCTTCTTCTGTCTGTAACACTTGACATTTAATATGGCAAGGTCATAAGACTTATGAAATATTTATTACATTACAAATCTATTTATGAAGAACACCCTTCCCCCATCCACCATAGTGGAACACTGTTAATCAGGATGTCTGCTCATGTGATAATACTCCCTTTTAATACAGCCATTTAAAACCTCAAGAAACAATAAGCTCCTCAGCAAGAACTTATAAACAATCACTTTTGAATTCCTTAAAAAAAGGAAACAGACGCTATGCTGACGCACAAACACTTAAAAAAAATCACCGTTTAAAAATAGAAGAGCACTGCCCTATAGATCAAAAATTGTTCAGAGACTTTAAAGTTAGACGCCTAAACTGAACTTATGCAAGATACAGACTCAAATCTAATGTAGAATTTTGAATATTTTATGAGTACAAAGATAGCAGTAAATACAAAGAAAAAGATCTTAAGTTTTCTCAATTTCATCTTCAACAAAAGTTTACCACCCAAAGGAGTTTTCCACATTTTAGTGTTGTAGGTTATCATTATCCTTCCCTCAATGCCATCCCATTTTCTATCATACACACCCAGACTGATAGAGTGCCACCAACCATCTTTCTACCAGTGTTGCTCTAGCTCATAATTGGTTGCATTTCATTGTCTACAGCAACTCTATGAAATGAACTTCCTGCTCCCCTTTCCCTTGTGACACTGCTTTGTGATTGCTTACTCTAGGGTAAGGAAACCGTTTCTCTGTGCTGCTGCCAAATTTAAAATAATCCACCCAACTGAGTAGTTTTCCTTCTAGAATTCAGGATGAATTTCCTAAAATCTGATATGTCCAAAAACACTGGGAATGAAAGACAAGCTATAAATTAGACTCTACATCAGATTGTCATAATTCATGTATGTTACCCATATTTTAACTCACCTAGATATAAATGTATTTTTCCAGAAAGCTTTCTGTTTACAGAATGAGCTATTCTAACAGCCCAATGACTGGGCTTTGTCAGGAAAAAAAAATACAGGTGGCAAACACCTGTACCCCCAGCATTCGGGACTGATGAACTTAGTGCCAGCCTGGCTACCTGTCCTCCATCAATAAATCAGAAAAGTCAATAAAATGATGGAGCTAAGGGTATAGGTCAGTGATGGAATAGTTTTCATGCCCAGAAATAAGCGGCAGGATCTAACTGCATGCAAATCTACACATAACAATTCTAAGAACTTATTACCTATTTCAATAAAAAACAAAAACTATATCTCTTTATAGTATATCTACCTGTATTTGCCCCAAATGAATAACTATTGTAATTAAAACCCCATTTTTTTCTATTATTAATCATGTATAACTTTTAAAGTGTTATCATACTAAAATAACTTTTTAAAACTATCAGTGGGACATGGACATATATTCTCCTGAATAAAGCAATTAATTTCTAGGTTTCATTCTGTAATCAACCAATAGGATTTCTAGCAAATTAAACAACCCTTAGGGGACTTGGACTTTTGTTTATAAACTGAGGGTGTGTACAGTTCCTGGCACTACAGATGTGTAGCCCTTGTATATAATATTGTTGTAACATTTGAGAAATCAAGTTAGCTGAAGTTAAACCAGAGTTAATCATATGCAAGCCAGCTTTCTCTTCTGTTTTTCAGTATGTCTGAGCAACTTAAAATAATCTAGACGATGTCTAAGTGCTGTTACATCATTAGTTGAATTCCATCATGTAGTATAGAGTGCCTTTCACTATATAATAAAAAAGTGAGTTATTAATTTTAGCTTTTGTTTCAGTGTAAGCTACAACTTGTCCTGCATGTTTTAAACAAAAACACCTAATAACAAACTAACCAAATCAAAAGTTCCTTTTTTTCATTTGGGGAGACTGAATAAAAGGAAAAAGCAGACTACTGTTTCTATCAAGACAGATGATAACTATATCTGCTGTCACTGTAGAGAGAAGACAAGTGATAATTTCATCTGTTGTCACTGCAGGAGAATGTTTTATCCATTGAGCTGGAGAAGACCTTACAATACTGCTTTATGTTTTACAAATCCATGAATGTCTACCAAAAGCACATTCTATACTGCCAGTAATAAGTTAATAATGGACTCTACAGAGTAGTTGGTCTATTAAAAAATTCTATACTGCAAGTAAAGACTTCAGTACACAGACATCAAAGAATGACTAGTAAACTAATAACACTAGTTTCATGTACTTCAATCTCAGAACTCATCAAGGTTGCTGGTGGGCTCCAGCTATGCCTGTCACATATTATGAGATAAAACATTCAATTAAATTTCAAAACAGGACAATGTAAAAAAAAAACTTAGTTATAACATACTTTTTTTAATACTGGAAGGATTTAAATTTTTTTTTAACTTTAAAAGTAAAACAAACTAGAGATAACTCAGAGGTTAAAAGCACTAGTCTGTTCTTCCAGAGGACCTGGGTTTGATTCCTAACAAAGTCCTACCTACAGCTCCAGTCCCAGGGAATCTGACACTTTCTGGACTCCACCAGCATTGCACTCACATGGTACATGCACAGATGCATAAAGATTTAAAACTTAAAAAAAAAAGAGTAAAATAATCTCATCAGGGAAAATTTCAGTAAATTTAACTTCATCAAAATTGTATAAAGCTAGAAATTTAAGTGTTATATTAGAAAAGAACATAGAAAATATTACTTTATACAAAAGCTATAAGTTGACAGCAGTCATTAGAAGTATGTGAAAATATCATGACAAAAACAGACTTTAGCAGCATTGTACACATCAAGAATGAAGGCTGCTGGACACACAAAACCTGTTAGCTTACTGACGTATGCTTGAAAGTACACTCATTCATAAAAAAATAAGACTTGCCAAAAAAAGTATTTGGTTATAGCTTAGAACTGCTAATCATAAATTAATTCTGTTAAATAAGTCCGCTATGTAAGACATGTTGTAAAAATAGATTGTAGATTTCAGAATACAGAAACAAGTAGCAACTGACTTTTGATAGAAAAAAAAAAGAACACTTGGCTCTACTGAGTCTCCAATGATCATCACTGACTGTGCTGTTAGGAAAATAAACTGTCTTTAATATTCAGAGGGACGATACAAGAGATTATTTACTCTACATAGTCTAAGAATGCCACCCCTTGAAAAGCTACTCAGGGACACAGATAGTCCCCTTGACACTACAGTATTACCATTCAATACAAACGTTGATTTT
Organism: Chionomys nivalis; assembly: GCF_950005125.1. Taxonomy (NCBI): domain Eukaryota; kingdom Metazoa; phylum Chordata; class Mammalia; order Rodentia; family Cricetidae; genus Chionomys; species Chionomys nivalis. Next base: position 125,875,161 of record NC_080086.1, on the reverse strand, counting down.
TTTCCCTTGTGATTTATATGGTTTTTGCTTTGTCCTTTTCTTAGAAAACAAACAAGCAAACACTATTAAGGATAAAATGAGCAGGTTTTAGATTCACAGGATTTAAAAACAAAGACAATATTTTAAATCCACAAATTTTGAGTGAACAAAGTATTTTTATTTTCTCCCTCCCCCCCTCCTTTTCTTTAGAGACAGGGTTCTCTGTGTATCTCTGAGACCAGGCTGGCCTCGAACTCAGAGAGATCTGCCTGCCTCTGCCTCCCAATTGCTAGGGATCAAAGGTGTGCACCACCACTGCCTGGCTGGAATGTTAAACAGTATATAGCAGGTTGATGAAGAGCAAGTGAACAGACAGGTCATAATAATTACAGAAAACTGTAACTCTTAAAAACAGCTTTCTATGTAAAAAGAAAGGTAACCTGTTTTTATATAACTACAGAATAGCTTAAATTTTTTAACATATACTTTTTTATTTTTGAGTAATAAACACAATGCATATATAAGTTTCTAGGTGACAACTTACAGTAAAACTGGAACCCCAGATGAGTCTTCTCTTATTATTCAACAAGTCTCAGACACTGTGCACTACCACTTAATAATTCGTGTTCAGAGAAGCCACGTCACTTTACTGTGTGACTAAAAGGTGAGGAAAACTCACCTTGGGAAATGCTATCCATTTACTATGGAAAAGGTTCTCAAAGATCTACCTGTTAGGAGTCCAAAGAACAGACAGCAAAACTAAACTCTAACTTATATATCCCAGAGACATGTGGATAATGGCACATTTGTATTATAAAGTAGCTTGAGAACACTAATATAAAATAGTACTCAAGTTTAACTTCTCTCCCTTTGGTAGTTCCCAGCCATATAAAGCTCTGCTTGTATATTGACTAAATTGAACAGAAAAAGCTTGTTAAGTGCTATTCTATTCAGTTTTACCTAAGTGGATAAACAAATGGCTATTTTAAATCTCATTAGCACCAAAATAACTTCCAAAGGAAACAGGGAATCCACTTATAGGATTTGTTAAAAAAAAATGGGAAAATATTTTTTCCTCCAGAAACATGGATTACCTAAAAATAGGAATATATTTAACGGGACATATAGGGAAAGAGGTTACTTTCCACATTCAGGTACCTAAGAATATTGTATTATGAGTTATACTGACTTTAAATCACACATGTCTTTTAAAGAAAAAACATTCTTTAAAAATTTGCACTTAAAATTAAATAGCTTTCACATTCGGTATTTCATTTATGCTTTTCAGCAAAACACTAAGGTAGCTATTTTGATGTTAATTTTTGAGATGAAAAACTATGGTTCTGAGACATGAAGGAACACTGTATGAGTTCAGTGCTGTCTACACCACCTCGGCGCTAAGATGTGTCAATGATCAGATGTCCCACTGTGTTGGAGCATATGAAATGACTTACTTGCGTATGCCCATACCTCTTTACCACAGCATTTAACCCTGCCTAGCATCTTTCTAGGTTGTTCAGATTGGTCTGTCATTAAAACCTGCTAAGATAAAACTGTTTGCATAGATAACACTAAGAACAGAATACTGAAAATGATTTCTAGATTTCCTGAATAGACACAGAATGGAGACTAAGAAAAGGCAATACCGTATATATTTTTGTATTTAGAAAAGGCAATACCGTATATATTTTTATATTGAGAAAAGGAAATACCGTATATATTTTTATATTGAGAAAAGGAAATACCGTATATATTTTTATATTTAGAAAAGGAAATACCGTATATATCTTATATTTAAAAAATGCAATACCAATATATTTTTATATTTAGAAAAGGCAATACTGTATATATTTTTATATTGAGAAAAGGAAATACCGTATATATTTTTATATTGAGAAAAGGAAATACCGTATATATTTTTATATTTAGAAAAGGCAATACCGTATATATCTTATATTTAAAAAATTCAATACCAATATATTTTTATATTTAGAAAAGGCAATACTGTATATATTTTTATATTTAGAAAAGGCAATACCGTATATATTTTATATTTAGAAAAGGCAATGCCATATATATTTTTATTTTAGAAAAGGCAATACTATATATATTTTTATATTTTGAAAAGGCAATACTGTACATACTTTTGCCATCAGCACAATTTTGATAATAAATGAATACACTCATGTTGATGCTTCATCCTATTCCCACTGCTCTTTACTGGCTAACTTTGGACAAATGACCTTTTCTCTTTGTAACTATGACTCTAGGTTTAAAATAATGGTTGGAAATCTGGTAGAAGAAGTAAAGACTTCAAAGAAATAGAGTGATGGTTTTAGTCAAAGCTTCTCTATTAGAAGTCTTTGCAGCTAGGCAGTGGTGGCACACGCCTTTAATCCTAGCACTCAGGGAGGCAGAGGTAGGTGGATCCCTGTAAGTTTAAGTCCAGTCTGGTCTACAGAGTGAATTCCAGGACAGCCAGGGCTATACAGAGAAACCCTGTCTCAAAAAAACAAAAACAAAAAACAAAACAAAATAAAAAAAAGTCTTTGCTTGTTGTTAGTTATCTATTTCAGCATAATAACCCACCCATCAAAACAATCAGCTTGAACAGAGAAAGACAAGCCGCTTCGTGTTTCTTACCTGCATACATGTGGTATGTAAGCCTCTCGATCAGCTTAATCACTGTCCCTGCTTTAATAATTGGAATCCCAGCCTTGGGCTGCACGCTCTCTTCGAAGAGAATGTTCTCCTCGGAGTCCGGCTCTGCGAACCTGTACACGTCCGCACCCGGCAGCCTCATCTGCTCCTCCTTCTCCTCCTGCAGCACTGTCACGTCGAGCATCCGCTCCAGGGTGCTTCTGTACTGCAGAGATATCAGTGCTGCCATCCAGTTGTTCTTCTCCTCGGCTGACTTGGCAGAAAATATAACACTATTTCCATCTTTCAGAATTATCTCAAAAGCATGCTTGTATTCACTGGTGTCATCTTTATCATTAATTTGTACCTTTCGCATAAAGAACTTTTCTTTAAGACGATACTCTGCATTGCTAGCACCAGGAAGTCTTGGCTGCCCGTGATTTGATTTACAGCAAATCATTAAGCCATCGAAGAGAAATATGTGTCTCTCGTGTTTGGCTCCTACACGTGTAAGAGTTCCTTCCATTATGAACTCATTGCAACACTGTCCAATGTCTTTCCCCTCCCAGCCATCAATATTCTTCTGAATCTCGTTCATTTTCTTGATTGCTAGTTGTTTCCCCTTCATTTGCTGGCTATAAAATCGACACGCAGACTCACTGGGTAAAGGAAGAGACACTATTAGTACACAGAGACAGAATGTACAGTTCATGCAGATAAGGAGGCAGGGCAAAATATAACTTAAACCATCACTGATATGGTGCTTACTAATTCCCTAAATATGTAATAATACAGCTCTGAAAATTAAAACAACACAGAAATTTTTTCAGAGTAACAGTGATAGTCAACTATATAAATTCAGGTCCAAAAGATTATTTCTTCCTGAGTACTAAATATTTAGAAAGATAGATATCAAAAATAGCCCAATATAGTAAAAAAGAAAAATAAGAAATGAAAGAAAATTGTTAAGTATTTTTAAAGGAACAAGACCCAAAGATAAAAGCACACAGCACGTTCTAATTAGGAAAGTGGGAGAGCTGCTATCTGAAATAATGTCTCGAGTTATAGTCCCTGAACTAAACAACACTTTTAATTGGACTTTGACATAGCAATGTCTGTGGCGTAAATCTACCCGACACACTTTGCTCCGTCTCCTTCAGCTCACCAGCTGCTCCTCAGGAGGTCTTGTCTGGGAGTATGCAGGGAAAATGCACAAATATGAAAGGTTTTTCAAACAATACAAATTCTCCTGGCTTTGATGTCACTTCCTCTGAAAGACCAAGCGTGTCACTGACATCGTTCTCTTCATTGTTTACTTGAGGAGGGAGCTGAGGCCCCTGAATTTATACCACAGCTTCAGGATAGAAAGGAAGAGAGTTTACAGAGAATATTCATTCACCTTAATCTTCGTTTCGCAAGACTTTTGGAACATATTTTTTCCATGCCACTTTGGACATTAAGCAGGGCTGTTATAGCTTGTTTCACACATTCTTTGTCGTCTTGATCTTCACTCTTTTCTTCTAACTGCTGTGAAGTCAAAGGGACAAAACAATAACCTCACTTTATTTAAGGATAAAATTAACATTCATTCAACTTTTTCTACTTCAATAATTTAAAATGTTCTATAAGTGCATCTGTTTAGATTTTATGTGTATGGGTGTTTTGCCTGCATATATGAACATGTACTACATGTACATGTGCTTTATGCCCACAAAAATGAGAAGAAAATGTCCGATCCCCTAGTACTGGAGCTGCAGGTGGGTGCTGGGATCTGAACCTGCATCCTCTTCAAGAGCAACAAGTGTTCCTAACAACTGAGCCATCTCCCCAGCCTCTCGCTTTATTTTTGAAGTGTTTTTCTGGGCAGAGGATATAACTGGTACTGTGTTTACCTAGCACGCATAAAGCCCTGAGTTCTATTCTCTGATCCATATAAAGCAGACATGTTGGAAGATGTCTGTAATCCCAGTACTCAGCAGCAGAGGCAGCCTCAGATACCTGAGAAGCTGTCTCTGAAGAAAAAAAGCAGTTCTTACTGTTTTTGCAAGGTTTGGTAGCACATACATGTAATTCTAGCACTTGGGCATCTGAGGTCAGCCTGAGCAACAGCCCCAGAATATATCTTGTTACTATCTGTACTCACTCAGCAATAACATGTACTCACTCAGCATTTACTGTCCTGAAAAGAAACACCACAGAAGTGCTTCTATCTCCCATAGGATTTACTTAGCATGGCACCAAACACAGAGATACCGCACCCCTCACACACTCTGTGACAGAGTTTCTCTGTGTAGCTCTGGCTGTTCTGGAACTCACTCTATAGACCAGCTGGGCTGTAACTCACAGAGATCCTGCATCTGCCTCTGGAGTGCTGGGATTAAAGGTATGTACCACCACTGCCTGGTACACAGAGATATTCTTTAAGTGTAGAGTAAAAAAAATAAAGTTCAGGGCTGACAAGATCACTTAGCAAGTCAATCTGTTGCCAAGGCTAATGACCTCAGTTCAATCCTAAGGACCCACATGGAGGAAAAAACTGACTCCTCTAGATATTTCTCTGACCTCCAACAACACGTTCCCTCATCCCTCTGCTCATACCCTCTACGTGAATAAATGAATATGTGTTTTTAAAAATCTCTAAAAATGTAAAGTCCAAAGACATTCAAGTCAGTAGCATACAGAGCAAGATTTGACAATTAGATAGAATATTGATCCCTCTGTATTTTGTTCTGATTATAGATATATTTTTAAATTATGTGCCTGTGGGGGGTGGATGGGTAGGTGTGGACTTAGGCATGTGAGTGCCCTCAGAGGTCAGAGGAGGGTGTTGGAGTTACAGGTGTTTCTGAACCACCCTACTTGGATGTTGGGAACTCAACTCTTCTGGAAGAGCAGCAAGTGCTTTAACCTACTGAGCCATCTCTCCAGCTCCTGTCCTTGGTATTTTATATTACCAATTCAGCAAATATGCCTAATGCACAAAATTCTAATATAAAGCAGATACAAGAAAAACCTGTCCAGAGATCATTTGAATTTCTATTCAAAAATGTTCCAGAGTCTTTTATGTACCTTTTAGCTTGCATTTGCACGTGGAATATATTGGCATGTAAAAAGTACTGCTTGTGTTTTTATTTTATGTGTATGTGTGTTTTGCCTGCGTGTTTGTCTTTGCACCATGTGCCTTGGAGACCAGAAAAGGATGTCATACATCCTGGAACTGGAATTACAGACAGTTACCACCTGGCATGTGGGTACTGAGAACTAAATCTGTGTCCTCTAGAAGAGCAATGGCTCTTAACCACTGAGTCATCTCTCCACGATTAGTATTTTTTAAAACCACAAACCAACATATTTTTCCCCCTTTTTCTTCCTTCCCTTTTCTGAGACAGGGTCTAGTGTGCCTTCAGCTGCCCTTGAACTCTCAATTCTCCTGTCTCCCTTTTCTAAGTGCTGGGATTAGAAGTCTGTGACACTCTGTCGGGTTTGTACCGTGGTGGGGATAGGATCCAGTGCCAGAAAAGCACTCTATCAACCTAGCTACATCCCCAGCCCCAAAGTGGTTTTGAATCCATAAAGTTCAGATGAAATACTTTTAAATGTTATTTTTAACTTCATAGTTAACAGGCAAGCATCCAACATTTCGGTATAATAAAGACTTTTTTTTTTTTTTTGAGAAGTCTCACTGTATGTCCATTAGGGTGGCCTCAACTCAAAAAGAATCTACTTGCCTGTCTCCCAAATGCTGGGATTAAAGGTATATGGTCACCACACCCAACTAATAAAGCCTTTTCTGTATGTGCATTCTTTTCTTTTTATTTAAGTTGATTTAAATTGGGAAATGATGCAAAATAATTGAAGCTAATTATCCTTAAAGAGGTGGCTTATTGTTGCCACAGAAAAAAAACAGTAGATTCATATACAAATGACAACAAAGAAGCATTCTCTTGTTACTGTCCATGGTGTGACTAACACTCAAACTTCCTACCCAGTGCTGTCTCTAAGATTATATTGCATACACACTGAGTGTCATCTAAGGAATCATATTGTAAAGCATAATGAAAATGTGTAGGTCCTATACAGATGATAGAATTTATCCTTTCACAGGAAAGGAGCCACTCACACCCTTGCTTCCTTTTTGGTTCCTTAGAAAGAAGCAGTGGGGAAGCCAGGTGTGGTGGCTCATAACTAATCTAACACTCGGGAATCTGAGACAGAAGGATCACCCCAACTTTAAGGCTAACTGAGCTACAGTGAGCTTTATGCCAGCCTGGGCTGAAGAGTAAGGCTTGTTCACATCCACTCCTGGCTCCCTGACAAACAGAGAGAAGCAAAGGCAAAGCAGTTATTGTAGTATAATGCACGTACAATGGAGCTCCCAGGGTAGTGTAAAAGAGCTGCCAATGGAAAATGATAGGCTGGGCGATGGTGGTGCATGTCCTTAATTCCAGCACTCAGGATGTAGAGGCAGGTGGATCTCTGTGAGTTCAAGGCTAACCTGGTCTACAGAGTGAGTTCCAAGATAGCCACAGCTGCAAAGAGAAACCCTGTCTCAAAAAACCAAAAACGAAAATGATATTCACAGCAATATTCTGAAGGATAAAACTTGATCATTTTAACACAAAATAGACTGTACATGGTATTTAATTTGAAGGGTCTGGGTTTTTACAGTACTGGGGATGGAACTCAGGACCTCATGTATAGTAGGCAGGCATTCCGCTACTGAGTTACATTCCTTCCCCACCTCCGTGGTGTTTAACTTTATGAGTAGTTCAGTTTATCAGTAAACACAGAATATCTAGGAACATATGAATTAATGATTTTATTTCTAGAAACTACTTTGCTCCACCATAATATAAAATGAATACTATTTACTTAGATGAATAAGCAGGCTCATGACTGTCAGTCCAAAGACCTTCTCACTAACGTACTTGATTAACTGAAATGACATAAAAACCTATTTAGAACCCACATCTTTGCAGGTTTAATCAAATGAGGCCATGCTAGATTATGACTGAACCCTAAGTCCACTCACCTGGAGACTTTGTGTTAAGGAAAGGGAGGTCTGGATGCTGACACAAAGAATGGGAGGTGGTGGACCTGAGGCAGGTAGAGGTAAAGCCTGTAGGGAGGCTACCTGTGAAGCAAGGAGAATCCTGGATGGCTGCCTCCTCAGAGCCAAGTGAGGACTCTTCCCTAGACCCTTCCAAGATGCAGACCTTGTCAGCTCCTGGTTTCAGCCTCCAGAGCAAAAAGAATAACTCCTGTTGCTTTTCAGTCACTAAGGTTATATTATGCTATGGCAGCCTTAGAAAATATTAATTCTATATAATGTATATAAAACAGACTTTAACCTGACTTTTTACAATGAAAGAAACTTACTTTCCCTTAAGTTACATGGACCCAGTATATTGCAAAGAGAATGGAGTAATTCTCCAGGATATTACTTAAACTTGTTTAATTATTTTGTTGAATCAATTTGTTAATATTCATAATCTTGGTCATTATATTTAATCATAACAATCCAGTCTAACTTTGTTTAATAAAGCAAACAAAACTTCTTAGAAGAATCATGTTATGGGAGTGGATAGTTTTACGAGTGCAGAAGGAAGTCTTCACTTCATAAAACATTAACTTTAATGTCTCTAACTTGTCCACAGGTCTAAGGACTGTCTAGTTTGGTGGAAATAATGTTTTGAATTTGAGTAGTATTAAAATTAATAAAAACTGATTAAGAAGACATACTGTTCTTCCAGAGGACTCAAGTTTGATTCCCACCCAGGAGGCTCACAATTGCCTGTGATTGCGATCCAGGGTGTTTAAAACTCTAGCCTCTGAAGGCATCTGCACTCACAGCACACGCACAAACACACTCACATATACTCACAGGCACATACACATGATCAAAAATAAAAGCATAATAAAAAAGTTAATTGAAAAAAATTTACCTTTTTTAACTGACCAGTAAAATTATATGTATGTATGTGTATATATCTGTGATATATTACACACAGATATATACACATACACACTGGTTTTAGAGACAGGGTTTCCCTGTAGCTTTGAAGCCTGTCCTAGAACTAACTAGTTCTTGTAGACCAAGCTGGCCTTGAACTCACAGAGATTCGCCTGCCTCTGCCTCCCAAGGGCTGGGATCAAAGGTGTGTGCCACCACTGGCCGGCAAAAATTGTATATATTTATGGTATACAACATGGTGCTTGATAAAATAAGATGTTTAACAATATGTACTGCCAAATATCATTTTTCTCAGATGTAAATTTTTTTTTAATTTATTTGTTTTTTCAAGACAGGGTTTCTCTGTAGCTTTGGAGCCTGTCTTGACTCTAGCTCAGTAGACCAGGCTGGCCTTGAACTCAGAGATTCCCCCCTAAGTCCTGGGAATAAGGGCGTGAGCCACCACTGCCTGGCTCAGGTGTAAATTCTTAAAATCTATTCTCAGCCATTTTTGAAACCATACAATATTATTATTTGCTGTAATCACCATAATACACACTCATATATATGTATGTATGTGTGTATGTATATGTGTACATACGTATGTATGTGTGTGTGTGTATGTAATTTTCATTTTGAAAATTACTTTGTAGCCGAGGTTAGCCTCGCATCTTTGTTTAGGATAGATCTTTTGAATTTATTCCTCCTGTCATGAGAAAAAGACTGAATCCAGTGAGGAATTCACCCAAGTCCTCAGAGAGACAGGAGGACTGTTGGTGTGGAACGGCCCTAGCTAATCTGAAGGGGTATGGTCCCATACATTTCCCCTCAGCTTAGGGTGGGCTGTAATGCTGTAATCTTACTGTGCACTCATCTAGAGGTGATCTTTAGCTTCCCAACCCCAAACCACTTTCTGAGTTCATAGAAGAATCGCAGTCAAGCAACTGGCAGCCATAGTCATTTTATTCAAGGAATGTGATAATCCTTCTTTTGACAAAAGAAGGGCTTTAAAGAGCAAATTACGCAAACCAAAGGTTCAACAAACTTAAATTCTAATGAGGTCAGACATCTGTTTCCTTTATCTTCCTCCATTATCTAGGTAACATGTGTTAATAAGCTAAGTAGAAGTTAGGCAGAGCCCCTTAACTTAATCTCACTTCTGTGTGATTTAATATTTCCAGAATAAGCTCATTAAATTCATTTTAATCATATTTTGATTAACCCTAATTCTTTCCTCACTCCTAACTGAAATTTTATATCCATTGACAAATATCGTCCTTATACCCCCAACCTCTAGGAACTAACATATTACTGAATCTGACAGTATTATGCTAATACCTGCAAAATATTACCCTATGAATCTGTAAAGTTTAAGGCATTCTATGTTCCCCAAATAATCATGTATATATGAAATTTACAATTCAAGTTCTTTTAAAATACAACACAACGTTGACAGGAATTCTAAGAAAAATATGTATTTTTGCTACTCATTTAACAAGCATGTAATAAAAGATTTAAATGTCAGGTACCATGCTAGGCATGAGAATTCAAAGGCATATAATATAGGCTTTATTCTGTTTCCAAAAGACCACACTGTGTAAAGACAAGGCAGACAACAGAACTGTGACAAGTCCTATAAAGAGGTCTGAGGACAGTGAGAAGCTTAGTGTAAAGAAGCCCAGGGAAAGGGGGCATTCACAGGGAAGTTAGAGAAGGAGGAATTCCACCAGGCCAATGGAAGAAACAGGGAAACAAATGCTACCCTGCACTGAACTGGCATATCCAGGGCTGCTGAAGCTCATGGGCAAGACTAATACCTGCGATGAAATTAAGAGCTAACAAGCGGTGAAGCTCAGGAATTCAGACTTCCTGTTGCAGGTGCCAGGAAACCAATTGTACAAAGACCATATAAAGAAGGTGCTGTTTTATCTATTCAAGAGATATGAAGGTGATGTCATTACAAATGGACACTTGTTGCTGAACACAGATTCAATTCTGATATTAAATCATGAGGCGCTGCCAGTAAGGGAGAGAAAAGAATCAAAGTTGGTGTGATGGATGGGACTCAAGCTGCCCAATAAAGACGGCTAATGCCGAAAACATCAGAGATTTGGACAGGCAAGACGACAGTGGGAGATGTGGTGAGGGAAAGTGTCACGGACAGTAAGAAACATCTCTAGTGATGAAAACACCCTAGTGTCTACATGAAGTAACCTTTGCAATGTTTTAAGTTGATGGTGCTACCTAGTGAAATAAGCACTCTATAAAAAGGAAACCAGGGCTCAAAAAAGTCAAGTGATTTTTCTCTAGCCACACAGTTTGTGGACAGAAAGACTTCAACAACTACAAAATCCCAAAACGTACTCAGCATACAAACTCATCATGGCTAGGTTCCAACTGCCCCTCAAATCTTAGCATTTGGTGCCTCCATCTGCCCTGATCTCATGCAGTCAGTTCTTTACCAAGTATAGATGGACAGTTCAGAGTAACAACAATTCCCCAAAGAGAAAAAATTAGAATACTAAGTTGTCCTCTGGCCTCATGGACAGTGTGTGCACACAAGTGCATTTACTTATGTATACACATGCAGAATAAATAAGAATACAAGCAGTACATCAATGCTGAAAAGAATCCAGAGTGGAACAAATGACCAGCCTGTCGGTCAATTTTCTTTCCTTGCACTACCCATATACTGTTCACTTTGCAATGTAAACTTAAGTCGTAATATGATTTAGGGATATACATTCTCAAATGAGTAGAAAAATATTAAATCCTAAAGGGTGTTCTTAAAATGTGATTACCATAGCTATAATTTTTGGAAATCTTAATTAGAGGTATAATGAAAATCATCCCCCTACTTCTCAAGACAGGGGCTCATACTGGCCTAGACTGGCCTAGATTCGCTATGTAGCCTTGCCTGGCCTCAAATTCATAGTAATCCACTTGCCTTAGTCTCTCAAATGCTCATACTGTAGGTTTGACCCACTATACCCAGATAAATTTAAATAGCATTCTTATTTAAAAAATAAATTATTTCTTTAGAGTGTGTGCAGGTATGGAGGTAGCTAAGAGGGCAACTTGCAGAAGTCAGTTCTCTCCTTCCACCATGTGGGTCCCAGGAGTCAAATTCAAGTAATTAGGCTTGGTGGCAAGCACAATCTCACTGGCCTTTATGATTTTTTTGAGATAAAGTTGAACTCTGATGCCCACAGTAGCTCACAACAGCTTCAAGTGCTGGGTTTACAGGTAAGAACAACTACACCCAACTACCTCTTTTCTTTAAAAGCTATTTTGAGCCAGGCGGTGGTGACGCACGCCTTTAATCCCAGCACTCGGGAGGCAGAGGCAGGCGGATCTCTGGGAGTTCGAGGCCAGCCTGGTCTACAAGAGCTAGTTCCGGGATGGGCACCAAAGCTACAGAGAAACCCTGTCTAGAAAAACCAAAAAAAAAAAAAAAAAAAAAGCTATTTTGAATTCTGTGTATGTTTGTGTGCCTGTGAGTATATGCTATGTGTGTGCATGTACCCACAGAGGCTGGAAGAAGGCGGCACTGGACCTCCTTGAAGCTGTAGCCACAGGTGGTTTGTTAGCTGTCCAGCGTGGGCGCTAGAAACTATACCCAGGACCTCTAGAAGAGTGTCACGTGCTAAGCCACTTTCTACCCTTTAAGTTGCCATGTGAGTGCACATGTGTGCGCGCGTGCATGTGTGTGTGTGTACATGTATGGGTATCTGTGTACATGGAGGTCAGGGACAACTTTGTGGCACTGTTCTCTTTCCTCCTTTCTGTGAGCTCTGGGATTGAATTCTACTTGCCAGGTTGTGTGACAAGTGTCAGCCACAGTTTCATCTTGCTAGCCCTTAATTTTTCTTATCAAGCTGCTCAATTTTATAACCTTTCAAATCCTCATCAAAGCTTCTTACTTCTATTTATAAATTAATAAACTTTAAAGTTTTATGTGGCTACTCAATCCTTTAGAATTTCATTACTTCTTAATATTTTAATTATGCTCAATTGGACAATTTTTACTAGTATACAAATTCACTGTTTCTAAAATAGTAACAATAGTGAGTTTAACAGATATAATTGCAAAGCTGAACTATGAAAATCTATTTAACTAAGTATTATTTTAGTCTTATTTTTATATTGGGTCCCTGATAAAGAGTCCCTGCAACTACTGAGGTCCTCAAATGGAGTCTTGGATGCATACACGGTTGTTTTCAAAGAATCTTACCCATCTAAGCAAAAAGGCCACATGATTAAAGATAAAATTTGATTAAAGATAAAATTGCTTTACAGTTCAGTAGTAAAGTCAGAAAAAACAGGTTGTTTACTTACTTCTGCAGATTTGCTTAAAACTGCTTCTCAGCTGGACAAAGAAAATGAATATACACTAATGGATATGGACACTCAGATAATAATTTTCTAATAAAGTGGCAAAAAATGACAGCTGACTGCTTTGTAAATACCAGTGAGAGCTTCCTTACCTTCAGAAGCTCAAAGTAATGCAGACAGTGGTACACGGGAGCGAGCAGCAGCCGGGGCAGGACATACTGGACTGCTTCTTTGAAGCCCTCGCCTATTGACTAAAAAAGGAAGAAAGTTAACTTTTTTTAAGAGTTTAATTTTCTGACATTGTGAAATTTGATTTAATAGTCACTCTACCTGCAAATAAAGTGCTGCCCCAGGCTTTGATAACTGACTAAGGAAACGGTCATGGAATCCAGGTCGTAAAATATCCCGAGCGTATGATTCATATGGATCAAATGCTAGTTCCTTAAAAATAAAGACAATAAAGTAAGTGTAAAAAATCTATCTCCAAGGTAAAATATAAATGACACGCCACCCAAAATATAAAAAATTAAATTATGAACCAATCTACACAAACATAATATTTCTTTTAAAGATTCCAAATGAAAATTGAGTGGTTATTATAATTTAACAGAATAACTCTAATATTCTCAAGTAAAAGAACACACACTTTTTTTCTTCTAAGTAATAGGATCAATGTACACTAAGATACTTCTCTGTCCTAAGAGTGGGCAGACTTGGTTCTAGAAAACAGCACAGCTTAACAGATGGGTATGACTAAGTAAGACATGAGCATTTAAGACCCTGATATTAGATATTTATTTTCTCAGATTTAAAGGTGTTGGCCTAGAGAAATGGCTTAGCAGTTAAGAACACTTGTTGCTCTTGCGGAGGACTCAGGCACCCTCACAGTGGCTTACAATGACCCAGAATTCTAGTTTCAGGATATCTCATGCCTTCTTCTGGCTTCTGGGGGCACCAGGAACATATGTGGCACAAAATCATATATGCAGGCAAAATACATAAAATAAATAAATCTAAAAAAAATTTTTTTGGTATTGGATTTTACTTTCCTACTTTGTAAATTAGAAGCTTCTATCATCTAAAAGTCTATTGTAGTTTTCACAAAACTAACAATCCAAACTGTAAAATCAAAACATCATTATTAATATTACCAGTCATCAATAAGCAAGTCTCGTAGCTAGGTCTATAAAAGTACTGATGAACCCTGAGGAAATATAGAGTAGGTTTATTGATTTTAGCAAGAGAAATAGGACCTTTCCCATCTCAATCCAGTGCCCTATTCCACTTAATATAAAGTTAGGAGTGACAGAGATAGCTCAGTGAGTAAAGATGCCTATCGACAAGCCTGATGACTTTAGTTCAAAATAGAAGGATACAACTGACTCACATAAAGTGTCCTCTAACCTCTAATACATGTGAATGAAACACACACGTAGAATTCCAGATTCTGACAAGTGTTCATTTCTATAAAAGCTAATTCTAAAAGAGACAAGTGGAAGGATGTAGTAGCAGTAAAGAATAAGACAAATGACTAAAAGGTATGAATTACCTTTAGTGTTGGTTTTTAAACTACTTAAGATTCAACAGAACACCAGGTCTGAAATCCCTTCCAGCTGGAGCTCTGGTCACTATGAGGTGTGACGTGACAGGGAATGCTCCTAGCTATCCTGCTTCCTTACATCTTCGTTCAACTCCTAATTTTTTAATTATTAATTTTTCTCTCTCTACTGGTTAATGCCAAGACTCTGTAATTCCATTCTGTTCCACTGTCTGTCTATATTGGTAGCAACACTATACTCTGATACTACTATTCAATAAATCTACATATGTGATAGAGAGTTTCCTTGGTCTGCTGTTCCTCTAAATTAATTTTGTTTCTTTTTTTTCTGACATGGGCATGGGTGGTAAGTGGTGGGTGAGAAATTCAAAACAGGATTCTCATTGTGTACCTACTACACAAACTACCCTAGAACTTGCAACATAACCCAGGCTTCACACTCATTCTTAGACACTAAAGACAACTTGCTGTACACTGACTGTTAACTTTAATGAAATACTGAGTTTTTCCATCCATAAACATAGCATAATATATTCCCATTTACTCATACATCCTATATGAATCTAAATATTTTACAATTTTTCTTAACAAAGGTCTTATATACTTTTAGGCTTTTTATCATCATTATTGTGTACATGTATGTGTGTACAGGTGTGTCATCATCATCATTGTGTACATGTGGGTCATCATCACTGTGTACCTGTATGTGTGTATAGGTGTGTGCAGGTCAGAGGACTTTTGGGAGTCAGTTCTCATTCTACCATAGTTCTAGTGATTGAACTGTTAGTCTGGACCTCACCCATGGACCAAGCTCAGGCTGTGGAGTCTGCACAGTGCTTTATGAGTGGAGCCATCTTGCCTTCCCTACTTTCTTACTGAGTATCTTCTAACACATGGCAGATTTTGCCTTTAAGGCTCTATATTCTGATGACTGTCACAGCACCGAAATGCTCATCTTTCCTCTAAGCCACTACTGTGAACTTACCTAATTTTTTTTTAGTGTTGTTTTCTTGTATTTGCTAAATAATGACTACAAATAAGAACAACTCTTCTCATTGTTGTTTTTTGAGACAGGGTTTCTCTGTGTAGCCCTGGCTGTCCTAGAACTCACTCTGAAGTCTATGCTGGCTGTGAATCACAGAGATCCACCTGCCTCTGCCTCCCAAGTGCACCACTGCCCAGCAGACAACTCTGTCTTATTGTGTTCCTTCTCTGTCATTTTGTATTAGGCAGTGGGGCACTAGGACTGGCTGCAGTGCTGCTCCTCTGTGAATCTGGGAAAGACAACATTTCTGTGTTTGATCACAATAGATGTTGACAATGACTCTATGGGAAAAGAGCAAAAATGCATTTATAAGTTAATTACCTGTGACCTGAACTGGAAATAGGAATTATAAACCTATTTTTAGTGTAAATGTAGACTTATAAACGGACTTTCTTTTGTTCTATAATGACATACTTACCTCTGCTAAGTCTTCAAAACAGCTTCCTACTAATGGGTGGGGACTGCCTTCATCTGTCATCTCTACAGTGTCTTCTATATGGCCCAGTAACTTTACACTAAGTTCATGTATATCTACTATACGACTAAATATGTTTTCTACATCCTGTGGAGAAAAGGGAAAGAAATATTAATTCAGTCATGTTGTATAATAAGATATCTTTTTAGTAAATAAAATATTATAACCAAAGTTTAATATACTGAGGAATTTTAATGACTCACAATAAAAACACTTCAAAATTCCTTTTTGTGATATATAGTTAAGAAATACACATCTCTGTCAATCGTTTTGCTTTAGAACATCTTGATATGCAAAGATCCCCAATAGTTCAGCAGAGAGCAACAGGGTCTAGTTGTGTGTCTCTGCATTACATTTGTTGTGATCCAAATTCTGGTTGAAGGGCATGAAGAAAACTATGGCTTTATCCAGATACATAATTTTATCCAGACATATAATGGGAAAATGACGGAAAATTTTAATAGTCTATTCAACAAACTGTGATTTTTTTTTTGTCTTCTGTGTAGTGTCTGTGTAGCTTTTCTATTGAGACTTAATTAACATATCATAAAATAATTGGTTTTCTGAGAGAGGATGCTGAGGGTACTGTGCATGGGACTTAAGGAAACTGTCTAAGGCAGGAAAGTATTTTCTGTCTTGACAATGACAGGATTAAATATGGAGAAATAAATGTACAAGATCTCACAAAAAGTATATTTTAAGTAAGTCTTATCTTCCTATGTGTGGACCATGTAAGTACAGTATAAGATGTACTGACAGAATGTCTTTCCCACTGTTTTACTTACAGTCCCTACAGCCACAGTTCTACTCTCTAAACATTCCATGCAAACAGATGACATGTACCACCCTGGCATTAATAAACTCATCATTTCATATACATTAATTGTAATACAGTCTCTAAGACCATATAATTTTATACTGGTCTGTTAAAATTTACTGATTACTATTTTATCAGTGATTTTTATTTAGGTCAAATTAATTTTGAGAAATGGTTTGTATACAGTAAGAGATCCCTTCTTTAAATGTATTTTTGGTGAGATTGTAACCTCATTCTAGTCACTACCCACATTTTGTCTTAAAAAGTTTTTTATGGGGCTAGAAAGATGGCTCAGCAGTTAAGAGCACTGGTTTGATTCCCAGAAACCACAGGGCTTATAATTCCAGCCCCAGGAGATCCAATGTCCTCTCCTGGCTGCCACAGGAAAACAATCACATATAAAATAAAATCAAAGCATATTTTTTAAAAGTTCTCTTATGTTTTATCTGTATTAACTCCCACAATCCTCACTGCCAGAAAATGAGTGTTCTCCTTTCCATTGCTAGACAGTTATCTTTTCCAGAACATTTGGTAAGTGGAAACCCATCTTGTGTGTCCAGCTTCTCTGCTCATGTTCTTGAGATTCAGTTATTGGGGTGTATGCATAAGTACTTCATTCCTTATGCCTGGAGAGTAGCTGTCTACTCTAAGGGTAAATCATAATTGTCCTATGTCTTCACCTTTCATAGGGTGACATGGAAAATTTACAAACGTGTAAGTAGTCACTCCACGTTCTTCTCAGTATCTGATGCTTAAAAAAAAACCAAGTCCTTCTAATACATATGTAGAAATATCTCACTGTTTGATTTGTATTTCTCTGTTAATTAATGTTAATACTGAACACCATTCAGCAAGTTTTGTTTGTTGATTTTTGTCTAAGATATTGTCTCTCCTTTACTCTTTTTTTAAAAGTAAATTTAATGAAACAACTTAAATGTCATGTACTTCATACATTTAAACTAATTCAATAAATAGTGCTTAGCATATTTATAAACTTATAGAATCTAATTCTTTATTTAATTTTTGTAGTGGTGGGAACTGAACCCAGAGTCTCATATACATATCAGACAAGTGCTTGGCCACTGGGCTGTACTTCTGCTCCTGTTATTGTTTAATAGTCACTCATTGCTGTACCTTGAGCTCCAGAGCCCACTCCTGGGGAGCACTACTGCCATCAGTCACCAGGCTCTGTGGCCATTCTTGGTTAGTGAGATTAGTATGGACACTATCCTGAGACTAGTACCACTGTTACAGGGCTGCTGTGACGCTCATCACACTTGAGGGCATTTTTTGTCTACAGCTTTGCCTTGACTGTTTAGAGACAAGAGCTATTTCTTGCTCATCTAAATATGGTGTCCAACAATACAGCTGCTGTTGATAAGGATCAGTTAAATGACTCAAATGAATCAATTGAATCAAAAATATCTTCCACCTAACAAAGTTTTATTCCTTGAAATAAATGTATTATTATGTGAATTCATTTTCACTTATTTAATTAGTCTATTTTAGATTTTGTCTTTCAATTTGTTTAATCTCTTGAAACTGCTATAGTACTTGATTTCTGACCATGAATTTAAGTTCCACAACTTAAAAAAAAATGTTAAATTAGAAGTTACGAATTATGTAAGTTCAAATTTGAAGTGAAATTTAACAACACATGCAAAAATAGCATAAAATATACTTACATAAGATGAAAACAATTTAGAATTAGAGACAAAGGGTTCTCGAAAAACTTTTATAATTAGATTTAATTCTCTTATATATTGTCGAATTTCTGCCATGAATGCTTTTACCAAATCATAATAAGTTTGTTCTCCTGAGGTGGAAGGCTCTTCATCAGTTAAAGATAAAATATTTATGTCTTCTACATCTTGATGAAACATATCCATCAATACCTATGTAGTGGGAGATATAAAACAAAAGTGTAAAATAATTATCTAGTCTAATTGAAGGTAAATGCCCTAGAATAGTTTTCCATTCATGAGAGCATATACATAATGTGTGTGTGTGTGTGGAAACTGGAGGACAAACTCTCCCTAAGGATTCTTTGAAATGGGCTGGAGAGAAGAGATGGTTCAGTGGTTAAGAGCAATTGATGCTCTTCCAAAGGACCTGGGCTCTATTCCCAGCTCACACATGGGGGCTCACAGTCTTCCTTAATTCCAGTTCCAGAGATCTGATGCCCTCTTCTGGCCTCCTTAGAGACTAGGCATGAGCATGGTGACAGACATACATGCAGGTAAAATACCCATTTACATTTAAAAAAATTATTCAAAAAGTTTACAATTATTACTCTTGTTGAAACTCATCCTTCCCATTCCTGTGGACTACTTAAGTACTCAAGTCACTACAATATATTTTACCTTAGGCTACCATATAAATACCTCTGGAATCTTGTTGTTTTGTTTCGTTTAATATTTTTAAGCCTTAGAGACATAGTCTCATATAACTGAAGCTAGTCATAAGCTCACTACGAGGCTAAGGTAGCATCAGTTTTGATCCTTCTGCCTCCACATCTGAGTGCTGAGATGACAAGCTTGCACACCATGTGCTGCTTATGCAGTGCTGGAGTCGAACCCAGGGCAGTACACACTCTAGGCAGTACACACTCTAGGCAGTACACACTCTAGGCAGTACACACTCTAGGCAAGCACTCTACCAGACTACATCCCAGCCCTTTTAACATGTTTCTCTATATCTCATTTCTGTGTGAGCACATAATAGATACATAAAGATATTTTATTTATATGATTAAGAAGCAGCAAGCAGAAGGACTGGATAAATGGCTCGGTTAAGAAGAACACAGACTGCATTTTCAGTTTCCAGCCGCCATGTCAGGCATTTCAGAACTGACTATAATTTCAAGTTCAGGGATCTGACGCCCTGTTTTGGCTTCTCTGAGTCCCCGCATGTACACTGTATACATAAACTCATGAAAGTATACACACATACATATTTAAAACAAAGTAGCAAACATTTTGTATTTCAGTTTCAAAATTTTAATCATAAAAACCAAGTACTTATGCATTTAAAAATATGAAAACACTTGTAATACTTCAGACCAGGTCACTTATTTCATTCTAGATTACTCTATAAGAACAAACACTAAGACATAAATAGATTGGGTAATGAGATGGTTCGAGCATGAGGAAAGCCCAAACAGAATGCCATCAGAAAGGCATTCAGGTGTCATACATCTCTACCTTATTCCTACACAGTAACAACCTGGATGCATGTTATTAGATTACTGAAAATCCTCCCAACACATAATGCAGTGGCCAATTCTTTCTGAAGAAGACATTAGCATCTGATAAATCATAAGTAAAATTTATGAATAAAACACAGAGCTCTTACCTTATCAGCACACATTGCCACTTTAATGTCTTGTTTTGTGATTTCATAATGTCGTATATTTCTTACATAATTCCCCACCAATTTTAAAATATCTGCAGAAATATATTCTAATACTGCTACTATGTAAACAGAAACCTGGTGGTCAATTTTATAACCCAAGACCTCCTGAAAAATTAAAAAGAAAGTATGTTTAAACACCATATACAGTAAACTTAATATACAATAAACTTAATAAAAGTGCACGACTTGACTGGGCAGTGGTGGCGCATGCCTTTAATCTCAGCACTCGGGAGGCAGAGGCAGGCGGATCTCTGTGAGTTTGAGGCCAGCCTGGTCTACAAGAGCTAGTTCCAGGACAGGCTCCAAAGCTACAGAGAAACCCTGTCTAGGAAAAAAAAAAAAAAAACACGACTTGACTTAACTTTTACTGAAGCTGTCATAACCAACATTTAATAATTTAAGTTTCACTGGTTCAATCATGAGAAATAAAGATACAAAGCTATATATATATATATATATGTATATATACATATACATACATACATATATATATATATAAAGAATACACACATACACACTTTTAAAAATCTAAGAAAAGGAAGCAGAATTGTTCCTCGTCGTGCACACTACTTCAGCAGGCACGTTACTAGGTAGGTAATGCTATCCTAAGCAGGAACTTCTAGATTTAGAGTCAGAAGCAAATGGTCTCTGTTACCAAGTAGGAATGCACACAAGAAGCTACACAGAATCTTTTTCTTAGGAAACAAAAGTGTCTATAATATTGGCATCCAGGAATAGCTATTAGTCTTATACCTCAATAGTTTCCCAAGAAACCTGGGCTCCCCAAGGAGCCTTATGGCACATTGTTGGCTTTCTATGGAAAAAAAAAACTATATGCTACTGAGCACGTTAAATAGTCCTATTATTGAACTTAATAGAGAGTATGTTCTTTTGTGGGACTAATTTCCTCAAGAAAGATGAATTCTAAACAAGAGGAGAAAATAAAAGTCAGTTGGGTATAACAATGCACATCTTTAATCCCAGTACTTGGGAGGCAGAAGCAGGAGAATTACAAATCCTAGGTCAAGGCCAACCTGAGTAATAAAGTAAGACCCTGTTTCAAAGGGGAAAAAAACAGAATAACTTTTACTAAGGTTTTAAATATTGTACTAAGGTGTGTGTGTGTGTATGTGTGTGTGTGTTTGTGAATTTGTCACAGTAAGAAACAAAATTAGCATTATTAGTATTCTCGGCACTTTTCTGTCAGTTCTGGGAAGATTAAAGTGATTAACTTAAATCTAAGTAGAACCAGCTCATGTAAGTAATATTTGGGATTTCTGTCCGTGACAACAGTTGCCTGCTGCAGTTTCACTGCAGCTTCTGCACAGATCTAACAGATCTGAAAAGCTTTATGGGACACTTACGTCTGAGCAGCAAGGACAAGAAATTTTACAAATTCTATTTTCTAGCAACCTCTGAGGTAAACAAAATCCACAATATAACTTTATTTATTACTATTGGTCTGAAATTACATTAAACCACGCTGCCCAATCTATATTCATTATCATAGTACCCATGCCACAACATGAATTCCTAGAAAACTTACAACGATTTTCTTATTCAATTAGTTTGCCTTTTAAAGGCAAGACGGCAGGATTTCAGCTTACCCTTAACAAATGATGAATTCTTTCTGCTGGCAGAGATAAAGGGTTTCTTCTCTTCTTCTTTTCAATAGCTGATTGGGCATCAGCTATTGCCCATTTATCAATTGGATGAGGGAAACTTTTTTGAACACGTTCCTTAAAAAATAGGAAAACAGCAACTAAACAACAGACAAGTGAAACAGAGTTCGTCACTTAAATTTTTCTTTTAAATAAAAATTCACAAAGCTGAGCTTTTCACCTAATTTATATTGTAAACATAATTTTAGAAATCCTGTGGTTGTCAATGTATTAGTTTCATAATTATGTGACTAAGGGACTGGACACACTTTAATTACCCGGGAAATCACACCCTGAATTCTACCTTCACTGACACTGATGGCAAGACTGACCCGTCACTTTAAACATCACTCTTACAGTTTCAAGGAAGGAGACTTAAACTAATTTAGCAAATACAACTCCCGATACTTTTGGCCTCCAGGGGAGGGTGGAGGGTTGCAAGGCAAGACAGGGTTTCTCTGTATAGTTCTGGCTGTCCTGGAACTCGCTCTATAGACCAGGCTGACCTCAACCTCTCCGAAAACGCCTGCCTCTGCCTCCATCTGCTGGGATTAATAGCATGTACCATCATCGCAAGCTCAATAAATTCTTAGGTACTTGTATTTTTACTTTAATCCCAATCATAAATGCCAGTAGCATTTTCAATTAAAACCTCAGAGATGTTTCTTTCTCCAACCCTCATGTGAGAATATTTCTATCAAAACTGTCCACAAGTCACGAAGCTAAGTGATTTGTATCAGTAACAGCAAAGCACGGTTCCATCTTTTAGCAAACTACTTCAAATTTATCATCTCCAAGTTATACGGTTAAAATATGATATGACTGAAAGTTAAAGAATAGCCTGTCATAATAGCTAAACCCCCTATTTTAAGGTAATTTACTATTAGCAAAAAGTGCTCCCTCTTCCAGTGTTTAAAACCCACTTGCAGTACACCTCAGTTATAGCCAGTAGAGGTCAGTATTACAAAGCCTTTCACAAAGTCTCACTATTCAACTAGACATGCGGAAACAACTAGATGGACTTGAACATTGCCCCAATACAAACCTGAATAGAAGTTTTAGCAGTAAGTGCATTACACGGACACTGTAGAGCTAGGTGTGAGGAAGGTACACAGTACATTTAGGACATCCTGGGAGCAGGTTTGCACACAGTTATCTAATCCTCTCTTCATCTATGTGCAAGAGTGTTCAGGTGCCAGTCTTTAAAACTGCATATTTTAATTACATTAGACGTAGTTTAATCAGAAGTAAAAGAATTCTTGTAGTTAAAAAATAAAAGTAGCGAAGCTCTTGAACTGCCTAGTGGAACCCTGCCTGCTATCCTTATTTGATAAAGGTAATACAAAGGTCCAAAATGGTGGCAGAGCAAGAGACTAGGAGGGGTGGCAGGAAGTGAAAGGGAAAGGATAACAAAAGAACATCCAAAACACAAAGCACCCCTTGCTCCCCCTAGCTCTCTCCTCCTCTAGTCACTCTGGCACTGTGCTTTGGACTGTACCAGGGCCTTCTGCCTCCTGGGTAAGAGTTCTATCATGAGGCTGCAGCTCTTCACCAGCATGGGACTCCTAGCACTTCGAAACCTCAAACCAGAGAAACAACATGAAACATAAGACACGAAAGTCGAAGAGATAATTATTGGGGGAGGGGACGGGGAATCAGCAAAAAGGGGACAGGAGGGACGGAACGGAGGAGAAGGTGATAACAAGTATAAATGACATATGCATGAAAACGCCATAGAAAACCCTTATAGCCTGGCGAAACTCACATACATACAGTTTAATATAATAAAAACAAATGTCTGAAAAATAAATGATAAAGCTTATTACATAAGTGACCGACATTTCTTATTGCCATATTCTTACATATTCTTGCACAAAACTATCTCCAGTCCTAAAGCCTACACATTAGAATTTCATATGGTTTTCTGTTCCTAGTTTATAGATTAAAGATGAAATGAGACAAACAAGGTTACATAAACATGACAGAAAGATCTGATTTGTGTTTGCAATGTCATCAGATTCCTAGAATAAACCAACATCAGAATAATAAGCAAGGTGACATTTGTAAGTCCTTTCTAATACACTAGACATTAAGTCTGGATTCTGCCAAACCATGGAAGCACAAGCAAGGATCAAATAGAAAACCCAACTGAAATTGTTGATGTGATATAATCAGGCAAGCAGTGCTACTCAAGATCCCTATGAAACAACAGAAATAGGTATTTAAGAGAAATTATGAATAAAAAAAAAATCTGTCTTTAAAATTAAATGGAAATGGGAAGAAATCAGCAATGCCTAACAGGGAACTCTTGAAATCCCAGCAAATGGGAGGTGGAGGCAGAAGGATTAAGAAATGTTCTTGACTATACGGCAAGTTGAATTTAAGGCCAAACTGGGCTACACGTGATCCTGTCTCAAACACAACAAAACCACCACAAAGAACCTACTGTAAATGAGTTAAAAAATAAGAATCACACAGTACATGATCTTTTCTACATTTCAAACCTGTTTTCCCCCTTTCTTTTTGGGGGGTGTGGGGCCAACGCTGGAGACGGAATTTGAGGCTTCATGTATCCTAGCCAATAAGATACACCCCTAATCCTCAATGTTCCTAGACAGTTCCATTAGCTGCTTTTTTTGAAACAGCAATCTTCCACACTCATCTAAAGTCCTGTGACTTGTAGGAGTTAAGGATAACAATAACTAGAACACTCTCCTGGACTCTTTTGCTTTGCTTTTGAGACGGGTCTCACATAGCCCAGGCTAGCCTTGAACTCCCTATACAGTTAAAGTTGATTTGGAAACCTGATCCAATCTTGCCTTTACCTCCCAAGTGCTGGTATTAAAGGCTTGCAGAACAGCAATGTTTGGCACCATAATTTTTTAAATCCACACCTTGGGAACCTTCAGCTCTGTCTGTCAGCACATACTCACATTTGCTTTGTAACTGTTACCAGTGCAGTTATAAGTTCATCTTTCTCTGATCCCAATCTTTCCTGCTATTCTCCCTGAGGTGTTTTCAGACACTTTATTATCAATCCTTTAACTTTCTGAAATTTAAAGGAAATGTTTTTGGGATGAAAACTTGGCACATGTTCTACTCTTAAAAGTATGAACATCTCTGTGAGTTCAAGACCATTCTGATTTACACAGCGAGCTCCTGGGAAGCCAGGACTAACTATAGAAAGAGCTTTGTCTCAAGAAAGAAAAGATTCTAGTAACAAGTTGTCCATTTAAACCGAAAAGTCAGATCTTAAAGTTTCACAGCTAAGACACAGATAAGCTATCACATACCCAGAACAAAGTTTAAAGACATCCATGAGTAACCTGAAGAGCTAATGCTTTTCTCCTTCACTGCCATTACAACAAACATGCAAGCTAGAAATACATATAGCCTACAGGACAAAAGGTGTCATTTATCATACCTCCACATCTGAAGCACTCCGGGGCTGAGCTTGGCACAGCATGTTTAATAATTGCAAAATTAATTCTTCAACATACTGAAGAGCATCATCATTAGACTCGAGGGTAGGATGAACTTGTCCCTGAACCTATAAACAGAAAGTGAAGTAATTAGAGTATGGGTTTGTACTAAAGAATTTGGACTAGCCTATAAATACAGATTGATTGTTGTCCAAAAATCAAGGCTTTTCAACCTTTTGTTCCCAGCCTCATGCACCATGTTGGCTATTAATATCTTTTGGAGATCCAGTTACCTAACTGTAATTTCACTATTTTTGCATACACTATGGATTGCAATGAAATGCAGAAATGGGAGTAGGAGGGAGTGGCTATGGTGGTGATAAAATACTCAGTTTATGTGGGATGCCTGCCCAGAACCAGCTAGAACTTTCAACATTCTACTTGGGTGAAATTGAGGTTCTGTCCCTTGTTTAATTTTACCTTCCATACCCAATGACAAGACCCAAGAGGATAGCTCATCAGGTTCACTAATGAATATTCAGCATCTAGTACTATGGAGAGTACACACAATACAAGTAATAGATAGTTGTGGACATAAAATCACCTTACAACAATCACCACAGGGCCAAGGAGAGGATAAAAGCACAAGCCTGGTGACCAGAGTTTGATCCACACACAAATTATACAGATGGGAGTCTGACACAGGAGAATTGCCAAGAACCTGGTAGGCCAGAAGCCTGGAGCACTCAGCACAGCAGGAGAGATAGAGACCCTGTGTGGGAAGTTACTCCCCCACACGTTGTCCTCTGACATCTATAAATGCACTTGCGCTCTCTCTCTCTCTCTCTCTCTCTCTCTCTCTCTCTCTCTCTCTCTCTCTCTCTCCTCTCTCCCCACACACACACACACCATCCACAACCCAAATGAGCACTTTTTGACACATGTGATTTAGTATATTAAACTGTGAGAAGATGGGTAATCATCTAATAATCTTTATTTTTCCATGACTTTTTTCAGAATTGCTTAAGGCTGGCTGATGGTCTCTACCAAGCTTTCATTTTAATAATCAGCACAACAGTTTTGCATTCTTTTATTGCTCATTATGGGTCAGAACTATTCCTCACCAAATAAATGGCAAGAAAAGTCATTCCTGATGATAAATATGCTTTAAGACATGTACCCACTGACTGAAGGCAAACAGTATGGAGATGAGAGCCTCAGTGTGGGAAAAAACTGTTAGTATACTGTAGCTAGTTTTTTGTTTTGTTTGTTTACTCTTTTGGGGCCCACCACCCTGTTCCCAAATACATACATGGAGACTTATTTTTACTTATGAATTCCCAGCCTTTCTTTTTACTTATGAATTCCATGGGTTGTTTCTAGCCAGCTTTTCTAAATTAAATTATCCATCTCTCTTAAACTAAGTTTTGCCTCTGAGTGTTTACCTTTCTTTATTCTATACATCTTTCTTTCCTTCTTACTTCATGGCTAGGTGGCTGGCCCTTGGCATCCTTCTCTCCTCCTTTTCTCACTCCTCCCTCTTCTTTCTCCTCCTATTTATTCTCTCTGCCTGGCAGCCTCACATATTTCTCCCTTCTGCCCAGCTATTGGCTGTTCAGCTCTTTATTAGATCAATCAGGTGTTTTAGGCAGGCAAAGTAACACAGCTTTACAGAGTTAAAAAAATGCAATATAAAAGAATGGTGTTCAAGGTGACCTTTCAGGGGCTCTTGGTCCATCAAGCCACATTATTCTGGAAGTATTGCACAGGTTCTCATCCTCTTTGAAAACAAAAGAAGAACCTCTTTTCTAAAGCAACATATCCTTAGACTCAAACTTTGAAGTCAAGAAACCTTTAAAACATATATGTTGATTTAGTTTAGCAGCCCATACAATGAAATGTCTCTCTGTACTTAGCTTCTTCACAGTCAGAAAATTCAAAGAAAATACAGTAATTCACATAATTGAGACTCTTTGTGAATTTTCCATCTTTATGTAGCTTATTTTTCTTGCTCTATTACTTTTTAATATTTATTTTATTATCTTTACTCCTTTAATCTATGACTTTACTCTATCTCTTTAAAGGCTTTTTTTTATAAACCATTTATCCTATACTCTTTATCTTCTCTCTCCCAAGCCCACACACATTTTTTAAACACCGTGTCTCATTTAGAGGTCTTTTATGTTTGAATCTGTCTTATTGTGTAGTTCATTTAAAAATCTAATGTATAATTAAGAAATATAGGTTAATAGATAATCATCTATAATAGTCAAGCTTGTAGTCATGTTATTTAGATTTTCTAGATATATAGATAGGCATTCTTCAATCTTTCAAAGACTACAGAATATGGCATTTTAAATGTTTTAATAACTTAGGACTTTTCATGACAGTGAGACACATATTAGATTTTCTAGAGGTGCAGAGATTTATTTCAGATGGATAGGCATTCTTCAAACCTTTCAAAGACTACAGAATATGACATTTAAAATGTTTAAGAACTTAGGACTTTTCATGACAGTGAGACACATATGCTCCTGGTAGCACCAATCTACTTCAAGAGGATGATGGGCATCGAAGAGGCTCCTTATGGAGTTTGCTAGCCATTTGGGCAAGAAACTTCTCTTGCCTGGACTGCTTGATACTATGTTGTATGAACTGGATATGCAGGACCCACAGAGAAATGACTGCTGAACTTGCCTAAAGGTAAGACAATCCTTTGGGGTTCCTGCTTCATCAAAAAGTCTGCTAGACATTCTGCAGGACACAGAAGAAAGTGACTGACAAACTGCCAATATAGGTAGAACTGTCTTTGAAATTTCCTGCTTCATGGAAAAATCTGCTGGATACTATGGGCCTGTAGACTGAAGATGGGTGCCCCAATGGTACAGAAGAACTTTGGGTGACTGTCCAGGCAGTGAGATGTCTCTGTCATTTCTAGAGTTTTGGGAGTTGCTTACAATGCACTTCCTGTTTATTTAAGTAATAGTATATCCTTCTGGAGTCTTTGATGGATTTTAAGAATTCAGTTTTAGTTTTCCTTAGTTATGATAAAAGATAAAATAGATAAATATTGTAACTGTAATTCTTGCTTGATGCCTGTTATATGTAATTTTACTATGTTAAAGTTAAAACCTTCATTTTTATTTAAACAGAAAAGTGGTGGTGATGTGGAATTTCCCTCTGTATGCTGTGATTACCATTAATGAATAAAGACACTGCTTTGGACCTATAGCAGGGCGTAACTTAGATAGCTGGGAAGAACTAAATGGAATGCTGGAGACAGATGCTGGAACTTTAGCTGGTAAGCCACAGCCACATGGCAATATACAGATAAATAGAAATGGGTTAAATTAATATGTAAGAGTTAACCAATAAGAAGCTAAGCTAATGGGCCAAGAAGTGATTTAATTAACATAGTTTCTGTGTGATTATTTTGGGGTTAAGCAGCTGGGAACCAACAAGTGGCCTTCTTCCAACATCAGGGTTTTAAATTCACTCCTTTCCATTCACCAACACTTTCTGACTAACATGTGTGGGTATTATGATACAGTCATTCTTCATTACACTTAGTTATTGCCCCTTTTAAAACTCTGGGAACTTATTTTATTTCTGTACACTGAATTGCATGCCTTGACAGCTCAAACTGTCTTTCAGAGATCCTCTATACCCTCATGGGTCATTTGCTAGCAGTGAATCCTAACATCACTTGGAGCGAAGCTTCTAAGTGGCTATCAGCCAAGTTCCTTTCTGAAGATTATTAATGAGGGGGCTGAGACTCATAGTGTTTGCTGTGCAAACACGTAACCAAGTTTGGATGCCAAGTGCCCATTGAAAATCAAAACTGCCAGGTATGATATATACCAGTACTGAGGAAATAAAGACAGTAGGACCACATATCCAGCCCATTAGTGAACTGCAAGTTCAGTGAGACCCTGTCTTAAAAAACAAGGTGGATCCAGTTATCAAGGTGCATGCCTTTATTCTGAGAACGTGGGAGGGAGAAGCAGGCTGATCTCTGAGCTCAAGGCCAGCCTGGTATACACAGAGGATTCCAGGCCAGCCAGGCTAGTTTAGGGTGAAACCTTGGTATTTGGGGGAGGGAGAAAAGGGGAGTGGGCAGAAAAGCAATTGAGGAAAGCATCCTCCACATCTATGTGCATACATGTGCACACCAAACTATACGCATGAACCTCAACACCATCATACAAACAACATTAGTGATACCGTCTATTCTAGGCTCTCTGGTTTCTATTACTTTTCTGTTTCCTTGCAGTGCTCCGTGTCTTCCGTCACCTCTTAAATGTGTGTTGCCTCATGCTGTTCTCCTAAGTAATATCATAGTTACATTTTGAACTATGACCTGGGCAACTTCAAGACTATCCCTACTCTCCTGATTTTGAAACCCATGTCTCCAGTTATCTGTGCAATAGCTCCATTACTCAATGTCACATTTAACACTAAAGACTTTTTCACAACAAAAACTAAACAGATATATGGTATTTTCAAAGGTGTGTGTATATGTGTGTGTGTGTGAAACAGTATATATGGCTCTAGATGTACTAAGATGTAATTCTCAAAAAGATATATTTAAAATTATGGATCACATATTTATTATTCAAGGTCTCCATATCAAATATACTATAGCTAGAAATTTACAAAACCACCAACATTTTACAGCTGAAGAGGTGATTCAGTTGTAAGAGCACTGGCTGCTTTTCCAGAGGACCCAGGTTCAACTCAGCACTGAAAGCAGAGTTCCAGGGAATATGATGCCCTCTTCTAGCCTCCGCTGGCAAGCATTTGGTGTGTGCATACACACACACACACACACACACACAGAGTACATAAATCTAAAAAAAGTGAAAAAAAGAAAATCCACCATCTGCTAGAACTAAAAGAGGTTTTAAAGGTCATTTAAATCGGTCCTCCATCTGTTAGATGAGACAAAGACCGCAACAATCCCATAGCTAACAGTGATAAACACTAACAACTGAGCCTGTGCTTCTGGTGTCTAATACAGCTCTTTCAAAATCTCGCTCTAACTAGGGGGTACAGGGTACAATATCCCAGAGAACCAAAGACAATGCCATGGGTATAGTTATTAGTGCCCTGTAAATAAAACTTGGCTA
This sequence comes from Chionomys nivalis, assembly GCF_950005125.1. Lineage (NCBI taxonomy): Eukaryota > Metazoa > Chordata > Mammalia > Rodentia > Cricetidae > Chionomys > Chionomys nivalis. The sequence continues at coordinate 125,844,733 of NC_080086.1, read as the reverse complement.
GAAGCATGTTGTGGTGGTTTGAAAGAAAATAACCCCCACAGGGAGTGGCACTATTAGGATGTGTGACCTTGTTGGAGGAAAGGAAATGTGTCACTGTAGGGGTGGGATTTGGGGGCTACACTCGAGCTATGCCCAAAGGCACAGTTCACTTCTTGTTGCCTATGGACCAAGATGTAGAATTCTCAGATCTTCTGCAGCACCATGTATGCCTGCATGCCGCCATGTCCCATCATGATGATAATGAACTAAATCTCTGAAACTGTAAGCCGCCCAATTAAATGTTTTCTTTATAAGAGTTGCCATGGTCAGGGTGCCTCTTCACAGCAACAGAAACCCTAACTAAGACAGAAGTTGGTGCCAGGAACTTCTATTGCTGATAGGCCTAACCTGAAGGAATATGGACCTTGGGACTATGGATTAGAAAATGGTTGAACACTTTAAGTGCTATTTAACAGGCCATCCTAGCAGGAGCATGGAAGACAGTGGTACTCAATGTGATTTGATGAACCTGACTCAAGAGGTTTCAGAGAAGAATTTTAGTATGTTGCCCAGAGATCAGTCTTGTGAAATTTTGGTGATAAATGTGGCTGCTTTTTGTCCTTGTCTGAAAAGTTTGCCTGTGGCTAAACTGAAGAGTTTTTGGATTAATTCCATTGTCAGAGAAAATTTCAAAGCAGCCTAATATAATCTTTGTCACGTGCTTATTAGTGTTAATTCTAGTGAAGATTTATAATGAAAAGGAGCAAGCTTAGCAAGGAAAAATATAAAATGTAAAATTTGAGGAGAAAAGGAGCACCAGGGAAGAGAACTAAATCCTGTGCTCAAGGAGATAAACCAATTAAGAAATAGAATAAAGGGAGTGGTGACCTCAGGGAAAGACCCCACCCAGCTAAATTTCCCACCTGTGAAAAGGAATTAAAGAAAAGTTTAGTGCTGGTGGTGGTGCACACCTTTAATCCCGGCACTTCGGAGGCAGAGGCAGGCAGATCTCTGAGTTTGAGGCCAGCCTGGTCTACAGACCCAATTTCTGAACAGCCAAGATTAGGCAGTGAAGGAAACCATCAAAAACAGAAAGCTGGTGAAGATGTAATTGAACAAACACACATGTTCCAGCCCCAGTAAACACCAGTACTTGGCAGTTTTGATCACATGGTTCTGGCTTTAGAGTCAAAGAACAACTAAGGAAAGCCACTGAGGCCAGGCATGTGTCAGGGGTGTCCCTGACTGGAGGCCTAGAAAAGCCATTGTATGAAGCTGTGAAGTTGAAGTGGATAACCTTGGAGACCCCAAGATGATGGACATGCCAGAGCCATGGGATACCTATCAAGGAGAGCTGCTAAGAGAGAGTGGAACCAGCCCACGGTAGAGAAGTGTGTTACAATCAACAAAGCTGAAAGGAGTTGGAAATCTACTATGCTCCCTTCCCTGCACTTTGGAATGGTAATGTATGTCTTGTGCCATTATATGTTGAAAGTATGTGAGTTGCTTTTTTATTTTGATTTTAAGGCAATTAAAGTTAAGAGAGTATATGAATCTCAGAAGAGACTTTGAACTTTAGACTTTTAAACAAGTTTGAGATTGTGATAGATTATGGGGCCTTTTGAAGTTGCACTGAATACATTTTTGCATTATGATATGGTTATAAGCCTTTGAGGGCCAGGGAGTGGAATGTGGTAGTTTGAAAGAAAATGGCCCCCAAAGGGAGAGGCACTATTAGGAGATATGGCTTTGTTGGAGTAGCTGGAAGGAAATGTGTCACTGTGGCGTCTCCTATGTCCAAGCTATGCCCAGTGACACAGTTCACTTCCTTTTGCCTGTGGATTAAGATGCAGAATTCTCAGCTCCTTCTCCAGCACCATGTCTGCCTGCATGCTGCCGTGTCCTACCATGATGACAATGGACTAAATCTCTGAAACTGTAAGCCGCCCAATAAAATATTTTTCTTTATAAGAGTTGCCATGGTCATGGTGTCTCTTCACAGCAACAGAAACCCTAAAAAACATGTCCTACTTTAATCAGCTTTGGCAGATCTTTTCATGTGACAAGGTAAAATGGTCACTGATTCTCCCAGGATTCAATGGTTATAAGTTTGTCTCTTATAAAGACTCACTTATCGTGGTCTCAAACTCACTACATGGCCAAAGATAACCTTATATTTCTGACCTTCCTGCTCCTACCTCCTCAGTATTAGATTACAGGTATGTGTGTGGTGCTGGGGATCAAACCCAGGGCTTCATGCATGCTAGGCAGGCACTCATACCAACTAAGCTACATCTCAAATATTATACATACTGTCTGTTAAGGGCTAGCTATACAGGAATGAGTCAAACACAATAATTGTTTACATTACTGACTTTATATTCTGATGTGTACGAACCCCTACTCCAGGTACTACAGTTTGAGCTCTAATAATGAGTTACAATTGTATGTTCTTTCTATCAGTCTAATTGGATAATGATGCTCCAATCAGACAAGGTCTTGTTCATCTATTTATAGAATAGTTTTCTCCTTTCTTTTTACTCCAGGCCTCTAGCATTCAGGGAAAACTTGAATACTCTGTTTTGTAGAGGTGAAGGCATAAAATGTTTGTGTGCCAATAAGGCTAGGAGCTTGGCTGACTCCAGGAGCACACCTTCAAGCAGAAAATTATTCTACATACAATATCAGTTTAAACTAAGATAGACATTTATTGTGTAGAATCAAATTCATTATATACAGCCACACCAGAGAAACACAATGACTAAAAACAATAACCGGATAACTAAATTCTCATACACTCAAATGCTGGTTAAATCTGGTGTTTTATGTAAAAATTTTTAGGATTCAAGTTTGATAATTTCATTTACTGATAGTTACTAAAAGCTGAATAAAACCTATTAGGTAAATAAATCAAACAGAGAATTACTTTACTACAGAAAATGAAGTGTATTTCTAAGTTTCTGAACACCAGTCTTTATCATCTACTTTCTCAAATCAGGTTCACAAAATTCATTTACACAAGAAGCCAACAAATTGTTTTATTCCCTCAAAAGAACAAACATTTCAAGTTCTCTGAAAACACAGTTAAATGTCTAGCAAAACCAAATATTCTAAGAAATACATGATACACATTTTTTAAAATGTGTACCAGTGTTTTGCCTATGTGTACCACATATATACCTGGTGCCTGTGATGGCCAGAAGTGGGCATTGGATCCCCTGGAACTGGAGTTACAAACCATTGTAAGACACCATGTGTGTGCTAGAAACATGAACCAGGTCCTCTGCCGTAGCAGCAAATGCTCTTAACTGCTGAGCCATCTCTCAACCTCAGTAATAGACCCCTCCTTTTTAAAAAAGAAAATACTAAAGAATCAATGATAGACATGAATAGGAATTTTAATCGACTTGACATCGATTCCTTTGGTAAGATATAATCACCACATTCAATCAAAGATGCCACCTCTGGGATTTTAAACTACCCAAAAGACTGACTTCTATCCTGATGGTTCACTTTAACTGCAGTAAATCCTTGCACATTATATAACAATTTTATGTGCTATTATAACTAGTTCTGTATGAATTTCTGTCTGATATAAGGACACTCAGGAACCCTAGGTAAACCACCAGAAAGCACTGTTTTAAATTCTGATGAATCTCAAGAGCTCTTCTGGCTAATTTCTTTCACAAAGATTTGAAAGGCCTTAGGTTGTATTCTATCATGTCTTAAGGTCAGATCTTCTCTCACACATCCCTTCATGGTGCTATGTATGCACATAAAGAAGCCAGATCAGGACACTGGCATGTCACTTTATAGTCTTCAGACAAGGTCTCTTCTTAAACTGGAAGGAAAATCACCATTTGGACTGAGATGCGACTCTAGAGAGTCACCTGTCTCAGCTCCTCAGTGCAGGTTACAGGTACCCACAATCATGCCTGGTTTGGGTTTTTGCTTTAATGTGGGTTCTGGTAGTTGCAAGTCCTAATGGTTACAGAGCAAGTACTCTTACCTACTGAGCCACCTTCTCAGCCTTAAATATAATGAGAGAATCTGAAATGAGGCTGGTATTTTCAAAACCTTTACCATAAGAGCAAATAATAAAGATTTGATTATCCAAATCTGTGTTACGGTTGTTAAGTCATAGTTGATGCTTCAGATATTTCTCTCAGCTCACTCTAGGGTTAGTTTAAAAGGCAAGAAGGGCTAGGGAGAGGGCTCAACAAGTAGAAGCGCTTGCTTCACAAGCCCATGTATGAGCTTTGGTTACTGGCGGTATAAAGATGAATTAAGGACATAGCACCACTGTCCTACTACCAGACACAATCATATAAGCCTGGATGCTGCTGCTACAGAGCCTTGGGGTACAAGACGTTCCAGCAGACAGGACCCAGCCTTTTGGAAACAAAAGACCAACAAAGCACTGGAAACCACCATGAAGATGCTGCAGCCCAATTAGATACCAGCCAAGGTCCTAGTCATCTTCCTGTGAGATAGAACAGGCATCCACAGTGACAGTCACCCAGATCCTGAAGGGACAGGTAGGTAGGTGGTCATCTAAGACCTGACACATCCCTCAGTCAGGACTTATTCCTTATGGGGCTTTGTCTAAGGCATACCACATAGACAGGCACAGCCACAGCCTTCCTCTGAGGAGTCAAAGCTAAATGTCAAGATCATTGATTTGCACACGTACACAAATGCAACATGACATAGGGCAATGAGCACACCAGTGTGTGCTAATGTCTTATGTAGCACACCAAAAAAAAATCAGGCAGCCTATGGAAGAAATGACCCACCATCGTGGTGCTAGAAATAGTACTGAATGTTTGTAGTCCAAGAACCAAAAATATGAAAACAGTCACAATGTCCGAGGCCCAGTAGTCAGCTAGACTTCTATAGTCGGTGACATCCCAGGGAGAGATCCCGTTTCAAAATATAAGGAGGACAACTCCTGAGGAATGAAACCAAGGAGACCTCTGGCCTCCACAAGCACATGTGCGTTCGCACGCACACACATACACACACACACTCACATGCAATAGGATACATGTACAGCAGGTATTTTTCAGAGTACATATATAGACTTAATTCTTTAAATAAAACCTGTATAGTGTAAGACGGTATAAAGCTAAGGACATGTAGTTGTAACAGAAAGTGTGCCATAGAGCATAACAACAGAACACCTGAATATCATAAAAAACTTTCTCATTGATAAAAGATGGAATCATTTGGGAGTTTTATTTTTGTTCTGTTTTGGTTTGGTTTGGTTTTTCAAGACAGGGTTTCTCTGTGTAACAGTCCTGGCTGTTCTAGAACTCGCTTTGTAGACCAGGCTGGCTTTGAACTCACTGAGATCCACCTGTCTGTGCCTCCCAAGTGCTGGGATTAAAGGCATGTACCACCACTGCCTGGTGAAATATGGAAAAATTTTAAGACCAAGTCAAGGGCTGGAGAAATGGCTCAGCAGTTAAGATCACTTGCTGTTCTTTAGACCCAAGTTCAATTCCCAGCATCACACAGGGTAGCTCACTTTTAACTCCAGGTTAGTCAGCCCTCTTTCTTGGCCTTTGTGGGTACTCATGCATATGTGGTATACAAAAGTAAAAATAAAATTAATCTTTAAAAAAAAAACCTTTAAGCTGGGCGTGGTAGCACACACCTTTAATCCCAGCATTAGGGAGGCAGAGCAGGTGGATCTCTGTGAGTTCAAGGCCAGCCAGGTTTATAGAGTGAGTTACAGGATAGCCAGAGCTGTTACACAGAGAAACCCTGTCTCAAAACAAAACAAATAAACAGCAACAACAAACCCTCTAAATCCAAAAAACTTTAACTATTCAAAATACAATAGCTTTATACAAGGCTGAAGTAAATGATACTTAAAACAATCTTGATATTGGACTTTCCAGTTTCCAAAACTGAGTATTGCTATTGTTTTAAAAAAAAAAAAAAAACCACTGAATTACACTGAAAATGACTATGGTACTAATTCCTCACCCTGAAAAAAATTAAATATACATACAAATTTTCCTGTCTGGTCTGTACCTTATAATAACCAAATATCCCTAATTAAGGAGGAATTCTTCCTTCTGGGAGGATCATAATAAATGTAGAAAGATAAAAATTGCAACCTGGAACAAATAAATTAGCTCATATTCATTAGTACATGAAACCATTATATGAAAAGCTGATCTTTATAAAGGATAGATTAGCCTCTGAATCCTCTGGTCCTTTTTGACTAGTATCATTAAGATTAGGACCAGACTTGCTCCAATATGAAGGTGCGGTGCGGTGCCACCCGAAAGACAGACTGATTAAGTATTTAGCTTTGATAAGCAAAACGTTTAGAGATCTATAGAGAAAGCATAAAAGGTGGTGAGGGGATGGCTCAGTGGATAGTGAACTTTATTTGGATCCCTGACACCCACGAAATATTGGGCAGGCAAAGTAACCAGCTGTAACCTCAGCACTCAGAGGGCAGGCGATCCATGGGACAAGCTGGCCAGCTAGACGACAGTTTCAAAGAGACAAGAGACCTGCCTCAAGAAATAAAATGAAGCACGATCGAGGAAGACACCTGACTTCAACTTTGGATCTGACCATCACACATGTTCACCCAAACAAAAGTAAACAAATATCAGATAGTAAAACAAATTACAACTTGAGGCAGAAGAGAAGTTATCTTAAAAGACACTGAAAAGAGGCTGGAGGCATAAACGCATGAGCTGGCAGACCCGGGAAGAGGAAGCTTACCCGAGTAAGAGCCTAAAAGCATTCCCTATATGCAGCAGTCGGGACTGTACAGCTCACTAGATCTAGACTTAGATCTTGTGAACTATCAGAATTAGAAGATCATGTGATTGATATTGGGGTAGGAGGGTTTCTGGCAGTAATTTTTAAGATTCTGGTTTTACTTTAGATATAGTTGAATAAACTAAAAAATCCAAGAAATAATTAAAAGATTTTATATGAAATTGCTCATCTTGCCCCTAGCCCTAGACAACCATGGCAGGCAAGAGAGCTGATTCTGCCCCTCACCAGCTGTAGCACTTGGAAAAGACTCTGCACCTCACCTGGGCAACACAGTAGAGCAGGCCCTGGTGGTGTAGGTGTAGGTGAGCCAGCCTGCCCCTTACTGCTTACTGCACAGGGTAAGCTGAAGGGTTGGGTGGGGGTGCTGAAGAGCTCACCATGGTGGTAAGGATGAGGGAGAGCTAGCAGGGCTGACCAGCCCAGCAATCACTCAGGTCCCGAAGCAGAGCTATGAACTGTCTCATCCCATCACCAACCCAGCTAGGCTGGAGCACGTTGAAGGGGCCGGTCCTGCATACCCAAAACCTTCAGGATCTCCATGACACAGGACAAGAGGATATCCAGTGAGGGCTTGTGTCAATAGTGTAGCAGAAATCAGAGGCCTCAAACTAGACGCATGGACCAAAGGGTTTACTGTGTGACTCACTGTGTCAAACTACAGCTTCCATGACGAGACTTTTCTTGTCTTTTTGTTTTATCTTAGGAAGGAGATTGCAAGGGCAGAGGGTGGATATGAAGGGATGAAGAGATGAGTGGAATCAAGATGCACCATGTGGCCGGGCGGTGGTGGCGCACGCCTTTAATCCCAGCACTCGGGAGGCAGAGGCAGGTGAATCTCTATGAGTTTGAGACCAGCCTGGTCTACAAGAGCTAGTTCCAGGACAGGCTCCAAAGCCACAGAGAAACCCTGTCTCGAAAAAAAAACAAAAAATAAATAAAATAAAATAAAATGCACCATGTGAAATCCACAAAAATCAATAAAAAGTTAAAAAAGGGAAAAAAGAAATTACTCATCTTGATTCTGAAAACAAACCAAGAGCACCACCAACAACCAGGCAAATCTGAACATACCAAACATATAAGTCAATGAATAACTTTGGGAACCCATCACAAAAGACACTGCACAGGAAAAACTCAGCCAAGCAATCAGAGCAATCTGCTTTAAAGAGAACAGAATGGGGAGACAATAAATAAAACAAAAACTTTAAAAATAATAAAACAAAATAAAGAAAAATTTGTTTTAAAGCTGGGAGTGGTCGCTCATGCCTGTAATCACAGCACTCAGGAAGTAAAGACAAGAGGACCGCTTCACATTCAACCCAGCCTGTGCTATATAATGGGGTTAGGGCCAGCTTGGGCTATGAGTGAAACCATCTTCAAAACTATATGCAGGGACTGGAGAATTGACTCAACAATCAAAACACTTGCTGCGCTTGCAGAGGACCCAGGCTCAATTCCCAGCACCAACTTGGTGACTCACAACTCCACTGGTGACAATGTAACTCCAGTTCCGGGAGATCAGAACACATGCAAATGGTATAAACACGTACAAGCAGGCGAGATACCAACACACACAAAATAAAGAAATAATAATAATTGTAAAAAGTTATTTCAGTTGAGAATGCTGATTCATACTTGTAATCCTAACGAATTCCAGCCCAGCCTGGGCAATATAGCGAGTTCCGGGCAAGCCTGAGTTATATGAGAACTTGTCTCTAAATAAAATAAATGACTTTTAAAATCTGTGTTCGGCACACAGATATTAATTTTATTATTCTTTAAAACAACTCATACGCTCTATTCACTGTTTGTATATAGATTTCAAACCTCTAAGAAATTGAGAAAGGGGCCAGAGAGATAATCTGCAGCTAGGAGCACTTGTCCTTGCAGAGGATCCAGGTGCAGGGGATCTGGTGCCATCTTCTGGCCTATGCAGGAAAAATGCATAAATAAAACAAATCCTTTTTGAAAACTATGCGAGTCCCAGCAGGATGTGGCAGCACAGGTTTATAATCCAGATATGTGGGAGGCAGAGGCTGAAGTATCAGGTGTTCAGGGTCAACCTTGGCTACACTCTGTCTTAAAAAAGAAAAACAAAGAGGCCTGTGAAATGCCTTAGCAGGTGTCTTATTTAGGGTTTTATTACTGTGACGAGACACCATGACTACAGCAAATCTTATAAGGGAAAACATTTAACTGGGGCTCAGAGTTCAGTTCAGAGGTTTAGTCCATTACCATTATGGCAGAAAACATAATGGCAAACAGGGAGGTGCTGGGCAGCAGCAAAAAGTTCTATGTCTGGATACACAGGCAGCAGGAAGAGACTGAGACCCACTGGCCAGGCTTGAGCATATGAGACCTCAAAGTCCACCCCTAATGACATACCTCCTCTAACAAGACCACACTTCCCCCAATAGTGCCACTCCCTATGGGCCTATTGGAGTCATTTTTATTGTAGCTCTGTAGGACCTGGAGCTCAAGGCCAGTCCCGGCCATACAATGAGACCTTGTCTTTGAAATACTGATATAATATGGAGCGGGTACTCTGAGGCGGGAGTGCATCCTTTACCTCTGTGGTACTTTGATCACCACTAGATTAGTTTGCCCGTCCTAGCAAAGGCTCAACAGCAAGAAGGTGTTGTAAATGAAAGCGAGACCTACCCACACTCCTCAAGGGCAGGGTTTGGGGTGTAGGTAGGTAGATCCCTGAGCTCAAGGCCAGCCTGGTCCACATAGTGAGCCCCTATCTCAAACAAGCAAACAACATCCAGAAAGGATAAAATGGCACTGTCTATGCTACTCGTCCTTTTCAGAGCCTCGGGAGCAGCTCTTTAACACAATCAAGGCACTATGTCCGATGCCAAACCTGAATGACTAACAATTTGGCTAACCTAGGGCACCAGGGTCTATCTCAACAACATAAGAAGATGTTATGGAGTATAAAAGAAGAAATGGATTGGAATAAACTTTGTTAATATAGTCTACTCTAAGAAATGATCACGGGGCTGGGCAGTGGTGGTGCACACCTTTAATCCCAGCACTCAGGAGGCAGAGGCGGACAGATCTCTGAGTTCGAGCCTGGTCTACAAGAGCTAGTTCCAGGACAGGCTCCAAAGCAACACAGAGAAACCCTGTCTCAAAAAACAAACAACAACAACAACAAAAACAAACAAACAAACAAAAAAAACAAAAACAAAAAAAAGAAAAGAAAAGAAAAAGAAATGATCATGGTCATTCCTCTGTATTCACCCATCTGTTGAGTTGTGGATGTGAGAGAGAAGTATATTTATTATATGTGAATATGTATCAAGTCAGCACGTACATTTTGCATCATTAAATTCAAATACTTTTTAAAAAAATGGAGACGCTCTTTCTACATAGCCCTGGCTGCCTGTGTATTTGAAATGTAATTTGTAGTCTTCATTTAAACAGCAAATTTGCATTAATTAAGTCTTTGTAACTTGCTTGTTTCTCAGACAGGCTCTCTTATAGCCCATGCCGATCTCAAACTGAGTAAGCAACTGAGGATCACCTGAGTTCTTCATCTTCTGCCTCTACCTTCCAAATGCTGAGATGAATAAATCATGTACCACCATGCCCAGCAATACTTTAAATAAATACTTTAAAAAATAATCCACAATAGAATAGCGTTGAGTAATATTTGCTTATATTTAAAAATTTGGAATTTCCGGTCACCATCAGAAAGATTTTGGTAAAGATATAGAACCTTTATTCAGTGTGTGTGAGTTATAATATACACAGTATCTATACCTAAAGAGAACATGCTTTCCCCACTGTGTTTAACAAATCTTGGTCATTTCAGGATGTAAATGTGATTATATGGCAAAATAAGAATGAAAGGATAGATTTTCCTCCAGAGCTTTAACTGACTGCTCCCATAAAAGTTAAAGACAAACAGCTGGCCAATTAAATTCTGACTAAGAGCATAGTTGATTTCACTTTAATGAAACTAGAAGAGAAAAACCATACTAAACTACCGTCCATGCCTTTGAGGTCTTTTTCTTATGTTGAAGTTTGTCTTGGTTTCTCATTGCTTGATGTTGAAATTACGAACAGTATTTGAGGTTTTAAAAACATATGACCAAACTCACTGGAATGACTTCATCAGTGTTGAACACTGATGGGTAAGCGAGTACTGTGTATTATAATATACTTTTTGCTAAGAAGCACTGTGTTACATAATAGCTAAATAGAATCGGTGTTTTAGTTGGTATTTCAATTAGCCTATCATAATTCTTTCTAAGAACCAGGTTTATAGCTGTATCTTTTAAATTGTATTCATTATTGTTTGTGTGTGTTTTGTGGGTTGGGGTGGGGTATGTGATGGGGTTGAGGTGTATTCAAGACTACTGTTATCGCATGTAAGTGTTACCATTCCCAGTTACACCATTACTTTTTAGAGTCACATCAATCAAAAAAAAAATGTAGTACATTTTATCTATTGTGTGTGCACATGTGGGAGGGGTACATGTTCATGTGCCACAGGCAAAATGGCTCAGTAGGAGGGTACTAGACAGATGCACAAGCCTGACCTGGAACCCACATAAAGGTGGAACGACAGAAGTGGCTCCACTAAGTTGTCCTAGACATACAAGCTGTGGCACAACCCCGGCCCATGACCCACCCATAACGCACACACAATAATAATACATAAATAAAAATTAAATCTTAACTGTGAAACACATTTTAAAAAGAACATAATTAGGACTGGAGAAATGGCTCAATGGTTAAGAGCACTGGCTGATCTCCCAGAGAACCCAGGTTCAATTCCCAGCACCCACATGACAGCTCATAACTGTCTGTAACTCCAGTTCCAGGGGATCTGACACCCTCACACAGACATACACATAGGCACAACACCAATGCACATGAAATAAAAACAAATTTAAACAAAACTTTTTAAAAAAAGAACAATTTAACTAAAAGCTTGTTCACTCTTTTTTTTAAACATAACATTTTTATGGATTATCCAGGAATTCACATCATGCACCTCAATCACATTCATTTCCCAGTCCTTCCTTGTCTGTACCCCCACCCTTATGACCTCACCCTCAGAAAAAAAGTAAAAATAAATAAATAAATAAATAAATAAATAAATAAAAAATAAGAAAAAAGTTGCCTCACTCACTGGAGCATGGACAAACTCCCAATGACCAGCTCCTTAAATAGAACCGAATCCTTTCCTCCTGCACCCCCTCCAGAATCAATGAATTGTAGAGAGCCACACTTCAGCACCCCATCACACTTTTTAAGACTTCTCTTTGATGGCTTCCTGTCTATGCAATTACTTTGAGGGGAGGTTGGGAGGTAATGTTTGTTACAGAAGCCTTCCATGTCCCTCCCTCACAGCAAAAGTAGCCTCCTAGCTCTTCACAGTCAGTGGGAACATGGATCATGTCATGCTGGTGACAGCACAGACCACAAAAACAGCCCCTGGCCGCAGTAGGACCACAGACCCAGACAAAGCCCTCGGAGGCAGCCCAGACTATGGACACCAAAATGGCCTCAAGGTGGCAGTGTAGATACTCACCTGCAGACACGACATGAGTCTGCAGCACTGACCACAGACATCCACATGACCTTTAGTAGCAACATGACCACAGCCACCGTAGGACCATGGGCCCACACATGACCCTCAGTGGCAGATGGACCCAGATATCACCATGGCCTCAGGTGGCAGCACCTGAATATGGCTCCCAGTAGTAGCGCACCCCACAAAGAAAGTTTCTTAACTCTTAGAAGAACCGGAGGCATAGTTTCAAACAATTTTGCAAGATGGACCCTACTTTCCCATTGTACAAATAATAAAAACTATATGCAGGCCAATCTTACATATGTAAGTTAAGACATGACTTAAAACCCACTTCTTTAATTTGACAGCAATGTGACTCTGGACGATAGATATAGTTACTTGCTACTCTACAAAATAGGGATAAGGCACTGGAGAGATGGCTCAGAGGCTAAGAGCACTGGCTGCTCTTCCTGACCCTGTTCAATAAACAGCACCCACATGACAGCTCACAACTGTCTGTAACTTCAGTTCCAGGGAGCCCAACACCTCCACATAGACACACATGCAGGCAAAACACCAATGTACATAAAAATAAATCATTTAAAATTTAAAAATAATAAAATGAAATAGGGATATTATCTACTTTAACACTGGGCATGATGCCAGAAACCTATGACCCAGCACTATAGAGATGAAGGTAGAAGGAGCAAGAGTTCAAGGTCATCCTCAGCTACTTACTCAATTTGAGTCAGCATGGGCTATAAGAGAGCCTGTCTGAAAAACAAACAAGTTACAAAGACTTAATAATTAATGCAAATTTGCTGTTTAAGAGAGGACTATAAATTATATTTTAAATACACAAACAGCCAGGATCACACAGACCTTGTCTTGAAAAAATTAAAATGTTTTAAAAGAAATATAATCAGGGATCACTGATTTTGTGTAATATTTCTGAAAATGTTACTGTGTGTATGAATTTCTAGTAAAAAGTCCTTATGACTTTACTGATAGTATGTTACTGTAAACTCTGTGACACATGGGAATCACAGCTGAATAAAGTTCTTACCGGACAGAACAAGAGAAGACTAAGTATACAGGACAAAAATACACAGTTAGCACAAGAGTGTGTTTCAATAGTATTCGCAGGTGACTTTTGGACCATTAGGCAAACTTTATAAACAGCATTATATGCATCCTGGCAGAATTCTAGAAATCAGCCCTGTTCTTGGTCTCAATTATATTTATATAGAAATTACAGTTTTTCTAAATGTTGAAACTTCTGACAGAATTTTTGATGGTTTTAAAAAATACATTTAAATTTTCTGTAGATTTATTTTATATTATACATGAGTATTCTGTTTGCCTTTATGTTTGTGTATCACGTGCATGCCTGATATCTGTGGAGGTCAGACAAAGGCATCATATTCCCTGGAAATGGAGGTATGGGTGGTTGTGAGCTATCATGCAGATACTGGGTCTTCCAGGAGAACAATAAGGGCTCTTAGCCACTGAGTCATCTCTCTAGCCCTCAAAATACACTTTGAAAGAAAAGAAAGAAAGAAAATAAGTGGACAGTAGGTTTAAAGACATGAGATTCAAAATACCTTTTTTCCTTTTTCTTTTCTTTTTGTTTTTTAGTTTTTCGAGACAGGATTTCCCAGTAGCTATGAAGCCAGTTCTGGAATTCAATCTGCAGACCATGCTGGTCTCAGACTCAGAGATCCGCCTGCCCCTGCCTCCTGTGCGCTGGGATTAAAGTCATGAGCCACCACCGCCCGGCTCGGAACAACTTTTTCTATATAGTTTTTTATTATCTAGTGTGGTGTGTGTGTATGTATAGGCATACATACCTAGGTGTGCACATGAAGATCAGAGGACAACTCAGATCACCAAGCTTAGTTCTCTGAGCCACTGCAGGGGCACACACCTTCATTCCCAGTGCTCAACCCTGTCTCAACAACAAAATTCCATCCTCTGACTTCCATAAGTGCTACAGAGCAGGCATACCTACACACACACACACACACACGCCTGCCCGCGCACATGCACGCAAGCATAAAACATACACACACATGCACACATGAATGCAAGCGAGCAGTATGCCTGTGGACACACATGTTGGTGTGCACACACAAATGCGTGCACACACAAGCACACACGTATGCCTTTGCGCATGAACGTAAGCATCTACGTACATACATACACGCTTACGCACAATCGCACGCACACATGCACAAATGCTCTCACATGCATGCACACATGTAAACATGCACACAAGCAAGCATGTGTGTGCACATAAAGGAAATAACAGTTTCAACTTGAATTCACAAAAACCTTATAGTTAACCGACACTCAAGAATTAAGACTGAATGCATTCCCCTTAAAATTGGGCAGAGGACAAAGAATGCTTACTCTCATCATATTGTTCAATGTGGTGCTAAAGTTCTTGCAACTGGTACAATTCAAGCAAAGTAAATAAAAGAGATCTGAAAAGGAGCGACCAGAAATGCTACTTACAGATAACCCATCTAAGTATGCTACTTTGCTAGCTGCTGTGACAAAACTCCTAAGAGCCACTCAAGGAAGATCTGTTCCGGCTCACAGAGGGTCAGACACAGTGAAGGCATGCAGCAGGAGCGGGAACACTCAAGTCAACAGTAAAACCATTTAGAAAGGACAAAAGATACCAAGGCACATTTTAAAGCCTTTCACTACAACAAAGTTTACAATAAAAATATAGGTATGTTTCTCAGAAACAAATGAATAAATTCTACAGCAACCAATATTATCAGAAAACTTAAAAGAACTGGATGTGGAGGGGGTGTTAACTATTTTCTCTGATGTGCACCCTAACCTCCAACTCCATGGGGAAATGAACAAATCGGACTTTACGAGGAGCCCCACCTGCCCACTGTCCCTGTCCACCTCAGTAGTAACCAGAAGTCACTCCCAAGCTGTCCAGAGCTCATGAGTTTATCTAGGCATCGCCGAAACTGTTTTCTTTTTAGTTACTATTCTATCTGTGCTTTTGTAAACTGCAGAGTTAGCTGCATGAAAGCTGAATGTGAACACCTGTAACCCCAATATTTAGGAGGCAAAGGCAGGAGGATCAGGAGTTCAAGGCCAGCCTGGATTACATGGCACTGTCTCAACAACAACAAAAAGAACATTTGGGCCTGTGAAATGGCTCACCTGGCACCATGCCAGAGTTTGATTCAGGGGATCCACACGGCTGAAGGAAAGAACAGATTCATGCAGGTTCTCTGACCTCCACATTCATGCATGCACATGCACACATGCGCAAACACATAAATGCAATTTAAAAATTTTTTAAGTGGTGGCAGCTTTATTAATAGCTACAAATTTAAAGCATCAGATATCATCCACTAGATAAACAAACTGTGACATAGTCACATGATGGAAAAAAGGACTAAATTCTTAAAGCATAATCTCAAATGCCTCACTAAAAATATACACTACTTGAATCTATTTACATGATGTTCCAAAGCAGATAAGATTAACCTATAGTGGAATGATTGAAAGGTTACGACAGTGGCTGTCTCTGGGACGAGGGACAGGAATTGATTAGAAGGGCATGAAGGGAACTTTAAGAGCCATGGTAATGTACTATACTTTAGTAGAGACTGTGTATACATTCATTAAGCAGTGCAAATAACATTGTATATTCACTGTATATAAACTTCTTATAAAAAAAACCAAAAGGAACTGTAAAAATGCTATTGATTTCTAGTTACTGATGCAGGTTGAAGCATTTAGAAATAATGTGCTCTTATAACCTGCAAGTATAAAATTCATCAAAATACCAGATAAGTGCCCAGTGTGGTGCCATACCCTGATCTCTGTGAGTTTGGCACAAGCCTGGTCTACATAGTGAGTTCCAGGACAACCAGAGCTACATAGAGAAATCCTGTCTTGAAAGGAAAATAAAATCCAGACAGAATAGCTCATCGCTGAGGGGAGGGACTGAGACAGGATGGTTGTTGTAGTGATATTTTGTTGTGGGTGTTTTGTTTTGTTTTTTGTTTTTCAAGACAGAGTTTCTCTGTAGCTTTGGAGCCTATCATGGAACTAGCTCTTGTAGACCAGGCTGGCCTCAAACTCGCAGAGATCCTCCTTCCTCTGCCTGCCTCTGCCTCCTGAGTGCTGGGATTAAAGGCATGCACCACCACTGCCTGGATGTTTGTGTTTTAACAAATAAAGCTTACCTGAAGATCAGAGTGCAAAGCTAAGCCACTAGAGGCCAGGCGGTGGTGGCTCACACCTTAATCCCAGTACTTGGGAGTCCCACTAATCCTAGCACTAGGGAGGTGGAAACAGGAAGGGATATGGCTAGGTGGAGAGAGGAATATAAGGCGGGAGAAGACAGGAACTCAGATACAGTCTGAGGGCAGGATCACCCTTTTGGTCTGAGGACTCGGTAGAGGGAAAAGGTCTCTCTAGTGGCTGGCAGTGCTGCTTCTCTGATCTCTCAGCTTTCACCCCCTAATATCTGACTCCAAGTTTTTATTAAGAACAATTAGAATTTGTGCTACAGGTTGTCATGAGTCTAAGTCCAGCCTGGGCTTCACAGTGAGTTCCAGGCTACACTGTAAGACCGTCTCAAAACAATAGATTGACGGGAGGTAAGAGTGATAGGCATGTTGATAAAGCAGACATGGCGAAACAGTGATAGACTCTAAGATGACGGCTACATTGCTATTCTTTGAGAAACAACTAGTCAACAATAAGCTGCATATATCTAAATTGCATAATCTGACAGTAGCTAGCATATACCAACATATGACACCTTCAGCACAATCAAGATAAGTAAACATAAATCTCTTTGGTTTTGTTATTGTTCCTTCAGAGTCTCAAACTCCCTGTGTAGCTGAGTGACCTTAACTCCTGATCCTTCTGCCTTTGCTTCTTATATGCTGTGATGACAGGTGTATGTCAGCACACTTAACCTAAAAGTCTGTCTTTATAATAACCAATGATCTTCATTAGTTTGTATTTCTTACAATTTTATTAAAGTACAATTTTATATAGAACATGCTGTTTTAGTTTGGCTTTGTCAGTTATGAAATGGGCTAGCCACATTGTCATATATATCAGTAACCCATATTCCCTTTTATTGCACTATATGGCTATACATATTCATTTCCTTGTTGATTACCATTATTCAAATAAGATATTTAGATAGTTGTTAGGAGCTAAGCAGACCTACCACATATTCCTATGTATGCTCATCTGAACGGAGACTGAACCCAGGATCTCACACGCACTGGGTTTGCACTCTAACACTCTAACACTGTGCTACATCTCCAGTTCTTTTCTTACATTTTATTGTGAGACAAGATCTTGAAAAAGTTGTCCAGACTGGCCTTGAATGTCTACTTTTCTTGCATGGATCTCCTGAATAGCTGAGATGACAGGCTTATACTACTAAACCTGACTTGTACTATAAGTCTTTCTATAAACACAGACCTCATCTAGGTTTCTATCTCAGACTTCCAGATCGAATGCACCAGGTATCAAAAACAAGCTGCCAACCAGAGAAATATGCCTAGACAATCCAAAGGGCCTTTAAAATCAACATGTTCCAAATCTTCTCATCCACCCAAAGTCCAGTGACTACCTTCAAGTAAGCCCGAAAAGATTCTTCACACTTTTTTGAACACTCTTGCAATCATAAGTGAGATGCTAAGTCCTGACAGCTCTGCCTTCTCAATACCACTCACATAGCATCCATCCTAATGCAAATACATTTCTTCTCCTAGATGAACTTAGTAAAGCAAGCTTCAGCTTCTCTCTCTTACCTTAGGTCCCATTCTTCCCCTTCCTTGAACAAAGTAAAGTTTCTAAAATTCAAATCAGTGTTGCTTCCTACTTAAAACCCCTTATAGGCCAGGTGTGCTAGCCCACACTTGTGACCGCGGCACTAGGACAGCTGACTCAGGACAGCTAAGTTACAAGTTCAAGACTAATCTGGGCTACAGGATGAGCCTGTCTAAAAAACAAAAACCCTTGCTTAAAAATGAGTTCTTTCTCCAGAAATACCCGCTACCACCTTCCACTTAGTCTTTTTTAATTATGCCATTTATCCATAGTGCCAGGGACAAATACCTGTTCTGAGACAAGCACCATGTCTTTGAGGGATGTGACAGATGTAGTAAGGAAAAACACCGTGGGCCTAATAAATACTTTCAGGAAAAGTAACTGTCCCATCTAGAAATACTTTGGTAGGAAATCAAATAGGAAGATCAGGGTAGAGCCATCTTATAAATCCCATTGCTAAAAACTACATTTTAACTTAAAGGACATCAGCAATCCTGAACAAATGCATGTTTAACACTTTCAAAGGTATATTATAACTTCTGAAATATATAAAGACAAGTGGGCTGGGGCAAGGGACTCAGTTGAGAGGCTACCCCAGTAATCCAGGAGAGGAAAATCCAAGCACTTAGGAGAGTGGATTACAAAGCCATGTTAGAGGTTCATAAACATGAGGTTTTGCCTGAAGGTGGGCAGCAATACACAGAGAGGAGGCAGGGATGACCAGCGTTTTGAGCCAATCAAATAAAATTCTAAAGCCATTAACCAAGTTAAAAACTGGTGTGTGGAGGGGGGGGGCGAGTTTTATTTTGAGTATCCCCTTATGCACTTGGCAACATTTCCAAATAACTTTAACCACTGGCAAACTAAAAGTAACATACAAAGGCTAAAAGTTCCAACTGCCAAACCAAAAGAGGGAAGACAATTTGAAGATTTACTAAGTCACAATGAAGCTTTTTAAAATGTAGCAACGTTTCCAAATAATTTACTTTAACCTCTGGCAAACTCAAAGTAACATACAAGGCACTCATTCAAAATGAGTCCTAACAGGTGTCAGACACAGTGCTGTATGGAAGTCCAGTAGGGTAAGATAACATTCCTATTCTCTAGCTGGGGACTGAGGACGCGGACAGTAAATCGGAACTTCAATTTCACTGCTGAGTTAGGGTAGGATGCTAGGAGGAAACAATGGAGCACTATCCAACTCAGCCCCGAGGGTTTGAGAAAATCTCTGAGGTTGAGTAGTATTAGACCAGATAAAAGGAACAGCCAGTCCAAAAAAGCCTCCGGTAAGAAAAGACATAGTTAAGCATTATACAAGTAGTTTAAAGTCTGAAGAAAGAGTTCAAGATAAGGACACTCCCACACAAAATGTCCCAGGACACATCTACATGAAATACCCAGCACACAGATGATAATTCAGTAATTTTAAACTAGAAGAATATATTCAGATTATGAGAAATATGTCCAACCTGTCTTAGGTAGCTTGAGAGGATTGTAGGTGAGAATTTAAATGAAGGGAAGACTCTTACACCTTAGTGAGATTCTGTAAACATATCACTTCTGAAGGGAAATCTCTGCTTGAAGTGGAAAACCAACCAACCATGAGGCTCCAGAACATGAACAACACTACGGTAAACCGGAAACACAACCCTTTCTAAAGAAGGCAGCCATGTACAAGTCTAGCAACTTGCTGTTGTGTGAAAATATATGGCAAGACTATAATTAAAGAAAAAATAGGAGTTCAGACCATATGTGATATTTCCCATTTTAAGATACTGGCGACTAATTACATAAATTGAAAAACAAAAACATCACAATGCCAGCCAAACAAAATTTGTCTGTGAATAGATTTCAGCAAGGGCCACCCATGTGGCAGGTTAGAGAGGTCTGCCAATGTCTACAATACACTTTCCACCACTTCAAAGGATTCCCGTGTTATTTTGGAGGTTTCCTTAGAATAGGAGTTACATGCTTTTAAGCCAACTACCCCAAACTGGTAGTATTCTGTGAGGGCTTTTATACATAGAAATCAAGTTTTCTGTCTCATCTTGTCCAGATGCCAAGCTTCTAGCATCACAAGGCACACTTCTACAAGCTAAGTGCGGGTAAAGCCAAAGTCAAAACGGAGTGAGGCCTCATGGAATCATTAATGAACAAAGTATGCATGACAAGGTGGTCTCTTTGATTTTCTTAGAAAACACCACAGGGGTCTGAAAGCAGCGAGGCACGTGAGGGTAAAAAAACCAGTAACCTAAATCTGAAAAACAAAAGCAGGGTCTTCTTCCAACAAAGCCGTTACAGCCATAAGATACCAAGAGGGGAAGGATCGAACAGGGTAAAGGAGAACCGAAAAGTCGCTGGTCTTTGAGGAATATGAAACACCTTTCAAAATTATGGTTAGAAAAAAAAAAAGGGCTCCGCATAATTGTACAGCAAACTCTCAATTCTCAATAGAAACAAAACTGTATCTTTTAGCAAAGATAGCATGAAAATTATCTGACAAGAAATCTAGATTAATACTACTGAAAGAGTAAAGAAACTTTTACAGGTGAGGTAAATAAAAGCAAAAAACAATCTGGTTGTTTTAAAATCCATTCAAACACCCGTTTCAGATGCCTTAGTATAGTATTTACTAAGTCACAGTGTTGCTTTGGAAGCTTTTAAAATGTAACAGCATTTCCAAAGATTTAACCACTAGCAAACTAAAAAAGTAACAAACAGAGGCTAAAAATTCAAAATGCCAAACCAAAGGACAGGCGATTTACAATGTTGCTTTAGGAGCTTTTAAAATGTAACAACGTTTCCAAATAATTTACTTTAACCTCTGGCAAACTCAAAGTAACAAAGACTGAAAATACAAAATGCCAAACCAAACAAGGGTTCGAAGATACTCAGACTCCCCAGAAGACCCCATCTGAACACAGTGGCATGGGCATCATGGGGGCAGGAGGGTGTCAAGAGAACGGCGAGTTATGAGTGAGGGCGACCAAAACCAAGCAGGCCATGCTCTTGCTGGCAGGCTACCTCGCAATTACTTAGGCAAGCACTGTGGCAGGGCACTCTCGAGCCACTAAGGGCGCACTGGACTCCTAAAACGGGAGGCTGACCGCAGCTCGCTGAGACTGAAAAGGTAGGCAGTGGCCTTCTTTGACCTCCACGGTAAACCGAGGCTCCCCCAACCGTCGCCTCCGCGCTTGGATTATCCGGGCCAACCCTCCCCGACTGTGTGCGGCCTTCCCACGCACCCCGGGCGAGTGTCAACAGCTGGAGCAGCCGGGCACGGGGAACCTCGCCGCCTGTGCAGTCCTCCCGGGGACCAGCGACCGGGGAGAACGACGGCGGTGCGCGCCCTGCCTCCCCGCCCTCGGCCGGCCCCGCGACGACTGCGCCCGGGAAGCGGGTTCGGCGCTCCTACCTTTTTCAACGCAGGCACCAGCAGCCCCCGCCACTTGGGCGCGTTCTCCTCGCTGAAAAACTCGTAGGGCAGCTGCTGCGCCTGCATGGTGCCCGCGGGGCGCCTCGGGGCTGGCGGAGGGGCGGCGGCTCGCGGTGCGGAGCAGGGCCGCAGCCCGCGCACAGCCCGGCCCCCTCGGGGCGCCGCGCGGCCCGGCTAGCGCTGTCGAGGCGGCTGGGGGGCGAGGCCCGCGGCCGGACACCCACCCGACACGCGCGCCGGTCGCCGAGAACCAACGCAGCCCGGCGGTGGCGGCGGCGGCATCCCGCACCACCGCCCGGGGCAGGCCCCCCGCTCCGCCCCGGGCCGCCCTCCGCCGCCCGCAACCGGGGCTGCGCTCCCCGGCACGGCCTGGGCCGCCGAGAGACGGCGCGTGGAGGGACGCTCGGGTCGGTGGCGCCCGCTCGCCTACGGGGAACTCGAGCGCGAGGCTCGGTGCGTGGCGGAACCCCGGGTCCGGGGTCGGGCGGG
Organism: Chionomys nivalis; assembly: GCF_950005125.1. Taxonomy (NCBI): domain Eukaryota; kingdom Metazoa; phylum Chordata; class Mammalia; order Rodentia; family Cricetidae; genus Chionomys; species Chionomys nivalis. The sequence continues at coordinate 125,822,648 of NC_080086.1, read as the reverse complement.
GGCGGGAAAGAGCCCGAGGTCGATGCGGGGGAACCCGGCCGCCGCTACCGCCGCTGCCGCTGCCGCCGCCGCCGCCGCCGCCGCCGGTGTAGCGCTGGAGCTTCCTACTAGCAGGCTGAACCTGCCCGCGACTGAGCATGCGCCGCCGCCCGTGCCGGTTCGCTCCGGGTTTTCCGGCTGCCCGCGGATGAGGAGGGGCGCGCGCAAGAGGCTGGGAGGGCACTGCAGGGGCGGGGCCGAGGGACCCTGAAGGCGAACCCCGACCGGAGGGCCGGGGCGTGGGGGTGTGCGAGCAGGCAAAGCGCCCCCTTTGTGTGGTCCCGCAGGCCGGGAGCCCATCCCCATCCCGCTCTGGGAAATCCTAGGCCCTGGGTCTCAGAAAAGGGGTGTGTGTACTTTGTTCCCAGCACGAAGATAAGGAGTGCCCTGAGCATGCACCGTAAACTAAACAGATTGCACAAGATAGGCTCCTTCTCACAAAAACTACTGCTCGGTATTTGCCTGGTGAGAGGAGCGATCGCCTTGTTTCCAGAAGCCTTTCCATAACGTGCAATCGTATACGTGTAGTGGTTATTGATCGTGTGTCTACTCAAACCTACGGGCATTTATTTATGGTCTTAGTCTACCCTGCTCTGGATCTTTCAGGGCTTCAGCTGGACGATTAACCTCTGAAAGACAGGGTTTTTGGGTTTCGTTTTGTTTTTCGCCTGGTACACGACCCAGAATAGAGACATGAAGATCCCGGAATGCTATAGAAGCAATGTCTATGAATTGCCTCGCAAGGATGCAGATGCTTAGGATAGTGGCATTGTGCAACACTGTGGCACGTGATGCTTTATCATTGAAGGCTTTCTGAGCAATGTGTCGTTTCAGTTCTCAGAGTTTTCATGTCATAGATGAGAAGACAGTCCAAAGAACCAGTCTGGCCTCAAATTGACATTATGTCCTACTCTTTCGGAGTACAATAAACAAGATCTCACAGATGAAAAATATTTGAAATCACTGTTTTTAATCTTTAGATGACTTACTAGAATCCGAATGAAATCTTCACATCTTCCCTTTTATAATATACACACCGATTTACACCATCTTTTATCCCCCACACTTTGAGCATGCTCAAGATGACATTTTGAAGTCCATCCATAAGCCGTCCAAGAATTCACAGACAGAGCAGGTCGTTTTAGAGCAGGCCCGCTGGTGAAATGGCTCAACCGCTAGGGCGTACTTGCCCCCAGCCCTGAGAACCTGAGTCCTGCCTCAGGGACTCACACAGTAGGAAGAGAAAAACTAACTCCCCAAAGTTGTCTCTGGCCTCCACCCACGTCCAGTGGCAGACGCACCAAGCACAAAATAAATTCTTAAAGGGAGAGGCACGGGAACTCTAGCTTGGGAAGGAGTCGGAAAAGCACTTTCAGGAAACAACATAGCCGTTATTTTCAGTGACTGGTTTATGTGGTCCAAAGTGAATGAGCCAAATCAGCCTTCTATAGGAAGCTGTATCTTGGCTTCCCATTGCTCTTAAAACATATTTCAAGCTGAGAGTAGTGGCACAAGCCTCAGATCCCAGCACTAGAAGGGAGGTAAAGGCAGAGGTACAAAGCCAACCTCAGCTACATAGTGAGTCCAGGCTAGCCAGGGCTACATGAAATGCTATCACAAAACCTAAAGAGCACAGGTCTGCACAAAGCTATGCGCCTGCCTCCTACTTAAAACATTCTTAACATTTTCTCAGAACTGTCAGTCCCAGCTCATCACACTCCAGTCACACTGGCCTTGTCTCTTCTCAGAAAACAATGCTCCTGCTTCCATGGTTTTACCCTTTGCCCAGTGGAGGGCCTAGCTGTTCATGTAGCTGCTTATAACATCAAAACCTCCAAGAGGCCTTTTCTGATCGGTTAAATGAACTACCATCTCTTAGAGTCTACCATATGGCCACTGTAACCCTTTCCTAGCCCTCTATTCTTCTTGATTTCCCCTCACTAGAACATCAATGCCAAAAGAGCAACACTTTTATGTATGTAGTTAATTATTATGCCCCAGATTCAGTATGTGCACAGCGGGAGGCATTGTTTAAAAGGCATCAACGTTGCACAGAGAAAACTTGGAGTAAGAATTCAAGGTTATGCCGAGGAGCATAGTGATGCTAATGCTCCCAGCACTCGGGAGGCAGAGGTAGGTGAGTCACCATGGGTTCAAGGCCAGTGTGGTCTACAAGGTGAGTTCCAGGACAGCCGGAGCTACATAGTGAGATCCTGTCTAAAAATATTTTTTTCATAAAGTTGTTGCAGAAAAACAGGAGATCTTTGAGACTGTATAAACTAATCATCATTTACTCAGTTCAAGATATCAGAGAGCATTAAAGGACTGGTAATTGAACTCCAAGATTCCCTTCAACTAGCAATCTGATTTAAGTGCAGAAGGGAACAAGCCCTAGGAACATGGATTGTCGAGTTTAGCGGCCAGGTCAGGTTTCCACCAGTGTGAAGTTATGGCTGCACATAGAGAGCGAGCGGCTCAAGGGAAATTGCTTCCTAGAGGAGTAGCAAGGAGGAAACCAGCGCATCTGAAGACGCGGGGCTCTCGAGCCCCTGTCAACCGCCTGCCTACATGTCTCAGGACAAAAGCAAACGCCTAGTGGCAGGCAGCTACGCCGGGCTCAAACGCGTGCGTTTTCACGCAGAGGTCCGCCGGCTGGCGGCGCAAGCGCAAAGGCTCCCCTTGGCGCCACTCCGCGGTGCTAGGCAGCCTCCCTGCCAGAGCGGAGGTGACGCACGGGGGTGCGTCTGGACTCTAGACGATCCCATGGCAGGAGCGTCCAGGCAAAGTAGCCGAGTTCCGAGCGCATCGGACCTGGAGCGACAAGGGAGGGGGCGGGGAGGACGCCGGGCCCTGACAGCGCCCCCTGCAGGTAGAAAGGTGGCACCGCTGGTCGGGACAGGACCACCTGGTCTCCTCCATCGCAGCCGCAGTAATCTTGAAGCCTGCTTGGGATCTAGCTACGTTTCTGTTCAAGAGTGTCCCAGGACAAAGTCCGAAGTCCTTAACCTGGTACACATCGATTTGCATGATCGTGCCAATTACTTATCGTTCCAAATGCATCTCTCCCTCTTGCCTCCCGCGCACCCATCACTGATTCGTGCACGTGTTGTTTGTCTCAAGTGTTTGGAATACCTGTAAGTTTTTTCTCCAATCCGTGCAGCACGGTCCCACCTCAGACACCCTGGTACTCTAGGAACTCTCGCCCTATCTGGGCCCCCTCCACTCGCCCTTCACCCCCAACTTAAATATCACTTCTCTGCAGCCCTCAGTTTCCCGTGCATGATTCCTGTCCTTGAACTTGGGGGGACTCACAGGCACTAAGAATAGCAGCTTTAACCATTACAAAATGCACGGCCTCCCTCTGAAGCATATCCAACCTGCATTCTTTACTCTTTTTTTCTCACCCTTTACCTTAAGTCCCACGGTTTTCAAATAGTGTGTCCCCTGAAAGCACACCAGAGAAAAGTCTGAGAAGAGCGCTGAATGCCTGCCAGTCAATACTCATTCTGCACCCTCGCCATTTTCCTCCCTCCTCCCACTTTGCAAAGGTAGTAGGAAGCAGGGTAAGTTAGTAATGAATTAATGAATAATGAATAAAATGAAATGATCAAAGGATCGCCAAGACATACAGGCCGGTTCTTTGTGTTTGCTACGTTTCTCAGCATCCCCACAGAATCCAACTTTTTGCAAAACTCCATTTGACTCAAATAGTAATAGATCCTCAAAGTGATCACATAGAACTCAATGCAACTTAATCAAATCCCCAACACGATTTTTCATTGACCATGACAAACTAATTCCAAGCTGCAAATGAAAGGGTATAAGGTCAGTTTTCCTTAAAAATAACAAGGTGTGTGTGTCACTATGTCAGCTTAGATAGGATTTTGTCGTAATTATTTTCTGTGTGTGTGGTGGGGTAGCAGTCTCATGAAGCCCAGGCTTACCTCAAAACCACTATGTAGCTAAAGATGACACTTTTGACCTTCCTGCCTTCACCTGCCAATTCCAGGGATTGCAGTTGCTATGCTGGGGTTGAGTTTACTTATGTAAAGAGCAAAAGTTTTGAATTTAAAAGGCTGATAAAGACTATCAACTAGTCTGCAGCTTTGTTCAGATTGCCCCAAAGTGTCCCAACAACATTCTTTACAGAGATAGGTTTTTTTGTTTGTCAATAGGCATGTGTCACCACACACAGACTGCCTTCTTAACACAGACTCTCTTTCCATTTACAAAGGTTATTTCTTACTATGGTGCTTGAAATTGAACATTGCTACTTCCAAGTTGTTTCTGAATAACTTTATTCCGGCGAGTACTCTGCCACTAAGTTATAGCCTTGACTTTCATGTCTTTCAATAATGTTTTGCAGTTTCCATAGTGTATCTGAGGAGCAGCGATCATTGTTGATAAACATACCCATGGCTATTTTAGTCCTTTTGAATCTCTAAGGATGCCAGGCTTATACAGCAAGTGCTTCACCCACTGGGCCATCTTTTTGGCCCTGGAATGGGATTCTATTTTATTTTAAATCATTTTAAATTCACCAGGAGACGGTTATTTTCAAATTTAAGCATGAACAATTTAAGAGTAGCAGATATAAATGATATGTTGTGGGCTCTGCTATCACAAACCATACATGCGCATGACAGCTATTGGCAGGGAGTTTGACTTTCAAAAGTGCAGATGTATAGTCATTATTTATGATCAGGTCACTTGTGTGATTCAACTATACAGCCTTATCATTCAGATTTGCTGACAGCTAACTAAATATGATCTCAAGAAGACAGAATTCATTTATAGTGGTATGTTATTTGTGTTTTAATAAATAAAGTTTGCCTGAAGATCAGAGGGCAAAGCAACCACACTAGTCAGCCATACAGGCCAGGGAGTGGTGGCATTCACCTTTAATCCCAGGTCTAGGGAGACAGAAACAGGCAGATCTCAGTGAGTTCAAGGTCACTCTGAGCTACACAAGATTGAATCTGTCTAAAAGAGAAGCAGAATTCATGTAAAGGTGAGCACCTGGGATCACATGCCTTTAGTCCCAGCACTAGGGAGGTGAAGACAGGAGTGATATGGCTGGGCAAAGAGAGGAATATAAACGAGAATAGACAGAAACTCAGTGGAGTGTGGAGCCTTAGGATTTGTGGAGAAAGAATCTCACCCCTTTACTCTGAAAATTTGTTAGAGGTAAAAGGTCTCTCTAGTGGTTGACTACTTTGCTTTTCTGATCTTCAGGTTGAACCCCAATATCTGTCTCTGGGTTTTTATTGTTAATTCTCTCTCTCTCTCTCTCTCTCTCTCTCTCTCTCTCTCTCTCTCTCTCTCTGTGTGTGTGTGTATACACAGAGAACAACTTTGCAGCATCATTTATCTCCTTCCACCTTAATAACGTTCCAGAGATAAACTCAGGTGCCAGACTTGTGAGGCAAGCGACTTTATGTTTTGATTCCCTGTCTCCATCCTGGCAATGATTTTTATAGCAATACATAGACTCTGCTTCCAAACTTACAGAAAGGCAGAGGAAATGAGATCAAGAATCGAAACTACTTTTAGACTCTTTAACCGCTCTGCCTTGACCTGTCGTTGATGTGAAGAGCTGTTGAATCAAAGAAGGCATGTGAAAGGGTTGGAAAGATGGTTCAGTGGTTAAGAGTGCTTGCTGGAGCTGGGAGAGATGACTCAGCAGTTAAGAGCACTGTCTGATCTTTCAGAGAACCCAGTTTCTATTCCCAGCACCCTCCTGGCAGCTCACACCCTTCTGTTTGTATCTCCAGTCCCAGGGCAATCCATGTCTTCTTCTGGCCTCCTTGGGCATTACTTGCAGGTGATGCACAGACACACAACAGGCAACACACACATACAAAGAATAAAAAATAAAGACCATAACTTTTTTAGAAATTAATTTAAAAAGAATGCCACTGCTGCTCAGAGACCCTGAGCTTTGTTCCCAGCGACCATATTGAATAGTTCATAACCACCTGTAACTTCAGCTACAAAAGATCCAACTCCCTCTTCTGGTCTTCATGGCCTGCAGACACAGATACACACACACATACATACATATAAAAGTACGGTGGTGCACACCTTTAATTCCAGCACTCCTGACACAGACACAGGTTGATCTCTGTGAGTTCCAAGCCAGCCAGGGCTACATAGTAAGACCCTCCCTCAAAAAGAAATAAGTTATCTGTCAATCAAATGAATAAATCATTGATTCTACAGCTGACTGAAGACCAGACTACTTCTTCACAGTCCATATTGGTGGAGCAGGTGTGTTTTTCACCTGTCTCTCTTGAGATTCCGTTCTAGAGTCTCACAGAACTACTACTGTTTGGTGGGACCCAACCACGCCTTAAACCCTAGCCACCGAAATTGGAAAAGTGGAGGGTTTTTTTTGCTTGTTTTTGTAGAAAGAACATTAAGACAATTTGTTGGTGTACAAAAAAGTTCCACAATATCCCTGAATGATGTATAACATAGGTTTATTTATTTGCGATAAACTCACAGAAAGGGTAGCAATCCACAGCCTTCTGTGTGTACTGGGAACTGGAAATTGAATCCAGCAGTCAAGAAGCATGCTTTTCACCTGCATTTATAGTATGAGACCATGCCCAAAGTGGGCCAGTATCTTAAAAGCTATTGGCTGAAGCAGTTCCCACAGCACCTCCCCATTTTATCTAAATAAGAGAATTTTAAGCCTAATACAAAACTATACACAATAAGAACAAATATCAAGTATTGTCCAGGGCAAAGAAGAGGCAAAAACATACATAAAAATTAGAATTACAACCAGCACAAATAACATCAAACAAGAAACATATATGTTAATGTTTCAATAGTTATCCTATCCTAAGGAGTCTAAGTCTTATATTGAAAATGGCTTGGCTAAGTCATGAGAGGAAAGTAACTACAACTATCTAATCTTCAACCCAATCAAAGACCTGAGAAGGGAAGTAATACTACTTGAGTAAGCAGGAAGTACAATCAAGCAACTTCCAAAAGGGGAAAAAAATGACAGAGACAACTGACTCCTCGGCAATCACCCAGTCTCATTTACAACGTTGGGGCAACCAACTTTGGCTAAGGCCTAGAGTACCTGACAGACCATTTTCAGAGGTAGGAAAATTTGAAAAACTGTTTTACCCTGTCTTGGCAAGATTTGACAGTCTTTTTCCTTGTATCCTGCTTATCCAGCCCAGGCACCATGCATTTGCCAGTGGTTGAGGCAGGGGCAGTTCTTTGTCCAAAGGCCAGTTTTGCCAAAAAGAAAACAAGCTCCAAGTGGAGTGTCTTCAGTACCCACCATTCTCTCGGGAATAGATCAGTGTTGCCAGGAACAACTGTGTCTCATGCCAACAGAATCCTAAGTTGTTTAAATGCCATAGTCTACAGTTTTTTTGAAGTGTTTGAAGATTACCTATCTATGTGGAATACATTCTCTATGCATCTAAAACACCTGATTATTATAACTATAAGTATGACAAGCATGGATAACTATTGACCTGTAATTCTTAGTGCCTATGTATCTTAAAGACTAAAACTTCATATTAAAAATTTAAACAACTTTTAAATAAATGTGCAGCAGATGAGGGCAATGACCTCAAAATGTAAACAATATATAAGTATCTTGGTCAGAGGTAGAAATGTATATAGCACAATATGATAAACACATCCTAAAATTGCATTAATATATAAAATATCTTAGGCAGAGGTAAAAACATGCATGCATATAATATGACAAAATAACTTTGCATAGGTGTACAAATATTGTAAACATAAATAGGAAATATTCAATATAACAAATATAATTTGAATTTGTATCAATATAAAAGAATCTATGTCAATGTAAATTGTGTATTAAAAATAACTCATAAGTGATCTCACTATTTACTATTATTATTAATGTGAGTAACCATACACTAATCTACCTACTATACCATCCCATCCAATTCCTTTTATTTTCTTCAAAAGAGATCCCTGAATCTACTTCATTTCACACCCAACCCTATACCATGTATAACCAACCCATAATAGATATCCCTAACCCTGAAGACAAACTTTGTTGGGAGAGGGGTCATTGTCTTTCAGAATTCCTTCCAGCTATCACGGGGGTGATGTTAGGATCCTGTAAAACTAAAATGATGGTTAAGTTTCAAGATTACTGTCTGCTATAAATGCAGACAGTCTCTGAGTAGTTGGTAGGGTTTTTCTGAAGTGCTTATTTAAAGTTCTGGCCAGAACATTGTAAGAAGGCACACTATCTCAGCTAGCCAAGTTGGAATCATCTTGAGCAGTTTGTAACCCAAAACCAATCTTAAAGTGGTGTTATCAGCATAATGACATTATATCAACCAGGTGGAATCATTGTGGGACCCCATCTTCTTCCTGGAAACTTCCAAGGTTACTGCAGGAAAATTTATTGTTCATTGTGGAAAACTTAAACATTATTCATATAAACATATATTTAACGAAAGGTGCCATAGAAACAAAAATAGGTATGGGGAGAAGTAAAATTTTTTGAAAGCAGAGTTTTGATAATAGCATTTCGAAATTTTATCTTCCTTCTGTCCCACACCAGGTGGCTCCTGATATGAGACAGAAACTCTGAATTTTTTTTAACAACATGCTTGGATTTAGAGAAGAATAGTCACTGTCCAACTCCAAAGCCAGCTTTGATTTTTAACAAATGAAGACTACTATTATATGTATGTCAATAAGATCTTACCCTGCAGAGGATATTGGTATGTATATAAGTCATATTTATCTTTGCTTGGTGGTTCTTTCTTTATAACTATCTTTTCTTCTTTAAGCATCTAGATGTCCAAGATTTCTTGACTTTTTGAAGATGGGTATTTTCCTGCAAAGACAAGAACAGAACCCTGCCCCAACCCTTATGAGGTTTCCTTACAACCTGTAGGATTGTCACCTCTGTGGATGAGCTGTCATTTTTCTTTATCAAGAGTTTCTTCTTTTCAAACCGAATCTTGTTTAATTTTGATGATAGTCATAGCTTTTCTTCTCCTGTGGAAATAAGAGCAAAACCCCTTCTCCAATGTAACACATCTCTTGGTTTCCATTCTGAGGTCAACACATCCTTGAAAAACAACACCTGATTTAATTCAGAAGTTTTTATTTTCTATTTTCCAGTGTCCCTCTGCTACTGTGTTCCTTTCTCATTAGCATTAGGAAACTTCAAGGTCAATAAAACATTATGCAATCTATTACTGGGGGTATTTTTCAGCCCTCTCTGTTTGTTTAACATATCATTTATAATTCAATTTGATCTTTCTATAACTGCCTGGCCTGTAGGATTGTGTGGTATGCCTGTACCACAAATTTCTTGGTGTTATTTCCATAGTGTGCCAATATGCTATTTCTGCCATGGCATTCTTCAGCATATAAAGAAAAAAGTTCCTTCTATCTCTTTGATTTTTTTGGTACATGTGAAAAGTACATATTAGTGGTTTTCTGTTTTATTGGGGGACATTGGTTTTTTATTTGTGTCTTGTTTGTTTATGAACAGGGTATCACACAGCCCAGGCTGCTTTTTGACTTGCTCCATAGCTAAGGATGACCTAGAACTTCTGATCCTCCTGTCTTTACCTCAGGAGTTCTTACATTACAGATATACTCTACCATCTCCAGTTTATGTGCTGAGGCTGAAACCTAGGACTTCATGCCTGTGAGGCAAACACTAACTGAGCTATAACCCAGTACTATAGTAGCCACTTTAAAGTGTACATGTCCATGGTAATGGGATTAAGCATATTCACATTATTATACAATCAATCTGCAGAACCTTTTTTTAAGACAGATTTTCCCTATGTAGCCTAGACTGACCTAGAATTCACAATCCATCCTGCCTCAACCTCCTGATTGCTGGCAGCACAAGCATGTGTCACTGTGCCCCGCTAATGTGAAAAACGACACCTTGCAGGACTAAGTTTCTATACCTGTTATAAACTCCCCATTTCTATACCTGTTATAAACTCCCCATTTCTATACCTGTTATAAACTCCCCATTTCTATACCTGTTATAAACTCCCCATTTCTATACCTGTTATAAACTCCCCATTTCTATACCTGTTATAAACTCCCCATTTCTATACCTGTTATAAACTCCCCATTTCTATACCTGTTATAAACTCCCCGTTTCTCTACCTGTTATAAACTCCCCATTTCTCTACCTGTTATAAACTCCCCGTTTCTCTACCTGTTATAAACTCCCCGTTTCTCTACCCTTTCATCCCAGCAGTCATCATTCTTCCCATTTATATGCATTTTCTATGAATTTTTTATTATGAGTATTATTTAATTGGCATCATAATGTCATATATTGCATAACAATTGAGATTTTAATAAAAAAAAACTCATCTATGATTAGGAATGGGGGTTCACACCTTTAATCCTTTAGGGAATCAGATCTCTGAGAATTTGAGGTCAGACTGGCCTACATTATTGAGTTCTAGATGAGTCAGAACTACATAGTAAGACCATGTCTGAAAATTTTTCTAGTTTATTATCAGACGGTGTGCATTGTATGTGTGTGTGCACATGGCACAGAGCACATGTGGAAGTCAGAGGACAGCACTGTGGAGTAGGTTCTCTCCTTCCACCTTTTAGTGGGCTCCAGGAATCAAAATTCAGGTTACTAGGTTTGCATGGCGCTTTACCCACTGCTCAGACCTGAGATACATTTGAGAAGTGGATCGTTAGGCAATTTTGTCCTTATGCAAGCATTGTAATGTATACATGTGTATACACGTGTATGCTAAGATGGCAACATTTCATTGGGTGCTGTGGTATTATGTACCACTGTTATATGTGAACTAGTTTATTGCATGTAACATAATATTCTCAAGTCAAACTTTATATATTCAAGTTATAACATATAACAGAGTTTCCTTATTCATTTTTTGTGTTTAGACAGGATGTCATGTAGCCCAAACTGATCTCCAGTTCTACATGTAGCAGAGGCTGGTCTTGAAGTCCTGATCCCCTGATTCCATCTTCTGAGTGGTACAAATTGCTCAACATTCATTCCTCTTCAAGGCATCATATGTCTGCATCCCATTTTCTGATACATTTGCCAGTGATGGATCACTCTATTGTGCGCATATATATACTTATTCTTCTTCAAAAATAGGCTTAAGTCCTTCTTTTGATCTGTATGAAATTTGAGAAGAGGGCTGCTGGATTTTATTAGAAGATTTTTCAGTGTGCCTGAACATGGTGTTTTTCTTTCAGAATGCCGCTGTAATATTTCCCATCCCATACGTCTGACACAATTTCACTGCTTCTGGCTATGAAAGAATTAGAAGCCTCCTCCTTGGCCTCCTGAATTTCTGAAGTTCAGGTTTGTGCCCTTGGACCCTGTCAGAGTATCCATTTGGCATCAGTTATATGTATCATAGTATGTGATAATTCCACGGGGCAAGGGAATCAGCACCCAATGTGTGAGTGGTTTCTTTCTTAGCCAGACACCCAGGTGTTGACTTGCAGAGTGCCTTACCCACAATCACAATAGTCCTCACAGGAATTCTGACCCAGAAACTCCAGAGAAATACAACAGTGAGCTCATTAAACATTACAACACCTTAGAATTTACTGGTCCTAAAATGTTCCCCTCAACCTTGAAGCAGTCAGAAAACATTTATAGAATGTTTTATTTTTCTTTTCTTTTTTTTTCTCTGAAACAGGGTTTCTCTATGGTTTTGGAGCCTGTCCTGGAACTAGCTCTTGTAGACCAGGCTGGCCTTGAACTCACAGAGATCCGCCTTCCTCTGCCTCCCAAGTGCTGGGATTAAAGGCGTGCGCCACCACCACCCGGCCTTATTTTTCATTTTTAATGAAATATTTCTTTTTCACTATTTTGTGGTCGGGGGCTGTGGGGGGAGGATGTTGAACCCAGTGCCTTAAGTTTGTTAGGCAAATGCTTAGCTATATCCCAAGTATTGTTATGCTTTTCTTTCTTTCTTTTTTTTTTTTTAACTTTTAGATTTTGAGATATGGTCTCACTGATTTGCCCATGTTGGCCTTCAGTTCACCACAGGCCTTAAACACCTTGGCATGTGTGTCTCCTCCCTTGGCCTCCTGCATTACTAAGAGTACAGGGTTGCGTCACAGATCCAACATACAGATTATTATAAAATAATTCATGCATGACTGGGATAAGGGTCTCCAGAGGACTGCATATTCAGGATCAGCACTCCAAAATGGGTCATAGCCAGAATTCATTCCAGGTAGCCAGATGAAGGGGTGGGACTGGGCGTGACTACTCACTGCTGCCCTCTAGAGAGCCACTAGCCAAAGCCTTTGCTCCCCATTTCCTTGACTGTGCTTGACAGGCCCAGAGTTTAGCTGGTCAACAAAGGGAGCTTCTATCAGGAAACACACAATGATTCTGATGAAATAGAAGGTAAGAGTGCCGCCCAGCCATTTTAGCCTCCTCAGGACTTTGAGCCAACAGATTAAAAATGAATTTACTCTGTTAGCTGGGATTATTGTGCTCAACTATTGGGTCAGATTATAATTCAATACCAAATCCAAGGCCAGCCTGGGTCTTACATGAAATCCGGCCTCAAAATTCAACCAACAAGCTGGGCAGTGATGATGCATGCCTTTAATCCCAGCACTCAAGAGGCAGAGGCAGGCAGATCTCTGTGAGTTCAAGGACAGCCTGGTCTACAAAGTGATTTTCAGGACAGCCAAAGCTCTTACACAGAGAAACCCTGTCTCGAAAAACAAAACAAAATAACCAAAAATCAACAACCAAAAAGTCAACCAACAAATAAACAGCTCCTAAAAAACAAAAAAAAAAAAAGCCAGTATTGGTAAGAAAGTCTGAAATGCAATTGTGCCCTTAAAGTGTACCATGTCCTATGTTTAAGATCTATGGGAAACTTCAAATAAAACTGAGTGTGTCATCCTTCTAGGGAAAGAACCCTGGCCAACTGATGATAAAGAACGCACAGAACAGGTAGTAAAAGAAGGTAGTTGTTAAGTATGAGCTATACTCCCATGGCCAGCCATAAAAGAGGACAGCGATTGTCATGAAGCTTGTCAATAATACTCATGTATGTGTGTGTGTTAGGCAAATACCTTTCTTTTCTCTCATTCCTCTATCATGTAACATCAGATGTACTGAATTTGTATCAGTAATTAAGTTTCTTCATTTTATATCATAGGGTTTGTTATAGACTATCAGAAGAATAAGCATTTTTCAAGGGACTTGACTCCTTCTTTCCAGGAAGAAGACAAACAAAAGCAAAACCCCACACAAATCAAGCCAGTGAACAAACACAACTGTAAGTTCCAACAGCTTTCTTCCTTGATCATAGGATGGTCTTTATCTTCATTGTGGAGCCTGGATTGATCTGAACTTGCCATTTTCCTTCATTAGACTCCCAAGTTCTGGGGCTACAGGTGTGTGACACTGTGTCCAATTTCTGTAGTCATACGAAAACTCTAAATTGTGAAATATTAGTGTATTGCCTAGAATCCAGATAAGACAATGTGCCTGCCTCTGTGTACTTTGGACCTGTTTTAATTATAGGCTTCTCTATGTGTCATTGCCATGAAATCCAGGGAGCCAAAGGTGATGCACACTTTCCTCTGCGGGTTCCAAACCTGACACATCTGACCTGGGATTTTGGGCTAAAGCCAGCATTCCAGCTAGAGTTGGGAACCGCTGGAGAAATTCCAGCACTCTGGGAGAGAAAAGCTGCGACTTCTAGAACAAGAATGCTGGCGTGCTCCCTTTAGACTGGACCCTCTCTTTCTGACTCTTTAACTCATTGCTGTAACAGTCACCAAAGGGCATTTTGTTGGGATGGGGGCAAGAGGAAGACAGCGTGGCTTGAGACATGGGATAAGAATGCACAAGAGCACTTAGCCCATCCCTGCGAAATGCCAGCCCTATGGGCTTTACTACAAGTAAAGACAGACACAGAGTCTGTTGATCACATAAGGAAAATGAAAGCAGGCTATGTTTCTCTGGGTCATCTGCTCAGTCTCACCTACCAGACTGGAGAAGGTTTCAGACTGCCAAGGCTTTTCTGCTCCCCACATTGTCCATCCAGCTGCCTCTGGGACAGACTCCCCCATTTCTCATATATGTCCTGTTTCCCAAGGCCTGCTGTATGCTTTCACTGTACGTTTATGTCTCTGGAGATTCTCATTTCACTGAATAAATATGAGCATTCCTTGGTATTTATGTCCATATCATTGCCTTCCCTTCATTCCGTGAGAGCTTCTCTTGGGAGGGATCACCTTTGGCTCTGTGTGTCCATCAAGATACCTTCCTTTCTCTGGCTGAGGGAAGCGTGTTTTCTTTTTCTTCTTTCTTTCCTTTTTGAGGCAGAGTCTTATTTTATAGCCCAAATTGGCTTGAAACTCATAACGTAGCCCAGGCTATCTCAAATTCCCATTGTTTTTCTTGCCTCGGTCTCCAGAGTACTCAGATTATAGGCATGTGACACCATCACACTGTTTTCAGAAAATGTGGGTGTTGTCAGAGGTTTCTGTCCCACCTGGTCCCACAGTCGTTTAGTCCCAAAGAAACACACAGAGGTCTACATAATTATAAACTGTTTGATCTAGTAGCTCAGGCTTCTTATTAACTCATAACTTATATTAGCCCATAATTCTTGTCTGTGTTAGCCACATGGCTTGGTACCTTTTTCGGCGAGGCAGTCACATCTTGCTTCCTCTGTGGCTGGGTCATGACTGCAGACTGTGCTTTCCTCTCCCAGAATTCTCCTTGCCCCGCCTATACTTACTGCCTGGCTACTGGCCAATCAGCATTTTATTAAAATATGATCAACAGAGTACAAACCATTGTCCCACAGCATGTGGGGGTTCTACCTAGGTTGTCACATGTTTCTAGGGAAATTGGGGGTCCCCTCTCAGGGTTCTTTAGTCATGTTAATAAAAGAATTTAAGAGTTGACTCTGAAGGAAGCTCAAAGACATTTTGTTAGAAATCTTGGCAGCTGCCAGGGAGAGTCAGGTGAGAAATGGGACAAAAGAAAGCCATGCTGCTTGGGTTCAGCCTGAATGCTAAGTGATGGAGGTCAGACACACAGTGGGCAAGCAGCTGCATGACACAAAGGTGGGGTGGAGAGCTTTGGAGAAACAACGAGGAAGAGAAGAAAAGGAAACGCCAGAACCCTCAGGGTGGCTCTCAAGTGACTACCAGAGGTGGCTTTCTGGGAAGGAAAAGCATATTATCACATTAGAGAAATACTTATTTCCCCAGTCTCTTTAGGATGACTTAAGATGAATGTATTTCCCGAGGGATGGATGGTCCTTTAGTCAGGTGACTGACTGGTCCAATCAGATTAACTCTGCTGTTTGGTGTAGCTTGGAATATTATGACTCCACCCAAGACCAGAAGCAAATAGCTTTCCATTAATGGGCCTCACGGAGCCCTGACCTTCGATACTACTGCAAAAACACCTAGCTCTGAGGGGATCTCCAGTGAAAGTCCTGTAAAACAAGCCTGTGCTGTGCTGTGCTGTGCTGTGCTGGTTGGCTTTGGGCACTTTTCCAATAATGTGCATTGTACCTCCGTCTCTATTTGTTACTCCAAATGGTCTCAAAGTGAGAGTGAGGATTCTGCAAAGGGGAGAAGCCCAGGACCTGCTACAACTGCATGGAAGCTGAGCATGGTGGCCCAAGCCTAGATCTTGTCCCAGTAGTCAAGAGGTAGAGGCAGGAGGATTGCTGCAAGTCTGAAACCAGCCTGGGCTACATAGGGAATTCTAGGCCAGTCTAAAGAATGAGTCCCCGCCTCAAATAAGTAAATAAATAAGTCAATAAATTAAAGTGTACTGTGTTGAGTGAGGCTAAGTGCTTGTGTTTGTGTGTTGGTTGAAACAGGGTCTTAGATAGTTCGTGCTGGGTGAGGCGCTCCTTTCTTCTACCTGTCAGGCACAGATCAGCACACCCATCTGAGTTTGTTGTTGTAGTTGTTCTACTTTACTTTTACATTTCGTCATTTTATTTAGTGTGTGACAGGGGTGGAGCTCAGAGGACGTCTTGTGGGAGTCAGTTCTCTTCCTTCTACCATATGATATCCAAGGATCAAACCTAGGCTGTCAGGCTTGGCAGCAAGCACCTTTACCTACTGGTTCATCTCACCAGCCCTAGATACTCTTTAAAGAGTATGCATGGTAAAAGGACATGTGTTTCCTAAAAGGGTCCTCTTAATCTACACAAAGAATTCTACCACGGTGGGTTGTGATTTTCCATCTAGCAAACGTTCAAAAGAACTGAGTGAGCCTATTTCTGCAGAGCACAGTGACCCCGGGTCTTCCATCGAGAGCAGAGTGGCTGCAACAATATTGATTTCTTTTAAAACTTGTCTTAGAATGTCAAGCTTTCACATTATTTTCAAATCTATATTACTAAGACAGGCAACTGTTTAGAAAAAAGCCCGAAGCCCGGCTGCAAAGACTTTCCACCAGAAATGACGTCTCTCTGTGGCTGTTTACTGATTTCAAAGCCACATCATGACCAGTAGCACTCCTAACACTCAGAGCTGAGTCAGCAGCATCACCATTAGTTCAAGGCTATCCTGGGCTTTAAGTCAAGATGCTGTCTTAAAAAAAGTAGAAAGTCCCGAGCATGGTGATTCATGAATGAAATCTCGATACTCAGGAGGCTGAGGCAGGAAGGTTGCCATGATTCAAAGTCAGCTGGGATACACCGTGAGTTTGAGGACTGTCTGGGCTACATATCAAGACCCTACCTCCTTCCTCTTTCCTCCTAAAGTCCAGAAAAAGTCAGCCCTAGGAGCTGGGGATATGGCTTAGTGATAGAGTGCTTACCTAACATGTATGGGGTCCTAGGTTTGTTGCTAAGCCCTGAAAATGACAGATAGGAAAGAAGGAAGGAGGGAGGGAGGGAAGGTAGGAAGGAGGGAGAGAGGAAGGGAAGAGAGGATGTAGGGAGGGAGGGAGGGAAGGCAAACTATTCGTACTGGCTGGTTTTGTGTGTCAAAACTTGATGCAAGCTAGAGTCATTAGAAGGGAAAGAGCCTCAGCTGAGGAATTCCTCAATGAGATCTCAAATAATGATCAATGGAGGAGGGCCAGCCCATGGTGGATGGTGCCATGTCTGGCCTGCTCGTCCTGGGTTCTATAAGAAAGCAGGCTGAGCAAATCAGGGGAAACAAGCCAGTAAGCAGTACCCCTCCATAGCCTCAGCATCAGCTCCTGCCTCCAGGATCCTGTCCTGTGTGAGTTCTTGTCCTGACTTCCTTCAGTGATGAACAGCGCTCTGGAAGTGTAAGCCAGATAAACCCTTCCATCTCCAAGCTGTTTTTGATCAGGATGTTTCTTTGCAGCCATAGCAACCCTAACTAAGATTCTACTATAGGATACACTGTCCCTAACTAAGACTCTACTATAGGATACAATGTCCCTAAACTGAGATTCTACTATAGGATACAATGTCCCTAAACTGAGACTCTACTATAGGATACAATATCCCTAAACTAAGACTCTACTATAGGATACAATGTCCCTAAACTGAGACTCTACTATAGGATACAATGTTTCCCTCTCTAATACCTCACAGCTTTGTAACCCTTTGCAGTCAGGCCTGTACAACAGCTTAATTTAAGACTCTTGTGTTAGCCTGGCATGGTGACACACTCCTGTCGCCCTAGCACTTGAGAAGTGGAGTCAGGAGGATCCGAAGTCAAGGTGGTCCTTGATTATATAGTGAGTCTGAAAACAGCCTGGGCTCCACGATACATTGTCTAAAAAGTAAGTTAGTGGAGCCCTTGCCTAGTCCTCGGTTCGCCCTAATGTCTCAGGGCATGTGTGTAATCTTAGCACTTAGAAGGTGGAGGAGGCAGAAGCATTAGGAGTCCAAGGCTAGCCTCCAACACATACAGTGAGCTCAAGCCTAGGCTACGTGAAACCATGTCTCAAAGAAATTAAGTAGAGAAAGACTTGGTTTTTGTATGTAAAGGGGATCACATCTAAAGAAAACTCAGGCGAATCTGTTAGCAGCAGAATCGGAATGGATTATGTCAGTCCTAAAGAGCTCCAGTGTGATCTCGGCTGGTGTTTCAGGGTGAGCTTCGCCTCTGCTGGTCACTCGGTTCTAGGAGCAGATAGCAATGTGGACATTGTATTGACTTAGAAAAAGCTAATGGTTATTTTTGCCACCGTTATTATTCACTTGGGGTTTTTATTTTTTAAGTTTAAAAACTGTGATATGAATAAGGCTGTTCCTGAGGTTTATCACCTAATTCTTAGGTTAGAGGGTCCCCAAAGCTGGCATGGTGGTATATATGTTTAATCACAGCACTTGAGAGGCAAAGGCAGGAATATCTTTGTGAGTTCAAAGCTAACCTGGTCTACATATCCAGTTTCAGAATAGCAAGAGTTACACAAAGGGACCCTATTTTTAAAAACCCCAAATCATCTGGAATTAAATGAGATTTAAAAAAAAGAAAATTCTCAGACTCTCCCCTCAGATCTTCTGAGTCCAACCATCTTAAAAACAAATAAAAGAAAATACAAATTTTGAGAGAGAGTCTCATGTAGTCCAGGCTAGGCTCAAAATTGTAGCCAAAAATGACCTGACCTTCTAATCCTCCTGCATTCACCTTTCAATAGTTGGGATTAGAAGCGTGCCTCACCATGGGCACTGAATCCAGAGCTTTGTGCATACCAGGGCAAGCTCTCTACCAACTTAGCTGCAGCTCCATCCCTAGCCAGGGGAGTCTGATGCCCTATGACATTTGGGAGCCACTGGTTTGGATGGCCCTTGTGTGTCAGTTTTCCTGTCACCTTGATTAGACAGACACCCGACAGAAGCAATTTGAGGAAAGCTGTATTTCAGATCATGGTTTAGCCTATCATGAATCCATGGCGTGATTCATAGTGGCCTGATGCGTGGTGGAAGTTCCTCATATCTCTGCAAACCATAAATGTGTCATCATATCTCTCTCTCTTTTTTTTTTTTTTTTGGTGTATGCTAGACTTGAACCCTGATCTTCATGTCTAGTATGCCATGGCAGACACTCTAGGAGCTACATCCTTAGCACCCTTCCCACTTCTTGTTTTTCTAGCACTGGGGCTGAACTCCTGGGCCCTGGGCATGCTGGGCAAGGGTTCCACTGATAAGGTACATACCCAGCCTCCCTACTATATTTCTTGATGTCCACATGGTTCATTGTTTGCCTGATTGCCTTCTCTGCATACTCTTCCTAGGTTCTTTTCTCCCCAGAGGAGACTAGGTGTCTAAATTATATTCTACAGATTAAACATACGAGAACAAGGAAATGCCTGACTATTGTTTTGAGAAGAGCCGAAGCTCATGACAATTGTACTGAAGTCCTTGTGAGTTTTAGACTAGGGTGATTCAACATAGGTTGCAGTAGTAAGTTGTGACCTGAGATTAATTATTTAGACTCTGAGGTCTGATCCTTTCAGATAACATAGAGATAATTTTTTATAACTGGCAAGAGCAAACTGGAGATGGGGAAATGAGCTTCAGCCACTAATTTGTACACTTTTAAGTCTGTGTAACGCCACTCATGCATTGCTCCTTACAGTATCTCAGAGCTTATTAACATAGTTTAAGTTGAAAAATTCATTTGATAACAATAATACTTTGCACTTGTATAATTATTTGTGATCCAGGGACCATATCAAGTACTTAATATGTTTCAATTTATACTTTTCAAAATCCCCATGTGCTTTTCATATCTCTTTACTACAGCTAAGTAATCTGGGCACAGATATTTTTAGTAGCCTATTCAAGGTAGCTGCTCCATATTCCATGTTCTGATGCACCACAGAGAACCATCTCACCAGCCCGACCAGCGGGAAGTATTCAGAATCCTGAATCCTTCCTGGTAGGGCGGGTCCTGCCAGCAGCCTTCATTGGGTAGGCAGGTATGGTTGCAGGAATAAAGGAAACAAAATGTCTGTGTGTCTGCTGGGACTAGTAGTCAACTCTGAGAACACCAAGAAACTAAAACCCTTAAAGCCCTAGCCTTTTTAAAAAAAATTAACTTCCTGTCTGCTCTGTCCCCCTTTACCCCGCCCCACTTCAGAACTCTTTCTATGACTTTTTTTCACCCACTCTGGGATTTCTAAACTTGTGCATGGTCACGTGACACAATTGTCCAATTAGTATTCTCCATTTACATTCAATCCTAAATCAATGCCTACTTTACACACAGCCTGTGCCAATCAGAAACATTCTTAACACATAAAGGTGCTTCCGATCGGCAACTCTCTCTCAAGTTCCCTCTGAGCTGCAGGACCTTTTCTACCTCTTAATAAACCTTATTCGTCCCTATGTGTCCCAGCTTGTCATTCCTCTTGTTTGTGAGACAATGAAATTGGAAGGCACTGGCTCAGGCTGACTTTGGCAACTGTCCAGTTTTCTCTAGCACCTGCACTAAGCCCATCAAGAACCAAGAAAGACATCGATGCTCTCCAAGACTCCCATCCCACCATCTGTACTAACAGGCAACTGAGGCAGGAGTTCTAGGCCAGCCTGGGCTACACAGTGAGCTCCAGCCTGAGCTGCAGTAGGTAATCCTATCTCAAAACAAAAATATATACATATGTAGAATATGTATTCTAAATCCTAAGAATGTTCTTATTATACCTTATTTGTATTTTGTCAAACTGGCTGTTTTCTCCACTCCCAGTGTTTTACCATCCCAGATTTATTAAAATATTTTTTAATGGTGCTAGAGAGATAGCTCAGTGATTAAGAGCACTGGCTGCTCTTCTTGAGGATCCAAGTTCCATTTCCAACACTCACATGACAGTTTATAATCCTTGTAACTACAGTTCCAGGGGACCTGGTGTCCACTTCTGGCTTCCTTGGGCAGTAGGCACCAACATGGTGCACATATATACATGTAGGCAAAACACTATACATGTAAAATGAAAACAAAACCCTTTTGTAACCTCACCATGTATACAAATTGTCATTATATGGTTTCTCCTGGAGGCAAATTTTAACATATGTCATATTTCAATCACATCTAAAATACTAAAGCAGTCTAATCTACTGTTTTGGTGGCCATATCTTATATCCTACGAAGTTCATACCAGAAAGGAAAGAAAAGGAGAAGTCAGCCAGATGAGATTCTCTTTCCAGTCAGAGAACTAGAAAAAATTTGCATGGCCACAAGCTCTTCTTTAAAGATACTCATTTTCAGTACCAGCCATGGGTCTCAGGGTAGCAGCTCAGACTTCCCAGGCTGGGGTCCAGCCTGAGATTCTGCAATTGCTCTCTATAGCAGTTTTTGCCAAACTTCTTCCAACCCCAGAAAATAGGGAATTAAGAAAACAAAACGAAAAACCAATTGTGTAAAACAGTAGAACCCTCCCCGAGTTTAAGCACGTGCCTTCTTCTGTCTAGTTAGCCAAGTCTTGCAAAAGTCTGGTCACCTGCTGGGGAGGAGGAGGTGCTGGAGTTCCTAGGAGGTGGCTGCTGTGGCGGCTTCCTCCACGCTGCCCTTCCTGGAACCTGTTTCTGCTGAGATACAAGTTTGTATTCAGTGGGTAAAGAGGCAAGGGTTCTGTCCTCCCTCCGTCTCTTCCGAACTCTCACCGTCCCGCCCTTAAACAGACACCGTACTGAGAAGAACCCAGAGGGCGCCCGCTCTCCCATCCATCTTCCTCTATCTCCTGCCAGTCCTGGCCCGGTTTCCCAAGCTCACCCCGCTACCCGGGAAGTCGGGTGTGGTTCCCAGAAAGTTTGCTTGGGATTTACATTTTAGTTTGCATCGATGATGTAATCTATTGTTTGGGTCCTTTTCACGGGAAAACTAAGCAGGGTATTTACCTTACCAAATTTGTTTTTCTTGAAATTAAACCTTCGCAAAAGTGAAACAGAATGCCACCCAGCGACACTACGATGAGTGAGATTTCTTCTCTCTTTCGCTGTTTGAGAGTCTCATGTATCCTGGCCTGGCTGCAGATACACTGGACTAGTAACTGAGCATGACTCAACTTCCCATCCCCCTGCCTCCACCTCCCCAGTGCTAGGATTTGAAGTGTACACCACCCCGGCGTTCTGCTTCACTTTCTGTCCTCATACATTTTAGCATAATCGTGCAGTAAAAGCAAGAAACAAAAAATTATTATTTTGTTGTAATATCCTTTTCAGTTCATCCGAGGACTGAGCCCAGGATCTCCCACGTGCGAAGCAAACAGCTGTATCACGGCAGTGCACACCAGCCCTGGGAAACTATTTTAAGGTTTTGAAAGAACTTGCGGGTTTTCATGTTGGCTTGCACTGAGAGAAGGGCTGAATCTGACTACTCAGGGAAACCTGAATCCTTTTTTTAAATATGTAATACAAATTTTAAAAATTAAGTGCATGTGCCTGTGTGTGGGTACTCGTATCTGAGTACAGAGAACCACGGATGTTAGCGGTACCGGATCCCGGCTCGGGCTGGAGTTGCAGGTGGCTGTGAGCCACTGGAGTGGGTGCCGGGAATCAAACTGGGGTGCTCATCACAGCAGTACATGCCCGTAAGAGTTGAGGCATCCCTGCAGCCCCTTGAAGTCTGTCGCCCTATCATTTTGTTTGGTGATGGCTCACACCTTTGCTTTTAGACTAGTATTCGTTGTTATTGTAGTGTTTCTGAGACTGGGGCCTGGCACCCCCTCTATAGCTCTGACTCACCTCTAAACCAGGACAATCCCGCTGTCTCAGCCTCAGTTATAGATACAGGCCACCATACCTGGCCAATTTTTTTGTTTAAATAAAAATTTTCAAAAATGTTTCTGAAGAAAGAAATATTTTTCTAAAAAGAATATTTATGTGAACTTTATTTTATGGCATTAGTGTCTTGCCAGCATGTGCATCTGTGTGAGGGTGTTGGATCCCCTGGAACTGGAGTTATGTGGGTGCTAATGAACCCGGGTCCTCTGGAAGAGCATCAATGCTCCCAACTGCTGAACCATCTCTCCAGCCCCAGCCAAATTTTTATTTAATTTTAATACAAATGTTTTTTAAGTGTGCTGGAGATGTAAGCTCGGTGCTCTCTACAAAACCATGAAACTTGAGTTATCTGGACCCAGCACCCATGTAACAAGCCAGGCTTGGTCTTACACTTACAACCTCAGTGTTGGGGTGGGGAGGGGTCAGAAGAGGGTACCAGGTGCCCTCTGTGCACAGACTCTCACATACACATATGCACAGATACAGACATCTGTGCCCTTGCTGCACACGCATATACCACACTCAGACACCCGGTTTTAAGTTATCTTATTTTTTTCCCTTTAGAGTGTGTCGTGTCTTTTATTTTTGGTTGACACTTGAAACAATGCTTAGACACTTATCTATGTAATCGCAGGGGTTTGGACAATTGTATATGCTAAGTATGTTCACCTTTCCAGGCAAGATAGAGAGAATTTTTGTCACTTCGGAGAGATCCTTTGTGCTCACTCAGGCCCGACCCCACGCCAGGAAACCACTGTTCTGATTTCTATCAGTGGCGGGTTGTGAGTGTCAAAAGATTGAGTGGCATGCCAAGGATGTTGTTTGGTTAGCAAAGACCCTGCCTACCATACAGGAAGCCTTGGGTTTGCTCCCAAGCACCAAATAAACTGGGTGCAGTGTGCAGGTCTCTAATCCCAGGACCAAAGAGGTGGAGGGAGGAGGGTCAGACGTTCAAGGCCTTCCTCAGTTTCCCAGACAGTTCTAAACCAGTGTAACTTACCTTAGCCTCTGTCCCAAGAATAAAAAGAAAAAGAAACCCAAAACAGCAACAATAGGTTTCTTAGTGGCTGTCTTTTCCCATCTCACTGGCCCTCAGCAGCTCCTCTTTATACCCCCACTTCTACACAGCAAGAAAAGAGAAAAAGTTACAAGAAAAAAAAAATGCCCCAAAGGTGGTAGTGCTCACCTCTAATCCAAGCATGCAGGAGGATTATGAGTTCAAAGCCAGACTGGACTACATGGCAAGTCCCTTTAAAACAAAACAAAACAAAACAAAAAAACCACAAGGTCTTTATAAGAGGGTTGGAGAGATGGCTCAGCAATTATGAGCACCGACTGCTCTTACAGAGGACCCAAGACCCACACCAAGGGGCCCACAACCTCACATGCAGCCGCATGCACTCGGTGCATGTAAATTCCTGCAGGCACACACATACACGCAATAAATGAATAACTTAAAAAAGAAAACTTTAAATGCACTGAGCAGAGGAAGTGGTGTATATAGGCAGAAAAAGGGCTGAAGAAAGCAGAAACGGAAACAGAGGGGACCGTCATTTCAAAGTTACCTTCCTTATAGGGTTAACCCAGAGGGCACTTCCTTATCGTGCCACAACTCGCCCGTTTGGGGGTTTGGCTATTACTTCTTTCTCTCCATTTCTGGGAAAGCCCAACAAATTAGTTAGGGTTTGGTGAGGAAGCTTCAGCGTGACTCCAACTTTAGTGTGTTCCAGCTGAGACATTCTAAACTAATGGCTTCCTATAAACTTATTTAACAATAGGTTATCTATTTGAATCGATAGAAGTGAAAAACAGACCTTTGTGTTTGGATTTTTCATTCAACCTTATTTCTTCAAGAGGCACCTCTCTCACCTGTGTGTCAATGGTTTCTTTTTATCTTTAAAATTTTATTTTTAAAATTTTTGTTTGTTTTGTGGGTTTTTGCTTGTTTTGTGTGTGTGTGTGTATGTATGTGTGTGTCTGTCTGTCCGTCTGTCTGTATGTGCTTTGACACACGGTCTCACTCTGAAGTCCATGCTGGCCTTGGACTTGCTTAACTCCCCAAGTGAATGCTGGGAATGTAAATTTGCCAACATGCTTTTATTTTTCTTTTTTTAAATTGTGGTAAAACATACAAACTGCCACTGAACTATTGTGTTCGGTTTGGATTTTTCGGACAGGACAAGCTCTCACTATGTGGCCCAGGCTCACTGCAGAACTCAGTCCTCCTGCCTCAGCCTCCAGGTGCTATATGGGTTTCACCTATGCACCGCCACTCTGGACTCCATTTAAGCAAGTTTTAGTTCTGTTTTTCTTGGGGGTTTCTTTTCTTTTGTTTGAGAAGGGTGGATAGCCTTTATTTCACTGTGTAGCTCACCTTGACTCTGTTTCAGTCTCCCAAATGCCCGGATTATTGGCATGCATCATCCAAATGGACGTCAGCGGAATTAGCTGCTTTCGGGATGTCGCGCAACTATCACCATTACCCATTCCCAGAAATTCTCATCCTCAACTAAAACTGTCCTTGTCAAACAGTAACTTCTTCCCTCCACACACCTCCCAGCCTCTGGTAACCACTATTCTCCTCTCTCTAGGAATTCGGATAGTCTACACAGCACACAAATCAAGCCATTTGTTATTTTTTGTTGTATCTGGCCCCTCTCATTTAGCAGAATGTTGTCAAAGTCCTATCATGTTGTAGCCTTTCCTTTGTTTTTAATGCGTCATTATGAGCCACCATACCCATAATTCCAGTTCTTGGGAGGTGACGGGAGGCAGGAGGGCTGCGTGGTGGGAGGGTCTCTCAAAACAACCACAAAGATGAATTAAATGAAAAGGCCATTATTTCTTTCTAATAGTATTCCCCTTCAATTATGGAAAAGGAAGAGGAGGAAGGGGAAGTAAAAGGAAGGGAGGGAGGGAGGAGGAAGGAAGGAAGGAAAAAAAAGAAAAGTAAATAAGTATTGTAGCTGGAGATACAGCTCTGAGGCTGAGGACTCGCCTAGCATGAGCAAGGCCCCGGATTCACCTGACTAATCCCCAGCACCACAGAGAAAATCTTAAATTCATTTGGAATATAATTTTAATCCATTTGGAGTGTTAGCTGAGAGGTAGGGCTGAGCCATGCAGTAGCACAAGGGAAGGATGCAGCTGGGGAGAGGGTGCAATTAGAAAAGTTCTTGCCTTGTAAGCATGAGGCCTTGAGTTCAGGCCCCTAGAACCCACATAAAAAAAACCAAGTGAGCTCCAGGGTCAGCGAGACACCCTGTCTCCAAAAATAATGTAGAAAGAGATTGAGAGAGACAGCCCACATTGACCCCTGCCATCTATACATACATATGCGAGAGCACACCCATGCACACGTAACATTGACACAAACACTTATATCCACACACATCACATACATGGACGCGAAGCATGAGGGTTATGCACAGTGACCGGGCCAGTATTTAGCTGTCAACTTGGCACAGCCTAGAGTCAGCTAGGAATTGCCTGGGTAAGACTAGACTGGCCCTGCGGATGTGTCCGTGAGAGACTGTCTTAACTGTTAGTTGGCTTAGGAGGGCCCAGCACTCTGTAGGTGAGCCCATCTCTGCAGCAGGAAAGCTAGCTGAGTACAAGCTGGGCTGCAAGCAATGTCTTCCATGATTCCTGATCTGTATTTCTTTGGCTGTGACGTCAGTTCTTCTGTCAGAGGGAATGCAGCCATGCCTGCCTTACAAATTCTTGCTTAGTGTTCCTGCTGACTTCCCTCAGTGACGACCTATGACCCGGAATTGAAAGCTGAGTAAACTCTTACCTCCCCCGTTTCTTTTGATCGGTGTTTTATCACAAAGCCGGAAATGACGCTTGAATAGTTGACCATTAATGCATTTTATAACCCAAGTAAGAATAATCCTTTTCAGAATCCAGGAAAAGGAAGCAGTCATGATGTAGCAATGACGTGAGACTAGCCCTTAGGACTAGCTGCCCCTCCACCCTGAGACAGGGTTTCTCTGTGTAGCTTTGGAGTCTGTCCTGAAACTTACTCTGTAGACCAGGCTGGCCTTGAACTCAGAGAGGTCGCCTGTCCCTGACTCCCCCAGTGCTGGAATTAAAAGTGTGTGCCACCAATGCCTGGCCACTTAGGATGTTTTAAAGGTTCGGTGGAGAGAGCCAGAGAACTGGGCTTGTTCTGAGCCATCAGTTACAACTGAGTCATTCAGATGTTGGAAATATTTTTCGTCATTTGTTTCTATCACTCTGTGTAGAAATAAGATTCCAAGCTGGGTGGTGGTGGCGTATGCCTTTAATCCCAGCACTCAGCACTCGGGAGGTAGAGGCAGGCAGACCTCTGTGAGTTTGAGGCCAGCCTGGTCTGTAAGAGCTAGTTTCAGGACAGGCCCCAAAACTTCAGAGAAACCTTGTTTTGAAAAACCAAAACTAACTAACTAAATATAAAATAAAAAAATTAAGATTCCCTGGACTGGCAAGGTGCATCGTAGATAAAGGTCCTCACTGCCGAGCCTGATGGATGACCTAAATTCAATCCACGGGACCCATGTGGTGGAAAGAGAAAGCCAACTTCTGCAGGTTGTCCCCTGACCTCCATGTGTGCTATGGTACCCTCATAAACGCACACACACACACACACACACACACACACGCACACGCACACGCACCTCCCCCATCACACACTAAGTTAAGAAAGAAAATTATTTAGTTTGGTTAGGGAGCACTCTTGCTTAGCAGTCTGCAAAACCATGCAGTCAAACGTCAGTACTGCACAGGCACACCACATTCCTGTCAAGGAAGTTAACACTCCCACTATTGGCCATTGTCCTAGTTAGCATCAGCTGTCAACTTGATGCAGCCTAGAGTTATCTGACAGAATCTCAAGGGAGGGGCTGTCAGCTCAGAGGGACCTGTGGCAGGTCTGTGGGGCGTTTTTCTTGGTGGCTCAGCCCCTGTAGGTAGCTCCAACCCCAGGCAGGTGGTTCTTAGCTCTATAGGAAAGGTAGCTGGGCAAAAACCAGAGAGTGGGCTGCATTCTTTCGTGATTTCTATTTCAGTTCCTGCTACGGTTTCCCTTAGCATGGACTGTGACCTGCGAGTGTAAACTGAAATAAACCCTTTCCTCTTAAGTTGCTTTTGGTTTTGGTGTTTGCCACAGCAACAGAAAGCAAAGCTGAAGGGGCCACCCTTCCATCAGATAAACGATAGCCCAGAGGGTTTCCTCACAGGCTGGAGCCCTGGGCAGAGGAGGCAGGTGAGCAAGGAGAGATAACACTGGCCAGGGCCAGGACACTTCCCTGCTAATTTACTGCTTCAAGTGATTTCTTTCCTTCAACCCTGCAGACTTTTCTAGAATGACTCATTGAAGTCTGGCTGGGTAGTAGGCCCTCTCAAATAGCTTGTAGCGCTACACCTAAGGTAACAGTGGTCAAGGGTGAGTAGCTAAAGTAATTGGAGTAAAAACATCTAGCCCACCCAGACTCCCAAATCCAGCCATTTAAGCTACGCAGATGTTCTCTTCTCTGTCATGAAACAGACCAAGGTAGGAGTTCTGGGTTAGTAGGATCTATGCCCACAAACACCCAGGCTATGTCTGATGTTTGTTTGGGGCACTGGTGATGGAAATGAAGCGTACATATGCCAAGCAAGCACACCACCACTGAGCTAAGCTACCTTCTCAGCGGAGGGACCCTTAACACACCTCCCAAGGTTAGCCTAGTTATTCCCGTTCAAGCCTTCCAAAAGGAAGGAAGGAAATAGTAATACCAGCAATCTGCTCTTGAGTAAGAGACGGGACTCCTAGGGAGGAACCTCACTTAGATTCTCCGGGGTTAGCAGCTTGTTCCCAGCATGTGTGACAGCAGAGGGGACAGGGTAGGGTGACACGGCCTTCTGGGTGGCCGGCATTTGACTTCAGAGCTCTCGACAGTTCCAAGTGCTGGTGGAGCGGTTGGCTGTGCTTCTGAGAGGTGGTGGCTAAAGCTGGTTGGAAGAGCACAATTCTGGTTCAAAACTACTCCCCAAGGTCTTAGCTACTGGAAAGTAGGCTTATTTCACCCGCTTCAAAATTCCTTCAGACTATGTCCAGCGAGGAAACAGAGACAGGATTTTAGATGTGAAAGTCCCAAAGTCTCCAAACCATTTCCAACAGAAGCACACAGAACTTTGTTCTCAAGTGGATAGTATCTTCCTGATCTGTTGTTTTGAAAGACGGCTAGACGGCTGGAAAAAAGAATCTATGACTGTTTGTTTTCAATGCACTGGTCCAGAATGAGACAACCCGTGCTGAGAATGACACCGGAAACAAGGAAGATAAATCCCAATTAAAGTTTAACTCCCCAGAGCGGTGTTGTCTGTATAGAGGCCATTGGCCACATGTGAGCCCTGGAGACATGGCCACTACAGGTAAAATGTACCTATGTGTAAAAAAAAAATCCTAGGGCTGTGGCACACCCGTACACACACCTGTACACACACCTGTACACACACCCGTACACACACCCGTATACACACCTATATACACACACACACACACCTTAAAGAGAGAAACATATGCTTGTAAAGGAGAGGTTCTCAACCTGTGGGTTGCGACCCCTTTGGGGGATGGGATGACCCTTTCACAGGGATAGCATATCAGACAGCCTGCAAATAAGATATTTACATAATGATTCATAACAGTAGCAAAATTACAGTTGTGAAGTAGCAACAAAAATAATTTTATGGTTGGAGTCACCAGACCATGAGGAACTGTATGCGAGGGTTGCAGCATTCAGAAGGTTGAGAACTACTGCCGTGAAAAGTAAGAGGGAAGGATGGGAGGGAGGAGGGGCTGGAGGGAGGAAGGGTTAAGGCTGGTGTGGTGTGGCTCTGGAGGCTCAGCAGGAGAATTACTGGGAGTCCCAGGCCTGCCAAAGCCACAGAATGAAACCCCATTTCTGAAGACTCCGAGAATAAGAATATAAAAATGCATATTCCAGAAATGAAAATGTAGAAATAAAGAAATATAAAGTTGTAAGCCTAGGAGAATAGGAACAGACTGTCAGCAGCTCTTTCAGCAGCTTGAGGATGAACTGTTAACAGTGGGTTACTCCGCTTTACAACCCATAGCTCTGTTCACAAGGCCAAAGCATCTCTCTGCAAACTGAGGCTAGCCTACGGATAGGAGCTGAGTCAACTTTTAGGAAATAGATATATGACCTCTGGGTTACGCATTATCCCGGCTACGTGAAACCGGCAGCATCTAAGGGGGAAGGGAAGACCACAGGGCTTCAGTAAAATCACCTGAAAGTACCAAGGAAGACAATAGATTAAGTGCAAACAATAATTTAACTGAAAAACTCTGTTAATAGAGATTGTAAAATAAGGCAATCTGTATCTAAGTTTTACCTCGAGAGTGTAAAAATTTCTTTGTTCAGACCTAATGCCTGGTGCCCCTACAGAAACTGGCTTCTGCCACAGCCAAACAAAATCCATCTCTGGCTGCACGTGGTCTCAGCTAGCTGATAAGTTTCTTGTACCCTATGAAGTTTTTTATTTTATTTTTTTAATTTTTATTCCTGGATTCTGGTTTTTGGAATAAAGTTTGCTTCTGGTTTATTAGACTTTGGTGGTCTGTCCCCATCTTTGCGTGACTCCCCCCTCCCGGCCCAATAATTTCAAGGGGAAAAAGTTATTTCAAGTTATTCGAGAATAACTTGAATGAATGTACTATCGAATAAGATTATTAAATCACAATGCTCATTTTAATCCTATCTAACAATTGCGCCTTGATGAAATTTACTTAGTAAAAAAATTATTTTTCTCTGAGACCAGCTAATCAGTTCTTACCAGTTGCTGGAAGCTGATTGATTCTTAAACCTTTAACAAGACATATTTAAAACATGTTGGAAAATGGTTTCCAAGGGTTTTTTTTTTTGTTTTTCCAGACAGGGTTTCTCTGTGTAGCTGTCCTGGAACTCACTTTGTAGATCAGGTTGACTTCCAACTTGCAGAGTTCTGCCTGCTTCTGCATCCTGAGGCCTGGTTTAAAGGTGCGTGCCACCACCACCCTGAGGGATTTTTTTTTTTAAATGTGCAGAACTGTGATGTTTTTGTTTTGAGACATGATTATACTGTTGAGGTTTTAAAGTATATATCGAATAACCCCTTCCGAGCAAGGGCTTCCAAGGCAAATCCCCCAAAGCGTAAGTTTCTTTTAAGGGGCAGTTACTGTGTCACCTGACGGCAACTCATCAGTTTTCCAAAAGACTTAGACTGGGTGACTTATAAATTATTAAAAGCCCCTTCTTGTTACTTAATGTCAGTTTGTTTGGAATGCTTATCTCTTCGTTAAAAAGATAACTCTTCAGCAAATTGAAGGATTCCAGTAAGGACTTCGCTTCAAGATAAACAGGAAACCTTTGGCCTTCTGATGCCAAGGTCTGGATGTTTGTCTCTGGGATTCCTATGTTGGACCCTAATCCCAAATGCAATGGTAACTGGTAGCTGGAGAGAGAAACTGGGGCGTGAGGGAGATGGCTCAGTGGTCAGGAGAATTATTCTTCCAAAGGACCCCATCATCCCAGCACCCACATTATCCTAGCTCACACCTGGCCATAACCCCAGTTCCAGGGA
The DNA here is from genome assembly GCF_950005125.1 of Chionomys nivalis. Lineage (NCBI taxonomy): Eukaryota > Metazoa > Chordata > Mammalia > Rodentia > Cricetidae > Chionomys > Chionomys nivalis. The sequence goes on along the minus strand of NC_080086.1, from coordinate 125,791,287 downwards.
ATCTGATGCCCTCTTCTGGCATCTTCTGACGGTAGGCACAAATGTGGCATGCAGACATACACACAGGCAAAATGCCCATACTAAAAATGTCCATATATATACATATTAACTTTTTTGTTGTTTTTTTGAGACAGGGTGTCTCCACGTAGCCCTGGCTATCCTGCAATTCACTCTGTAGACCAGGCTGACTTCAAACTCATAGAGATCCGCTTGCCTCTACCTCCTGAGTGCTGGGATTAAAGATTTGCGATATCTAGATGACCCTAGTTTGTATCAAGTTGACAAAACAACAAAACAAAACAAAAGAAAAAACCCCTACCAGCACAGCTCCATAGAAAATATAAGTTCGGGAAGATATTCAGCATCATTAGGCACTAAAGAAATGCGAATTAGGAGCCCAAGTAGGTGTGGTTTTGTAACACATTAGGATGGCTATCATAACCCCCGTGCCAGGTATGGGAAACATCCTTTCTAGTGGTCGGTTGGGCAGGGCGGTCAAGAGATACCCAAAACAGTATAGCTGCTATCACTGATTGCTTCCCAGAACTTCCGGACCCTGTTGTTGAAGATGCCACACACTTTGGGCACACAGGAAGACTTGAGCCAGAATTCACCTGGATGCCTCCACACTCAGGTCTAGTGTTAAAGCCCATGTGGTTCCAACACAGAAAACTATCTACATTAACTGGACTGGTACGGAGCCGCAAGGAATAACCAGACACAACTTACACGGTCATCATGGAAGGGCATCTCAGGGTCTTTTCTCCTGACGATCTCCCCGCGTTTATTATCCAAACAGCTTATATACCATCACATAAATTAAGTGGGAAAATACATTAGACTGTCTCCTGGGTTATCAGGTGAATGGCCTTTTGTCACATCCGCATCTACCTGTCTGTTGTGTATGCGAGCTGTCAAGTAGGCTTGAATTAGCATCTCTATAAGGCATCCACCAAATTACAAAGAAAGGAGCACCAACTTCCTGACCTTTTGTTAGGAAGAGACAGCCTGTCTGCAGAGCTATGTGACCACCTGAGATCAGGCCTATGGCTTTAGCGCCTGGCTGCCACACCGTATAGAAATATGTAGAGGCCACAGTCTAGCTCCCTAGTCTTGTTGTGAGTCTTGGCCTTTTACGGCTGAGCCACCTTTCTAGCTTTGGCTATTGGCTCCCATGGCATCAGATGGTGCTATGCAATCGCTTGCCCTACCCAGCTGCAAAGCCTGCAATCCCTGACAATCGCTGGCCAGGCAAGATGTCCCAGTGAGACCTGTATCTTGGGTCGTAACAAGCAGCTATCTAGTCAGATGCCTGCTACTGTAAACCCAGTCAACTCTCTGTGGCTGGAGAAGTCATAGACCACAGAGGGGAACCTGTCGCTGTCATTTCCCCAAATGAGTATAGCTTCTCACTTTATTCTCAATATTTATACTTGTCCCTAATGCCCACGGAGAAGTGTAGTTCTCACCCCTTGTCAAAAAATCTTTTTCTTTTTTTGCAGAGGTCCATAAAACTGGTCAAAATGGAGAGAACAAATGGTCAGAGGGAGCCCTGCTCCAGCTGGTAAACCTACTAATCAACCCCTACATCTAAGACTTGTGAGCATTGCAGAAGAGGGGGCCAGAAGGCCGGGCGGTGGTGGCGCACGCCTTTAATCCCAGCACTTGGGAGGCAGAGGCAGGTGGATCTCTGTTTGTTCGAGGCCAGCCTAGTCTACAAGAGCTAGTCCCAGGACAGGCTCCAAAGCTACAGAGAAACCCTGTCTCAAAAAACCAAAACAATTAAAAAAAAAATAGAAGAAGAAGAAGAAGAAGAAGAAGAAGAAGAAGAAGAAGAAGAAGAAGAAGAAGAAGAAGAAGATTGTTAAAAGCCAGAAGACCAATATGCTGGATTTAAGAGACTGTCTTTTAGGTATGGCAGGGATGCTGCTCCCACAAAAATCTCAGCAATGCAATTGCACAAACAAGGCCTGCCTCATGACCACTCCAGTCAATAGGCCCGTGTGGCTGGGGGAGATTTTCCTAGGCCCCACTCCTTCCCAGTGTGGCAACCCCTTAATACAGTTCCCCACATTGTGGTAACCACCCGAACCATAAAATTATTTTTATTGCTACTTCATAACTAATTACAAATCGTAATGTAAACTTTTTGGAGGTAAAGGTTTGTCAAACTGTTTGCGATCCACAGATTGAGAACCAGTCAGTGGCTTAGGTGAAGGCCTACAGACAGACATTCAGTGGGCACTAGGAGAGAGTCAGTTAGTTTTCCCCATGGATGAGCCCCCAGTAGGTTATCCAATCTCAAGTGGTCAGTCTTAAATGAGCAACACCAAATGAACTCAGCAGATTGTTTTCATGCTTCTCTAGGCCCCTGCTCCACTCCACTTGGACAGGCCCTGGGGCTCACATTATTTACAGGAAGTGGCAGAAGTAGCCCCTTGCCTATTCTGGGCCCCAGTCTGAAGGCCTGCTGGTTTCTGCTTTGACACATTTTGGAGGCTTGAGCAGAGAAATGAGGTCCTACTATCTTGCTGGAGGGATTATATAAAGAGACTAGATGAGAGACAGACAGACAGACAGAAAGACACAAATGCACACACATGCGCGCGCACACACACACACACAGAGAGAGAGAGAGAGAGAGAGAGAGAGAGGACTAACTGTCCAAGTGAATCAACCATACACCCATCTTCAAAGAAAGATGAGAGATGGGGTGATGCCATCTTGGCTGCTCAGCCCCTGCCTATTCGAGGGCAGCTGTATGCGTTCCAGGCTCTGAGGAACCAGTGCTAATGCTAACACTGCTGACAGCCACCTGCCAACCCCCAAGAACTGTGGGAGATAACGTCACAGCTGCTGCTTTTGTCCCTCACGTTTGGGGTGGTTGTTATGGAAGCAAAGATAATGGAACCAGACATGTTTAATCTTCTGTTAGGTCACCCACTTCCTGCCCAAGTTTCAGAATCATCAATCCCAAAATTCCAAGAACTGGAGGGAGTTAAGGACTGAGGAGGTAAGATAGGGAAGTGGGGAAGAAAGAAAAGAAAGCAACCATGGGTGGCCGGGTGTGTGCGTGTGTGCCAGGTGTGTGTGTGTGTGTGTGCGTGTGTGTGTGTAAAAAGATCCCTGTACTTAGGGCACTAAAGGAGCTTTAGATCTCAGAGTCAAAACTTCTGTTTGAAAGTTTCGTTGTATGCCGTCCTTACTGTCTGCCTTCGTCTTCCTTCTGATTGCTCTAGTTTGCTTTCTAGTGTTGTGATAAACCCCAGGACCAAAAGCAGCCTGGGGAGGAAAGGGTTACAGCCCACTGTAAAGGGAAGTCAGGCAGGAACTGAACCAGAGATGATGGCGATTGATTGGCTTCTACCTTCTGACCTGCTTGGTTTTCTTTCTTACCCACCCCAGGATGGGCTGGCTAGGGATGACACTGCCTGTTGTGGACTGGACCCTTCCACATCAATTGTCAATCAAGAAAATTCTCCACAGGCTTATGTATAGGTTAATTGGACATGGGCATTACCTCAATTGAGGCTCCTTTTTCTCAGACGGCGCTAGCTTGTCTCAGGTTGATAAAAACTGACCAGTTTATCAGTCCTTTGTCAAGACTATTACTCACATCGTTGTGAAATCAAATTTACGACATTGACTTTATGGATGGTTATGTCCTAGCAAAGACGCAAGAACCGACACCTATTTTCTCCTTCCTGGAGACTCTGCGGTGTAGAGGAACTTACTCGGTTTGGATTTGGCTCTTCAATTTGCTTCAGAAAATAGATCATCTGTGGCAGATGTGACAGCATACTACAGCTGAGCACAACATTCTAGAGGCACTGTGAGTTTCCACTGGGCCCTTTGTCCCTGTGACCTCTGACCCAAGAAGGGATTGTCCCCTGTCAGGGCCTTCACTTTAGCCCGAGTCCCTGATAAGTCACTCAGACCTGTTCCCAACCTGCAACCTGAATCACACACAGCAGTGGATGAGAGCAGAGGCAAGTAGGTCACAGAGCCTGGCTCCTAAAAGGAGCAGGACACGTACATCCGCTGCTATAAACTGCAAACACCTTGGAGGTCATTGTGCCACATAGTCTTGTCAAAACCCAACTGATGAAGTCCAAACTTTAGCATTTTCTAGAAGGGAAAGAAGGTTAGGCCAGTATGGGTACTCACCACCACTTGTAACAGCTTTAGTTAGAGTCCCTGTACCCACACTGTGGACGGAGAGAAATGATTGCTCCCAAGCTGCCCTCTGACCCCTACATTTAAGCCCCCTTCCCCGCCTCTCTCTCTCAGTAAATGTGAAAGAAAGGAAGAAAGAAAAGAGGGAATTCTGTCTTCGCTGAAGCCGATGAACTCCCACATCCTTCCTTCACATCATGAAATCGAAAAAGAAAGTGAGTCTGGGGAAATGGGTCTGTCACAAAAGTGTCCGCCAGGCAAGTCCAAAAAAATGTGGGTGTAGTTGTAGCTGGGGGCTCTGTAAGCCTAGAGTAAGCGGGAGGTCAAAGGCCAGACAGTCTAGCCAATCTGTGAGTGCAGGGTTCAGGGGAAAACACTATTACATACACACACACATGCGCGCGCACACGTCAGAAGTGAAAAACTATTGAGGAAGATACCCAGTGTTGTCCTCTGGCCTCCACCCACATACACAGATGCACATACACACATATGCTAAGCACACATAAGAAAAACATAAATTATATTGCATGTTTATTCTACCAAAGTGAAAAAACCCACATCTGTATCATTACCTAGTTTAATATCTGTATTTCCCAATATTTTCTTTCATGTGTATGGTGGCATTTTATCCACATTGCTTTGCCTGTGTCTTTTTATACTGTTCCGTATAAATACATGGATGTCTACTTAAACAACCTATGATCACTCCTTTGGTATGTCCCTTATTTAGCAATTTTGAGGAGATCATATCTGTGTAAGATTTGTCGAATATTTAACAACTTGCATAGGTGTTCACTGAAAATAAATAACCCAGCAGACGACAAAGCACTGGAGAGTGTTGCCGGCCTGTAAATCTCTCTAGTAGCCTCTTTAAAACGTGTCAGAAAGCACAGTCAGAGGCAAGCTTGCCATTTGCTTTTACGAATTCCTGCAATGACACAACCACTGTGCCTTTGTCCTAGTGACTTGACCTTTGTAACCGGAGAAGCTGTCTGGCTCAAGATCCAAGGAGATACGGGAGAAATGGCCGGCAGAAGAGACAGGCAGGGTTCTTATGTACTGATGACTTGACGTCCTTTTTCTTTTCCTCGCTGAGGTCAACCCCAGCCTGGCTCACAACATATGGCTTTTGCTTGCCAACAATTAGGAAGAAACACATTACAGGCACTGACTCACCAATACCCGCGTTCTTTCGGTCCTGCAGAAACTAGATAAAGTCAATCCTACTTGGAGTCCCAGGGACGGACTTTTGAGATCATTTGGTACTGTCTCCTCTGAGTTTCCCTTCTGTCGTCACCAGATGGCTGCCGGGAAGCAACGTTAAGGAGAGCAGGGACAGGCTTAGGCTCAGACAGTCTTAACAACCTACTGCAGCTCCACCCTGGTTTCTTTCCTCACGGTAATGGTCACACTGAAACAAGCGACCTTCAAAACAAAGGGTTCACTCTGGGGAACCAATGAGTTTATTGGGCTTCCTTGTAGAGTGCAGATGAGAGGTTACAGGGGTGTGGGCAGTCCTTCCCCAAACAGCTGCACCCCAAAGCCTTATGTGGCAGGATTAAGGGCTTCCCCATAGCTGCCTAGGTGGAGCCCCACTAGTCTCGCCTTCCTCTATGTCCTCTAGCCCCTGCTCCAGGCCCCCTGCAACACTACCAGATGGTGCAGGCCGGCTGAAGACTCAGGCAGGCTCTCCTGCCCCACTCTACCACTCTATGCAGGGCAGTAAATAGGCAAGCCCAGTTGGGATGATCTATGCAGGCAGATGTCTGTGAGTTTGAGGCCAGCCTAGTGTACAAGAGCCAGGACAGGTTCCAAAACTACAGAGAAAAACCTGTCTCAAAAAACAACAACAAAAAACAAAAAAAAAAAAAAAAGGAAGAAGAGAAAATTTATTGCAGATTTGCATGTAGACAATCTGATGGAGGCATTTTCTCAATTGAGGTTCCTCTTCCCAGATAACTCCAGCTTGTATCAAGTCGACAAAATAACCAAGTAGATCATGAAGCCCTATTTATTAATTGTCTATAATTCCTGTACTATCAGCGTATACTATCATATAACATGCAAATAAAAATATTGATAAAAAAAATAACCAAGCAGGACAATATGAGTGTGAGCATGTGCCTGCGTATACATGTTCAGTACATAGAGATGCCCAAGGCATTTGTGACCCACCAGTGCGGGTGCTGGGAATCAAACTCAAGTCCCCTTACTAGAGCGCTCTTCACCTTTGACCCACTTCTCTAGCTCCTACCCTTGTCGGTTTTGAGGAGCAAGGGTGGGGGAGTCTTTAGCAGTGCTCCTTGGGTCTGTGTTCATCTGATTCTCTTTCCCCACAGTTAGACAAAGGCTATGGGTTACGGGGCTGAGACCAGAGTCAATGGGTCTTGTCACAGCAGATTTCTCGATGGTGACACCTGGATGAGGTGGTGACACCTGGATGAGGTGGTGACACCTGGATGAGGTGGTGACACCTGGATGAGGTGGTGACACCTGGATGAGGTGGTGACACCTGGATGAGGTGGCTGCAGTGGAGCCTCCAGGTCCCTTCTAAGGTCACTGTTTCCTCATTCTCATGCTCTGTTCCTCAGAGTCCGTCTCTAGCCCAACCCAACTCAAAGGGAATGGGAGCTGATACCCCACTCTTGGAGAGGAAAGCGTTGGCATATTTTTAAATACTTATCTTAATTTTATGCGTATTTGGTTTGAAGGTGTCAAATTGCCTGGAACTGTAGTTACAGACAGTTGTGAGCTGTCGTGTGGTTGCTGGGAATTGAACCCAGGTCCTCTGGGAGAGCAGCCAGGGCTCTTAACCACTGAGCCATCTCTCCAGCCCCGCAGCATATGCATATTTTATTTGAAATTTCTTAATAGGACAGCTTCTCCCTCTCCTCTCTCCACCCAGCTCATTTATTTACTAATTATTTGTATATACAAGCACATTTTTCATTAAACGCAATGCACCCTCTGGGTGATACATGTTCTGTGTTTAGTGAAGCTGGTCTGCCTCAGCTATAGAGGGTGAACAGAGATCCATCTGGAAGCTCCCAAGGGAGGTCAGAAGAAGGACTCTGAGGACAGACACCCAAACACTGACTCGGTCGCACCAGCTCTACTGCCCAGGGCCAGGGGTTTCACTTCACAACACAATCTTGCTTTTTAAAACTATAGGTATCAGGGCCTGTGAGGGGGCTCAACCAGCAGAGGTGTTAAAACTATAGGTATCAGGGCCTGTGAGGGGCTCAGCCAGCAGAGGTGTTAAAACTATAGGTATCAGGGCCTGTGAGGGGCTCAGCCAGCAGAGGTGTTAAAACTATAGGTATCAGGGCCTGTGAGGGGGCTCAGCCAGCAGAGGTGTTAAAACTATAGGTATCAGGGCCTGTGAGGGGCTCAGCCAGCAGAGGTGTTGCTGCCAAGCCTGACGGCCTGAATTCAATCTCCCAGACCTCTCCAGTAGAGGAAAGAACCGACGGCCGAGAGCTGTCTTCTGACCTCATGTATGCTATAGTACGAGGACAAGGGCAGTCTGTAGTGCTTAACTAGCATGGATGAAGCCCGGGGTTTGCTCCCCAGCACCACAGAAATTGGGGCTGCTGGCACACATTGGTAATTCTATCACTCAGAAGGTGCTGGCGGAGTTCAGGCTCCTCCCCCATGACATATATGTTTGGGGTCATCCTGGGCTATATGAGATCCTATCTCAAAAAAAAAAAAAAAAAAACAACAACAACAACAAAAAACAAACAAAACCAAAATGGGTACTAAATATTAAGAACACTCTTATATAAGGCTCTGAAGATTTCATGAAATGGTTTGCTGTAAATGGTTCTGGAACACAGTCGTATTGATCTATTAGCTATCACTTTAAAATTATTACATAGTTTTAGCAAATTAAACTATGTGCACATCTGTATATACACACTGAAATGGAGAGAGAAGCGGGTGGCTTGGGATAGTGTCAGTTCTTACTTTCTGCCACCCGGTCACCAGTGTGGTCTGAGTGTCTGTTACAGAGCCTTGCCATTTCTTCAGTAACACAGAGACAGAGAGTTCCCAGATTAGTAACATGTGACCTTGCTGCAAGTGTGGAAAGTGGCCGCTACCTCATACCACTGCTGGAAAGAGAACTTGCAAAAGCCTTTCTGAGGAGTGTCTTGGCAGCACGTACCGTAAGCGGTAGCGGGGCACAGACTTGCTGACCCAGCGGTTCCATTTGGAGCTGTTTATCCAGATGGAAATCTCGTCCAGGAGGTGCATGCAAAGCTCTAACCAAACAGATACTCAAGGCATCGATTTTAGAAGCAAAACTAGTAACAACTGAAGGTTTATATAAAGTTATAAATATTTATTTAAATGTATTTATTTTACTTTATGTATATGCATTATGCATGTGCCTATAGGATCTCCTGAAACTGGGGTTATGGATGCTTTTGAAACTTCATGTGGATGCCTGGTAATCAACCCCAGTCCTCTGCAAGAGCAATAAGTATGCTTCCCCACTACGCCATCTCCCCAGCCCCATTATGAATATGTAATCAAAAGGTTTAAATATTCGAAGTTTATCTAATTGACAAGGAGTAGTTATAAAAGCTATGGCCAGTGTAATTTTACTTTCTTCGAAACACGTGTGTGTACACACAGAAAAAGATTAAAATGTACATGCGTAGAATCTAAACAGCCAGATTATCCCTTCTAGTTTCTGAGGTCATGAGCGAGTTTCTCCCCACTCCCACTTTTTTAAAATTTGGGTTTATCTGTATTTTCCAGATTGTCTATGAATAGCTTATATTATTTTGGGGGAAAAGAAAAGCCTGTGCTATTTTTAACACTTTCATCATAGAAAAATTTGTAAAATATTTAATCAAGCTGTAAAACACTATAAAGGATGATTATACAAAATGTTCGCTAGGCATTTAATTGGATTATTTCTTGAAATAGGAGATTGAGGGAAAATGGGAAGAACATTTATCAGAGAAGGTAACAGCCCTGTGATTCCAGAGCCTTTCTTTACTCCTGGGAACCCTGCAAGGGCAAACCTCCAGCTTCATTCCAGCTTGGATGTCAGCGCTGCTTCTCTCCACCGTGCCCACTCTTCTTCATCAGAGCGCCTGGCGTGCCTTCTTCCACTTCAGAGTGGCACCTAGTGGGTGTATTTGTGCTCTGCCATTGTTAATGGTGTAAGGACTTGAGTGTGCAACACCAAACAACACTAACAAAGCAAGTGACCCAGCCCAGAGCCAAAGCAACCCCACCCAGGGTTCTACACCACAGAACTTAGCTCTTTTGCCACAAACAGGAAGGAGCATGGGCCTCTAGCAGTAGGCTAAGAGGCTGAGACCGCAGGGCTAGCTTTTTGCAATGCTGGCTGAGCTCTCACCAAGCTAGCTTCTCTGTCCTCACCTTGTCATTCCATCTACAGCAGACCCGAGAAAAGGCTGTTTGTGTCATTTCACAGTGCACCCCACTGGGACAGATCCTTACAGCCATCTTGCCTGACTGCTGCCTTCTGCAAAGCCAGTGAGGCTTACTAAAGTTAGCAGCATGATGACTTCCAGAGGCCAAAGGTTCTCATTTCCTCCAGTGGATTTATTTGGAAGACAAGCAGGCCTAGGGCCCAGGCTGGCGTTAGTAAATATTTTAAGCATACAAAGTTTGTTTTAGGTATATTTCAGCATATTGTTAAACTTTTCTTTGAGACAGGGTCTCATAGAATATTTAAGGGAGGGTTTTGTTTTGAACTCTTTTAGGCTAATCATTTAGTAAGGCAGAATTAGTTTGGGTTTTGCTCAATTTCAAGCCATAAGGAGTTCAAAGAGCTGGTGTGGTGATCCCAGCACTGACTGGGAGTTTGGGCGTGGAGGGAGGCATGAGGTAGCTCAAGACCAGGCTGGGCAACAAGAGAGCCCATCTCAACACAAAACAGCAGTAGCAACACGGACAGACAACAAAAGCGAGCAAGGGGCAGAGATTCTATGCTGTCCGGATGTTACACAGTGGAGCTCACCAGATACTGGGAGCCCTGGGAGACAGAAGCTGAAGAGGAGGGACGAATGGTGGAGCTCCGGATAGTGGTTTCTTCGTTACAGGTTAACCATCATGGATTTGTTTCTAGTGGTGAGCTAGCTGTTGTTGCTTCTCTCCCATCCCCCAACTCTTCCTTCATCCGTCCCATCCCCTTCCTTCATCCGTCCCATCCCCCTACACATACACACACACACACACACACACACACACACACACCTCAGCATGCATTCCTCTTTCCACACATGAAAGAAACTGGTATAATTAAAAAAACTTTTAGGTCTTAGAGGGTCAAGAGAATAATCAATATTTATATAGCTTCTTAGATTACAAAGCATATTAAAATAATCATTTTATTGTTTCATATAATACTCTTTTTTTTTCCTTTCAATACTGGGGTTTGAACTTGGGGCCTCAAGCATGCTAGGTTGCCTTCTCAGAAAAAACAGAGCTGCCAGGCCTTCAAGGGCTCAGTCCAATCTGTGCCTCAGGAGGTCCCAAAGCCATCCTGGATGTAAGGTTAGGCGGGATGAAGGGAACTTTCCTTCTTGGTGGCATGGAACAAACAAATGTTTAAGAATAAGGTAGAGAAAGTTTGAAGTGTACACCCCACCTCTGACCCCCAGGTGTGCCTACTGGGTGAGTGCATCACACACAGCTGTGTACATGCATGCACACACACACACACACACACACACATACACACGGCAGAACGATCAGCTGGAGAGAAAAGAAGCGAAGCATATTCTAACAGTGACCTCACTCACTGAGAATTGCTTCTCTCTCCTTTGATCCTTGCTCTGCTCTTGGTCTGGAATCCTCTCCCCCTTTGTCAGCCCACACAAAGCCCTCTGCAAGCTGAAACTCAAGACACAAGTCCACACTGCATTCTGCAGAACTATAAAGGGGCAGAGAAATATGCTGATAGATTGAAATAGAAAGACTCTCTCAGCCTTCTGGTAAAGTTGCCTAGATTTTCTCAGGGCTAAGCGTCTGGCTGGTCAGTCAGCCTGGAAGAGATTTTGTGAGTTTCCCGTTTGTGAAAATTCCCACAGGAGCAGTCTGCTGTGTCAGCCGCTCAGATACTGCAACCTGTCAGAAAACATGCGTGGAATTCACAGGCAGACGACTTTCCTGACTTAAGGATGAAGCATCAGATAATAGGCCAATAGTTGATTTGAATAGAAATTAGGAGACAGAAGTGCTTCTGGCTTTTATTAAAATAAATTAAAGAACAGTCAAGTTAAATACACAAATACACAGTCACTGAAGTGTTTAATCTTCATGCAGCTTTTCTAAATATCTGAAGTAGAAAGTTTAAATACCATAATATTATACATTTAACCTAATTCAGCCAATGCTACTTTGTAGTTAACTCTAATCTATTATGTAATTATTAAATGCTAAGTAATTTGGTTACAGTGTCAAGTGATCTGAAAAAGCCTGGTTCTATCCACACACATTCTGAAGCCGTCTGGAAACACGGCGCATTCTTCAGAGTGACAGTTTAGAGACTTGGCCAGAGGCTGCCCTTAACAGCTAATTCGTTTGCTTCTGTTTGGTTGGAGATAGCCTCACAGTGCACCCTCAGGCTGGCCTTGAACTTGAAATCTCCCTTTCTACCCCTTACACGTGTGCACCATCAGGCCTGGAGAATGTTAGCCGGGCATGGCCTTGAACTCCATGAGGAGCCAAGGTGACTTCGAACTTGGATTCCAGGGAGGTGTGATTACAGCTGTTTTTGCCTATGCTGGGAAGGAAACCCAGGACTTCTGCATATCAGGCAAGAAGTGCATCTCTTCAGTCACATCCCCAGCCTCTCATGAGGGTTTAACTAACGTAACTAAAACAGGTCTACTTTAAAAATGTAGAATACACAATCATTTTTTGATTTTTTTTTATCTAACTGTAATTAGGTCAGAAATGAAATACTAAGATATCCACCGAGGCAAAGAACACTTCTGCTACTAGCAAGATCTTTAGTTATTTTGACAAATGACAACAATGAACTATACATATTTTCTATGTCCAGCAACAGGGATTTGGGTTCAATCAACTTTTAGAGAGTGGGTGTTAAGACAAGGTCTTGCTATAATGACCAGGTTGGCCTCCGACTTGTCACATATGAGGTCTCCCCTGCTCCACCGACTCCACACACACAAATGGGCTAATAAAGAAGAAATGAGAAAGCATGGCACACCAGGGACAGCCTTGGAGTGGGCAGTCATTGATTCAGGGGCATATTGTCATGCGGTGGGTGATTCCTTGTAGTCTCTCCGCTATTCATCAACTACAGAATTTTCTCAAGCTCGCTGTAAAAGCAGAATCCGCAGTGCCTCATAAGACGGAGAAGAGTCTGCCCTGGAGTGAAGAGGTTACCCTAGACCGTCTCTTCCGGTCACCATGCTGCCACCATGTAAATGCCGAGGAAAGAAAGTCCAGGCTACACTGAGAAGAGACTGCAGTGTGGAAGCTGAGTGGTGCCCCCTCTGTCAACAGCAGCCGGCAGATCTGCTCCTGCTTCAGGATGTTACGTAGTCAGCTGAAGGGAGACGGCACATGAGATCCTTCCCTAATGGAAGCGTGAGCCCACAGATTCGCAGTGTCTGAGGAAATACAGCTCTGATGAGTTGCAAACCTCCTCCGTATGTGCGCCATTTTGGCATTAGGACATTTGAAGAGAGTGTCCTAGGAGACAGAATTGGCATGGGAAAGACACGGGGAAAGGAATCAGAAGGATCAGAGCAACGCGCGTCTCAGCGGCACCTTCATTTTCATGCCGCTCGTTTGCACTGGGAACACTGAGCGTTCCTGTCGCGTACAAAAATATCTACATATTAAATGGGTGCACTGGGAAGAACGGGTTCCCTAAATGTTAGGGAGGTGATCAAATTTTAACTGGAGGACTTGTTTTCTTCCATCAGGTGTTGGGGAGATGTGGCTTCCAGGTATAAGAGGCAACAGTTGATTCTAATAGCAGAACAAGACAAAAACAAGAAAGTAAATTGGAAACCACTCCTATAGGTACCATTTGGGTTAAAATAACAACAAAAAAGACACACCGCACAAAGAGGGCGAAACTCACCGATTTTAAAATTATGCTTACTCGCTTATCCAAAAACTGTGCTCCTCTGATACTTGGATGGGAAATTTGCTTCTGTGAGCTATTTCAGGGTTCTCATAGACATACTATTGCTTACTTCAATATGGTATCTCTGAGTGTGCCGTCAAGGCTTAAAAGATTTTCACCAGCTATTCCACAAGAATCCCTGGAAACAGCATCCTGTCATCATTTTTAAAAATGAGTCTTTTTCCTCTGTCTTTTGACAGTGGTCTTAAGGAAGTCGTTTCTTACCATGCAGAGACACAGTTGAACTCCTGAAGCCAAGTCACAGGAGCACAAAGACCGTTGTGTAACCTGTCCCCCTTCCCCCTTCCCTTTCTTTCTTTTAAATATAATGGTAACTGAACAGCAGCATCCATCAGGGAAAGGAAGCCGATATGGAACTCCCCTTTAGGAGTGACGTTTATTAGGAGAAAGGGCCTCAGGACCAAGATTGGACCTTGAGGTTGTGGGGGAGATGTTAGACAGCAATGGAACAATATACGTGAGAGGCCAATATGACAGGACCTTCAAGGGAAAGAAAGGCTTCCGTATAAAAGCCTGGAAAGGACTTCATTAAGAAAGTAGCGGTGCCAGGCTCGCCAAGTGGTCTAAGGTGCCAGACTCAAGAATAAGGATATGAGAGACAGGGAGAAAAAGAGATAGCTGCCAAGAAAGGGGGTGCAGAGCTACCTTCCGACAAAATCCCCAGGGCAACACCTAGAACAAGGGAGCATCAGGGCTTTCAATGCTTTCAAAGGGTGGTAGGAGTTTTGATATGAATCCACATGAGTCAGTTCAACATAGCATACACGACAGAGCATGGGTGAGCCAGGTACAGGTCAGGACCATAGATTACAGGCTATAGAAAACACCATGGAACAGCTTCTGTGCTCTGTCCCAGGGAGTGCTGCAGGTGGAGGTGTGGCCTGATCTCTTCAGGGGATCTGACCTCTTGCAAGAGTGACCACTGTCTTTAAGAGCAGGCCTGTGTTCTAGCATTGATCTTTGTCAAAATTATCTTTTTTTTTGGTGTGGGGGGGGTGACTGGTCTTTTATGGGGATCCTCTCCACTAGGATTGTAGAGAACATGCAATAAGCAAGGCTCTACCACTCAGTAGCATCTCCAAATTTTCCTCCTTGTTTTGGAGACAGGAAAACAAGATCTCCATATGTAGAGATATGCAGGCCAACCTTAAACATTCACCAGTCTTCCAGCCTCGGCCTACAGAATGCAGGATGCTGATATTACAAGCGTGCATGACCACGACCAGACAGTCCATCTATCCATTCTCTGTCCATCCTTCCATTCTCCATCCCTGTCTCCCCCACCTCTCTCTGACCTTCTCTTGGCTAGGTCTCAGTAGCACCAACTTCCTAGGTAGTCAAGACAAAGAGCATGGACCTTGAATCTCTGACCCTCACAGTGCTGGGCAACTCAGGGTTTCTTTCATGTTAGGCAAATGCTCTGTCAATGTAACTTGTGCCCGGCTCAAATTCCTCGAGCTCAGGTCCTTGTCTTCCGGTCCTCTCGGCTTTGCTCTCTGGGGCTCTGCTTGGGCTGCTTAACAGGTATTGCAATAGGTACCATATGGGACCCACTATGCATGAGCGGAGAGAACACAGTTTACCAAGGAAGCCCACCAACACCAAACATGATGTTGGTAAATCTTGATAAATGATGCTGCCTAACGCCTGCTGCACTTCTGGTTCTTGCTCTCTGGTTGACAGCGGGCCTTGGGAACCCTCTGTCATAGCGGTTCTCACTCTGTGGGTTGCTACCGTTTTGGAGTCAAATGACTCTTTCATAGGGGTGACCTAAAACCATCAAGAAACACAGATATTTACATTATGATTCATAGCAGTGGCAATATGACAAAGTATCAACAGAAATACGTCCATGGTTGGAGGTCACCACACAAGGGAACTGTATTAAAGGGTTGAAGGGAGCAGCCTCTCCCACGACAGTGGTGGGGGTGGGTGAAGGGTTCTCAAAGCAGCAGGCATTTCCTATACATTCATACCGTATTTCAGATCGTTGTCTCAGACTTATCCACAAGCCCTAATCTTTATTAAAATTCTAAAGACTTTTTATTTTAATGTGTATGAGTGTTTTGCCTGCATGTATATACGTGTGCCACATTTTTGCCTGGCACATGTGGGCATCAGGAGGGCACCAAAGCCCCTGGAGCTGGAATTAGAGAAGGTTGTGAATCACCATGTAGAGTTCAGAAGGCTGGGAACTGAACTAGTGTCCTCTGTAAGAGCAACAGGTGTTCCTAACCACTGGGCCATATCTTCAGCCCCAAGCCCTAATCCATTTGTTATTTATGTGTAAGGACTAGGATTGACTTGAAAGCAATAGTGAAAAGTAAAATGGCCTGTGCAAATAAAAATGTGGATACCTGGCAATTTTGTATACATGGAAACGAACAGCGAAACAACTAAAAATTAGATCAAAGATGGGAGATTAATCAAATATAAAATGTATCAATTGTCAGTCGTGGATAAATTGAAAATTACCTTTTGGGTTTATTGATAAATAACAGCTATCTACTTTGTTTATTTTAATGAAATGTAACAAACACCTTTTTGTTAGCGATTATTATTTTTGGTGCTGATGAGGAGAAAAGAATTCAAGACAAACCTATCATAAAGTTCGTTTTAATTTTGAAGGTTTCTTCAGAGTCGATATTTCTCATGAGAGTCTGCCATCTTGTTCTGTCCAGCCCATTTTATGATAGAAAGGTCTTAGTTTCTAGGCATGTGCTCTATCGCTTCTTCCTTTTGATCTAGAAAAGTTTGTCCTTGGCTTCTAGGAAAGGCCTAGAAAAGGCTATCTTGGCTGCCTACATGGGCAAGAGATGATTCTCTAGACCAGCGGTTCTCAGCCTTCCTAAGGCTGTGACCCTTGCATACAGTTCCTCATTGATGGCTGACCCCAGCCATAAAATTGTTTTTATTGCTTTTTCATAACTGTGATTTTACTACTGTTAGGGATTATAATGTAAAAATCACAAGTATTCTCTGGGGGTCTTAGGTGGCCTGTGAAAGGGTTGTTCAATCCCCAAAGGGGTCATGGACCCACAGGTTGAGAATCATGGATCTAGAGGCTACTGAAGAGGGTGGAATTCTGTCCCAGTGATAGCAAAATTCAATCCTGTTGTGATCAGGGTGCCCTTGTTAGGTTTTAGGTAGGCATCTGGCAGGATGTCTGTGCGGTCAATATAACAGAAAGGATGCAAGATCTGACTCAAGTGCAAGCTGGGCAGGATGCTGTCCACCTTCATCCCAGTTGCTTGGGAGGCTGAGGCGGGAGGCTAACCTGGGAAACATAACAACAGCCCCACCTGTAGAGATGTATGGTCTGAAGAAGATTTGTCAACAAGCGAGATATTTTATGGTTGTAGGTTTTATTACAGCAATCACCAATATTTCCTGAGATAAATGCAACTAAATCAGAACAGCAGCAACGAAAACGTCAGTGTTCCTCTTGCCTCGACTTGACAAGTGGAAAAGGGGGTTGGGGGGGAGAAGTATTTCTAGATCGCTTCAAGTTGTAAACTGAGGTACCTGCTGACGCCTTCTGCTTCTTCCCTCACTGCGGGCTTTTCTCTTCATTTGATCGTCTCGCAGAGAATCGAAGTAGGCGCTGTCCAGTAGTTGGGCACAGGTCAGTCTGTCATCTGGGTTCATCTTCAGACATCCCTTCGCGGGGGGAGGAAAAGCAACATAGATGTAAGATATGGGCTTACTCGGTTCCTGCGCATCCAAAACTCGGACGAACAAGTGGGCCAGTGGTTTCAGAAGGTAGGTGTTAGGCTGCATGCAGGTGGTAGGCGCTTGCCGAGCAAGCATGCAGTTCTGGGTTTGATCTCCAGAACAACATACACTGGGTGCCTGTAATCTCAGCACTCAGGAGGCAAGAGGATCAGGAGTTCAAGGTCATCCTTGACTACATGAGTTTGAGGTTAGCCTGTGCCTCTGCCACATGAATCTCTGTCTCCAAAGAAATGATTAATTAAAATTAAACAAGCAAACAAACCACCACATTACTGAGTCCTTGTTTGGTTTAGGTTTTTTTGTTTTCTTTTTTGAGAAAGCATGTTCTGTAGCTCAAACTGTCCTTTAACCTGCAATATAACCAAAGAGGACCTTAAAGCTCCCGGTCATCCTGTCTCCACTTTCCAAGTGTTGGGCTTAGATGCATGTGCCACAGCACCTGGCTAAATTCTTGGAACTCCTTCATAGCTAGACATGCTCTTGGCACTCAGACATTCATGCATGCATGTGTGTCTGTGTGTTTATGCATGGTTCTGTATATGTATGTGCATGCATGCATGTGTGTGTGTGCTTGTGTGTGCGCGTGTGCATGAACTCATTCGTGCGTAGGATATATGTGTATGTGCAGATAAGCCTGCTCGTGTGTGCCTGTGGAGCCTGAGGTTGATGGGGGGAGTTGTTCTCAATCATCCCCCACCTTATTTATTAAACAGGTCAGTACTCCGGCTAACTGGATTGCTCCAGAATGTCCTGTCTCTACCTTTAGAGAGCTGGGATTACAGGTGGGCCACCATGCCCCCTGGCATTTATGTGCTGGGGATCCAAGCTCAGGTCCTCACATTCGCACAGAAAATGCTTCATCTGCAGAGCCCTCTCCCTAACCTACCACCAGACTGTTAAGAGAAGATGCACAGACGGATCAGGGGTCGTCTCTGATCAGTGACATTTTTTCACCGTGAGCAGAAAGCAGTTTGTCCAGTCCAGAGCCATCAGTGTCACCAGGAGCCCATTAGAAATTCTAGTTCCAGGTCCTACCCTCACCTTCCAAAGGGGAAGTGGTGGTTGGAGGCCAAGCTGAGTTACATGATACCTTAGCTTGTCTTCTGTTGGGGTGTGGGGGGGGGTAGATGGTTCAGGGGGTAAGGGTGCTTGCTGCCAAGACTGGCAAAACTCTATCTCAGGAATCTACACAGTGGAAGAAAGAACTTCTACAAGTTGTCCTGGAACGTCCACATACATGTTGTGGCATGTATGTACATACATACACGATAAAGAAAGACAAACGACCAAAAATTAGATCAAAGATGGAGGACTAAGCAAACACAAAATGTTGCAACCATCAGCCTTCTGATAAATTGAGAATTACCATGTGGGTTTATGAATAAATAACGTTCATCTATTTAGTTTATTTCAGGGATATGTAATAAGTATCCTTTAAATATGTTAGATATTGGTTTTTGTGCTGTTGAAGAAATAAAAAAAAAATAAGGAACGTGGAGCAGTTGGTCATATTATATCCACCAGAGCAGAAAGCAGTGAACTAATGTTTCATGCGGGCCCAGCTCACTTTCTCCTCTCTTACACAATCCAGGATCCCCTGCTTGGGGAATGGTTCCACCCACTGTGGGCAGGTTTTCCCATCTCAATTAATTTAATCAAGGCAACTCCCACCCCAGACATGCCCACAGGTCAACCTAACCTAGAAAATCCCTCAGTGAGTTTCCTTCCCGAGGCGATCCTAGGCTATATCATGTCGGCAATTAAAGCTAACCATTGGCCTGGTGGTGGTTGCACATGCCTTTAATCCCAGAACTTGGTAGACAGAGACAGGCAAATCTCTGTGAGTTCGAGGCCAGCCTGGTCTACAGAATGAGTTCCAAGCAGGGCAGCCAAGACCACACTGAGAAACCTGTTTCGGAAAATATAAACAAACAAATAAATAAAAGCTAACCATCATACTTTCAAATTCATCACACTCTCATCTTGAATTTGCATTAATTATTCTGTGGGGTTTTCAATCTATTGCAATGTAGTCCGCTAAATGGATTGTTCATTCAAAGAACATTCTCAGAGTCTAAGAAGAGGCTGCCATCCTGAGACGCTCCAGAGCTTCAGGTTGAGAACAATGTCCCCCCACCCCCCAAGACAGGGTTTTTCCTGTGTAGCCCTGGCTGTCCTGGAACTCACTCTGTACACCAGGCTGTCCTCGAACTCAGAGATCCGCCTGCCTCTTCCTCCCGAGTGCTGGGATTAAAGGCATGCGCCATCACCACTGGGCACTTGGTTAATCTTTTGAGCACTGATATCGATTTGATGGAGACAGGGCTCCTGAGTCCTCATCTCCCCAATTAACAATTTTTGTGAAACAGAAGGAGTCCTTAGAAGTCCCCCTCTCAGCCAGCTTCAACCTGGGAAAAGGTCTGAAGTCAGGGTTTGAGAAACAAGCTGCAAAGTCCAAGGTGGGGTCCTTTCGTTCTAAAAAGCAATTTAAAAGTTGTTTGTATGTAAGAAGGGTATGTGTGCATATTTGTGGGCACACGTGTCATGGACCATGTCGGGGTGGGGATGGGGTCAGAGGATAATTCTGTGAAGTAGAGCTACTGTGTTTGTGTAGGTTCCAGGAATCGAACTCAGGTCATCAGGCGTAGGCACCGGCTTTTATCACCTCCCTCCCGATCTTACCATTTTAAACTGCTGTTCCCTACCGTGGCACTATATTCTGCACAGCTCCCCTCACCTCTGTGCTGAATGACCAGGTTCAATAATTGTAGCTATAATTCCCACATACCTTCATGAAACTTAAAGCCGCAGGCTGAACATTTGAGAATTTTTCTTCAAGAGTCTCCTGAAAAACAAAGAACTTCAGTGTCACATAAACCCAAAGTGATGAATATGTGCATGTATGTAGTATATATGTATTATTATGTGTGTATGTATGTGCTTCATAGTCTTGGGGGGCTCAATTTACAGCCTTGTGCATGCAGGGCAAACATTCTGCCACTGAGTCATCTCCCCGCCCACAGTGTGTGTGTTTGACAAAATACTTGGGAGAAACAACCATAATGTGTTTGATGGCCCTTTTTAAGTTTTTAAACATGTGTACATAATTTTGTAGTCTAGTATAAAGGTTCAAGAGATGTAAAACTAGAATTGCTGTCTTAATTTGGCAATGACTTACTCTTGGTGCTAGTAGTCCTGCAAGGGAAGGGGACATGAACGCTTCGAACATGAAATAAGTCCCACCCGAGTCCTCCCATGGCGCTTTGCTGTTGGAGCCTGGTATATTAATGAGGGGTCTCTGACTTAGATACTAAGAAACACTACAGCAGTCAATAGGAGGTGAAGCATCCCAGAACAGCAGGGAGGGGAGGAGATGGAGAAATTGCAAAGGTAATAATAACATGCTACTTTTCAAACTGGGCAGCAGACGGATGAATTTGTTGTATCTCATTCTTTGCATTAGACACGTTACATAAATAATTCTTGTGTGACTTTTTCCGTTTTTCATGTGTGTGTGCATGCATGTTTCTCCACTTGTGTGGGGCAAGCATGCTCGTGTGCATGTGTGTGTTCGCAGAGGCAAAGGCTGATGTCAAGAATCATCCTCTATGTCCTTCCAGCCTATTCCCCGAGGCAGGGTCTCTCAAACCCAGAACTCATCCATATGGCTAGTCTCTAGCCAGTTGGTTTAGGATCCACTCTCTGAGGTCTGTACTTTCTGAGGTTAGAACATAGGCAGTCACTACAGCTAGCCAGCCTTTATGTGGATCCGGGGGCCTCCAAACTCTTCCTCACACTAAATGAGACAAAAGCCTTAACTGCCAAGCCAGACCTCTTTTTTAACTTTTATCTTTGTAAGTCAACCTTTAGCCTCATATATTTGTGAAAAATTTAAAACTATATCCATACATACATATGCATACACACACATGCATACATGCACACACACACACACACACACACAATCTTAGGAAATCAAGGCGCACATGAAATCATGGACTTAAATCACATGCCACGTCACTATCAGGCTTCTCAGTCTCCCATTCTTGCATGTCCCTGACTGCATCACAGTGGGTGTGGTCATGCCTCTCCTGAGGTTTTTCCTTTCCCTCCACTGGGCAAACTGGCAGACGGTCTGGAGATTGTTGTGGGAAAACCTTTTTGTACACTGTGAAGATGTGTCTCTGACCAAGGCACCTTCTAATTGGCTTCATAAAGAGCTGAATGGCCAATAGCTAGGTAGGGAAGAGTTAGGCGGAACTTCCAGGCAGAGAGAGGAAGAGGAAATGAATCCAGGTGTAAGAGACACGCCAGGGGACACGGATAGAAAGCAGGAGGTGCAACATGGAAGAGAGGTAAAAAGTCACGAGGTAAAACATAGACAAATAGAAATGGGTTGATTTAAGTTGTAAGAGAGAGTGGGGGCAAGCCTAAGCTACAGGTCAAGCTTCATAATTAATAAGTCTTCATGTCATTTTTTATGAGCCAGTGTCCCAAAGAAAAACCCAACAATAAGAGATGGTTTTTGTTGGTATTGGCCTGAGACAGAATTTTTCTATATGTCTTCCTGATTGGCTTGGAACTCACTATGTAGAATGGGCTGACCTTCAACTGTGGCATCCTCCTCTTGCTTCCCTAGTGCTGGCATTACAGGCTTGGATCACAACACCAAGATCAACATGAAGACCCCGAGCTTAGGGGACCGGAGAGAGGGAGCTAGACAAGGCAAGACTAGGAGCAGACATGCCCTTGGGTCAGGAGCTGCAAGGGTACAGCAGATTTTGTAGAATGAACTTCCATGAGAAAACACAAATTATGAAACAAAGATTTGTTTGTTTGTTATGGAGAATGGTGGGTAGCACAGAGCCTCCTCTATGTTTCAGGCTAGACAGGAACCGTGATCCTGCAGCTACTGCCTCCCAGGTGTTAGGATTTTAGGTACACTGAGCACGACTTGAAAAATGTTTTAATTTTTCTAAATTTATTTCTATCACTCTTTGCTTTGCTCTATAAGAAGAAAAACAACTGAGAGAGAACATATCTTCAAAATAGAAAACTGTTTAAGGACTTTATGAGAAAATAGTTATTTTAGGGAGAGTTAACTTTAGTATTTGACCAAAACCATCAATGTGGTGTATTGGACACTGAGCGTGACTTAAATTTAAATGTACATGAATCGTGGAAGAGACAGGTCAGGCAAACTTATTTTCCTTCACCATCTTTATTAGTTATTATTTTGGTGTATATGTGGGGAGGTAGGTACACGTATACCAATGTGCAAAATCACGTGTGTGAGGAGACCAGAGGCGGACACTGTGTGTCCTTCTCTTTTGTACTCCTTTCTTCCTTGAGTTAGAGACATGTCAGCCCCCAGGTCCCCTATTCCCACTGCTGGGGCTATGGGAATGCACAGGCACACCCACCTTTCTGATGGGCGCTGGGTCCTCACACTTATACAGAAAGTACTCTTAGCCTCTGAGCATCACTTTGTTCCTGTTGTGTGTGTGTTTGTGTGTGTGTGTTTGTGTGTGTGTGTGTGTGTGTGTGTGTGTGAGAGAGAGAGAGAGAGAGAGAGAGAGAGAGAGAGAGAGAGAGAGAGAGAGATTTTCACTATGTAGTTCTGGCTGCCTTATTCCAGGCTGGCATCAAACTTGTGTTAACAGACCTGCGTGTTGGGATTATAGCCATGTTACCATGCCTGGATTTTTATAAACAGTTTTTGAGTCAGGGCCTCAAAACGGCTCAGGCTGGCTGGGCTTGAGCTCCTCCTGAGCTCAGGTGACTGTGCTGGGCCCACTGTTTGTGGCGTCTACATTCTAAACGGACTTATGTCAGTCAGAACAGCCAAAAGCACACACGTGAAACAATCAGCTCTTTACAGAAACAGCACAAATAACAACCATGCAGCCCAGAGCCTGTTACCATGTCTTCTGGTTCCGGTATGCTGATGCCACGGAAAAACTGGTTACTCTTAAAGATGGACTGATGTCTTGGGATGAGTTTTCCTGTAAAACACAAACATCGTAGCTCCTGGTAACTTGGGCTAGAAAATCATAAAGTGCATCATAAAACTCTCCTAAGACAAAGGCATTAAGGGAACTCTGTGCCTGAGTGTTCCCTCCAGACATGGGCAGTGTGAGCCTGTGCAAAGGCCCCATGCTCGGGTGAGGACCACTCTCCACACAACCCTCTTTGTCAGTCTCCCTGGAAGACTAAACGAGTGAGTGCTGCCGCTTTCATGCGCATCGTCTCATCTCCGTCCCGACAATCTCTCAACAGAATCGATAGCTTCCCTCCCTCCAATTTTCCACTCCCTCCATTCCTTCCTTTATTCCTCCCTCTCTCCATCTCCTTCCCTCCTTCCCTTCTTCGCTTCCTCCCTCCACCCTGCCCTTCCTTCCTTTCTTCCTCCCTTCCTCTACCCCCTTCTCTCTCTTCCTTCATTTCCCTCCCTCCCTCATTCTTTTCTTCCTTTGAAACAGAAGCTTGTCTATTCCAGGCTGGCCTCAAACTACATAGTCAAACATGACCTTGAACTCTTGATCTTCCTGCCTCTGCTTCCCAAATCTTGGACTCACAAACATGCATCACCATGTTTGAGCCAGGCAGTGCTAGAGTTCAAACCTAGGGATGTACACATGATTGACAAGCACTCTGCCACTGAGCTACATGTCCAGTCTGAGAATTGCCAGTTTTTATTTCTATTGTATCAGTGAGGAAAATGAGGTCAAGAAAGGTTCGTCAGCTGGTCCTATGAACAGGAGTCAATACTGGTCTGTCTAAAGAGGTAGGGAACTGAGCAGATAGACACATACACAGAAGGTGTGACCTACAGTGTTGCCTGGGAGAATGAGCTAGAGAGAAGCAGAGAGCTGCCCAGCAGGCAGAAAGCCAGAGCAGTTCTGGGAAAGATCTGTGTGTTCATCCTGCGGAGACAGCGTTAATGGCTTTGCATCAGCTCCTGGAATGGATCTGTAGTTTTTGCTGGGGTAGATCCTCTCCAACCACGGGAAGAAGACTATAGCTTCTGACTATCAAGATGACACAGTGACCACAGCTCATGAGACAGGCTTCCAACTGGGCTGGGGGAGAACTCAGTGCCAGAGGGCTTGCTTAGCATACATGAGAGGCCCTGGTTCCATCTCCAGCATCACACACACACACACACACACGCACACACGCACGTACGCGTGCGCATGCCTCTCCTGTCTTATTTCTATTATGCACCTTATGGGGTGTATGGCTTCAGGCTAACCATGGAGGCTGCTGGAACCTCAGTTTCACTTATAAAACAGGCACAATTAAAAGCCATGTATTTTGGGGCTAGCGAGATTGCTCAGTGGCTCTTCTAAACTCCACTTGCCAGAAGCCACGTTGGTCAGTTTCACAGCTGTAACTCTAGCTCCAGGGGCGCCCCACACCCTTTTCTGCCTCTGTGGACATCTATACATGTGTAAGCACACACACACACACACACACACACACACCTCTTTTGTTGTTCATTTTTGGTTTTTGAGAGAGATAGGGACTCTTTACATAGTCCTGGTTGTCTTGGAACTCACTATTTGGACTAGGCTGACCTTGAATTCACAGAGATCTGCCTGCCTCTGCCTCTTGAGTGCTAAGATTAAAGGTGTGTGTCTCCATACTTGGCCAAAATAAAACAAATCTTAAAATAAAGATATAAATTCCCACCAGGCAGTAAAGAAACCTACACATCGGGGCAGCCAACAGCTGTCTGATTGGACTTAAGGCGCATTCAGTAGGAAGAGGTCCTGTCCGGTACTGGCAACCTAACCAACTCCCTGGCCTAGTGAGGTCATGGGCCTTAGAAAAGAATGTGCTACAGCCCAAATTCCTTACTACGTCTAAATCTTACTCTTATACCCGTAGAGAAGTGACGCTACAAATGCTCATCCGAGAAACCTTTCTTTATAGCAAATAGAGACCCCCACAGAAAACTGCAGTCTGACATGATGCAGAGATCACAGGACACAGGGGACCCGCCACAGTGGAATCATCAACACTGGTTCAGGTAACATCAAGGACAGACGGTAGAAAGATTGTTAAGAGCCAGAACACCAGGAAGTCTGCAGAGAATCAGTCTCTCCTGGACATGGCTGCATACTCGAGACGGGAGCAAACAGCAGTATCAGCAGACACACTAATGTGGAAGGGGGAGTTTTCATGGGGTCCCATTCCTAGGGAAGAACTACGGGCAACTAATGACTCTGGGAGAAGGAGAACTAGCCTCTTCCGGGGATGAGCCCCCCTTCTGGTCAGCCAAAAAACTATATACACACAAATAATACAAATGGACTCAGTATGTGTATATATATAAAACAATAATAAAGAAAAAGAGGCTATCATCTTGAGAGTGGGGGAGCATGGGAGGGCTTGGAGGGAGGACAGCTGGGAGTGGCTGAAGGGAGGGGAAAATGTGATGTAATTCTATTTCAACTAAAAACACATTAAGAAAATAATAAAAGATTAATTTGGAAAAAAGGAGTTACTTATATGTACGTCTCTGGGTAGGGCTGGGGGTAGAGGCTGCACACATGAACGCAGGGCCAGAGGTGTTGAATCCCCTGGAGCTGGAGTTCCAGGCAGTTCCCAGACAGGTGCTGGGAACCAAACTTGGGTCCTCTGTAAGATCAGTACCTGCTCTTAGTCCCTGAGCCATCTGTCCAGACTACAAGTTTTTTCTTAAAACTGAGAACTTATAAATTTTAAGGTAGTACACAAATGCATTACATTAATATTACTTTAAATGTTGGCTGCCCTGATCAGGAAATAATATCAGACTTACTGGATTTTCTTGGCAAGGCCTCTGCAGACTCATTGCTGGCACTGTGTGTTCAGACACGATTGGGCTTTGGCTACAACCGCGAGACCCGAGACCTTCCCCGCAGAGCCTTAGAGAAGCAACGGCGTCTTGCTTTCATTACGTCATTTATCACCTGGTGCTATAATGAACATGTGGCCCGCAAAATGTAGTTCATACCCAGTGTCCTGATGATCAAGTAAAGCTGGTCCACATCTGACTTTCCTGGCCAGAGTGGCTGACCCGTCAGGAGCTCCGCAAAAACACAGCCGATAGCCCATACGTCCACAGAGGAACCGTACTTCGTGTCTCCCACGAGAAGCTCAGGGGCTCGGTACCACCTGGTGGCAACGTAGTCTGTGTAGGCATCTCCTGGAACTGCGAGGAAGAGCATCAGGCAGATTAAATGACATCCTTATCTCCTGGCCTGAGTGCCTCTGGTCCACGCTCCCAGGAGCAGCTGGGACGGCAGCTTAGCCAGACCTGTGTAGCTCTCAGCCGGGTCTCGCTGACACTGGGGTCTCGCTGACACCGGCTAGTGAGACCATCACTGAGCTGGGCCCCCAGTGGACACTGAGTGCACCCTAGCTGGAGACCACGGGAGAGTCATCCTGGACAGGGGTGAGAATTCCTGTCGGGTCACCCAGGTCTAAGTCAGTTTTCACCCGTTTCCTTTTCTCATCAGCACAGTGCTTGGTTTTGGCTAAATCGTGTCCTCCCAAAAAAAAAAAAAAAAAAAAAAAAAAACGAAAGTTTGAAGTCCCAGTTTCGGGTACCTGTGGATCTGATCTTATTTCAGAAGTTGTTGAGTTATAGTGAGGTGGGTCCTGAATTCAGGAACCAGTGTGTGTGTGTGTGTGTGTGTGTGTGTGTGAGAGAGAGAGAGAGAGAGAGAGAGAGAGAGAGAGAGAGAATGTATGCGTGCATGCATGTGTAGCCAAAGATCCACCTCAGCTGTCACTCCTCAGGCCAGCCTCCCACCCTGCCTTTTTGTTAAAAACAAAAACAAAAACAAAACAGTGTTTTCCCACAGAATTTCCCAATCTGCATGTAGGCTGCCGGCCAGCTGAGTCTCAGGGACCTGCTTGTCTCTGCCTCCCCAGCATGGAGATTATAAACAAGCACACAACATAATGCCTAGCACTTTTTTTTTATAATGTGGGTTCTGGGGATTGAACTCAGGTCCTCACGGTTGTACAGCAACCACTTAACCACTTGAGGCGTAACCCCAGTCCAAGGACTGGCATTATTACCAGGTGGCCCCACAGGGGCATGGAGACAGACAAGCATGTGATTTAGAGCAGATGCTGAAGGAAGTGGCTGCCAGGTGAGGGTTAGCACAGCCTGGGGTGCAGGAAGGAGCGTCCCCTGGAGCCTCCAGGACCAGGATAGATCACATTCTACTGCCTAAAGTCTCACGGGTTATGGCTGCTCACTCCGGCAGCCACAGAGAAGTCCTGATGAACTGCGGAAGTCCTGGATGGCTGCACACACTCACGTTCCCTGTCCACGCTAGCTTTTCAGGACGATAGTGACAACGTGGTTTGACTCCTTGTCTCATGAGTCACACCGGTGTCAGGCAGACAATGGCGGTCTGGGCGAAAGCCTTCCCGTCAGACATGTTCTTCTTCTGCCCTGGGGGTGGTACTGCCTATGGCCAGTGGGTGGAATCCAACCTCATGATGCTATGTGAGCCCGAAGGTCTGGGAATCTCAGCTCTTCTCCCTCTGAGCTTGGAGGGAAGTTGACGAAACAATCCCATCGGGCCTTTAGGTGACAAGAGTCACATGTGAGTTCTTGGACCAAGTCCATAAATGTTCCAGAGGTGAAGAAAAATTGGTAAAATAGTGACTTGCAGAGACTTCTCTGTCTTTACAAAATACGTGCGGGGCCTGCGAGATGACTGGGCAAAGCTGTTTGTTGCCAGGCTTGGTCCTCGGGAACTGTGTGCAGTGGGGGAGAACCCACTCTGGCGAGTTGTTCCCTAAGCTCCATGGGTGCTCTGAGTGGTGCACACATGCTAAATAAATGTTTTTGTTGGTGTTCTGTTCCCATTTTGAGACAGGGTCTCTTCTTGTAGTACCGTCTGCCCCAGAACTCTCTAACTGGACCAGGGTGACCTCTAACTCATAGAGATCTGCTTGTCTCTGTCTCCCGAGTGCTGGGTTTAAAGGTCACTACTCAGTTTGAGACAAGACTTAATTATGTAGCTAATGCTGATCCTGAAGTCTGGATCATTCTGCTTTGTCTGCTAGAATACAGGTGTGTGCTGTTACATTGGGTGGCAATTCTTAGTAAGTGACACACGACCAGCAGTTTGAACACCACTAAAAAATCCAGAGGTTGCAACTCACCAAACAACAGTCCTCACAGCAAGAATAGAAAACAACCTTGACTATCTATCCACGGCTCTTCCAAAAAATTATTTAAGCTCTTTTTTTTTTTTTTTAAAAAAAAAAGACAAGGTCTTGTGTAGCCCAGGCTGGCTCAAACTGCCTATGTAGGCAAGGATGACCTTGAACTTCTGATTGTCCCATTTCTATCTCCTAAAGTGTTGGGACTACAACTCTGTGGTGTGGTGCTGTCCCCCGCATCCCAGCCCACCCCACCCCTTCCCCACTGTGCCCAGGGCATGCAGGACTTCCTGCACGCTAAGCAAGCACTCTCCCATTTGAGCCCGGGTGCCAGCCCCTTCCCCCATGCATTTCCTGTCTAATTGTACTCACATTGCCTGTATGCGTTTAGCTTGCTTTTCTGCTTACGGTTTTTGGAACATTTTCCTTCTTTTTAAATTTAGTATGTGTATACGAGCATTTGAATACCGTGTGCGTGCGCACACAAGCGTGCAGGTCAAAGGACAACCACGGGTGCTGCTCCTCACCTTCCTTGTTTGAGGCAGTTCCTGGTTTTCTGCTGCATCCTCGAGGCTATGTGCCTGGGTTTCTGGGGTTTTCCCTATCTCAGACTCTCATCTCATCCTAGGGACACTAGGTTTGCAAACGTGCTGTGTGTCCAGCTTTTACGTGGCTTCTGGGCCTTGGAATTCCGGTCCTTAGACTTACAGGACAAGTGCTTTGCACTAAGACATCTCTTCAGTCTTTGGGCATTTCCCAGTGTCCTGACAACTCTGTGACTGTCGCTTCTAACCGTAACCTTCTGTCGAGCCCATAGCTTAGGAGCAACTCCGTTTGCCATTTCTCTTTCCAACCACGGCAGAAACAGGTTATCATCTGGGTTCTATTCTTTTGTACCACCAAGCAAGTAGCCTCAGAGACACTTGGCCAGTCTTGTTTTGGCTCCTTCAACCTTCTTCAGTCACTTCTGGGTACCACTAGGAGGCAGAGGATGCTCATACCTGCCCACCTCCCTCAATTCCCCACCCCCTACCCCCCACAAAGTGTATGTTGCTAACACAGGTTCCTGCTGCTTCCACGCTCTATACTTAGGGAGAAATAGTCATCTATCCCCCATCCCTCTGACCCCTCACTGCCTGGGGATGGTGTCCTTGCTCTTAGCACTGTCTCTGGATCTTGGCGGCCCTTTAATTTCCAGCGGACTCTTACAGCTTCTCCAATCACTGGAGCCCATGCTGCAAGCTCTCCCGGGGGAACCATTTGCTCCCTCACTTTAGTGCTTTATGGCCGACCATCTTGTCTTATTCTTTCATCTCGTTTACTTTGGCTTATGAGTGCCTGCAGAGCAGAAATGCATCTTATGATCCCTTTTCCACTCCTGGGGGGCCAGGCGCACAGAGATGTCATCCAATAAATCCTAGCTGGATGGAGGGAAGCTGAATTATCAGCTGACTGAAGGCTATCTGAGTCTTCTTCTTCCCTCTTTGGATAACATTTCGCATCTATCCATTAGCTTAAGTAAGCCTGCAAATGACATCAGTTTCTAGTCATCTGAAATAGATGAAGCAGGTGAAAAAATGTCCTTACTTAGAATCCTTGCGAATCCAAAGTCACAGATCTTGATCATTCCTTGCTTGGTTATTAGGATGTTTTCAGGTTTTACATCCCGATGAATACACTGCAAGATAATATTTGCTTAATTATCTGAGCCATCAAAATGACAAAGAATCGACAGCACCCATTAGTTTAAATGATGGATAGTTTACAATTGCTTACAGGGCTTACCAAAGCTTCAGAGCTTACAATTGAAAAACAAAAAGAGATTGCCTTCATTTTCCTAGA
This sequence comes from Chionomys nivalis, assembly GCF_950005125.1. Classification (NCBI taxonomy): domain Eukaryota; kingdom Metazoa; phylum Chordata; class Mammalia; order Rodentia; family Cricetidae; genus Chionomys; species Chionomys nivalis. Next base: position 125,761,181 of record NC_080086.1, on the reverse strand, counting down.
AAAATGTAAGCTGTCAATTTTCATGTATAAATCTTGTCAAATAAAAGAAAAACTTTATCGAAATGTCAGGATATTATCAAAAGATATTAAAACGGTAATTGTTACACATGGAAACGGCATCCGTCTGGATCTTTTGAAGAAAGGAACACACTCAGTACCAAGAGTTTGTTCATTTCTACGGCGCCTATTTGAACTGTAACAGGAAGTGTAGAGAAATGTAAACAGTAGGCGCCTTTAACAAGAATCACTACTATTCATGAACCGCAATCCAGGTTGGATAATGCAGACTTGAGAGACTGAAAAAACAACAGCAACAACTCAACAACACTGAGATGCTCATATAGGAGAATGAGAAAATGAACATATTCAACAGAGAATTTCATCTTGGGGGAGTTAAATTGCCTAGAAACTACCCCCACTCCTGCCCGGCCAGTGAGAATGCTCAGCAGCTAAGGGAACTTACTCTGCAAGCCTGGCAACCTGAGCTCCATCCTCGGAACCCATGTGAAGGTGGAGGGGAGGATAAGCTTCACAGACCTGGTTCCTGGTCTCCACATGAACACTGAGGCATGCACCAACCCCATCATGAACATAACCACAATGATACTCGTACTAAGAAATTGCCCATTTTTTAATAGTGCCCACTGATTGTTAACGAGAAACATGCAGTATTTTAAAGCTCAGGGTATAGGATATGTTCTTCCAAGTGGAGAGGCAATGACGATTACATTAAGCGGCAATAACTGTTTGGTTACACTCAGGTAAGAAGGTTGGTTGGATAATCCATCCACCTGTCTATCTGGTTATTCAACAGATATTGGCTGAGCACGGTTTATATAAGAGGTCCGTGGTAAGCAAGGACGAGATAAAAAGATGAATCAGCCTCAGGCATTTCACCATTCATCTGTCCTCAAGAGTGTCTTAGTATACAGGCCAAAAGCACGCACACTTGTGGTAAACTGTATCTTTAAAAATCAACTTAACAGGGCGGGAGAGACGGCTCAGTACTTAGGACTACTGGTTGCTCTTCCAGAAGACCCTGCTTGAATTCTCAGGACTCATATGGTGGTTTACAACCACTGTAACTCCAGTTCCAGGGCATCCAATTCCTTCTTCTGACCTTTACATGCACGGGCATGCCTGTGGTGCACAGACAAACTCAGGCAAAATATCCATATACATAAAGAAAGTTAAAAGCTGTGCCCATTTCTATATCAACTTTAGGAGAGCATTTTGTCTCCTGGAGTAGGGTAGAAAGCAACGGATTGATTCCATCCAACATCACCTTTTCTAAAACCTGGGAGGCACAAATTGCATCATGAAAGCTAGGCTTGTGTCTTGTGAACAACACCCATTTTCTGCCATGGAAATGTCTGAAAATGAAGGTTTTTGCTTTGTTCTAATGGAAACTTCAGTGGCGTTTGTGAAACTAAAGAGAGCTTCCCTAAGCACAGATATTTAGTTCCCTGATCTTGAATTTTCTTTCCCAGGGATCCCAGACTACAGTGGTAGACATCTTGCTGGCATTGGAAATGCCCATATGGCGCTCTGAATCAGTGTCTTGGCACTCTGAGTACCCACTTGGAAGGTCTAGAGATAATTTATAAAATCTCTCATTCTAGTAAAAGCTCCAGGAACCAACTGGAGTGAGCTCCCCCTGGCCCAAAATGGGATCAGAAAATGACTGCAGGCATCGCAAACACCCAAGCAATAAGAGCCATCGATAACCCTAGCACACATTGCTCGCTGCGGGAGGACGCTGAGACACATACATCACTCTGAACAGTGACACATGAAGGATAGTATCATGTATTTACCTTATTTTTATTTGCTTGCTTTTTTGCAGTTGAGCAGATTGCAGCTAGCGGGTGCTTTGCACATATTGACCCTGCACTCTACCAGTGAGCTATCTCCCCGGTCTTAAAAGACTATTTTTGCAGCATCGGCGATTGAATCCAGAGCCTTGGCTATGCTCTACCAATGAGTTATACCCCCCAGTCCATACTTGTCTTCCTATATTTTACAGTAGCCAGAGTCCACAAGAGTAATCTACCTTCTAGGCAATTCCAACTATTATTGTTACTAGGTTATTTTTGAGACAGGAGCACATGCTACAACCCAGGCTGTCCTCCAATTCATGATCCTCCTGCCTTGGCATTCTGAGAACTGCAATTACAGGTGTGGACCACCATTCCTGGCTGCAATCCCAATGAAAATGCAGAAGCAATAACACCTTTGGCAAAGGACCATTTCTTAATCTCCATGAATTCTAGATTCAGGCAAGAATGTGGAAACCATCAGGTATAAAGATCTACAGAGAAACTGAAAATGGGGGTTGGAGGGAGGGGCAATAAAATGAGTAACTTCCGAGCCTGCCAATGAGGATCACCATTGCCAAGGTCAGGGTCGTCAGGCCTTATACAGCTCATGATGCTGATACAAGAAGAAGCATGAGACACCACACATCAAACATTGCTATCTAAACATAGCAGCAACGGAACGAAACCTGGAGCTGGTGTCAGCTCAGTGGGCTCGAGGGCTTGTTTGCCCTGTGAGCACTGAGATCTACTTGGGTTTGGATTCCCAGCGCCCACATAAAAAGTAGGGCATGGCTGTCTACACCTATAATGCCAACCCTGGGGGTGGAGACAGGCAGATCCCAAGAGGTTGCTGGCGGGCCAGCCTAATGAAAATTGCAACCTTTTGATCTCAAGGCAATAAGGCAAAACACAACAGGGAAAAACAATAATCTTGCTTTGGCTTGAACTCCTGTGCGCACACATACACACACACAGAGTAGTTGGTTTTATTTTACTCTTTAAGGGGCCCACCACCCAGCTTCCAAATAAATACATGGAGAATAAATATTTATTCTTTCTTATAAATGCCTGCACTTAGCTTGGCTTGTTTCTAGTCAGTTTTTCTAACTTAAATGAACCTGTTTCTCTTCTTCTATGTTTTGTCTCTGGACTTTTTACCTTTCTTTATTCTGTGTGTCCTTCTTACTCCATGGCTGGTTGTGTAGCTGGGTGGCCCTTGGCACCCTCCTCTCTTTCTCCTTTCTCACTCTTCCTCTTCTCCCAATCTCAGGCTTCTCCTCCTACGTCTTTTTCCTGCCTAGCTATTGGCTGTTCATCTCTTTAATAGACCAATCAAGTGTTTTAGACAGGCAAAATAACACAGCTTCACAGAGTTAAACAAATGCAACATAAAAGAACACAACACGTCTTTGCACCATTAAACAAATGTTCCACAGCATAAACGAATGTAACACATCTTAAACTAATATTGCACTACACTACAGTAAGAACAAAACCCAACCTGACCCAGCCATGATGGGTCAGGCTGTGAAAAAGATGGAAAATTATTTTAGCCCAATTTCAAAAAATTCTCAGAGTCATTAATTCTGTGGTGGAAGGAAATATTGAATAGGCCACACAAACTTTGGATTCACAAGCTATCAGTAGCTTGATTCCCATGGGAATAGGAGAAGGGTTGTGAATGAACCGCCTCTTCTCACTGTGTAACAGGCTCTTATTTTAGCCCTCTGGCAATTTCTCTCTCTATTGGAAGATTTGTTACTGAGAACATCCCAGCATTAGGAAGTGCTACTTACGTTGTGTTTGTGGCAGAAGTTGAGGGCTTGAAGGGTTTGCCATAGCACACTTTTGATGACCCCATCAGGAACACTGGAGGAAAAGAACCAAAACAGCAATGAAAACCTCTGGTTTGGGTCCCAGAAGCAAGGGCTGGGAAGAAGGGGGCAGACAGGCTCAACATAGTCAGAGCACAGCGCACTGGGGAGAGGGGAGAATTGCTTTAAACATTATCTACATGGTTCTGCCTGCTTGTATGTTAGTGGGCCACATACATGCCTGTTGCCCTTGGAGGCCAGAAGAGGGTACCAGATCCCTTGGAACTGGAGTTACAGACGGTTATGCGCAATAGTATGGACACTGGGAATCAAGGCCTGGAAGAGCAGCCTGTGCTCTTAACCCTGAGCCAAATCTCCAACCAGGCTTTTTGTAAAAGTCTTTGTGTATATATAGAAATTATGTGTGTTTGTCTGTGTTCCTGTGTGTGAGAGTGGGCACATATGCCGTGGTGCCCGTGTGGAGGTCACTTTGTGACAGGGTCTGCCCACTGCTCCTCACTGCCAATGCCAGGCAAGCTGGTCCTGGAGCTTCCAGAGAGTCTCTTGTCTCTGCCTCTCACGTTGCCTTGTGAACACTGGGATTAGGGTACACACTACTGGGTCTTGTTTTATGTGGGTTCTGAGAACTCAAGTCCTCACAATTGTGTGGCAAGTGCTTTATCCATAGAGACATTTCCTAGCTGCACCCCCAAAGCCCCAACCAACATGTTTACAGATCTGCACTCACAGCACAACCCTTTCGCCTCAGTGCTAGTTTGAAGCCAGTTCGAGCTACACAAAACAAACAAAAAGCTGGTATGGTAGCTCACTATCTAATCCCAACACTCTGGAAGTTGAGACTGGAGGACTGCCACAAGTTTAAGGCCAGCCTGGACTGCAGAATGAGACTGTCTGGGAAAAAAATAAAACCACACACACAAAAAAGTTTTTTTTTTTTTATCCCTTTTTAAGGCTTGGTGTGGTGGCGCATGCCTTAACTTCCAGCACTCAGAGGCAGAGCCAGGTGGATCTCTGTGAGTTTGAGGCCAGCCTGGTCTACACAATGAGTCCCGGAACAGCCAGAGCTACATAATAGAGAGACGCTGTCTCAAATAAACAAACAAAAAACAAAACCTTGTATGATAGGTATGCAATTTCATAGCTTGGAAATATCTATGAAATTATGTGTATTGCATGAAAAACATTAATTATTTAATTGTAATTTTCCAACCTCATAATAATCGCTATATTTTAGGATGGTTGTACCTTCAGGCACCTGTTGGCTTCTGTTTGCCCCTCTGTCTCTTTTTCTTTCCATTTACTCTTTGACTTTTAATTTGAATAAATATGCTCATATTTTTCAAACGTTAAAAGGTTTAGAGAACTGTCTTCTCTCTGACCCCTGCTGTGTCACCCATCCACTCTTCCCACTCCACCCCTGCCTCTTTCGGGGACATTTTATGCACAGAGGTACCGAGGCCACATGTACACAAGTGTTTCAGCAGCAGCGGCTGCAGTGCAGCTCATCTCGGTGATCGTGCTTGACGCCCGCTGATGACATTTGAGCCAACCGTTCTCTCTAGAAATGCTCCCAGGAGGATTTGCAACTCTCCATCTGAGAAGTAAACGGCTATCTTCTTGTTACCTTGCTTGTTTGTTTGTTTTTGAGAAGCGTCTTACTGTGTAGCCTTGGCTGTCCTGCTCTATAGATCAGACTGGCCTCAAACCCAGCGGCCTACCTCTGCCTCCCAAGCGCTAGGATTAAAGGTGTACACCACCACACCTGCTCCAGTTTTTTTGTTTTTGTTTTTGTTTGTTTGTTTTTTTAACTATTAATAGGGGAAGAGGGAGCATGTGCCCTGGTGCTCATGTGGAGGTTAGAAGATGCTCAGTTCTCGCATCTTGTGGGTCCTAGTCCCATTGCAGACTTGGGGTCAAGGGGCTCCCCTTGCTGGGCCATCTCACCAGTCCCACATCTTGTTCTTAAGATTCGTCCATCTTAGAAGTTAGATGTCTGGGGTCAATGGTACATCTTGATCCTACAGGCAAAGCGGTCCTGGGGGGTGGGGGCAACGCTCCCTTTTTCAGGTAAAATGGTGAATTTGGAAGGGTCCCTCTAAACCTTTTGGTGGGAAACTCTAAAGCAGGCACTGGGTTGCTGTGCAAAGGGCATACAGCTTGCACGAGGGAGGGATCGACACCCAATGAGGAGTCCAGAGAGAAAAAAGGTCATGTAAGATTTTGTCCCTGGCAGAATCAGCCTTCTGCGTGGGGAGAGTTGGCAAAGGTATCCTTGGCTGGTTGTCATGTTCACTGGAGAACGGGGAAGTTGATATCTTTGGTCTGGGGACATTCTGCTTTATGCCTCCATCTCTTAAGTCACTCTTGGTGCCTTTCCATTATTCACGTCACTGTCCCATCTCGCCTTCACATCTCCATACTGCCAAGCTACCCTATCTAAGGAAGGCTGTACCCATCACACTCCCACCCAACATCTGTGCACATACGTCTCTGTGTCCTCAGCATTGTGCCAACACTTGGTTGCTGCAGACGTTATGCTTGCCTATTGGTGGATAAAATGATAGCTCATTTTGATTTTTTTGTCGTTCCTTATCTTTTAGTGATTAATAATTTTACATGATGGCACTGGGAATATGGCCTGTCTAGTATGCCTGAAGTCCCGGCTTTGAGCCCCCAAAGCACAAACAATCTGGCTTGGAGGGGCACACCTGTAATCACAACATTCAGAAGGTAGAGGCAGGAGGATCCAAGTTCAAGACTATTCTCAGTTCCATAGCAAGATGGAGGTTAGCTTGGCCACATGAGACTGCCTCAAATTAAATAAACATTCCTGTGATTTCTGAGCACTACACTTTGTGTATTTTTATTCCATGCCTTTTTATTCCCCTTTTCCTTTATTCATATTTTGTGGTGTGTGCATGCATGTTTTTTGCATGTGTATGGGCATGTACAGCGTGCACATGCACAGGAATCATCTTTCCTCTACCTTGAGGCAGTCTCTCAATCGAACCAGGAGGTCTCTGAGCCAGCTTGCTCTAGAGATCCCATCTTTGCCTCTGATGCTGGAATCACAGGCAGGCTGTGCTATTTACATGGGTTCTAGGGATGTAAGCTCAGCTCCACAGGCTTGTTTGTCAAGCGTTTAACTGCTGAGCCATTTCCCCAGCCCACCCTATCTACCCTTTATCCTTTATCCTTTTATCCTTCTTGGATTGGACTGTATTTCTTCTTCTTCTTCTTCTTCTTCTTCTTCTTCTTCTTCTTCTTCTTCTTCTTCTTCTTCTTCTTCTTCTTCTTCTTCTTCTTCTTCTTCTTCTTCTTCTCCTTCTCTTCCTCCTCCTCCTCCTCCGTCTTCTCCTTCTCTTTCTCCTCCTCCTCCTCTCCCTCCTCCTCCTCCTCTTTTTCTTCTTTCTCTTTCTCTTCTTCTCTTCTTTCTCCTCTTCCTTCTCCCCCTCCTTTTTCTTCCCCCTCCTCCTCCTTTCTCTCTACCTCATATTTTTCTTCTCATTTGCAGCTGTTTCTATCTTTTATAATTAAGTTTTCTTAAACAATTTCATATATATAAGCATATATATTATATATATGTATAGTACACACAGACACACACAATCACTTAGATAATATGTCTCCAATATCCTCACTTCCCTCCCCCTTCTTTCCAGCATATCCCCCTCCTGCTTTGCCTTTTTCTCTTGTGGCCACTGTATTTCATCAGGTCCCAATCCCTGGTCTCTACAGTCTTAGTGTTTAGCTGCTCAGTGTACACTGCTCGTTACACAAATGCAGATCTTTTCTTGGTGTGTTGCTAATCTTCCCAGCTCTGCTGGGGGCATATGGGACTGTTATTTTCAGAAACCAGAGACCCAAAGGTTTAATTTTTATATTTAAATTTTTAAATTATATTTTAAGCTACTTATTTTGAGTGCCTGTGTGTTCTCATTTAAGTAGGCATGGAGACATTTTGGAGGAGTGAGCTCTCTCCTTCCACCATGTGGATCCCTGGGCCTAAACTCAGGTCATCAGTTATGGCTGGCCCTAATGCCAAGGTGCTGCCATGTGAGGCTGGCATATTCAGAAAAATGAACGTAGAGGGTGATTTTTCTCAGAACGGCTCCATATCTTAGATCATGATTATAGCAGCCTGCCCTTGACAGTCAGGTATCTGGTGGCGACCTTTGACTTCGGTCCTAATTATTAAATTATGAGAGACTTCATTCTTATATAAATCTTTTTCCATATGAAGCATCTATTTGTGTTTCCTGCACTGAGTTGTGTTATAATTTTATCCTTGTCCACCTTTCCCTAGCCAAAACCAAGATAACAACATTTCTGCTTTATGAAGTGTAAAGGTGACCGCAGCCATCCTGGGCACTAAAAGGCAGACTGCTGAAGCTCAAATCCCACTCTGCTACCTCCTACTTTTATAAAAGTTATAAGCTTAGAGAGTGATGGCAGCGTCTGTTTTGCCTGTGTGAAAATGGAATTAGACTCTTAAATTCACTTGTAGGGAAAGCTCAGCCCATTGGGGGGTGTGTTCGCCTCGGGCTAATGTTTATGTATAAATCTGGCGGGCATGAGCCCTGCCACGCTCTCTCTTTGTTGTATTTCCTGCTCGTCACTGGATCCCTGGTGTTGTAAGCTATCCCTTCATTAAAATTTGCTGTTTCATATTAAGCTAGTCTGGTTATTATGCCCCCTACATTCACTGAGAAAGCGACCACCAAAATGTCTGAGGTCAGATGAAGACAGCAGATGTGACCATGACCCTGGCATGGTGACCAGAGGTCCCAAGGGTAGAAGATGTTCTAGGGAGAGAGAGAGAACTTGGAGTGTGTGTGTGTGTGTGTGTGTGTGTGGTGTGTGTGCACGTGTGTGCTGGGGGGCGGGGGATCAAAGGTTGAAGCAATAAGCTATAGAGTCTCACAGAAACTTCCAGAACCTGGACCATGCTCTAAATTCAGAGTCATCAAAAGGAATCAAGAAGAAGTGATAGGTGCAGAGAGTGGATTTCTAGAGAGTAAAGTGGATGTGGGAAACGGATTAGAAAGCTGGTCTAGCAGCCCAGGAACACAGACAAGGGTGAAAGCTGTGGAACAGAGGGACCGTTCCAGCCCTTGGGGAGCAAGGGCACAGGCACTGGGCGCTATATCAGCAGACACAGGATACTGGGTAGGCACCCAGAGACACCAGGAGAGAGGAACTGGGGAGCAAGGCAGGTGCGAGGGTTCAGAAAAGGTCAGAACGCTGACTGCTGACCTTGTTAATGAGAAACCAGGCAGAGCTAATTCGATAGGGGACATTGGTTGTCAAAGAGGATGGGCACAGACTTCTTACTGGAATGTTGTGGCCTGTCCAGTTAGTTCAGAATCCAAGGAGGCAGAGTCCACTGCGGGCAGAGTCAACAACCACTGGGGATGAATCGCATTGACCTCCGAGAGGATGGGCAGTGCTAGGTCCAGACGGGGAAAGCACCCAACGCCTTTCTGCCAGAGCAGCAGTTTTCAAAGCATTGCAGAGTGCAATAAAACCCTCAGTAGAAATCAATCAATACTCGGTGTTTAAATATTATACTCTGGTCGCGTGTAAACACAAATACTAAAAGCTATTCTGCAAAACTTAAAGCAACGATCAGTTAGCTCAGTTCGAGGCTGAGCGGACATCATGTCCAGGCGACATCTGCAGCCTTGGTCACCTGAAGATGATGCTGACCTCACAATCCACTTGTGTATGAGTGTGAGATGCATGTGTTGTATATGTGCATACACATAGTACATGTGTTGAAGGCCCAGGGTTGGTTTCCTAGGATCTTCTGTCCACCTAATTACTACTTTTTAAGGATTTATTTCCAATTTTTTATATTTAAATTTTAGTAAAATAACTTTTTTTTTTTTTTTTTTGAGGCAGGGTTTCTCTGTGTAACAGCCCTGGCTATCCTGGAACTCACTTTGTAGACCAGATGGCCTTGAACTCACAGAGATCCACCTGCCTCTGCCTCCCCAGTCCTGGGATTAAAGGTGTGCACCACCACTGCCCAGTTTATTATTCAATTTTATGTGTGTATGTCTGTACTGGCTGGTTTTGTGTCAACTTGACACAAGCTAGAGTCATCAGAGAAGACGGAGCCTCAACTGAGGGTGTTGACTAAGTTGCTCAGGCTCACCTTGAACTTGTAATCATCCTGTCTCAGCCTCTCCAGTATACCACAGCACTCAACTTACTCAGTTTGAAAGTTATTAATTGTGGTAATAGTTTTGGAAATTCTTTTTTGGCTTTATTTGGATTTTTTTTTTTACAAAATTGTTTACTGTGTTCCCTTTTCCTTCTTTAAAAAAAATTCTTGGTTTGTTCTAACTTTTTAGAGTTTAAAACATAACCTATTGGCACATTCTGATTAGAATTTTGTGCTATAGAAAAAAATTGATGAGGTGCTGGGCATTCGGGAGGCAGAGGCAGGTGGATCACTCTGAGTTCCAGTTCCAGCCTGGTCTACAGAGTGAGGTTTAGGACAGCCAGAGCTGTTACACAGATAGCCCTGTCTCAAAACAAAACCAAAAGAAAGGATGAGGCGATGTCTGTACATCTATAGTAAACATTTTCATCTAAAAACACAAGCACATTTAAATAAAATCCTTTATCACTTCTGTCAGGTTTGTAGCTGTCTCCTTTTTTTGTTTAAAGATTTATTTTTTACAAATTCTATGTGTGTGAGTGTTACATACATGTATGTACGTGCATCACATGCAGGGAGGACAGAGAATGGCCTCGGCCCCTGGAACTGGAGTTACGATGGCTGTGAGCTGCCGTGTGGGTCCTGGGAACCAAACATGGGTCCTCTGCAAGAGCAGCCAGTGCTCTTAACCGCTGAGCCGTCACCCCAGCCCCAGTAGGTGCCTTTATACTTTAACTTCCTGGTGAGCTATGTGATTAGATTTCCTTGTTCTGAACTGTGGCTCCTCCTTGAGGTCAGGTGACCTTTCCTCTCAAGCTACACTAGGGTTTGGACTCACTGCCTCTTTGTTCTCCTGGTTACAGGTCATCTAGGTTAGTGGCCATCGCCTTCTGACCACATCCTACCTGAAGCTGGAGGATGGTAGCCAGATGCACCAGGATAGACTGGGGGTGGGAGGGGTGGGGATGGGAAGGGATGGGAAATGGGTTGGGATTTGAAATTTGTCATAGCCGACTGCACATAGAACAAGAACAAACTGGCCACGGAACTCCAGTTTCTCCATCACTTACCCGTTCGGGTTTCTCTCCAGCTCATTTAACAGCGTGTGATCACAGTACTCAAAAACTAAATGCATCTTTCTCTTTCTTCTGAACACCTCGATGAGGTTCACAAGGTTTGGGTGCTTCAACTGCTGCAAAAGAATCGAAGTGCTCAGCTGAGCAATGTGTCTCCACTCACGGCGGCTCCCAGACCTGCTGCCACGCTTGAGAACAAGTTGTTTTGTTTTTACTGTTCTACCTCCTGGACAGAAGCTTCTTTGTTATTGTGTGTGTTGGTGTGTATGTATATTTGTGGGGGAGAAAACGTGTGTGTGTGCACTTGTGGAGGCTAGGTGCTGATAGCAGGTGTCCTCTTTAATCCTCTCCCTTTTAACCTTTTTATTACTAATTAATTAATTAATGTGTCTGAGTGCACGGGTGTGTAACACTCGTGGATGTGCTGGTCACACGTGTGGAAGTCAGGTGACAGCTTGTGGGGACTGAATCTCTCTTCCTACCACGTAAGTCCAAGAGCTTGAACTCAGGGTGTCAGAATTGTTATGCAAAGGACTATAGAATAATCAGTGCCTACGCAGTTTACACATTATTGTGGGCTAACAAAAGTTTTATTTTCTTTTTACTTGTGTGTGTGTGTGTGTGTGTGTGTGTGTGTGTACATGTACATGAGTCCAGAAGAGGGCACCAGATCCCCTGGAGCGAGTTACTGGCAGGTGTGAGCCGCCTGATATGGGTGCTAGGAAGCAAACTTGGGCTGTCTACAAGAGCAGTGTGTATTCTTAACCTGAGCCCACCTCTCCAGTCTCCTTTTACTATGGATTTAATGCAAATGTTGGCTGGGTTTAAATGCAGCCTGGTTTCTAGTACTGGCTCCCAGCAATACTGGAGCCTTGTTCTTGAGTTTTTGCTCCCCTTCTTATCACAGGAGTCCCTCCAAGCTAACGCATTTAGGTATTCTTTTCATTGCATTCTGCTCTGTGGTTGTGCTGATGTACATACAGATGTTGCATGTGTTGAGTTCTATTGCTACATGGAAATAGTTCAGAAAGTGGTCTTTGATATTTTATTTCTTTTTTGTTTTTCTGTGCAATATAACATCATACACATGATTTTTTAAAAACTGTTTTAATGTATATGAGCATTTTGCCTGTGTGTATGCACATGCCTTCTTGTGTGCCTGGTACCCAAAGAGGCCAGAAAACATCAGGTCATCGGGAACTAAAGTTACAGATGGCTGTGGAACTAAACCCACATCCTCTGCAAGAGTAGTACGTGCTCTTGGCGTCTGAGCCACCTCTCCAGCCCTTTGTTCAATATTTTAAATCAAATTAAAAATGATAATGAAGTTAGATAATCTATCTCAAGAGTAATATAAAAATCTTAGTATAGAAGTCAATATAAAAGGTAGAAACGAGAACAATTGTAGGCAAACTATTATACGTGGCTACTCGGCTGAGGGGGCCCAAATAGTTTACTGTATACACCAGGACACTTCTGAGAGTACTGGACGGTTAGCGCCACAGGAATCTGGGACAAAAACTACAAACCAGGATGTTCCTGGGCAAAACAGGACAGATGACTTCACCTATCTGTAATTGCTTTTCATTGTTGTATATCTAGTAGACGAATCAGTTTTCCAACACACACGCACACACATACACACACACACATACACACACATACACAAATAGTTTGTATATTTGTAGCAATTCAATAAGTATTTTGCAGGCTAAGAGAGTCTTAGGTATACTCAGAACTTTGCCTTGCATATCTGTAGATGACTATCTGCAAGTGTGTCATCATTCAAAAAAAAAAAAAAAAATCTGGGTTGGAGAGATGGCTCAGAGGTTAGGAGTACTTCCTGCTCTTCCGGAGGTTAGGAGTTCTTCCTGCTCTTCCGGAGGACTTGCGCTTAGTTTGCAGCACCCACATTAGAAGGCTCACAACCACCTGTAACTCCAGCTTCAGGGGATCCCAAGGCGCCTGCACACACACACACACAATGTAAAACAACAACAACAACAACAACAAAAATCACCCGGCAACTGCTCCTCAGTAGTTGGGAAAACGAGACACAAGAGAATTGTGTCCAGAGCCCCACATCAATCTGCATTCTGCCTACTCCACTGGTGGAAAGGGCCGAAGGTCAAAAGGTGGCAGGGATGGTTTTTAAGAGTCAGGCTGCTTTGTGCTCCAGCAAAACCACAGTTTGGAAACAGGACAGTTTTCCTGCAAGGTGGACAAGAGATTCAGACACTGCAGCTCCACGCCACCGCCGTGCCCAAGTTTAACCCGGGCGAACTGTCTGTGGGCGACCCACAGCTACTTGGCTAGTGATGTGGACTTAGCCTGCTTCGTGGTTGCCTAAAGGAAAACAGGCAGTGTGAGGAGGATAGAAGGTAAATAAGAAGAGAGTGAAGAAAATACAGAGGGCTGTGTTCAGGGCAGGAAAGCAGCTATGAGCCATCACCAGATGCCTCACAGAGGGGACGATGCATGGCTGCTTTGCACGTTAAAGCGCATCCTCAGATTGGGATAGTTTTAATTCCAAAATTAAATAAGTAAGCAAAAACCTAAGCCTTCAGTTTATCGCCAGAACAGATTGGTCCGCTATCGCCCTCTGCTGGTCAAGTGGTAAGAGTGACTCCTATTTTAAATCAAATTCTATTTTAAATGAACCCCTGCAATATAGGGGGAAAACTGCACGATATTTGAAAAGAACAAATAATGTTCAAATGCTCTTCATTCTTACAAGCTGAAATTCCACTGAAAATAACAGAAGGTATTTAGAAAATAATGGCTGGTGTGGGCTCCTCAAATGTGTGCGCACGCACTAGTGGCTTCTCCACCTCTGGGAGCCTAGTAGAAACTGGGCACTTCAGGACCCAACAACCCCAGTCTTCCCACCTCCAGACTCCGTATTTCAATGAGATCCCCAGGGGTTCCAACCACAGGCGTTCATGTTGGAGAGGCTTATTGAAATGGATTAAATAAAAAATGCTGCAGGATCCCCGGCAGCTGCAGCTGCAGAAATGCTGCAGGTCCCCGAGTGGCTTATAGCTTTAAAAACAGGGATTTTGGCCGGGCGATGGTGGCGCACGCCTTTAATCCCAGCACTCGGGAGGCAGAGGCAGGCGGATCTCTGTGAGTTCGAGACCAGCCTGGTCTACAGAGCTAGTTCCAGGACAGGCTCCAAAACCACAGAGAAACCCTGTCTCGAAAAACCAAAAAAAAAAAAAACAGGGATTTTTAGGCTAGGTAAACATTTCCACTGAGAACATAGGGAAAGTTCTACATCGAGTTCCTTCAGAGTAAAAGCAACGGCAACAAAGAAAAACAATGTAAGACACTCATTACACGTTCATGGCTCGGTGATACTGAGCAGAGGCAGACCCATGCTACAGGGCCCCTGGGGCCCCTCTGTGCTGGGAAGTGCTCGTGCAGTTTTGCAGGTTGGTTGGGAAAGTATGTGGGGGCAATGTCCAGAAGACGGCCAGGTGGAGGGCAGTGGGTAAACAGTAGGGTCAGGACACTTAGGACAGCGTGGATGTTTCCCAGTCCGGATGTGCTGGACAGAATACCAGGTACTTCCATGTTTTAACCACCTACTGCTATGCACACACATCACATCAGCTCAAAGAGGCCAGAGTCCAATCCTGCTTCCCAAAGTTGCTGATCCCTAGGAATTTAAGTCCAATGGAAAGAAACCCGACTTTAAAATTCTCGGTCGCTTAGAGTGTCCGTCTCAACCAACGACTCGGGGTGCAGATATCGGCCTGTGGGGCGCCTGACCTACCTTCAGCATGCGTATTTCTCTCAGGGCAATTTTCTTAACAACCGGATCCTCTTCGGACTCCACAAACTTTTTGATAGCCACCACTTGTCCAGAAGACTTGTTTCTGCACTTGAATACAACCCCGTAAGACCCTTCTCCGATCTTCGCCAGTTTCTCATACTTTTCCATTTCGGTTAAAGCGACTTAAGTTAGCGTACCGATTGACTCGAGGCACGGCGTTGCACCTGGAAAACAAGAACAACTCTTATTATTCAAGCTACATGGAACACGGTGTTCTCCCAGTTGGTACATGTCCACCCTTTAAGCCTTGCGTTCTGTGCGCAGAAGTGAGCACTTGGATGGCTTTTTATTAGCACAGCTCTCTTCTTCCAGCTGTTGCAAGCCCTGCAGGGGTCGTTTCTGTTGACCTGCTCTCTGTGCGACCACGGCTCTGTGCGACCACAGGTCGACGAAAACGACCCGGGGGATGGGCCTTTACCCAATCTATTATTTTTATTATCTTGGGGGAAATGGTTAAAACACAAGGCTGTGAAGTGCAGTGAAAGGGGACGGGCTTTCACACGCTTGAAAATGGTGTTTGTCTTCCTAATTCACCAGAGCTCCGGATTTTGCTGTAAGACAGAGTACAAACCTCTATACCTCCACCTGGTGGACAGAGAAAGGAAACCATGGTCTCTGAACAATGCAGCTTTTCTCAGACCACCATTTCCTTAAAATGTTTGGGTTACACCTTATTATTATTATTATTATTATCATCAATTATTATTATTGTGTGGATGTGATAATATGTGTGTGTGTGTGTGTGTGTGTGTGTGTGTGTGAAAGCAGGAACATGGGGGTCAGAGAACAACTGTGGGAGCCAGTCTGCTCCTACCATGTAGTCCTGAGGTTGTAATTCTGGTACACACCTCCTAAATCCCAGCAGAGTCAGGCAGAGCTCTGTGAGTTCGAGGCCAACCTGGTCTACAAAGCGAGTTCCAGGACAGTCAGGGCTACACAGTGAAACCCTGTCTCCAAAAGACAAAAAACAAACAATGACAACAGCGACAAAATAAAACACAGCTTGCCTGGCAAACACCTTCTAAACCTGATCCATCTGGCTGGCCAAGGCACCATTTCTTGTTCTTAGCTTTTATTTGCATTGGGGTGATTGGCCAATTTTTAAATCTCCCCCCAAAGAAAATAATAATAAAGATATATCAAAAAGGAGGTAAATTTTCCTAATTCTTCCCCGATACTTCCATATCCAGTGAGTTCTAGGAAAATACTGGCTCTCATTTTTATTATCTTTTACATTGTTTATGCCTGTGACTAGATTAAACACTTGATGACAAACAAGGCCAAAATGATTAAATAAATTAGCTAGAAATTAATGCTATAAAATTTGAAATTAGCCTAAAAAATCCTAGCCCTTTATCCAGCACAATCTTGTGTGCATAATCTAATATAATTGTGAGAGTGTGCACTCTGTTTTATCCAGTTGTAGCGATGAGAAAACTGAAGCATAGTGAACCCGACAGTGGAGTTAGAATCAATCTTTCGGGTTCCACAAGGCACAGTTGAAATCACACTACCCCGCCTCTAGGCTAATTCAAAGTAAATGCACAATTTGAAGAACTCTTCTATTTAGGCCTTAGTAGTAAAAACAATATTAGCTGGAGGAGTTAACCGCTTATAAAATTTCTCATGTTTCAAATAAATCTACAACAGTGACTAATATTCAGTCTTTTTCATCCATAGGTTATCCCAATGGAGAGAGACGTAATCTTCCTTTACTTGTTACAATAAAAAGAGACACTAAGGGGCACACACGTGTTGTGTGTGTGTGTGTGTTTCAATTGGTAGAATGCTTGCCGAGCATGGTTGAAGCTCTGGGTTTGATTGTGTGGTAGGTACATACTTATAATCCTAGCACTGGGGAGAGGCAGGATGATCAGAAAGCTCAAGGTTGTCCTTAGCTACACAGTGAGCTCCAGACAAGTCTGGGACCCACGAGACCTTCTCTCAGGAAACACACACACACACACCCCACTCTGGGATGCAGAAGTGGGAAGATTATAAATCGAAGGCCGGTATAGGCCACACAGTGAGACACTGTCTCAAACAAACAAACAGAACAAAATTATATATGGAAAATAATATTTAGCTGGGTAAATGATTATTCATATAGAGTTTTAAAAATTGTGTGTGTGTTTTTTTTTAAATAGTGGATTCAAATCCTCACTAAAGGGGGAAAATATCAACCCCACAAGAAACATCAGGGAAAATCCATGACAGATGAAGTCCGGGAAATTGTATTGATGGTACTATATTGTTTTACAGAGGTATCTTTAACTTAAAGGTAGCATGCATATATCCAACTGCAAAAAAGAGAGTGTACAAACACTTTAGAAGGTTACTGGAATAGAACTTTACACCACAGCTACCGGGGACCCTGGGAACGTGACACAGCTTAACAACAACGGAGCTGATGTTGGGTTGTTTTTTGGTTTTGGAGAGCCTCAAACGTTGAGTATCTTAGGCTGGCCTCCAACACCGTGTAGCCGAGGATGTCTTGCTCTCTTGAACGCTGGGATTACTGGTGTGCACCATGGCACCTGGCCTTTAATCGTGTGGCTTTCGCCTATGCATTGTCTTCCCGTTTCCTTCCAGGTAAGTCATGCTGTTTGGGGACGGAATTATTTACATCTCCTACTTCTGTCCAGCAAGTTTGGGACTTGTTCCTCCCTCTGATCAGAGTGCAACAAAATGAAGTCGAGAGGTAGGGGTGCGCAATGCGTGTGCGCGGTGGGGGCCTGTACAGCTTTAATCCCAGCACTTGGGAGGCAGAGGCAGGCGGATCTCTGTGAGTTCGAGACCAGCCTGGTCTACAGAGCTAGTTCCAGGACAGGCTCCAAAGCCACAGAGAAACCCTGTCTCGAAAAAACCAAAAAAAAAAAAAAAAAAAATTTACAAAATAATGAAGGACATAGGTCTACACCTTCAAGAAGTTCAATACATCACAAAAAGAAAAGGATACAGGGAGGTTAAACAAGAGAGTCATTCTTTCATCACAGGTATTCTGCTGCAAACCACAGATAGAGATCATCGAGAAACCAGTAGAAGAGAATCAGTTGCCTGAGAGCAGATGTCCTATCAGAAAACAACGTGGAAAAGTCCAGACAAAGGCTGGTCCTATGAAAAGGTCAGCGAGACTGATGAATGAACCTTGAGGGGTCCAGCAATGAGCAAATGAGTTTATCCTCCAGGCATTTTTAAAAATTAAAGAGAATTTAACAAATATGTTTATAGAACCAAAGTAGGCGAGTTGGTTGGACAAATGCCTAGAAAGACAAAAATACTCAAGAAGAAATAGAAAATTTGACTATATAAAAAAGTGAATTAATAGTTACAAACCTACCTACAAAGAAAAGCCCAGGATGAGATAGCTTAAAGATGGATTCTACCAAACATTCAAAGAATACAATGCAAATATTTCATAGCTCTTCCTAAATATTCCTAAAGAGAAAGAAACCATTCTCAATTTATTCTCCAGTGCCAACATCATCATGGTAAGAAACCAGACAAAGAAACCACTGTACATGTGAGAATACGCAACAAAATAACTGCCAAATCAACTACAGACACACATGAAAAGGATTATATGATACGGCCATATGGGGTTTACCTGAGAAAAGCAAAGTCCATAATATATATAAAAAAGGTCACACAAATAGAATAAAAGACAAAATTCACATGCTTATTTCAGCAGATATAAAAAAGACATTTGACAAACTCAGTAGTCATTCAAGAAAAATATCTCAACAAATTAAGAATAGAATGGAAGGAACTTCCAGGGTATGTGCATTAAACCTACAGTCTGTGTCATGCCTGGTCATGGGACACTGAAGCTTACTCCCAGGACTCAAGAGTTCTCTCTCTCTCTCTCTCTCTCTCTCTCTCTCTCTCTCTCTCCTTTTCTTTCTTTTTTCCTTCCTTCCTTCTTTCCTTCTTCCCTCCTTCCCACCCCCTCTCTCTTTTTCAGTCAAAGTCTTATTATGTATCCCTGGAACTCACAGAAATCCACCTGCCTCTACCACCACTCTAGTGCTGGGATTAAAGGTGTGTGTGCGTGTGTGTGTGTGCATGTGTTTCTGTGTGCATGTGTGCCCCTGACCAGCTTTATCATTTCTTTTCTTTCTTTTTCTTTCTTTCTTTCTTTTTTTTTTTTGGTTTTTCAAGGCAGGATTTCTCTGTAGCTTTTAGAGCCTGTCCTGGAACTAGCTCTTGTAGACCAGGCTGGCCTCGAACTCCCAGAGATCCACCTGCCTCTGCCTCCTGAGTGCTGGGATTAAAGGTGTGCACCACCACCACCCGGCTTCTTTTTGATGATTTATTGGAAGTTCTTATAACTACAATGACACAACTAAAGAAATTAAAGATGTGTAAATTGGAAATAAAAAGCAAAATTGCCATGATTGTATGTAGAAAATGCTAACAAATGAACAAAGATTATTGTAGAACTAATGATCACGTTGGCAATGGATGCAAGATCAGCATACAATGCTCAGCTGAATTTCTATATTGCCAGCAACTTGAAAATATAATGAAGAAAAAAATATTACTCCCAATGAAGTAAAAAATACTTCAAAATAAATGTAATAAGCCATGTTCAAGACTGTTCAAGACTTACACACTAAAAATTATGAAACATTACAGAAGAAATTAAAGACAGTCCAAATTAAATGGAAAAAATGTTACGTTCATAGATGGAAACTCAACAGAATGGCAACTCCTATGAAAGACTTTTTTTTTGTTTTGTTTTTGGTTTGTGAGACAAATTTTATTCTGTAGCCCAATGTGGCCTCAAAGTGTGGCAATCCTCCTGCCTTAGCTGCCCAACTAACAGTTACAAGCATGAGTGAGCTACCATTCCTGGCTGTCAATAGGCTTTTTTTTTTTTTTTTTTTTTTAAACGTAGAAGCTAATCAGGTGAATTTTAAATTTATATGACAATGCTCAGGACCCTAAATAGCCAAAATAAATACAAACTTGGGAAATTGATATCACCTGGACTCAAAGTTTATTAGTGCTATGATTTATTTTAATAAAGCTATAACAAACCAAGGGAGTGAGACGATGGCGTAAAGACACATATTATCAGCCGGGCGGTGGTGGCACACACCTTTAATCCCAGCACTCGGGAGACAGAGGCAGGCGGATCTCTGCGAGGTTGAGGGCAGCCTGGTCTACAGAGTGAGTTCCAGGACAGCCAGGATTGTTCTACAGAGAAACCCTGTCTGGAAAAACAAAACAAAATGAAGTATCTATCAATGGAACATAGCAGTGAGCCAAGAAGGAGCCTTTTAAGCTACGTCTGTTTCAGTCTCTCTTGTGATGCCCTAACACCACGCCTGAGACCGGATAATTTATACCAACAGGCACGCACTGACTTAAAGTTCTGAGTCTCCAAGACCAATAGGAAGACATTTTCTTGATCTGTCAAATGATGGGAGGTGGGGAACAAAGGGCAAAGAAGGGCTGAACTCTTGCATTTATTAATAACCGCACACATCCCACCCATGAAGCCTCAGGGCCTAATTACCTCCTGAAGGTTCCATCTCCCAACATGGCCAATGGTAATTACATTTCAACATAAATTTGGAAGCGTTGTGGTAATTTCAAGTCACAGCACTTGCTAATTGTCTTTTCATAATGGTGCCAAAGTGCTTCAGCGGGGACAAAAGACTCTTCAACAGATGACGTCATGAAAGGAATACTAAATGGGCCTCACGAGACAGTGACCTCATAGGGCACAGCGAGGTTCAACTTGGGAAGCAGGAGGAGGAGGACCGGGTATCGGAGGCTAGCCCGGGTTACATTTCAAAACACTGACACCCCCCCCCCAATACAACAAACAAAAAACACACAAAAATAGGAGAAACAAGATAAAATAAATAAAACCCAAAATCTAAGAATGGAAAGCTAGGTTAAAGTAGTCAGATACACAGACACACACACCCATATTGTGTAATTCTATACACATAAAAGTTCTAGAAAATACAAAATACCGAGGAGGCAGACATAGCATCCCCTTTGTGTTATCGCTTAGCAGGCCCGGTCACAATGGAATGGCTCCTACAGATGACTGAGAATGCCAAGGTCGAGACACTGCTCCAAGTCACAGAGACTGAAAAGGGTGTGCAGTGTGAGATCCTAAATTCCCTGTGCAGCGGGGAGAAGATCTGCAAAGAGCAATACCGGGGCAACCGAGAATCTAAATACCATATGTGCTCTTGACTGTAAATTTCTTTATTTTGGTCATCGGTACTGTGGTTATGTTACAATAGAAAGAAGAGGAGGAGGAAAAGGAAGATGGCTCAACAGCTTGGTACAGCACTATGCAAGCCTTGTGACCTGAGTCCAATCCCTAGAGTCCCTATAAAGGTGGAAGAATTAACTCCACGAAGAGTTAACTCCTCTGCACACACGCTGTGGCATGCTCACACATTAATAATAAAGTTTTAAAGATTCATTTTTATTAGTGTGTGTATGTGTGCATGTGCTGTGTGTTTGTAATATGTGTATTTGTGTCTATGCCTGTGTCATGTGTGTGGGTGTCCACAGAGGCCAGAGTAGGCTATACCCTAGAACAGTGGTTTTCAACCTGTGTGTCGCGATCCATCTGGGGCAGGGGCCTCTGGGTCAAGGGACTTTTCACAGAGGTCTCCTAAGACCACTGGCAAATACAGATATTTACATTACTATTTATAATAGCGAAATTACAGTTATGAAGTAGCAACAAAAATAATTTTACTGTTGGGGGTTACCACAATATGAGGAACTGTATTAAAGGGTTGAAGCATTAGGAAGGCTGAGAACCACTGCCTTGGAACACAGTTAAGGTGGTGTGAGTTGCTAGCATGGGTACTGGAAGCCAAACTCGAGTGCCTCTGGAGGGACAGTGAGCACTCCTAAACACTGAGTCATCTCAATCCCCAGAACATTCCTTTTTATTGAAAGTACATCATGGCCTCTAACGGCCACAGAATAGACTTCACACCGTGGCATGATGCTTGAATCCTTTCTACCCAGCCCTGATTTTCCTTTCCTGTTTTGTCTCGGGTTTTTCTCCAACGTCTTCAGCTGTGTCTGCTCATTTCTCAGCGTGCACTGTCTCAATCCTCTTCCTTCTTCAACTCAAATGTCCCAGCCCCCAAAGGCAGGACGATGCCCACCCTGCCCTGCCCCTTCCTTATCTCACTGGATCGATACCCATTCCCTGGCATACAGTAGGTTTTCAAATCTTATTATAGTTTCATTTTCTAAACTTCTTTTTACTTTTGTAAAAGCAGAAGCCACGGTACCTGTTGATTATTAGCACACTGTCTGGGCAAGGTTAAATGAGTATAGCTTTGGAGGAAAATGTTTCCATAGTTACCAGGCACCTTCTGCTCCAAGTGGGGCACCTTCCATGCTAACTTCCGAACTTGCCTCTTGAGTTAATGGAGTTCACCTACAAAGGCAGGAACAGGCTGGGGGCCACCAGTGACCGCAAAAAAGACTCACATAGGTGGAGGGGTGAGTGAGATTTCACTGGATTTTTCAATTCCTTAGAAAGTTTCTATGGCATTTCTTTACTGTGAAGGATTACAGAATAATGTACCTGGAGAAAAAAAACACTTGATGGTTCGTTTTCCCAACTATTTCACAAACTAAGTGCCGGAGGGCTTGAGGAAGCACAAGGAATACACAAGCAAACAAAATTAAGATGGGGAGGAAGCGGTGAGTAGGAAAAAAAGGTGGAAAAATGACTTTCCTAATCTGTTAACAGGAAAGAAACTGTTAAAAACAAACTGGTAAATGCCTGGCTTTAGGAATGTTCAGGGGAAAGGACAGGTTCGAGGCCAGGAACGATCACTCGGGGATGCCGCCCGCCGCTTATTGTCTCCTGTTTTCAGTGAAACCAAACATGCTTTCATGTTTAATTAACTAGATGGGGAAAATGGACTACCGACCGAGCACAATTTAAACGCATACATCTGCATGTAAAGGTGTTCTTGTCAACACAGTCGATCTCGTTAAAACTCTCGGAAACTAGCTCACACGTCATTTACACAATCTGCACAACACATTTGTTTATGTTCCACGCTTCAGGTGCGCATGCAAAAGACCTGGACGTTTGGCGAACACTCGGTTCATTTCCAAGCCTCTGAGCTTACTGACTTTTCCCTGCGTCCAGGCCACACGCGGTCCCTAGATGCACAGGTGCGTCTGTGTCCCTCCCTGACACCCCCACGGCCCACGAGACCACGAGCGGCTGGCCTCCGGAGTCCGGCCGACCCCCACTTCTCTCGGCCATTCCGGACCTGGGAACCCGCACTTACACGGCACTGACTCGGGCGAGGAAAGCAGGGTGATGAGGGTGACGACGCAGTGGACAGCCGCGGGCGCCCCAGCCTGAGTCGTCCGCTGCAGCGGCGCGGGAACTCCCGAGAGACCAAGCTACAGTGGTGTTGCCAGGGCAACGGGGACGCGCAGGCTGTGCAGCTTCCGGACAAAGGTTTCCACCCAGAACTCGCTGAGTTCGTTCCCTGCCAGGGCAGCCTTGAGTTAGTTATCCATCATTCTTAGCTTTTTTATCTTGTACTGTTTGAAGTCAGATTCTGAGTCATCCGCCGTGGCTCATTGATATCTTTTTCGTTAACTCAGCAATGATGCTCCAGAGTGCCTGGCGGATTCAGAGTAAGGGACAAGGTTGGTCACCCAAGTGGAGAAGAAAGCAAGGTAAACATCATTGAATGAGACATGGAGACAAACGTGTTAAACCTCAGGAAAGAGAAATCGAGTCGTTATCGGCAAATAAACAGAAGGTCAAGGCACACACACAACACCTACCATGTTTCTCTTTTCTTTGTCTCTCTATATGCTGTCCAAACTTCTTATTCCATACAGGTGTCTTCCCTTCCTCAGCCCCCATTCCTCACGAATATGCTCAAGTATCACATTTTAAATGAAATTAAACTAGTGACCACATGCATCTTGCTCCTCTTTCAGGACCAGAACCACGAATCCACTAAATTCACCTAAAAACACCTACACATTTTTGTACGGTTTCTGACCTTATGCCAGAAGACATTTCTCATCAGGCGTATCAAGTCACTTTATGTATAAATCTGTGGGGCTGTTTCCATTTTTACTGGACTGTGTGTGTGGCCTCGGGTGTCTTGTTTTTCACCTTGAAACAGGGTCTTTGTTTGCTTTTGTGTATGAGAGTGGCCGGCCTGTGAACTTAGGGAGTTTGTCCTGTCTCTCCAGCTCTTGCCCCAAGAGCATTAGGACTGCAAAGGCTGTTACTGAGCACAGCTTTACGTGATAAGTTCCAGGCGTTCAGACCCGGGTCTTTACACTCGCTTGGAAAATGCTTTATCCACCGACTCACATCTCCAGCCTGCCACCTGATTTTTCTTTTTTTTCAGAGACAGGGTCTCTCTATTGAGTCCTGGCTGTCCTCAAACTTGCAATGTACAAAAGGCTGGCCTCAAACTCAGGGATTTGCCTGCCTTAGGCACCACGACTGGGCTCCTCTCTCCACTCTTTTGAGATAGGATCTCATGTTTCCCAGGCTGGTCAGAACACTTGATACGTAGCCAAGGAAGACAATGAACTGAGTCTCCTATCTCTGCCTCCTAAGTACTGGGATTACTGTGCACAGTCCTGGTTTCTCCAAGCTACTCGCCTATAGACTCTGGCTGGCCCACCTTTGCTCTCCAGCACTGTGCCTGGTCCACATGCTTTAGGCTCCACGGCGTCCAATATTACTTGAACATGCAGTATTTTTGCATGTCTAAACTATAGCCTCTCTCCTACCAGACCACTCCTGCATACTTTTAAGTTTCTTTTCCTCTACCTATGCTGTCTCTTTCCCTAAAGCACAATCAAGGTATCTTTTGTTTATATGTGTACATATATCATATAAAGAATATTTATATAAAGAATGTGTGTGTGTATATATATATGTGTGTGTGTTTACATCTATATGGTGGGAAAGGGAAAGTGAGGAAATGCAGGACAGCACCTGCTCTACACAGCCTGGCCTTGAACTTGTGGTCTTCCTCCACAGCTGGGATTACAGGCATGTAATCCTTAGCACACTGTTTACTGTTTACTGCTGCTATTTACCTTCATTTCACCAAGTACACTCACTGGATGGATTTCTGATTTACCTCAATAGGAAATCCGCAACAGATGTTAGAAGTCCTTTCAGGGTTTACAGGCTATTCACCCCCCACCCCCAGCCCAGTACTTTCCCTTCTGTGCTAGCAATGATGGGAATGACTAGACCTTTATTTTTGTGGTCTCTACTTAAACACAACTCAGACACACCTTTTCTGAAGCACAGTTAACAAGAAGGGCATCCTGAATGTTAGTTGAATGATTGTTTCCAACACTGATGTGCGTGGATCTCTTCTGCAGAGCCTAGGGTGTGCACTGGAAACTGTCATCCAAATGATTCTCTGAAACCAGTGATCCTCGGGCCACATTCAGAAATGTTGACTTGATCTGTATCTGCGGTTCTTACTCATGGGGCATATCAGAACAATTTATACCTCATAGAAAAAAGATTAGTGGGCCTTACTCCTAAAGAGTTTGATTCCAGGGATATTTTGTGAAATACAA
The DNA here is from genome assembly GCF_950005125.1 of Chionomys nivalis. Taxonomy (NCBI): domain Eukaryota; kingdom Metazoa; phylum Chordata; class Mammalia; order Rodentia; family Cricetidae; genus Chionomys; species Chionomys nivalis. The sequence goes on along the minus strand of NC_080086.1, from coordinate 125,735,844 downwards.
CCAGTTATAGACACGTTCAGGGAGGGGCAGAATTTCTGAGTGTTGGTGGTTTAATGTGGTGAACGTTTCTGAGATGTAACTTACAACAGCATCATCCGCCTTGGTAGCCAATGTTAAGAGCAGAATCTGGTTTCTTAAAAACTTGCCCACAGGTCTGTTTTTCAGCTAGTTAGTGGTGTTATTCTTATAAAGGTGACTACAAAATTAATGTTGGTTGTTTATGATGTATTAGAAAAAGAATAGCCATAACTGCTCCGATTTTAGACACAGTAATGGCTCTGAAGTAAACGATCCAAGACTGCGGAACAGGCTGTGGAAGAGTCAACAGGAACAGCATCTCTTGGTCACGCAGCCACGTTCGTCCCACCCCATCTTTGGATTCCTGACCTTCAGCACTGCACCCCAACATTCCTTTGCTGTTTTATCTCAGGCCGTGACAAACCATGTTCTGTAAAGGGCCTGATGGTAGACACTTGAGCTTTGCAGGCCGGGCTGTTCCTCTAAAATCATTCAAGTCTGACACTTAAGTATGAACATGGTCTTAGACAACAGGTCAATACATAACTGGTGCTGTGTTCTCATAAAACTTTATTGACAAAAACAGGGGGTGGGCTAGATTTGGCTAAGATATTAACTGCCAACTCTTGCTCTAACCAAAATATCGTGTTTAATTTTCCTGACAAGAATCCAAGATTCTACAAAAGATGGCCTTTTCTCAAGTGTGAGAATATTATCTTAAAAAATACAAATCAAATCATGATGACTCTTCAGGGGAGACTGGGGTATTTAAGATTTAAGTGCATTTCCTAAATCAAAGCATTTCTCCTTAATGTTGCTAAGGCAGATGAGAAGCAACTACTCAACAGCATGTTAAAAAACATGTTTATTTTACAGTATGTACAATCAGGAACATATTTAAAACCATTATCAATTAAAATAAATGAAGAGCATAAATCACAATTTAGCTTGTTCTTAGTGTATACATACTCACATCAAAATATAAAGAACATATACCAAAGAGAGCCAGAAGTGTGCATTTTGCTATAACTTGATACCCATCTTGATAAGATAGATATATTCCATTGGAAAAAAAAACAATCAAAAATGATTTTAACCAAACTAAGTTCCTGTGATGTGTGATAACCATTATAATGTTTATATGAGGTAGTAACTAAATTATTTGGCCATGTATTAATACTCTAAATCAAAAGAAATATGAAAGTGATAAAAACAAAAAGGCCAACAAAAGTAAAAATTCCATGAGAAATCTGATCACTCTGGAATGTTACGGCTTTTCAGTGTGATTATGTGAAATGTCTAGTGTGGACTCCGGACAGTGCGCACACTGTAACCCGACAACTGTGGGTTCTATCATGGCGCCACCATTCTGTGATTGCAGGTGTTGTCAAGCAGTGTCCTAAGCAAAAATGATCAGTTACTACAACAGGTGGTTAATCTGTTTCTTTCACATAGAAAACAATCCAAACACATGTAAAAAGGTGTTGTGGAGCCAAATGCAGATTCCGGCGTCACAGCTGTTTCCATGACTCAGCTCATCACAGCTCAACGCTCTGTGCAGGAGAAACACCAGTGCTCGCATTAAAATTAAAAACAAGATTATAAAATGATTACAGCTCGTTACCATTTCAAAAGTTACAAGATTTATATCCATATTACTAAATTACATATAATAAAAATACAATAGTGTTAAATGTCTTGTTTCATTGCCGGCATCCCATTTTGTAATATAACCACACCCAAGAATATACTAAAGAATTCTTAAAATATTAACCCCAGTTGCATTTTAATCAACATTTACATCTGTACAGATAAGACACTTTTACATCTCATAAAAGTACATTATCTACATCAATTCTTAGTGTATGTCTTCAGCAAATGAAGTTTCACAGAAAAATACTGCTGCTATGTACAAAGATTACATACCAGTGAATTAAGCACTTGTGTGGTTCAGTACACTACATATATCATACCACTCAAAACAAAAGCTCTCCCACTGTCTCATCCACAATAAATTAGAAGGAACTGAAGCCAGGTGCCTGCCACAGCTCCCGGCATCCACAAAGGAACGCTGCAGCGGCCGTGGGCCCCGTCTCTACAGGTCACTGTCAACAACACGTCTTCAGTAGCTGTTCTCATGACCCGCCAAGATGTACAAATTGCTGTTTGCTGTTGGGTTATCAGTTGGCCTACTTTCCAAAACCACAACCCTAGAAGTAGTACGAAACACACAACAAAACAAAGTCATTTATTTATGAAAACTAACATCAGTTAAAAAAAAAAAAGTCGCTGCCTCTGTGTCAGAAAGCCCTCTAACTGCCACCCGGCTGCCTTCCACAGACCCTTCCAGGAACTATGATCAAAGGGCCAGTTCCACTCTGGGAGGCGCCCGCCACTGCTATGTCCGGATCAAAGTTCTTCTAGGACTTGGGGGTGAAGGGCAAGGGATGAGGAGAGGGAGAGAGGCTTGGTTCTTCCTATCAATCCTACACAACTTGCACTTTGGAATCTGATAATTCAGAATAGACGTTCAGAATCTTATCTGGCATGAAAATGGAGTTCTGTTTGTTAACATGCACTGTGAGTCACTTTCAACAGAGCGACTGCAGCAAGTAAGTCCTGCCAGGCCCACGAGTTCCTGCTACTCGGAAGATTCGTCTCTCAATAGTTAAAAAAGGAGCAAACAGTGTTGAACATGCAGAAATTTCAACTCTCCTGAAAGAGTAACCAGCCTTACACTGGATCTGGAAAACATACTTAGTACTAGACATTTTGTAACACCCATCTTCATACCTGTCAGATCCAAGGAGCCTGAAAATTCTTGTGTTATCTGAAATTTCTTGTGTTACCTGTTTAGTTAAAAAATAATTTTTAAAAATTCCTCAAATTAAAGATACAAAAATCTTTTAAAAATTCCTCCTTTCTTTTGAGACAGTCTTGCTATGTAGCCCAGGATAGACCTGCACTCCTGATCCTCCTGCCTCAGTCTCTTATGTATGTGGCATCGCGCCTGGCTGCAGTATGAAATCCTGTTAGGATAGGTTCTGGGCCACAGTACTGCAAACACCACCACCTACAAGCTCCCGGTCTGTAGTATGGAGACGGTCTCTGCCTCACTATGTGTTATAAGCTTATACTCACAGCAAGTTTTTAGTTAAGGAGAAACTTAATTGTGGTGAATATGGAATTAATTCTAAAATACTGGTGAAAGAAAATTAGTTGCTAGATCACAGGCTTCCAGAAAATCTTTAAGATCTGCTTTGGGCCTCGAGCGCCTGTTATGAACTGTGACAGTAAACCCTGAAAAGGCAGTGCTGAGTTTGCGTTTTCGGAGCAGTTCTGGTTCCCGGGGACTGGAACAGTCCCTCCTGGCACTCCTCTAAGGACTGCTCTAGACGAACAAGCTGCTCCCCTGCTTTGCTGCTCCTCAGTGTGACCAACTGCAAACCACTTGAGGAACAAAGATTGAGACCATGAAAAAGAGAAGCTCGGTGTTGATGGCTTAGAGAACACAAAATAGTCCAAACTAAGCCTCTAGCAAAAAGGCCTTCAGTGTTGTAGGCTGAAACTTAAACATTCAATTTGATGTTGAAGTGAAATTTCTTCCATCAAAATTCTACAATGAGCTGTTCTAGAGACACCAGTATCTCTTCACACTTAGCGCGACCCAGCTCTGGTGAAGGAAAGACCTTCACTTCAGCAACAGTGGCTCAGGCCTGTGAGTGCCTGAGGAAAGGATGTGATGTTGTTGGGGGCGCACTGAGGATCTCACTGTGTACTTTATTTATTTATTTATTTATTTATTTATTTGGTTTTTCGAGACAGGGTTTCTCTGTGGTTTTGGAGCCTGTCCTGGAACTAGCTCTTGTAGACAAGGCTGGTCTCGAACTCACAGAGATCCGCCTGCCTCTGTCTCCCAAGTGCTAGGATTAAAGGCGTGTGCCACCACCGCCCGGCTCACTGTGTACTTTAAAAAAGGCCTCCATGTAACTTGTTGGACAAATTTTCTTTCCTTCTTTCTCCTGCCTGAGCCCCCTTTTCTTTTCCAACCTGCTCAAGTGACGCTGCTGAGATCAGCTTGGGGATCCCAGGGAAGTTTTTGATGGTTTTACTTGTCTATAATATTTCAGGGGCAACCATTCTTCTTGCTCATGCTAACCAGCATTGCCAGCAGAAAGGCTGAGCTGAATTAAGTACGTCATATGCTTTAAGAGTTATTTCGGTACAGCAAGAAGCGCTCATGCAAAGGGGACAACCGTAATGTCACATGAACAAAGGCAGCAGGGTCAGGAGGCAAGGTGGCTCCTCAAGGCTTGCGGGGTCACTGCTGTTGACGTGTGTCTGGGGAAGTGTGGCTGACGGAGAGGAGACAGTGCCGCTGCTCTCAGCACTGCACTAAACACAGCATGCACACAGAGCACTGCAGGGATCACTCAGGAACTTGGTACAGTGGAAAGAATTGCTTGACACAGATTTTGTGTCATCTACTTAATTTGTTTTTTTTTTTTTTTTTTTTTTTTTGGTTTTTTGAGACAGGGTTTCTCTGTGGTTTTGGAGCCTGTCCTGGAACTAGCTCTTGTAGACCAGGCTGGTCTCGAACTCACAGAGATCCGCCTGCCTCTGCCTCCCGAGTGCTGGGATTAAAGGCGTGCGCCACCACCGCCGGGCCTACTTAATTTGTTTTAAGGATTCACAGACAGACATTATGTGGAGAGAGTTGGAGGTCTCCATCGGTCTCTCCTCTCAGGAGACTGGGGAAGCCCTTGGAAGAGAGGGAGGAGAGACTGTAGGAGTCAGAGGGGATGGAGGGCATCAGAGCATGGCCCTCAGAACCAACTCAGCAGGGCTCACACGGGCTCACAGAGATTGAAATGGCAAGCACGGTATCCTGGCCAGGTCCTCTGTGTCTGTGTTAAGGCCGTTAGCTTGTTTTTGTGGGACACCTGACAGTGGGAGTGGGTGTATTTCTGACTCTTTAACTCCATTGGGTGGCCTTGTCCAGCCCCGATATGAGGGCATGTGCCTAATCTTATTGTATCTTATTTTGTCCTGTTTGGCTGTCAACTTTTGGAGGCTTTTCTGAAAAGGAAACAGGGGAAGTGAATCTGGGGGAGAGGGGAGAAGGGGAGCTGGGAGGAATAGAGAGAGGGGAAACTGTGGTTGGGATGGACTGTATGAGAAAGGAATCTATTTTTAATTAAAACAGCAACAACAAAAGGAGACAGGTCTCACTATGTAGCTTAGACTGGATTTGAACTCTTAACTCAAATGATCCTCCAGCCCAAGCCTCCTAACACTAAGACGTCTGGCTCCTGATGACAACTTAATGAACACACTTCAAAGAAGATAGCTTACCTCATTAGATCTAAAACTTCTACCTTGCATCCCGTGTTTCCAGAAAGCGAGCACACTGTCTTGTAGACAAACTAGAAGGCAAGAACAACTCAGTCACTGCTAATAGTACAAAAGTTCAGGGACAAGCATCCCTTCATCCTGCCTATCCCGCACAGCAATGGTCCCATTGCTGATCTCAGTATGTACAGAAATGGCATCTTTACCTCTGGGATTTAAAACATTTAATATACAGGATGCATTCATCTTTTTGGTATGAAAAAACTTACTGAAAATATGCACTAGACATTTGTTTTGGTAAAGTAATTAAAAATAAAACATATGAACACACAGAAAAGTACAGACAACAGTAGAGAAGCCATATGCACACTCTTCCCAATTATCAGATCTAAATATTCGACCACATTTCCCTTGCTTCAAACAAAGACAACACCTGGATCCCCTCAACTCAACCCAGATCTCATTTGGCCTGCCCTCCTCTCTCGGGCAGTACTGTAGTCAATTCTGTACTCATCATTCTCACATGTTTACATTTACTAGTTCTATGCTGTCAAGATAATTTTATGTTGAAGTTTCCAACTGCCATCCATTTATCATAAACAACAGCACACCCTTCATTCTTGTGCCTGTTTTTGAAAACCTGCACAATATTTTCTGAATCATAGCATTAGGAACAGCTCATAGGGCACAGACATAAATAAGGCAAATTTCAGTTTTATGTGTTTCTATCTCTCAGTTCTATGTATTTCTATCTTTCAGTTCCATATTTACATCTTTGATAGAGTGTAACTGTGAGAAAGAAATCTGATTTGTTTCCTGCAGAAAATTAATGGTGCTGGCATCATTTTTCCACTGACATTTTTTTTTTTTGTAACATTCTTCTTCCTGTTTGTATCTGTGTTGACAAATGAACTGTTTGCTCTTGGCCTCACCCTCTGCCAATGTATGTACATGAAAAAAACTATTTTATTGGTAAAATACTTAAAAACCCCAAACCTCAAACCCCAAAGCCGGGCACATTAAGTACTTATTATTCTTCTCTTCAGAAACACACTTCATGATCATTTTTGTTTTACTTTCTCAGCACTTTAAAATACTGATATTGCCAGAAATCCCTTCCAGAGAATACAACCAATCATGAGAAAATGGCAAGAACTAAGTTTTGTTTGTCTTTTTGACACAGGATCTTGCTAGGTTTTTGAGGCTGAACTGGAACTTGCTATGTAGCCCAGGCTGGCCATGAACTCACATTCTTTCTATCTCAGCCTCTTGCATCCTGGGGATACATGGATGCATCACTATTCTCAGGAGAAGAATTCTTATAAACCAAAGTCCTCTGAACATCAGGCAACAATGGCAAAACCACAGAGGATGTACCGAGTGCCAAATTTTAGAGCACTTACAGTGAATCTACAGGATTCTGGAGGAAATGTAAACCCATAAACATGTTATAAGAAATGCTGTTTAACTTTCTTTTGTGAATGCCACAGCTGTGAGGCAGGACACATTACAGTGCACGTGACTACCTCACAGACTTAGAGGATGTAGAAGGAGCCTGACAGTGACTTCATATTATACCCAAATGAAAAAGGCCTTAGCAATATATATTTACAACATCTGTAACTATCAGACAGATCATTTTAAATAGTTGTCAATGCAAAGAAAAAGCAACGACTCACCTATGGATTCTATCTGGAAATCGAAGGTGAGTTCTGATGATAATTTCCTGCTGGATTTCAATCTTCCTTGGAGATTCACTATTTTTATACAACCTAGAGAAAAACCGAAGTCACTCAAGAGTATAAGGAGAGGAATATTACCAAAGAAGATGCAAACGGAAACTTACAATCCAAGCACACGAGGATGGTGTCTCTCTCCAGCTGGGTCACATGAGTGACGTTTGTTTGTGGGGTATCTACAACACAAATACAGCCAGATAAAGTCATAGAAAACTACAAAATTTACAATGTATTCTTTCTTAAAGAAAGAATTGCGGACGGCTGCATTTTAAATGGATGGACATTTCTTGCAGGGCATGCACAGTGGTTGCCCTGGACCACTGTGTTCTGAAGGCAATGTGGACAACGGGCACAGCAGAGCTGGCTCCTGTCAGTTCTACCATTGATGAGGACATTATTTATATTTACATTTGAAACAAGGAGTCTCATCTTGTATATTACAGTTCTGGCTAATTTCTGACTTTAAACTCAGATGATCTGGGCTGTGCTTTGAACAATCACCAGATGCAAGCACCTAGCTCATGTAATCAATGTATATTAAATAAAAGAATTGGAGAGTTAAACTACTTTTTAACTATAAATAAGTTAAAATACTGAGGTTTTTTTCAGAAGCTCCTAATGTGTTTGTGGGGTGTGTAGACGGTTGTGTGTTTTGTGTTTGGCTGTGCTCTGTGTGTAGGCTAGAGGTCAACACTGGGTGTCTTCTACAATTCTTTTCTTTTGAGACAGGGCCTCTCACTGAACCTGGAACTTTTTGTTTCAGTTAAACTGGCTGGCCAACGGGCCCTGGAGTCCTCCTGACTCTGTCCCCAGCACTAGGTTACAGATGTGCAACACATGGTATTGGGGATCAAACCCAGTTCCTCATGCTTGCCCCGGCAGCACTGCATCCACGGAGTCATCTCCCAGGCCCCGGATTTTCTTTAGGAAACACTGATGCCTGAACAATGCTTTCAAGATTTCCCAAGAAATTGGAGTGTGATGGATGGGCAATAGAAGTTAAGAACCTAAAGATTTCCTCTATCTTTATCTCGTGAATGCTGAGAGATACTTTCTGTATTTATAAAAATCCTTCAGATAAAACCAAGTTAAGTTTCTTGGAAGGGAGTTATTTTAAAGTCATTTGTCAGGAAATGAGGCCTTTTGTTTAACAATTAGATTGCATTTAAAATTAAAACACTTCAAAGAACTAAGACATTATTGAAACTGACTGGCAGCAAAATATTTCTCACCCAGCAATCTTTTCCTGTTAAATAAAGATGAAACTAGAAAGCAGGTGTGCCCCAGCTGTCTCACAGGGAAGACAGTGGATAATGGAGATCATAACAGACTTTGGGAGAACCAAAGACAAATCTTAAAATACTGCAAAGGGCTATGTTATATACAGCTTCCTTCCACAAGTCTCTGTGAAGAAAGGTTTTGAGTTCAGTGTGTCGTTTAACACGTTGGCTTCATGTGTTGTGAGTATAAAAGTTCCCTCAATTTGTGTGTGTATGTGTATGTCTGTCTGCTGTGCCTTTTGTTCCTTCTCCTCTTCTCCTTCTTAACCCCCATCCCTATCCAATTCTGACAGACTGTCTCTCTCCTAGCCCAGGCTGACTTGTAATCTTCCTGTCTCAGCCTCCTGAGTGCTGGGTTCACAGGTGTGAGTCACCAGTACCTCTTACTCTTTTTATTGTCTGTCTTGTAGACCAACAACAAACTTCTGCCTAACAATAGCTTACTAGAAAACTTTCTTTCACATTTCCCCTTTGAAGTGACCATTCTCTATTGTACAGCAAAACATTCCCTATCAGTGTGTGTGTGTGTTGCTGTTGTTTTGGGAAGAGGGTCTCATGTAGTCAAGACTGGCCTTGAACTCACTATGTAGCTGAGATTGGTCTCGAACTCCTGATCTTCCTGCCTCCACCTCCGAAGTGCTGGGATTACAGGTGTGTACCATCGCACTTGGCTCTATAGTATTTTTAGAGAGAAAAAAGTAAAAGGGGCTTTCACCATCAATAGGTTGTTTAAAAACTAAAGATAAGACATTTAAAGGTCATTTTTTTTAAAGTGTGAGAGTTCAATCTGGTTTATTTACCACAAAATTAATGTTGTATGTCTTTTATTTTGCTACAGTACAATATGAGTTTCAAACTATAATCAAACTTCTGCAAAAGGACTAATCAGACTTAATATTTGCTAAGGTAATTAGGGTAAGTTGCCATAGAGGAAGTGCCTGTTCAGCAACTTGGCAATACACATTTAATATTTGAAGAAATAATTATATAGGAATAATTTTCAATTCAGAGATAGTCATTAACTTATATACATATCTGAGCTTTAAATCAGTTTCATTAAAGATGCTGAGCACAAGAACACCAATTACAGGAGACATCTGTACTCAAGGCAGTGCAGCTTTCCATCCACGGCACCGATTGTCTTTTCTATGAGTCTGAGGTTTGCATACACATGAATTTAAAGAAATTTATTATTTATGAGTTATGGGTGTTTGGCCTGTATGTCTGTCTGTGTATCACTTCACTGCCTGTTTCTTAGGAGGCCATAAGAGCCCCAGGAACTGGAGTTACAGATAGCTGTGAGCTACCATGTGTGTGCTGCGAATAGAACCCAGAACCTCTGGAAGGGCAAGAGGACCAATGGAACTGAATCGAAGACCCAGATATCAATCCACACATCTTCGAACACTTGATCCTTGACAAAGGAGCAAAAAATATCAAATGGAAAAAAAGAAAGCATATTTAACAAGTGGTGCTGGCATAACTGGGTATCAACATGTAGAAAAATGAAAATAGACCCATATCTATCACCATGCACAAAACTCAAGTCCAAATGGATCAAAGACCTCAACATAAAGCCAGCCACACTGAACCTTATAGAAGAGAAAGTGGGAAGTACACTTGAACGCATTGGCACAAGGGAACCACTTCCTAAATAGAACCCCAGCGGCACAGACACTGAGAGAAACAATTAATAAATGAGACCTCCTGAAACTGAAAAGCTTCTGTAAAGCAAAGGACACGATCATCAAGACAAAACAACAGCTTGCAGGATAGGAAAGGATCTTCACTAACCCCGCATCAGACAGAGGTCTGATCTCCAAAATACACAAAGAACTCAAGAAATTGGATACCAAAAGATCACAAATCCAATAAAAAAAAAAATGGAGTACAGACCTAAAAAGAGAACTCTCAACAGAGGAATCTAAAATGGCTGAAAGACACTTAAGGAAATGTTCAATATCCTCAGTCATCAGAGAAATGCAAATCAAAATAACTCTGAGATTCCATCTTACACCTGTAAGAATGGCGAATATCAAAAACACTGATGACAACTTATGCTGGAGAGATTGTGGGGAAAAGGGAAAACTTCTGCATTGCTGGTGGGAATGCAAGCTGGTCCAACCCCTTTGGATATCAGTGTGGCGAACTCTCAGGAACAACCTTCCTCAAGACCCAGTAATACCACTTTTGGGTATATATCCAAAGGATGCTCAACAAGGACATGTGCTCAACTATGTTCATAGCAGCTTTGTTTGTCACAGCCAGAACCTGCAAACAACCTATATGCTCCTCAACCCAAGAATGGATATAGAAAATTTGGTAATTTACACAATGGAGTACTACACAGCAGAAAAAAATAATGACAGCTTGAATTTTGCAGGAAAATGGATGGAACTAGAAAACAATATTTTGAGTGAGGTAACCCAGACACAGAAAGACAATTATAACATGTACTTACTCATAGGTGGTTTTTAAACATAAAGCAAAGAAAGCCAGATTACAAACCACAATCCCAGAGAATTTAGACAATAATGCAGACACTAAGAGAGACTTATATAGATCTAATCTACATGGGAAGTAGAAAAGTATAAAAAGACAATATCTCCTGAGTAAATTGGGAGCATGCGGAGCTTGGGGGAGAATTGAAGGGGGGAAGAGGAGCAGAGAAAAATGTAGAGCTCAATAAATTAAAAAAAAAAAAGTAAAAATAAATCTTAAAAAAAAAAAGTACAGTGATCTCCTTTCATATCACCAGCACCGACTGTGGTGGTTTACCAAATGACGCACTCTGGAGGCACTGATGGAGCTCACATTGGGAAGCACTGGCCTTTGCTGACTACTCTGCTGACACCCTTACTAAAGTGATGCAGTGTGACTAAAATGGTAAAATTTATATTTAAATACTTGAAAATATAAGTGTTAATAAATGTCTATATTTTTTAAAATATTTCTTTTTGAGACTAAGTTCTGGTTATGTAGCCCAGGTAGCTGTTTCTCTGACTCAGCATCCTAAGTGCTGGGACTCTCAGTGTGCACCCCCGGGCTTGGCTCTGGCAGCTGTCAATGGCTGCTTCATTACTACGGTCGTCACAAAGACTCAACTGAGTTACATAAAACTCTAGAAATTAGTGTGAAAAGAGACGGAAAGCAGTACAAAATATGAAGACTATTTGCTCATATATTAAACTGTTACTTGGTTTTTGAGAAACATGATTCAGTTGGAAATACTAATATATAGCCTTTTTAAAGTAAGATTATTAGAAATGTGTGTCATTTCTAGATTTTGAGGGGGAGAAAGAGTGGTTGGGATTAGCCTTCAGGCTTTGTGTGTGTGTGTTTTAAGATTTTATTTTTTATTATGCATTTATGTGTAAAGATGTACACATGAATGCAGGTTCCCTCAGAGGTTGGAAGAAGGTGTCAGATCCCCTAGAGCTGGAGTTGCAGGTGGTTGTGAGCTGTCTGACATGGGTGCTGGGACCCAAACTTGGGTTCCCTGCAAGAGCAGTACATGCTCTTCATTGCTGTGCCTTCTCTGCAGCCACCAAAACCCCAGGCTTTGTGTGTGCTGTGCATTAACTGTGCACTCTATTACCCTGTCACACCAGCAGCCTACAGAAGATCAACAGCTGTGTAGATAGAGACCACTTGGTGTTTCCTGGCTGCCCAGACCCAGAGCAGAAACTGTATTAATTAAAACACTGCTCAGCCTATTAGCTCAGGTTTCTTATTAACTAACTCTTATATCTTAAAGTAATCCATTTTTATTATTTTGTATTTTACCATACGGCTTGTTGTTGGTAAGGGCGTCTTTCTCCTTTGGCAGCTACATGGCATCTCCCTGATTCCACCGTTTCTTTTTGGGGGAGGGGGGGATGCCAGATGTTGCTGATTATAATAAAATAGTCCCACACTACCTCAGAATGGAATATAATAAAGTTTTCTTATTTAGAGGCATACTCACAGATCAGCAATCCTCTGCACAAGGGAACAGGACCCGAATCCAGCAGCTAAGGAGCTGCACGTTTTTATATCTGTATATTCAGTATATATGGCCATGCCCAGAGTGGGCCAGTATCTTAAAGGCTACTGGCTGAAGGAGTTCACACAGCACAGCTGTCTGAAGTGCATGACTTTAAGTAATGTATTCCTCAAAAATCAGAAGACCACACTGGTATCTACCTCATTTTATGCTAAGACATGAGTGCTTCTATGAAAAACACTTAACAAATATATATGGTTATGGTCTGAATCTGAAATGTTTTCAATTGGTATAGGTCCTAAACCTTTCATTTTACATTTTACTTGTGTGTGTGGAGACCAGAGGACAACCTGTAGGCGTCAGTGCTCTGCAATGTGGGTCCCCGGGATAGAACTCTGGTCATCACATCTGGCAGCAAGCACCTTTACCCACCAAGCCTCCTTGCTGGCCCCTCATGTTTTATTCTTGCTCCTGATTGGTTGGTGGTGCTATTTTGAGAAGCTGTGGGATCCTTAGGAAGGAGGGTCTTGCTGATGGAAGTTCACCAATAGGCCCTCAAGATAATAGCCTGTCTCCTACCTCATGTCTTGTTCTCTGACTTCTGGTCTGTCATGATCTGAATGGGGGCTCATCACATGCTCCCGGTGTCAAGAACTGCTCTGCTCTAGTAGGCTTCCTTGCCATGGTGACTGAAGCATTTTGAAGTCATGAGCCAAAATGAATTTTAAGTTGTTCTTGGTATGTATTTGGCCACAATAACGTATAAATAATCAAGACACATAACAGATTCACACATGAAACTCATTTCCACATTTAAACACTGTATGTACTTTCTATCTGTTTTTCAATCAAATTGTTTAAAATGTGTTGAACACACTAACTGAAGTGTAGAGCATGTTATCTCTTCTTGTTTACTAATAGAGTTATTTAAGACTGGCTTTTTATGCAGTTTCTGCTTGCTGGGAAATACAGAACACTTATTGCCTTTAAAATAACCAATGCAGTGGCTTTAATAATTACACAACGATCACAAACCTGATTCTGTAAACCACGACGAGGTAGAATTTGGATTGACAGTCTCAAATCGAACCACTTGGTTGAAGTCTCGTCCTCTGCTGACCCCAACACAAACCAGAGGGTACTCCTGTTCAGGGACCACCAACATCTCAAACATCTGGAGTGGACACGGCATCGGAAAGTCTATGTGCTGGAGACACACACACAAGTTGAGCAGAGGGACCAAGGAAGGCCACATCATCCAGGAGCAGCAGTGAGATCTGAAGGGATCTCTGCTCTCAAGACTGCTTCTTGCTCCAGAAACCCAAAGTGTGCAGATAAATCTGAAGTACAAAGTATCTTTATTAACATTAACTTGAAATCACACAATTTTTGGATACTAGTGCTAGAAAGAAATCTATCCCATCTCTCTTGTGAGTGATAAAACGAAGTTCAGGAGCTGAGTGACTAACGTCAGTTATACTCGGCCGCTTTTCTTACCATGAGCAAACATGGAGGAAGACGAGAAATACCAGCCCACACATGAACGAGAAGAGAAATCTAGCCTCCTATCTCAAGGGATTTCATCAATACATTAACTTTGATAAAATGCCACTCTAACTTTATATAACTTTAAAATTATTTTTATGTTGCTATAAAGAAAACAAACACATTCCCAGTGTGGAAATCTGAAAATAATAATAATAAAAAAATCCCTACTAACTTCATTAATAATCAGAGACAAAACAACAAAATATGTCCATATCCACCAGAATAACTAAAATAAAGAACAACAAAAAGAATGATAGCCAAGTGTAGGGCAGTGGGGACAGATATTGGGACAGTCACACTGGCTAGATACGCTGTCTGCCAATGTTGAACACTTGCGTTATGACTCAATACTTGAGGGGATCTACAGAACAAGGCCGTGAACACGCTGGTGTAGTCTCCTGAGAATGCCGGCCTTGTTCTGAAGTGTGTGTGGGTAACTGATTCGATGAAAGTGCTTTCGCTTTACAGAGGCAAAGAGTGAAGGAAGGAAGGTGTAGTTGAAGCAGAGTAAGGGAGGGAGATAGGAAAAACCAAACTGTACCAGCATTCCTGCTCCACCTAGGAAATAATTTTTTGAACTAGGCAAGATAAAAGAGAGGCTGAAGAAAAAAACCACATATACAATTTTGCTCAAATAGGCTGTCTGCTCTAGGGAATGAATAAGACTACTTTCCCTTAGGCTTCAATTTAAATAATTTCTGTTGCAGTGAGATTATTTTTGGAATTACTACTGCAAAAGGTTTTCAAATTTTCTTTAACATCAATGAAACCAGAGAGTAATATTCATGTGAGAACTAAAGTTGGCCACTGCTGTCTGTAGACTTCAGGTGACAGAAGCCAGTACCCAGGACATTCTGCTCCACACCCCACGGTTCTGAGGGGACCAGAACTCTGACTCTGTGACTCCAGTTCTCTGACTCTGATTATCCACAAGGACCAAATGCTCATGAAATACGACCACACAAGAGCAAATAAAACAACTGAAAACTTTACTTGGAGTAACTTTTATACTATAAAAGACACCCCCCCTCTTTTGTTTCTTCTGAGACAGGGTCTCATTACCCCAGACTGGACTTGCACTCCTGACCCTCTTGCCTCCATCTCCCACGTGCTAGGATATAGGCATCACCATCGCAACCAAAACTACACCTCCTTGAAAGTATTTCAGAGATGAATTATTAGTGAAAGATCCTATAGAAACTTAAACAAAAGTCCCAAGTTCTCCTGAGGTCAAGGGAAGGCTGGGTTTCTTCCAGTCCCTCACTGCTATACCCTAAACTATCTCTCTGGTTTCTTGTACAACTTTCACGTGGCCAACAATGTAGCTTTTTTTTTTCTTTTTTTGGTTTTTCGAGACAGGATTTCTCTGTGGCTTTGGAGCCTGTCCTGGAACTAGCTCTTGTAGACCAGGCTGGTCTCGAACTCACAGAGATTCACCTGCCTCTGCCTCCCAAGTGCTGGGATTAAAGGCGTGCGCCACCACCACCCGGCTAACAATGTAGCTTTTAAATCTACCACACAAACCAAAAGTTACCAGAATTAAGAATTACCTGGAAAAAAGTTTTATCTTAAAGCTCATAATACTAAGGATGCCACAAATGCTTACCTTAATTAACATAAATTTCTGCATTGGTTCTACCCATTCTAGTAGAACAATGCTAGTCTGAAGTGCCCCACACAGGTATTTATGGCCCGTGTAAGGATTTCTTACTGAAAAGGCAAAAAAGTAACATCAGTTTTCTTAGTATATAAAATCCTTACAATAATAGTTATATGCTTCCCTCCTTCCCCCTAAAAAAAAAAAAAGAGAGAGAGATTAACAAGAGCTCAAAAGCAGGCTGCCTGTTTGTTCTTAATTATAGAAGGGAATGAGAAATACTGTCTCAGGAGACGGAAAGAGGTGTACCCAGCACGTAAAGGACTGTCGGCTATATGCACAGGTGGGACGGATGCTGACCATGATTGGTGTCATGTGAGCAGTGGCAGGGAAGCCAGCTGAGGCTGCACCATACTGAAGAAAGGTCCAATGTGAACCTGGGGAGAAGCTGTCAAATGAGAGGCTATTCAAATGGACCAAGGTAAATTTGGGGGAGAAGTTGTCCAATGATAGGATATTCAAATGGATCATCGTGAACCTGGGGAGAAGCTGTCAAATGAGAGGCTATTCAAACCCAGGTGGCTCACAGGGTGCTTTTGACACTGATATACAGAGGCTAAAATGCTCGGTTTCTAAAAAACAAAATATTTACGTATCCCCTTTTTTGTTAGACCCCTTCTATGGTCACTAAAAAGCATTACAACTAATCACATTTATAATGCAAAAGCTTACAAATAATAAAACAGAATTGCCTCAGGGTTTTGAGCTTTTCTTGCATTTAAGATATAGTTAAATACATGGAAATAAGGGATTTTGCGAAAACTGTATAAAGGACCAAATCCATTAACTTCACATAGGTTAAATGGCAGAGGAACTGAGGGGCAACACTATCCAGCTAAAGCCAGCAGAAAGCCCAAATAGAAAATCAGGGACAACAAAAATCTGGTCTCTTTCCTCACACAGAGCCAAGTCAATTGAGTGACGGGTTAGTTGCCACTCAAGGAACCAAGTCCACGGTAGCCCTGTCACTGGCTCTGGTCCAGCAGCTGCTCTTATTTCTTCTGAGCTTTCTGCCCAGCCTCTGAACCTGAGGCCTCAGCCTCCAGTGTCTTCCCCATCTTGTCCGTCTGCACTGCTCTTGTCTAGCTCAGTTTGTACGTGTTAGTGTATAGTAAGAATTCATGTCTGCACTGGTCCTCACACACTCAGTTCTTCTGTTCATAAGAATCCGGCTAAGGTGGGTATTCAGCACTTAGCATGGAAGTGCTGGTATTCATTGCATCTCATATTTATGCCACTCTGTTCAAAGTGTCCTCTCCAGCTACTCAGTTAATTCTTCTGAGGCCCAGGCCAGACGCCTTTGGCAGCCTTCCCACACCTGGCACTGTAATGACAGAATGCCACTTCCCTCTTACAGCAGTCGTGACTTAAGGGGTGGAAACCATTTGGCCTTTCTTGTTGTTATGTACAATAAGAAAACGAGTTGTTATAAGGGTGCGAGCGCAATTTGGTTCATAAGTGTGTGCACAGGGGAACTACAGCCTTCATATCATGAACACATGGTTCACAAGTACAGGCATGAGTACATGCTGAGCTGCATGAGCCCTCTGTAAGCCAGGGACTGAACGGTAAATAACCACTCACAGGGAACATGACACGCTTATTTTCTGTGTAAGTCACCCCACCAACTCCATCCATCACAACAACCAACAAAGTTTGCTAAGCACCTGCTATGTGGAGGTGCTGTACTTGTCTTAGCTTACACAGGCACAGAAAGGCCAAGAATGCTGCTTTACTTAAGGGCTGAGGGGAGCTAAAGCTATGCCCTATAGGACATGAGCCCCACAGGGTTCCGTTATGCTCCGCCAAGCAGGAGTCTACTTACCCACACAGCACTTCTGACACCACTTGGTTTCGGGGATTTTTGCTGATACAGCAAATTTCCTAAATTTGAATGGAGAATATATGAGCAGGCGGCAAATGAACATTGCAATAATGCTGTTACAGATCAGCTGGGAAAGCAAGAGCTAGACATTAGTTCTGGGGATTCTCCATTAAAGTAAGACTACAGGGGCTGGCCAAACAGGCCAGTGGGGGAAAGAAAGGTCTTTGCTATCAAACCTGATGACTGGAGTTTAATCCTTGGAACCCTAGTAGTGGACGGCTGTAATCTAATTTCCTCAGCATGCTGTGGTATGCAAGCATGCATGCACACACACACCATACCACATACACCACACCACACACACCACACACAATAAATAAGTAAATAAATATAGGTAGAAGGTTAAAATACATTAGATCCCTTTCTCAGGGCCTCCCATTAATTCCAAAAGGATTAAACTTTTAAGTTTAAACAAAACAAAACCATGGAGTAGTTTGAATACAGAAGAATATGACCCTAGGGCTTTTAAAAATGTAAAACCAATAGACTACATACAACACACACATGAGCGTTCCAGTCTTAAACTGCAGCCGGCATTCAGGCTCATTAGGAGCCTGGTTCACCAGAAAGCACCAGTGACAAAGTGGAGAGAAGTCAAACACCAGGAGATGTATTTGCAGCACATCAATCAATTATGTTATGTAAAAGTTGTCTTATTGGGTTGATGGCTCAACAATTAAGAGCATGCATTGCTATTCCAGAGGACCTGAGTTCCAGTCCCAACACCCATACCAGGTGGTTCACAACTGCCTGAAACTCCAGCTCCAGGGGATTTGACACCCTCTTCTGGCACCTGTAGGTACCTGCATTCAGATGCATGCACACACACTCACACACACACACACACACAAATAAAAATAAATCTTAATTTTGTTTGTTTGTTTTTCAAGACAGGGTTTCTCTGTGTTTTGGAGCCTGTTCTGAAACTCACTCTGTAGAGCAGGCTGGCCTCAAGCTCACTAAGATCTGCCTGCCTCTGCCTCCCAAGTGCTGGGACTAAAGGTGTGCGCCACCCCTGCTCAGCTTCCAACTACATCTTAAAATTGCATTTTAAGTTTTTTTGAGATGGGGTTTCTCTGTGGCTTTTGGAGCCTGTCCTGGAACTAACTCTTGTAGACCAGGCTGGCCTCGAACTAGCAGAGATACACTCGCCACTGCCTCCCAAATGCTGAGACTAGTTTTATTTCATTTTAAAAATTGTATGTGAGTTCGGGGGCTTGCAAAAGTCACGAAAGGTGTCAGATCCCAGGAGTTAGTGGTTGTGAACTGCCCAATGGGAAGTAAACTTGGATTCTCTGCAAGAGCACTACATGTTCTTAACGGCCCCACCCCTGGGGTGCCCAAGCCATTTCTCCAACCACCTACCCATTAAGACACAGTCTTGTAGCCTTAGCTGACTTCCAACTCACCATGTAACTAAGACTAGCCTTTACCTCCTGATCATTCTGCCTTTATCTCCTAAGTTACGGTAACTGGTTCCTAGATAACGAAGGTGAGAAAGGAAGGAAATATCTGTGGGTATTTCTGATGCTGCAAATTAATTATAACAAAATTCCTAAAGCAGTAAGTTAGAGGTAAACTACAAAGAGAGGGGTTAAATCTTCCATGGAAAGTTCTTAAAGGAAGAGGCAGTATCTTATTCATGTATAGTGTCTCATCTGTGCATGGAGATACTTCATTTACAGTCAGTAAAAACTGGAAAAAGTAAACACAGCTAGATGAAAAGGCACTATAATAGTTAAGTAGACAAACAGCAGCACAAAGTGATATTTAAAAGAAAAATTATAAGCCAGGCGGTGGTAGCACACGCCTTTAATCCTAGCACTCGGGAGGCAGAGGCACACGGATCTTTGTGAGTTCGAGGCCAGCCTGGTCTACAAGAGCGAGTTCCAGGACAGGCTCCAAAGCTACAGAGAAACCCTGTCTCGAAAAACTAAAAAAAGAAAAAGAAAAAAATTACAAATATAGTTGTTACTATGTTAATTGAAGCTCAAGTCACAATTCTGAACAATCATGAAAATGCCACTTAAATTAAATATATCTATTTCAAGACAGAAAAGCCTAAGTTTTAAACAGTTTTCATCAGAAGGCTATGGAGAAATAAGCTTGTCAGGCCCGGAGGAGCAGCTCACTGTCAGTGGCACTTCGTACTCTTCTGGAGTACCCAAGTGCAGTTCTCAGCGCCCATGCTGGGCAGCTCACAAACTGTTTGTGACTCCAGCTCTAGGGAATCCAACGCCTTTGCAGGTACATGTACACACACACATGCACGCACGCACGCACACACGCACACTAAATAAAGTCTTTAAAAGACATCTGTCCACACTGTAAACTCAGAAGTTAACAACAGGGCTTCAAGGAACCTGAAAACTAAGGGTTCTTAACATTGGTTTTACAATGAGTCTTGCAAAAGAAGACCGGCTATATTACAGTTTGACTTAAAAGACCATTCAAGAAACAAATGAGGACCACTATTACAATAAAAATGAGAGCTCAGCATGATTAAAAATGCAGAAAGTACAAAAGCAAAACTCCTCACCCCCAATTATTCTCCAAATGCAAAAAACATTAATTCAATAATTATTTTGATTTTCCAGGCTTAGAAACTGTACTTTGAAAAAAAGTCACTTTATGTAAGTTAACACAAACATGTTAAGAGCATAGGCAATGTACGTAATGTATGATTACATGAAAAATTAGTTTTATTTTTGCAGAAAAGACAAAAATTCAGGAAGAAAATGTTCATGTAATTAGAAAGCACAAATTACAACAATTTTAGAACAAAAATATGATAAATAAGCCCTTGTGAACGTACACCACAACATGATTTTTTAATGAAAAATTTCTATTAGCTCAAGCCTTCTCCTTCTACAGAATAATGGTTTTGAGCAGGAGATCTCTAAGGACAGAAACACAACTCAATAGTTACCTTGGCAGTATTCTATCGGGGAGCTTATGTGCTGGAATTGCTACAGGTAACTTTTGCATCTGTCTTGCATAATCAAAAAGCCCTGGCAAATTATGGGAATAAAGCTGAGAAGCTTTACCTGTGAAGAAATAAACACAATGTAAGAGCGGATAACAGGCAACAAGGATTGGTTAAGATGCATAAAGGCCAGACTTACCAGATATTGATAGTAAGCAATTGTTCATCACGTATAACCATGTACACCTGCGGGGGAACAGCTGCCAACACACAAAGTTTACAGAGTCACACACATGTACATGGTGCTGCGCAAGCTGAATGTCAAGGGCAGTTCTCAGGCCTTTAAAGTGCGCTCACAGTGACAGCAAAGGAAGCTAATGGCAAACACAATCTAAGTTTGAACACAGCATGATTAACTCGTCACCCTGTAATGAGGGACTATGTAATCCCAAAGAGAATAAAAACATTTTAAATACCATCTATTCCTTTCTTTTGGAACTGTGTTAAATGCTTAAGTCTCTCCTGTGAACTATTCTTAAAATGTACTTATCAAGTACGTGCAGTGCACGAATGACATAGAAAAAAGTAACGTAATGTAGAACAAGAGGCACTGGAATCAGTTCTGTGCAGGAGAAAGGCTGCAAGCGACCATGATGAAAATTTGCAGACTACAAAGGCTGGGGTAAGTGGAAGCTGAGAGAAAACATGCGCATCCATCTGTCCACGCAGTGTGTGAGAACTGGGGAACAGCTCAGGACCCTTGGTAATAGTTGAGTATTGGGGCAAAGAAAAGTGAATCAATATGCTTTAAAGGCAGAATCGGCTGGTCTCACAGAGACTTTTCATCAACAAGCGTGAGCAGTCTGCACAGTGGCTGCTGGACCACAGCATCACCATGACCTGGGCCCGTGACATGCCAGCTCTCGGACCTCATTCCCACCTACTAAAGCAGTAGGCTGAACACTTAGTACCTAAGAAGACTGTGAGAGCCACTCATGTATGCAATTAGGTACCCTGACTTAACAAGCTTGTTGGCTGGGCTTGCTCTGGGCAATTCCTACAGGGCTTTCTAAAATGGACTGGGATGAGGGTAGGGAATAGGAAGAATGGAGAGATGATGAAATACATCAAGGCTCTAAGGACATTACTACATTAGAGCACCAAGTCATAAGAAAATATAACAACAGAAGGGAGAAGCAAAGCAAATCCCTTATTAATACAATTTAAATAAACAAAATAAAGCAGAAAGCTTGCATTTCACTTATTTGGGAAGTGCATTCTTGAAATACTCTACAGTCAAACATTAAAAAATATGGACCATGTACCTATAGCTAACTATGTCTTAAATCCCAAGTTTAACACATATTTTCTACTTTATGCTTTTCACTAAAACATTGTACCCCAAGGGGGAGTTTACTCATCACACTGAGAACAAGAGGCAGAGAAAGGGCAATAACTTATTCTAGACCATAGGGCACTGACTTTTATTTAATCAGTGTTGACCTGATGGCAATTTTTACACAAATACATACTTAGAAGTCCTTCCTAAGTGCCAAACATAGGACGACATTTTCTAACTACTAATATAATCGTATAGAAAGTGCCAGGACAAGACATAAAGCCTTTTACATTTTCAGCATGGGGCGTGGGGCATTTATACCTAGCTTTA
Organism: Chionomys nivalis; assembly: GCF_950005125.1. Classification (NCBI taxonomy): domain Eukaryota; kingdom Metazoa; phylum Chordata; class Mammalia; order Rodentia; family Cricetidae; genus Chionomys; species Chionomys nivalis. The sequence continues at coordinate 125,713,785 of NC_080086.1, read as the reverse complement.
TTTGAGTGTTGAATTTCATTTTGGAGTTTTTTTAAACTACCTTAAAAAAATCTAAAGGTTTCCCACATGATCAATGCTTCCTTTAGTAAGTTAGGTTCTGGGTAGAATAATCAGTTTAATGAATGAACATAACACTTAAGAAGAGCAGGTTCAATATTTTGCTTAGATTCGCACCCCCCCCACCCCCCGCCGAGACAGGGCTTCTCTGTATAGCTCAAGCTGTCCTGGAACTCAGAGATCCGCTTGCCTCTGCCACCTGAGTGCTAGGATTAAAGGCGTGACCCACCACTGCCCAGCTAGTCTTTGTATTCTTATGTGGAAGATAAAGCATGTGGGGCTGGAGAGATAGCTCATTGGTTAAGAGCATGGCCTGCTCTTGTGGAGGACCTGGGCTCGATTCTCAGTTCTCACACAGCAGCTCACAACCGTCTATAACTCCAGTTCTAGGGCATCAACATCCTCTTTTGGCCTCTGTGGGCCCTAGGCACACACATGGTGCACAGATACACATCCATGCCAAGACGCCCACACATAAAATTTTTAAAAAAATTTAAAAGGTAGGTCTGAGCTGGAGAGATGGCTCAGCAGTTAAGAGCACTGACTGCCTTCCAGAGGTCCTGAACTCAATCCCCAGCAGCCACATGGTGGTTCACAACCATCTGTAATGAGATCTGGCGCCCTCTTCTGGTCTACAGGCACATATGCAGACAGAACACAGTACACATAGTAAATAAACAAATCTTTTTTAAAAAATTAAATGGTTAAGGGAGGATGGGTATATAGCTCAGTGGTTGAGCCTTTGCCTAAGATGTGCAAACCCTTGGAGGTTTGGTCCTAGCGCCACAAAAAAGAAAAAGAAATGTGAGAAAGACGGCAAGGTTTAGTTTTGAATAGTTTATTACTATTTGCAGATTTTTCTCCATTTTATGTATAGTGAATTCATGATACCAGAACATGTGAGACTGATGTCCTCGTTCCTCTCCCTCTTACGTCTCTGAAAACTGCACTGTCACATGCAGTTCTGATAGGGACCTTTCATGAGCCTTCATACAGAACCTGTCTTTCTCTATGCTAAAGACTTCTCCAGGGACGTCTAAGGTGGAGAGTTAGGGTGTGAAGTCTAGTCTAGCATGCAGCCCAGGCTAGCCATAGGAGGTATGTGTAGCAAGTGCTCTTAACCATTGAGTCATTTCCCCCACCCTTTGCCCAGACTTAACAGGTCTTTCATCTTTGACCACAATCTCACATTTCCAAAGCACAGGTCTGACCATTAGCTGGGCACTCAAAACTCTGGGGTTTGAGAGTTTGTTGTTACTGTTCTAGACTCACAAGTGCTCAATCACTCCTCCCCACCCACACTACTTTACAGCTCATTAAAGGTCCACCCAAGCACATCTTTTCCAGCTCTCACAGGAGGAACTGGTGACATTCACTGCCTATCTCCTGTGCTCATTCTTAGAGTGATGTCTTGCACGTAAGTGTAAACTTCCCAGGGGCACGAGCCAAGCCTGGGGCTCTGTCTTCAGTATGTAGTAAACAAAAGCTCATAGAATGTTTTATGAATAAAAGGAGTGTCAAACTATAACTGAAACTTATTTCTAATGTCTACTTAATTAACAAGAAAAATACAGAAGGTAGCCGGTATACCTGTTCCATTGATGTTTCATGAAGTTCGTTGAGATTAAGGGTATAAATGCCCTCTTCAGCACCAAATATCAAGTACTGATCTGAAATAACAGAGACATTTCATAGCTGATTTCAATAAACAAGATACTTTAAAAGGTTTATAGTATCTAAAATTTAGTAAATATGGGTTACCTCTGAAAAAGACTATAATTTTCAAGTTTAAATACAGAGAAGAAATTAGATACTCATAAACTAAGTTATACATAAATGTTAGTCTCAGCGCAGCGAGGAAAGCACTGCATGAGGGAGACATAAAGAGGAGCCTGTTAGACTCCTCACTCACCAGAGGGAGGGACTGACTGGCAGAGTCTGCAGCTACTTTCTCTAGAGTTCCCTAAAGAGAGGATCATGTGCAAATAACAGGGTGAAAACTAAGAACTAGCTCAGATTAAAAATGATCTTTACACATGTGGTGGTTTGAGTAGGAATGGCCCCAGAGGCTCATCTACTTGAATGCTCCGTCACCAGGGAGTGGAACTGTCTGGAAGGACTACAGGGACCAGGAGGCATGGCCTTGGAGGAAGTAAGTGACTGGGGAGGTGGGCTCTGAGGTTTCAAAAGCCCAGTCCAGGCCCTGGCTCTCTCGGCCAGTGGATCAGGATGTAGCTCTCAGCTACTGCTCCAGTGCCATGTACACTGCCACGCTCCCGCCATGACGACAATGGACCAAACCTCTGAAATCATAATCAAGTCCCTAATTAAGAGTTGTTTCTTTACAGCAACAGAATGGTGACTAAGATAAGAGACTTATTTTGGGGGCTATTACTATAAGCCCTAACATAAAAAACACAGGATCTGGGACTGGAAAGGCAGAGGAAATAACAAAATAAAGTAGATACTGAGGATGTAGCTCGGTAGGTAGAGTGCTTGTTTAGTATGGGCAAGGCCCTGGGTTTGATCCAGCAGCACACAAACCGGACATGGTGGCATAGGCATGTAACCACAGACTCAGGAGGTGGAGACAAGTGAGCCGGAAGTCCATGGTCATCACTGACTAGATAGGAGGTTTGAGGTCAGCCTGGGCTAACAGGTTGGTCTAAAACCAAACCAAACCCACCTAACCCAACCCATGTCCTAATTATTGCCTGCTAAAAATTTAATTAAAACCTGGTTCTCAACCTTCCTAATGTTGGGGTCCTTTAATGTAGTTCCTCATGTTGTGGTGATCCCCGACCACAAATTTAGTTTGTTACTACTTCATAACTGTAATTTTGCTACTGTTATAAATTGTAATATAAATATCTGAAATGTGACCCACAAGTTGAGAGCTACTGTTTTAGACGATAAGAGAAACTTAGCCAACGTCCTATTTAATTGTTTTAAAGATATTAAAAGCAATACATTATGATCTTTGGGCTGAGCAGAAGTAGTTTAAGAACAATCCAGAACATGCGGTCAGAAAGCAGTGGCTCAAACCAAGCGCCCTTGCACCAGCTGCCTGGGAGCAGCATAGCCGAGTGTGCGTGAAGACTGGTCTTGGGGTTTAGAAGGATGTGTACATATTTGTCTTCTTACACACATTCATCTAAGAATGCTCCTAGGTGACTCTGGGTATTTTGCATAGCTAACGAGAGCTGCTGGGATGCAGAAATAACACCCCGTCCTTAACTTACACCCTAACTGCTCTGAATATGATCCCTTTTACAATTTAGAGCCCCTCTCAAACAGTCACGTAACTCTGGGTGTTTAGAATCTAAGTCACTTCAGTTGTGGCTGTGTGAAAATAACACCCTGGGCAGGAAAGGAAGAAACATTTCTGCAGGAAATAAGGGAGATCTGATGTTGTGACCGCCAAGCAACTCCACTGAATCACCTGCGACCTCAAACCATAGCAACAGCACAGACAAATATATCCACCTTAAGTCTACACAAACAGCAAAACTCTTAGAGAAAACAATCAAATGAAACTGTCCGAGCTCTGCTGAAGGCCAGATAGAGACGGAAGAGACTGCAGTACTACCTCTCGTGTCTGGGTTTATCCAGGATGTGGCACAGTGGATTTTCAAGGGACAGCCATTAAACACCTTTGAAAAACACGCTCCCATCTGGAAAATAAGGACTCATCAACATGGTGGTGACAAACAACGGTCCTAACAGAACATACGAGGCATAACTGTTTTGTTTTAATATGGGAGACCACAGGGGACAAACTAAATTACCATCACCCTCACTTTACAGAAATAAAAGTGTCAAGTCAGCCATCCACCTAGCTGACTGAATCATTTCTTCTGGATATCCACAACAGACTTTTTGATAGTATTATACAAAGTTTTCTGGGAACAATTTTGCTGGAGAAAAAAAAATCCCATATTTCTTTTATCATTTCACAATAAAATCAGCACCAATAACCAATTCTGTATAATAAATAATTTGCCACTAAGAATCAGAATTTCCTATCAAAACAATATCATATTCTTAGTTAAGAAGAAAATAATAATCTCAACAAAGAAAATGTTCTTTGGTGTGGGAGAATTGTCTGTATTCTGTCAATCATGTTTTAAACAAATGTTGATTGGCCAGGCAGGAAGTATGGGGGGGAACCAAACAGGAAGTAGAAATGATACAAGGAGAACAGGAGAATTCTGGGAAGGAGGAAGCTGATTCCTCCCTCTCCTGCCCAGACCACCAAAGCAGCAGGATGTGATATGCCTCACTGAAAAAGGTACTGAGCCACATGGCTAACATAGATCAGAAAAATGGGTCAATCAAGATGTGAGAGTTAGCCAGTGAGAGGCTAGAGCTAATGGGCCAATCAGCTTATAATTTATGGAGACCTATGTGTGATTTTCTTTGGGGCTAAACAGTTGTGGGGTACCGGGCGGGACAAAAACCCCAACAACAAACAAGCAGGCCTCCGATTCATGTTACAGTTCTTGTTTGATTTCTTGACAATAATGTCAGCGTTGAGTCTGGGTGTCGTGGTGCACACCTTTAATCCCAGCACTCAGGAGGCAGAGGCAGGAGGATCTCTGTGAGTTGAGACTAGTCTGGTCTACAGAGTGAGTTCCAGGGCAGTCAGAGCTACACAGAGAAACCTTGTCTCAAAATAAGAAAAAAAAATCATCATTGAATTTCATATTATAAACTAAGATGCAAGGCTGAGTTAAAATATATAGTCTCGTTAAAAGGACCAATCCGAGGACAGGCAAGACGACTCAGGAAGCAAGAGCCTTCGCCTCCAAGTTTGACCTGAGATTTATTCCCAGCTCTACATGGTGGAAGGAGAAAACTCACTCTAGGAAGTTGGCTTCTGACTTCCACACCCATGCTATGACAGAACCACACACGTACATATGTGAAACAAACACACACATATACATATTCACACACACACACACACACACAAATGTAAAATTTTCTTTTTAAATTGAAAAAAAATTGAGCATGATTTTGATGGCTCCTGCTTGTAATGTCAGTACTGGGAGTGAGGGTGGGAAGCAGGCAGACACAATCAAAGATATACACTAAAATAATTCTTGCTATATTTAGTTTGAAAAATCAATTATTTGATACTCAGTACTTACATGCACTTTCGGTGTTGGGGGAAGACCATTACTAATTGGCTTCTAGAAAAGGAATATGTGTTATTATTTTACTTTTTGCTGTTATTATGGCAAGAAAATGCTGTATTTCAAGCTTATTTCTTTGACTAAAATATACAACGGTAATATCATCATAAAATAAAATAGCTATCCTTAACTTTCCTATATTCTTTCCAAAGTTACTTACAGCTCCCCCAAACCAGTTTGGTGTACATCCTTTCCCTAGGTAACTGTACATACGTAAACATATCCTAGCTTTCTGGGCGGTCTTTCTTCTATCACATGCCAGGCGCTCTGCCAACAAAGGCTAGAGTTCAGAGTTCTCTCCAGGGAGGATAGCCAGCTCTTAGCCAACAGTCACTGTGAAGGGTTAAACCAGCAGTTCTCAACCTGTGGGTCGTGACCCTTTGGAGGTCAAAAGCCCCTTTCACAGGGTTGTCTAAGACCATCAGAAAACACAGATAGTTATGTTATGATACATAACAGTAGTGAATTACAGTTATGAGGTAGCAATGAAAATAATGTTATGATTGAAATCACTACAACATGAGGAACTGTATTAAAGGGTCACAGCATTAGGAAGGTTGAGAACCACTGGGTTAGACTTACATAAAAACCATGATTTATAATGTGCTAAATAAAAATGGACAGGTTTTAAAATGGTCATGTCAGTTTACCTTTACAAAGGTACCTTTATGATTAAATAAAATATTATCACAATAATCCATAGACTAAAATATTACTATAGTAATTATGGAATACACAATTCCTATGGTTTTAGTCCTTGTAAGTGTAACACTTGCTACACAGTGAGAAAGGACACAAGTGTGAGTGCACAGACACCAGCACTTACTGGCACATCCTTCTTCTCTTTTCTGGAGAGGTTGGTGCCTCTATGCTCACTCTGTTGCTGATATAACGATCCGTCTCGTTCACCATTTAGCTGGAAGGAGCTCACTCCATTTCCTTCAATAAGATATGTTTAGATATATTGTGAAAGGGCTATTTTTTAATGAAATATTTCATTGAGACAATTATTAAATAGGAGACTCATCCTGTGTTTGAGATCTCCCATTCAGAACACTCATCGCTGGGCTGTTATGTATGTTCTTCCAGTTCAACCTACTTCTGACATTTTAGGCAAATTTAAATTCAGGTAGTATCTGAGTAAACATTTATTTTCATTAAAAGAGAAAAACTGTAAATTCGGAATTACTTTCAAGGAGTGGACAATTCATATTACATATAGTTACCAAGAAATGGTAACAGTGGGGAGAAGGCAGAAATCTTTAATAAATAAATAAAAAAAAAGGAAGAAAGAAATGGTAACAGCCCATTTAAAAGGCTCCTCTGAACAACAGAGGACACTTCACAGTGATGAAACAGTACCTTCTAGTGCTAATTTATACAATACCTATAAACATCAATTGCTTTTCTAAAAGTGATTAAGAAAAATTAAGGAGTCAAAGACAAACACCTTTATCTTTCCTAAGACAGAAGCAGCCTACAGCCAAACACATTTCCTTGTTTCTTCAAAGTCTGATTGAGACTTGGATGCTGTGGCTAATGATGAAACAGACAGAGCAGTCTCCAAAGGTGGGAATGCTAATGGGCTGGAGCTGTAGAGATGGTTCAGTGCTAAGAGCACCTCCTGGTGCTGCAAAAGACCCAGGTTCACGTTTCAGCACCTTTTGGTGGCTCACAACTGTCTAACTCCAGTTCCCTGGGATCTGACACCCTCTTCTGGCCTCTGTTGGCACCAGGCATGCATGTGAAACACACACATACCTTCAGGCAAACACACACATGAACATAACAAAAAAAAAAAAAAAATAGGGGTAAATGTCCCAGGCTGGCTCACAAGGGATCGTGTCCCTGAAAGCACTCTGCACGGGAAGCAGAAGGCAGAAGACAGCCTAACAGCCACTGCTCTTGCCATCGCCCCACACGGGAACTTCAGTCATTTCTTGGACAGTCCCTTCACTTCTAGAACGAACACCTGTAACAGACTGGAATCTGTCCTCTACCCTCACCTAAAGCAGCAGGCTTCTGTGGGGGTAATCTGGGGGGAGGTGGTCTAGGTGGAACATGGGATGGCTTTGCTGGGCTCCCTGATGAGGGACATCTCTTGATTGTTCCTTGATTACCATCCTCAGCAGAATGCGTATCCTGTGGTATGAAGATGGATTTAGGCTGAAATCACATAGAAAAGGAAAACAGTGATTAAATATAAGATTACTCCTGAGGTAAATTAATACATACCAGAGACTTTCAAACTGTGTTTATTAGAGAAGTGTCAATGGTATTTAAGATTCAGGCTATTTTATTACTTAAAAATTATCCTGAAAATGTACACTAGAATGTGCTGAATTTCGCAGCTGAGGGAGGAGCAATATGAATTGGTTTCTATTCCCTTCAATTAGTGTCTTATAAACCGTCCTAAGTAAAACTATTCTGTCTTTGTGATTATACTCCAACTCAACTGCATCTCTTTTAAGTGTTGAAGTTAATCAATACTTGTTGGGTTAATCTAATCTGTCCTTTAGACAACTCAGAATGTTTATGTTAAAATATAATCTTTCAGATTAGGAACAACAGAAGACAGCAATTAAAATGATTATACTGGAGAACACCAGCACAATAAGGATGCCCAAGAAACTTCCTCAAGACAACAGTTTGCAGAATGCATCAGTTCCTCCACATGTGTCCTCATGATGCCCACCCACCAAAGGAGTCTCCACACACAAGTGAAGCACCTTTCGGGACACTTCTCTCAGTAATACAATGGAAACAAAACACCAGTAGGGCCAAGATTGGTAAGACTCCAACTCAAACTACAACACAACTTAACTTTTGTAACTGAAACTTGTGACACATATAAACCTGTAAGATAAACATACCATATTGCTATTTGTATCCACTCATTTTATCCTTAAAAAAACTTGTATATATTGTATACATGTATGAAATTAAACAAAACCCTGTAAGTTGTGATTTCTTTCTTATCCAAGATGACTTTGCAGGTAAAGGATTAGTTCAGTGCAGAGTGCTTGCCTACTGTGCACAATGGTCTGATGGGGAACTTTAGCCAATCACCTTCTGTTTAGGGTGTGTCCCCCTGGGGCCACAGAAAAACAGATAAAATACCAGGTGCGCCCATTTTTTCCTCTTTTGCCCCCCCTCTTGAATCGCTGGAACCCTGGCTTTATAAGTTTATTAAAAAGTTTTTTCTTCTGTTTATTAAAGCTGAATATTATTTCAAATAAAAGGGGGGGGGCTGGAGAGATGGTTCAGCCATTAAAGGCTAGGCTCACAACCAAAAATTTAAGAGTTCGGTTCCCAGCACCCACGGCTGTCTCTCCAGCCACCTTTTATGGTCCCAGGTTCAATCCCAGCAAAGCCAGGGAAAGGGAGAGGTTGGCGTCACACTGTTTTCCAAAGCTACTGTACTGCTTTTGTACTTTTAATTTACAATTATTTTCTGAAAATTAAATGTCTGTGATGGCAGTTTTTTCCTTTGTCCATTCTCAGCAATCAACTAATGGTAGGTTACAGATTTTAAGGAAAAATATCTTATGAAAATTTAAGATTTCTAGTTAGGTGGAAATAATACCAATCTAGAAATCATTTCAAAGTAAAAATATTTAAAATGTATTACTTAGGTAACTACTGAATCATCATTTTTAAAAAGATCAAAGTAAAATTATGTTCTCAGATAATAATCCTCAGCTAGTTTTCTTTATGGTGGGAACAAGAACAGGCTACAGTAACGCAGAGAGCAAGCAGCACAGGAGAGCGGTGTGCAGGGTGTGAACAGCGAGTCTGTTTACCTTTGGTGGCAGGGGGGGCGGGACTTTTGCTTTCATAGTTGAACTAAAAACACAGAAAATATAGAGTCAGAGCTCTGCATTTGACAAATGAATTATTAAACACAATTATTTTTCAAAGATACAGAAGAAAAGCCTTCAGAGACAAATACTATTTTCTGGCTTCATGAGATTTTTTTTCTAAGATATTTTGTAAAATGTCCAGATTCTATTGAAATAAACATTTAGAAGTAGGTAAATGTTCATCTTCTTAGTTTCAAATGCTGAGAGTGATCCAAAGTGGAAAGACATCCACAATTCTATTTCAATCAAAAGGTAAATAAGGATACGAGCAGCAATCGGGCTAGGGAAATGGTAAGAGCATAAAGTGCAGCATACAATGTGTCTAGGTCTCCCCTGCTGTAGTGTTACAATTCTGACAAAGGGCTTATTCCAGTTACGGTTCAAGCATGTGGTCCATCATGGCAGAGTCAAGGCGGCATGAACTGCTGGTCACATCAGAATTCAGTCAGTGCTCAGCTGGCTTTCTCCATTTTACACAGTCTGGGGTCCTCTTGGAAATAGCCCCGCCCACAGTTAAGAGGGGTCTTCTCACATTAACTAATCTATTCAAGATAACTCACCACACGCCTGTCTGATAGGCAATTTGGGATTTTTCCCAATTCTATTCTTTGATTACTATTATAGATTGACTTTACTCTCCTTAAATTCACAGACTGATGAGAGAATTCTCAATGTAATACACATAAAGACAGGGCTTTAAGGAGGTCATTAAGGTTAAATGAAGCTATAGGTTTGACAGAAATGAGATTAAGAAAAATAACTGTCCTTTGCCCCACTACCTACACACATCAAGAAAAGGCCATGTGAACACACAGATGGAGGTAGGAACTTGATGAGTTCACATGTATATAGCACATTCTCGGCCAACCTGGACTACAAGAGACTCTGTCTCAAAAGCCAAGGTCGGGGTTGGTAGGTGCACAGCTAAATAGAGGAAACCATCAGATACCAAATAGGCCATCAAATAGGCTAGCACCTAGAACCTGAATTTTCTAGCCTTGAGACCTGGGAGATTATGTTTCTGTCCAACCCGCCCAGCATAAGACATTTTTGTTATCCCAATCTGAAGGAGAGCAATCCAAGCGGAGTAGATCAACAATGGCACAGAGACTGAGGTACAACTTATGTTAGAATTATGATTAATATTAAGCTGCTAGAACTGACACAGGCCAGATGAGATCCTTTCTTTTTACCAAAAAGAGCAAGAGAACTTACTGTTTAGAGTCATCATCTCCGTCATCATCTTCTAAGTGAGCCACATGTCCTCTAAAGAGAACAGATAGCATCATTAGATGGTGAGTCTCCCCAGAGCAGCTACAGAGAGGCAGGAGGACTGACTGCAGACAGACTGACAACTAAAACTAACAAGCCACACATGACAGAGAAGGGGAAAATGATTTAGCTCATCTATGACATAAATAAAGTACTTCAAGCTTAAATAAAAGTTGTAATTACCGCTGATGTAATTCTTCTTCAACAGACTTTAGAAGACTCCTTAAAAGACACAAGCAAGAAGGAGCATGAGTAAAATGGTACCACGTGTTGTCACTTCTATTACTCTGTTTATGTAAGTGTCCTGAATACATTTGCCACACTGAGCATTTCTGAGCCACAAAGCTTGTTTTAATGAGATATCTCTATATTTTTGTTGCTAATGTCTTAAAAATGTATCTTAAGTGAACATAAGTAAGTTCTAATACTGACTAAAAATTACTGATTCAAACAGGAGACAATGCAGCATGAAATGCCACAACAAACTGACGAAACAATCGCAGGCTCAGAGCCAGGGATTTCCAGGACTCAAATTCTACTTAGAATATTACACTTGACACCAGAAATGATATTTTCTCTTTTTTAAAATAAGGAGGGTGGCACATTTTGGCAGACTCATGCTCTCAGGCAATCCTGCACAATGGAGCTCAGCATATTGGCTTTCTGCAGAAGCATGCACGCGTGTGCTGTGAACACAAGAAAGTAGCGGCAGTCTGTTTTCACGGAGGACACTCACCCATGTGAGGACTGCTCTCGAGGGTGCACAGGCAAACACATTTGCATTTACGCAAACTAAGGCTGTGTCAGACCACCTCTGAGGGTTTTATCATTAGGAATGATGTTTTAAAAAAAAAAGGCTTAAATTGTCAAGAATGTGAGAGATTTGGGGTGATCCTGAACACGGGCAATTCAGGAAGCACAACCTTCTCCAGGCTGCTGCAATCACTAGGAGAGATGTATTTTCCATAAACCTTGTAAGAAGCACCTCAGTTTTCTTGGAATTATCACACCACGAAACCCAGAAGGCATGGTTAGCTGTCTAGTGTAGCAATGAGCAGAACTGTCTTACCCATCAAGCACTCTAAGCAGGCTAGACTGATAAGTTTTCAAAATGACCAGTTATGAATCTGGAATGGCAAACGACACAGAAAAACAATAAACCAATTTCTACCATCCCTAGAAAGAAAAAACTGAGGTGTGGTGTGGTAGTTCAATATCCTGCTAACTGTGAAGCTCTTCCAGGACCAGCTCTAAGCAACAGGCGCTTATGGCAAAGGAGGGCAAAGCTGGCATCTCTGCAGGCCCCGTGGCCTTGGAGAAGTGACCTCAGTTTGAATGGATACGCTTCAGTTCCTCGTAAGTAAAATGGGAATTACACTAGTACAGAAAGTACACGAAGAAGAAACAGCTGGATATGGGAAAGCAAGTACTTCACTCCCTGTTCTGAAGGGGGACCTTTGAGAAACACTTGCCAACATTAGATCCTGGAGAAGCCTGCCTCCTACAGGAGGGTCTGCAAGGTCCCACTGTCTGTGGAATACATAACCTTTTCAACTCTTATTTCTGCGGCTGTTTTCTAGAAACTACTGGATATGTGATATAACAGATTAAATGAAGTAGAAGTCATGACAACTCAGCTATCTTCTTGTAGTGTGAAGGAAATATGAAAAAAAAGGAGAAAACAATGCCATTTCTTTACAATTATTACTTTGTCAAGGGAAAATAGCTCTTTTCATAAGAATACTGCCTGCTACTGCCCAGCAGTTTTCCTGGGCCGCAAAGGTGGTTACTTGCTCCGGTCAAGTCACGTGAGAACCACCATCGTGCTGTCGGGAAGAAGCTGAAGTGGAGGCATTTGAGCTGACCCTTTAGGGGGAGGACTTCAAACTGTACAAAAGATGTATTTTATTAAGTATTAATATATATTATTTGAAAACAAATATTTTTGGGAAATCCTTTAATTTTCCATACTAAAACACTACACAAGCAACAGGAAGTCCTCAGCATGGTGATGCTGCAAAGGGCCCTAGACCAAAAAGATTTGAGTAGTGCAGCATTCCCAAGTTAAGACTGGTGTCTCTGGGTGATGGTGGGCTTTCTTATCATCCCAGAAAATAGAAAGCTAGCAAGGCAGCAAATGTCTACAATCCTATCAGTGGCCTGGGTCACAAAGTGAACAGGCAGTCATAAACAAGCAAGCAAAAATACTTTTTCTGAGCATGTGGCAGTGTTTTCTTTGGGCATCAGGATTTGAAAATAGGAAGATAGTTTACATAAAGTTTCACTTTCTGTTACCACAGCCAACGGGATTCACATGGCTATCGGGCTTTGTGTGTTTGTGTGTGTGAGTGTGAGTGGGTGGGGAGATGCTTTCTGTAGCCCAGGCTGTAGTTTCTGGCCTCAAACTTGCTATGTAGCTAAAGACAGCCTTGAGTTTCTGATCCTACCTGCACTTCCTGAGTGCTGAGTAACAGGTGTGAACCAGCACATCAGTTTTTGGGTTTTGTGTGTGGTGCTGGGGATGCCCCGAGGGCTCTGCAGGCCAACAGGCACCCTACTGACTGAGGTGAACCCAGCTCTGACATTCTGATCTCAAGTGAGGTTCTTACCAGAAGTTCTCTAACAACATCCATTGCTTCTACTCATGTATCTCCAGGTCTCTTACTATGGATTAAGTAGTTTGCTACAAGTTATACATTCCATCAAGTCACATAAAGGGCATGTAGATGACTTTGTGCCTTTACGACAGAGAGTTTGTTGAGTGATGCAGAACAGCACCTGCAGCCGAGAGCCCTGGAGAACACGTGACCCCGAGTTACTCAGGCTCTGTGCCGCACAAGAACAACTCTATCTGAAACTTGGCTAGGAAGGGATTTTTTGCTAATAGAACTAGTTGAATTACTATTGAAATGATGGAAAATTTGATGAAAAAAAATCTAAAAAGGAGCAATGTATGAATGCAGAGTTAAGTGACAAGGCAGGGAAACCGAGGCGGGAAAAGTCTGAAACTGCCTTCAAGCATTCAGCACATCCGAATGAGCGAAGGGGTCATGCGGCTTGTTACCAGTCTTACACAGTTGCCAGGCTGACTCATACAACCTGTGTACGCACTTCCCTGACTGCATTTAAAAGCAAGAAACTCGTTATTCCTCTAAACTAGAACAGCAGCTTTATCTACGCCCTAACATAACTGACAATTACTCAGTAACTACTTACACATAAAGACAATTAGTAAGTGCCCACTAAGCCCCGTGGTTATTTATTTCTCCTTTAGCAAAGAGGCAGGTACCATTATAACCCTCACTTTACCAGAGACAATGGTAGTTGAGTGCTCACAGGAAGAGCTGATGCAGGCTGGGCATGGATGGTATTGGCTACTATGGTATTCTGTGGGGGGAACTGCAATTCGACCCATGCTTTACTCCTATCCAAAGACAGTAATCTTTACAACTCTGCTCTACACTACAAGCAAAACCAGACGGTCTGGTTCTTTTAAAAAGAACTGCTTTGATAAAAACAAAAACCTCAGAAGAAGTGACCCCAGTTACACCAGAATTCAAAAGAAAAGGTGTTATCTGGGTTGAAGTCATAGTTTATAGTATGTACCTTCTGTTACAGAAAGCAAAGTCCATTTAACAAACCTAACTGATCCTCTTTGAAAAAAGTAGGAGATCTTGATTTTCAAAGTACTGCCTAGTTGCAAGAATATAGCAGCCTTGTCAATACAGTAAGAGAAGTGCTACAACCATGCTCATGTCACATGTATGTATACACCTACACACGAAACACAGCCAGGCTAAGACTTTCGGCCAACCTACCTTGCCAATGACTCGTTATATAGAATACAGTTCCTTAAGCAGGGATCCAATTCATCAGAAAATGAAGGGTGGGCAATTATTAATGTTTTACCTAGCCAAAGTAGCTATACACACTAAGAAAATGTCTAGCAATAAAGAAAAAATCAGAGAATGGGAACTAGGAAATCTGGAAAAGGATTTATGGCTGTATTACTTTGCATTTTGTGAGCATGTTCATTTAAAATGAAAGGGTAAGAGATATATAGTCACCAAATTATTTAGCCTCTTTAGGTACATGAATTTGGTTGTACCGGGTCCTTAAAATCAATGACATAATTAGAAAAAAAATTAATTACTTTTTTAAATTTACTACTCCACAATGACACATAATCTATTCTTTGCTATCCACTAAAACCAGGACAACTTAAGAGCAATTACAGTTTAGGTAAAACTATATATATAGATTTTTTTTTTTTTTTTTTAAACCAAGGGAATTTTATACTTGTCTTTCACTTTAAGGAAGAGAGAGGCTACGGGATGATGCACGTCCCAGTACTCAGGACGCAGAGGTAAGGATGATCTCTGCAAGTTTGAGGCCAGCTGGAACTACATAGTGAGACCTTACCTAAAAATAGATACGTGAATAAACAAACAACAAAAGATAAAAGAAGAAAAAGAAAGACAGAGGCTAATAATGCCCAACTCCTAATACTTTAAATTTAATTGAAATTTACATTAAACAAACAGCGTATTTCTTTAGCTTTTCATTCAAAGCCTTTTTTTCTGTACTGGAAAGTGTACTGAGGTGGGAAAATGAAGTACAGGTGTTGCGTGGGATCTATTGCTCTGTCCCACTGAACTTCCCCTTGAGGGAGGGGGTAAAGTTGGCGCAGAGTCAAAGGTGCAGACCCTGGGAGACAAGCTCCATTTGTTTTAGGAAGGGGAAAGCCTCATATACCCCCACACACCCAGGGAGGGGAAGCAGCAGCACTGGCATCAGGGTCTCTCGAAGCTGCTGGAGACTGGTTCAGGCCATCTTGTCTCATGTCACAGCAGCTCTTGCTGAGGCCCCTTGGCAGACCTAGGTTGGCTCAACTTGAAGAAGTTACATACTGCATGTTCAGATAGAAGGTTTAGCCCAGTTTTGCAAGGGCCTATTCGGCCCCAGGCCCTTTTGTGCCTGGGCAAATATCTCCCACACAACAGATTATAGTAAAAGGAGAAAGACATGATTTTCAGTACTACCCATCAAACTAAGGTATCTGTCAGTAACCATTATTTTTCAACTGCTTAGAGTATGGGAACAGATGCTTCAGCTCTCTGGTGTAATCAAGACTAAAATTTTAATGTATATTCATCCTCAGACTTCTCTGGTAATTTAAATACTTCCTTACAAATAGACTTATATTCATATATGAAATCAGGAAATATGAAGGTAGGAGGGGCAGTCTTGTCCTTGGGTTCTAAACTCCAGCTTATGATGAACTTGCAGAAGTCCGTAAACAACGTAAGTCAACAATGCTCTCAGCACCTAGACAGTGCCCGGTATGGAGTAGGCATTACTAGCTGGTAAATTTATTTCTCATGTGAAATAACTTTTAGGAGTTTTATCTATTTTTATTGCTAGTGTTCTTTAGAAGACCATCACAGCTAAACTTAGGATGAGGATTTCTGAGCAGTATGAATAATTCAGCTGTTTGCAGTGGTCAGCACATCTGGGAGATGCACTAAGTTACTTTTGTAGAGGCAAACAGGTCAACTTTAGAAAGAAATCAGCTGCTGAAATGCAGATTCATTATAGCTGAAGTATACTGTAACAAGAAAGATCTGCAGATTAGGTTAAGAGAAAACATTTGCGCTGATCCTCCCAGATGACAATTACTAAGTACAGATGAATAGCAGAGAGACTATGGGAAAGTCAAGGGCACAATGCACAGCATCTACCAACTCAATACAACGTACTACCTTAAGAGTTAAATATAAAATAATATAATATTAGAGACAACTACTTTGAATTTAAATTTTAAAAGAACTTACTTGTTTCCACCCAAAAAGTAACTACTTTGGTGTCCTTGTCCGTACTCTAACTGTAGATCCTGAAGGCATAAAGCAGAACATTGAGCACAGCAGTATAGCAGTTGCTACAAACTATAATACATACTATTTAAAAAAGAAAAGCCCCAAGCCCCAAATAAATCTGTATTGCTATATACTCTTAAAAAGAAGGCATGGTGGCACTTTCAACAATACGAGATAAAAGTCTGTATCCTGATTTTCATTATTCAAGTATTTTTCTAGGATTTTTTTTTCCAAGTTTCATTTGTGGCTATTGTTACTGTAATTAGTATTTGTAAAACTCAGCTTGTAAGAAAAAAGCTCAAATAAAGTACTATCAAGATACAATGAAGCAAAAAAAAAAAAAAAAAAAAAAAAAAGGATAAGCCACATGAAATGTCTCGGTTTGACTTTGCCTGTGGCATCTGAATGACCGTGTATATATACACATTCACATACGCTACTGCTGCTTCATGCAGGTGGTTCATGCTGCAGAAGTGAGGTATGCATGTGATCTTGTATGAGTCTGGAAACTGCATTGAAGGAGGTTTAGAAGGGTTTAAAGTTAAAACAGCAAAGTTTAAGATGAATAAATACAGAGAGCTTCTTTCCTACTTAAGCATTTGACTCAATGCTGCAGGTTGCAGAGAGTTAAGGATGAAAAGCCAGAAGAATGAGCAATGGCTCCACTACACCATCTTGAGGAAAGATGGACCATCCAACAACCATCGCAAGAAAGCTGCCTTCCTCTCTTTTAAAGAAGCCACTGTCTCCAATCACTGATACAAGGAATCTTCTTTCAAAGTAACAACAAATGTGCGACTGGAGCTCTTAGAGCAGTCACCTTGGGATAATCTTCCAAGGCCAGAGATGGTGCTAAGGTCTCTAGAGTTTCCCACATAGAGCTAAGCACTTCTCTTGGATTTTAATGTCTCCAAGTCTTGTACAGCAATCCAGGCCACGAACTCCTCAAACACAGGGAAAAAGGCCAAATCTGTCTGCCTTCCTTTCGGCCATGGTCTAACACAGCACCTTACACACAGACTGTACTCTGAGTGGTAAACATTTGTTCAAATGCCACCTCTTTTGTTTCCTGGAAACAGGCAAACACTTCCCCAGGGTACAGATACTCAGAATCATAAACATCTCAAGTCTAGAAGTCTAAGATTAGAGCACAATTCCCCACAGCACACTCTACTTTAAGATTAACTTCAAGGTCTGTCCAAAAAATCAAAATACTGATTTAGATAAGGTTCAAATTTTGTCCTCTTTTAATATTTGTTTGTGTTCAGACGTGCATATAGTAACTACTCTTACCAATGACAGCAAAGATAACACATCGTAAATGAAAAAGAATACATGTTTTCCTTAACTTAGAATAAATCTTAAAATGACCAAATCACCAAGTCATAAGCCCACAGCTATTATTTCACTGTCCAGTTTTAGCGGCCGTGACTTTTTACTTTATGCACTGGAATTCGGCTAATAAAGTACTTATCTCTATGAATGCTTCTTAAGTTCAAGCCTACCATCATCGGGTACAGATGAACAAACCCTCTAACCAGAGCAGCAACAGCTTTAGCCAATAGAATCTCATAGACTTTTACTTAAACAGCAGCTTCACAAGCACACTTATGTGCAGAGTGGACGATGTCTTCACAAGCACACATATGTACAGAGAGGATGAAGTCTTCACAAGCACACACGTGTATGGTGGATGATGTCTTCTGTTGATATGTAGGAATATCCACTTAGCTGAGAGATGACATTCAATAGCAGGTTGACAATAATTACCAGGAAATGAAAGTCAATCAAGGTCAAGAGTATATTTAAGGTAAAGAGAATTATTTAAAATAGCAAGAGATATTTTAATAGAAAATCAAGCATAGACTCATATACAGTCAGGCCAAAGGAGCATGCAAGTTGTAAGTACACCTAAGTCTCCGGTCCATAAGGAAAGCTAAAACTGAAAGGGGCTCTTCCTCATTTATTATTTCTCTCCTGAAATCAAGTTACACTATAATCAAGATGGCTCAGTGGGTAAAGATTCCTGGCATCAAGCCTGCCTACCTGAGTTTAAACCCCAGAACCAATATGGTTGCAGGGGAGAAATAATGCCTAAAGGTTGTCCTTTGACCTCTACCCTCAACATGGTGTGTCCCCACACATGCATACATCATGCACCACACAGTAATAATACATTTTAAAGAAAAGGATTTGGAAGTCATCAGAAAAATGCTACCAAAATTATGCTTGGAAAGAGTTCAAAAGAACCAAGATGGTGGCATCAGAGTCAGAATGCCCTTGAGGATGCAAACATCAGGGGAAAAAAAGTAGCATTAAAAAATTAATGAGTGGCCGGGCGGTGGTGGCGCACGCCTTTAATCCCAGCACTCGGGAGGCAGAGGCAGGCGGATCTCTGTGAGTTCGAGACCAGCCTGGTCTACAAGAGCTAGTTCCAGGACAGGCTCCAAAACCACAGAGAAACCCTGTCTCGAAAAACCAAAAAAAAAAAAAAAAAAAAAAATTAATGAGTGATCATGCTTAATTACACAGTAATGTCAAAGCAGTAACAACATGTTAATGTAAAAAACACTGAAAACATGCAATAACTTAGAAGAGACTCAGCCTGGGGACTCAAACAACAGTTGAGACAGTTACCCTAGCACATGCTAAAAAGCTTTAAGAGAGAAAAGTCCTAACTTCAGGGGTTCCTTTCACTGAGGGGCAGGAAAGTCTAGGGAGGAAATTCTAAGAAAACAGAAAAGAGCTAAGAAAGGCTAAAGCCCTCACAGTGCGATGCTGGAGAGGGAGGACACACACACTCCAGAAAGTGTTACTGTAGCTTTCTATGTCATGTCACCTTGGGAGACTACAGTCTATACCAGATGAGAAAACAGCAGGAAGTCAACAGAACTGAGACAGTTGGACACACACACCCTAACCAAGAAAAAGAGCAGGAGAGAATATTTTTCTTCATAAAAAGGAGAGACAGAGAAAATTATGTCAGGAGTAAGAATGGTTAGTAAAATCCTTTTTCATATGGAAGATGATGTGAAGAAATCAGCTGGAAATGAATCCAAGACAATACCAAACAAGTTCATTTTAAAGTCAGAGAAGCAGGCTGAGTTGGAACACAGTATGAAGACTGATCTCCACCAGCCGATGAAGACTGAGGGGCCATATCTGAAGAACATGACTTTCATACTGCATCTCAGAAAGGTGGTGGGTTAAATTATTCTTCCTTATGCCTCCCTAACAGTTAGCATGGGATTTTTAGCTGGGCACGGTGGTGCACGCCTATAATCTGAGCACTTGGGAGGTGGAGGCAGTTGCATCTTGAGTTCGATACTAGACTAACTCTATATAGAGAGGCCTTATCTCAAAACAAAATAAAAAAGAACAAAATAATAAGCAAACAGCCTCAAAAACCAAAAATATGAGCCGGGTGGTGGTGGCACACGCTTTTAATCCCAGCACTCAGGGGGGCAGAGGCAGGCCGATCTCTGTGTGCAAGAAGCCAGCAACAGGTTCCAAAGCTACAGAGAAATCCTGTCTTGAAAAATAATTAAAAAAAGATTTTATTAGTTTCCAATGAATTATCAAAAATTAGTGAGTAAAATTAAGCATATTTAAATAAATAGCATCAGCTGTGACAGATTTGAAACATAATCTTTTAATCTTGATATTATTTTGTAAATCAAACAGACCCATTTTTATGACTGTGGACAAAATTCTTACTTACTATTCAATTATTGCTTCTATGACTTTCAGTAATGCCAGCAGTTTTCAAAACCCAGACTTAAAATGTGGGAGGCCCCATACCTAAAATTCCATTCTTCTGTTACAGAAAGCTTTGGTGCTTTAAAATTTACTCTTGGGTAGCAACAAAAATTGAGGTTATGATACTCGAAATTCATTTACAAAATCCTAAAGTGAATATTCTCAGAACTTAGAAATAGCTGGTAACCTTGCCTGTTTACACAGCAAGGTAAAAGCACCTCTTTTGGGGTTCCCCAAATCCCATGTTGCCATCTTGGTGTCAGCAGCCCATTAAGAGGAGAGCCAGACATTCTGGGTTCATTGGGTATTTAGTGGGTAGCAACAAGTTTTCCATTTTTTGAGACAAAGTCTCATATAACCCAGGCTGGCTCTGAAAGCTCTGTGTCCCTAAGGAGGACATGGAACTCCTGATGGTCCTCCTGCCTCCACCTCGCACTGCTGTGAGTATAGGCATGTGCCAACATTGCTGCAATGAACACTTATGAGAGCTGAGGTGGATGGATTCCTCACATTGGCTTGGAGGACTATTACTAGGGGGGAAAAGAGAAGAAAAGAAAAACAAAATGAAGAAGTGATGGCAGTGTCCCTTGTCCACAGGTGCGGGTGCACACACACAGCAGATTCTAAAACATTTAAAGACAGATTCGCCATTCATTCCAGCAATTCCACTTCTGTGTACATAACAGCAGGGATCAAACCTATATTTGTGATCTGTGGTCCTAGTTGCATTATTCACAGTAGCCAAAAAATAATGCCAAAATGCCCACCAACAGATGAAGAAATAAGTAAAATGTGCCATTTACATAAATAGACTACTTTTTCAGTATGATGAAGAAAATTCTGACATATGAAATGTGAGGGAACCTTGAAGATGCTTGAACACTGTGTTGAGTGATGTGAGCCAGTTTGGATTACACTCATGCAGAGTCTCTAAAATAGTCACCTCCATAAAGAAAACCAGACTGGTGGCCACTGGGACCAGTGAGAGGGAAGGCATGGAAGTTCAGTTTGGGAGGATGACATGTGCTGGAGATGAATGGTGTGCAGGGAGTCTGGGATGTACTTTAAAAAGATCAAAATAGGAGTTTTATACTATGTGTGTTTTACCAGTTTTTTTTTTTAAGAGAAACTATGGGATATGTATATTGAGGGAAGGGAGAACCCATTTCTTCAAAGAAAAGCAAAATAACATGCAAGCAACCCGAGATGATGGGTAGAAGCTATCATACAGCACAGGGGCTGAGGCCACTAGCCCCAACTGTTATGCTTAGCCAATGAACAAGGACAACATTCAGTTCCTTTGCATCTTGAAGGCTACAGTTGTAAAACAAGGAAAATAAGTTAATAAACAATCTTGTGTGCCAAGATGATTATGGCATCAGTAGGTGATATAATCATGGGGTCACTATTAGATATATATTCTCTGTTGTTGATGAAAACACCATACTCAGTGCTTAGAATACCACACAACATGTAAAACTGTCAACATAAACGTCAGTTTTGTTACCACTAGGAATGAGCTTTTACAGCTGATTTTTATGAACTGTAGCATCTCATTTGTCCTTTCAGAGCTATCTATAGGTTAAAGGCCCCTAACATCCTCCTCTGTCACAGATTCCTCTAACTGCTCCCCTGTATCACAAGATGCTCCTGACTCCAGGACAGGGATGGAGAGAATGCCCCAGTAGATCTAAGGAGAGGAGCAAGGTATATGGCAACTCTGTCAGGTTTGGGGGCTGGTCACAAATGTTTCTAGTCCTAATGTCTGATATTTCTGCTCTTGCTGTCACCCATTCTTCACGGGGGATATTAGTAAATAGTGGGGTTGACTTCAACTTCCGAGTCTGTGACCTATTTGCTCTGCAACATTCACCAATTGTCATTCTCACCTGAATATCTAATCCTGAAGAAAATGACAATCTGGAAATGACTCTTTTCTTTAGATTTTCTATTTCACCCAGGCCTTCAGTGGTTAACACTGAAACTCTGCTCTTTTTACTTTAGGAAACCATTTGAAACAGGCCTCTTGCTTTGGAGTCATACATCTGCTCAATCATGTGGCTTCCCGTAGCCTCCTCCCTACCTCCAATGCTGCTTCTGTGCAATAATCAGTTTCTATATTTTTCTTCACCACAGGGTCTCACTATGAGTTTGAGGCTGCCCTAGGACTCAGGCTGTTTTGTTGCTCAGGCTGGCCTTGAACTCAGTTCTCTACCGGCCTCAGTCTCCAGCACTCGGGAGGCAGAGACAGTTCAAGGTCAGCCTTGTCTACAGAGCAAATTCCAGGGCAGTTAAGGCTACACAGTGAAATCCTGTCTCAAAAAACAAAACAAAACAAAACAGTATCTAAGTAGTAAGTACTGATTTATCTAGTAAGATAACAACTTCTCTCTCTAAAAGAATGTTTAAAATCTTTTGTTTCATAAATATTTTAAGACATGAATTTCAGCACTTACATAAATATTTAGACTAACCAGGACTCAAAGAGGTATCCAATCAAGTTAGAGAGGAAGAGAAAGAAAATCTCATTTGAGGGGCAGAAAAGCAGAATCTGAGAATTGATGTTGGGGTAACTTGGGGTTCTGGCCAGCTATATGAATAGAAGGAACTACTAAGCAATGTTTTAGAAAGCAAGAGTTACCTAATATTTACTAGGTGAAGTTTTCCTATGAAATTGGAAGATAGTCTTAATAAATACAACTTCAGGGATGCTGTACAATCCAGATCTTTTCATGCAAAAAGTAGACATAGCATAATGCTAACAAGTTCAGAATTTCATCTGACTCTACAGTTGACATAGGAATAAATTACTTGTTCAAGTTACACACAATGCATGCAATATATATAATATATACAGTATAGTAATATATATTATATAACATATAATGCCATTTATACATGGTATCAAATTATATATATATGAATGTATATATATAAATGGTTTATCATTCATTGAAACAGATATAAAATTGAACATTTTTACAAGGAAATGTCATTTCTAAAAAAATCCTTCACATGTAAGAAATTTAGATACTAATGTTTTTTCATAAAAGAAAAAAATGTTTACTACTGTTATTCTACACTTGAGTAGATCTGACTTGTCATGGGAAAGTGACTACTTTCTTTTTATATATAGAGGCTTGCTAAATGACAAGCCTTAGTTTATGAAACAATAAAAATGGACCAAATGTCTGAGCTTAAAAGAGTTAAGACTAAAACAATGCTGACAAAAAAATCAGAAGATGAGAAATACCAGATTAGATCTTGCAGTGTAGTATATTTCTTCTGAACTGTCGAAAAAACCATCACTGTCGGGCTGTTTAGCAGAGACCAAGAAACCCAGGTTATTGACACTTAGACGGACAAGCACAAACTCACAAGGGACACTTTCACAAGGGAGATGGGTCCTGCTAACACAATTTTACTAAGGCAAATCCAAAATCAAATGATGGCAAGTGGCTTCCACACAAACAGCATACAAAACTGCTTAATAACACAGTCATTCAGTTAGTGCAGACCTGCTCAGGCTGCCTTAACAAAACACAATTAGCATTCATAAACGTTATGACTGCCTTAATTTTTAACCTTCCCTACCCTTCTACATGAATGGCAGGCTTTAATGTTAAAATATGATCATTTTAGGATTTTAGCAGGCTCCTTCTTACAATAAAATCACAAGACAAAGGCTAGTGTCTTCCTTTGTGCAGTCAAGGGGTGAGGATACGAATTCAGTTTCAGAAGAAAGCTCTTACTGTAGCAGTCTTTGGTATTAGTAGCTACTATTTTCTTCTAACATATTAAATGGGAAAGAAAAATCCCACCATACTAAGGATCTGCAGTCTTGGCAAAGCAATTTTATTAGGATTATTTTTTAAGGTCAACTTTCATTCTTCTATAAAGTATTAACTACTCAAATATTTGCACAGCACTCTGCCTCCAAGATTGCACTCCCATGGCAGCCTCATGAGCCTTTACATGCTGACAAGCTGCGTTTGCTACAGACAAACAATCTATTCTCCATGCCTGCTCTGAGCATTAGTACTCTAAATATGCCAGGTCAGCTCTGCTGGATTGCTGGATGTTTAGAGACCATGGTACTTTTCCTAACAAATACAAAAAAAAAAAAAAAGAAAGAAAGAAAAAAAGAAAGAAAGAAATCCCCTCAAAACCAAACACAATTTAAAAAATTACGTAAAAGACCAGCATTTAAAACACTTGATCAGAGAATGGTAAAACTTATCTCTTCAAATAATTTTTTAAAATACTCAATTTCAGCAACACAGATTTATTTATTCAGTATTTCGAATTACAATTTTTTTCTCCAAAAACTTTTGAAAATATTAGATACATCAGTACCAATGTATCACAAAGGGAAATTTAAGATTTATGTTCAGAGGTTAACATACCAAGACCAGGGTACTTACAAGTTCGTGATGTGGCTCTGTTTCCTTCCGTAAGGGAGGATCAAATTTTACTTGGCCAACTGCAAAGAAAAAGAAGTTATGTCAGGGTATGGGATGTTTTCTTCCCTGTTTTTGCTTGTTTTGTTTTGAGACAGGGTCTTATTATTTTAGCCCATGCTAGCCTTGAACACAGGAACTTCCTGTAAATATTAAGTGATGTGACATTTTAATTAATTAATTAATACATGCATTACTGGGAGTTGAACCAGGGCCTTGTTCATAATAGGCAATTACTCTGTGCTGAGTTTTATCCTTGGCCCACTAGGCATTTTCTACAGTAAAAAAAGTAACAAACAAAATGACATGCTGAAATCCGGATCTAACTTACTCATGTGTGATGGTCTAGCATAAGAGACCTTTTACTTGGCATTTGGGTATTGGGAGGGTAGAAATCAGTTGGTGTGGGAGTGACTTCTGGTCCCAGCCTTGAAGACTGCCTGCATCCTCTCCTATCCTAGATCAGAGTTTGTGGGGATGACAAAGCAAACGTGCAGAGCCTGAAGGGTGACCTTCAAGGTAAGGTTCTGTCTTTCCAACGCTAGTTTGGAGGAAAGCCCTTTGTGAGGGCCTTTAGCTAACAGTCATGTGAGAACAGAAGCAACCATCTAGCCTAGCCAAGCCTTCTATGATCACAGTTAGGGGTAATATCCTGACAGGTAAGTCAGCAGAGGCTCTGAGCCACAAATACTCACCAGGCTCTGATGGTTTAAAGAAAACTGGCCCCAATGCTGAGCCACCAGAGAATGAAACTGTTTGAAAGCATTACAAGGATTACAAGGTGGCCTTGTTGGAGGAAGTGTGTCATTGGCAGTGAGTGGGCTTTGAGGTTTCAAAAGCCCATGCCAGACCCAGGCTCTCTCTCTCTCTGCCTGCAGATCAGGAAGTGGATCTTGGCGACTGCTCCAGTGCCATGTGTGCTGCCATGCTCCCTGCCATGATGACAGACTGACCCTCTGAAACTCTAAGTTAAATGCTTCCTTTTCTATGAGTTAACATGGTCATGGTGTCTCTTCACAGCAATGAAGTGAAGTGTTGGTAACAGGGACTGGGGTATTTTGTGAATGAATGGCCCCTACAGGCTCACATATTTGAATACTTAAGTCACCAGGGAATGGAACTATTTGAAAAGATTAGAAGGGGTAGGAGGTGTGACCTTGGACTGAATAAGCTTGAATGCTTTAAATGGGGTTTATAGGTCCAACCTAGTAGGAACATGGACAGTGGTGCTGAGGGAGATGTGGACTGTAGGGGACCAGCACAAGAAAGTTTCAGAAGGGAAGAATACTAGTAACTGCCCCAGAGACCATTCTTGTGCTATCTTGGCAAAGAATATGGCTGCCTTTTGCCCTTACCCTAAAAATCTGCCTGAGGCTAATTGAAGAGGTCTGGATTAATGGCATTGGCCGAGGTGATTGTAAGATAACCTACTATTGACTGTCATGTGCTTATTAGTAATAACTCTTACGCAGATCTATAATGAAAGGGAGTAAGCTAGACAAAGGAAAACAGAAGACGCACAGTTAGAAGGGAAAAGAAACACTAGGAAGTATGATGGAGCAAGCACTGTGCTCAAGGAAATAGACTAAAGAAAAGTCTTATGCTAAATGGACTAAAGGGAGTGGTGACCTCAGGCCAAGACCCTACCCAGCTAAGCTTCCAACTTGTGAAAGGAATTCAAGAAAAGCTAGAAAAGTGAAGGAAACCACAATAAAGTTCTGAGGCAGACATAATTGACAGAGGGGAGGGGTTGTGGTGATTTGAAAGAAAACGGCCCCCAAAGGGAGCGGCAGTATTAAAAGGAGTGGCCTTGTTGAAGTAGGTGTGGTCTTGCTGGAGTAGGAGTGGCCTTGTTGGAGTAGGTGTGGTCTTGTTGGAAGAAGTAAGACTGGGTATGGAACCAGCCCAAGAGAACAAAGTGTGTTGCAGTTAACAGAACTGAAATGAGTTGGAGGTCTGAAGAGCACTCTAACATCAGACATGGAGTTTGGAGTTTGCCTAGCTGGGTTTTGGTCTTGCTCTGATCCACTATTTCCTCATTATGCCCCCCCCCACTTTGAAATGATAATATACATTCTGTGCCATTTTATGTTGGAAGTAAATCTTTGTTTTGTTTTTTTTATTTTATAGGGGGTTACAGTTAAGAAATTCCCATGAGTCTCAAAAGAAAGTTTGGCCTTTTAAACAGTGTTGAAACTGTGATAGCCTCCTGGGATTTATGAAGTTGGACTGAAAGTATTTTTGTATTCTTACATGGCTACAAGCCTATGGGGGTCAGCCAGTATAATACAGTGGTTTGAATAAGAACGGGCCCTACAGGCTCATATATTTGTATACTTAAGTCACCAGGGAGTAGAATTACTTGAAAAGATTAGAAAGGTTAGGAGGTGTGGCCTTGTTGGGCTAGGTAGAGCCTCACTGGAAGAAGTGTGTCACTAGGGGTGGGGGTGGGGAGTTTTTAAATTTCAAAAGTCCATGCCAGACCCAGGCTCTTTCGGTTGGCCTGCCAATCAGGATGAAGTTCTCAGTTATTGCTTCAGTGCCATGTGTGCCACTATGCTTCCCACCATGAACGCAATGGACTGACCCTCTGAAACTATAATGTGGCAGTCTGAATAAGAATGGCCCCCATAATCTCATACATTTGAGAGTTTATCAGGGAGTGGGTCTATTTGAGATGGACTAGGAGGTGTGGCCTTGTTGGGTGAAGCGTGTCACTAGGGGTGGGCTCTGAGGTTTCAAAACCCCATGCCAGGCCCATTTCTCACTCTTCCTGCAGCCTGAGGATCAGAATGTAGCTCTTGGCCACTGCTCCAGTGTCATGCATGCCTCCAGTTAAATATTTTTTTTCTAAGAGTTGGCGTGGTTATGGTGTTTCTTCACACTGTTCCAGGCTTCTGACCCTGAAGATCTTTGTGAGACAATGTATGTTTTCAGCCAACTGAACTGTACTCAGTCCCCTACTCTCCGGTGCTCTAATGCACTCCATGTTTCACGACTTTCCCCTTTGACCTCTCTGCTTTAAAATCCATGTAAAGGACTGAAGGCCCCCGAGATGACATAGTCACAAGTATAAAGATTTGTGAGGTGACTAAGGCAGGAGAATCAATTCCACCATGGGCTATATAGAGGGTTCAAGACCAGCCTGGGCTAACAACAAAACCAAAAGGAGAAAATAATTAACAACAGTTAATTATTAAGAATGTTAGCCAAAGGGCTGGAGAAATGGCTCAGAGGTTAAGAGTACTGGCTGCTCTTCAAGAGGACCAGAGTTCAATTCTAGCACTGATATGGCCATTCACGGCTGTCTGTAACTTCAGTTTTAGGGAATCTGACACCTTCACACTAATGTACATAAAATAAAATTAAATAAATTATTTTTAAAAAGATGCTAGTCAAAACAGATATTGTCAACCAAAGTTAAGAGAAAGAACTGGTCTCATAGCATAATTACTTTCATAATTTTTTTTTAATTTTAACTTTACACATAAAGTGTAAACACGGGGCTAGAGAGATGGTTAGTCATTAAGAGCATGGGTTCCTCTTCCAGAGGACCTGGGTTTGGTTTCTAGGACCCAAATGATGGCTCATGATCATCTGTTAACTCCAATTCCAAAGAAATCTGATTTCCCTCTTCTGGCCTGCATGGGCACTGCATATATATGACTAACATACATTCAGGTAAACACTCATACATAGAAAATAAAAATAAATCCTTTTAAAATTGTGAATATTTAGTATTAAGAAAAACCAACAGATTTGAATATCTGACAATAGAAGGCACAAGTTTTCAAGTGCTGAGAAACAGTTCTACACAGCCTAGCTATGTGTGAGGGTGTGTGTGAGGATGTGTGCCCTGGCAGAAACAGTTCTACACAGCCTAGCTATGTGTGAGGGTGTGTGAGGGTGTGTGCCCTGGCAGAAACAGTTCTACACAGCCTAGCTATGTGTGAGGGTGTGTGTGAGGATGTGTGCCCTGGCAGAAACAGTTCTACACAGCCTAGCTATGTGTGAGGTGTGTGTGAGGGTGTGTGCACTGGCAGAAACAGTTCTACACAGCCTAGCTATGTGTGAGGGTGTGTGTGAGGATGTGTGCCCTGGCAGAAACAGTTCTACACAGCCTAGCTATGTGTGAGGGTGTGTGTGAGGGTGTGTGCACTGGCAGTGGTTAATGGCTCAGATGTCAAAGGACGGTTTGGAGTAGACTGCTCAAGAAGGGGCCCTTTGTCGCAGTTTGCACACAATCTCACACCACAGATTACAGAGTAACTTTCGGCAAGTTACTAAGATAGCATTCAACATCTCTCTCTGTTCCTGTACTCTGTAGATGGGGACAAAAGTCTCCAAAGGGACCCATTCTTCACAGCTAACACTGACTTCACTATTCTGATGCTGTGTTCCCCGAGTTCCCAACACTGACATGCCTCTGCCAGTCTCTTTCAGCTATTGTTTAAATGACTGCTGACCATCCCAGTGTGCAATACTGCCTGTGCTCTTAATAATGCCAGACCTCTGTCTATAAGGCTGCATCTGTTTTTCCTACCACTTCCTTGCATGTACACAAGGCAATAGTTGAAGACAAAGGGGCTTCCAAAAATGCCCCCACCAAACTGGCCTGTGAAGCGCTCATTAAACTTTACATATAACAACAGTGTTACACCACTGACTGCTCTTCCAGAGGTCCTGAGTTCAATTCCTAGCAACCACATGGTGGCTCACAACTGTCTGTAATGCAATCTGGTGCCCTCTTCTGGCCTGCAGGCATACATGCGGGCAGAACACTATAGATAATAAATAAATAAATCTTAAAAAATTTCCTTTCTGGTCACTGACTTAGGATGGCACAGGGTCTATACTCACAGTTTATCTCGGAGCGCGTTTTCTCTTCTCTCACATTTCTACTCGTTGAAGGAATTCTATGTGGTACAGCAACAAGAGGCTTAAAAAAAACAAAATTATTGATGTATAACACCTGATAATGATGTTAGTTTATGTTTCATTTCACAAAAATAAAAATTAAAGCAAATTTTCATATTTTAAAAGGGTAATCACAGTATCAACACAAACTATGAAAGTAAAAATAAAAATATTTTAAGTTGTCCACTCAAAGCAAACTTTTTATTGTGGTAGAATGTCCTTCTATAACTATGTAAAATACACAAAGAATTAAATCATGTTATCTGTTTATCTGTACACATAATACTAGGGGTGCACAGATCCTTTGCAAAAGAACAAACTGGTTATACTCAGGCAGAGAAACCAGAACAGTAGCTCTCAACCTGTGGGTCACGACCCTTTGGGGGTGTCAAAAGACCCTTTCACAGGATTTGCATATCAATTATTCTGCATATCAGATCTTTACAATATGATTCATAGCAGTAGCAAAATTACAGTTATGAAGTAGCAGCAAATATAATTTTATGGTTGGTGTTAGCACCATAATGAGGAAGTGTATTAAAGGGTCACAGCATTAGGAAGGCTCAGAGTTACTGAGCCAGAAGCAGTTGGGCACACCTACAGACCCAGCTATTCCAGGGTAGGGGTTGAGGCAGAAGAATTCGCCCCAGGTGAAGAATGTCCGCCCAGGTAATATGAGGCTGTTTCCATATGAAAGAATGAAAAGAAAACTAAAAACATTATGAAGAAAAAGAAAGATAGCATTATGAAGATTGTAGACAACATTTCATAATGATGGAGTTTACATGTCTTTTACTCATTTTTAATTTTTGTTATATTTTAGTTTTTTACTTGTGAACATTCACGCATGTGTGTGGAGGTCAGGGGACAACCTGGGAGAGTTGGTTCTCTCCTTCCACCACATAGGTCCTAGGGATGGAGCTCGGCTGTCAGGTTGGGTAGCAAATACCTCTACCCACTGAGCCATCTGGCACTTAGGTGTCTTTTAAAGCTTATTCTTTGGCTTACAGATTTTTGAAATAACATTAAATATATATTCACTTGCAGAGGGTAGGAGGTAACAGCATGTTTCATTTTTTGCCACAATATGAACTGGACTGACCGAAGCAAGACTGCTCAAAACTGTAATTATATTTCTGCCAGCTTCAGCATTTGTTTCGCAGAAGCCCCCACCGCCTTCATTAAAGTATGCTCTATATTCCACAGTCTCTTTGGCTTTTCCATACACCATTATAATTCTGCTAGCAAAAGGTAAGTCCACAAGCAATCATTTAATTCGTAAAGGAGTTGTTCATATAAGTTGGCTTTTAGAACGATTACTTTGCCTATTGTCAATGTGAGAGCTATCAAGGACTAAAAGTACCAAAAGAATGAATGGAAACCTATGATTTAGGGAAACTCTCTGTGAACGCATCTCCAGCATGTCGAGAATCAGATCTAGAGGCCATATTGTTTCCAGCATAGACAGCAGAGGCAAACCAAAGCTTCGTGGACTTTTCCATTCACAGGTACTGACTGAGATGATTAGACAAGAAAGCCTCCCTCAAAAAAATGCACACAGAGAAAGATCACTGGGGGAAAGCGCAGTCATGACACCTTCCCTGAAGTTAAAGAGGGGGATGACACTGGGCACAACTTACTCGAATTAACGTGGCCAAAAAGGAAGAGATCAAACAGGTAGAAGAGTTTGGATCTGGGATGGGGGCTCTGAAGGGACAAAGGTCACACAGACACATTCTCAAAAAGTAAACAGAATTTAAGCTTGACCTTTCAAACATGAATTGTTCTTAATAAATGTAATGTACACTAGTCATAAAATCTGCTGTGATAAGTTCTAAGTGAAGGAGAAAACAGTAATTCACAGAAGCGATGATGAGGTAAGAATCGTCCTAATGGCATTTAAAGAAAGAAGCCATTCACAATGATGAATAACTTTCAACTTTCTTTTTAAACAATGTTTTCCATGCCTTAAGGCTGAGTAATTTCTAAGACTTATTAAGTATTGTGAATAAAATAAACCATTTTTGATTTGTTGAAAAACAATCACATTCATTCATTCATTCATTCATTCATTCATTCATTCATATGTGCATGCACCTCCGTGGACACATGTCATGGCATGCATGTGAAGGTCAGAGGACAACTTGAGTCAGTTTTCTCCTTGTAACATGCATGTTCCAGGAACTGAACTCAGGTCCTCAGGGTTAGCAGCATAAGCTCTTTCCTTAACCACTGTGCCATCTCACCAATCACCCGCCTTTTCATTCATAGGACCCCATATAGCCCAGGCTGGTCTGCTTTTACTCATTTTGCCTCCACCTCAGTTCTGGCATTACAGATGTACACCACTATGCCAAACTATTTCTTTTTAATTTAAGATTTTATGTTGCTCAAAATAGCTTCAAACTTTCTATGTAGCTGAGGCTAGCCTTGAACTCTTAATCTTCCCTCTTCCTGCCAAGGGCTGAGATTATAGGTCTGCACAATCATGCTTGGCTCTGACTTTTTAAAAAAATTTGCTTCTTGAAAAATATATAAAATCTTATCCTTTATAAGCCATTTCATGTTGGCTCAAGTTATTACTAATAGGTTTTATGACTATTATTAGATAACACAAATGCAAATATAGCCCTTTAAATAATGAACTAAATAACAATGTCAAGTTTATACTAAATGAAGGAAAGATGTAGACAATATGATAGCACTTGCTAGCTGACATAAGCCAGTTTATTATTTATATGTACATATAGGATTTTATTATGTAGGAAACACTGACTTTGAACTTGTGATCCTGTTAGTGATGATGATCAAAGTGTCTGTCACCATGCTTAGCAAGCTAGTGTTTTATGACCAGAGGGAAATTTTGTACATAAAGACACATATGACATTACTGGGGACATTTCTGGTTTTACAACTAAGGATCAAATGATGCTACCAGTAACTAAAGGGATACTTGTAAATTTCCTGCCTTCACACTGTAGCTGCTCATGCTAATGCTTGTCTGATACGACCTGCGATAACGGGAGTGGTGGTGGTGTCCATTTCTCTTCTATAAGGATTAGCCGATTAAGGCTCATGGTCAATTCCCACTGCAGTCTGTTTCTATAGAAAGGTCTCACTGGAGTATCACCAAGCCCCTTCCGGGATTAGTTGCTCACTAGCAAAGTCTGGAAGTGATAGGCCACAGGGCTCAAATTCAAATCCACTTCTGTTTGGAGTTTAGGGAAAATGGATGCCAACCATCTTAGATCAAATCTAAGACAAATGAATTCTGATACTTTGACGTCATAAGTTCACTTTCAGGTCCCCATCTTTAAAAACATAACCAGGCACATACACCTTACCACAAAAGAAACTTGTAGCCAACCCAACAATAATCTCCCTTAAATTTTCTAGGAATTTTACAAAATATGAAAAATACAATCTTTATTTAAGAGAGGTAACTGGTGTGCAGGCTAGTTTTTATCAACTTGACACAAGCTGGGGTCAACACCTCCATCAGACAGGCCAGCAGTCAAGACTACAGGGCATTCATTTTTAATTTGTGATTAATATGGAAGGGCTCAGCTCATTGTGGGCGGTGCCACCCCTTGCAGGTACCCCTGGCTGGCACAAGAAAGCCATGAAGAGCAAGACAGTGCTCCTCCATGGCATCTGCTTTGGCTCCTGCCTTGGTTTCCCTGATGATCGACCATGACTGTGGCTGTAAGCCAAACAACCCTTTCCTCCCCAGTTGGTCTTCATTAGTGATTTATCACAGCAATGGAAGGCAAACTAGGACATGGGCAATAATATTAAATATCCAAATAAAATAATCTCTTAAACTTCCTTTAAGTTTATTCTAAATATACTTATGTACTCTATGCTGCTATTTAACGTAAAGAAATCCATTATTCAAATATTTGGTCACAGGAATCCAGAAAAATAGAATAAACATTTACAGTTATGTGTTCCTTTACTTTCAAAATTATAATAATTCTTATTATTGTATGTACATGATGTGTGCTTGGGTGTGCGTGTGTGTGCGTGTGTGTCTGTGAGATGTGTGTTTAGGCACACATGTGCCATGGGTATATGAAGAGGACAGATGACAACTTTGGGGGCCAGATCTCTCTATCTGGGATGGAACTCAGGCTGTCAGGCTTGAGTGGAAAGTGATTTTACGCCACAGAACCATCATGCTAGCTCACACTTACATCTTATCATATAGAGCTTGCCTTGATTGCAGTCATTGCTCACAGATACTATTCAAGGATGTAGAGTATTTACACATTGAAATCAAGCATTTAGACTAAGAAGCTGATTCTCATTTTTTAAATGTCTGGATGGAGCTGGAGATGGCTCAGTGGTCCCACTCCCAGCACCTGTGTCAAGTGGCTAACAATCACCTATAACTCCAGCTCCATGGAAAGCGGCACTTCTGGCCTCTGTATGCACCTGCACTCACATGCACACACCTACACACACACACACACACACAATTAAAATAATATTAATAAAATGTAAAACAGTATCGACATTTTTAATCTTCAGTCCTTTCTTACACTTCCTTCAGACCACACTGCACCCAACAGCAAAGCCTCTGAGTTCTCTCTCTCACAGGAAGTGTCTGAGTTCTCTCACAGGAAGTGTCTGAGTTCTCTCACAGGAAGTGTCTGAGTTCTCTCACAGGAAGTGTCTGAGTTCTCTCACAGGAAGTGTCTGAGTTCTCTCACAGCAAGTGTCTGAGTTCTCTCACAGCAAGTGTCTGAGTTCTCTCTCTCACAGCAAGTGTCTGAGTTCTCTCACAGGAAGTGCCTCTGAGTTCTCTCTCTCACAGGAAGTGTCTGAGTTCTCTCACAGGAAGTATCTCTGAGTTCTCTCACAGGAAGTGTCTGAGTTCTCTCACAGGAAGTGTCTGAGTTCTCTCACAGGAGTATCTCTGAGTTATTCTTTTTTCTTACTTCTGAAACAGAGCTTTTGAAGATTACGGGATGTATTTCACTCACAGTAGCTTCCTAATAATGTTCACTGGGCTGAACATAATTTAACATTTAAAAGTGAATCCATAATCCAATAGCTGTTCAAAGGCTACAACCAGAAGAAACCATGGAGAAACACGGCAGAGGGGAAAACCACAATTAAAGAAAATCTGCTGCAGCCTTTTCACTAAGTGAACAAGAGAGAAACTCAAGGAAGTAATGCTAAAAGCATTAAAGACAAGTTTTCTTCAGTGAACAAATTTTCTTCCTTATATCTTCCTTGAAGTCATCCCTCTTCTCTTTCCTTTTACTAGAATTATGCTAAGTGACTGCCCCTAAGAAAGGGCATAATGGTGACATCTCATCTACTTAATGTTAATTCATGGGGGTTCTTGCAACCTTAGGGAGTCATGAGGCCATGTCTGAAGCCCTCAGCAGCTCCATCGTTGAAGTTGATGTAGCATCTATCTCAGGTGATAACAATGCCTAGCAAGTTTCTCCTACAGGAAAGACTCACATACACCCATTGCTGCTGCATGGAGTCTTTAGAATCCTCCTGTAATGGTCTGTCCTGTCCCTTTAAGAGACAAGCCCTGCCTACCCCCTCCCGGACCTGCTGAGACAAACAGATCTTAAATCAGACAGAGTTCCAAAGAGGTAGCTGCTGCTGTGGCTCTCTCTCTCTCTCTCTCTCTCTCTCTCTCTCTCTCTCCTTCTTCCCCTCCCCTTTCCCATTTCTCTCCATAACCCACAAAATAAATACCCAACCTTATTCTACATGGCGAGCCCATCCATCTAGCTCTTTCACCCACCACGTGGCTCCTGCCTAGGACCCACTCGCCCTTATGGCCTGCGGGCCACTCGGGGGCTCCCTGCCTGGAACCCAGCTGCCTTTGTGGACCCGGGGCCCACTGCCCACTGCAGCCACTTGGGGAACAGCGCCATTTTACTTAAACCATAATACCTCCTTCTCCACAGTGTCTACATTTAATGTCTATTTGTCTTCTGTGGACACAGTTCAAAAGGACATGTTGAGTCACAAGCAGGCTAGAGTTTAGACAACAATACAGTGCTCACTGCACTGCAATAAGTAATGGTTCTTGTCCTGCAGTGACACCAGCTTCTTATAAGGTGGCTCATATCCCAGTGACTACAGTACGTTAGTTGTCACTGCATCAAATACCAACATCAACCTTGGCGCACCAATTGCTATGCAAACAACAGGCTCACATCTCAACAGTGACTAGAAAGGAGACTCAGAAGGGAGTATGGCGGAAAGCATCTTTGCCCTGTGTCATGAGGTCAAAGGACAAGGTGTGCTGTGCTTGGTAGCTACTGGTCAGCAGGTTATGGGGTGCTGAGTGATCTAGATTATTTTTCAACATAAAAATGAAATACACAAATCTTAGCCTTACTTCCTATTATATATCAATACTACATAGTATCATTCACTTCCAAATATATATATACATACATATATATGCATATATATATGCAATTGATAACATAAGTTTTTAATGTTTGAACCAAAAATTAAAATCTCATGGAAAAATCTAATTATTCCCATTAATTATTAAGGCTGCTTTGCAGAGTTTCTGCTTACATGGTCTAGGGACTCAAACACCCCAAGCAGACCTTGAACTTATCTTCTTGCTTTAGCCTCCAGAGTGCTGAAATTACAAGTGTGCACCACCACATCTGGCCTAGCGGTCACTTTTACAGTCCCTTGCGGGTACAGGACCTCTTTTGTACTAATCAAATTTATAAAGCCAAATTTCCTAAAATTACACCAAACAGCAAAAACTAACTTCCTCCCTAGTATTGGAACAAATATACTTTACACTTAACTTTCATACTTTCATACTTCTTTTCAGGACTTATCAAAAAGAGATGTCTATTTATCAGAGCATAAATATGGAGAGCTAGGATGACACTGAGTTGACACAGGGTTCTCCCCAAGACAAGCTGACCATCTACCTGAATTATGGAGATGGCTCTCGCTCTTCCAGTGTCACCTTGGAACTCCGCATCATCCTGAGTGCTTGCCGTCCAACTGAGGCAGTAACAGAATTTGGCTGTGCACTTGGCTATTATTATTCTAGGACAGGTCGATACGCTAACAGAAATGGGGATTCCACCATGTTAGGGCTATTGTATATCTAAAACTGGCTTGTTTTTATTTCCATGGTGGAGAATCATGGTTTCAGTTCTTAACTACCAATTCCCAATACCGTACAAAGCCTGGTACCAGGGTTCTTTCAAGAAAAGTGGAGGTTATGCTTTAACATCATCTAGAGGCATCTCCCCTGCTGACTGAGCAACCTAATGTAACTACGGAGAAGTAACTGTGGTGATTTCAACAAGTGGACGCATCTAGTACCGCGCAGTGCTGGCGCACGCCTTTCATCCCAGCACTCAGGACACAGAGGCAGGTGGATCTCTGAGTTTGAGGCCAGCCTGGTCTACAGAGTGAGTTCCAGGACAGCCAGAACTGTTACCTGTCTCAAAAAAACAAAAACCACCCCCCCTTCCCAAAAAAGAAAAATGTTTCAAGTGACTACCAGAACAAAGAATTAATTACCCTCCCCAAGCAAGAGTTTACTTAAACTAGAAGATAAAAACTTAAACTAGAAGACACCCACGCACGCAAGCACGTGCACACACAAAACTACGTACACTAGTCAGTGAAAACAACGCCTACCTCAGGGTCGTCGTCATCGAAATCGTGGAATGTGGAATGGTCTGGATTATTCACTTTATCCAGCAACTCTATTGCCAAAGACCTTGTCAGAGGCTGGGTGACAAAGGGGTGCTATAAAACACACAAAACACTTTAGAAATTGGACTGCACACCTATCTTCTGACTATGGGGATGCTTCAGGGTAAACTAATACCTGTAGTAGCTTTTCTGCAGTGGGTCTTTTCTTTGGATTTTTGGTAAGTGCCATCTTCACGAAATGATGGAAACTATTTGACCTGAGAAAGGTTGGAAATTAAGCTTCTGTAGTTTAATTCCCTTCTTGCTTACCTTATTATAAAAGTCACTAAACAAAGATACTTACCACTTCAACTTATCTTTTAGTTTAGGAGGCTGGAAATTGCTTTTTGTCATTAGAAATAATGCCCTGGAAAACAAATAAAACATTGGACATTCTAACACATTTCACATTCTAACAACAGGAATACATTCCTATCTAGTCCCATCAAGGCTAAAGTAGATTCATGACATAGTCAATAAGCATCAATCTGCACTGGGTTTAGTGTGGGCACACTGACCTCATGGGGTGAAGGTCAAACATGGGTGGCTGGAGCTCAGCCAGCTCAATGGCAGTGATGCCCACTGCCCAGAGGTCACACAGCTGATTGTACCCTCCTTTCCTTTCAACAGCCGCAACTTCTGGGGCCATCCTGCAGGAAATAATCCAGAAACAAAACCTTTGTGGTTAGTGTGCTTCCCTTTATTCTCATGAGAGGCACATGGACTTGTCAATATCTCAATTGAGTTCTGTTGAGTCCTTGGTGTCTGGAAATAGATGCTGTCCTAGCTACTTTCCCGAGTACTTGGTGTCTCATCTCAACCTTCCCAGTTCTTCTTTCATCAGTTACCTGCACTACAAAGTTTATGGAAATTCACCAGTGTGACACTAACCTGCCCCAAAGTTCTATAAAGAAATGACATTTGTAACAAATGGTCATAACTGTTTCACAGGACACTCATGTCATTTGCCTGCAACTTGGTCATTGCTTCTATTTTACCATTTCTCCAGGCACCAAGAATTTTCACATTTGTATTTGATTTATATTTACTATAAACTTTTGAGTGTTTTAAAAAAGTTTTATTACAATAATGAAAAAGTTACCAAAATGAGTGCCTCCTTTTCAAATTTTTTTTATTCAGAGGGAAGTTACCCAGATTTGGTAACTTTTAAATTCATTTTAACTTTGCTATTGTTTTAGTCTAATTATATCTTGACTTGCTTAAATGGTTAATTTTCAAACACACAAATTTTTAAATCCCAAACCATAGTTTTAGAAATAACTGAGAAAAACACATAACATTTCCAGTTCAAAAGAGCAAGCTGAGTGGGTGCTTCACAAATGAACATACTGTTTTCCAGTATGGCTGCAGGGAGTCAGGTCAGGTTCAATAGAACAAAACAAACAAACAGGCAATTCTCAAAACACTTGGTCTTAAAAATGAATTCATCATGAAATACCTCTCCTGGAAATGTAAACTGCGGTAAGGAAAGGGACATTCAAGTGCTCTGGGTCTTAGGACAGCCAGGGTGCAGCCACAGAAGAGGGAAGCCCCACAGGGGCTGAGCTCAGAAAGCAGCAGTCACCCTTCCCAAGCCCAGCACACCAGCGAGCTTCACAAGGACACCCAGATGGGGCAGCTACTCCTGCCATTTACAACCATGTGTGCCACCCGTCTGCGAACAGGTGCTTGCTGCTACAAATACACAATTTAATAAAATATTATGAACATCCCCCGCCCTCTGCCCCCAAACAGGGTTTCACTGTGTATCAGACCTGGCTGTCTTGGAGCTCACTCTGTAGATCAGGCTGATCTCAAACTCACAGAGATCCGCCTACCTCAGCCTCCCCAGTGCTGGGATTAAAGGTGTGTTTCACCAGGCCTAGCTGAACACTCTTATTGTAAGAGTAAAAAGACTAAGTTATGACTAAAATTAAAGTAAATGCTTTAGAAAAACTTGTTACAGACAAGTTTGTAAAGACAACCACCAAAAGGCCTAGTGAATAAGGCAAGGGCACGGCATTCACAAAGTACCGTGATGGCTTACACCTGTGACTCCATGTGCAGGCTATTTGAAGAAAGGGCAGAAGAACTATAGAGACACAGGCCGCAGGAGTTGCCAGAGGTAGGGGCGGGTACAGAAATGTGTCTGGATTCATCTTAATGGTTATCCTCCACCAAAAGCTGCTGGGTCAGTGTGAGTTTCGTCATCAAAAATGCAATGTCTCGAGGGCATTCACTACTCATCCCACCTTCCCTTCAGCAGGCTTTCCTGACTAGCTGCTAGCCTGACCACTTTGCAAGAGCGATTCTGTATTTTGAGATAAAGGTGGGAAAGGCACGGCACAAGACAGAGACGGAGAGCAGGAGTGTTAACCAACCTCACATAACTCAGTGTCACATGCTCCCCAGGTATCTCCCACTCTACCGGGATTAATTTCTGGAGATGTTGGTAAAGATGAGTCCTTAATAAACATTAGCTGGACGTGTATACAGAATCGGGAGAGTCAGGAGATGTGTGTTCCTCCAGATGCTAAAGAGAGGACTTGGGAAGAGTAGTGGATTTTCCTCAAATTCTTGCTCCTCTCTGAAAGCAAGCCAGAACCAGGAAGGGCAGAATAAGGAGAAACAAGTACACACCTTCTGAAGCCCTAGAGGATATACCGTACCTAGCACCACTGAGAGACCAAAACAGAATGCAGAATAACACTTCGAGAAGACAAGACAACCCAAGGGTGCAGAGGATGAGAACGCATGACCGAGTAGCCTCACAGACTGCCCTACATGCTGTAGAGTTACTAGCTAACCTAAGTCAGGTTGAGGCTGGCTGAGGACAATAATAGCGCTTAAATGTCAATAGTTAATTCCCCAGGTTTCTACTCTGAGCGCAGCAATTCCTCCTTCCTCGTTCTCACAGGACAAGGACCAGTAGAAATATGACAGGCTTTGCTGAGGAATTAAGTAGATCTGAGTACAGAATGCTGAGTTCCCCAGTGCTCTTTGCCTGCCCATGCTGGGAACACTAACCACCAGGCCCACACCTTGCCTTTGCTGCATACCGAGATGTAAGTCAGCTTTGCTTTCGTATTCTGTGCCAGGCTCTATTTGCCCATCTCTTTGGCTGTCCTCAACCTCTTGGGCTCCAATAAGTCTCCTGTCTCTGCCTCCCCAAAGCTGGGACTATAGGCATATACACCACACTCAGTTCTACCTACAGCCAGTTGCTACCATCTTGCTCTTTGGTGTAAACTAACATACAATGATTTTTAAACTTTTGAGGGACGCCTCCTTCATAAAAGCCTGAATGTAAAAAGCTGAGGAATTCTTAAGGAAATATGAAGATTTTTTGACCTTCTCAACTCTAACTCTGGCAGGCCTGCAACTTGATATGTAGGCAGACCATCAGGCTAGCCTTGAATTCATCGAGATTCACCTGGATCTCGAACATAATATTTTTTTTTAAGTGAGTGAAATGGAGTGGAGTGGCGCATACCTTTAATCCCAGTACATGGGAAGCAGAGGCAGGCAGATCTTTGTGACTTTGAGGCCAGTCTGGTCTACAGAGTGAGATCTAGGACAGCCAGGGCTAAATGAAACCATCTAGAAAACAAACAAACAAACAAACAGGGAGAAAGTGAAAACTAGTGGGTTGATTCAAGTGGTCTGAGGTATAACTAATGAAACCTAGAGAAGAGATGGAGCAGAGAAACGACCAAGTCAACACTGAAGGAGTACTTCCTGGAGGACCATCTAGAACACAGAAGAAATTCATCTCTGGGGTAGAAACCAAATGAATAAAGGAAAAAACAAGCAAAATAGCTGGGATACCAGG
The DNA here is from genome assembly GCF_950005125.1 of Chionomys nivalis. NCBI lineage: Eukaryota > Metazoa > Chordata > Mammalia > Rodentia > Cricetidae > Chionomys > Chionomys nivalis. The sequence continues at coordinate 125,672,832 of NC_080086.1, read as the reverse complement.
AATCATCAAGGAATATCAAAATGTAAGTCATCACTGTGGGGGAAAGTGTGGGTTACAGCCAAAGGAACATGCAGCATGACGGCTTTCCGTGGCATCACAGAAAAGCCACACATACAACACCTCAAAAATTCTGACCTAGTGTTCTACACTCAATCAAATGTGAGGCTAGACATGCAAAGTCCTAAATATTTTATACCCATACACCTTTTAACAGAAAGACACTAAAATGTATTTCAAAAAAGATAAAAATAGGAAGACCTAGGGCAAAGTTCTACTAAAGGCTATACTTGAGGATAAACAGAACAGAGAAGAAAAGGATAGAAGACTTCAGAAAGAATTATTCCAGGAAGAAAAATACAGGGATGTAGCTCAAGTGTAGAGTGTCAGTCCAGGATGTACTAAGTTCCTGTAAACACACACACGCATACACACACACACACACACACACACACACACCCCTGATAGCTTAACAAGCTTTATGGGTATAGGAAATCTATCATCTTACAGAACTGGGCAATGTGAGGAGGTATGGAATGCTTATAGATTCAAGATCTAAGCCAATTAAAAATGAAGCCAAGAAGAGTGGTGGTAGACTAGGAACATTGCAAAGACAAGACAAATGACGAATGAAGGAGCTGAAATCTTCAACTATTGAAGTCTACAAATAATGGCTAGTGCTAGACACAAACAAAAGACAGGGCTGTAAGATTTCTATAAAGTCATCTTAGCACTAATTGACTTTTAAAAATTTGTATTTGAAAAAGACAAATAAGAAATTATATTTATCATGTCTCCAACTTAAACCAAACCAGACCAGTAATGCAGCTGTGCACTGAGGGCCAGACTAGAGATGTCGGAGAGTGGGAGCTTTGATGTTGAAGTCCTGGCAAGACTATGCAGCGGTGAAAACCAGCTAAGCCACCCAGCACACAGCTAAGTAGCCAAAATGATGGAGTAAGAAAAGGAATCAATGATAGGGCAGAGTAAGTAATCACTGACAGGGGGTTACCTAAGATAGTAAAGACTATCTACAAGACAGGTATGGCCGGAAAGGAAGGTCTGTGGATGAGAGACTACTAGAAAAGGGTTCAAGGACTGAACTGGGGCCTGGCATGCAAGATTCCAAATGCCCAGAAGCCTGCCCTTGATTGCAGTCAACCAAGACTGCAAAAAGGTTTGGGGAGACAGCTCAGTGGTAGACTGTTTACTCAGCATGTTTGAGGTCATAGGTTCAGTTCCCAGTAACACCAAAAACAGCAAAGATTTTGAAAACTGTGAATAATATAATTATTGGAACATGCAAGAAGAAAAAGATATTAAAAACATTAAAATGTTTTAACTATGTGTTAAAACATTGTTATTAAACATGTGTTATTAAAATCCATCTAAAAGAATACATGCTTACATTACTAACCTCACTGACTTCCTTCATGTATTCTGTCTTAGGTCTAGGAATTCTGACCAGTCTTTTTCTTTTCTTTCCTTTCCTTTCTTTTTTTTTTTTTAAAGAAATGCTGTATTCAATAACAATAGGACAATAAATTAATATTTTTTAAGTAAATTAAAATAAAATTACCAATATGGGGTACCAATGAAGGACTTCCGTTTGGCAATTGTAGCTGTTATCTGTGCAGAAACTCCAAAATCAGCTATTAAAAAATAGGAGAGGAAATAAAATCATTTAAGGTAATACCAAAAGTAACTTTCAATAACTATTTTCATCAATTTCACAGAAATGGAACAGTCTCACACATGTTATGTTTTCTAACTTGGTGGACTATTAAAACATCACAAAGTAGTCTGTAACACAGCCAGATAGATTCCCATGTAATTCACATCAATGAAATAACAACAAAAGTTAAGACTAAATAATTTTGATAGGAAACAAAGGGTTTGGGAAAATTTAAACTGACACTGATGTAATTTCGAGTTTCTAGGAATCTCTATTTCAAGGAGTATTACTAGAGAGGACCTTTATGTAGCTATATATTTTACTGACTCTCTGCCAGACCCAGAATGACACCGCAGACGAACATGCCCACTGCTAAACCCATCTAATTAAAAAGACCCCAAACATGACAGTCCCCAAATCCTTACCTCTGCAGAACAGTGCAGGTCACTAGTGGGGACCTGCTACTGTTCCTTAAGCATGCTCAGCTCAGTTCTACTATTTCTAGTGTGTTTACAACTCGAAGTCCGCCCTAAGGGAAAGCAGGCATGAAGCACTGCACAAACTCAGCGGCTTGCAGAGAAGGCTCAATGAGTACAACACTGAGGGCACAGGACCACACAGATCAGGGCGAAACCTGCTCTCCTCACTCACACTGACAGCTGCTTAGGAAAACTACCTTGTATGTTAATAACTAGATAAATATTGTCAATCTGATTAGTCCTAGAGTAGGCCATAGTTCAAAGAAGTTTCATTTGTCTGTTTATGTTGTGGAGCTAGGGACAAACCCAGTGCCTTGTACTTTCTGGACAAGGGCTCCCACCGAGCTAACATCCTGAGTCCTATTGACATTTTTAGAAACAAACGCATATTTAAAAATTTCATTTGTCCTAAGTAGTTTCAAAATAATGTTTCCACATTTGTTAGTATATTCTTGTTACCAGTTAATAAAGTTACTATATTGAACACTTTTCCTGATTTAAACTCATACTGAGTTATTACTGGTTCTGAACTTTATTTTAATTATACCTTATACGTCACTGTTTAAAGTAAAGCAACACTTAGCATCTAAATTATATTCTTAAATTATATATAAATATTTACTATATAAATTGTATTCTTATATAAATTATATTCTTATATAAAAATAATACTGTTTGCTTTTTAACTACAAAGTACTTTTGGCACTACTAAATATTATTTATTTGTTTGTTTGTTTAATTTTTCTTCTCGTTTCTGGTTACAATTTATAGAGATTTCCTACTGGAAGCTCAGCCCCCGGGCTTAGACGTAAGAGTTCCAATGCATATAACTTCATGGCATTTTTGCAACGATTTGTTTCCTGTGAAGGACAAACTAATGCCTGTTTAGGGGTAGGGAAATGAGACAGAGAGGTGACTGGCCTGCAATGAGATTTTCACTGAAAAATAAATATGCTTATTCCTAGGGATGACCAAGGATGGACAGAGACTTGCAGCACTAAAAAATAAATACAATATCCCTAGGGGTGATCTAGGACAGAGGACTTGTAGTTCTGAAAAACAAAACAAACAAAACCTCAAACCAAACTCAACTATATCCAGAAAAACATGTGCATGCGATGAATTCTGATTTACTTACCTAATTTCACATGACCATTATCCGTTAATAGAATGTTAGCGCCCTTCAAAGGGAGAACATTTTAGTTGAGTGGGAAACATTTTATTAGGTGAAATATATATTAGGTTAACTATACATATCAAATAATCACAGCCATAGACATAGAAATCCTTAAATTTAAAATGTGTTCAGCAAAAATGCTACATAATATAGGAAACATTGTTGTTCACTTTTCAGTTAATCTCATGATGTTTACATATGTGCTCCCCTAAAAAGGCTCCTTGCTAACACGGTATGAATTCCAGCACACACATGATACATTTCCATCTAAATGCTATTTCTTGGCCATCACATACCATCGCCACACTAAAATGTTATTTTAGTCTCATATTTCAATTGCTCTGGTTATTATTTAAACTTGACTACTATATTTTCCATCCTTAAGAAGCCTGCTCCCTGCCCCCAAAACTGACCAGTGCTGGCACATGACTATCCTACTTATTGGTAGATGAGTTTTCTATCCTAATGGCTTTCTCAAGAGCTTTGATTCAGCTAGCATACCGATCACTAGCTGTGGGTCCATAGCCAATCCCATGTAACTCTTAAATGAGCACACCAAACCAGGAAACTCTTTAATTCAATGTGCTGGTATGATTATAGGTCAAGGGAAATGTTCTTAGATCCCTCCAACAAAAGAAACAGAAGAAGAAAAGAAAGAAAGAAGGAGTGAGAAAAAGAAGAGTAGATGCAGGAGGTGGTGGCATACACCGTTAATCCCAGCACTCCTGAGAAAGAGGCAGGTGGATCTCTGTGAGTTCGAGGTCAGCCTGGTCTATACAGTGAGTTCTAGGACAGTCAAGGCTACACAGAAAAACCGTGTCTCAAAAAATTAGGGGAAAAAAATAGAAAATGGAGAGTTCTAGACCCCTAGAACATCATTCGTGAAGTGGAGCTACATTCACTCATAACCACTGATCTATGGGACAATGGGGAAAGGGAAGAGATGCTAAGAGCCCACATCAGGGCTTCCCATCTATCTCCCTCTGCACAGTTAGACTCCTGCCAAATCTTTACTATGCTCTCTCCCCACCGTCACGTTGATTTTCCTAAGTTACAACCTTATCACTCTGACCCATTTGTTATTTCCTCTATCCATCCCCCCCTCTTCTCTGAGAGACAGCTGACTGCCAGGCAGGCACTTAAACTCTGGTGTACAGTAATAAGCAAGTTCCAGTGTTTGTGTGTGTAGGTGAGAAAGAAGATAAAAAAAATGATTATTTATGGCCCAACAAAAGAGTCAAAGTCAGGAAGAAACAAACTCTCAGAAAACAAAGAACGGGGCCGGGTAGTGGTGGTGGTGCACACCTTTAATCCAGCACTCTGGAGGCAGAGACAGGCAGATCTCTTTGAGTTCGAGGCCAGCCTGGTGGTCTACAGAGCGAGTTCCAGAACAGTCCAAAGCTGCAGAGAAACTCTGTCTCAGAAAAAAAGAAAGGAAAGAAGGAAGAAAGGAAGGAGGGAAGGGGGGAGGGAGGAAGAGAGGGGGGAAGGAAGGAAAGAGGGAGGGAGGGAGAGAAGGAGGGAGGGAGGGAGGGAGGGAGGGAGGGAGGGAGGGAGGGAGGGGAAAAAACAAAGAATGGAAAGAAGTCCTCTGAAAGCTGATGATATTTGAGCAGAGGTCTTAATGAAGTTGAGTATCGACAACCACACCCAAATCTGAGACAAGAATGTTCTAGGAAGAAAGGACAGCAAACACAAAGACCTAAAACCAGAATGAACTTGAAATATTCCAAGAACAGCAAATCTAGTGTGGTTATGTTGTGGGATATTTGTACCCTGTGTAAATGTGTATTGCTGTGATTGGTGTAATAAAAAGCTTGGCAGGAGGTATAAGAGGGATTTCTGGGCAGAGAGAGAAGAAGTAAGAGGAGTTAATAGAAGCTTGAGAGAGATGCAGAACTAGTCAGACCCACAGAACGGGACAGAGGTAGAAAGTAGATTAATAAAAATATGGGTTAATTTAGGTTCTAAGAGCTAGTTAAAAACAAGCCTAAGCTAAAGGCCAAGCTTTCATAATTAATAAGAAGTCTCAGCGTCATTATTTGGGAGCTGGTGGGTCAGAGACAACTTGGTACATGGCTGAGACATAATGTGTAAAGGAAAGAGGAATGGAGTGCCAGGCCAGCTCAGAGAAATGCATGCAGGGCCTGGATCACACATAAGCTTGCTGGTCACAGGCTGAGCACCTGCATTTCTCAGTGAGTACTAAGGGAAACCATGGTGCTGGTAAGCAGGGGAGTGACATGATCTGACTTTAAAAGGCCACTCGAGAATGGAAGCAATGAGAGCAGGAAGAAGGCTACTACAGAGATACAGGTATCATAGTATGATGAAAGCTTAGACTAGGATGGAGGAAGTGCTGATGCTCAGAACTTACCCAGACCCCAGTCTAAAACAAGTCCTTGCACAAAGGGACAAAACTACCCAGCCAAGTTCATCACCTGCAAACCCCACACACTCCCTGCTTAGTAATATAACACAGATATCATAGTCTCCAAAACGGCCTCATACTTCACTCGGCATTTCTGTTCAGATTGTTCTTTCAACCTAGAGAACATGCCAATCTCCACTTCTTACAAAAACCTACCAGTCCTTCCCAGTCATCCAATGCCGATGACTGGACCCTCCCTCAGCACTCATTTACCTTCGAAGGGCAAGATCCCAGCTTGTGTCTCTGAAGGGGCTTATGGTAAATACCTAAAGCAGGAGTCCACACATCTACTTACATTCCAGGGAACACTGGACTGTGAGGACAGAGTCCAGGGCTCCATCACAGACTAGGAAAGCAACAAGAGTCATTTCTCTCACAAAAGGTTAAGTTAAAAACTTGAGAAAACAAAAGAGGGAGAGAATAGTACAAGGAAGGAAAAAAGAAGAAATAAACAAAAGGAAAAAGGGTTTCCATTAAAGAATGCAGTAGAGACACCCTCGGGAGTCCTGTCAGCCTGAGCTAAAGTCAGCTTGGCCAGCACCGCTGTCCTCTGGGAGCCAGAGTAGAGCACAGGAGTTGCTAGGCTTCTTTTGCCCACAAAGACACTTTACTAATGACATTTTATATTACCTCAAGAGTGCCAAACTTAGACGATACAGTAAGCATGCAATTTACTGTGATTTTATGGAAGCTATGGAGCTAATTTGTAGCTTACAAATGAAATAAAAAACAAACAAAACAACTATAAAAACACTAATACAGCCAGGTGTGGTGGTACTTGTCTATGATTCCAGTACTTGGGAGACAGAGGCAAAACTAACAGGAATTCAAATATATTCTCAACTACAGAGTAAATCTGAGGACAGACAGCCAGACCTACGTGGATGATGTCTCAAAATACCTCTAAGCCAGACCCAACTGAGTAAAACCCCAAACTAATCCACTCAGCTCCACACTTAGAGGGCAAACTTTACTGTATGTTGGTGTGGGAGGTCCATCTGTCTGTGTGTTGCTTTTCTTGGTTAATGAATAAAGAAACTGCCTTGGTCTGTTGATAGGGCAAAACTTAGATAGGTGGGGAAAACTAAACTGAATGCTGGGAAGAAGGGCGGAGTGGGAGAGACTCCATGGATCCGCTGGAGACAGATGCTGGGAATTTTACCTGTTAAGCCACTGCCACGTGGCGATACACAGATTAATAGAAATGAGTTAAATTGATATAAGAATTGGCCAAAAGGAAGCTAGAGCTAATGGACCAAGCAGTGATTTAATTAATATAGTTTCCGTGTGGTTATTTCGGGGCTAAGCTAGCCAGGTGGACACGACGAACAAGCGGACTCCAACAGTATGTGACCGTGCCTCAACAATGCTACTCTAAGAATGTAATGGGCCTTACCATACATCACTCATGTTTGTTACTGTAATTTATTTCAGGTAGCAAACTTACCAAATAATCAAGAGAAGTCTGCTCAGAGATTGAATTAGAGTATTTAAAAGTGAAAAACAGATTATTTAAAAGTGAAAAACAGGCCCCAAATAGAATACATACCTTTATATCTCTGTGCATTTTTCCTTTACTGTGAAGATAATACAATCCCTAGGGTTTTAAAAGACAGGAAAACAAGCAAGATTTATCACACAGCATCACTGAGCAGTAGTCACTGTGTTATTTACTCTACAGAAAACCAGGTGCCAAGAACCAGCTCATTACAATGAAATATCATGAACGACAACAGTCAGAGTGAGAAGGACAGAGAAAGCTCAGACAGGAGCATGCGTTTTTCTAAAATAATATTTAGTAAATTGTACAAATGATTTGAATTTGTACAATTGTATGAACATACATTAAAGTGTATGTTCCACTAGAATCAGAATAAGTTTCAATTCCTCTGATACTATTGAATTTTCAAAACTTTCTTTATTATAAGAGGAATATACAGACCCACAGGGCTTGAAGTCTAGGTTATATTGTAATCTTTAGGCTTTATAGCATTTAATTGTAACTACAGCTTGCATTTCTAACAGTTTGTATATGCATTAAGGGCCAGAGATATAATTTGGTCCATAGTACTTGTCTAGCATGTGTGAAACCCTGGCTTCCACCCCCAGCACCACAAAAACAGAACAATGCAAATAAGTAAAATAATACAACTATATTTAAAGTTTTCAAGAGTTTACCAAACTAGATTATCTTGTCCCCTAGCAGTAATGCATAGCACATAAACATTTAGTAAAAAATAGTACTTTAGATATGACTTGCCTGTAATGTTTCTCTGCTAACATATGCAATCTGCAGTTCTGAGAGGGGTCCAGTTACTATAAGAGAAGAAAATTACTATTAGTAAGATTAAGTAACACGTTTTCCACCAAGTGACCAAGTTTATAAATCCCATTAAAAACAGACTCAACATAACTAAATAATTTTACTAAACCCAATGCCCAAAAGGCAGTTTTCACTTTGATTCTTTTTAAGTCTGACATGATCACTGTTGTATTTCCAGTGTTTAAAACAACGCCTGGCACAGAAAAGCTGCACTGTGTTTATAAACGAATGAATGACTCAACTGATTATGCTTTTACTTTATACCTTGCTGATCCAATATTCACAGATGTTTAAAGAATGCCCAAGCGGCTTAAGTTTTCATTAAAGTTTCTTTATTGATGAGTAACATGTATTACAGCTGGCTTTAAATCAATATTTTCCCTAAAAGTAATACCATTGTAGTTATAAAATTAATGTATGTTCACTATAAAAGTTCTACTCAATACAGAAGTTAAGAAAGCAAAGGTCTCTTCCTTATCCAGGGTATTACTCAATAATACAAAAAGTTTGGTTAGAATCTATAAGTTCATTTTATACAGGCATTTTATATGATTTTCAACTTATAATGGGTGATGTTCTGGATAAATCCATTTTAGGTTGACAATATTCTAGGTCAAAAAAGAATTGTATATACCAACACATCACATACACCAACATATGATATCATAACTAAGCATTCCTGGACATACAAAGTATCATTGTTACCTCAGGGTCTTGTTGCTCAGTGAGATCTGTACTTGCTACCACTGTCTAGTAACGTAACCAAGAGTAATGAGGGTTGACAGAATGGCTTTTCTCCAGCCCGCAGTCCCACTGGACTAGTTTCTCTCTTCCAGCCTGTCCCCAAACAACCACTCAGAAGCTTAATATCAGTTACAATTGTTTGGCCAATGTCTTAGGCTTCTTACTGGCTAGCTCTAACTATAAATTAACCCATTTCTACTAGTGTTTATTTTACCAGGAGGCTCATAATCTTTGTTTGGACTTCCCGTCTAGCTTTACTCTGCTAAGCCATTGGCTGAAACAGCTTTAGTCATCAACCAGTAAAAGCAGCCCATATACAAAAGGACATGCCACACCACATAAGCTCTCACTATACCTGAGATTAGAATAGCAGTCTGGGAAAAGGTCAAAATTTGGCATATGGTTTGCATTGAATGCATGTGTCTTTCACACTATTGCTAAGTTAGAAAGCCTGTAAGTTGAACCATTGTAGATTTAAATGTATGCACATACAAATGAGCAAAAATTAACTCAGCACACAAGATTGTAAAACCTGCTTTTTCACTATCATAGACATTTTCCACAGCAATATATATGCCTTAAATTTTTTATCATAATTATAATGTAAATTATACTGATAGACTGCCATGTGCTGTTTCAAGATTGTGAAAGAGGAGGAGGCCCTTCTTGTCTCCTCCAAAAGCTCCCGTCTTGGGTCAGGCTGGCCCCTAACTCTGTAATGGGGAGAGAGAAAACCAGCAAAGCAGGAAAGGTGTTAAAAATATCCCATCCCTGAGAAGAGCTAGGAGGTGAAGCAGCTTTAACAGAGGCTGCTGCTGTTTATCTTCCACACATAAAATGCCAGTGGAAGGAAAGCTACAAACCCATTCAGGGACAGAAAGTTCAACTGGGAGTTCCGAGTGGCAGCAACTTCCCCATTTAGTTTCTGCTGGGTGTTTGTAAGGCCACATTTGATGGTGGTGTCTTTGCTCTGTCATGAGGCCATCCCAGGCATTTTTGCTGGACGCTGTAAAGTCCTGATTTGATGCTGTGCGATCTGAAGCTCCTACTTATCTGCCACTTGCTATCTACTTTTGCTGGGTACATACTTAATTACTCCACTCACTGAAAACTGAAAGAACGGCAGTGATAGCTCATTCTCTGGACGTACATAATATTTCCTGTGTGTGCACCTGCTATGATTTGAGTATATGTTCCTCTAAGATTTGAAGATGATTTCATAAAAGCTACCATCTTTCTCGTCCTTTGACTGTGATGGTTAGAATACACTAGAACACCAGTTCATAGAACAAAAACACAGCAACAATCCCACTGTTGTGCCATTCTTATGCTAAATAAAACCTACACCAGAAAGATTAAGTGCTAGGAAAGGAACTCTGAATAGTAAAATTCCCACCAAAATGGCCTTTCACCGTCTTAATACAATCAACCTTGAAATTACTAAGAGGCCTCACATTTGAGAACAGGATTTCAAGAGAAAATGTACAAATATTTTCTCAAAGAAATCAACTCTTGAATTATTAAGATACTGTGTTTTACATTAATCAAAAAGTAAACCTGCAGAGAAAGAATAAGCCTACTCCAGTCAGAACCAGGATAGAAACGGGAGACAGAAAAAAATTCCACCGAAAACAGCAAACACGGTTTATCTTATGAGTCTTCTGTAGCTCACTGACTTTCAATAAAAATGGTTTTAATCATTTTCTAATTTCCCATATTTCTGCACTAAGAGAACAAACATTCAAGAGCTGCTCCATGAACACCTGAGAGCAAAGTCAATGACTTCAGCATCACTATCACCCAGTGTCTCAGTTACTGTTCTCCCGCTGAGAGGAAACACCATATAAGATGCAACTTATAAGAGAAAGCAATTATCAGGGGCTTGCCTACCGTTTTAGAGAGTGAGTCCACTATCATCATAGTGGGAAAGCATATCATCATAGTGGCAGGCAGGGAGGCATGGTGCCAGAGCAATAGCCGAGAGTTCACACCTGGTACACAAATTGCAGGCAGAAAGAAACCTCAACACCAATGCCCAGTGACATACCTCCTCCAAAAGGCCACACTGCTTCCAACACGGGGCATACCTTCTAATCCTTCCCAAACAGGTCCACTAACTGGGGATCAAGCATTCAAACATAGGAGCTTATGGGGAACATTCTGTTTTAAAGCATCACACTCAGGTATCATGCTATTCTGTCACCAAGGGCAGAGTCTGAAGCTCCGAACTGTGATGTTCCTTCAGAGCGAGCATGTGATTCCAGTGCATGCAGCTTTCTCTTGTGTAGAGTAAATGCCCTTTCATCCGTACACACCACACAGTTAAAAAATAAAGCATAGCTTTCTTTTCTTAAACAATATTAATGTTTGGATATAGTAGGTAACAGACTAAGAAACTCTGCTTAGCATCTATAAAGCAACTCTGGTCTCACCATGATATATGTCCTGTAAGGAGCCGCCTCCACAGAACTCCATGCAGATCCAAAGTTTATCTCGCCTGTGAAGAAACAGTCGTCCATTATGTCTTCATGATTAAAATATTTGTAATAGTATCTTGTGTACTATAACATTGAAAAACTAACAAATGCAACATGCTGTCTTTTTAAAAGGCCAATTAATCCCTTAGAAAATGACTTATTGCATTGCTGTAATTCAACCCTAGATTTACTACTTAAGATGCACAGTTTGTAGAATATAAAGCTGTCATTAGGCATATTCAATGGAATTTCCCTTTAGTTAAAAACTTCCTGTCTTATGTTTATCCATTTACCCAGATTAGCACAGAAAATGTCAATATATCCTAAACACATCACTTTGAGAGCACTTTTAACCAACAAACAAATGTAAATGTTACCTTCAAATAAAAAAAATAACATTTCCAAAGCCTATAAAATTTATCACTGTTGTTTAGATAGTATTTCTCATTCATATCCTAAGATGTGTAATCATGCAGTGACAGAAGAAATAGCCAAGATTTATATCTTTCTCCTTTGTTTATTCCTTTATTCAATCATTCATTACTTTTTTCTCTTAAAACACACCAGGAACTGTACCATTCTCTGGGGCAGAGATAGGATGGAAGTTTCTGGACTTGGTAAATTCTAAACTGTTCTATAGGTGAACAAGTATCTGAATGAATGAAATAATAAACAAATAAACAATTAGATCAGAAGCCAGGAAAATATGATCATTGGCCTGAATCTAGTCCATTGCCTGGTTTTGTATAGTCCTGGAACAATAAATCATTAAATGGTTGGGGGAGATCAAGAGAGTGTCAGGAGCCGTGTCCCCCCAAAATTTACAGGAAGCACCGCCGTGAGGAGTTTTTGCAGAGGGCTTCACTTTCCAATTGTATTGAGAATAGTTTTATTGACCAAGCCTATCCCACACCCAAATTAACTGTTAATAGAGAGCCTCTGTTAAGGGAACCTGCCTCACATTCCAAACTATCTAGACAACTAGGTGGGGTCACCTTGTGACTTCCCGACCAAGGAATCATGACCTGACCCATCGTAACCTCTTGGTTTACGTAACGGGCGTGGACCACGTGGCAAGACCCCATGCCCCAGCCCCCAAGCTCCCCATTCAGGGGCTATATAAGCTGTAACCATGACTCTAATAAACGGAGGCTTTGACAAATAAGCTTAGCCTCCTTCCCCTTATCAGCCTATGCCTTTCAGGTGGTGCCTCTCCGTGACCCTGGAATAACTGGCCAGCCAGGCGGGTTACAAACCCTAGACAGAGTAACCCATCGAGGCGGCCTACAGTGGCGCCCGAACCAGGGACTCGGAGCACGGTTAACTTCCCGGACGACGACGCGCAGTCCCGGGACAACAAGAAGAAAAAGAAGATTCTGCAGCTGTAGAACTCGGACAGATCTGCAGGATGAGGTAGGCGCAGGTTAGCTGTCGTCCCATAAGACATAGGCCAGTCGCTCTCAAGGAAAGAGAAATTCATAAAGGAATTTCAGCAATCACTCAGGGTAAGAGGAGTAAGAGTAAAAAAAAAGAGATTTAGTTGCATTTTTTTGTTTTATAGATAAAATATGCCTCTGGTTAGTTTTAACAGGCCCAGAAATACACCCTATTCTCCGCGTCTTCCTTAGTTTCCAAAAAGGACTCCGCAGCCACAGCCCTATGCTCTGACTGCTCCCGATAGCACGCCTTTGATTCAGAAATTGTTCAATACAAAGCCGCTCTTAAAGCACAAATAGGAGGTCTCAAACAAGTTCTTGCATTACAGCATGAACTCTCAGACCTTTCCTCTCAGATTCGGGACTTACAATTCACTATGGAAAAAGGCAGGATTTTAGACAAACGGGCAAACGGAGCTAGACAAGCGAAAGCTGCTGAGCTCCACCCTGATTCCACAGAAGACCCCCTAGGGCTAGAGAGCCTGTGTCTTAGCCTCCTGCCATGTGGAGCTGAGGCAGCCAGACAGGTTGGCTGTAAGGAGGTCTGGACTCAGAAAGTTACAGCTTCAGGACAATAAAAGGAGATAAATGTGCTTCTTTTCCATTCTAAAATTTTGCTTCTTGGTCAAAAATCTTTAGTTTGTAGGCATATAAATTTATATCTAAGGTAGATTAATTTCAGTACTGTGGTTCTGTAGAAAAGTTTTGAAATCAAAGACTTTGAGATACATTCAGAGGATTTTTAAAATTGTTTAGGATATCCTGAATTTTTATTTCTTTCTTATAAAGTTGAGGATTGTTCTTTCGAGTTCTGTGAAAAGTGTTGATATAATTTTAATGTGCATTTATAGTAAATCTATATGTGAGTTCTGTGAGGAATGTTGCTATAATTTTTAATGAACATTTACACTGAATCTGTAGACTGCTTTCAGTGAAATGGTCATTTTTGCTATGTTTTCTTCTACTTTGCCAAGAAAATAAGAGATCTTTATTTTCTAATGTCTTAATTTTTTTCTTAAAAGAGTTAAAGTTTTTATCATACAAGTTTTTTCATTTGTACGCCCACTCTTGGGTGGGAGTTGTATTGTCTCAGCTTGTGTTCCTTTCCTGCTGCCTGGTGTAGCTTGAGGGTAAACTGCTGAGACTCAGGCCTCTCACTAAATTTATTGAGGGCCAGAGTTATACAAATGATAATGGTTAAAAATAAAAAACATTTTCGCCTTCACAAGCAAAGGTAACAGGACCCAAAACTTCTGTCCTGCTTGCTTGGAGTTACTCCAAGATATTTTATGGTATTCATGGATATTTAAAAGGATGATGTCTCATTTATCCTAGGTGTAAAAGAGATACACTTGGGTTATTTTCAGATTTTGGCTATGATAAAGTAGTTCTGCTATAAACATAGCTGAGCACATGTTTTTATGGTCAAAAAACTTTTATATTTAGGCCCAACAGGGGTATTGATAAGTTTTAAGGTAAATATTTGCCTAATTTTGAAAAATGGCCGTAATGAGGGACTCCCAATGCTGGGGAGACTCTCACTCAGGTCTCGGGAGGGCACAGCCCCCCCAGTGACTTGCAGGAGACTGTCCTTGCTGCAATCGCACGAGGCTTTGGTTAAGGAGATGGTATGGGGGCCCGATACACTGGGGATGAAGCTCATGACCCACGTGGGGGAAGAGTTTGGCCTCTAGTGACCTGGAGAGGAAATTTTTGGAAAAGAGACCACAGCCCTGTGGTCCAGGAGGGTCATAAAAATTCCAAAAATCCAGTGATGGTCGCAGGGGGACAACTCCCTGCCTCTCGGGACCACTCCCAGGTTCCTAGAGCAGTGTGATGATAATCACAGGAGGAAAATTCCTTGTTTTTTGGGATTGTTTATCAGGATTGCAGTCTGGTTTTGTCTTCAGCTGGTTCCTAGGGCAGGGTCGCTGAACAGGCTGGCCCTAGATTTTTGATTCTTCTCTTCCTGCTGGAGAAGTCTGGATTTATCCAGGTTTTTCAATACTGTGTATGATCCAAAAGTGACTGCCAGTTTACACTTCCAATGCAAGTATGCACTTCCAGCAAGAAGTTTTTTCTTTACCCACATTTTCTTAAGCATAAATTGTTAGCAATAATTTTTAATCTTGGTCATTTTTACAAGGATAAAATAAAATCTCAGAGTTTTAATTTGCATTTCTCTGATGGCTAAAGGATGTTATGTTTGAGCATTTTTTTAAACTGTCTCTCAGTCATTTTTAGGTTTGTCTGTTGAGAGTTTTCAATTTAGGTCTGTAACAAATATTTTTACTGGATTAAATTTTTTAATAACTAATTTTCTGAGTTCTTCATATATTTTTAAAATGGGTTTATGATAAGTAAGGATCTTTTCCCACTCTATAGTCTTATTATACAAAAGTTTCTCAATTCAGGAGAAATAATTTATGGTTTCTCCAAATGTTTGTGCCACTGAGGCTGTGTTTAAGATGTGGCAAAGTGTACTTCAAAAATTTTTTCTCTATAAGGCTCAACAAAATTTTTATATGCTGAGGCCTTTGGCTCATTTAAACTTAAGTTTGTACATGGAGATGGATATGGATCTATTTTTATTCTTCTACATGGTGGTGTCTAATGAGGCCAACATCATTAGTTAAAATGCTTCCTTTTTTCATTTTCCTATCTGCGGGACAGACTTGCAACTTAAGAGAATAGCTTATAAGCTTTTAGATATTCAATGGTTAAAGCTCTAGTTATAATATTCTTATGGGAGACCTTGAGCCGCTAGGTAAAATTCTTACAAAAAAGTTTCCAATAGAGAGCTTAGAAAGCTGCCAAGCAGGTACTCAAACAGGTAAAATATAAATCAACAGGTACAGTATATTAATTATAATACAGCTATGGCAAGTGTGTATATTAAATCTAAAACTTGTTCTACAACAGTTTTATAAAAAATGCTGTTTGTGGCTAAACCTTCTCAGTTTTGTCAGTTAAGATATTAAACTCTTAATTTAGAACAGTAGCCTGTCTAGTACAAAAGGGCAGGATAAAATCTGGGAGATGGTTTAACAGAATATTGACTATGATCAATGTTTCTTATACTAAACAATAGATTCATTGATAATTTTAAGATTGATTCCTGGACAATTGCCTTTGCTCAATTCAAAGGCAAAAAACAATAATCTCTTCCCAGATGATCATTGCTACAATTCACACACCTGTATTTTGCTAATGTTATAGCTAAAAATCCCTTAAAGGATTTTATGCTAAATTTTACAAATGGCTCTTCCAAGGAAGAACTGCACATATGGCTAATAATTAATAAAAAGAAATTATGGAGCATACCAAGGCTCCTTGAAAGCAACTTATAACAGTTGCACACAGCAACTTATAACAGTTGCACACAGATCCTGATGCAAACGGATCTAGCATGATGACACCAAGCTAACCTTTACTAAGGCAAGGTAAAAAGGCCCTTGCAATGCATTATGAAAAAACCCGACCTATATATATTTGGGGTCGAGGAGATGTTTATGCTTTTTTCACAGAAAGAAAATATAAAAGCTAAACCTGATGTCGTGGCTGCAGACACCCCACAGAGGACTTCCCGGAGGAGATTGGAGAGGAATGCTTGGTCCGGTCGGTCTTCTCTGCCCCCAAGGAGGAGTGCCTGATAACAGAACCTGCTACGCCACTCTGCAGGACATCATGCTGCCTTTAGAGAGTCCAGGGAGACGGCTGAGATAATTGCCAGGATGTGCTTCAGATAGCTGACTACAGCTCACCTCACCCAGGAAGCCCACCTGCCCTGAAGCACAAATGTTGAGCTGCTTCTGCAGTCTGCATTCTGTTTGCTTTGCAGCTGAGGTGTAGACTAAACATTTGACTGTTTTAAACTTTGGGACACAAAAAACTCATTTTAATTAAAATACTAACCCCTCTTTACTTAAGAAGGGGGAAGATTGGGGTTCTGACTATTGTTCAGAGACTGGAACTGGTGGTATTTGATAACAAAATGTCTGTCATTGTATGTATGTACTCTTACTGGAATTGACCTAATGATATTTGTAACTGCTTATAGATGTTGGGAAAAGTTTGACACATGCTGTAAAATGTTTGGGTTTAATGCATATGTTAAAAATTTTAGATTTTGATCCCTTTACACTGCCCTTATTGTTGGCAGGCAGTACTCATAATCTTATTGTGGAGTAGGCATTTAGAAAGGAGGATATACCTTAGGCCAGACTAAAGGTGAATACTGGGTTTGGAAAACGCCCTTTCTTCTTGTCTGGAAGATGGAGCTATTGGTGCCAAAATTATATCATTATATCTTTTATTTGAGGAGCTCCTCACAGTCTTTTCATTAATGATAGATACAGGGGCCCAATGACGGGAGTTAGTGTGGACCCTCGCCTGAACAGCACACCATACAGAGGTTGTAGAAACCGGCTCAACATGGCATGGTGCCAGGCACGAGGATTGCCCTCCACATGGCCTAAGACAGGGTGCCCTGTGGTCAAAGACCTGCTTACTTTAGGTCTTGCTAGATACCTTTTATTTGAGGACCTCCAAGGAACTAATGCTACTCATAAGGCACCCCTCTGTTCCCAGGAGAGGTAAATTGCTCCACCATCCGGGAGGAGGGTCCCTCCTTGTCCCAGTCCCTTCTCATTTAGATCTGACACCAGGGTTAGACTCTGACCTGGTGCCCTCCACTTGATAGATGCCTGCTTTTATAAAAGGAAGGGGGATATGTCAGGAGCCGTGTCCCCCCAAAATTTACAGGAAGCACCGCCGTGAGGAGTTTTTGCAGAGGGCTTCACTTTCCAATTGTATTGAGAATAGTTTTATTGACCAAGCCTATCCCACACCCAAATTAACTGTTAATAGAGAGCCTCTGTTAAGGGAACCTGCCTCACATTCCAAACTATCTAGACAACTAGGTGGGGTCACCTTGTGACTTCCCGACCAAGGAATCATGACCTGACCCATCGTAACCTCTTGGTTTACATAACGGGCGTGGACCACGTGGCAAGACCCCATGCCCCAGCCCCCAAGCTCCCCATTCAGGGGCTATATAAGCTGTAACCATGACTCTAATAAACGGAGGCTTTGACAAATAAGCTTAGCCTCCTTCCCCTTATCAGCCTATGCCTTTCAGGTGGTGCCTCTCCGTGACCCTGGAATAACTGGCCAGCCAGGCGGGTTACAAACCCTAGACAGAGTAACCCGTCGAGGCGGCTACAAGAGAGTATATTTGATATGTGACAATGATGGGAAATTTATTTTCTATAGTTTCATTAGAACAGTCATATCTTCCCACTTATATCCTGTCTGAGCTAGTACCAAGACAGCAGATGTGAGTAGCTGCAAAGTGTGTCACTCACAAAGACCCAGTTTTACTACATGGGTCTTGATAGACAAGTACCACACGTTTTCTCCCATCATAAACTAAAGTGCCTCAGACTATAACAGGGACTGCTAGGGAAGGGGAAAGAACCTAGAAAATGAGGAGAGGGTAGAGTAGAGAGGGTGGACAGGATTTAAGCAAGTTACATGCATGTATCATGGGATAGCACAGCTGACATTGTGACCCAGTGATCACATTATTGCTGTGAAGAAACACCATGAGCAAAGCAGTGTGGGGAGGACAGGGTTTATCTGGCTTCCCTTCACATCATTGTTCATCAGGGAAGGAAGTCAGGACAGGAACTCAAACGTGGCAGGAACCTGGAGGCCATAGACCTTCCTACAACAAATACTAATTAAAGTGCCCTACAAGCTTGCCTACAGCCTGGTGTTACAGAGGTTGCTCCACAACTGAGACTCCCTCTTCCCAGAGGACTTTAGCCTCTGACAAGTTGACAAAACTAGCCAGGACAACAGCGAAGCTTAGTAATTTGTACAAATAACACATTTATATTTTTTTAAGTTACAGGCATTCTATAAAGAAGTTGTTTACTGAATTTTGGATTAATGTGCTATAAGAGCTCAGAGATGAAAATATCCCGGCAAATTAAGGGAGGTTTTGTGAGGAGACCACTTACAAGCAGGAGAGAAGAGGCCTGTGCAAAGGACCAGACACTTGAAAGAAGACACTGCACGGGAGAGGCTGGGCGATGGGAGGGACCTCAAGAGACAACGGCTAGAGATGACACTAGAATATGCTGGGGTTGTGCCTCAAAGCAATTCTAGTTGTGGGATCATCAGTACAGTTACCTTCACCGGGATAATCTTTAGCTCGTCGACATCGCTCCTGAAACATGGTAGCTAAAACCAAGCTTTACTCTGAGTGCCACATGAACAGAGCATTACAAAGCAGAGCTGTTGGTGTTAATAGGAGGACCAGCTGGAGTAGCTACACCTAACTGTTGGCTTGGCTGGCTCCAGCAGACCATGCGGCATATAGCAACTGCATGAGCAACCAGAGTGGAAAGATCAGCTAATTCGATAGTGTGAAACAGCAAGGTACCATGGGTCCAGAAGGTAAGGCTCAAGGGAGTAAAGCCCAAAAGAAATCAGAAACCATTTAAAATTGACATCTTACAAGATGTCATATGCATGGGAGGATATATAAGCACCACAGCTAATGCATACATTTCTGTTGCTGTTTCTGATATGGTACACATTAACAAATGCAACCCATAGAAATATCAGCTGGCTGCCCAGTGGCAGTTTTAAGAACTCTGAGAATGGCTGGCTGTAGTCTTATTCAAAATAAGAAAGGCGAGGCTGGGAAGTTGGCTTAGTGGTTAAGAGCATGTGTTCTTGCAGAGGACCAGGGTTCAATACCCAGTACCCATATATTAGATTACAAACATCTGTAACTCTAGTTCCAGGGTATTCATAGCCTCTGAGGGCACCAGACACACATGTGATGCACATACAAATACACAGGCAAAACATTAAAGCACATTAAATAATAAATTTTTAAAATTAATACAAAAAGAGGAAGGCACCTCTGATTAGAGGTTGCTACAAAGACATGTTTAAATTTTTTATAGAACCCAACCGCTATCTTCTTTACTGAGACACCATACTCCATTTCTTTTTATTAATGTAGATATATATATATATATATATATATATATATATATATATATATATATATACACAAGTATGTGGAGGCCAGAGGACAAACTTTGGTGTAAGCCTCAGGGATGCTGCCTACCTCTTTTGAGACAGGGTCTCTTACTGGCCTTGAGCTCACCAAGGAAGCAAGACCATCCTCCTGTCTGCATCTCCATCACTGGGATTACAAGATGAGCCATCAGGCCTGGTATTTCCAAATGGGTCTCAAGGGCTGAGCTCAGGACATTGTGCTTGCAAGACAAGAGTTATTCTGCCAGCCCTGGAATTCTAGATATTTCTGATTATCAATTCTTCACTGGATCAATAGCTAACAAAGATTTCTCTATCTGTGGGCTGTCTCTTCACTTGTATTACAATTTACCTTATTTAAACTACCATAAATTGTTCCAGAAACTCAAAGAAGATGCAAAGTTATTTTTTTTTCTTTTTGAAGAATAAAAACATTAAAACGAGATGGGACTGATTTGGTATTGCTTTCCACAAAGGCCAGGCTGGTCGCCACTTGTAAGTGCTCACTGATGACATGATTAATAATTTATTCAAGATGTTTGCTGGGGAATGGCTGACATTTGATTTGATTGTATTTTTTTTTAGAAGTCATCTTTCTTCCTTTTGCAAATTAGTCATTGATTATCTCTAATCTTCAATGTCTCTTCTATTTGTGAAAAAGACATCCACTGATAGTGGATGACAATCACATCTGCTAACTGTTCAGTGTGAGACAGAGCTCATATAAATCTAAAATTTAAATTCATTTAAAGTGTCTAGCTGCCTTGTAATTCCCTCCCCACCTGTCATGCTTCAGCTCCATCTCAAATGCTTTGCCTGCCCTCTCCAGCTTGAAAACAGTTCTCCACAGCAGGGGGAGCACCAGGGATACACTCTTTGCTGTTTTTCAGATTCACTGCCACTGGCTTCCACTTAAAACGGTTCCGTTCCCTGATTCTTCTTACTAACATACAGTGTGTATTTACGCTATGCAGTGACTTTCTAGTTTATACAGGCAAAGAAAACCTATGGACTATACATGCTGACACTATTTAAAAACACTAAAAATGCTTTACATTCATAACACTCCACTTGGTTAAAATCTCTATTATAAAAAATGAAAAAGTTTAGGCAGTTAGAATTAGAAGAATGACTCTTGTCTGACAAATGTCTTGGCTGTGATGACAAATCTGCAGGGACTAGGTCACTCGCCACACCGTCTGTCTCACAGGATAGAGCGGAGTCAATAGGCCCACTTCATGCAAGCCAACAAGTTGTGGGTCTTTATGGCTAGGTATCTAAACTGGAATAAATATGCTGCTTCAATAAATGTGTAGAAGTTTTTTTTTTTTTTTTTTTTTTGGTAAAATTAACCTTTCTATCTTACACCTACATAAGCAAATAAAGACAGAGCAGGTGGGGTGCCTCTCACTATTTTAATTTTCCATTTTGCTGTTCATTAGAATTGGCAACAACAAAAGTTCTAACAAGTATTTACTGATCTGAAAGTCTTACTCTACCTTTTCATCTTCCCACACACCACAGACTTTGGAAAAGTAATTAATAACTATGAGTGATTGATAGTGTTCACACACACAGCACACTTAAACAGTAAAACAAGAGCTATGAGCAGGACCACTAAGAATCAGCACCCCTGGGAATGCACACTAAACTGCTCTTCCCTGGAGAGAGACCCGGCCACCAATGGCTGCATCGCTGTAGTCACAAAGACAACTCAACTTCAACTTAAGTCACCAATGTGAAAAATACAAAGTTCAGTAACTGCTGGACATTTTCATATGTGCTCATTAACTTGGAGTCAAATTTGAAATCTTTTGGTTCATTTTAAAACGGATACTTGAAAACATAAAGGCAGTAAGCCATTCAGCGGGCTCTCTCCTTAGGGAATATAAAGTGACCAATATACTATGTAGCAACCCCCATCACAGTCTGATGTTTTCTCAAGTCCCAATCCCCTCACCATATGAAGATATGTTGGCAGACAATTGGTGAGACCCAAATGAAATGTTCGATCTGCCAAGAGCATTGATCTGATGTTCATGTCTTCATCTGATCAAGACAGCACGGTTGTGCTCACACTAGGGAAAGGCAAGGGAAAGATCTGCACAAACAACTCTACTGCCCTTGTAACTCTTCATATCTATATGCTCCAACATCAAGGTTTCTTTTAAAGAGTAACTGTATACTAACAATTATACTTGAGTTATAATGGGGTTAAGGGATAAGTCTTTGGTGCTTTAATTCTTTTTTCTTTCAAGAAAAACACATTCAGACAACGTGCACTAAATATGTAGCATGTTATTTCTTAATTTTAAGGCACCAGGAGAACACTTAGTCTCTGTAGCTCTTGTTACACTTCATGCCAATGGTGATAAATAGCCTGTTGGGACATCAAGTATTCAGCTCTGCCGGAGCTCAGACAGGATCTCTCCATGAAAGGAGTGCAGACAGCTGCTAGAAAGGGGACTTCTCGAACTTAACTATGCCCTGGGCATCTACTGAGAAAATCAGGGGCTGACTCTGATCCCCAAGGGCAGGTCTGTCAGAAGTCAAATCCCTCATGCACTCCCCTCCATCCTTTTGTCTAAATCTGTTATAATACACTGCAGCAGCAGCAGCAACAGAAGAGGGCTATTATAGAGTGTTTTGGAGGTGGTGTACTGAACTCCAAACCCCTTGTCATTTTTAAAATCAGTTGGTTCCACAAAGAGGTATCAGTGAGGGAATGGGCAGAGCCAGGTTTAAATCCTGCCAGTAACAAGCAACCGAGCCTCAAGAAGAAAGGTTCTATTACGCCCTGTTTTCTCATCTGAGAAAGAATGGACTGGGCGACAAGATCTCTCAGTTCTCTCCAGCCTGAACACAATACAGACCTAATTCTTAGGATTCCATGCCCCTCTTTGGTCCCAGTCCGTACTTAATCAGGAATCAACAAGACAGTAGAAGAGAGCTAGAGAAAGGAAGGAAGGCTGTGTTCTTTTGTTGCTCCATTTGCTTTCCTGTCATTTCACTAGCATGCCTGTACAGTGGGACACAGTCACCTAGCTGAAGCAGCATCCTCACATTACATCCCATAACACCAAAAGAACTCAAGTCTTATTTTTCAAAATAACTTTGTTTTAATTTTGGTTTAAGGAAAAGAATTTCACTATAATCTTTACATTTGGACAAAAATAAAATAAAAGCAAACTTGATGCTAAACCCTTTCAAGCATCTTGTTTCTAAGCTGGAAATAACATACTAAGAAGCACACGGCTAACTGAGGAGGTGATGAGACGAGGCACTGGAATGACGGGATTTTCAGAACAGCGAGCGCAGCAGCGGTGACATTCAGTGAGCTTCACATCACATCCTCCGCGCCACTCTTCCCATTTCACATGTACTTACACTTAGTCCTCATGGGTGCCTCATCACATAGGTGCTAGCACCTCCATGTTACCGAGGAAGAGATGGAGACAGCCAATGACGAAATAACTTATCATAAATTACATTGTAGATTCTGACATTTTCAATCAAGCCCCTAACTTGTATATTACAGACCACGGTCATTTTACCACATGAAGGGCGGCATATAAGTAGTTGGTTTTGCATGCCCCACAGTACTTGGGAAACATGATTAGACCCAGGTGCCCAGGGAAGCACAGCAGCTCTCCTCAGAAGACCAGCCTGGCCAAGAACATCTGGAACGCTGTTTGAGTAGAGTCCAGGTCAGGCACTCTGTCAGGACCAGCAGCAGCAGGTGAGTGAGTCCTTTTGCAATGGTGACTCTTTCTGTATTTGGAATCAATTACTAGCACCATAAACTTAAATGATTTTAGGAGATGTTTCTTCAAGCTGATACAGACAGTAACTGCCCCTTTGGGCCCACTTCCTGCCACAGGACAGGTACTGAAGATGTATCTTTCGGGCTGCTATTCGAACCACTCCCCATTGAAGGAGTATCAAAACATCTGGAACTGTGCATGGCACAAACCTACCCGATGTGAGAGGACTAGTGATCTCTTTCCTGTCTCCACCCAACCTACCCGGTTTAACAGACTCTAACAGGGTGAGGAAAGCTGGTTCGCTTTGCTTTTAACAAAGGAGGAGACAAGGGACAGAATTCCCCAGGGGCTCTACCCTGTGTTCAACATGCTCTGTATGTGGGTCATGTGAGAATAGGAGCCTGTAACGGGCATAGTGGCCCCCTGCCAGGAGCAGAGGAAAACATTCTCCAACCTTCCTGTTAAGAGACACCTTAAAAGCAACTAGGTCACGGTGTCAGACTCACTGTGCAGACAGTGAGAAGAGCCAGGTTTGTTTAAGGGGCTCCTCCATGGCATTGACCTGCTCAAACAACACAAGAGCTGAGTTCAGAGTCAAAAGTTCACTTTGGGTCCTGGAAAAGTATGTTGTAGAAATAATTATAGTTTCTAGTCTTTAGGACAAAATGAAGCAAAGAATGAGAGCAGAAGCAGGACACAGAAAAAAAAATCCCTTAAACAAACAAAAAAGTTACTTTGGGAATGAATGCTCCTGACTGAACTCTTAAGCCTAGACGAAAGGGTCAGCAGACAGCTTCCTCGCCAAAACCACACCCAGAATGCCCAAGTCACAAGATGGTGACACTGCACAGAATCAGCATAACAGGTCTAAAGAAAAATTCCACTCTGTGAAAAGAAAAGATCCTATCCTCTAAGCATGAACCGCAGCATTGGAGTCAATGCTATTCTGTTAGGTGAATTAGGTGATGGAATCATTACTGTTTTCAAAATGAAAATAAACAATGTACCTGAGATAGCTTCCAAAATAAGCAACAATGTTTGGGTGTTTGCAGTCTTTCATCATAATGATCTCTTGCTGTACAACCGCAAAGTCTTCTCCTAGGACACAAAGCAAGTATAACGGTAAGAGTCAAAATACTCATTTACTTTAAAACATGTGAAGATAACAAACTTATGATTAACTACAACATAGTTAAAAATTTTATATCCAATGCAACCAGTTCACTAGTGGCATTACTTTTAATAACAATTCCAACCTTACTTGAGAGGAACACAGCACTGCAATGAAAAGTACAAGTGTCCACCCCAGACTTCTGGGTTCCAATTCTGTTCACTTGGCATACACACTTAGACAAATTACTTATCTCTTTGTGCTGATTTCCTGCTCAGTAAAAAAGACAACTGACCTCACAGGGCTGCACACCTGGAAAAAACCTGGCAGGGTAATAGTTTCCATACAGACATTTACTGCTAGTACTATCACACCTTGGGCATTATCAAGGAAATACATACTATAAATAGTCTTCAGTAGGAAATACCCATTCCTTTCCTTGTTACTAAACAACATCTGGCTGGTTGTGGTAGCCACACACCTTTAGACAGGCCAATGGAGAAGAGACAGGAGAATCACTAACATTCAGCATAAAGAGGCAATCATTTGTCAAGTTAGAGGAAGACCTAACCCTGGGTACATGAAGGTGGTGATCTCTACAGTGCTGGAAGGGCCCACAGTCTAGCAGCGTGCCTAAGGGTGACCCCTGTGCACAGGCCTCTTCCGCTTAGCCCTTTCCCGACAGTGGAAGGTTGAGAGAGGCTAATAATTGTAAGCCCTGCGCCTTGCTTGTCCAAATTCTTCAAAATAAGACCTGGCAATCTCACAGCACTATCTATCACAAGCTGTGACTAATGAGCGAGCATGGAGAGAAACCCAAGTGCAGGGAGGGTAGTGTGAACCAGAGGCAGGAGAGAGAGGAAATAAAGGGCGCACTCACACCTAAACCAAAGCAACTCAATGTTTCGTATAATAACCCATGGACAGTCAAATAAAATAGATATTAATGGCAAAGTAAAAAAGATGGCTCTACCCATGACTGCTCACATCGAAGCATGAGACTGTCAGAGTAAGAAGCCCTGACATTTCTGGCCATGGTGTTTTCTTATTGACTTGAAGTAGCCTAGTCAGGAACCGTCCGAACTCAGCTCAATCCCTCCTCACTCTATGTCCTAATTACAAGGGAAAAAGTAGTGGAGAGGAGATGGTGTGTCAGGACCTTAATTCCTTAAGTCTATGTGTGCAAAATCACAAGTCCCTAAAGGAGAACAGGGAATTCTCAAAAATTCATATCACCCAGTCCCCGTGTGTGTTCATTACACACCCCTTTAAGAATTCCTGATCTTTAGTTTATTAGGAAGAAATTCAAGTTAGTTTCATGGACATGTGAAATACTTTGGAGGGTCTGAACATTTGCTTTGTCACCTGTCCTGGAATATTACTGTCTGCAGTCCCATGCAAGAGCTGTATATGGTCAAGGTTGATCTAGTCAGCACAACACTCAACGGCTGAAGCTTTCTCTCTCGGGAGGCCTAACAGTTATTAGTGGACATTACAGAGAAAACGATCTATGGGCAGTGTGAGGAGAGACACGAGGAGGAAGGGCATTTAATGAGACAACTGAACGACAGGTGAGTCTTACCTCCTCCCATAAGGTGAAGACACACTTGTGTAAGACCAGGGCTCCTGTATCACACAGCCACCTTAGCAGGGTCTTCTCTATGAACTACAGTAACCTATTAACTATACAGTCATCTCCACACACATCATGTCTGTGTCTATATCCTCACTAGAACACAGTCCTCTAGGTCAGGATCAGGCCTACCTGACTTCCATATCCTTAGCATGTGACACATCTGAGTGGATCCATACACAGGAGCACACAGCTCCTCCAGGGGACATCAGTTGAGAACAACAACGCTGGGGCTAGTGTTAAGCAACAACTGGCAAGCCTTATACTTTGGACCATTTACTCCCCCTTTTCAGTTTCAACATTGTTTCCTATGAAGTGTTACTGACCCAAATATATCACCCCCTATGATTATGAGTATATACAAGCTAAACCAACATGTCAAAATTCAAAGAAAGCTTCCACACCTTCAGTTAGTAAGGTAACTGAGGTATGTAAACTTAGGTAGGAAAAAAAGAAAACACAGCTTATGAATTAGTAAACCAAACGAGTTGAATAGCTGACTCAGAGAACTTTCTTCAAAGCTTGTATGAAATTCCAAAGATAAGTAAACAAGGAAAAAGTTCCTAACACACTTAGCTAGGACAACAAAGGGCAGAAAGATAATGAGATAACTTCCTAGATTGCTTTTCAATTCTACATCAGTTTTTGAGTAAGACATGAATTCACATTTCAGAAGATGCACCTGTAGACCCCTTGAGGCATGAGTGGCCAGGCCCTGCCACCACACTGCTCTACCCTCACCCAGACTACTCTAAAGGCCATAGCGGCTGCTTCCAGCATCTCAAGATGCAGATGGGCAAGTTCCGCCTTACAGGGGGAAAACGCCAAGGATCAGGTCACAAAATCCCACCAATTCCTGAATTTATCCCAGGATTAGGGCACAGAATCCCACCAATTCTTGAGCTCACCCCAAGATCAGGCCAAAGAATCCCACCAATCTGGGCCACGCTGAAAAGCTCCACCCTCAAGAAACCCTATATAAATCCTGCCCTCCTGTTCAATTCTTCGTTGCTTCTCACCTGAGCAGAGACAGGCATTCTTCTGTGTCTTTCCCAATAAACCCCTGTGTGAGGTTTGATTTTGTGGTATTCCTCGGCTCCCAACTGCCAGGATGCCTTTCCCCTCAGAGTTGTAACACCACATCCCTCCCACACACTCTCCCACCC
The DNA here is from genome assembly GCF_950005125.1 of Chionomys nivalis. Lineage (NCBI taxonomy): Eukaryota > Metazoa > Chordata > Mammalia > Rodentia > Cricetidae > Chionomys > Chionomys nivalis. Next base: position 125,645,339 of record NC_080086.1, on the reverse strand, counting down.
CATAAAAACAACAACAACAACAACAACAAAAACCTGAGATAAGCCAGGCAGGCCTTTAATCCCAGCGGGGGTGGGGGGGGTGGGGGGCATGACAGGGAGCAGAGGCAGGTGGATCTCAGTGAGTTCGAGGCCAACCTGGTCTATAAGAGCTCTAGTTCCAGGGAAGGTCCCAAAGCTACAGAGAAATCCTGTCTGAAAAACAAGACAAAACCCTGAAATAAACAGGTAAGCTGACAAGCAGACCATGTAATGAATGAAGAATTACAAAAGAGGCAGAAAAATATAGTCATGTGAAGTTCTTAGAACAAATACAGTATAAGATTATACCTAACATATAGGAAACATTCAATAAACGTTAACTGTAATAAACAGATGAAAATTCAATGACAGTCTCCAGGGGTCTTTGTCCCAGAAACTGATGAATGTTATGTGGCAAAGGGGTTTGCAGGGACAATAAAAGTGATGACTCTAAGATAGGGCTACCATCCTGACTGTGGGAGACAACTGACAACTGGCGCAGGAGTTTGGGAATGTTACTTCAGAAGTTGGAAAAGGCAAGAAAGCAGATTCACCCTTAGGAAGATCAGGACTGAGCTACAAAACAATGGAAAAGCTAGGGTGTCTAGTAATAACTCATGCACATCTGATCAAAAACCCTTTCATAGGGTGCCAAAATTATACAAAAGGAAAATGGCAGTCTTTACAACAAACGGTGCCAAGAGAACTGGATGTCCACACGTCCAAAAAAAAAAAAAAAAAAAAGAACCAGCACAGTTCACGTACAGAGATAAAAATGACTCAGAAATGAATTAAGAACTTAAATGCAAGACTAGAAATTGAAAAGCTCCTAGGAAAAACAGGCAAAAACATTCGTAGCATTGGTCTTAGCAAATGATATCAAAACAAGGCCAAAAACACAGAGAACAACAACAAAACAAAAATAAGAACAGTGTGACTATAATCTTTGCATTGGAAAGAAAACAATAGACTTGGAAAAGGCAGCCTACTCAACGAAGGAAAACACCTGCAGACCACCCACCTGGTAAGAGGCTACTGTCTAAAATATAGGAAGCAAGCAATCAAATAACTCCATTAAAAATTTAATGAAGAGTGACCAAGCATGCAATTCTCACAAGATGTATAAAGATAAAACATCTTATGTACAACTATAAATATATACAATTTTCATTTGTCAATCTTTAAAATTTGAAATTACAAATAGTGTTTCTGAGGATGCCAAGAAATTGGACCTCTTGGATATGGTTGATAAGCATATGAAATTGTACAGCTACTATTGTTAGGGATGTTAGGGTCCTGGAAAAGCCCCACAGAAGACCACCATCCATGTATGCAATCAGTAAGAGCGTTTATTATCTTGAGAAGGTACTAAGCATGCTGGGACTGCGTATCCAACACAAAGGCAAAAACGGTGGTGGGGGAAAAAAAAAGTTTTCAGGATCTTTCATACACAACTAAAGGAATTCTAAAAGCAGTGTGCTCATTCTATCCAGGATTGGTTTATGCAAGTGACAATGCTATCAGTATGTTTCTAATTGGTTAGGGCTAGCAGGGGTGGGTTAAGACTATAGAGTTTCCATTTTTGGACAAGTCTGGACAAGTCCCTTATTCCGTTATTGCCTTGAGGTACCTGATGGGAGGAGGGGAGTTGGTCCTGTCCTAGTAAATGAGATTCTCCTTGTCCTTACTGGTGTGTGTGTGTGTGTGTGTGTGTGTGTGTGTGTGTCTCGTGTCACGGTGACTGAGTGCATTTTGTTTCTTCCTCAGAAACTGACTTGCTCAGTTTCAGGAGGCTGGAACTGAGGTCTAATTCTTAATTGAGTTCTTAGGGACCTGCCATGGTATTTGCCTGGCCCTCTCGATGGGGAGCCTACTCTGCTAGTTTATAGCCAAATCAAAGTATTCCATCTGGCTGGGACTACACTCAGGTATTTGGTATTAGTCTCTGTTTACCTGGTTCCCATTGCTGACCACCTTACTGCCAGGCTGGCAGTTGACTTTTATTTTGAGCAAGCTAACAAGAGGACCTACATCCTCAACTGCAATGTCAGCTACATCAACCAAAGAATAAACTCAGCTAGTAACTATGCCCCCTAAAACGGGGCAAAGTCAACGATATGACTCATGCCCACAGATCCAGTGGAGAATGTGACAGGGCAAAGAACACAGAGGTCCTCTATCTTGTATTTTTGCTGAGGCCATTTCAGCCTTATCAATAATTTTATCTTGATGGAAAATTCCATGGAAAACTACCAAACTCTATCCTCGGACCCTGAAGTCAAGATGCCACCACAGCTAGCTTCTGTTAAACTGCCTGCTTCTGCAAAGCCCCCCTGCAGTTGCCAAGAGAGCTGCCAGGATGTGATTTTTGCCTTCAAAAACCCTGTGCTGTGGACATCTGGGCTACACTTAGGACCTAAATATCTGTGTGTAATGCCAGTAGCCGGCAATTAAGACTTTCATCTGGTAGAAACCGTGTCTGAGTGGTCATCTCTGCAGGGCTCCCTGTAACACTATAGAAAACAATTCAGAGGTTTCCTCAAATCAGATCCATATGATCCAGTAATACTGCTTTTGAGCAGATACTCAAATGAAAACAGGATCTAAGAGTATTTGCATCTTCTTGTTCAATGCAGTATTGTTCATAATAACTGAGGTAGCAACAACCCACATATCCACTGACAAATAAATGGGATACATAAACAATGTTATAAACACACACACATGCAGATATACATACACACAATGAAATACCATTCAGCCATAAAATAAAATGGAAATCCTGTTATGTGCCTTGTTACAAAAATTCCTGAAAAGCAGCTATGTCTGGCTGTGAATCATAAACTCCTTAAGTCTGGAGTCTGTATAGAGATTGATGGACCAAATGAACTTTCAGTGCCATGTAGAGAATGGGATTCTGCAGGTTCAGAAGCTGAACATCCTCGCTCCATTCTGTAATGAAACTAATATCTTGTGCTAATGAATAAAAATCTTTTTTAGAATCTACTGACTTAGCAGACCACTAGCTTCTACCAATCCAAAATCTAAGAATGTCATCAGACAGCATCTTAGTCCTACAGAATAGCTTCCCCATCTCACTGTGCCCACCTCTTTGGTATATCCACCTATGGTAGATTGAAAAATATAAAAAGCCCCGTGAAGGGAGTGACATTATTAGGAGGTATGGCCTTGTTGGAGAAGTGTGTCACTGTAGGGGTGGGCTCTGAGGTCTTCTATGCTCAAACTACACTCAGTTGATTTCTGTTGTCTCGGGATTAAGATGTAGAACTCTTAGCTCCTTCTCCAGCACCATGTCTGCCTGCATGCCGCCAAGTCCCACCATGAAGATAATGGACTAAATCTCTGAAACTGCAAGTACACCCAATTAAATGCTTCCTTTATAAGAGCTGCCATGGTCATGGTGTCTCTTCGCAGCAATAGAAACCCTAAGACACCACCAATGCGTTTTAAGCTTGCCTTGATTTATGACTTCCTTTGTTCTGCAAAACTATAAAAACCTTGTGAAACTGCTTCCATGTTGGAACATGGAAATCAGGGTAACCTAAATCTGTGTTCCTGGGACTAGGTCACTCAAAATGGCTCCAGAAGACTACCTTATTCCGTTTAAAATGAAACTTGTTTTTTTCATTAACAGCTAACATGAATGGAACTGAAGGCTAATATGCTAAATGAAAAGCCAGTAACCCAAAAGTTCTACAGGATTCTAACTTGCACCAAGAATTTAAAATAGCCAATCTAACAGAAAATAGAATGATCACTACCAAAGACTGGAGGAGAGGTGGGGTGAGGAGCTGATGTTCAAAGGCTACAAATTTCAATCACACATAGTCACAAACTCTTTTGTATAACAGTCTTCTTATAGCAACAAGACTGTATTAGATACCTAAATTCATTAAGAGGGTGGATATCAGGCTGTATACTATACTAATAAATGGTCCTAGAAACAGAAAAGTTTGAACATGGACTATAGAACATATACAAGTTTTCTCGTCCCAACGTTGTAGCATTAAAATTAAAGAGCTAATAAGTAAACATTTTTGCAGCTGATCACCGAGACACACAGGTGGGAAAGAGGAAGAAAGTGTAGATAAAATAAAAGATCCTCGGTCACTTTATTTGTAAGCATCAAGAACTTTAGGAGGTAAGTACTCTGTATAGAACTGTCAGCCTGGACAAAAAGCACCAACCCTGCTTTGAAGAGTGTTACATAGGTGATGCAAGGACAACTCTACCCGTAAGACAGCGCAGAGAAACAACTGGTGACCGGGGATCTGCCTCAGTGCACAGGTGCCAGGTAAGTGCCTTCCCCGAACACCCATCCCTCTGTGAGGAAACACAAAGCAGAGTGCCTCACCAACTACTACAGGCAGAAAACTACAACCAGAGCTGACAGGAAAGAAGGCTCATGAAACACTACTTTGGGAAAATAGTGGAATGAAGTCTTACTGGAGTCTCGTCACTTTTAGATTCTGTTCTGCTATTTAACGCATGCTGCTCTCACACGAACAAAAATCCACCCCGCCCCATGATTTTCCCTTCTCGTCACTGTCAGTATTTTTCACTGGGTTGGAAATGGGGGAATGTTCTCATTTGGGAGACTTACTCCTATAGCTGACAGCTAATAAATCACTGATCTGATACCCTACTCCAGTAACTGGTGCTACAAATGACACAAGTAATTATACGCAACTTGGAAGACTGGCTAAGTCACTGAAGAAGGAAGAGTTAAGAGGCCTGCGCAGACAGTATTCCCCTTGTCAGAATCTGAGTGAAAGGGCACTAGCCCAAGTACGCGACTTGCTAAAACCACACATCCCATAAGTTAGCCACCAAGGCTCTTTCTCTGTTTGACCACTTCCTCCTCCTGAGGCTGACTACGAAGGTTCAGCTATTAAAGTATTGAAGTCCAACAAACAGAAGCCACCTTTGGTTGCCCCAATTAACATGCCAATCAAAATTAAACACCTCACCCTAACACGGGGTTCCCTGTACACCTTTATAAAGTGCCATTTTCCAATGTGCCTACCTGTCTCCTTTCTATCCAGAAGCAGTCCCTTTGGGGACAAATACCCCTGCCCCCTTTCCTTCCCCTTCTCCCTTTATCTCCTTTCTTTGTCCCTTATGTCCTCTGTTCCTCTGGGGCAATAAATCATCTGTGTGCTGAGAACTTGGTCTTGGGGGTCCTGAGCTTGTCCTTTCACTGAGCATGAAGCCCAAGTGGACATGTGCTCACTAGCCAGCTTCAATGGAAACACTTATCTTGATCTGTCTTTATATTCTGTTCAAACTGGGTCTTAAGAGTTGGCAGTGTTCTAGCGCAAGCAAGTTTAAAACCAAAGAAACAGATCTTTAATCTCACAAAATCAGGTTCTCTGACGCACTGCAAACGAGGAAATCGCACACCAGAGGAATCTTGTACCATCTCAGCAAATGCAGGACAAGGCAGTTATTACAGGATTCACTATTTGGAGAGGAGTGGAGCTGAGGTGAAGTCCAAACAAAGCAGCGTTTTGTCAGGCTTAGAATAAATACAAGCACTGGGCTGCAAAGCAAAGGCAAGGTCCTCTCTTCCCATGGAGGATGAAGTTAGGACAGCCATGTTGCTGTGTCATCCAAGTCATAAATCAGCACAGTATATTTAAAGATTTATTTTACTTTAATCTGTATGAGTGGTTTCCTGCATGTATATTACATGGACCACATTTGTTCCTAGTGTCTGCAGAGGCCAGAAGAGAGCCCTGGGTCCCTCTGAACCTGGAGTTGTAGATGGCTGTGACCTACTATGCGGATCGTGGGTACTGAACCCAGGTCTTCTCCAAGAAAAGTGTTCTTAACCACTGCCCCAGAGAGTCCCAGCTGTGGAACTGGACTGTCAGGATTCAAAATCCTAGCCCTCCATTAATCAGGGCAAAGTACTTCAGTTTCTTTAACTATAAAAAATAGAGGTAATAACATAAGGATTAAATGAGTCAATGCATGTAACTCACTTAGAACAGTGGCTGGCACAAATTAAGTTTAAATAAATGGTAGCTATTAGTAGCAACAAATGTCCTAGCTTAAACTAACTCATCTCTATCTCCATGCTCATCTCCATACCTTCCTCATTAATTTGATTTATCTAGTGAGTATTTACTAAGAGGCACTGAGAATCTTGTGAAAAACCAAATTTGTCTTCATAGAAATGTCAGTCCAGTGAAGACTGTGGCACTACATTCTTACAAATGCCTCCCCTTCCCACCTCCCTTTAATGTGAAAAACTTTTAATGCTAAAATATTGACTCAATTATGGTGAAAAGATGCCACACTCCCCAATGACTTGTCAGGAAGAGACACTGATTTCTTTTAGGATTATTATTACATTTTGTTCCTGAAAACTCTAATACTAACCAGAAAGGGTCTTAATCTAATACTCAGTATTTGTAGCATTTTCCTAATTCTTGACGTTTTACTTTTAACATATTCATACATCTGTCTTTCATACCCTTCTGATCCACACATGTGCACAGCAAAAACAGCTGATAGAAAACTAATAACCTGTCGTACAGCTAGGGTAGTGAGAATTTTCTCTGTGATTAGTACCTTCAGCCCTAAAACCAGGAAAATCTTAGGCAAAAGCCAATGAATCTGTCATCAATTTATAGCCGACGGCACTGAAGAAACAAGTCACTACATACAGGGAAAAACAAAGGTCAACCAAAAGTCTCCAACTTCATAAGCACTGATCACATGAACCCCAAAGGACCATCCTATACACAGCCACATGTTCCGTGCCTGACTACAACCCCAGCGCAGTGCTCGTCTCGAACTGGCGTTTTATCACTTGTCATTCATGGAGAAAACACCTCTCTCTGAATGTGTATGTGTGTGATCACAGTGATATGAACACACACATACATACATGTACATGCAGCATAACACAATGACAATTATAGCTAAGTTCTTCACATTTGTATATGAGCAACAGTTACATACTAAAGTATTTCCATATCTGAATTTCCATTGGACACATATCAGTGTCAGACAGCATACACACATATATAATTCATACTTATACCCATACACTCACGTACAAATGGGAAGGGGAAGGGAGAAACAAAAACACCACTCCTGTTCTCCATACTGTTTGACACATTTCTCTGTCACTGAACCTCCAATACATACTGCAATTCTCATTTGGGGTTGGTAACATCTTACTAGTTCAAAAAGAAAACGGCCCCCCTTTGACCAGAACTCATTTCCTCTTTAGTTCCACCAACCTGGCTGCATAAGCATCACACTCTCTTACCTTCTTGTGATGCGCTGTGTACCCTAGAAAAACCCACCGTAAATCACACATTTGGAGCCATGGTGGCCTGTTCACTACCCTGAGTCTTGCTGTCTGTTCCTACTTTGGAACACTGTTCTTGCTTGTGACTACAGGGAATGGCTTTCACCAAGAAAATCTCATGACTGTGTTACCATTCCAATCTCAAGCCAATGCCATGTGCTTTGAGCAGTCTCCTGACATCTTGACATGGGCTGAAGTACCATAACATCTTACTTGGTTCATCAGCTTACTTATGCATACATTTCCATACTTGCTGTGTCACGGTTAACTAAAATCTATGTTTCTCAAGGGTCAGGCTCACCTGCCTTAGGTATCATGTCTGGCACTGGGTAGACGATGACTAGATATTAATCAAATGATTGACATAAACAGATTTTTCACAAAATATAAGGCCAAAAGATTACATATGGTAAAGGAAGACAGCCAATTAATTAGCCCCAAAGCAATGGCAATTAACATTTAGGAGAACATGGGAAAAAAAAAACCTCATGACACACTTCCCAAATGAAGGATAGATACACACAATGAGCCTATCACATCCATAAAATATACATGTTTGGTATCTGTGATGTGCAAGGCCAGGCCCTCCACAAGCCTGAGAACACAGAAATGAAGCCTGGCTGAGGACACCGGCTGCTGACAGAGCTCTTGCCTAGATCTACACAAGGGCCTTGGCTTGATCCCCAGAACTGTGCAAAAAGGGACATAGATGTATAGGAAAGGTACCAGAAATCATCTTTTCTCACAGAGCTTACACACATGCTGCTGAGTGTGATGCTGTCTTTCCCCTGCAGCCTGATGTTTGCAGCGGAAATTGATTCACATCACTGGCCACCATGTGAGCCACCTCTGAGGCCATCGCAGAGCTCTCAAGTGCATGTCGACCACATGCACCACGTTGTATGTATTCTTCACAGTGCATCCTTTCCAGCAGGGTGGTATGCTAACAAAGTGACCTGACTCACAGAACCATCTTTCCTATCTCTGATCTTTGACCAGCCTTTCACAGTCTGCTTAGTTCACTGTAAACAGAATCGTATGGGTACTTCTACATAAATATCAAAATTTCTGGAGAAAATAGAAAGTTGACAGTGGTCCTCAAGTCAAAATGATGAATGACTTTAATTTCTACTTCTGTTTTAATTCTATTTTTCTACTTTGATTTACAATGATCTAAATTGGTTTTGCAATTAAAGTCCAAAAAAAGTACAGACTTATAGTTAAGCAAGGAAAATATAAAGTCACATGAACAATATAAAAAAAAAATCAATGAAACACCTTCAACGAACCTCAGATTTAAACAATTTTGCCAAAATATTTCAAGTTTTCATTTTACTTCCATTTCAAAATGATTGCCAGCCATTTAAAAAGAAAAAGGAATTAACTAAGTCAAACTACAAACACTTAAAGTCTATCACATTGCATTTGACTATTTTTAATTTTACAAAGGAGACTGACCACTGGGACTCTGAAAAGGTGTGAGTACTACATCACCCATGAAGATAGTTCTATCCCATACAAACCAACTGATTCTGTTTTCACAGTTAAGAACTCATGACATATTAAATGATTTTGGAAGGAAACTAGCATAGTCCACCCTAAGGGGAAATTAGAGACAAAACAAAAGAGAAACCTACAAACCTAAATGACAATTAAAATGTACCAATTGTTTCCAGTTTGGAGACTTTATTAATAAGAAACTATTATCAATATTGTTAGTTGACTCTTAGTTATGCACGTAAGACTTTAAAGAAATGTTGTATGTGTGTAAGCTTGTGCAAGTCTGTGCGAATTTGTAGAAGGCAGAGAAAGATATTGGTTTTTCTGGTATATTATGTTCTGCATAATTCCCTTGAGACAGGGTCTCTCACTGAACCTGGAACAAGACTGAAGACTAGGAAGCCCCAGGGATCCTCCTTTCTCTATACTCCATAGCAATGGGGTTACAGGACAAAGTCATATTAGGCTTTTTTATGTGGTTATTGGGCATGTGAATTTGCATCCTCATGGTTACATAGATAGTATAAGACTTAGCCATTCTCCTAGCTCCTTTTATACTTTTAAAAGGCATATTAAAAATGTACAAACAGGTCCCTTAGCCGGGCGGTGGTGGCGCACGCCTTTAATCCCAGCACTCGGGAGGCAGAGGCAGGTGAATCTCTGTGAGTTCGAGACCAGCCTGGTCTACAAGAGCTAGTTCCAGGACAGGCTCCAAAACCACAGAGAAACCCTGTCTCGAAAAACCAAAAAAAAAAAACAAAACAAAACAAAAAAAAAAAAAAAAACAAAAAACAGGTCCCTTGATGTGGGATGTCCTTTTGTATATGTGTTGTTTTTATTGGCTATGAATAAATTCTTTTGGCCAATGGCTTAGCAGAGTAAAGCCAGGCGGGAAATTTGAACAGAGAGAGAGAGAGAGAGAGAGAGAGAGAGAGAGAGAGAGAGAGAGAAAGAGAGGGGGGGCAGAGTCAGGGAGACTTTATGTAGCTGCTGAAGGAGACAGACACCCAGACACCAAAACCTTAACCTTATCCGGTAAGCCACAGTCTCGTGGCTATACACAGAATAATAGAAACGGGTTAATTTAGGATGTAAGAGTTAATTAAAAACCTGCGCTAAGAGACCAAACAGTGTTGTAATTAATATAGTTTCTGTGTGATTATTTGGGTATGTGTGGCCAGGAAACAAATGAGCAGTCACCACCTATAAAACGGCACCCATATGGTTGGGGCTAACTCGCATGGTCAGTCACACTCTTCTGGTCAGGTTAGGAGGAAAGTAGCTGAGAGCATGCCTGCTGCTCAGCACCCCTGCAGGGCAAGCAGTGAGATGGGTCTGCTAGGCGTGCACAGGCAGGAAAGCATTGTAGATTCCTGCCGCCATACACGGAGACATTTCTAGGCCATGCAGCACATTGCATGGCAGATTTAACTTTTACTCAGATAAAAAGGGTTTCTGTGCTGCATGGTGCTTCCCAGAGCTGAGATGGTGAGCACAGCTCTGATTCAGCAGTTCCAGAGCTGGCAGTAAATGTACCTCTGGCATATTGAAAGGCCAAGAGATATGGAGCCAGCATCAAGGGCTGCTGCAACCACAATGCTTAGGATTTTAAAATATTCCTTGTCAGAAAATGATTTCAGATACACAAGAGGACAGATTCGACATGAAAGACCTCTAAATGAGACACAGTGTGTTTAAAAATGCACATAGGCTTGGGGGAGAGAAAAAAAAGCGTACAGACAGTTATAAAAAGGGAATCGTTTTTAAAGTAAAACAAAGTCTTTAAAGAGACAGTAAAAATAATATATGAGTACAGACAGACATAAAGTGATCAAGATAATAAAATTAAAAAGTAATAGAGTAAAAACTTCACGTAGAGACAGATAATACACAAAGGATCTGGATTATGCATATTATTATGTTTTCTTTGAATTTTTTGACTGCAGAGAGACATTTGATTCTGGGGCCTAAAGGTATCTTTATTTCAAAATTTGAGTTTTAAAAAAAAAGATTCTGCTTTTGTTTAAACAGAAGATGAGAACCTGTGGATTCCTTTCAGGCTAATGTGGTTTAATGAAACAAGCCCCTCCCCAAAGGTCTCTGTGAATCCTAAAAGTACTTCACCCAACAAACAGCAGGAAGCAGTTTGGAAAGAACTATGCCCAAATTCCAAGATGATTGCTTATAAATGTTTATTTTCATTTTAAAAGGGTTGGTGATAGTTGATTAATAGTCACAGTCAGTCAATTTCTCTCTCTCTCTCTCTTAAAGAGTGGATATGAAACAGAAGTGAATACTTTGCACTGGTATGGATCTTGGTCGTATATAAATCTAAGGTCAATTTTGTCACATTGTGTATATGTATTTCTCCTCTTGTTTAAGGCATTATGTTTATGCAGCTAATTTGAAAATGTGACATATAATTAAAAATACAGATTAAGAGATAGTCATTTATAATAGACAAATTGTAGTCATGTTAGATTTTCTAGATATACAGAGATATATTTCAGATAGATAATCTTCAAACATTTCAAAGACCTACAGAATATGGTATTTAACATGTTTTAAGAACTTAGACTTTTCTTGACAGTAAGACATGTCTACTTCTGGCAGCACCAATTACTTCGAGAGATGATGGGCACTGAAGAACCTCCTTATGGATTTGCTACCCATTTGGGAAAGAAACTGCTCTTGCCTGAACTGCTTGATGGTGTGCTGTTTAAACTGGACATGCAGGATCTACAGAAAATGACTGTTGAACTTGCATAAAGAAGGTGAGACAGTCCTTCAGGGTTCCTGCTCCATGAAAGAGTCTGCCAGGCCTTCTACAGCACACAGAAGAAAGTGACTAACAAATTGTCAATATAAGTGAAACAGTCTTTCAAATTTTCTGCTTCATGGAAAAGTCCATTGGATACTATGGGCCTGTAGACTGCAGACAGATGCTCCAAGGATACAGAAGAACTTTGGTTGGCTGTTCAGGCACCAAGATGTCTCTTTCAATTCTAAAGTTTTAGATGCTGATTACAATGCACTTTCTGTTTACTTAGGTAATATGATATCCTTCTGTGGTCTTTGAAGAGTTGAAGACAGTTATAGTTTTCCTAAATTGTGATAAAAGATATATTAGATATGAAACTTTCCAGATACAAAAGACTAAATATTGTAAGTGTAATGCTTGATACCTGTTTTTTCATATATAATTTTACAATGTTAAAGTTAAAACTTTCCTTTTTAATTAGACAGGAAAGGGGAGATGATATGGGATGCCCTTCTGTACATGTGTTGCTTTTATTGGCTAATGAATAAAGCTGGTTTAGCAGAGTAAAGCCAGGTGGAAATATATATATATATATATATATATATATATATATATATAGAGAGAGAGAGAGAGAGAGAGAGAGAAGGTGGGGTCATGGAGACTCTGAAGGGGTAGCTGCTGAAGGAGACAGATGCCAAAACCTTAACCAGTAAGTCAGTCTCGTGGCGATACACAGAATAATAGAAATGGGTTAATTTAAGATGTAAGAGCTAGTTAATAAACATGACCTAAGGGGCTGGAGAGATGGCTCAGAGGTTAAGAGTACTGGCTGTTCTTCTAGAGATCCTGAGTTCAATTCCCTCTCTGGCCTGCAGGTGTACATGTAGAGTACATACAAAATATATAAATAAAATTTTTAAAAAACATGAGATAATAGATCAAAGTGTTGTAATTAATATAGTTTCTATGTAATTATTCAGGTCTGGGCAGCCGGGAAACAAACAAGCAGTCTCTGGCTACAGTTCCTCATTTCAAATATAAAATTCAATGATGTATTAAATAAATTGACCAAGGTTTGCAACCATAACTATAACTCAGTTTTAGGACAGTTCCCTCTCTCCATGATCTTCTCATGTTCACTCACTGATAGTTCACCCTCTGGCAGTTCCAGCTCACTAGCCCACTTGATACCTTTCTCTGAGCACTTCACCTAAGAAAATCAAGTGCACACTCTCCCGTAACTGGTTCCTTTCATTTAGCATTGTTTGAATTCACGGAAGCATGAATTATTAGCTACCTTTCTACTCTCTGTACATAACACATTTTGTCCATTTGTTTACCAGTTATAATGACTCCAATGGAGGGGCATTATGAATAATGCTGTGTAGAACCCTCATGTGCAAGTTCTGTGACTAGACACGAAAGCATGACTGCTGAGTCATTATGGCAAATTTAGTTACCCTTTAAGAAAGAACTAGAGGAGCCGGGCGGTGGTGGCGCACGCCTTTAATCCCAGCACTCGGGAGGCAGAGGCAGGCGGATCTCTGTGAGTTCGAGACCAGCCTGGTCTACAAGAGCTAGTTCCAGGACAGGCTCCAAAACCACAGAGAAACCCTGTCTCGAAAAAACCAAAAAAAAAAAAGAAAAAAGAAAGAACTAGAGCCGGGCATAATGGCACAAATCTTTAATCCCAACACTTCGAAGGTAGAAGAAGGCAGATCTCTGTGATTGCAAGGCCAGACTGGTTTACACAGTAAGTTCCAGGACAGCCAGAGCCACACAGGGAGACCTGCTGACAAAAACTAACAAAAAAAAAAAAAAAAAAAAAACACAAAACCAAAAAACCACCACCACAACAAAAAAGAACCAAAGAACTCAACGTTTTCCAGAGAAGTAGCACTGTCTCATCACAGGAAGATAAATGCCCCAACGTTACAGGAGAACTTTGGGTGACTGTCCAGGCCTCTGATTCACAGGGATCCGTCTGCCCCTGCTTCCTGAAATGCTGGGATTAAAGATGTGCACTCCCAGCAACTATATCATCTTCTAATACACAGCAGTTAAAGATCAACAGTATCACAAATCAGTTATCACACACACCAGAAAACAACTGAGTTAATGGTTTTCTAATTTTTTAAAGGAAATTTTAAAATATACTGAACAGATTTTGTGCCAGGACTTTAACTCAGACTCGACAAAACATGTTCTATTAAAATCTGAAAATAAAAAAGACCAGGGCTAAGATAGCAACATCACCACTGCGAGAACTTCAGCAGCCTTGGTCCCTCAGCTGTAGAAGTTTCTGAAGACACGCAGTAGATGTGGGAGAATGAACTTAAGCCCGGTCACTCTGGATTCATGACAATTTCATCAAGTAACCTCTACTCCCTGATTAAAAACCCAAAGCCTGATAAGAAGTGCCAAATCCTCAATTGTACTCCAGATTTCACCAATTTCAAACATCTTTATTACAAATCAAATAGTAGAAAAAAAATTATAACAGTGACATAAGAAGGTAATTACATGACAGAGAATCTGTAACTACATCTAATGGAAAATGTGTTCTGTGCTCAAAGTATTCTCCTGTGTTTAATCACAATCAATCAACACATCCTTCAAACTTCATCTCAATGATAATTCTAAAAATTTACCAATGAGCTAAGTCAAGGGTAGGCCAAGTCTAACAAAGGTGTTGTCTGGCTTTGCAGTTCGGAATATTGTGTTATATTTCAGTTGGCAAAGTCTAGAATATTTTCTGATAATTCGTAGGAAAAGTTGGTCCATTCCTGAAAATAAAGTCTCTGACTAGATTTCTGTTCATACTGAAGCTAAAACCTAGAGTGGCGCGGACCGAGTTCATGCATCAGCATAATTGCCGGCCTATGGTAGGAAAGAAAGAAGGGGATAGTTCTGTGAAGATGTGTACAATGAGTTAGCGTGGAAAGATGTGGGCTCTAGGATGGGGAGAACCCAATGGAGAACACAGTGCAGATAAAACATACAGAGAGTCCTAAGAGGCTTCACAATGGGCCCTCACACCAGAAGGAACTACTGAGATACTAGTAACACACAGGTGCTAAGATTTGCTGAGGTCTGCTGAAAACTCAAAACCCAGAAGAGGACAGGAGACAAAGAGCAGAACACAGCTTCCCAAATCAGCCTGGTTCTTCCCACTGGACTACACTTGCTCTTCACATCAGGTAATGCCACCTGGAAAAGAGTAAGCCAGTATAAACTTGTCACAATTAGTCCAGAGAGTTCTGAAGAAGTAAATACCCTCAGGACCTTCTCTCCTTCCCACAGCTACCAATTTTTCTGGGAAGAACTGAGCAATAAGCAGAGGCTGCTCTTTCTTTTCCGCCTACCCAGACCTGAATAATCACACAGAAACTATATTAATTACAACACTATTTGGCCAATAGATTAGCCGTATTCCTAGCTAGATCTTACATCTTAAATTAACCTATTTCTATGAATCTGTATATCACCATGAAGATGTGGCCTACCAGTAAGGTTCTGGGCAGGTGTCCTTTTCCTTTGGCAGCTACATGGCGTCTCTCAGACTCCACTTACTCTCTCTATATCTCTTTTCATATTTCCTGCCTGGCTTTACTCTGCTAAGCCATTAGCCAAAACAGCTTTATTCATCAACCAATCAAAGCAATACATACACAGAAGAACATTCCACATCATCTCCCCTTTTCTGTCTAATTAAAAAGGAAGATTTTAACTTTAACATAATAAAATTACATATAACAAAACAGTTATCAAGCAAGAATTATAGTTGCTTTATTTCTTTGTAAGTCTAAAGTTTTACATCTATTCTTTTATCATAACTAAGGAAAACTATAACTATCTGTCTTCATCTCCACCAATGACCCCAGAATGATACAATATTACCTAAGTAAACAGGAAGTACATTGTAAGCAACTTCCAAAACTCTAGAATTGACAGAGACATCTTGATGCCTGGACAGTCACCCAAAGTTCTCCTGTAACGTTGGGGCATTCATCTTCAGCCTACAGGCCCATAGTATCTGGTAGACTTTTCCGTGAAGAAGGAAATTTGAAAGACTTTCACTTATATTGGCAGTTTGTCAGTCACTTTCTTCTGTGTTCTGCAGAAGGCCTGGCAGACTCTTTCATGGAGCAGGAACCCTGAAGGACTGTCTCACCTTCTTTATGCAAGGTCAGCAGTCATTTTCTGTAGATCCTGCATGTCCAGTTTATACAGCATACTATAAAGCAGTCCAGGCAAGAGGAGCTTTTGCCCAAATGGCTAGCCTTGTCACAATAAAGACAAATTCCATAACAAATTTCTTCAATTCTGATCAACCTCTCTGAAGTAATTGATGCTTCCAGGAGCAGACATGTCTCAGTGTCAAGAAAAGTCTTAGTTCTTAATATATTTTAAATACCATATTCTGTAGATCTTTGAAGTGTTGAAGATTATCTATGTAACTGAAATATATCTTTGTATATCTAGAAAACCTAATTAATGTGATTAAAAGTTTGATTATTACAGATGACTATTCATCTGTATTTTTAAATTATACATTACGTTTTTAAATGAGCTGTATAAACATAATACCTTAAATAAGAGTAGAAATACACATATACTCAGTGCAACAAAATTGACCTTAGATTTGTATCAACAGACCAAGATTTATACCAATGCAAAGTATTCATCTCTATATCATATCCCCCTTTAAGTGAAAACAAAGATTTATAAACAATCATTTTGGAATTTGGGCATAGTTTTCTCCAAACTGCTTTCTGTTGTTTGATGGGCAAAGTATTTTTAGGTTTCACAGAGACCTTTCAGGGGAACCTTGTTCCATCAAACCACATTAGCCTGGAAGGAATCCACAGGCTCTCATCTTCTGTGGAAATAAAAACAGAATCTCTTTTCCAAAGCAACATATCCTTAGACTCAAATTTTGAAATCAAGATACCTTTATGTTCATTTAACTTAGCAGCCCCCAGAATCAAATGTCTCTCTGTCGTTAAAAATATCAAAGAAAACACAATAATATGCATAATCCAGATTCTTTGTGTGTTTTCCATCTTTATGTGGCTTATTCTTCTTTACTCCTTTAATATATAACTGTCTGTACTCTTTTATATTACTTTTACTGCCTCTTTAAAGACTTCATTTTGCCGGGCGATGGTGGCGCACGCCTTTAATCCCAGCACTCGGGAGGCAGAGGCAGGCGGATCTCTGTGAGTTCGAGACCAGCCTGGTCTACAGAGCTAGTTCCAGGACAGGCTCCAAAGCCACAGAGAAACCCTGTCTCAAAAAAAAAAAAAAAACCAAAAAAAAAAAAAAACCAAAAAATAAAGACTTCATTTTTTAAAACTATTTTATTTCTTTTTATAACTGTCTATATTCTTTTCCTTCTCTCTCCCAAGCCTATGTATATTTTTAAAACACACTATGGCTCATTTAGAGGTTTATTTTTGCCTGAATCTGTCTTTATTATGCATCTGCAATCGTTTTCTGACAAGGAACATTTTAAAATGGTAAGTATTGTGATCGGGGAAGCCCTGCATGCTAGCTCTGCCTCTCCTGGCCTTTCAATATGGTGGAGGTACAAGTACCACCAGCTCTGTGACCCATGCTCACCACCATAGCCCCGGGATGCAGCAGGTCTATGTCACATTTAAGCAACTAATATAACTCTGCTCACAAATCCCATTTAAGTGCAGGATCTCCCAAAAGAGCCTGAGTTCGTTCTGCCAGCACAAACCAGGAGGCCTTTCCTTAAAGAAGCTGAGCAGTTTTTGCAGCTCATGCTGAGTCAGGAAGCCTTCCCTTAAAGGAATTGTGCCTCTGCTCGCTGCCAGCAAACAGAGTCTAACTGAAAAAATGTAGTTACCAAGAAACTGTGCTTGGCTCCTGTTTTTGTGGATCTAGAAGCCCTCTTTTTTAAAGATTTTTTTAGGTCTTATGTGGATCCATGCCTCAGATGGTGGGTGCCATTTTGTAAACAGACTGCTCTTTCCTTCCCGCCTAGACTCAAATAATCGCACAGAAACTATATTACATTATAATACTATTTGGTCAATAGCTTAGTTGTATTCCTAGCTAGTTCTAACATCTTAAATCAACCCATTTCTATTAATCTGTATATCGCCACGAGGCTGTGGTCTACTGGTAAGTTTCCAGGTGGGCATTCTTCTCCTTCGGCACCTACATGCCATCTCCCAGACCCCGCCTACTCTCTCTATATCTCTGTTCAGATTTCTCACCTGGCTTTACTCTGCTAAGCCATTGGCCAAAACAGCTTTATTCATCAACCAAAAAAAGCAACATGTACATAAGGACATTCAACATCATATACTGGGCTCAGAGAAGCAGGAGGAAGAAAAGACAGCCATCTCTCCTCCCCACAAAATGGTGAGAAAGTAAAAGAATAGCAATCAAACATTATTAAAATAAGCTTTAACTGTATGATGGTTCAGGCCTGTAACTTCAGGACTTAGAATGCTGAAGGAGGAAGATCAATGGTTCAAGGTCAACCTGAGCTACAAAGACCATTTCAAAAAAACCAAATTATAAAAAATGAAATTACTCTATGATAGCCAATGACGTACGTTCTAGCAACAAGAAACATCAAATTTCAAATAATTTACCTGGTTCCAATTTTATCACTTTAATTGCTGCTAATTCTCCAGTGTTAACATTCCGTGCCTAAAAGAAGAAGAAAAATCATCATGGAACAATGTTGTATAAAAAGGCATTTTAGTTTATTGTTTATTCAATCATACAGAAATATTTTAAAAGCAGAGCTACAGAACCAATCTACTAAAAGACAGTATTGTCTTTTATAGTGAATTCCAGCACTAATTTATGTGTAAACATTACACCATGGTAACCGTCCACTGTTCTAAATGGTTTAATACTAACTCACTCAATTGTCACAACACTCATAAGGTAAAAACTAATGCTATCCCCACGTTGCAAATAAGACAAAAGAAGCAGACAGAAGTGGACAGCTTGCAACTGGTCATGCAACTGGTCAAGTGGGAGCACTGAGATTTAAAACCAGGAAGTCTACTCTAGTGTAATTCCTTCAAGCATTATGCCACAGAGCTCTTTATGCAAACGCTGGGAAAACAATGTAGTGGATTAACATTAAAATCTTTAAATGAGAATCTAAATGTGAAAGCAGCCCCCTTGTGACCCTTCAAATCCACTTGTTGACAGTAAAAACCGTGCATTCACAAATCAAATTCAAGGGGTAAGGGGTGTAGCTCAACTGGTAGAGTACTTGCTTAGCATGCCCAGAGTCCTAGGTTCCATCCCCAACTTGGTATAAATCAGGCATGATGGTACACATTTATCTATAACCACAGCACTATAATGGTGGAGGCAGGAGAATCACAAGTCCAAGGTAATCCTCAGTTACTACAGAGCAAGCTGAAGACAGCCTGGGCTATATGACATCTGTGTCTAAAAAAGAAAGAAAGGAAGGGAGAAAGAGGGGGGCTGAGGGAGAGAGAGAAGGAAGAAGGAAGGAGGGAGAAAAGTCAATTTATAAGTTGGCTATGCTGGGTATGCTCACCAACCTGAGCACTCGGGAGTATTGTTATAAATTGTAGAATATCCTGAGCTATAGTCACAGCACAACTCTGCCGTCTTCCAACCTCAAAAATCAACCAGATAATAGATTCTGGGTATTTACAACTGTTTAACTAAGTAGAAATTATTTTTAAATTTGGGTTTAAAAAATGGCAGTAAATTTAAAATGCTATATATAATTGGATCAGAATATATATTTTAGTTGTTTATTTAATTAATTTTTACATCAGTCTAAAGAAAAAAAACGTAATTTCATGATTAAGGAAAGATTTTATCATATGGCCAGGATTAGATTTAGTTGCACTACTCCCTTACTGGTAGGTTGGGAAAAATCCGCCGATCCTCTGAAATGAGCCAATGACACTTAAGGAACTCTTCTAAGAGTGCCAAGGCAATAAAAATACCAGCAAAGGAGAGACAGCTCACCGGGTAAAACATTTGCTATGCAATGTGAGGACCAGAATGGAGTTCACTTCCCAGCACACTGGAAATCCTGGAGCAGGCTGGCTAGACAGACTAGTAGTCATGGCAAGTTCGGGATTCAGTTAGGGACCCTGCCTCAGTGTACAAGATGGAGAGCAACTGAAGATGACTCCAGACATCAATTCTGGGTCTCTGAACACATGTGCATACATGTCCACATGCACCTGCACACCCTGTGTCCCCATACCTAAGCAGCATACACATCTCTCACACAGACCAACACATATACTCATCCCCTCCACCAACACACATAAACAAACCAGAAAAGAACCTATGAAGGTAGATAAGAAGCACAGCCATCACTAAAAATATAAAATTCAGATCCTGCCCAATAGGGTTAAGGCGATGGCTCTTTTGGTAAGGTACCTGCTGCACAAGCATAGGACCTGAATCTGAGTCCTCGGCACCCACAGAAAAGCCAAGTGTAGAAGCCGAGTGGAGCTGTGCGAGCCTGCAATCTCAGCATTAGATGATTTCTGTTTCAAATAAGTGGGAAAGTCATAAACAGTGATGTCAACTTTTGGCCTCAACACACAAACACATATTTGCATGTGCACCTGCACACATTCACACATACACAAGCACATACATACATACAATACACGCTATTTTTTAAGAGTTACTGTGGTGGTACACACCCTTAATCTTAGTACTTCACTTGGTGGGAGGGAAAGGCAGGTGGGTCTCCATGAGTTCAAGACTAGCCTGGTCTACAAAGAGAGTTCAAGGTCAGCCAAGGCTACAAAGTGAGACTCTGCCTAAAATTTAAAAAAATAACAAAAACTATTCTTTCTGTGGTAGTTTGAATGAGACGCCTTACATCCCAGCACACCCCTAATGCCATAAGTCTCGGTCCCCAGCTGGGGACTTGAGAAGGATTAGGAGTGACCCTGTTGGAGGTGGAGCCATCCCCAGTGCACTTGGTGCCCCTCCTGCTGGAGACTTGAGCTCTCAGCTATTCCTACCACCATGCTCTCACTCTGCCATCACAGACTCTAAACTCTGGAACTCTAAGTCCAATTAAAGACTTTCTTCTTTAAGTTGCCTTGGTCGTGGTGTTGTATCAAAGCAACAGAAAAGTAATTAATACACCCTCTATATGAATTGAAAAATTAAAACAATTTGTAGGGAAAATTCATTTAAAAATCATTTTTTTCAGAGGCTTGGGAGATGGCTCAGTGGTTATGAGCACTGGATGTTTTTCCAGAGGACCCGAGTTCAGTTTCTAGCACTTACATTGGTGGCTTACCACCAGCTGTAACTCCTGGTTCCAGAGGATTCAATGCCCTCTTCTGGCCTCCAGTATATAATCTCCATAACTAATAAATACGATGCTCATTAGAGTCAGCAGAAACCAGATCTGAACATGTCAAGCCCAAGTTAGTTTCCCTTAAGTGAGACAGACTTCCCAACAGCACTGAATAACTGTTCCTTTCTGCAGGATGAGATATCACATAATCAACGAACTCAGAACCCCCTGAGGGCGCGCCCACAGACAAGGGCAGGGTGTACCTGGGGACACACAGGCCTCTCTCCAGCTCCTGTCACGGAAGTTCTACCACAACATGGTGCTCTCCTCCCCCTCTGACATCTTGCCTCCTTTCCTTCTATCCACGTCGTCTAAACACCTGCAAGCAAAACAAGATGCTACTTTCCCACTCTTAAAACTGGGCTCTTTAAAAGTCTCACTTGTCTACTGAAAAGGAACTCAGAGTATGGGTGCTCTATCGTGGAACGCCGACCTTGTGGAGCAACGAGTGTGGCTTACTGACCAGAGCTGAAAATCTGCTCCCTGTGACCACAGGAGGGCACTTTACCAACAAAGTCACACAAGATGGCTGCTGCGCTCGAAGAAATTAGCTAAAACTGATTTACTCAGAGTTCTCAGTAGCAGAGAGTCAGCTGAAAAATTCTGACAGTAAACTCCTGGTGAACAGGTGACCTAAGACACTATTTACTACTCTATGACTTAATACATTCAGAAAATCTGCCAAAAACTTGCTAGAAAGTAACAGTTCCAAACTCAGTTTTTTTTTTTTTGAGTTAATTCTTTAAGTGGATAAAACCCAGGCAGCTAAAGGACTCCTACTCTTCCTGCTTTCTGAGATGTGTCTCAGTGTGTGGCTTATCTGGCAATACTGAGCTTTCTGAAATTTTCTCAGTGTGTGGCTTACCTGGCAATACTGAGCTTTCTGAAATGTTTCTCAGTGTGTGGCTTATCTGGCAATACTGAGCTGCTTCACTATGTGGGGGTGGAAGTAGGGGTCCAAAGGAAAAGCCAGGAAACTTCTATTTCTGAGCCTTTCCTCATATTATCCACGAAGGAATTTTAAGCATTATGATCATGTCATGCATGGTAGTGGTTGCAGGCATGTGACTCCAGGACTTGAGATGTCGAAGCAGGGGGACAGTGCACTGTCAATCTGGGTTTTGTGACCCTATCTTTAAAAAAATCATTTATTTGAGTGAGTCAATATTATCTCTAATATTTATTCTTCAAATAAGCATGGTTAACACCGTAAGATATTAACACATATTAAAGCTTTAAGTCAGTATTAATAACAAATTTCTCACACCTCTTGAAGGGTGAAACTGAAGAGAACTGTTGTGAGCACCTAGGCCTAGTCCCTGGCTGCACCACCGCTCAGACCACGCTCCCAAGGTGAGGCTCTTGAGGAAGGAGTGCACAGCTCTGCTCTCCACTCTGACTGCTCTCAGCAAAGTGCACACACCGCGCTCACCCGCCACTCTCAATGTGTCCTCACATATTCAGAGTTAGGGTGTACCAGTTTTCATCACCCTACCACCACAAAACAAAACAAACCCTAGACCATGAGCTGGTCGCTCCAACTCTCTGAGTATTCGGAATAGCTCACTAAATGGAACTGAACAATACGTAGTCCCTGGTAACTGGTTTCTTTCACTCAGTATGTTTTCAGATTCACATAAGTTTTACTCCAAATACTATTCCACTGCACAGAAATACATTTAGGTTTTCCACTCATCAGCTGAAGGCTATATGGAGGTACTGGTAGTTAGCCTTTAGTGTCAACCCGATTGAACTTCGAATTCCCAGGAGACACACTAAGGGTGTGTATGTGGGTGTTTCCAGAGTACGAAATAAGGAAGAAGACCCACTCTGATTGTGGCCCCAGACTGAACACAAGAGGGAAGAAAAGGAAGCTGGATGAGCATTCCCTGCTGTTCTGAGGTGTGACATGAGGGGTCCCAGGTCCACGCTTCCAACACCATGGAGTTACCTGCAGCCATGCCTTCATGTCTCATTCAACCAGAGACCAAAATAAACCTTTACTCTCCCTTAAGTTGCTTTTTGTCAGGTGTTTTGCCAGACTGTCAAGAAAAGTCCCTTAAATACATGGGTTGTTTCTCTACCTGTCTGTTATAAATACTGCTACTATATACACTACTATATACATACCGAAAACACATGGGTTGTTTATCTGTTATAAATACTGCTACTATATATACTACCATATACATACCAAAAACACATGGGTTGTTTATGTTATAAATACTGCTACTATATACACTACCATATAAATTTATGGATAAATCTGTTTCCAATTCTCTCAAATATATACCTTAAATGTACTAAGAAATTTTTCAGGTCTAACATTTTGGAGAGCTACCAAATTGTTTTCCAAAGCAGCTATAGTGTCTTATATTATTACCACCAACATATAACATTCCAGTTCCCCTACACCTCTGAAAATCTGTTACTTTGAATTTTTTATTGCAGCTCTCAAGTGGGGATGCCCACCTCTGCCTCTTGAATACTGGCATTACAGGAGTGCACCACCACACCTACTTCATCCACTTAAAATGCTTGGCTGTTTACACCTTAGGTTGCACACTACACATTTTCTCACAATATGAGCTGTTTTCCTTTTCCTCCCTGTCTCAATGGAATACCGGGCAAGCACATTACCATGGAGCTACCTAAGCCTTAGCCCTGCCTTCCTTCATTTCCTTGATGCACAAAGGTTTTTATTCTGATGAAGTCCAACTTGGCTTATATTTTGTCACGTCTGTCTGTCTGTCTCTCTTCCTTTCTCTTTCCCTCCGTTCCTTCCTCATTCCTCCCTTCCTTTCTTTTTGATTTCTTTTTTCTTTTTCCTTGGTTTTTCGAGACAGGGTTTCTCTGTGGCTTTGGAGCCTGTCCTGGAACTAGCTATTGTAGACCAGGCTGGTCTCGAACTCACAGAGATTCACCTGCCTCTGCCTCCCAAGTGCTGGGATTAAAGGCGTGCGCCACCACCGCCCGGCCTTTTTGATTTTTTGAGACAGGGTTTCTCTGAGTAGTCCTGGCTGTCCTGGAACTCACTTTGTAGACTTGACTGTCCCAGAACTCAGAGATTTGTCTGCCTCTGCTGAAATTAAAGGGATTCTTCATGATCGCCCAGCGTCTCTGTTTTTGATAGTTAAGGCTGTAGTCACAGATCTCTCTGCCAACAGTCTTTAGTTTCCACCCTTATATTAAGGTCAATGATCCACTTTTAGTAACTCTCTATGGTGTTGTCCCGTAGGGAGTTTCCAATTTCATTCTTGTCCATGTGGATACCAAGTTGTGAAATACAGTATTTTTAACTTCAATAAAACCCTTTATTATCTGACTCCCAATCTTTCTAGTCATTTCCAAGATTTTACTTTATGCTTTGGCCAAACCAAACACGCTGTGGTTCCCCAGTAGTAGCCACACTTTCACCTCAGCCTCCTCCCCTGGGCCTAGATCCAAGACCTCATATAGCTAGATCCCAACCTTTACAGCTAGTCTTAGGTTGTCCTGACCCTGACCCTTTAACTTATTTTTATTAAGGCATACCCTAGCCACACACATTTCCACAGATTCTAGGTAACCTTTCTCAAACTAGAGAGGCCTGATGTGAACCCTGCAGGTCTACAGTTTACAGGAGTTTTTGAAAACTCTTGATCTCAGATCTGCTTAAGAACCTGGTTTGTTGAGAGACCCATAGGAGGCTTTTTCAGATTAGACTAGTTTGGGAAAGAGCTTTTCCTGAGCTGATTCCACACTGCTGAGTTATGCCTGAGTACAAGAAAAGTCCTCTGCATTAGGAATATAGATAAACAACACAATAGAGAAGTCTGGCCGTGGGCCTAGGAGCACGCCAGACACCACAGGAAGTGAGTCAGGGACTGATCATTGCTGGGTGCTGAGCACCTGGAGCTTTCAACGCTTCATATGTAGAAAAGGATGTTCAAGGTGAACATGAAAATGTGGTCTGAAATGATAGCTAAGAAATGCAGTAAGCCATGGGATGGATCTGAGCAAGCAAGGGCTACTGTGCCTTCTTCCTGACCCTGCTAACCTATGCAGAAACAAGAAGGTTGAAGAGACTATTTCTAAGAGTCCTTCTAAAACATTTACAACAAATACTTTTATTCTAAACAGATTCCAGCTGGTAGGCTATATAAAAACCATATGTTTAAAACACAAAACTAAAAAACCAAAAAATCATTAACATTAACTCCGACTCCACAGATTTCTTTTTTTTTTAAAGATTTATTTAATTATGTATATAGCATTCTGCTTGCATGTGTCCCTGCAGACCAGAAGAGGACACCAGATCTCATTACAGATGGCTGTGAGCCACCATGTGGTTGCTGGGAATTGAACTCAGGACCTCTGGAAGAACAGTCAGTGCTCTTAACCTCTGAGCCATCTCTCCAGCCCCCGACTCCACAGATTTCAAGCGGGACCCAGGAATCTGTACCTAAAGTCACCAAGCTACTTCTGACGTAGTCGGGTCTGAGAGCCTGGCCACAAACACCTGCTCCATTTGAGCTTTACAAGACGTAGCTCAACTCCTAGGTCTGATGGCTTACAGAAGATGACACCATTCAGGCCGAGATTTGAAAGACAGGAAGTGTCTTTCAAAGAAAAGCGATGATGAGGGAAAAAGTCAAAGAAAGAAAAGTGCCATCAATACCCCGTCTGCCATCCTCTGGCGATGTATCTGTCTCCTAGTCCTTTTCCCCTGTTCTAACTGGGTTATGTTCTTATTGAAGTCTGAGTGGTCTCACACATTCTAGATACAGCTTGTCATTTGTTTGAACAGGATGTTATGACTAACATGTGCACCCCCACCCCACTCCCATGTACACATTGAAATCCTCACCCACAGTATCTTAGAAAATGACCATATTTGGAGACAAGTGATTTAAAGACATAACTAAGGTTAAATGAGATCGTACGGATCACTGCTTACTCAATATAACCGATCTGATATCTTTTCAGAAAGAGGAAGGGACAATAAGATCACAGGCACACAGAGAAAAGGGCTGTGAAGGCACAGCAAAAAGGCAGTCGGCCATCTGCAAGCTCAGGGGACCCCAACCCTGTCAGCATTTTGAGTAGACTCCAGCTGCTTGGGGCCTGTGCTACTTTGTTATGGTAGCCCTAGCAAGCTAAGACATAGTAAACCTTTTGGATTTGTCCAATTTGTCTTATTTTCTTTTATGGATTACACTTTTGGTGTCATTCCAAGACCTTATTGCTTAAGCCTATATCCAAAGGTTGTCTCCTGTATTTTATCTGAAAAGCTTTGCACCTATATTTAGATTTATTTCATGACATTTGATTTCATTTTTGTCTAAGGTTCTTGGTTGAGATATTTTATTTGGTTTTGCACGACAAAGTCTAACTGTCCTGATTCTGCTTACTAAAAAAACAAAAAAACAAAAAAACACTCCTACTCCATGGAGCCGCATTAGCCTATATGTGTGTGGTTTCATTTCTACACTCTATACGGATCCTTTGTGTTGTGGTGACTCCTCACTTATGACAGAGTCTTGCTTTGATTTCTCCAACTTTTTCAGAATTGTATGGCTATATTAAGTGTTTTGTTTGATTTGGCTGGAACTATCTTTGCCCCATTGTGCTCCATCTGTGAACATTACAGGCAGGTCTCTCTGTTTAGGTTTCCTCTGGAATCTCATTAATTTTTACAGTTATCAGCAGAGAGATCCTATGTTATTTTCGTTTGGGTTTTAATAGTCACATGTGGCTAATAAAGGCTGTTTTAAACGAAAGTATGACACTGGAAACAGTTAAGTGACTCCACGTGAATGAATGCTGCCATCAGAATGGGTGGCACCACAGACAGGACTGTGGGGAGGGTGGAGCTCTAAAGAAACAGTCAATGTAATGAAGGGAAGCAGAGCAGAGAGTAGGGCAGATGTGCACAGGAACAGATTAAGAACATCTCCAAGCTGCCGTCATCCCTGAGGACTTTCCAGTTCCGTGTCACGACTCTTTCACAGCCTCTCTTTTCTAGAGTTAATCTCAATGGCTCTTTGCTTTTTGAAAGCAGATAATTAAAGATCAAAGTTTCTAGGACCTTCAAAAAGAGAGAGAAAATAAATAGGTGAATGCAGTAAGTTTACAAAATGCAGCTAGCAAATAATGACTGGATATAGTCCTGGAAAATCATCTTTAGATGATGAAACAGAACAGCTAGCTCGAGCGAGTTCAAAGACTTATTTTGAATTTTGGAATTCTGGAATTCAAAATGGACTTCAGTCATACCAACAACACAACTTTTTTTTCTATCCAAACAATCCCTTATAACTCTGCATGGTTATGATCTTACTTTTTAAATTTATTTTCATGTATGTGACAAGGGATGGGTATGAGCCTGCACTGGCCAAAGGTGTGGGATCCCCTGGAGCTGGAGTTACAGGTGGTTGTGAGGCACCTGATGTGGATGCTTGGAATCGAACTCAGGTCCTCTAGAAGAGCAATTAAGTGCTCTTCACCATTGAGCCATCCCTCCAGTCCCTCAATTATACTACCAGATCACAAGTGTCAACCAATAAAGTGGATAAAAACATCTAGGCTATGAAAGGCTAAGCAACCAGGTCACCAAATCCCAGCTTCCTGCTACAGAAACACCATCTCCAGCTAAGTAGTGTTCAGACTCCAGAACCTGTAGTAACCACTTGTGGCAGGCTGGAACTACAGCTCAGCTAGGTGGCATAGTCTCTGCCTAGCGTACATCAGAGCCTAGATTCAAATTCCAGGACTGCTTAAAACGAACAAAATCACCAAAGATTTGGCTTTTGGGAGTATGTTAGATGAAATAACAAAGAGTTCTCCCATTACAAACATCTGGTTCCGGGCCAGTGGAATAGTAAGCAGGTGAAGTTCCCTGCTGCCCAAGATGCAGACTGATCTGAGTGATCCTGGAACCCTCCTAAGGATGGAGAGACAGACCATCTCCAGAGTTGTCCTCTGACCTCCACATATGTGTCATCACACACACCTCCCTTCACACACATACTAAATAAAGCTTTAGAAATAAATAAATCAAAGCCAAAGAGAATGGTTTATCTTCCAAGGAAGAGCAATTAGAAAAACAAAAGCCAGAAGAACTGCCAGATGGCACTGTGCTCTAAGGAAAACTGTATCTAGTTAGAATCACATTCTTAGAGAAAACAACACTCATAAAATAGGGCAAAACTAATATTTCCAGTAAAAATTGAGTTTACCACCAAATGATGCACAAAAATGAATTCTAGAAAATATGTAACATAAGAATCAGAAAGAAAATTTGAAATGAAAGAAATACCAGTAAAATTTAGTAATCTTGGGTAAATATAAGCAAATACTGATGGCTACAGGAAACAACGATAATAATGATGTGTGTCTAACTTTTGCAACTTTAAAAAGACTGACTAAAAATATTAAGCAAAAAGGAATGGGAATGAGCAGGAAGTGAGAACTGAAGTGAAATCTTCTCAAGGACCCCGCACCATTTGGAAGCTGCAGAACAGCTAAGTCAGAGTCCTGTAACTAAGGCAAGATAAGGTTTACTAAATAATTAAAGAACAATGTAGGGCTGGAGAAATGGCTCAGTGGGTAAGGGTGCTTATTTGGTTGGCATGAGGGCCTGGGTATGAATTCCCAGACTCAAGTAAAACTGGGCACGGCCACTTGTGCTGTTACCCAACAACTGTGGAGGTGGCTAGAATAGGGAGGCTCTCTGGGATTGCTGGCTGTCAGTCTAGCTCCAGGTCCAATGAGAGCCATCTCAGAAGCACAGGGTGGAAGACAGTGATGGAACAGGACATCCTACATCCTTCTGTGACCTCCACATAGGTACCTGCACACATACACATGTGCAAAGACACACACACACTTAAAACAAAGCTACTGGAAAGACAAAAGTAATCCTTCATTGAGAGGGCCATCACCACATGTAATAGACAGGAGCACTTCTCAATAACTGGAGATGATGATATTCAGAAGGTAGATACGCACATCCCGTTAAGTCTACCAAATGCCACACAATGACAGTTCTAGCCAAAATACCAACTGCATGTTATGGTTTGGATGTTTGGTTGTATAACCCAAATTTGATGTGTTGTAGGCTTAATGTAGCTAATGGGAGTAATGGGAGGTAATATGAAGCCATGAACAGGTGGGGCCTAGGGAAGGTTCTCAGTTCAGTGGAATGTCCACATAAGGAATTATGGAACCCAGGCTTTCTGTCTTTGGGAACATTTACCATGCTGCTGTTAGGCTCTTGCCAGAAACCAACACGGCCACCTAGACTTCTAGTCTTGAATTTTAGCTTCCAAATGTGAGGTTAAAATTTTTTTCTTTATAAAATTGACCTGCCTCAGATATTTCATTACAATAGTGGAAAACAGGCTCATACTAGTACTGCAATGGCAAATACTGTATACACCTACCAAAGGATAGAAGGAAACAACTCAATACAGAAATTAAATAACTCAATAAAAATTATCTGTTGATCTCATTTGAATAAGATTTTTACTCTCCACATCAACGTACACAGATACTTAGTTGGTAGTTTGAGGTGAGTTCCAGGACCTATGATTTTGATGTCACCCAGGTGACTGATCCAATCAATAGTGCATCAGTCAGACACTGAGTGGTCGGGGTCAAAAGACTCCACTAATGGGTAGGCTCTGGAGGAGCAGGCACTCAGGACTCAGAAAACAGTTTCCATGCACCCCAAGTCAGAGGCTGGGGCACTAGCACAGAAAGAGTTCCTCAGGATTCACAGCTATAAAAGCAGAAAAGTACATAAAGTTTTCTTGAAACGCGGTAAATGGAAAACACGACAGCTCAGAACCTGCATTAACAAAGCAATCCAATCCACAGGCTACAAATCCACCACACATGAACATGGTGGGGAAGTCTGTTTGCAGAAACTCGGTCCACATTTGACCTTCTTCCCTGCAGCCTTTCTCCAGCAACTCCTCTCATTTGGGTGGGATGTGGCCATCATAGAACTGTGTGGGGAGGACTCTCCGTGGCCCAGAAACACTACAAATAATGCACACTGGTTCTTCTCCTACAGACTATGCACAACAGTAGAAAACAGGTTCTGAAGGAGGAACTAGAAAGGTTTGGGAGACAGCTCAGTGATTAGCAGCATTCCCTGCTCGTCCAGAGAACCCGGCTTAGTTCCCAACATCCACATGGCAGCTCACAACCTCCTGCAACTTCAGTTCCAGGGGATTTGGCACCCTCTTCTGGCTCCTTGGGAACCAGGAACACATGTGATTGATATACATACATAAACACGGGCAAACACTTAAACATAAAACGAAATGACACTTCTCTGAGGGCTGAAGAGATGGCTCAATATACACAACTAGAGACTTGAAATCACCTGTACTCTAGCTCGGGACCCAATACTTCTGGGCCTCTTGTTCCCACACAGAGACAAATAATTTAAAAATTAATAAGTATGTCTTTAAGAACCACTTCTCTAAATAAGCCCAAGTCCTTCTGTTTATTGATCTGGAGTTCAGGATGTCAGGTCACCTTCTCAGGCTGCCTCTACCTGCTCACTTGCATTAGCTAGAGAAAACTGGTGAGTGTGTTAGAAAAGGTCTTTTCATTACAGATGAGCAAATAAAATGAAACTAAAAACTGGGGCAAACAAGTAAATTAAACTTAATACTTATGTATGCAGATAGCCAGATCACTACTAAAACACATAGTACTCTACCCAATAAAATGGTCTCCTTACCAGCCTTCTGTAGGTAACTGCAGCCACACAGGCAGGATAGAAGCACACACACAGACATACACAGACACACACACAAACACAGAGTGACTTTATGAAGCTTCAGTTACCTTTGGTCAACTTTGGTCAGAAAATATTAAATGCAACACTCCAGAAATAATGAACAATGTACTAGGTAATCTTCATTATACTGTTACAAATATTATATTATATTGTTATTAGTGTATCAAATTAAACTTTATTATGGGCAAAGATATATATCATATATATATTGGATATATATAAAGATATATATATCTAATATATATTGGAGATATATATCTAAAAATATATCTATAAATATATATCTAAAAAATAATATATGGCTATATGGATGGATGGTCTGGTACACACATACACAGCAATTGGCACTACCTGAGGTTTCTGATACCCACTAAGGATCTTGAAACACAACCCAGTAAATAAGGGGGTAAAAAATGTACTGTAAAATTTAGCACCTATACATTTCAGAACCTCATTTTTGTCAGTTGTAACTAAAAGTTCTATTTTTATATAAGTTTATATAACAGCAAACTTCATTTTTAAAATTTAAAATCCCTTATCTTTAGATGTGAGATAAGTAAAAATAAAAACAAACCAACAAAATAAAATAAACCCACCTTTGGCTAAATAGCTACCTGTGAAGCCTGGATGTACATCTTTTATTACAAAACAATATGAACACATGCGTTTTCATGATGCAAAATTTTAAAGTCAAATCAAAAGAGCGTTACTCTGATAAGCTCCAGGAAACAGCAGAGACCTTCTAGTTATGCTTTAGAAGGTTTTGATGACTCCTCCCACTTCACTTTTATAAGAGGATGACTGGCAGGGGTACACACCACACGCAAAAAAAATTAAAAATAATTAAAAAAAATATAAAAAGTCCTCCTTTTCCCAACATCCTGCAATGGCATCTCATTTGCTCTTGTTCTTCTGGTTTTTACTTCAAATTAAATTCTCGGGACAAGAAGAAGATGAGGCCAGGGAAGTGCAGTGTACTTCAAAGGACATAGGTCTAGAGCAGGCTCTAAGATAACCTGATGAAGATGGAGCAAAATAGTTAAATTCTGTCTCTTCAAGGCTGCAGGTCTCCATGGCAGAAGCTAGCAATAGCTGTACTGGTATTTCCTGAAAACGCCCCGTGGGTTTGGGTCCCGCTGCAGAGCCATCCTCAGAAGAGAGACAGAATAGCACAGTACCACTCGTCAGCCACAGTGAACCTGAGCTCACCCAGGCTGCGAATACCCAGACGGCAGGCACATTTTCAGACCACTATCAGAGAGCTTGTCCAGACCGACAGGAACAGGTGAGAAGGCCAGATTGTAATGAAGACAATCAGTTCTGCGGATACGATGAGGCCAAAGACACAGTGGAGACCCATAGTGTTAACAAATACTATCTCTAGGTACCAGTTTGATGCAACACCTATGGCTCCTCATGGCAAATCTGGCACAGACCTTGATAAGCTGACACAAGGAAACTGGAGCAAGCACCACTCCAAAGCTTCTCACATCAGGCTTTCCTTGTGTGGGGCACATGGAGACTGGATCCATGAAATCCTCTCATTAGTCTCCCAGAAACAGGAAGTTCAGCAAACAAATACAGATAAAATCACAATTTGTCTCTTAAAAAAATAAAACTTTCCCATTTTAATTATAAAAGTGGACCTCTCCAAAAAAAAAAAAGAAAAAAAAAGAAAGTAAATCAGTCCTATATACCAGTAGGCTCCACATCCGTGAATCCAATAGATCCTGTAATGGAAACTATTTGGGGAATTACTGCATCTGTACTGGAAGTGTACGGGTTCTCATTTCTGCCATAGTGACTGTCTACACAGCATTTTCTTTTATGCACTTTAAGTGCAGATGCTCACTAAAGAATACAGGAGGACATGCCAATGCAAACGCTATAGTATTTTATGTAAGGCACTCAACCATATGTAGACTTTGATCCCTGGTCCCAACTGGGAGGCATGGAAGGAGTTCCCTCAGATACTGAGAAGCAACTGTTAGCTTTGCTTTTAGCTGTCCCTAATTCCAGGAACAATTAGAATCCCTTTGGAACATTTTCTAACATCAAGAAAACTGATAAGCAGATACTATGTGCTGTGCAGCTACAAAGGTGATGGCTCATATACACTATAGTTTGAACCCCAGCCCTATCATTTATTACACACATAAACATAACATACTTACTAGTTTTATGATAAAGGGCAAGATCCCTAACATAACATGCCAGTCTTTTTATCTATAGCTAGACATAATCCAAGTTAGTCAGGATCTACAAAAGAGCTATGAACAGCACAGAGAGACAGCAAGCAATCATTAGTTTTAGCTATTATTCTACTCATCATGCCCACACATAAACATAAAACACTTTCATCTTAAACTCAGAGAAGGAGGTGATGTTTAGTGTCTTTGTAGCAATGGTCTGCATTTCACGAGTAAAAGATAAATATTTCCATAATGAGAATCTGTTTAAGTTTTGCAAGGTCAAAATCCCAGCACTTGGAAGATAGAATCAGGAAGACAGACTTGGCTACAGAGATGCCTTGACTGGTGTATTGGTTACTTTCCTGATGTTGTCACAAAACAGCCCAGCCAAGACAACCTAAGAAAGCGAGTGTTTCCACCTACAGCTCCAGAGGGGAGGAGTCTGTCATGGTGGGAAGGCATGGCAGCAGGAGCAGGAGCTGCAAGTGTGGCACTCTTAAAAGCTTTTGAAGTTGGACCTAGTGACATACCTCCTCCAACAAGGCTGTACTTCTTTAAAAAAACATCAGAACCAACAAGTGGGGACCACATGTTCAAATACCAAAGACTTCAGGGGATATTCTCATAAAAAAATTACACACCGTGTATTTTTTTAAATTTTGAAAGTATACCCAAAACCAAGGACAGGATGGTTTGTTTTTGGGGGGCTTGTTTGTTTACTTTTGTTCCCACTAGTTTAGCTCGGGGAAGCTGCTCACAAATGTACAGTATGAATGTTCGCTGTGATAATATTTACAACACAATGATCTTTATTTTTTAAATCAAATCAAACTGTGATAAACTGAGGCAATGACTGAACTGTATGCGCTGACAGAGAGAGGGATGTCTTTAACATGGCACTGACCTCGAAGAGCAAGCTGAATACTGAAACAATTAAAAGCAGAACATACACCAACACATTCACACAAGAGCTCAGCAAAGCTCTAAAAAGACACATATTGGACTGGAGAGATGGTACAGTGGGTGAGGTGCTTGACACATAAGCGTGAAGGCCAGAGTTCGGATCCATAGCACCTATGTCTCGAATCTCATCACTCAGGAGGCAGGCCAAAGGACCCCTGGGCAAGCCAGCTAGCTGGAGTAGCAAGCATCAAATTCTTAGCTCAATAGACCTACATCAACAAAGGACAACAATTTAAGACAATGTCAATGGTGGACCGCCATACACAGCTAACAGGGGCCTACAGACACACTTGAACACGCTTATCCAAATATGCACACCACACACATGCAAAAATAAATAAAATTAAGAACCATACCAGTAACTAGTGGTTAAATACGGGTAATGAGTTAAGGTGGTATAGAAAAAGGGGCCTCACTTTTCTTTCAAACTTTTTAAAGGTTTATTATTGTTGTTATTTATGTGTATGTGTGTGTAAATGCATGGCACATGTGTGTGGATGCCTGCAAGGCTGAGGCTAACACCTGATCCTTGGAGCTGGAATATACGTGGTTGTATGCTGATAGACGTGGGTATGGGGACACAAACTCAGGTCCTCTGAAAGAGCACTTTAAGTAACCTCTCCAGCCCCTCACTTTTAATTATTATTTAATTTTGAAAGCATAACGGGAGGAAGGGGGAGCAACTGTGCAAAAACTTGTTCTAAAAACCTGTAAACGGCATATTTTAACATTAGTCAGTGTGTGTGCATGTGAACAAGAGAAACTAATGATGTACTTTACCAATAATTCAATAGTACCAACATTATTCGAAGTGCAGGCAGACCCCAGTTCTCTGGAAACTTTAAGCACTCTATAACCGGCACAGCCAAATAAAAGCACACTGGTTTCAGTGTTGTGGTTTTCCATGAAAATGTGAATGTCCTTAAGACTTCTAATTAGAAGACAGTAATATTTATGAGAAAATGCAACTATGATAAACCCCAGTCAGTGATCTTGACTCTGAAGCAAGTGCGTTTAAAGACTTTAAGGCACACACTCATGAGATTGACAGGAGGACTGCGTGACTCTGCAGAGCACTGTTTTCAGGCCCCAATCCACCCGTGTCAATCTTACAATACTGACACCAGGCTCCTCTCAGTGACCTTTGCCTACTTCATTCCAGCAAGAATTTATATGAGAGGCAGATGAAACACAGCAATCTGTTCATGGTGTTAGTATAGGTGCTCAAAAAGAAATGTAATTACAACATAACATATAAACTTCAAAAAAAGTGTGTTTGCTAACCACCTAGAGTTAACAATTTAACATCTTTAGTGAGATAGTAACCTTAACACTGTGGAGTGCCAGTTTTGTGTGACTTTACAATTCTTACGTGAGAATATTTTGTCCCTGCTTCAACATATGAAACAAAAGACCATGACAATGCCAGTGACGATGACAGCACAGGGCACAGAACAAAGCAAGTGCCTCTTCCAGAGCAAATCTGGCATCACCGGGCACTGTGCTCCTGAGCGTGCCCAGCATCACCGGGTACTGTGCTGAAGCCTCACACACCATCCCGTGAACCGAGTGCTACTCCGTTTTACTGATGAAGTAACTGACACTAAAAGATATTAACGAATTTGAATCCTGTTGTCCTGAGTCCAAAAAGCTGTGTTCTGAATCATGACTTACGCACAGCAAAGAATGCTTTGCTAGAATGAAAACCTGAACACAAACACTCATTCACGCAGAGACCATGTGCACTTTCAGTTGCAATGCATAAGATTTAATTCTGAATTTTACCTGTGCCTACATTTTATTTAAGAGAACATTAAAAAAAAAGCTTAAACTTCATCAATAACCTCAATCAACAACTTCGTGGTATCAGGTGCTGTTAATGTGAGTACCCAGGGGAAACTTCAGTGTCAGGGGACAGCAGGTACAGGATGTGGGTGGGGGCAATGGCTGGGGAAGAGCTTCTTTTTAGACCAAGGAGAGGATCCTTCCCTGGGGATACAATTATAATCAATATTGTACATAAAATATGTAACTTTTATTTTTCGTCTTTGATGTATAAACTCCAAAAGTAACTATTGCATTTCCTAACTCAATTTCTAAAGCATAACTAGGGATATGCTTAAAGTAATCCAAAAAGGATAACTAGGGTTAGGCCTTTACTTAGGAGGCTAAGGCAGGGCAATCTCCAAGTTCAGACCTGGCTGGGCTATAGGGTAAGCTCAACACTAGTTTGGTTACCTTTAGCAAGGTCTGTTGCAAAACAAAAAATGAGAAATGGTTGGTGATATGGCTCAGTGGTAGATCTGCCTTACTCACACAAGGTCCTAGGTTCAATTCCCATACAAACAAACCACAGAATGAAAATGAGTCTAATTCTTATCACGGTGGAATCAACAGTTTAAGAGTATATATAATGTTGGTAGTTCAGCTATTCACTAGTAAAATTAAGTAACTTTCTGATGCCCAGTTTGATATAAGCAATCATAAAGATAATACCATTCTTCTAGTGGTAAAAGCATGCCAATTTCCTCATCAACAAATGAAGGATAAAGAAACTGTGAGGCAGTCACACCTCACAATGCTGCCTGATAGTTAAAAATGATCATATTATAGACATCTCAAAATAAACTATGCTAAATCAACCACACTAAACTTGAGAGCAGACTTCAGTTTGGAGTACCAGGAATTGAAGGTTTGGTTTCTGTCTTATAGCAACCCTCTCTGACGGGTGTGAAAGCTTTAAGAGTTGGGGCCTGGTGGAAGAAATGTCACTGATGAACACATTAGAGTGTGGGGTTCATGGCCCTTCCTCTCTTTGCTTCTCAGCTACCATGATGCACCATGACAAGAATTTTACCCACTACACGATATATTGTGCCACCACAGTTGAAAGCAGTTGGTCCTCTGTATCCACTAACTCTTTATCTGCAGACTGGAAATATTAGGAGGAAAATGCTGCACTAGGCATGCACTTTCTCTTGTTACTTTTAAAGCAATGTGGGGCTATCTTAACCATAAACTTTGTCATCTAGGTTGACTTAAAATGCTCAGAAGGACAAGCTATACACAAAGACTATGCCATTTTACATAAAAGACTATGAGCACCTGTAAACGGAGACTGCTCATTCATTCCCAGCTGCCCAGACCTGAGTAATCACACAGAAACTATTATTTACAACATTGTTTGGCCAACGACTCAGGCGCATATTCCTGGCTAGCTCTTATATCATAAATTAAACCATTTCTATTAACCTGTGTATCACACAAGGCTGTGATTTACTGGTAAGGTTTCGGCATCTGTCTTCTTTGCCAGCTACATGGCGTCTCCCTGATTCTGCCTATTCTTTCTATATATCTCTATTTTAATTTCCCACCAGGCTTTACTCTGCTAAGCCATTGGTCAAAATAGCTTTATTCACCAACCAATAAAAGCAACACATACACACAACAACATCCCACGTCAAGCACCCTTGGACACTTGGTATCCACAGGGATTCTGGAACCAGACACTAGAGGAATAAATAAATAAATAAAATGTTTACATAAATGTTTGCTACTGAGGGACAGTATAACTGTTTACTAAAATCCACTTGATAGTTTATTAACAATTCCAATTTTTAATTTTCCCACAGAATCAGCCACCCAAGCATGCTGCATTACAACTGCCTCTGGATAACACTATCAGATGAATCGTCCTGCCTGCTTTGTGAGGGAATTACAGGCCAGATCCTGGAAGACACAGGTAAGTGGAAAATGACAGGAAAGGGCAGACTGAGACCTCAGTTACTCTTTATTAAAATAACCAAAATTACAAGAGTAACCGGGAACCATCTGTACAAATAGATGCACAACCATATTTACCTACCTACCAATACAGCATTTCCAAGCAATCTAGAGCTAGAAGAGGTGTTGTGTTTTGGAGTTATAGATATTACTAGTAATAAAAAGACACAGTGTGTGCTTTGTTCAGCACAGCTGTGTCTGGGCTAGGACTGAGGGGCAGAGTACTTGCCTAGCCTATGCAAGGCCCTGGGTTCCATCTCCACTCTCACACAATAAACAAATGACACAACCATTGTATATGCCAAGAAGAACCGGAAAAGAAAAAAAAGGAATTCCTGACAAGTGGCAAATAGTGTAGATAAAGGTTTAATAGTTCTGCTGGATCAGGCAGGACTGCAGAACACTGGTGGGCTTGTATGGTAGGCAGCTGCCATCAATCTACTCCAAGAAGGAGATCTTAAGGGAAAGCTGTTTCATTTAGGCCAAAGGACTGGCTTCCAAAGGTCTACCTGTGTCTATGTGTACATGAAGGACTGAAGAGGACACTGGATCCCATGAAGCTGGAGTTACAGGCTGTTGTGAGCTGCCTACTGTGAGTTCTGGGAACAGTGTCAGGTCCTCTGCAAGAGCAGCCAGGCTCTTCACCTCTGAGCACCTCTCCAGCCCCTCACTGACCTCTGAGCAGAATAAAAACCCTGGAACTATCTAACCTCCCTCCTTCAGTTGTGGGGGTGTGTTTGAGCCAAGGTGGGGAGGAGAGATGTCTATACTTAGCACCTCACTAGCTCATTTTCAAGTAGTTTAGGGACCTAACAAACTAGGAACGAAGGGTATCTGGGGTCAGATTCTAGAAAGGGCAGCACTGGCTACCTAGGAGCAGTCAGACAAGCCTGGCAAGGACTTCTAGAGATCTGAAGCTAAGCCACAACTGCATCACTCAAAGAAATCTGAGTACTTATATAGGCACTGTGCCAAGAAGTTCAGCACTCGTTACAAGCACACACTGTAGTGTGTTACAAGAGACTTTGCAAAGTAGGGCCTTTGTTCACATCTCAGACCTATCTGGTAACTTGTAAGTATTTGAGGGAGAATTTAATCTGATTTTTAAAGGTATTTTATGTTTCAGGAAACATTTAAAGACATGTTTTTTAAAAAGAAAACCAGGCTGTTAAG
The DNA here is from genome assembly GCF_950005125.1 of Chionomys nivalis. Lineage (NCBI taxonomy): Eukaryota > Metazoa > Chordata > Mammalia > Rodentia > Cricetidae > Chionomys > Chionomys nivalis. The sequence goes on along the minus strand of NC_080086.1, from coordinate 125,606,426 downwards.
TTTTAAAACAGGAATCCAATCCTGTGTTAACATACACAAACACGAGTTAACCATACTTCTCCCAGGAGCTCAAGACTCCCATAACCAACCAAATGTCATAAGCCCAGCAGATCTCAAATGCAGCCACCAGCCCCCAAATGCAACTCTGCTTATAATGCTACTACCCAGCATCTTTCAGCTTGCCCAAACCAGACCCTTTCAGGCATGTCAAACATGTAACCCAGGATAGATAAGAATACCCAAAACAAGACCATAAACTAACTGAAAACATCTGTGAGTCAACTTCATGGTTCTCCAGCATGAACTTCACAGATGACAACAGGCAGTCGTGTCAGAAGGCTGGACAGGCCTGCCCACCCCCACCCCTTCACTCAAAGAATTACAGGTGTCTGCTCAATCCTTCCATCTGCTTTGATTCCTAACACAATCAGTCCCAGTTGTCACTGTCCCTCCTCTGGGACAATGCACTGGCCTCCGTTGTGACTCTGCCGTCTGCCGCTCTGGGCTTTCACTTTTGTTAACATAAACTGTTCATAATGATCTCTTAGGAGTTTTTAAGTATCTGATATATTGGTAAGTATGTCCTCTTTTCATTATGAATATTTGCCAATAAATACTACCCATGTCTTTAATTTTTTGAGTGATCTTGGTAGAGGCTTGTCTTTCTGTCACGTACCTTTTCAAGTAGCTAGCTTTAGGTTTTATTGATGTAGTTCTTCTCAGATATAAACGCACATAGTGACAAACACCTGACCCTCTACAAAGAAGTAAAAAATATATACTGTAAAACAGAGTATTCAAATGATGGTGAGAAAACTGGATATTAACACGTAGAAGATATCACTCACCCTGCACAAAAATCAACTTCAAAAGCCTCCAAAGCCCCGAAACTCTGAAGCAGGGGACAAGGGCAGGAGTAGCAGAGAAACACCCGAGGACAACAGGCACAGGAAAAGGTTTTCTGCACATGTGCAAGCTCAGAAAATCAGGGCAGTAATCAATAATGAGACCCATGAACTGAAAAGGCTTTTGCATAGCAAATTAATAGAAAAAAAGAGTTGACCTATTGGCTGGGAGAAAACCTTTGTTAGTTGTACCTGACAGAAGATAAGTCTAGAACACACGAAGAAATAAACAAAACAAAAACTAAGAAATCAACAACCCAATTAATAAAGGCTAATCAAATGAACAAACAGTACTCAAAAGAGGAACTGAAAATGGTCAAAAAAAAAAATAAAAATAAAAAAAAGTTCATCCTCACCAGCCATCAGAGAAATACAAGTCAAAACTACACCAGGATTTCATCCCCAGTCAGAACGTCAGATATGAAGAAAACAAGTATCAAACGTTGGTAAGGATGTGGACAACAGGGACTCTCATATACTATTGGTGGGAATGCAAGCTAGTCCAGCCTCTATGGGAATCAGTATGGCGGCTCCTCAAAGAACTAAAAATATGGGACTAGAGAGATGGCTCAGGGGTCAAGAGCACTTGTTGCTCTTCCAGAGGATCCAGGTTTGGTTACCAGCATCTATATGGCAACTCACAATCACCTGTAACTATATATAGTTCCAGGGGATCTGATGTCCCTTTTCTGTCCTCCAGGCAGCCTACAAACACATGGTGCACTGCAGGCAAAACACTTATACACACACATCAAATTAACTGAAGACAAAATATCTATCACATGACCCAACCACGACACTCCTAGTACTTATTGAAAGGACCCCAAGTCAACAGCATATCATAGATGTGTACATCACTGTTCAGGATGGCTAAGGTACAGAACCAACTAGGAGTCTAACAACAGAGGACTGAGTAAAGAATTTCGTGTGTGTGTGTGTGTAAATATTCAGCCAAAAAAAAACCTGAAGTTATATCATTTGTAGGAAAATAAATGACACTGGAGACAATCACATTAAAAGAATTATACTCATCTTAAAATGACATTTTTTTCTTATTTTTGACTCCTACATGCTATATGGTTACACACGATTACATATGCATATACAAAATGAAAGTAGAGTCAAACTATCTAGGGGAACAAAAGGGATAACTGAGAGGGGTGAGATGGGGAGGCTGGTGAGGGGAGAGGAAGGGATATGTCTAAGGTACTATAACTGTATGAAAACTTTTAATGTAAACTAAAAATTTAAAAATCAAATAAGAAGGAAGTAGAATCATGGGTGTATTTATTATTGTGCTGACGGTTTCATAGATGTGAACATATGTCACACTTAGCAAGTCATAGAACATATTTATACTTTTTTTTTTGAGGCAGGATATCATTTATATCCCAAGTTGGCTTCAATCTTGTGGCATGTCTCCTTCCTCAGTCCTCAGGATGCTGGGATTGAAGGTATGACCCTTCAATGGTTAAATCATACCATTTATTGGAGGTCAAAAAAGCAATTTAAAAAACAACTTAAAAAAAACAAACTTAGAAAGAATTTACACATTGTAACTTTTCTTGGGTTTCTCAGTATTTATATTCACACTACATAAAAGTAACTTTGTATTATGTTTATTAAATGCTTGTTAAAGCTGTAAGGTTTGGACTGTCTTACTTATTTTCATACCCCCCAAAAAGAGTAGTGCTTACATAAAATATCTATTCAATTCAATTAAACTTATGTTTAATTTCGAAAATATTTACTTGTGTGTTCATGTATATCATATGTATATGGGTGCCAGGGAGGCCAGAAGATGGGTCTGATACCCTAGAGCTAGGCTTACAGGAGGTGCTTGCAAGCCACCTGATGTGTATGGGTCCTGGGATCTAAATTGAAGGAGCAGCAAGACTTCCCAACTGAGACCATCTCTACAGCCCCTTTATGCTATTTTTCTTTTTCAAAAGCAGTCTTAAATAACAGACTTAAAGGTTTGGACTAAGTACTGAGTAGGAACATGAAGAAATAGGAGGGAAATAAGTGAGCCTCAGTGAAGGCCCTCATGAGTCAGGGCAGGTCCTGAGCCAGTCTGTGAACTTCTCCAGGGAATTTAGTATGCAGAGAGAAGAAACTCAAAGGAAACTTGAATATAGTAGGTTCTGAGATAAACTCAGAAACTTAAAACAAGCAAGCAAACAAACAAGCAGGAAAACTTAACACATAGAAACCACAGGCTGAAAACAGTCACCCAGACTAAGCACCAGCATGCCCACAGGAGTCTTTAGAGATGGATGTTGCCTGTCACCAGGACAATGTGCAGAGACAGCTGGGTCCACAGGCTCAGGGGAGACAGCATGGTTGGGGAGGCCGACTCAACGTCCTTACCCAGATGGTTTCTAAGCAATGATTCCAATGACAGGTGACACTTGTTTCCACACAGACATAAAACACAGAATCTTACATGTGCATAGGCCCAACGCTTGTTTCTTCAAATTCCTTAAGGTTTTCTGATTCTATAGAGGATAAACTTTGGTCCATGGTGTGGACCACATGGCAACCATTGCTGCTTGACAAAGTCTCGGCATTTCGACTTTGTGGATCACAATTCCCCAGCACCCTTTTTGCTTTAATTTTTAATCATTTGCACTATATGCCTTTCCATTTGGGAAATTTTGTGTGGGCTTTGGTGAAGGTTGAAAATGTATAAAATGGCAGCCTATTAAGACAAAATTTGTTGGAAAAAATTCCTGCCACCTTGAACCATATAATGACTCTGCCTATTTCCACACAAGCTAACATCAAGCTGTTAGAAACTTTAGTTAAGTAAAATGCTTGATAAATAAGGTATATTTTATAATCAAGATTTATAAATTCCTAAGGTCTACTCAGGTTCACAGTAATATTTTTCTAGCTCCATCTTTGCTCACTTTAAGCTTTAGTTATTTGGATAAACTAAGCCATACAAGAAACCACAATATTCTATAATGGGGTGTCTGGTCCCCTGAGAAAGTCCTTTCCCAAGGTCAGACATTTACACAAAAGCCCCTATTCCTTGGGGGGGGGGGCTTGAAGAAAGTTCTGCTTGCTAAAAATGGAGTCATTCTCATCTCTGACAAGAGGAACTTGTAGCCGTTCCATAAACACATGACTGGTGCCTATTACCTTGTCAAGGTCAATGCTAGCTTCCCCAATCCCTGCTCACAAGCCCCTTTTCTCCCATTTAATCCTGTGTGCCTATAGAGAGTATAAAAGGTGTAGCCTTTTTTCAGTAAAGCGACAGTCATCCGGATTCACCCTCAGACTGTGTCAGTCTCCTCCTTCCCCTCACCTACTCCACACCTCCTCCTCTTTGGGACCTGAACCCTGCTGGAGCTGGACTCTGGCAGGTCAGTATCTCTTTGGTTTCTATTACACAAATCTGGAAGGAATATGCGGGTCTAGAAGGTGGGAGGAGGGATGCACACCTGTTCAGACTGACGCTGAAGTAGGAAGAGGTCACTGCATTCATTATCTAACAGGCAGCTGAATCCCTGACAGATTGGCAGGATACATCACAAAGAGCCTGAACCAAAAATTCACAGTTCCTCATTATTCATGCAGCAACCTGCACCATGTAAACACTGCAGAGAATTCAGAGTTCTAGAAACTTGGAGTAACTGATCACTCTAATAACAAAGCAACTGATATTACTGCAAAAATCTTCAACTTTTGCAAAGCTATCTATGCAAATTTTGGTTCTGTGCCCATATATCATAATAACAAACCCTGTTGAAAACCATTATAGTTACTTGCTGTAACAGCCAAACATCTTATTACATGCTTTTGGAACAAATATATCCAAGTGTATGAAGAAAAACCAAAATGTGTCGAGAGAGAAATGTTAAATTATTTATAATGAAAACAGTACTTAAAGGATTATTTTTAAGACATCTGAATGGTTGATTAAAACTACTTTTAGAAATACGAGGCATAAAAAAACAACAACAACAACAACAACAAAACTGGGCAGTGGTGGCGCACGCCTTTAATACCGGCACTTGGGAGGCAGAGACAGGCAAATCTCTTGAGAGTTTGGGGCCAGCCTGGTCGAGAGAGCAAGTTCCAAGACAGCCAAGGATACACAGAGAAACCCTGACTCAAACCTCCCTCTCTCGGAATAAAAATAAATATGAAAGATAAAACAATTTTTAAGTATTGAAAAGCTCACAAGTTTCTCAACAATGAAACATTCTCATCAAAACATAAAACATTATGCAGCATGACATTACATGTAAAGGTATTTATCACAGTTTCTGTTGTTGGAACTCTAAAAAGGCTTTTCTATATAATTTTCCCCTTCATAAGAAACAGATCCACACCACACAATCTATAGAGACATTAAGCACACATTTTAGAAATATTACAAAGCGTTTAGAAAAACCAAAGCCTTGATGTCCTCATGCTATCTGCTGTTCTAAGTCTGTGGTAAACAATAGGATCCAATGCTCTGAAGCACAGCAAGTCAGTTTATGTGTGTGTGTGTGAACATGAATCTGTGTTATGTAAGTGAACATGTATGGGTGAACATGTACATGTGTGGGACTGAGAATGAACATGTATGCATGTATGTCTCTGCCTCCCCAACAATGGAATTGCAGGAGCATGCAACTGGGTCCAGGTCCCAACCCCCTCCCCTATGTGCTGCTGGGGACCCAAAGCCCCAATAGTCAATTTTATTTATTTATTTTTTTCTAAATTTACCAATGTTTTTTACTTCATTTGTGAGTTTGCTTTTCACATATTAGAACTAAATATATACTTTTTATGAAAAGGGTTTTATTACATTTATTTATTCCTGTGTATGTGAGACATACACAGAGCCAACTCAAACATTTTAATTTTACATTTACATTTGTTTTGGAGGTAGGGCATCAGCACACAAGTGTGAACATTTTGCTGGCCCAAGAGTCACTAAAAGCAAATTATATTTGATATAATTCTACTCTCTATATCTGGGTGGGTTTCCTGAGCAGACTAGGAAATGAACATCTGTCTCAGGATTGCTTTCTTTTCTCTATCTTCAGTCAAGAGATTTGAAGAAGACTATAGAGGACCAGTAAGTTCACTTCCTCCCTTGAACACAAACTCAGATGTTTCCTGGCTTAAATTATACTATAAACTTGTGGTCCACATTCCAGGTTGAGTACATCAACTTCCATTCTCTTTGTAAACAGAGACTATACTTCACAATGTGAGGAGAAGGTGGCATATGGTTTCAGTGTCTTATCTAGCTAGTCACTACACATTCACTGGGAGCTAATGATACGCCGGGTAAGGTGCAAACACAGAGCTACTGTTTGTTTAGTACATCTACACCATCATCATGTGATGGAGGAAGGTCATTGGTTAAAAAATAAAGAAACTGCTTGGCCCTCATAGGTTAGAACATAGGTGGGTGGAGTAAACAGAACAGAATGCTGGGAGGAAGAGGAAGTGAGCTCAGACTTGATAGCTCCTCTCAGAGACAGACGCCATGCAGCTCATCGCCAGGGCAGACGCGATGAAGCAAGCTGCCAGGTCAGACATGCTGAATCTTTCCCGGTAAGACTAGTGCTACACAGATTATTAGAGATGGGTTGATCAGGATATGAGAATTAGCCAGTAAGGGCTAGAGCTAATGGGCCAAGCAGTGTTTAAAAGAATACAGTTTGTGTGTTGTTATTTCGGGTAAAGCTAGCCAGGCAGCCATGAACTGGGCTGTGGGAAGAGGCCCACAGCTCCTACTACAATCATGTGGTAAAACTATACTGCTGTAACTCTGAAGCTCCGACCCTCCTCCAAATGGCCACCTGAGGTTGATGGAACTAGTCAGCTTTTATTTGGTAAACATTTCATCATTCACTCAATTCTCCTATGTTAAATATGTCTTTGAGCACAGGACTCCATCAGAATTCAAAAATAAATTGAAAGATGTAAATAAATAAACAAACAAATAAAAAAAGGATGCTAAGTTTTTAGTCAGTGTACAAATTAATAGGCTCCCTGAGCCAGCATGGCTCAGCAGGTTAAGGGACTTGCCACCTGAACTTGATGCCTGAAACTCACGTGGTAGGAAGACAAAACTGACTCCCACAAGTATGTCCTCTGACCTATACATACTTGTTGTGTAAGGATATAATTTAAAAATGGGTTTCTTATGACATTTGCACACACACATATCGTGGTATTTGCTCGTGGTTGCCATTTCACCCTCCTTTATTCACCCTTCCTTCTGATAGTCCCCTTCCCTCCTCTGCTCCTGTGCTATATACATGACAAACATCTTCGCATAACAATGTATGCAACATTTCTTTTTCCTTCCCATCAGTGTCTCTTGTTCCCCATCCTCCCTCCACCCAGTATCCATTCTACTTAGTGCACACATGTGTATGTGAGCATAATCTAGATTCCACATAAAGAAAACATCAAAGGACTAAATTCCTTGGACCAGAAGAAAAGGGAAGGATTAACCAAGTTTCAACACTGACACTAAGGAGGACTGGGAAGAACAGGGAATCCACAGTTCTAGAAGCTGACAGAGCTGAAGCACAGCCACTGAACAGAAAAATAGTGCCAGTGTCATAGCTCAGCAGGTAGGGGTGCTTGCCTCCAAGCATAGATACCTGGGTTTCATCTTCAGAACCCATGTAAAAGTGGAAGAAGAGATATGATTCCATGAGAGTTGTCCTGACTTCCACATGGGTACATAAAAGACAAAAGTATAAAAAAAATAATAAAATAAACGCTCAGAGTCAAAACATGGGTCATGGCAGGGATCAAAAGAGTGAGCTCCACTTACCCCTGGCTATTCACAGAGCAGTAGCACGGCTGACTGTCGAGGTGTGGGATCAGGTGGAAAGTGAGTGCAGTCATAGAAGTCACAGGAAAAGCAAGTCACAGGAAAAGCAAGCTGGGGGAGAAGCAGCCCACTGTGCCACCAGGAGGAGGTTTGCGAACTGTCTCCTCAGAGCTGTCTAGAGAGAGCACCGTCAGCTCCACCTGCTGTGGAAGCAGCTGCTGGAGGTGTCCAGAGTGGACCACAGGCATTTCATCGCTTGCTTCCCACAGGCTATGCACAAGACTGTGCAGTACCAAGCTGTGTAATCCCTTCCCTTCTCTCACTGTCCCTCTTCAGGTTGGAGAAAACACAGGGACTCACTCTTCCCAGGGGACCCCACAAGTGCACAGAAGTGTCAAAGCACTGTCAAGAGTTACACACAGCTTTGTACCCTGTCATTCTTTACACCAGTGACATATTCCTAATATTTACAGGACAGTCAATTTTAAAAAATGGAAACAGACCTTTTTCTTCCCCACCAAAAGACAAGATGTGGGGCCAGGAGAGACAGCAAAATTCTTGAACACCTGTACACCAAATGATGGGGAAAACATAAAGCATTCCATTCCTACTGTGGAATGACACCTTCCCACCCGCCTATCCTAATCACTGCTCTGGGTTTTAGAATTTACACTGAAATCTATCATCCTGTTTGCAGAAAACACTCTGGGAAAAATAAGTAACAACTACAATTCAGAAACATGTTAGCTTATAAAACGATAGGCAAAAATTTCCAGATTATGTTTTCTTAGGAAATGCTTATCTTTAATGGTGTTATTTTATTTGTGTATGCATGCAGGCATGTGCAGACATGTATGTATGGGTGCATTCCAGAGGCTAGAAGACGGTGTCATTGTCACAGAAGCTGGAGTTACAGGTGTCTGTGGGACATCTAGCTTGTTCTGTATGTAGATGCTGGGATCTGACTCCAGTCCTCATGATCAATCCCTCCAGCCCCTCAAGCAATGTTTTTGAGAAACTACTCCCACACCCCACTCCTATTTTCTGCCCTGCCTAAGGCACCTCAGTTCTCTCAAGGCTACCTACCAACCTGACCTCTGACCAACTCTTAGAACCTTCTAAAGAAAATAAGTGCTATGCAAATTCTAATTCACTATATAAATGGTAATTCACCCACCCAAAATTAAACTACCAGCTTAAAAAATAATCTTATATATCATCCCTAGGCCCTTTCTTCTTATTTGGGGTGGGGCAATGTTCAATTCAAGACAAGGTTTCTCTGTGTAGCCCTGGCTGTCCTGGAACTCATTTTGTAGACCAGACTGTCCTTCAACTCAGAGACCCGCCTGCCTCTGCCTCCTGATGCTGGGATCAAAGGTGTGCGCTACCACGCCTGGCCTTTTTCTTCTTTTTTGGAGAAGTTCAAGAAGCTATAAGTAATTATGTGAGTTACATATAACAGTCCATAACTTAGAAATAGTTCATAACCATATTTTCATTTTTTTGTGAATGACACACCTCAGAGTGAGAGGCTGTTTGAAAGTTGTGGTCCTCAAAAGCTCCAAAGAAAGGGCAGCTTGCTCAAAGTATGTAGAATAAGTGGACAAGAATCAGGATGCCTGGTCCAAGTTTCCTTCAAAGTTTAAGTAACAGGGGGAGTTTAACCCCTTCCACACTAAGGAAATGGAAATACTCAGCACAGATGAAAGAAAGAGAGAAAGAGAGAGAGCGAGAGCGAGAGAGAGAGAGAGAGAAAGAAAAAGAGACAGAAAGAAAAAGAAAGAAAGAAAGAAAGGAAGGAAGGAAGGAAGGAAGGAAGGAAGGAAGGAAGGAAGAAAGAAAGAAAGAAAGAAAGAAAGAAAGAAAGAAAGAAAGAAAGAAAGAAAGAAAGAGAGGCCTTTTATTTATTGCTAGACAAGGTAATATATATGGTCTTGTTTCTACTTTATTATGACTTAGTGGAAGCAGACTATGGGAATAAAGGTCCTAAAAACTGTGTGTGGGAGAAGCACTCAGCAAGAAGAGGAAGGAAAATGGGAGACAGTGAAACCAAGACAGCTGTGTGTATCCTTTCACTGGAGACCAAATGGTGACCAAATGAAGCCACAGTCCGGTCATTCATTCCCTCCTCCTTTCTTCTCCCCATCTCTTTCCCTCCCTCCCTCCCTCCCTCCCTCCCTCCCTCCCTCCCTCCCTCCTTTCTTCTCTCCCCCTCCCTCCTCTCCTTCCTTTTTGGTTTTTGTTTGTTTGCAGAGTCAGGACCTAGGAATTTGCACAATCAAGCATTCCACTACCACTATGCTACACCCTCAGGCATAACTGTCAGATAAGATGGTGTTCATTAAGAGTAGTTAACATAAAAATGGAATTATAGATGAACAACACTTGGAAGAATAGATTCCACCCAGCACACTAGTCTTTAAGATTCAAGTCTGAGTTATCCTCATTGAATTACATGCTTTATGAGTTATATCCTCAATAAACCTGTTAAATTTAAGTCAGATGCTGGAGGAGGAGGAGGTAGGGGGCTGCACAGTTTGAAAGCAAAACTACAGAGTAACTAAGCTCTTCTATGTAAAAGTCAATAAAACCAAACACTAAACAGACACCAGTACACAGAACAGATAAGATGGCTCTGGTATATTAATAAAGAAATCCCTCCAACTAATCTGTTCTTGATCAGCAGCCAATAAAACGCCTTTGCTAACTGCAATTCTGACCCACTCTTTCCCCTCTGTGCAAGAGACATATGTGGAGAGGGTGCGAGCCACATGCTTCTCTACCAGAGAGAGCGAGCGATGAGCCACATGCTTCTCTACCAGAGAGAGCGAGTGACCTGGCAGTCATTGTGGAATGGCTCAGGGAAAAGGAAACAACTCCATATTTTCATTCCAGAATATTTTCAAAAGCATAAACTCCTGTCCTCACAAGTAGAATCTCACTTTTGCTCTTCTCGGCAAACTCTTTTTCTGCACGTGTACCTTTCCTAAGCACTGTTCTGCCTCTTTTCTAGGGGCAACCTTGGATTGTCCAAGAGCACCGAATCATATCCAACACAACCCACTCACCCCGTGCACCCCTTTCTACACACACACCCTCCTGTCGGCATGGCTGCCTGTTAGAGACTCTGGAGGAGTCTGTCTGGGCTCAACCCTAAAAGGCATGTGCCCTTGCTAACTGTGGGTCCATGGGGAAGTCATTTAAGTTCCCTGTATCCCTCTAAATAAATCAGAATGAAGTTCCCATATCACAGCAATGCATTAAGACTAAAACGTGTTTTTATATGTAGAATATATATTATATGTAAAATATGTATACTGGAACTGAATAGGTAAATGGACAGTTGATGAAAGCCAAGTTTCTTCCTATTGAAGACAGGGGTGAGAGAGAGCAAAGGGGAAGACTAGAAAGAACCATCAGGCACTAGAGTAAAGAGACTATTATGAACTCACGTTCAGGCTGTCATGAACAGAAATGGATACACAACTATTTCTAAATAGTTGGACAAAGTACGCCTTTGATCTCAGCCCTCAGGAAGCAGAGGCAGGCAGAATTTCTGCAAATTCAAGGCGAATCTGGTCTAGCCAGACCTTATCTCAAAAAAAAAAAAAAAAATTACTGGCACATGGGTCAGTAACATACACACACACACACACACACACATCTAAGCTTATCAGCTAAGGGAGTACCTAGAAGCAACGACACTCCAATAGCAAGGAACACACCCAGAGCACAACTTTCAGGGGTGTTGTTGGTTTTTTGGGGCGGGGGGGCCACACTGGGAAGTAAAAGGGGTCATGAATGGGAAGCGCTTGCTCTAACATTAAGCCCTAGCTCTTAGGTGCCTGAAACCATACCAGTACAAAGAACAAAGGCTTATTAAGAAGTGTCTGATACTGGGCTATGGCAAAGAATTTCCAAGATAAACCTAAGTATGTTATAGTTGTAGTGCCAGAAAACATTAAAAATAAAATAAAATGCCAGAATGTGTTAAAAACAAAGTGATGTGGACTTATCAAAAGACACAGGAGCTCCCAACAGCTAAATTCCAGCAATACCAACAACAAAGTATGCGGTTCTGCATTGTAGCCATCAATCCATACTAATAACATAACTGAATAAGCAAACTAGGAGCTGGGTAGCACCATATGCAGTACATACTTAGCATATGTGACAGTCTAGGCTCAAGCCCCAACACCACCAAAAACTTAATTAACATAGGCAAGGACACACATTTACATAGTTACCCTGGACTGAAGAGGTGAATGAAGTCTAAGTGCGCATCCCCTGTGTGGGACTTGCTTACAGAGTGTACCAGGCAAACACTCTCAAGTGCTATAAAGTACACAGCCTGGCAAACACTGGCTGCCAGGTGATGGAGGTAAACACTTGACAAGCGCCTGCTAACAGCACGGGCACCCTGATGGACATGACTTCAATCTAACCTTGAGAAAATCATCAGATAAACCTAATCTGAAAGACCCAGAAAATAGCCAATCTACTAGTACTCCTCCAAACTGTCATTAAAAACAAAAAAAAAACAAAACCCTAGAAAAGTATAAAAACCTAACAGGCCAGAACATTCAACATAACCAAAAATGATAATCAACTTTTGCCTGCCTCTGCCTCCCGAGTGCTGGGATTAAAGGTGTGCGCCACCACCGCCCGGCTGATAATGAACTTTAATACAGTACCCTCCATGGGACCCTGGGCTAGAACAGAAAGGATAGGGAAACAGTGAAATTGAAGTGGCATTTAGTTAGCAGTGCTCGTACTTTGTTCTAAGAAAATGTATTATAGTTATATAGTATATAGTTAGTTATAACAAAGAGAAAACAGGGAATGGGACCCAAGGAATTAAGAATGTGATCATTTGCTTCGTGTGAGGCCCTAGATTCAATCCCTACAACTCAAAAAAGTCTTTTTAAATAAAAGTTTTTGTTTAGATCCTAATTAAACAGTTTACATTTTTAATGTTTTAAATCTTACCCAGATAAACACCAAAGTGTTCCTCTTCCCAAACAGTTATCATTAAAAAGACTGAGTTTTGAGGCTCAGGGTGCAGTTCAGTAGATCAAGGGCCTAGCTTGCATAAGGCTAGAGTCTGGGGTTAAGTCCAGAGCCTGAGATGCATAGTTTCTCCAGATAATGCTGCTAAAAATATATATATCTTTACTCCCTAGAATATAAAAATGTTACTTTCCTGATGTTTTCTCAAAGCCTGCCAAAAGTGGGCAAACTTTATCCATAAAAAAACATTGCCTAAAGTGTCTTTTATAACTTTTCATAAAAACAATATAAATTGCCATAGAAATATTTCCTAAGTTTTGATTCAAATATTGCCTCATAATATGAAAGAAACAGTTTAAGAAACTCAACATAAACAATACAAGCAGACAGCAAAAATAGCAGCTCTGCCCAGTAATTTACAGAAACATCCAATTTTGGGTTTTTGGAGAAAAAAGAGATTGTCAAACCTCATGTAACCACAGTTTTACTGGAAGAAAAAAAAAATCTCTGTATCCAAAATCAAAACATCTTACATGACTAGCATATTCCTGGATGTCGGTGAAGTGCCAGCAATAACCAGAGACACAAGACCTCAGAAGCCAGCACAGTGACGGGGAAGCAAAGCGGCGGTGGTGAGAGTCAGGCTGGAAAGCACTGGGAAAGCAAGCTCAACTGTGGCAAAAGGTCCTGTGTGGTCGTGCTCAGTGTTTACAGTGGGAGGACTAGAGCACCAGGTGGAACAGCAAAACAAACACCCCGCCGGGCAGTGGTGGCGCACGCCTTTAATCCTCGGGAGGCAGAGGCAGGCGGATCTCTGTGAGTTCGAGACCAGACTGATCTACAGAGCTAGTTCCAGGACAGGCTCCAAAGCCACAGAGAAACCCCGTCTCGAAAAACCAAAAAAAAAAAAAAAAAAAAAAAAAAAACCAAACACCCCAAGGAGTAGAGAAGGGAGAGGCTATCTTAAGACTGGTCTCTGGGCCTCCCACGCTCTGAACCTCCAACTCTTCCTTCTACCCACTTTAACTGCCTCCCAAGAATAGGAGAGGGGTGGGGCCTTCCCATACAAGGATGCGGGAGACCTAAACAAGCACCTAATCCCAACACCAACAGTCCAACTCTGCAAACCAGTGAGTTCATTGTGCTTACTTATTTACAGTGATGTAGGTGACCACTAAAGCCTCACCCCGCAGCAAGGACTCGAGCAGCCAACCAGATGGAGCCTACTCTTCAGTTCCCCTCCCTACACACTGGTACTTTCTGATACTAGGTTCTGAGCAATTCAGGCAGAAACAGATACAGCTGGCATGAGGTGTGCAGGGAGGATAGCTGAGATCTCAGGGAGCTCCCACTCCTTTCATGAGCGACGATCAACAAGCCCAACCTCCAGGGCTGCTTGCTCACAAGAGGCCACAGCTGCTTCCCACAAAGACAGCAATTAATGGCTGTGATGCTCAAGGGACAGCCTTCTACAACAAGGACAAGCGTAAGCCACCCACTCCTCCGGCCCGGAAATGGACACTGGAGTCTGAGATGAATATGGATGCGGTGGTGGTTAGATTCATAACCACGGAGGAACCTTCCCATTCCCCTGTATGTGCAGCACCACTCTCACCTTTTTGGTCAAGAAACACTCAGTGACCTGGACCGGCAAACCTAATGCCATAACATCCACTCACAGGTGTGCCCACAGCACAGGGCACACACAAACATAACACTACAGTAGGCACTAAATTCCTTTAGACACTCAAATGAAAAGGTTAGAAAATACCTCTCACCTTTTTTTTTAAATATTTATTTATTATGTATACAATATTCTGTCTGTGTGTCTGCAGGCCAGAAGAGGGCACCAGACCTCATTACAGATGGTTGTGAGTCACCATGTGGTTGCTGGGAATTGAACTCAGGACCTTTGGAAGAACAGGCAATGCTCTTAACCACTGAGCCATCTCTTCAGCCCCTACCTCTCACCTTTGACAGCTTAGGTTGAAGAGGTGTCTTTCCTTGGTCTGCCCTCTGTTCTGTAACCCTCCTCCTCTGCTGCCATCCCACAGCTCCCCCAACTCTGCCAGTCCACCACTTCCAGAGGAACTGGCCCGGAGGACAGCTTTCTACCGCAGACACCTCTCTCTGTGGAAATCTAATTCCACATCCTGCTTCACTCAGTCTCCCTCCATACAAGTTGTCAATGCTCCCAACTTCCCCGTCATTGGGTGTGCCACCTTTCAGGAAACGTGGAATTTTCCTCAGAAAGCTTGTGGGTTTGCCACCCTGTATCATACCTGCTTACTCTCCCAAGGAGCTAAGAAATAGCCCCGCCCACCAGTAGCTCACTGTCTTCACTTTTGCTCAAACATCTTCAGCGGTTTCCTTGTCTCTATCATACCTAATTTATACTCTGGAAACTATATGGTAAGCTATATTCTGGTCTAATCTAGCTCAATACAGGAAGACACAGGATCTGCAGCAAAGAGGACCCAAAGTTCACTCTGAGTTCAATTTCTGCTTTCAGTGTGACCTTAGCCTCTGCTGACCTCTATGTACCTCAGCTTCCAGTATCTTTAAAGGGCCTGGTACATAAGACAACGAGGGCACGTTAAAGTGAGTACACTTAGAAACCACACCTGACACACTGTAAGTACTCAGTATATAGTACTTGCTATGATTTTTCTTGTCAATACTCATTATATCCATTATTCTAGAACAAATATATCCTTTAGTTTGACACATATTCGAACAAGCCCTTCTCACTAACTCCCCATAAGACCTTTTTGACCAGTACCTATACAAGTCCTTCTTGCTAGCCCCCCATAAGGCCCTCATCTGCAACACTCACCTCTAATACAATGTTCTTCTACTCCACCTACTAAATATAAACCACACTTTAAGGAACAACTTCCACCCTCTCTTCTGTAAAGAATCTTTCTTATAGGATCATGTACTGTAATCATTTTTTGTTTACTGGGAATCACATAATTTAATACTTACTCAGAAAATGTTCCATATGATTTAATGCTGTCACTAAATGAGTGAGTATTACACCCACCACACTTTAAGGAACAACTTCCACCCTCTCTTCTGTAAAGAATCTTTCTTATAGGATCATGTACTGTAATCATTTTTTGTTTACTGGGAATCACATAATTTAATACTTACTCAGAAAATGTTCCATATGATTTAATGCTGTCACTAAATGAGTGAGTATTACACCCACTATTATCTAACCTCCTTGAGATCTGGAGTCAGTCATGTTCAGCTTAAGTGTTCAACAAAAGCCTTAGAGACCAACAGGACAGAACAGTTTGGAGCTGGAAAAACAGCAGGATCAAACTCCTTGCCAATCAAATATAGATGTCACTACCTCCTCTCACCATCAACATGACTGGCACTCTTTGTTAACTAGTCTGAGGGCAGCAGGGACTCATTCTTGGACTCAATGGCTCCCAGTCACTACCTTCTTCGTCTTCTTAGTCCCACATCACTGCCCCTTACCATATGTCGACACCATGAGAAGGACCTCCATATGCCTGCTAAAGACGCCACAGAAAAAACCACCCTATGGAGATCGCCATCTCTGGAATTCTGGCTTCCAGAAATAATTTTTTGTTGTTTAAGCCATTCAATCAATTCAATCAAAGCATAGCTACTTTGTCACTAGTATTTGTTGCACTGTTGAAAACAAACATAAGTGCCCAGAAATAGGCCCACACAAATACAGCCAGCTGGGTTTCACCAAGGAGTAGAGACATACAACGCAATGAGTCTTTTCAACAAATGGTTCTGGACCAAGACCATACCACGCCTGCCCACCAATCCACACACAGACCTTATACCTCTCACAAAAGACCATTCAAAGTGGATAACATATACAAAATGCAAAGCTACAAAACTTCTAGACGATAACATACAAGAAACTCCAGGTCTGACACAGTTAATAGAATGAAAAGGCAAGACAAAGAGGGAAAAACCAAATACAAGTCCAATAACAGGCACGTACCCAAAATATACAGAGAACTCTTAATTTAACTATAAGAAAAGGAAGCAATCCACTTTTTACCGTTTGTTTAAAACCGGGTCTTACTATGTAATCCTCCTGCTTCATCCCACTGAGGGCGAAGATTATGCCACTATGCTTGGCTCAAAATTAAAATTCTGAAAAACTTTAGATAGGCATCTTACCAAAAAAGACATAGAGACAGCAAAATACATACTGGAAAGTATGTTCAATACCACATATTGTTAGAATTTACAAAGCAGACAGGTATCAACATGTGCACAGTAGAATAGTCCAAATCCAAACCCCTGGCAACACGAACTGCTGGTGCAGATGTGAAGCAATAGGAGCTCCCATGCACTGCTGGAGTGTGCATGCAGCCCTGTGGAAACAGGCTCACCACACAACCCAGCATAGTACTCCTTGCTGTTACATTTCTATTTATTATGCCAAAGCTATCAACATATTTTTCAAGAGGTGACTAAGTAAATCATTGACGTCCAACCAAATGTGGGGCTATTAATCAACAAGATAAAAAATAAGCTATGTCACCAAAAGACAAGGATGAATCTAAGTTACAGAGCCAAGTGAAAGAAGCCTGTCTTAAGAGCATATGTTACATAATTCCAGTTATACAACATTTTGGAAAAGAAAAAAACATATATAATATGTTTAATATATAATATACTCATATGTGTGTTTGTATAGCTGTATACCTATCAGAAACTGGGTTGTGAGGAAAGGGAGGACAAAATGCATGGAAGAATAGGGGATTTTCAGGACAATGAAACTGCTCTGTAAGAGAGGACAGTCTGTGACAGAGCTGTGCAGCACAGTCCCTCCTGTGTGAACTGTGGACTTCAGTGATAACAATGTAGCAACTTTAGATCATCTGATTTAACCACCACCACCACACTAATGCAAGGTGGAAACTGAAGACCAGAGAACTTCCACCAGTGGTGTGCTGGAGAACAGGCTTCGAGGATGAGCATGGAAAGGATGAGGGAAGGTAAGTGAGGTGCTCCCGGATCTGAGAACAAGCAAAACTACATACCAGAACAGAGTCCCTGAAGAGACCACACCCTCAGGACAATAAAAACCGATTGTTAAAGGCTACTCATAAGCACAGGTAGGTTAACAATAAAATCTACCCTTGTGTGGGTTTTTCAGAGTATTGGGGGGGAGGGGAACGTTTTAGAATTAAAAATCAAGTCAGGCATATGGCAGTGCATGTTTACAATCCCAGCACTTGGGAGGCTGGGTCAGGATGAAGACAGCAAGTTTGAGGCCAGTCTGTGATACATACATAGTCCAGGGTAGCCTGCACACAGAGTGAGATCCTGTCTCTCAACCTAAAACTAAGCAAAAATCTAAAATGTGCTCGCTGCTCATTGTGATCTGGGGTTCCAATCTATGACATCCACTAGGTCTGGGAGATTCCAACTGTGGAACTGACATAAAAGTCCACCTCAGAATAAAAAGGAGAGAGATTTCTGGAGGGGGCGAAAGCAAAGCGTTTTGGAAAGACACACACTCCCACAAGCTGAGTCACAGAGTCTTACAGGGGAAAGATGAGTAAAGTAAAAACCTACCACAATTAAAGCCAGTACATGGAACAAAACCAACACAGATTAAACCTGCCAAAACCTAAAATCATAAAATGACACTTCAATAGATTTTTTTAGAGAGTAATTTTTAAAAAATCAAACATAAAAGGAGTCAAAACTCAAGTTACACAAAAGGTATTCACAAATTTGGAAAATTTAAAAAAAGGGGGGGGAACTTCTAGAAAGATAATCACTACAAAGTAAAAGGCAATGGTATATACACTATGTTCCTCCAGGATCCTATGTGGAAGCAGTAATTCACAACTTTCTGTAACTCCACTTCAGGGGCTCTGACAGCCTCTTCTGGCCACCTTGAGGACCAGGCATACACAGCTGATGATCCACAGACATGCATCTACAGAAAACACACGTACACACAAATAAAAAGTTTAAAAGACAGGAAAAAAACATGTAGACTAATAAAGAGAAGTGAAATGGCTGAACAGAAAGAGTGAAAACTATATACCAGTTCACAGCTTTCTACGGCTACTGAAAACATGTTACTTTCAGATTAGAAAAAAGCAAGTATTTCAAGTCCCACATAATATTGTAAAACTTCATGATACCAGAGGTGAAGAAGGAAATTTCCAATTCAATCAGGTGTTGGGACCAGTTGGAGTCCTGGCCTTCAGCTGCTCTTCCCTGTCTAGAGCCTTCTAAACTTCAGTGGCAGCTGCAGCTATTTGGGCGAATATTCCCGGATCATACAGAATTTGTTGTTCCAAATCGGTATAAGCCCCTGCCCTAGTTAACATATCTAAATTACGTTGAGCTTGACCAGCTAGAGCATTTAATTGGGCCGTTTGTATACAATTTTCCTGATATTCCCCTCACCATAGGAGATAATCTCCCCCAGATAAGACAGCACGATATAATTGCTACCAATCACTTGGTGTTAAATTCAGAGCGGAGAAAGATTCTATCATGGCCAACGTGAAGGGTGCTTGAGCCCCATATGCAGCAACAGCTTCCTTCAATTGCTTCATTTCTTTAAATTGTATTGCAAAATAATATTGGCAAATTATTTGTCCTGGGTTGTTGGTGTCTGGCACCTCCATTACCGGTGCAACCATGTGTGTAGGACAGAAGTAAACTCCTTTGTTTTGTTCAATGTTAGATAGAGCCCCTACTTAACTGCCACCACCAACCTTCATCATTATAAGCCGGTGGGGTCGAGGAAGTTGGGTGTGAATCTTATTTTACTTTACATTTTCTCAGTTTTCTGCAGAGATTTCTTATTTCCCTACATATAATTTCCTCTTCATCTTCCAATGATTCCTCACTATCCTCTACAAACTCTAAATCATCAAACTCCTCCCTAGCGACTGGCTGTTCTCTGAACAAGGCAGAGAAGATACTGCTAACAATTCCCATCTTAATTCCTCAATACGTCCCTATCGGCTGGGAACGACCCTGTCTGCTTACCTCTCTATCTCAGCGGGGCCTAAACCGAGTGAAGGACGTCAGGATTAACACATACCCCAATCCACCTTCCGAGGGAGACCTCTCAGAGTTCCCTAGTTCCTGATATCTCGGTGGGACCTCCAATTGCTGCACACTGCATGCCCCATCTGCGCTCTATTCGCTACAATACAGCTCATGAGCTTCGGGCAAGGGGCTGGAGGTTGAGAACACAAACACACACAGAGACAGACAGACAGACAGACAGACACACAGACCTCCAATCACTGGTTAAAAAAAAAAAAGCCCTTCTTTAATAGCACCACGGAGGCTTAAATACCCTGCAGTCAATGGCCAACAGGTGAAAATCCCATCCTCTGATCCTCAAGGCACAGCTTTTAGTAACTCCAATTAGAAGGCTCTAGACAGGGAAGAGCAGCTGAAGGCCGGGACTCCAATTGGTCCCAACAATCAGAAGAGACAGATTGGCAACAAGCTAAGATGATCTGACAACAGACTTCTTAGTAATATGCAGAATCTTTTTAAAAAAAAAAAAGTTCTCAAGCAGATTACAATGTGGAAGCAAAGACAAAATAAGAATATTTGGGGGTGGGGCTAAGTTTGGCTCACATGGTCCCTCACTTTAGAAACTGGAAAAATAGAAGGAAAACCCCTACCAAACATTCCTTCAGCACTGAATAGTGCGGGAAGGCGTAAGATGGCAGGAGAAACAGCACGCCAAGAAACCAAGTCAGCATGAGGGCAACCATCAGACACTGCCATCTGGAGACAGGGGTCCACTTAGCAACCGGGAGCATTTATGAACAGTGCAGACAAAAGCAAGACACAGCATACACACACAGAGAGAACAGAGATAATAACCAGAGTTAATATGCATGTAGGGATTTCATGGGCAACCACAAAAATGATAAACACAAAAGCTAGACACAGGCGGTGGTGGCTCACACCTTTAATATGAGCACTTGGGAGGCAGAGGCAGGCTGATCTCTGTGAGTTTGAGGCCACCCTGGTCTACAGAGTAAGTTCCAGGACAGGCTCCAAAGCTACACAGAAAAACCCTGTCTCAAAAAAACAAAACACAAGAGCTAGAACTTTGAGGGGTGGGAAGTAGAGAATTCAGTAAGAAATCTCACCAAATACCAACCAACAGCTTCACGGGGAGGCCAGAAAGCCAAGACTGGCACTAATAAATCTAGAACGTGTTACAGAATAAATCCAATGTGTTCCCACTTCTTTTCAAGAACTTATTACATTTATTCATCCGTTGACGGAGGACGGTACATGCCATGGTATGCTTATGGAGGGTGGAGGGCAGCTGGGCAGAGGTCAGGTCTCTTTCCACCAGGGGGACCTTCAGGGATCAAGCTCAAGTCATTCATCAGGCTTGATGACAAGAGCCTTTGCCTCCTGAACCATCTGGCAATCCTTGCAAATTTTAACTGGCACCCACCTCTATCTTAGATTTCTGAAACATTATCTACCTCACTTCCCAATATGCCCCCTACTTAGAAAAGCTGCCAATTATCTTTGCCCACTTCAAACCCACAGAAGCTCCAGGGATCCTGTCCAACACTGGGCTCACAGGAGTGTGCCCCTGCACTTGGCTTTTATGTGGGTACCGGAAGAATCTGAACTCGGATCCTCATGCTTGTTTAGCAAGCACTTCACCAGCTGGGCTTGCCATCCAGCCCACACATTTATTCCTCTGAATGACGGTACAGTTCTTCACACATGCAGACCCAATTTTTCTTTAAGTACTAATCAAGACCAGTGTTTCCAAAGAGCCAGCTTACCTTTGTCTTAAATGCTTTAGTCTAAAGCTTTACTGTGGTCCTCTAAGTGTTCTATCTTAGAAATGCTACTTAAATGTCCTTTTTATTCATATTGTTTCCTTATATGAGGTCATGAGCTACGCATGGAAGAGGATATAGAGGGCTCCTCTAAACAATCCACTTAGCTGGGCTACTTATTTTTCCTCTAAGGATGAAGCAACCTTCAAGGGTATTTTTCCTTCCAAAACTCAAAGAAGATAAAATTTGCAAACTGTGCACAAATAAATATAACAACATCTCACATATAAAAATAAGCCAAGTGTATAAGGCCATTATTTTCATCTTTGACATTACAAAAGTAGATATTTTTTAAGTAGTCATTTTTCTCGTCTTTTCATTTCTGCCAATTTTAAAGGGAGTCCATATGTTCAGGGTTAAAAATGAACAAGGTTAAGCCAAAATAAGTCAGACATCATTATCAAGCAAGGACTTTAATACAAACTGAAAATGTGGCTCATACAATGATTAATATACTACCTTAAGCATCCCACTATTACCTTCTTGCTGTAATATCAGCTGCAGATAAAATTTATTAATTAAAAAGGGGCAAAAATATTGATGATGTTTTTAAATATCTAAATAAATAGATATATTGCACTAACATATGAGAAGATTCAATTATGGTAAGATCTTAATTCTCTATAAATTGATCTTCAGAGCCCAAACAAAAATCCCAGCAGGCTAAGCATGTGATGATATTGCAAAATGGTACTCCAAGATTTTGTGTTTAATGAATGCATGCACAAGCTGGTAAAACTTGACTGAGCTTCAGTCGGCTGTGCCAGTCAGGATATGGCCACCAGGCCATAAAACTCCAGCAAGCTTTTATGTTTACCTTGAAAACTGATTCTGAAATGTGTATGAAAAAGCCAAGGATGTAAATAGAAAAGGCAATTTTGAAAAGCAGAACAACGCTAGAAGACACACACTATCAGACTTTCAAAACTACAGTGAGCAAGACAGTGAGGTAGCCATGAAGTACAGAGCACAGCTCAGCAGAGAAAAGCAACCCAGAGTCCAGATGTGTGGAGCTAACTCACTTCCCCTGCGCTGCCATGCAACTCATCTGTGAATCATTTATACCCAGTTCCAGAAGACATTTCATGGTGACAGAAATAAGAGTGGCTGTGGGTAGGGTGGAGTAGAGTGGGGTGGGGTGGCGCTAACACGTGGTTTAACTGGGGAAGCCAAAGGTATGGACATGTTCTCTCTTAGTGAGAGACGGGTCGCACAGCTATATACATTTGTCAGAAACTACGTAACTGAAACATATATATAGTTGGTATTCTGCTGTAATTTTTAAAAGATTTATTTATTTATATTAATTTATGTGTATGAGTGCCTGCCTGGGTGCAGCATGTGCACACAGAAGTGGGGCTGAGATGATTAGCAGCTACCTGATGTGGGTGTTGGGAACTGAACACATGTCCTCTCCCAGAGCACTAAGTACTCTTTCCTGATGAACCATCTCTCCAGGCCCATGTCATATTTTTTAAACTATACACCAGTAAACAAATGTGTAAAATACTTGTGTCTCAAAACTGAAAGAAAATATATAGCATTATGAGTATTTATTACAAAATATTATTTTCTTTCTTTCTTATTATTTATTTTCTATAAGACATATATGCTATAGTCAGAACATGAAACATTTTTATAACAGAATACAAACACCTCATCTGTGCCCTGCTGGTCCACTATGTCCTTAAAAAAATTCCCCTTTGCATCTATAGCACTTTGCAAGAACTTTTCACACCTTCCTAATAATCCTTCAGTTCAAGAAAGGAACTGATTTCTTCTATCCTTGTACAAAGCCTGAAAGGGAACTGGAGCCCCAGCCTTTCTTGGTACTCTTTGCCTCTCAGCTGCTGTAATCAGAACAAAGCTCTCTTGCCACACACTACCACAGTCAAGATATGCTGCACCTCTACAGGCCAAAAGTAGCGAGGCTAAGCAGCCAGACATGCAAAACTTTCAAGCTATGAGCCAAGCTGAGCCTTTTCCTTCATTAAGTAGGTTCTTCAGGTGTTTTGTTTTAGCAAGAAAGCAGAAACACTTATCCCAATATCCCTGAAACTTCCTGAGGTTCTTTTCGGTCCAGGAAATCAAAACTATTTTCAGGACAATACAAAAATGCTATTAGCCACCGTGACTGTGCTGACGTGCCTCAGCACAAATCAAGGAAGTAGACATAAAATAACTAGAAGTTACTGTATTCTTCACTGGCACATACTCAGAGAGAGAAAAAAAACGTGTTTTTACAAAAGAATGTCCTTGTCGGAGTACAAACGTTAGGCATTTTATTACATCTTGACCCTGAATACATGCCATTTTCATACTCCATGTGATGGAACTGGAAGTATACACAAGACACATCCACGCACCACAGCTGAACTAGCCACTTCTCCATGGTATACCAGTTTTACTCAAAATAACTACAGAAAAACTGTGGTTGTTCATCACTGGGTATATGTCAGACACTGTCTTGAAAATGAATTAAATGCACCTCTCATATGAAGGAAACAACTGACAGAGAGCATTTGTGGCAGGCAGCGCAACTAGCACTTCTAAACCAAATCAGACTCCTGAGAAATACAGTTCAAGACCTTTCTAATGGGAGAACATAAAGAGTCTGTTTGGGGATTTGAAGAAGACCCAGATAACATAAGAAACCAGCATTTTTCCAAATGGTCAAAGAATGATGATTTAAAAAATCATGCAGAATGATAAAGGAGAAGGGGAACTTGAACATAACAGCATGCAGACTACTCTGGCTTTGCAATGAACCTTTCAGAAGCCACCACTCCTCAAGTGGCAGGGTATCTATTAGAAGAGAATATCCACAAGCACCTGAAAAGTCTATTCTCTTTTCCAACTACACATATGTGAGACCAGATCTTCTTCATACTTCACCCAAACACTGCCACAGATCAAAGAAGCAGAACTGAAATTCTGTGTTCTATTTAACCAGATAGTAAACTCACTTTTCAAAATGGACAGCAACGCCACACCTTATTTAATTTTTTGTTTAAAAAAGTTACTTTTCATTAAAATGATATTTATTCTCATGTGGCAGGTTTATTATTAGCAGTATTTTAAAATTATATCGTATGTACTTGCTAATATGGTAAACAGCAATGGCTATCACTAACAACTTCAGGACTCTCTAGCAATTATTTCTGTCCTTCATCTCAGCTCCATTCTCAACTGTTAGAATACTATAGGACATGTCCAGCATCATCACACCCATAGGAAAGAGTTCTGTGCTCCCAGTGCCCATGTTGTATCTAACCCATGACCCCTTGCTCTTAACAGGTTTGGCCTGGCTTTCTTCAGCAACCTTTCTCCATGCTTCATCCCACATACCTTCCACTGGTCAATCCTCTCATTTAATTCCCAGACATTACATGCACTTCGAAGGCTGACCACTTTTTCCCCCTAACTTCTCCAAGCTATCTAAATCTTGATAGCTCTTTGAGACCACCAAGCAAAATGGACAGAGCCTTGGATACCAGTTTTGAGCGTGTATCCTTTAATCTATGAACAGTGAAGACAGTCTTCAGGCAAAGAAGTGTGGAAGATTCATACAGAAAAAAAATCTTACAACTTTAAATTCCTAAGAAGAGTTTAAACAAAAACAACAACAAAAATGTCTTACTGAAAACTAGCCATGCAGATTTGTGACAAAGGCAGCCAGCACTGTACCACAGGAACCCTAACCTATAATCTCAGATTGAGGTAGTTGCAAACGAAAACACAGCTTCCTCCAGATGAAAAAAAGAACTGCAAAAGCCAAATAACAGCAGAAAGAAAACAGGATTCCATCTCTTGGATTTAAGGGGTTTTATTCCTATTGGTGAGCAAAGTCCTTTTCCTAAAAGTGCAATCATATTTTCAAACCTAAGAAGAGCCTCATGGTGTATGTATTAGAGCTGAGAATCCCTTATCAAGTACTTCGAACCAAAATACGGTGGCTGGCTCCAAACACTGGAACACTGCATATACATAGTGAGATCTTGGGGACAGGACCAAGTCTAAACATGAAATTTCCCTTGTCTCATATGCACCCTATACAGACAGCCTAAAGGAAATGTTACTCAATGTTTCTCAGCATACCTGCATTCAAGTTGAAACCATCCAGTGGGAGCGGGATTGAATTTTTTACTTGTGACATCAGTCAGTGCTACACTACTTTGGATTTTGGAGTATTTTGTATTTCACACTTTTGGATTAGGGGTATCAAACCCACTATTAGCCACTAAATCTTTAGTGCAAAATGACAATGACTTCTAGTTTATATAGTAACCCTTGACCCGTGCTTAGTACAAAGAAAAGACATTAAACCTACTGACTTAACTTAGGCCTTAAGATCTACAATGCCCAAGTAGCTCTGGACCCACTACGGCCAGAGCCTTGGGACTAACCCAGCACCACTCCTCTGCCGAGACTTGTGCCAGTCTGAAACAAGCTCTCTTCCCTTCCACTCATGTAGCTGTCATTCATTCCTCTGGTGCCACTGTACTTTTTCATTCCCAGTACTACCTGAGACTCGTGTATCAGTCACTCTTCAAGGCCCTCAAGATACAGCACCAAGTCAAGCAGAATCGTCCTGAGTTTACACTCTATAAGACATGACAGGTGGTAGCACATGCTATGAGAAAGGCAGAAAAATGAGCAGAGCAGAACTTTCTATGAAGGTAACCAAAAGAGCGCTCAGTGCTTGAATGACAAGAGCTGCCAGGACAGGCGATCCACATGGAGAGCGTCAGGTTGGTATTGGGAATCATTTCACAGGAACATTCCAGTCAAATGCTTAAATCCTAGGGAAAGGGGCCTTCCTCTAAGATGACAATCCTTTGTTGGGATCTTTTCTCATTCAAATAATTATTCACGTTTGGTGCCAAATTTTTAAATACTAATTTACTTATATTTCTAATGAAAGATCCCAAATATTCCAATTCTACTAAATTTAGAACTTTCCCAGAAAGTGGTGGAGTGTAAGAGACAGACTTATTAAAAGTGATATCTGAATTTGCAAACACTAAACTATAACAGAGTAATTTTTTGGTTATATTACTCATGTACCCTGAGACCTGATGACAATGAAAAGACAAACCATAGAGATGCAGGCAAGGAGACAGAGAGTCTAAGTAGAGACAGGAAGTGCAAAAGCAAAGGTTAGTGTGAGGGTAATAGGAAAAATATGCAGTGACACTAGCAGCAATTGGCCACGACAAATCTAACGCCTTCCCAAGTGTCGGCATCACAACTGAAGGACCTAAGGCACAGAGAGGAGATGAAGTAACTGGCCTGGTACCCTGGACTAGTACATGGTAAGAGCAGGCAGACTGGCTCTAAACCCTGCTCATTAAATTGCCATGGTGCCACAGTGGTCAGCTAGAGCGTGTGGGGCATCCCGGGAATCCTGAGGCCACAACGGGGTTCACTGTGAGAAAATGAGAAAACCTGTGAAGTCTTGGTATCAAACTTGGACAACTAAGAGTAGGCGCACATGCCTATACAAATACAATGTACCAAACCCTGCCATTTTTACCACTCACAGTCCCTAATACATTGCTTTTCTAGTACAGTTGTTCAATGCATGATAGCTGTTCAAACCCTTCTCACAAGAGAATTTACTAATTATTCATTTCAACACAGAATCATGCGTTTAGTGTGCATTTACAGAGATCACATGACCAAGCAAAGATTGGAGGCAAACACCACCTTCAAGGAATGAGATCTTTATCTAAATCTGATAATCTCATTTTGTTTACTTGCTTGCTAGAGAAATTACTCCCAAACCCACTTCATGATCATTTCCTCTGGTCTCTGGTTTCTACAGACTTCGCCTTAAACACACTGTAGTCTTTATTTCTGAGGCAGTGACTTTCAAACACATGTAGATTTTTTTGTTGTTGTTTTTTGTTTTGGTTTTTCGAGACAGGGTTTCTCTGTGGCTTTGGAGCCTGTCTTAGAGCTAGCTCTTGTAGACTAGGCTGGCCTCGTACTCATAGAAATCTGTCTGCCTCTGCCTCCCGAGTGCTGGGCTTAAAAGCGTGCACCACCACTGCCCAGCGCACGTGTAGATTTTTTAAAGAAGATTAATGTCAACATTTCCAAATCAAGTCCTACAAGACACTAGTCCTAAGGAGAAGCAACAGGTATCATAGAGAAAAAGAGTCCCATAACCAAGCTAAGCTTAAAGTTTGCTGGGTTGAACAAAGTTTATCAGGTTTAACACAGGACTCCTAAATCTTTATCACTGCTGCCGCTGCTGCTGTTCAGGCATGTCTGTGCAGAATAAAGGACAACTAATTCTATGGGGTCAGTTTCCCCCAAAAGGAATCAACCTCAGTTTGCCAAGCTTTAAGGCAGGCTCTTTTTTACCTACTGAGCCATCTCACTGCTCCTTGATTCTTTACTGTACCCATGCTATGGCTTTCCCTGAAGCATACAGAAGGCTCCAAGGACTCAAGCCATAGCATACTGCCAGAACTGAGGCCTAATGGATGATAAGGTCAGTGCAAGGCAAAGGGCTAGAACTCAAGGGAACAAAAGCTTTGGCACAGAGCTGAGGACAGCCATGAGACTACATAATAGGTTTTCAACAATAAACCTAGAAAATCAAAGACTTGGGTTAAGAATAATTTGAACACAACTGGAAAAGTGCCATGCCTATGAAAAGATGGTACAACTTGTGTGCAGATATTAGATGCAAACAGCATGACTATATGGGACTTCCTAGTTTCTCTAAGACATTGCTAGTCCTCCAAATAACAGACCTGTGGTCATGGACCTCACTGAAAATGTAAATAATGCTTACACCCATGCCAACCTTTTGACATGTGACACAACACAGTCATCTACAAAATTCACAAGAACCACTGGTGGCACATACCTTTAATACCGGCACTCAGGAGGCAGAGGCAGGTGGAACTCTGAGTTCAAGGCCACTGGGTCTACAGAGTGAGTTCCAGAACAGTCAGGACTACTGAAGAAACTGTGTCCCAAACAACAACAACAAGACAAAAAACTATGGAATCAACATAATAAAGAAAAAAGATCACACACACACACACACACACACTGCATAACATACTAATTAAGTTTATGATTTTGGGTTAGGTCACATTCATAGCTATCCTGAGTCACATGGGGCCCATGGCTAGGCTAGACAGACCTGGTGGGACATTTCACAGAAGAAAAAGAAAGAGGGAGACAGACAGACAGACAGACAGATACATACAACATAAAGTTTCATAACTTCAGAGCACTTCATGCATCAGTCCACAGTCCCTAGGTAACCCTGGTGCAAATGCTTCATGGTTGATGAAGTCTGTAGAGTTATGTGTCACTTAAAAGGTATTATTAATTTCTGTTTTTTAAACTTCTCTCAGACAGTGCAGACTAAATGGCCAAAGGAAAAAGAAAATAACTTATGTGGTGGGTAAAACTCAAGTAGTCTACTCAGCACCAAGAAGCAGAAGAACCTGTGATGGTAAGAACAGCCTCACGCAAAACAATCCTGAGCTCTAAGTGCGTTTTATAAGCTGCACGGCTGCTGGATCCCAAATCTCAACATCCCAGTTCAGTGCTCTGTAACTGTGCTATTGCAGTGGGTGGAAGAGTTTTCAAAATAAAATCCCTTAAAACACCAACCTTCCAAGAATTACTATAATTAGGTCTAACTTACTTACTTAATAGAACTATTCCATTTTTAGTGCCTGCTCATCGACAGCCTAAGAAGCAAAACGCATCCCCCGACTTTTGGAAACACCATGCACCTTTCTCCAGCTCAGCGCCAGCACGTGACAGAAACATCTAACGGCAAAGTAAATGTGGAAAATGTGTATCTTTGCCACATGACTTGGTTGTAGTAAAGAAGGAAGTCCCAGCTTTGTGTAGCTGGCAGGAGGTATGGTGCCAAACCCCACAGAGATGCTCTGCTTTGGGTCCTGGTAATGAAAGAGTCTAGCAGGCAAGAATCAAGCACCTATTATCTGATGTCCACTGGTAGGCAAGGAAGCACACAAGCACGCGAAGTCTGGCTGCCTATCGGGAGGGAGGAGTCACCAAAGAGCCACAGGAAGCTCAAAGTGTGAAGGCAACGTGCACTTCAGTTTCTTCCCTGGAAATCCAGGACATGATCTGTCCGTACCCATGTTTACAGCGACAGTGCTTCCCACTGATGGCGATGTCCAGTCTCAAGCCGGTTCAGCTTTTACCCC
Organism: Chionomys nivalis; assembly: GCF_950005125.1. Taxonomy (NCBI): domain Eukaryota; kingdom Metazoa; phylum Chordata; class Mammalia; order Rodentia; family Cricetidae; genus Chionomys; species Chionomys nivalis. The sequence continues at coordinate 125,576,623 of NC_080086.1, read as the reverse complement.
TGCCATCTACCAACTTCAAAGTTATATAACCCCCCTCCTTATCTACACTTGCTTCTTCAGCTGCAGTAGCTGCAGGACTAGGGAGGAAAGTGCCAGCCAGATAATAAGCACTCCATACATGTTAGCTGGCATCATCAGTAATGGCTGACAAGAGTAGTCAGTTTGCCATACCTCTATTACACTCAGGTGTCCTTAGAAAAATTACAGACTCAACTTTTTTTCCTTTTAGCTAGGTAGATTTATACACCATGCATGGGTTTTTTTTTTTTTTTTTTTTTTTTGAGACAGTCTTATTTTGTAACCCACACTCACTTGTAGCTCACCCTGTAGCCCAGGCTGGCCCTGAACTGGTGGTCAGCATTCTGCCTCAACTTCCCAAGTGCTAAGATTACAGGCATGTGTTACCAAAATGACTTCATAGGTTTTTAGTTTGGCTGGTTTTGTTTTTAAATATAGTAAATACCTGACTACTTATTCCTATCAAGAACCTACCAATAAGTGTCTGTAATTTCAGCACAAGATCATCCTTGACTACATAATTTCAAAGTCATCCCGGGCAACATGAGACCCATCTCAAGAACTTGAAACACACACACACACACCCCTTACATAGATGTCACCATCTAAGATGCACAAAATTAAACTTTCTGTCTACTATAACTGGACTCCCCCAGTTATTCGCTCTTTAGATCTGGACACATTCCTGCCTTCTTAGTCAAGACCAAATTCCAAAATGCTATTATTCTTACCAGCATATCCCAACAGTCTCCTAACTGCCCTTTCCCTCCACACACCATGATATGGAGAACGTTTTAAAGTCTAACTATTCACTTTAGCGTGTGTGTGTGTGTGTGTGTGTGTGTGTGTGTGTGTGGCATGAACATGTCATAGAACACCTGTGGAGGACAGAGGACAACTCTGTGGAGATGGCACTCTCCTCATACTTTCTGTGGTTCTGCAGACCTAACTCAAGCAAGCCTGAGCCTCAGTCCAGAAGTTCAGATCTAAACTGGACAGAGTCAAGACTGTCTACACCTCTACCATTCAGGGGGGCAAAGCTATAGGATTTTAAGTTCCAGGCCAGCCTGGGATACATAGCATGATTATCTACACTGAAAAATAAAGTAAAAAAGAAAAAAAAGAAAAGAAACGGGACTCAGCAGTGAAGAGCACCCACTGTTCTTCCAGGACTCAAATTTGGTTCCCAGTACCCATCTCAGGTAGCTCACAATTGCCCAAAACTTCAGCTCCAAGAGATCTGATGCCCTCTCCTGGCCTCCATGGGCATCCAAGGATGCCCTTTTAAGAAAGAAAGGAGGCCTGCTGGTGGTGGCTGTGCATACCTTTAATCCCAGCAGTCAGGAGGCAGAGGCAGGAGGATCTCTGTGAGTTTGAGGCCATCCTGGTCTACAAAGCAAGTTCCAGTACAGCCAGAGCTATATTACTTACACACACACACACACACACACACACACACACACACCCACACACACACCCATCTCGAAAAACCAAAAAAAAAAAAAGAAGAAGAAAGAAAAAAAAAAAGAAAGGAAAAATCCATATCTGATTTCATTCCCATAGCTAAAAGGTCTATAGGAACCAGTATCCACAGCCATCCTCCCTTGCTGCCCAGACTACAGTTCTTTCTCAGATTCATACTGGTTTCTCTGGCCTCTGAATGGCTCCCTCTGTGCGGCATTATTCCTTTCTCACCACTGCCCTGAGCAATGCCTTATCATCTTCCAGATCTCGGTGAGAGACTGGAGCACGACAGATCCTGTCCTCCTGTTCCATGGAGAGGACATTCACCATCCTCTCCACATCAAAAACACAACTCTCATAAAATGGCAGAGGCTGCTGTTGAATGTTGCTCCAAACAAACCTGGGTTCGTTCCTATCTTTAGTTGCCACAACTCAAGTTCACCAACATATGCCTGATACGTTCTAAGTACTGTACCTATGCTCAGTACACCTTTCTATAGAGGAAAGCGGTGTGATACCTGGGAGACAAGCACATCCCTCGCTAAAGACCTGCGGCACTGGACTGACTAACTTAGCTCACGCAGTCCACCGAAAGAACAAAACCTATTGCTTTAACATGGGCAAGATAAACTGAAGGCTTAACTTTCCAACGTAATACTAAGTTTCTCTGTGCATCCTCAGGTGTTCCGTGGAACAGGAGTCCAAGTTCAGTTACCAGTAAGTAGATACGCAACTAAATCAAGACTGCTGCCACAGTTGGCACCATACACCTCCCTTCTTGGCAGACTCCAAGAGGCCAGGAGTTGAGTTGGCCTGGGAAGAGTGATTTATCCTCCCACATTTAGAAGTGGTCCCTTTGCAACAGAAACGCTGTACTGCTAATGAATCTTGAATTCTAACCTTGTCAAACCAGTACCCTCCCTAGGTACTTGATTAACGAAAAAGAAAAAGCCGAATCCTGTGTGCCACTGACAAAAACAAACACCACTGTCCAATTCTTTTTGGAGAGAGGGGGGCAAAAGTTGCTTTCTTGCCTTCAAAACCAGATCTCTTTCTACAAAACCAAGTGACTCCTTGAAAATTACAAGGAACCGACAGGCAGATGTTAAAAGGTTAAAGGCTAAGGCGCAGGCAGATGTTAAGAGGCTAAAGGCTAAGGCTGTTGATGGAGGCTGCCGAGGTAGGTAGTAGCGTTAGACGAGAACCAGCAAGCAGGCCCGAGGGGGCAGCAGCTCCCAGGCACCGGCCGGGGATCGCAGGTCCCGGAGAGGCACGCAGCTTTGACAAACGCCAAAGCCCCAAGCAACCCGGTTCGTCACACAGCCCCTGCCCAGGCAACAAGCGCAAGGCCGGCCTCTGCACCCCCGGGAGCGCCGCGGCTCCAGCGCGCCGGAGAGGCTGGGATCAGAGAACGCGTCCCCGGCAGGGCTCCGGTGAGGACGCCCGCCGAGGGCTGCGATCCCACGCCTGGTCCTTTGTTCCGTCCCGGCGGCGCAGGCCCGGGCTCGGCGGCCCCTGCCCTCACCTTGTAGACGTCGCCGTAGGTGCCGCTGCCGATGCGCTGGATCAGCTCGAAGTCCTCCTGAGGGTTCCGGCGGGACAGGTCGAAGCCGGGGTTCATGGCGGGCCCCGGGTGCCCCCCGCCTCCCTCCCGGCCCGGGGAGGGGGGGCGCTCAGGGGGGCCGCACGGAGGGAGCGCCCGCGGCCGGCCCGGCTCTGCCGCCGGTCACAATCGCCCGGCTGCACGCCGCGGCCGCCGCCGACCACGACGAGCCGCCCGGCGTCCCCGCCCCCCGCCGCCGCGCGGAGCCGGGTCACACCCACCAGGAGAGGAGCGCGCCCGCAGCCCCTCGCTCGGGGTGCAGCTCCAACATGGCTTCCGCCCGCCGCTCCGCCCGCCCTCCCGTTCCCGGCCCGCGAGCCACTGCGCAGCCGCCATCCCGGACGCTGCGCGCTCCCGGCATGCGCGCCCGTCGGGAGGCTCAGGACGCGCCAGACTCTCCGGAACAAAGTTAGACGCTCTGCCTATAGCCCCAGCCCTGAGCAGGTAGTAGTAGGTGCAATGTGCGAGACGATATCCCCAACCTTTTAGGAGCAGGTACTCGAGGGCTACTACCGAGAACCCAGATCCTTCCTCCTAGGTGTGGAGAGAGGGGGGTCCCAATCAGAAAGGTGAGGGCAGTGACACTTTGGTTCTTGGGGTTGGCTTGACAGGGATGCAGAGAGGACCAAGACAGAGCCGGGGGAGTGCGGCGTGGGAGGGCGTGGGGGGAGTGGGAAGCAAGGCAGAACCTAAGCGGTGATTGACCTCTGTCCAGGGAGAGGGTTGGATTATCAAAGCCCAGGGCGGGGACTGTGCAGGACTCTGTCCTGCAACCCTGTGAGCGGAAGGTTGCAGAGGGTGGGGCCTGTACAGGATCTAATCCCACACCTGAAATGTAAACACGTGACCAACCCGAAGCTCCATAGCCTCTACCTTACCTGCCCAGCGCTCCACCCAGTTTAAGATCCTGATAAGCCAGGGAACTGCCAAACGTTGTGGATTCCGTGGATTCCGTCTCTGACTGCTAAAAGCTATCTATCTAAGAAAGGACGCAGGCAATGGAAGGGTCATGCTGGGTTCTCAATAAAATAACTGTTTTAACCAAGTCGCTCATGACCACTCAGGCGTTTTAACGTTCTATTTTTTCTTCAAAAAGGCTTTCCTAATCTCCGTAGGCACCACACCTTCTAAGAACTAATGTTCCCTAATACCTAGTGGCTTCTCAGAAACTAGATCTTCTCAAACCTGTTAAGGAATAGTTGAACAGTCTGCTTAACAGTTATCTGCTTCATATTGAATTTTTTAATCAGTAGACAGTACAATTACATATTTACTAAATTCTCAAATTGTTTACTCCAAACCGGGTGTGGTGACGCACACCTGCCATCCCAGCACTTGGGAAGCTGAGGCAGGAGCATCACTGCAACACCAGCCTTGACTACAGAGTGTGTGTATGGGGTACTTACTTGAGTATCTATCGACTAAAAGACGTTGGGAAATGATCCTCTCTGTGCCATATAAACAGGCTTCCAGTTGTATGATCTTTAGTTATCCTAAAGCATTAGAATGTAGTAACAATATTGCTTACACCTCTGCCCCTGGGGTGCACATCATGGGATTAATTCAGGATAGACCCTAAGGCTGTGCTGTCTTGAGCTACTCCCAACCATGCCTGCTGGTTTTTCCCTGCTTCCTTTTGCCCTTTGAAGGCAGTAGCAGGGGCCAAGGAGCGGGCCTGCCTTCTGTGTGTGTGCTGTGGGTGGAGAACTGGTTGTCTTCTTTAGGCCAAACATGCAGATAATTGGCTGGGGACTCAGATATGCAAATTTAAGTATCCCAAATTGGGACCAGCTCTGCTCGCTTTCTCTGCCCTTTTCATGTTTAAAAAGCCAAGTTTCCAGGGCTGAATTGCTTGTACCAGAAAGTTCTAATGGTTTCACTGTTTTGTTTGCTGGGATTATCATCTGTGCAGATAACCGAGTGTTTGCATCCCTAATAGACCTCTTTCAAAGGGAAAAGACATTTCAGCAGGGTTGGAGTAGGCTTTAGAGCTGCGTTTGCACCACTGTGGCAGGACTTAACTTCTCTTTTTTGCAGAAAGATTTTTCATGTAAGGTCCCTATTTGCCATATGGGTTAGGCCATAAATAAAAAGGTCTTTTGTAATTAACTGCTCACAAGGATTAAAAAGACTTTGCCCTCCCCCATCTAACAAGCCTCTCCTTTGCTAGAAGTGACACCAATGATCACACATTTGCTTTGAATGAGAGAAAGGGCTTCCCTCGTCTATGATTAGAAACATCCTTAGGAGGCATCTGGGTTTCACTGTTGCTTGAACACTTCCTATGAAAGAAGCCTCGCTGCCGTGGAAAGGCGTGCACCTTATCGTTAGATAAATACTGCCAGTGAAAGTTCATGATGAGCCGGGCGGTGGTGGCGTACACCTTTAATCCCAGCACTCGGGAGGCAGAGGCAGGTGGATCTCTGTGAGTTCGAGGCCAGCCTGGTCTACAAGAGCTAGTTCCAGGACAGGAACCAAAGCTACAGAGAAACCCTGTCTTGAAAAACCAAAAAGAAAGAAAGAAAGAAAGAAAGAAAGAAAGAAAGAAAGAAAGAAAGAAAGAAAGAAAGAAAGAAAGAAAGAAAGTTCATGATGGCACGGAGAAGATGGTAGTGTCTTCCAGTGCCAAGTGCTTACAAGGATACAAGAACTTTTCCTATGTATTATCTTATTTAATTCACACAGCAACCTGATAACAGGTCATATTATCTCATTTTTATGGCACCACTGTCTGATTAAGCTACTCAAGGTCACACTGAAGTCTCGGTTTTTAACAGAAGCAGCTTACTAGTAAAGACTAGATTCTTAGCTAACAATCTGTTCTGTTTATATTCCATATCCTACCATATTCCTTTTTTACTTACAATGATACATACAGCATTTGTGTGATGCCTTTTTTTCCCTTTAAGTTAAATTGATCTGCAATGGACTTAACCAATGAATACTTGACTCTGGTCGTAAGAAAAGAAGCATCAGAGCACCTGTCATCCAGCAGTTTGTAGCATCACAAACAACCAATCAATAAATGGGCCTAAGAAATGAGCAGGTGACTAATATAAACATATGAAAAAGAGCCCATCTGCACCAGTCATTAGAGAAACCCAAGTCCAAACTGCACAGAGATTCCATCTTACCCCAGTTAGAAGTCAGTTGGAAAGAAAACAATGTGAATGTGGGCTGAAGAGAGCCCTTACGTGCTGGTGGGGATATAAACTAGTCCAGTCTCTATGAAAATTGGTATGGAGGGTTCTCAAGAAACTAGAAGTCGATCTACCATCTGGCCCAGCTATCCCCCTCGTGGGTATTTACCCAAAGACTCCACGTCAGCATGATTACAAAGATGGCTACCCATCAATGTTTCTTGCAGCACAATTCACAGTAGTTCAGCTATGGAACCAACCTAGGCGCTCATCAAGAGAGAAATTGCCAAGAAAAATGTGATAAATATATATGTCACATTTATATATATATATATATATGCAATGGAATTTTTTTAGGCCATAAAGAAGACTGAAGTTATATCATTTGTGAGAAACGGGATGCAGCTGGAGACACAAAGCCAATCTCAAAAAGACAGTATGTTTTCTCTCGTTTGTAGTTCATATATATATATATATATATAGTCACAGTCACATGGAATCATGTGTGTATATAAAATGTGTATAAATGAAAGTGGAAGTGAGATTGTTTAGGGGAAAAGAGAAGATTAGCAGGAAGGGGGAGAGCCAAGAAAGGGGAAGGTGGAGGTAATAGGGCACTGTATGCTCAACATAAAGGATATAGCTAAAGAAAAACAAAACAGGAGCATAGAAGCAGAGGGGAACCGCATTAGTACACATTGAAGATTGGGGATGAGGCTAAATTGATGTTTAGAGAGTTGAGGGTAGTCAGGCAAAGGAGGGGAGATGGTATTCTTCAGAAGCTCTTAAAGCACCCTCCATAAGCACTGCACAGCAGAGCTAAGTGAAAAGGCTAGGCTGGGCAGCAGCCCTTATTGCCAGCGTATCCAGACCACCCTCTGTTAGCCAAGCCCTCCTGGGGTCCTGCCTTAGAAAGTCCTTGATCACTGTACTAGCTCCCATTTTTACTAGTCTACTTTTGTGACTTACTGATTTTAGCCCTCCCAAATTAACATAACTGCCACTCACATTTAGGTACACTAGTGACTGCAAAAGAAATACCCAGCAAGGCTTAGATCAAAGAAAGACTGCAGAGGCTGCAGAGCTGTCTCAGGGATCAACAGCACATACTGTCTTCCAGGAGGTTCTAGTTCAGCTCCCAGCACCCACAGAGGGTGGCTCACAAACACGTCTATCTCTGGCTCTAGAGGACTTGATGCATTCATGTGAACATATCATACACAGTTATACATATTTAAATTATTTTCAAAGACTACAAACCAAGCTAAACATTGAGAAGGAAAATCAACATAGATATAGATGTGAAATAATATGACAACCACAAGTAACTGTGGTGTGTGTGTGTGTGTGTGTATGCACACATGAGTGCAGATGCCTTGGTAGGCCAGAAGAGGGTGCTAGATTGCAGTGGAACTATAGTTACAGGCACTTGTGGACCACATGATAGGGAGTGTAGGATCCAAACTTAGGTTCCCTAGAAGACAACAATTATGTGCTCTTAACTTCTGAGCCATCTCTCCAGCCTAATTGTGTATGTTTAGGAGGTGGGGATAGGAAGAGAAAGGGGCAATAAGTCTAAAAAGTCTGATTGTTTTTGTGAATTTTTCTTTTTGAGATAGGGCACCATGTAATCAGGATGGCCTCACACTTACTCTGTGGCTGAGAATAACCTTGAACTTTTAATCATCCTGCCTCCATCTCAAGTGCTGGAATTATAAATTTGTCCGATATTAGCCAGTTTCATGTGGCGTTTGGGAATGAAGCCACGGCTTTGACATGCTGTGCAAGCCCTCAACTGAGTAACAGCACCAGCTTATTTTCTGTAAAAATAAAAGGCAAAAAACATTTTAAGTCTTCATGAAATATAATTAGCCATAAATGAGTATATCAACAGTGCATGATGTGAACATATATAATTCATACATAAATATATTGAATTTATTTTGAAAGGATTTTTTGAAATCATTTTTTTGAAATGATTATCACAGACCAGCTGGAAAGGTTTTTGTTTTTAAGAAAAAGAGCTGGTGTATGAAGAGGCTTGTAACATGTGAGGTTCTCACAGGCTTATGTGGCAGTGGAGAAGTCCAGGAGATACAGCCTAGCTCTGCTTTGAGTCAGGCTACTGCCTTTGGATCTTGTCTCTGTCTCCTTTCCTGGAGGACCTCGGGAAATTACTTCCTACTAAGGTGGTTAGGGAGTATCAAAGAGAAAATAAACAAAAAACTAGTGGTGTCTAGCATTCCAGTCAGCCCACAAAGCGTCAATTACCTTTGTCTTAGGCCTATGTGAGGATGTCTTCCCACCAGAACTTCATGGTAGGACTCTGTTGCTCAAGACAGTACACACGCTAGTCACAGAATATAGAGAAACCAGGTTGATGCTGACTGTGAGGTTGTCTTCCCTACTGGCTAGCGGTCATAGCTCTGAGAGGTGCTGTGTAGCCTGCTGAGGAGTGGGAAGGAAGGAGAGTCATTAGTGTTACCCGGCTGTGAACTCTAAGCTAGAATAACAACTGATAACATGGCAGAATATGCTCATGGGTGCTATGGTGACATGAATGTGCTGGGGACACCAAATGTGTTCTCATTGGATTTAAAACCTGCTCCATAAACAAGCACATGCCTAGCACTGACATATGGCCCAGCATCCTTTGCTGCGAGCTCACAGCAATTTTGCTAAATTGCTATTTTATATATTAATCACTACTATTATTTTGCTAAACAGAAAGTATCAAATTGCCCTCTTCAGTTCCTATCTCTTGTCTTGTAGATCAGTGAAACTCTCACACTGGGCAGGGAGTTTTCTCTGTGGGGTGGACTGTGGTTAACACGGAAATTGACACCTGGTCAAAGTGCAGAGAATGAGTGTTTATGGCTTGCTCCTGACCACAAGTGGGGCATTCAATGCATCCCTTTCCTCAAGGCTCAGAGACTTCTCCAAAGAAGGCAAGAAAGTTTGTGAAAGCCCGAGGTTGGGGAGTACCAGAGCAAAACAGTCTCTTTCAGACATGACTACGTCCCTGAACTGAGAGTGTCTGGTTGCCTGTACAGAAGCTGCAAAACAATCGAGATGGTTTAGCATGAAGTGAGGATGGGGGTAGCTCAAAAGTTCCCATCCCCAGCTGCAGGGCTACTGACAGCTGGAAACTTCCAGGAGAGGAAGTGTCAGTTCTCCTTAAAAATATGGATGCTGATGGTACATAGACTATGCTCCAGTGGGTGGCTCCACACAGAGATCAATACGGATGGGTCACTAAGAAAAAAAAAAGACTTGAAGTTAGGAGGGGTAGGTCAGGGATGAGTGGGGAATAAATATAACCAATACACATTCTGCATAGATGGAATTCTCAGAATTAATAAAATATTTTTCTTAAATTTTATGTGAATTTTGTCTGCATGTATGTCTGTGCACCAAGGAGGACAGAAGAGAGTGTTAGGTCCCCTGGGACTGGAGTTACAGCAGTTGTGAGACAACATTTGGGTACTAGACTTGAACTTGGGTCCTTTGGAAGATCAGCCAGTGCTCTTAATTGCTGAACAACTTATCTCTCTATTCCATAAAATACTTTTTAAAGTGACCTACAGAATAAAAATTATTAAAGGGTGACAACAGGGTGTGGTGCCCATAATCCCAGTACTCAGGAGGCAGAAGCAGGAAGGTGTGTGGTGAGACTGAGCTGTATAATTAACAGGATCGGTCTCAAAAGTGAATGAATGAATGAATGAATAAATGAATGAATGAATGAAAAACAGTGAAGGGTGACAGCAATGAGGATAGTGTCAGAGATGTAATTTAGGAACTGATTATAGCACACCAGAGACCCTGAATTAAGTCCTAGCCAGAGAGATATCGGAGAACCGGAGGGAGAATTGGAAACTAGAATTCATAGGCTTGGGAAGGGGAGAGCATAGACAGAGCTTGGGTAGAATGCAGGCCTCTGGCCTGAGCAATGAGGAAGTGTGGTACCTGCACTTTCCGTGACAAGGGGAACTGGTGATATTTGGGGGAGGGCTGCAGCATCAAAGTGGACGATTGTGTTCGTTATTTGTTGAGTTGGAGGTGCTCAGGTGGAAGTGATGAGTGAGAACTATGGAGGTCTGATACCTAGAAAAGACCTCAGAAAACGGGGAGTCATTTAGAAAGACTTATTGAACATTAGAAACCTACAGAGTGCCCAACAGGACATGGGCCCTGCATTTCAATAGGGAATGTAGACACATTGTCACCTTGCAGTGAGACACCTGCAGGGCAACAGAGCCAGAAGGAGGCACTAGATGCTTAGTGGGCATAACATGGTTCTTTTTCAATCTAACACATTTTTAAATTTTTTCCTTAAAACATCGTACTTAGTATTTACAGGGTTTAGAGAGTGGCTCAGTGATAGAACAGTTGCTCAGTATGCATGCAGCTTTGTGTTAGTAACATTGAAAAAAATTATTAGACTGGGCATGGTGGTTCACGCGTGTAATCCCAACACTCAGGAAGGCTGAGGCAGAAAGTCACCCACAAGTTCAAAGACAACTTGGACTGTATAGTTTTGGGCCTGCCTAGGGAAGTAAGACCCCCTCTCAAAACAAAACAAAATAAAAATATTTAAAAGCATTTATTTGCAGGTGAGGCAGAACCCTGCAGGGGGTGGAGGGGTGGAGCTTGGAGTCTTCAGGTATTATTTCTCAGCCTTTGCTGTGTTTGTTGTTCTAAGCAATTCAGCTCCTAACCCAGGACCTCAAAGAAGGTTTTGTTAGCATTTGGGGTGGAACAGTTTCCCTGTGTGGGACAGTCCCCATGTATTAGAATATCTCTGCATCCCACAGTCAGTACTGCTGGCAGGCATATGCCATCACACTTAGACCTACGTCCAAATGCCTAGGGTTTGACTGGAGTGCTTGTATCTGCATTGAGAATGCTTATCTCCTGTTTCTCTTGGGAGGATATCACCCCCAGCAAACCACTAAGCAGCAGTTTTCTATCTCCTACCATATGTTCCCTGAGAAAATTCTGATAATGTAAAATATTGTCCCTTATTATATTTCCAATATTTACCACCCAGGTTAATGTTTCTGTGTTACTTGTAAATTTATCCCCAGGATTTCACCTGCCCTTTATCACATGGTTCTGAAGTCACAGAGGAGAGCCCTGAATCCAGTCTTTGCAAGTTACAGCAGTCTTCAGAGAGGGAGGAATAGCTATGTTGGTACTTAAAAGATAAGAATTAGCCCCATGCAGATAGTGGTTGTGGTGATTTGAAATAAAATGGCCCCCAAAGGGAGTGAGACTATTAGGAGGTGTGGCCTTATTGAAGTGGGTGTGGTCTTGCTGGAGGAAGTATGTCACTGTGGAGGCAGGCTTTGAGGTCTCTCTTCTCAAGCTTCACTAAGTGTGACAGTATCAGTTGACTTCCTGTTGCCTTCTGGTCAAGATGCAGGCAACACCACATTTGCCTGCAAGCTGCCATGCTCCCCTTCATGATGATAATGGACTGAACCTCTGAAGCTGTAAGCTACTACCTCAATTAAACGTTTTCTTTACAAGAGTTGCCCTGGTCATACTTCACAGCAATAATAAAAGCCTCACTAAGACAGTGGTCCTCTGGAGTGCTATGGCTTAGGTGGGGTTTGTTCCCCCAGAGAGCCTTATGTTAGAGATGTGCTCCCGCAGAAGAGTGGTGTGAACAGGGACGGACTCTCGGTAGAAGAGCTGGGGTTTAGCACAAGGCTTTTAACTCACTGGTTCCCAACACGTGGGCCGTGACCCGTTGGCGTCCGAATGGCCCTTTCACTGGTGTCACATATCAAATATCCTGCCTATCAGATATCTACATTACAATTCATAACAGCAAAATTGCAGTTAGGAAGTAGCAATGAAAATAATTGTATGATGGGGTCACCACAATATAAGGAACTGCATTGAAGGGTCACAGCACTAGGAAGGTTGAGAACCACTTTAATTCATTTTTTTAATTATAGCTGGTATATTTGGTAGGCATATTGTTATAAGCAATATCTTAAAGGATGTTTTCATTTATCTATTTGTAGATGACAAGGGCTCTTTGTGTAAGACAGGCTGGTTCAAATTCTTGATCTTCCTGTTTCTGCTTCCTGGGAATACAGGTAGGTAACACCTGCGTGTCAAAAATACATTTCTTTCCTTTCTTTCAAATTGTTTTGAATTAGCATATAAAGTAATAGCTTTCATTATGGTGTTTTATACACACTTTATTTTCAATGATCCTTGTCCCCAAATTCTCTCCCCTGCTACGCTGCCCACTCCTGCTGGTCCTCCTTCCTCTCCCTTGTGATAGCTCCTGTTTTGCTTTCAAGTCACATACGTTTTGTTATCTGGCTTCTTATTTTGAACTGTGATTACTTCTTCCTACCCATATTCTCACCATCTGCCATGTGGACCTCACCAAAGCCAGTGCTGAGCTAAATCAATATTTCCTTTATAAAGTTATCCTGGCTCAGGTATTCTGTTATAGTATTGGAAAACTAATGGAAAGACCACAGCCAAAGAGCCCAAAGTTGTTCAGTTTGTAGGAGCAGATGAGCTAAACAGGAGCAGGCAAAGGCAGGGACTGTGTCGTGAAGCTGGTAAAATGCTTGCCTACCACAGAGCCCTGGCTTCAGTCTTCCTCATCACATAAAGCAGGATGACTCAGGCTCATAATCCAAGAACTTAGGTCAGAAGTAAAGAAAATAGAGTAAAAATGGAGAACTGTGAGTCATGAAATACAATTTGGGTTTTCTGAGAATGAGAAGAACTATTAACGGTTTCAACACAGCTATAGATGATTTTGTTTGTGCCCATCCGGGATTGAAGAGTGACCCGGAGGCAGATGGCAAGAGCAGATATATGATGTGGTAGGGATTAGATCACTGCAGGAGGCCAGGTTCAGGAAAATGGTGGCTGAATGAATGTGTGCTGTATCAACATCCCAAAGAGAGCCTCTCAAATTGTGATGGTTTCTCATAGTAAAAAATGTACAGTATGGGCAGAAAATGGGTCCCTAGAGAACCTTAGAGAATTCTCTTAAGAAAGACAGGAAGCAGAGGGTGGGGGATTCCTGTAGGTGTGGCCTGAAGTAGCGTGGGGCAGCTATTGCCGTGGACCTTTCAGGGCTTCTTTAGAGGAAGACCTAGCTCACAGTCTCCAGCCTCTAGGCTTTTGGGATCCATCATAGCAGCTGTGCAGAGAGGTCCCTGCTCCCAGAGACTAAGCACGCCCATTCCAGCCTAGTTCTCATTCCTACCTCAGTACTGGCATGGATAAGTGTCTTGCTCTATTAATTCAATTCTACCGTCTTTTGTGCTTGTGCAAAGGACATCAGTGTGCTGGTGCAGTGGCACACTCCTGTGGTCCCTGTGCGCGGGAGGTAGAGGCAGGTGGCTCAGGGCTGCCGAGGCATCTTCAGCCACATAGTGAGACTGGGGCTGGGCTACGTTAGATTGTGTCTTTAAAAAAGAAAAACAAACAAACAAACAAAAGGATCAATGAAGCAAGCACATTGTGTTGTGTCAAAGAAAGGTCACGAAAGCAGGAGGAGGCTGAAACACAACCCGAGAGTTGTCTTCATGGAGGTCAGTGCTGGCTTCATTGATGCCCATCTTCCCCCATCTGCTGTTGCTTCTCTCCGGAACTGCCTCCTCTGAATCCCTTTCAGTCATTCTCCTGCATCATGATCTCCATGCAACTCATCCGCACTCTCCCAGCTGGACATATTTGGTTAGTAATATGTCTCTAAATTCTGGGAACTAAGAATTGGGCTCAGAATTCCACATTCATTCTGGGCAATGTTAGCTATATTTATAATCTATATATATAGATTATAACTACCTATTATCTGACTGATACATTGTCACTTCAATTTTATTGTTTCCTAGCCTCAACAAACTGAGCCTGATAGTGCCCAACTGATATACAATATTAATTATTATTCATTGTATCAATATTACTAATGTCGTCTTTCTCAGCTCCAACCTGGCCCCTGATCCTGATCAAGAAAAAAGTTCTAGGGCTGAGGTAATCTCTAAAGTAGAATGCATGCCTAGCATGCAAAAAGCTGTGGACCATTCCAAAGCATGTCGTAAGGAGCGGAGACAGAAAAGATGACCTCACACATCCAGTGTTCCTAGAAATCATTTCTTATCAGCAAACAGAGAGAACACCTATACCATCAAAACTGAGAACTGAGCACCTTTGCCTCATACTGATGCCAAGAGAGACCTTTGAAAGGCAACTTTTTACCCAGACAAGAACAACCTGCCTTCTTAAAAATGCAAGATTTCAAGGGATCCTTGTTGACCTACATAGTAGGTAGCTGATACATCTCTTGGAAGCAACTAAACCTTGAGGATGAAGGCTGTGTCGAACACTGATAACGGAATATTGGAAAGTGTAAACTGACCACAGGCTGGGTAAGAGAGAGACTGGCGATAGCAAGACAGTCTTTTTATTCTCATTATTACCAAGGGAAGGTGGTGCAATTGCACCCCTAGAATCCCAACAGTCAGGAGGCCAAGGCAAGAGGATTGCAAGTTTGAAGGCAGCCTGGGCTATGAGAAAGGACCAATCTCAAAGGGGGGAAATAAACTAAAAAAACCCACACTTGACTGTTCATTCATGGTAGATTAGACCATACTATTTCATTAGTTAGTCATTTAATCTAGAATTCACCTTAATTGCCTCCAAGGATGTACCTGTGTCCTGGTAGAAATTCAAGATGTAAACTGAGGTAACTGTTGGACTAGAACAGTGATTCTCAACTTCCCTAATGTTGTGACCTTTAACACAGTTCCCCTCATGGTGTGCTGACCCCAACATAAAATTATTTTTGTTGCTACTTCATAACTGTAATTTTGCTACAGATATAATGTAAATGTCTGGTTTTTTTTTTTTTTTTTTTTTTTGATGATCTTAGGTGACCCTGTGAAAGGGTCGGTCCATCCCCCAAAGGGGTCACAACTCACAGGCTGAGAACTGATGGGTTAGACAAAACTGAGCCCAAATAAATATAGCTACAAAATGGTGTTTCTAGAGTAGATTATCCCACCTTGTGTCTCAGCAAACTCCAGTTGTGCTTACCACAGAAACTGTGTTGACTGCTGTTCACCCCTTAGCATGCAAATGTGCATGCACACACATACATGCACACACCTGTAGCAAGGGAAGCTAGCCACAGGTCTCGAAGTAGCCCACTCATTCAGCACTGATCAGGATTGGAGTTTCTAAAAATGAGTGTCTGGTAAGTGATTCTAATACCATCCCAGGCATTTTCTGTTGTTTCTTCCTCCCTGCTCATCAGAGCAAGGTGAATGAGAAGGTAATCCATTTCTCAAACTGACCCAGATCTCTGTCTTAGGAAACTGATCCAATTTGCTAGCTTGTAGCAAAGCCCATCCGGGCTAAGGCATGCCTCTTGGTATTAGAACCAGACTTTCAGTTTGGAATCTAATCCTCCAGTTTCTTAAAGACACACTGTTCATTTAGGACTCATCTGGTGTTATGAACGTTCCCAGCTGAGTATCGGATACGAGCAGAACAGTTCCAACACGTGGTGGTGGAGCTGGAGTCTCATGAAAATTCCCCTATTGCTTTGTGTCTGTCTACAAGTAGATAAGCTCCTGTATGGAAGAAATGTGTCAGTAGGGGCTGGGGAGATGGCTCTAGAGTTAAAAGTGCTTACCGCTCTCACTGAGGATCCGAGTTCTGCTCCTAGAACCCACATGGCAGCTTGCAACCTCCTATAAGTCTAGTTCCAGGGCATCTGATGTCCTTTTCTGACCTCCAGTGTCTCCTGTACACATATGGTGTGTATAAACTCACAAAGGTGTACATGTGTGTGCAGAAACATTCACACACACACACACACAAAACAACAATAATAATAATCTCAAGGAAAAAAAGATTAACTGGGTGTAATGACCTATGCCTTTGATCCCAGGACCGGGAAACAGAGGCAGGAGGATCTTTGTGAGCTCCAAGCCAATCTGATCTACACAGCAAGCTCTAAGCCAGGCAGTGGTCTATAGTGAGACCCTAGCTCAAAAGTAAATAAAAGTAAATAAATCTTTAAAATGTGTCAATAGCCTTTCTTAGATATAAACATGGACCTGTATATGGGTATCCTATATCTGTCTCTATATCTAAAAGATTTCTGTGAATTAATAATTAAGTCAATATCCAGGGTTCATGGGTTCTCTCGCCTAAGGAAAACACTTTACTGTTACCCCACACAGACCCCAGATGTCTGCACGTCTGAATTCTATTTTCTGTGTCAGGAGGCAAGCTTCTTAATTATCTTCTCTGGCCCCATCCCCACCCGCTTTTGCTAATACCACACCTGGCTGATGAACGTGCTTCTGCAATTCCAAATAATTGAAATAATGGAAGTCCTCTAAGGACCTTAGAAAGAGAAGAAATGTGTTTCCCTTAAGCATGTTGCAGTTGGGTACATGAGAGGGCATTCCAGGAGGTGCTAGGATAGTAGCAGATTCAGATGTAATATATAAGAGGATATATACATACGTGCATTATATATATTTTAATATATAATATATGAGGATAAATCTGAGTAATACAAATAAAGATGTGGTTGTCCTTTGAGTAAAGTTTGACCATGGAGAGAATGATGAACAGACTTGCTTTTAAGTAAGGGGCTATTGAGAATAGACAGGGGCTTCAGGATTCAAAGGTTCCAGTTGGAAAGAGTCGAAACCCTGAGTTCAATCAATAGCAATATCAAAAAGGAAAAAGAAATGTTAGCACAAAAGAAAAATAATTGTCAATCCAATCTGTGACAAAAGAAAAAGCGTGCAATGGGATTCTCTTGTTAAAGGATAAATCTTGTTTTTCCCTAGACAAATATTTTTCTAGATTTCTTCAATATGAAAATTAGGTGAAGGGTAGTGACGATCTAAATAGAGAAGAGAAATAAGAAGAACGGGGAATTGAGTTGACTTTTAAAATATTAGGGAAAAATGAGGAAGTGGCAGAATAAACACAGACTGGGTACTATTGAGCTACAGCTTTACTTCCTAACCCCCAGGGAGCAGGCAGAGATTGGGCCTGGAATGCATGGGCTTTTGGAACTTCAAAGCTCAACCCCAGGGACAGGCTTCTTCCAACAAGGCCACACGTTCTAATCCTTAGAATACTTTCAAACAGTTCTACTCTCTAGTAACTAAACATTCAAATTTATGACCCTATCGGGGCCATTCTTATTCAAACCACCACACCTCATATACCACAAATGAGTTCTTCTTTGATAGTCTTTGAGGGTAAGGATAAGCATGCCTTTCTTTTCTCCTCCTTCCCTCCCCCTCTCTTCTTCCTCCTCCTCCTCCTCTTTCTTCTTTTCTCTGTCAGGATTTCTTTGTGTAGCCCTGGCTGTCCTGGAACTTTCTCTATAGACCATACTAGCTTCAAACTCAGAGATCCACCTGTGTCTGCCTCCCAAGTGCTGGGATTAAAGGCATGCACCAACTACCATGTTCTGCCAAGAATACCTAGTTTTCAACAACTACCTTTTTTTTTATTAATTAATTTATTTATTAAAGATTTCTGTCTCTTCCCCACCACCGCCTCCCATATCCCTCCCTGTCCCCCAACCAACTTCCCCTCTCTCATCAGCCCTAAGAGCAGTCAGGGTTCCCTGCCCTGTGGGGAGTCCAAGGACCTCCCACCTTCTTCCAGGTCTATTAAGGTTAACATCCAAACAGCCTAGGCTCCCACAAAGCCAGTATGTGCAGTAGGATCAGAAACCCAGTGCCATTGTTCTTGACTTCTCAGTAGTCCTCATTGTCCGCTATGTTCAGTGAGTCCGGTATTATCCCATGCTTTTTCAGACCCAGTCCAGCTGGCCTTGGTGAGTTCCCGAAAGAACATCCCCATTGTCTCAGTATGTGGGTGCACCCCTCATGGCCCTGAGTTCCTTGCTCATGCTCTCTCTCCTTCTGCTCCTGGTTTGGACCTTGGGATTGTAGTCTGGTGCTCCAATGTGGGACTCTGTCTCTGTCTCCTTTCATCACCTGATGAAGGTTAATATCCAGGAGGATGTCTATATCTTTTTCTTTGGGTTCGCCTTCTTATTTAGCTTCTCTAGGATCACGAATTATAGGCTCAATGTTCTTTATTTATGGCTAGAAACCAAATATGAGTGAGTACATCCCATGTTCCTCTTTTTGGGTCTGGCTTACCTCACTCAGGATAGTGTTTTCTTTTTTTTTTTTCTTTTTGTCATTTTTTTTATTTTTTATTTTTTATTAATTAATTAATTAATTTAATTATTAAAGATTTCTGCCTCTTCCCCGCCACCACCTCCCGTTCCCTCCCCCTCCCCCAATCAAGTCTTCCTTCCTCCTCAGCCCAAAGAGCAAGCAGGTTTCTCTGCCCTGTGGGAGGTCCAAGGACCACCCACCTCCATCCAGGTCTATTAAGGTGAGCATCCAAACTACCTGGGCTCCCACAAAGCCATTACATGCAATAGGATCAAGAACCCATTGCCATTGTTCTTCAGTTCTCAGTAGTCCTCATTGTCCATTATGTTCAGCGAGACCGGTTTTGTCCCATGCTTTTTCAGTCCCCGGCCAGCTGGCCTTGGTGAGTTCCCGATAGATCATCCCCATTGCCTCAGTGTGTGGGTGCACCCCTCGCCGTCCTGAGTTCCTTGCTCGTGCTCACTCTCCTTCTGCTCCTCCTTTGGATCGTGAGACTTCAGTCCAGTGCTCCAATGTTGGTCTCTGTCTCTGTCTTCTTTCATCGCCTGATGAAGGTTAATATTCAGGGGGATGCTTATATGTTTTTCTTTGGGTTCACCTTCTTATTTAGCTTCTCTAGAGTCACGAATTATAGCCTCTATGTCCTTTATTTATGGCTAGAAACCAAATATGAGTGAGTACATCCCATGTTCCTCTTTTTGGGTCTGGCTTACCTCACTCAGGATAGTGTTTTCAATTTCCGTCCATTTGTATGCAAAATTCAAGAAGTCATTGTTTTTTACTGCTGAGTAGTACTCTAATATGTATATATTCCATACTTTCTTCATCCATTCTTCCATTGAAGGGCATCTAGGTTGTTTCCAGGCTCTGGCAATTACAAACAATGCTGCTATGAACATAGTTGAGCATATACTTTTGTTGTATGTTTGGGCATCTCTTGGGTATATTCCCAATAGTGGTATTGCTGGGTCAAGAGGTAGGTTGAACCCGACTTTCCTGAGAAACCGCCACACTGTTTTCCAAAGTGGTTGCACAAGTTTGCATTCCCACCAGCAATGGATGAGAGTGCCCCTTTCTCCACAACCTCTCCAGCAGAGGCTATCATTGGTGTTTTTGATTTTAGCCATTCTGACCGGTGTAAGATGGTATCTTAATGTTGTCTTGATTTGCATTTCCCTGATTGCTAAGGAAGTTGAGCATGATCTTAAGTGACTTTTGGCCATTTGAACTTCTTCTGTTGAAAAGTCTCTGTTCAGCTCAGTGCCCCATTTTATAATTGGATTGATTAACCTTTTGCGGTCTAATTTCTTGAGTTCTTTGTATATTTTGGATATCAGACCTTTGTCAGTTGCGGGGTTGGTGAAGATCTTCTCCCAGTCAGTGGGTTGCCTTTCTGTCTTAGTGACAGTGTCCTTTGCTTTACAGAAGCTTCTCAGTCTCAGGAGGTCCCATTTATTCAATGATGTCCTTAGTGTTTGTGCTGCTGGGGTTGTACGTAGGAAGTGTTCTCCTGTGCCCAGGATAGTGTTTTCTATTTCTGTCCATTTGCATGCAAAATCCAAGAAGTCATTGTTTTTTACTGCTGAGTAGTACTCTAATATGTATATATTCAATACTTTCTTCATCCATTCTTCCATTG
Organism: Chionomys nivalis; assembly: GCF_950005125.1. Classification (NCBI taxonomy): domain Eukaryota; kingdom Metazoa; phylum Chordata; class Mammalia; order Rodentia; family Cricetidae; genus Chionomys; species Chionomys nivalis. The sequence goes on along the minus strand of NC_080086.1, from coordinate 125,556,541 downwards.
AAGGGCATCTAGGTTGTTTCCAGGTTCTGGCTATTACAAACAATGCTGCTATGAACATAGTTGAGCATATACTTTTGTTGTATGATAGGGCATCTCTTGGGTATATTCCCAAGAGTGGTATTGCTGGGTCCAGGGGTAGGTTGATCCCGAATTTCCCGAGAAACCGCCTCACTGCTTTCCAAAGTGGTTGCACAAGTTTGCATTCCCACCAGCAATGGATGAGTGTACCTCTTTCTCCACAACTTCTCCAGCAAAGGCTATCATTGGTGTTTTTTATTTTAGCCATTCTGACAGGTGTAAGATGGTATCTTAAAGTTGTCTTGATTTGCATTTCCCTGATCGCAAAGGAAATTGAGCATGACCTTAAGTGTCTTTTGGCCATTTGAACTTCTTCTGTTGAGAATTCTCTGTTCAGCTCCTTGCCCCATTTTATAATTGGGCTGATTAGCCTTTTACGGTCTAGTTTCTTGAGTTCTTTATATATTTTGGAGATCAGACCTTTGTCAGTTGCGGGGTTGGAGAAGATCTTCTCCCAGTCAGTGGGTTGTCTTTCTGTCTTAGTGACAGTGTCCTTTGCTTTACAGAAGCTTCTCAGTCTCAGGAGGTCCCATTTATTCAATGAGGCCCTTAATGTCTGTGCTGCTGGGGTTATACGTAGGAAGTGTTCTCCTGTGCCCGTGTGAACAACTACCTTTTTGTTGTTTTGTTTTTGAGACAGAGTTTCTCTGTGAAACAGTCCTGGCTGTCCTGGGAACTCACTTTGTAGACCTGGCTGGCCTTGAACTCACAGAGATCAACCTGCTTCTGCCTCCTGAGCGCTGGAATTAAAGGCGTATGCCACCACAGCCCAACTCAACAACTCTTTCCTTGTATGTGGCTTACTTAGTTACTTTTCTTTGCTGTTGTGGTAAATATCATGACCAAAAGTAACTTATGGATGAGTTTCTTTGGACTTACCGTCCCAGTGGGATAAAAGTCTATCCTGGCAGGGAAGCCTCACACGGGGAAGGGGGGACCCTACCACATACTGCCTGACTTCAGCAGCTCTCTGAAACTGCAGTGGAAGAACCTGTGAACCTTACTTAACTCTTGGACCCTTTGTGCCTCTAAAGCCAGCACCTTTGCGAATGTACAGCTCCAGACCTCTCGAGCAGCGTTGTCCGTGGCTTTTGCCACAGTTACTTTTCATGAGCTGAAAACTGTTTAGATCTTTTCCTTTCACAAGTTGGGAGTGTAGCTGGGTGGGGTCTTGCCCTGATCGCAACCCCCCTCTTTGTTCCAGCACACAGTAGGCCTCTTCTTAATGGTTATAACCCCTCTTTCAGCACATACTTTGGCCTTGGCATTAAGCTTAGTAGTGTTCTTTTCTCTCCAGACTGTATAGTTTGTATTTATTTCTGACTATTTGCTCTCTCTCTCTCTCTCTCTCTCTCTCTCTCTCTCTCTCTCTCTCTCTCTCTCTCTCTTTTTCAGAAGACCAGCATAAGGGAACTCAGTAATAGCCACATTCCAGATTCATTATTATTCTGTCTTGAGTTTCCTACACCAAATAAATTAGCCCATTACTTTGAAATTTAACCTCAGGCAAGTTCTTAGAACAAGAGCAGAAGACAGCCTCATTCTTTGCCAGACTCTCACAGGAATGACCTCTAGCTCAGTCGCTGTTGGAATCCTTGCTTCCCTCTGAAACGTGCTGAACCAGGCCTCTGCAGTACATCTTTCGGGCTCCTACTGGGACCATCACTTAAGCTCTATTTGAAACATTTGACCACTTTTCTAATCCAAAGCTCCAAGGTTTTCCACATTCTTCCAAAAAAGCAATAACGTCAGGTTCATTACAACAAGAGCTCACTCTTTAGTACCAACTTTTATATTAAATACTTTTCTTTCCTGTTGCTATAATAAAAGACCATAATCAAAATCAGTTTGTGGGAGAGTTTTTTGACTGATGGCTCCAGAAACAGCAGAGTCCATCATGACGGGGAAGTATAGCAGTGTGTGAGTTACATTTTAAGGTTTAGTGCTTGTGCCTTAGAGATCTGTGGAGCAGAAATATCTCTCATCTGCTAGCTCCTTATCCAAGGACAAACAGTTCCTGAACTGCTGGAGGCTTTTGTTTACAGGAGCTAGCAAGTCACATGTTTTCACTACCTAAACAAATTTGTTTGACCCATCTGCAGTGGATGTGCTTGATAACATTTGGGCAGGAGGTGTGTAGGTAGGGAATTTATCAGGATGTATGCTTGCCCTGGTTGGACCTGATGGAAAATACTTAAGCTGCTACAAACTGTGACTCGGGGGAACCAGAGATGGACCTGGCCAGAGGCCAGTGACCTGGCCAGTATTTAATTAAAGTTTGCTTCAAATTTGGATTATTTTTCTTCTTACAGTGGAGGGGTTTCGAGACAGGGTTTCTCTGTAGCTTTGGAGCCTTTCCTGGAACACACTCTGTAGACCAGGCTGGCCTCGAACTCACAGAGATTCACCTGTCTCTGTCTTCCCAGTGCTGGAGTTAAAGGTGTGCATCACCACCACCCAGTCAGATTTGGATTTAAATTGTGGTAGTGATCTTATTCTCCACTGGAGGGATTAACAACAGCAAGGGGCAGGCATGATTGACAGGAACAGGAAAGCTGAGAGCTCATGTCTTTAAACACAAGCACAAAGCAGAGAAAGTGGCCAGAGACTGCACAACTCTCTAAGGCTGTCCACAAAGACAGGCTTCCACCAGCAAGGCCCCAACCCACTAAAACTTTCCAAACAATGCCACGAACTGGGAACAACTATTCTAATTCCTGAGCCCTTGATGGACATTTCTTACTTAAAACAACATGGAACACTGATAAGATGGATTTCTTCCTGGGGGTCCCAGGAAGAATGACGAGAAACCTGGAAGTTCTCTTGAGCCACCAAAATGTTACTCAGTTGTGCCAAGGAAATTGCAGCCTGGAAATGGCTTTCTCCTATAGATTATTTGTCATAGCTCTTTAAAATATATAAACATTTGCACAATTTTGTCTCATTTTAGCTTTAGAATGGCTTCGTAAATTATATTATCATCCACAGTTTATAGGTGCGGAAACTGAAGCTTAAAGAAGCGAAAGCCAAAAGTAGATCATAATTAACATTAGTCCTGGTCAATTAAACATTTACTGAGCCATGATTACTGAGTTTTGTTATATTACCATACTTGGGATCAAACATGAGTAAGATGTTCATCTAGTCCTCACACCTTAAGATCATCAATCCTTTCCTTGCTCTTCAGTTCTTTCCAGAGGTTTAATGTCTCCCATTAGCTCGGGCTGAATAGTTCCTGGTGAAGCCAACACAGATGATCATTACCACGTACAGCCAATTCTCAGAGACTGCTGGCAGCTCCAGGCCTTTGGTGTCATCAGCAGAATTCCAAAGATGACCTGGGAACTTATACACTACTGGGAGTTCTTACAAATTGGAGGACAATTTAGCAAGATCTCTTAAGATACTCTTATCTTACAACCTAACAATTCTACTTCTCGATGTGATCCTAAAAGGAAACTCTTCCTCGGATGCAAAGAAGGCATGGGCGTGTTCACCAAAGCAACACCCGCAACGGAAAAATTATCCCAAATATTGTAAATTTCCATCAACAGAGTAATTGTGGAAATTATCTTGTGGTCACAATTTAGTTAAACCCAGATGGCATGCCTGAGGCCCTGGACTCAGTTCCCAGTGCTGCAGATAAGTAAATGAATAACTGAGTGAGAACCAGAACTTGAGTATGCATGCATCTAAAAAATACAACGCTGAGTGGAAAATGGGAGGTGGCAGATATGCCGCAGAAGCTCGCGTTTCCATACGTGAGATGTGTTTTCAAACAGGTATGATAATAATCTCTGCATGTGGGATAGTGGGGACTTTAGCTGAGGAAGCAGGGATCACGACAGAGCATGCAGAGGGCAAAGTGAATCTGTGGTGTTTCTCGGCTTAACAAGTAGGCCTGAAGCAAATACGACGACAGTGAGTTAATATTTCACAGAGCTGTGTGCAGAGAACAAAGGAGTATATTATTCCCTATGCTTTTAAAGCTTCAAACATTTCATTAAAAAGTGTAGATGAGCCCCAGGCTCCGGAATTTCAGACCTGTGTAGAATTTTCTTTGTTTCTTTTTAAACTAAAGGCCATTAGGGACTGAACATGCCGGGCAAGCACTTCACCACTGAGTCACATTCCCAACCTTCTTTTTACTTTTTTCTTGAGACAGGGTCTCCCCAGATTGCACAGAATAGCCTCAAACTTACTCTGTAGCCCAGGAAAGCTTTGACTTTATGATTCTCCTGCCTCCCGAGTAGTTGGTACAGAATTTTCTAGAAAAGAAAATTCTCCCTCTCTTCACCCCTCTCTCCCTGTATTCCTTCCTTGCTTCTTTTCTTTCTCTCTTCTTCCCATGTTAAAACTCCACTTATTCTTTGATCATTGACTCGGGCTTCAGTATTTATTGAGGATTTCTGTGATGACCTTGCCAGTACGCATTGTGTTCTGCCCTTTAAAGGTCTCTATGTGTTCATAAAGTCCTGTGCAGTATGCCTATGTGGCCATGCTTCTTTCATGACATCTAAATATCTTCTCTACAATAGTAGCTGGCTTCATTGTATACAGGGTTTTGTTTTGTTTTGTCTATGGGATGAGATCTTAGGAGCAAGGACAGTGTCTTTAATGCTTCCTCGGTGCACAGTAGCACCTAATCACATTCTAAAGATAAGCTATATGTTAACCAATATAACCCTTCCTACAAAATCTTTATGGAAAAGGTTGAAAACAATACTTTGTGCTTCATTACTTTTTCCCCCAGGGAAAGAATGAATTGAAATGAAGCAACCAGCAGCAACAACAAATAAGCTTATATAGCACACGTTCTAAATGACCAGCTCTTAAACAGTTAAATGTGGAAAAAGTTTTATGGAAAGGAGATTTTAAAACTAATTTTATGGAGCCTGTGAGATGGCTTAGTGGGTGTAGAAGTTTGAGTGAGAGTGGCCTCATAGAATCATGTGTTTGAATACTTGATCCCCAGTTAGTGTTTGGGAAGGATTAGAAGTGTGGCCTTTTCAGAGAAAGTGTCCTGGAGTGGAGGTGGTGGGAGAGGTACAGACTTTTGTGACAGCCCCGGGCAGGAGGCCTCAGGCAGGCTTGCACTGTGAAATGCGACCTCTCAGCTGCTCCAGTGGATCTTCACCTCTGAGACATCTCTCCAGCCCCTTGCAGAGAGTTTTCAAGATTCGGAAGCATATATAGGAAAAAAAGAGTTCTGAGTAAGAATATTGTATGTGGGGGCTGGAGAGATGTCTTAGCAGTTAAGAGCATTGGCTGCTCTTCCATAGGACCTGGATTTGATTCCCAGCCCCCATACAGCAGCTTACAACCATATGTAACTTCAGTTCTTGGTTATCTGATGCCTTCTTCTGGTCTTGGACACCAAGCACTCAACACCATTCTCAGACATACATGTAAGGAAAATATCTCCAAACATTAAATAAAATAATAAAATATTTTTAAAAAGTTTCTCTCTCTCTCTTTCTGTGTGTGTGTGTCCATGTGTACCCACAGATGCCAGAAGAGACAACTGGGAGCTTCTGGAACTCCAGGATTGTGATTGTTGATGTCTCATGGGCTCTGGGAACCTAGCTCATGTCTTCTTGCAAGAACAACAAGCTCTCTTATCCACTGAGCCATCACTCCAGCCCCAGCTAAAGCATCTTAAACCTCTAGTTCCATATCACCATGATCCCTCTCTGGTACTTGCAGTTTATTTTTCCATTGCATCAGACCCTTGTGGCCTTCAGTCCTAGCAACTCTACCAATTTCTAGATTAAAAAACATTGTACCTTGTTTCAGTTTGTCTTTAACAATAACATTGACGAATTCCCCTCTGAGCGGCTGCCACTTATACGTGAGCATATCCAGTGGGGCATTATTCCTTCCTAGGAATATTTGTGCATTCATTTGTTATTTATTGAGCACCTGCTGTAAGGATGGGACATTTCTTGCTCTCATAATCAAGTTATTGAGACAAACAAGTTCAATGCATTCTGATCTGAGAAAATACTTAAAAGGTCCAGGGTCAAGAAGCAGTTTAGTCGGTAATGGAGACTGAAATAATCCTGTCTTGCTAAAGCATTGAGTAAAGAGGTGCAGGATAAGCACTAAGAGAATCATACTAGATAGGTGAGTGCACATCACATCCCACTGCCATCCTTAGAACTAAGAAGGCTGGGCTCCGATCCCTGAAACCAAGGTGAGCTGTAAATGCAGTGAGATGCGTAGCCGTGTGGTTTTGAAAGCTCCCTTTGCACATGATGGACGGAAAGCACTACAGAGGGGCATGCTCTGTTTCAGATGTGACTTGTCCTCCAAGCTAAAAGTTCGGTCCTCACCTAGTAAATCCAATCACTGAGAGGTTATTGGATCGTAAGCATGGACCAAAATAAAGTCTCCTCATTTAGACTGTTTCCTTGTGAACTTTGTCACAGTGATGAAGAAGTCAGCCTAGTACAGGTAATAGTGGAAGAGTCACCCTAATGGGAAATGCTAACTGTAGGTCCCGAAAGGGACAAGACAGCCCTGATCTTGTGGAGTGGTAGGAAGGATACAGAGGCTGTCAAGTTTGAAAAGCATCCCTTGTCTCAGTTTAGGCTGATATAAAGGATGGGCAGATGGGCTCTGAAATATACTGCGTAGCACTGAAAGAAAAGCTAAATTGGAGGTTTTAGTGTGAAAACCAAATGAAATGCTGTGTAGCCCCAGTCCTAGACAGCTGCCTCTGGGTAAAAGCTAGGGTAGCATGTGGAGCGTCCATCATAACTCGTGGAGTGCCCATAAATAACTCAGTCCCTTGGCTGCTAGAAGTGCTATGAGCAGACATTCTCCGCCATCAGCCACCAGTGGCTCGAAATGGTGCTCACTTTCCCGGGGATGCCCACATCCAGTGACTCATTAGTGTGAGGAATAGAAAATCCTGGTCCCATAGTCCCAGTATGAGCTCATTTGGAACAGAGTTGCTGTACCTTCCCTTAAATAGAGGGGTTTTACATAGCGAGAGCCACCAGCATTCATGTCACCTGAGCTGCCTCATCAAGTCAGGAAACATCTGCATAACAATGAGTGGTATTAAGGAGTTAGATCACTGGGGAGTAATATGCTGCTTATACATGAGGAAAAATACAAACAGTCACAGATGAAGCCTAGTCTCTGACATGGGTAACTTAAGTGGACGGCAGTGGCACTTACTTAGACAAAAGAAACAATGCTGGGGGAAATAGGAGTTCAGCCTGAGGTACAATAGGTAGTCAAATCCAAGTTTAACTGTGGAGTTCAGGAGTCTGCCCTGGGGGACTGGTAGAAACCTGATGTAGGAGGAGGCTGTTTATTGGTTCCCGGCTGCTTGGCCCTAAAGTAATCACACAGAAACTGTATTATTTAAATCACTGCTTGGCCCATTAGCTCTAGCTTCTTAATGGCTAACTCTTATATATTAATTTAACCCATCTCCATTAATCTGTGTATCACCACATGGCAGTGGTTTCCCAGCATCTGTCTCCAGTGACAGCTCCATGGCTTCTCCCTAACTCCACCCTTCTTCCTCCCAGCATTGAGACTAGCTTTCTCTGCCTACCTAAGTTCTGCCTTGCTATAGGTCCAAAGCAGTTTCTTTATTCATTAATGGTAGTCACAGGACACAGAGGGGACTCCCACATCAACCTGAGATCACAGGCATCCACTGAGGGGCAGTGCCCAGGTCCAGCAAGGCTGAAGGAGAAGAAATTACAGGAATAGGAGACAGTTATCAACAACAGCGGAACAGTTTACTTTCTTCAGAGAGTTCAAAGACTATACAAGGGCAAGGATATATACAAATAAAATAAATAATCAAAAATGTAAGCCAAGTGTGGGAATGAAAATTATAATTGGCTGGAGAGTTGGGTCAGTGGTTAAGAGCACTGGATGCTCTTATAGAGGAGCTGGGTTCCCAGTTCCCACATGGCAGCCCACAACCATCCCTAACTCCAGTTCCAGGGGATCTGATGTCCTCTTCTGGTTTATGCACACACCAGACTTGCACATAGTGCACAGAGACAGATGTAGAAGAAACACCATACACATACAATGAATAAATAAATAAAAATTTGAAGTGTTAGGCATAGTGATGCACGCCTTTAATCCCAGTACTTGGGAGGCAGAGGCAGTTGGGTTTCTGTGAGTTCTGTGCCAGCCTGATCTATATAGGAAGTTCCAGGCCAGTCAGCCAAGATTACATAGTGACTCTCTAACTCAGATAGATAGATAGATAGATAGATAGATAGATAGATAGATAGATAGATGATAGATAGATAGATAGATAGATAGATAGATAGATAGATAGATAGACAGATAGATAGGAAGGATGGGTATACCCACAAAGCCACATGCCTGGGAAGGATGAAGCAGCAGAATCACAAATTCGAGATGGGATGATTGGAAATAGAGTGAGATCTTCTCTAAGGGCTTTTATTTTGCCTGTGAAGTGTGGACACAATTGCCTGTGGGAATGGAGTAATGACTGTGGTGGCTGAGATAGGATGTAATATAAAACTAGATTCATGAGTTTTTAGCTTTAAACAAACAAACAAACAAACAAAAAAGCAGGACATGGCTGGGCCTAGGACCCACATTTAAAACTGGGTGCAGTGTACCATGTCTGCAACCCCAGTGCTGAGGGCTGGGGACAGGCAGGTCCCAGAGGCTCCCTAGCTGGTTAATTTAGCCTTAGACAGTCAGCCAGATTTAATGAGAGACTCTGTTTCAAAAAAGTAATATGAATAATGATAGAGGAAGATCCCTAACATTGACCTCTGCCCCCCCCACATGCGTAAATTTACATATATACCACACATACATACATGTACATACAACAATAATAAAAACCCAACAATGAAGTGCTTTGTACAGAATCAGGAGTGCTGGCCAGTGAGAGCCTGGGTGAGCAGGTACATCCCATAGGGAGGCCTAGAAAAGAGGTTGGATCATCAGAAGCAAAGCAAGGACTCTGTCTCCATAAAAGGGGAGACAGCAAGCTAGTCTTGGACAGAGAAGGCGCCTAGGTTCTTCTGAGGAGAGAACTGTCTAAGTGGGGAAAAGAAAAACATCCTCTGATGAGTCATGATCTCATTTCCATCAGCTTCCCTGGCCCTGCTGCTTTTCCTTTGATGTTTACAAAGGGCCATGTGATTACACAGGGGAAAGGTGAACTGTGTAATAAGCCAGGGAGGCAGGAGAGGGAAGGAAGGGCCTGGGAGCCTGAGAAAGGAGGAGGAAGAAAGCAAATACTTCTGGGAGCAAACAACTTGGGAGCTTCCTCCAGCTCTGTTCCAAGTTAGGTTCCTGGTCCAGAAGCTTGCTGGGAATCGCACACAATTGTCTCTGCATCTCTGTCTTCAGCATCCATCACAGAACCTGGCATGGTACAGGTGTGAAATAAACATTTGGTGAATGAATGCTGCCCACAGTTGCTCACTGTTTAGATGGGGTAGTGTGCAAACATTTCTCTCTCTCTCCTGTCTCTCCCTCCTTTGCAAAGTTCTCAGGGAACGTTTGGGGACCTGCTGGGGCCTCTTCAGAATACAAACAGTCTTATTAGGACTGGCCGCCCACCTCCCCATCAGGACTGTGGCTTTCTGTTCTCATTGGAAAAAGAGGCACAGCTTGCTTAGCAAGAACCTCCTGGAGGGAATGGAACAATCTGGGCTGGTTTTTTTCACCCTCTTTCAACCTCATTTCTTAAGTTAGAGAAAGAGTAATTTAAGGAATCTCAGGAATATGAAAATTCTCTGGAGCGATCTTTATTGAGCTGTGTTTGGAACCAGCTGAAGTTCTGAAGGGCTGCCAAGTCAGGCAAGAATAAAAGAAAATGAAATATAACTTAAAACAGTCCTTGTCACCATCTGAGAAAGATAGCTAGAACAGCTGTGTTTTTTCTTTTTTCTTTTTCCCCTTTTTGCCAGAATTTCCCTCCAGCTTATAATTGTTATAGACTTGTTTTAGGTTGTGTTGGAATAAAGGGGAGAAAGGATGGAGGAATGTGATGTTTTGAGGTCCTGCCATGTGGTTAACTGTCTTCAAGCTTTATAATTTATACAGCTGTTGAGCACATGTTGACTTATCCTATTAAGATTCCACTGGGCTGTAAATTTGTTCATGGTATCTGGGTCCAATTCCCCAGTTCTCTGTGGTCTGTGGTTCATCTTTGCAGGGCTTTATCTAACGGTAAAGGACCGCATGCCTGCTCTTCATTTACTCAGAATACAAGAAAGAACTGTATGTAGTCTACCAGACAGACAGGGAACACTTCACTGTACTGAAAGTTGCCCAGCAATGGTATCCCCAGCTTGCTCTTTTGCTGTGAACAATCGCCTTTGAAGTCTCTACCTACCAACTGCCAAGACTGGCTTGGCTGGTTACCAAAGTCACCTAGCACATAGATGGAGGAGGCAAACTAAATACACTTGCCCTCTCCTTCCTGCCCCACTGGGATGTAATTGCCCCTACAACTGAACTGTATGTGACAAAGGAACTGAAACTGCTCCACTCCTAGTCAGTCTAAGTGGGTGTTGAACCCAAAGTAGAGCACCGAATTGCTGCATCCTGGCCTGGCCTAGGGCAGGCTTAGCTGAGTCACTGCTTCTCCAGGAATGCAGCTTGTCTGGAATGCAAAGCAGGGGCCAGATGTTTCACACAGACCAGGAACTCAGCAAGGCCTTTGTCTCCTAAAGTAGTGGGACCTAAGATCAAGGTCTAAGAGATCTTGAAAAACAAATTGCTTTTCTCACTATACCTTTGCCTACTCCCAGTCCACATCTACCTTAAGGGCAACTGCTAACTTCATTTTACAAGGTGTCTTTTTCTTCTTTTTGTATGCTTATATATCTGCATTAGTGACCTGTATTTATCTAGCTGCTTGCATACTCATTTATATGTGTGTATGAGAGTTTTGCTTTGTTTTGTTTTTACCAAGTGGTATCATAGTGTAGACTGTTCTTCAGCTTGCTTGGGAGAGAGGTCTCCTGTATCCCAGGCTGGCCTCAAACTAGCTATGTAGTTCATGACCTGGAGCTTCTGATCCTCCTTCTTGCAACTCCTAAATGCTGGAGTTACTAATTGGCGTGACAACCACACCCAATTTTATTCAGTGTGGAGAGATGTAGGGGCGTGTGTGTGTGTGTGTGTGTGTGTGTGTGTGTAGTGTTTCCTGTAGGGTAGATAAGCATTCTACCAATTGAACCACATCTCTAGCTTTCAACTTCCTTTTTAAAAAGGGGAAAAAAATCTACCCACGTGTCTTGGAGGTTTTTCTGTTATTATTTTCTAATTCTTTTTAACCACTGCATATTTTTACATAACTTAGATGCACCATTGATTGTGTATCTGTCCCTCTTTTGATGATCATATAGGTTGCTTTTGCTATTTTTACAATTGCAGTTGGTTCTAGTGTAAGTAATCTTGTACCTACTTCCCTTTTGCTTTTAGGTGACTCTCTAATGTGGATATGAAGGTGCAGGGTTGCTAAGTCAAAAATAGGCAGATGAAGAGAGGGTACTTCTGTCCAATTTATTTTCTGAGAAGTTTAGCCAATTTATATTCCTGGTGGCACCTGTTATCCCACACCTTTGTCAATGCTTGATATTAATCTTTCTTATTTATTGCCAGTCCATTGTGTGAAAAATGGTATCTCCTTATTTCACATTTCCCTCAACACTGACTGGCAAGGTTGACCAGTTGTTCTGATGCTTATTTACCATTCATATTTTCTCTTTTGTGAATTGTCTATTTGTGCTATTTGCTAAGTCCATTGCTTAGCTTACCATTTTCTTGGGAGTGTGTAAGAGAAGCCCTTTGCTATTTAGATCACAATGTTTGTTCCATTTGCTTTGACCCATTCTATCTCTGGAAATCGAATCTTATAGTTTCTTCTGTTGACCAGATTTGAAGTTTTAATACAGTAGAGTTTATTAAGTTTTGTTTTTTTTTTTTTGAGACAGGATTTTTTCTGTGTAGCTTTGGCGTCTGTCCTAGAACTTGCTCTATAGACCAGGTTGGCTTTGAACTCACAGAGATCCTCCTGCCTCTGCCTCCCGAGTGCTGAGACTAAAGGTGTATGCCATCACTGCCCAGCTTATTAAACTTTTTAAAAACGAATTTCACATTTTGAGCTTTGTTTCAGTTTTTTCCTAAGGTCACTAGTCTGGCTCACCAGTAATTTTAGGTAATGCAAAAGATTTCAATGAGATGTTTCTATAGTGGCCCAAGTCAGCATCATATTTGGTCTAATCACTGCCGTAACCTAGGAATTGGTCTCACTGCTTCTTTACAGTCTTTTCTCCGTACAGTAACTAGAAGGGATCATTTTTAAACATTGGTCAAATCATACCACTTTGAATGAAATCCTCCTACTGAGGCTAGGAATATAGCTCAGTGGTAGAATGCTTTTCTAGCATGCATGAAGCTTTGGGTTTTATCCCTAGCACCATAAAAAGCAAAACAAGAACAAATAAACAACAATCTAATAAATGAAACCTAATTTTTTCAAGTTTCTTCCCAGTAAAAGCCAAAGTTGTCACCTATTGTCCCATGCCCTTGTCAACACTTGATAGCAATCTTTCTTTCTTTCTTTCTTTCTTTCTTTCTTTCTTTCTTTCTTTCTTTCTTTCTTTCTTTCTTTCTTTCTCTTTCCTTCTTTCCTTCCTCCTCCTTCTTCTTCTCCTTCTTCCTCCTTCTCCTGCTTTTTTTGAGACAGAGATTTTCTGTGTAACAGAACTGGCTGTCCTGGAACTCACTCTGTAAGCCAAGCTGGCCTCAAACTCACTGAGATCCACCTGCCCCTGCCTCCCAAGTGTTGGGATTACAGGCGTGAGCCATCACCACCGGCCGATAGCAATCTTTCTTATTTATTCCTAGTCCAGTGTGTGAAAAATATTATCTTCTTGTTTATTTTGCTTTCATATTTTACTGTGGCCCCATCACCCTTCTGCAATTGCTTCTGACTTCTCTTATGCTTGACACTGAAATTTTTCTGTACCCCGATAAGCCTCTCCACCAATGCAGCAATCCAAATCAGACCAAATCATACCAAAATAGAAAAAGCCCAGGTTTAATGGGTAAAACACTCCCGGATGATTTTTCAGCCTCCCAGAGAGGAGACAGGAAAGGAAAACCAGAAAACCACAGTCTGTTTTCTGGGAGGGAGTGGTCTTGAGCATCTCTGGGGGAGTGGTCATCAGTTGGTAGACTTTCTGGGATGCAGCCGGATTTGGAGAGAGATGGGAGAGGTGCCTTGGGATGGAGCTTCCACCAAAACATTCCAGACTCTGGGTATATGGATGTCAGCAGCTGGGATGAAGCTTCCACCTGAACAGACAGGGTCTCAGTAAATGTGGGAAGTGTTCAGGCCTGTATTTATTTTTGTGTCTTGGTGAGGAGAAAGTCTAAAAGATGCTGACAACAATGAGGAAGCACAGACGGTTTCCGAGACTACTGAGAAGAGTGGGAGTTCGCACAGTCTTTGCTATGTGTACGTACTTCTGAATAAGCCAGGCCCAGGTCACTCGTCTTCCAAGTTTGTACTTGAGATTCTTTTGTGAGTGGCAACTAGCTTCTAAGAGAATGTCTGTTGTAGCCTTTGGTGAATGGACAAGAGAAAGCGATGGCTGAATGAATTACATGCACAATTTACTAACTGAAGGGCAGATCACTTTTGTAGAATGTCTTATTTTGTTGAGTGCTGATTTTGTTTTCCTATATGTGTTCAATATTGTGGACATTTTTACAGATCTGTTTTTCATATCGAAGCACTTTAAAATTTGATACAGAATCTCATTATGTAGTCCAGGCTGACCTCGAACTCACAGAACTCTGCCACCTGAGTTCCGGGATTAAAAGTGTGTACCACCACTCCCCAGTGCAAGTCAGAGCATTCTTTAATTCTTCGGGTAAGCTCTGTTTAGTTATGATGTGGTTTAGTTTTTTAAAATGCAACCCTGAATTTATTAGTAGTTTCATTTAGAACCTTTTCAGTTCGGTCCCTGGGTGCGGTCTGTAATTTCTCTTTCCACTGTCGTTTGCTTTAGGTATGGGAGTTGTGGGAGAATCCAGTGGGTTGGACCGCACTTCCTTGTTTCTCAATTTTATAAAACAGTTTCAACATGAGAGCTATCGTCTCTTAATTGAAAGTTTAATAAAATCCACTTTGGCCTGATATCTATTGACGGGAACTGTTTTTATTCCCCTCTTTCTTCTTTGTTTTTTAATTTATCTATTTATTTGTGTGTGTATATCTGTGTGAGCATACATGCAACTTTACTCCCCTGATTGTTCCTTCTTTGTCTTTTTTTTCCCCAAAATTTCAAATGACTGTGTTTTTTATTTTTTTATTTTTAGTTTTGTTTTTCCAAGACAGGATTTTTTCTGTGTAACAATGCTAGCTGTCCTAAAACTAGCTCTTGTAGACGAGGCTGGCCTCGAACTCACAGAGATCTGCCTGCCTCTACCTCCTAAGTGCTGGGATTAAAGGCATGCACCACCACTGCCGGGCATGACTGTGATTTTAATTTCTCGGTTTTTAGTAGGTTTTGGTTTTGTGTTTTATAATCATTAGTAGTGGGCTGGAGAGATGGTTCAGAAGTTAAGATCGCTGACTGCTCTTCCAGAGGACCTGGATTCAATTCCCAGCACCCACATGGCAGCTCACAACTGTCTATAACTCCAGTTTCAGGGAATCTGGCACCCTCACACAGACATAATTGCAGGCAAAACACCAATGCTCACAAAATAAAAATAAAATAAATCTTCAAAAAAAATCATTACTAGTTGTTTTGTTTCTAAATTTTTGTTAATCAATTTTTAAAAAACGTTTTAAAAGTTAGTTTTAAATGTTCTTCCTTTTGGAAGCAGGATCTTCCTATGTAGCTCAGCAGGTCTTGAACTCCTAATCCTCTTGCAGGCACCTTCTGAGTGCTAGGATTACAGTCATGCATCATGTTTTGTGACTGTTATTCTTTTGCTTAACTTTGAAACTATTTTTAAAGAAATGTTTATTTATCTATATTTCATGTGTGTGTGTGTGCCTCAGCTGTGTATATGTACACCACATGTGTGTGAGAGTGGCGGAAGTCAGAAGAGGGAGTCAGATCCCTTAGAAATGGAGCTGCAGAGACTGGGAACTGCCGTAGGGGCTCTGGGAACTGAACTCAGGTCTTCTACAAAGAGCAGAAAGTGCTCCTACCTTGATGGAGGAAGGTCATTGGTTAAAAAATAAAGAAACTGCTTGGCTCTCATAGGTTAGAACATAGGTGGGTGGAGTAAACAGAACAGAATGCTGGGAGGAAGAAGAAATGAGCTCAGATGCAGGGCAGCTCCTCTGAGAGACAGCCGCTATGCTCTCCTCTCCAGAGCAGATGCGATGAAGCTCTGACCCAGGATGGATGTAGGCTAGAATCTTCCCGGTAAGTGCACCTTAGGGTGCTACACACATGAACAGAAATGGGTCAAGCAGTGTTTAAATGAATAGAGTTTGTGTGTTGTTATTTTGGGGCATAAGCTAGCCAGGTGACCAGGAGCTGGGGCGGCAGGAACACAGCCCGCAGCTCCTTCAACACTACCTGCTGCCATCTTTCCAGCCCTTCTTTGAAACTCTTAATCAGATTCATTTTATAAAAGGGTGTCTTTCAAATATTCTAGCCTTATCTCTTAGTCTGATATGGATTCTTCTCCTTGTTGTTGCTTCTATTTTTGCCCCTTTTTTGATTGTTTGTTGTTTTTATTTTGGCGAGGGGTCTCTCTAGATAGTCCTTCCTGCCCTGGAATTCCCACTTGTCCTGTTTGTAGACCAGGCTTGCCTCACACTCAGAGAGCTCCTCCTACCTCTGCTTTCCCAGTGTTGAGCCCAGGCCCAAATGACTGTTTACTTCTGTCAGAATCCAGGAGTCTGTACTTACCGTATTGTTTCTGGGCTGCAGGGAGACTCTGGAGTGTGACCACGCCTGCCCTTGCTTCCCATTTTGTATCTTCATCTGCTGTCACTGTTGTTTTGGATCAGAGTGGTCCTTGAACTACACCTTGGCTGAAAGGCAGCTCTCATTTGCTTCTCCCTCATCCTCTGCAGTCACCACCTTTTCTTCCCTTGCTCCCCATTTCCTCCTTCCTGCCACAGTAGCACCCAGCAGTGTAGACTGCGCTTGTGCTTACCTTTGTCCTTTGGCTGACACCTTGTCCCACTACCTTGGTTCATGACCTCTTCTGGCTCTCCTTTTTCTTCCCTTCATTTTGTAGGCCAAGTCCTTGGCTGTCAGACTTGACCCTTTCCTTTGCCAAATTAAGTATTTTCATATCTTTAGTAATTCCTAAGACAAATCCCACCCCCGGGATGTTTGCCCAGCTGAGTCAGAAAACTACAGATCTGCTCGTGGAACATTCCACTGGTGCTGTCCTACCAGAGTCTGTCCCCTTTGAACCTTCCAATTCTTCCTGTCTCTAGGGCGCAAAACCATAACCTTCCCCAAGGCCTCCTGCTTTCTCAAGCCAGCTAATCACCCAGCTCGCTGAGCCTCTTCGTTTTCTTTCACGCCTTTGCACTCTTGACACATCTGCTGCGATCTCTTATTGTTCTTCTTTTGGACCATTTCAGCGTTCTCCCAGTGAAACAGGACTTTGATATATGACAATATTTGGTATATTGGCATTTGAAATATGTGATTTTGTTTCCCTAACCTCCACTTACACATACACACACTGACATATCATATACATACACACAGATACACACACATATTTACAGACATATATACACACACAGACATACATATACACACAAACATACACATACATACACACACATACAAACACAGACATATACATACAGACATACACATATACATACTGACATACACACATACGCACAGATATACACATATACATACAGACACACACACATACATACACACACAGACATACACATACACACAGACATATACATACAGACACACACACACACATACACACACATACACACACATACACACACAGAGGCACTGGTACAGTCACCTGATATGGGTCCTAGGCACTGAGATTCAGGCACTGGGAACCAAACTCCAGTCCTTTGAGAGAGCAGCAAGCATGTGTACCTGCTGAGTCATCATCCCTGGCTTTTGCCTTCAGATAGCATCTTTCATCAAGCTGTACTTAAGTAAGAGGAAACCTGGATATGGGCTCTAGGTTCTGATGGGAGCTGCTCCCCAGGACAGCTTGTGACACCCTAGGAGAAGCCTACTTGCCATGCAGTGGGGGCAGTTCTAGGAGGGAAGCTCCTGGAATTGCCAGATGTGTCTGTCAGTGAAGACCAGGCAGGGAACCTACCATCCTTGCTGTACAGAGTCTTCTAAAGGGATTTCAAAGATGTGCACTGGAGTGTGAGAGAATTAAATGAGTGTGAATAAAGAAGTTGAGTTTTTTTGTTTTTTTTTTGGTTTTGTTTTATTTTGTTTTGTTTCAGACAGGGTCTCTCTGTGAAACCCTGGCTGTCCTGGAACTTACTCTGTAGACCAGACTGGCCTCAAACTCAAAGATCCTCCAACTCTGCCTCCTGAGTGCTAGGATTAAAGGTGTGCACCACCAAAGCCTGAAAAAAGAAGTTAAGATTTTAGCCCCTTATTTCACAGTCCTCCTACTTGCTATCCCCAAGTTGGTCTTTCAGGCTTCATCTGAGATGCCAGTTCCTCTCCAGATCTTCTTTTATGGGGACTGGAGACTGCTGAGTCTGCAGTGTTTGCCCAGCACACACAACCTAGCTTGGATTCCCAGTGCTGTTGTCTTTTGCTGCACAGTGAGTTTGAGGCCAGTCTGGAGGTCTCAAGGTCCTTTAGGGCATCTGGAAGATTTCTTTTTTTTTTCCCTTTGGCAGCTGTAACCTGTGGTTTGCAAGCCCTTTGTGGTTTCACGGCTTCCCATTCCTGCTAATCTCTGACGAGGGCTCTGCTTTGCTCATTTCTGGCTCTCCTCTACAACCCCGAGACTCTGCTCAGGCATATACCGGGAGAGTCATGACGGGAGTGAATCTACACTTCCACAGGAAAAGTACAGGCTGCAGGAATAAATAGAAATCTTAAATAATGAAGTAGTTCAAGGAATTTGAATATTTCAAAGCGCCAGCCACACAAAAGCTGAATAATTCATGCAAATATTTGAGGAAAAGAACAAAAGCCTGTCTAATAATCCAGCACACTGTTCTTTATTTGGGTCCATAAAGGGAGATCCCATTGTTTGAAGTCCTGGCGGTAAATTCGGTTTCACGAGCTTTGAAATGTAGATTTGAACCATTACATCACAATCAAAATTGAATTAAAAAGAAGCATTATCCAAAAAAAAAAAAACCCAAAAAACAAAAAACAATGAATTCCAGATTCATGGCTTTTCAGAGGAAGCGTCCTTTAGAAAGATGCTGATTCACATCGTGAAGTGTGCGGCTCCCCCCCCACCCCCAGTTTCCACACTCTTCTGTAGTAGGGGTGGCTTGTGTCATGTGTAGACGTGTGCATAATCAAATTCAGCTTGACTTCTCAAGTTCAGAAAATGCATATGAAGGATTTCTGAGATAAGCAGAAGACTTATATTATATTTCTATATTAGCTCCCAAATCCCCCAGGGTGCTGTGTTGGTCTTATCCCCTTCTTTGAAAATCTGGCTTCGGTTCATAATCTACAGCTTCTTGTTCACTCAGAATAGACAGGACAGCCGTGGTGCCGCCTGAAGCTGAATGGTGTTTGTGAGCTCTGGATCCCCGTTCTCCATACACAGCACCATTATCTTACAGCACACACAGTCACCTGGGGATGGAGCCCCCACAAGTGTTCTGCCCACAGCCTTCTGCTCACTGAGCTGGGCCACGCTGGGAAGTCACATGATCTCTGAGATAATAAAAATGTCATAGGCTAGTCCTCGGCTTTGTGACTTGAGTGCAGTCAACCCAGTTGCCTGGCTACTTTGAAACAGTTGATGGCCACTCTGAAAATGAAAAAAGAAACAAAGACAGCAGCCATAGCAAACATCCACAAAGCTGCCCGGAATCTTGCTTTTGAAGTAATGTGAGCCGGGAGAAAAGTGGCAGGTCCCTTCTCAGGTTTGACATAGGATCTGATTTCGGATGTGACAGCTGTTGCAGTGGGGAGGGGCGGCAGGAGAGGGGGTCTGCAGATGTGACCAGAATTAGGGAACAGTGAAAAGCCTACTAATAGAAGAAAACAAAGCAAAAACAAATATTTAATTCATTATAAATCGTAGGAAGAGTTCAAAATGACTGCACTACTTACACATTTCTGAAAGGATCTGGTACTCCTTTTTCAAGAAGAGCCTCTCTCCAAAACGTGTATTTATTCATTTATGAATTTTATGTCTCTCTCTGTGTGTGTATAAGTGTGGACATGTCCACACGAGCTCAGGTCCTGAGGAGGCTGTAGTCATTAGATGTCCCAGGCTCGTGGGCATCCCGATACAGGTGCAGGGAACCCACGGTGGATCCTCTGTAAGAGCTGCTGAACCATCTCTCCAGCACTAAAAATGAAGATTTTTATGATCATGGATTTTTAAGCATTTTATTTTTAGCTGAAAAATAATTGTATGTATTTATGAGTATACCATGATGTGTTAACACGTGTTTGTTGTGCCCAGATCACGGGAGTCTCCCCAATACCAACTAGGAGACCAAGTTTTGTATATAAAAGCAAAGAGCCTTTATTCTACACAATTCGTGAACTCAGACTCCCCGTGTGTCCAACATATTGGAGTAATCAGAGAGCTGGAGCTCAGTTGGGGTTGGGTTTTTATTATAGCAAAGGTGGGGGTGAGGGGTTTCTAAGGTTAGGGACCCATGATTGGCTGGCATTTGTCTAGGGGTGTCCTGGTGAAAAGCAATGGGTGTGTGCTGTCAGGTGACCCTGTCTGCAATGGTCAGAACATTAGGAATTTCCTTTGGATGGTCTGTTCCTGGGTGGTGCCTGAATTGTCTCAGTTTGTGGTCTTTCTTAGAACCAGGTATCGTCTTAGGGTAAACTATTGAAACTCAGGCCTCTATTGAGCTTGTCATGGTTCCTACATGGTAAAATATCCTAATAAAGCCAATTAACATACATCTCACCTGCTGGGTGAGGCTGCTAGTTCGTTCTCCCACCACCCAGACTCGTTTCCCGGCTGTCCTGACTCAAAATAATCACACAGAAACGATATCATTTGCAATACAGTTTGGTCAATAACTTAAGTGTATTGCTAGCTAGCTCTTTATCCTAGACTAACCCATCTCCATTAATCTGTGCATCACCACGAGGTTGTGGCCTACAAAGTTTAGTTTCAGTGGCTCCAGTGGATGCTTCTCTCTGACTCCACCTACTCTCTCTATCTCTTTAAGCCTGGCTTTACTCCATTAAGCCTTTGGCCGAAAGCAGTTTCTTAATTAACCAATAAAAGCAGCATATAGATGGAAGACCTTCCCACACTAGTCACCTGATATTCTTACCACTTCTTTGTGGTGATAAGACTTAAAACTAAGATACGGAATTTTAAAATTGTAACTGAAAGAGATGCAAGCAATGTATCTGTGGTAAAATTCACGTATGTGCAGAGACAAATGCCTGTGTATACATAATTATGTGTATCATAGATTGTATTTATATAATAAGCCTTTGTAGGTAGCAGTTCACAGAAGGAATAGGCTACAATTTAAAAAATGCAGTCTTCAGTTCCCACCAGGGGAGAAAGAAGTCACAGTTTCTCTGCATTTCTGTTGTCACTTCCTGCTGGGGTAGCAGCTGTGATCCATGGTACTGTAATGGAATGCTCAGAGTTTCTGTGTCACGAGGCAAATTCCAGCGACTGGATAAGGAATCTGAAGCAGCACTCTCGCTTTGAAAATCATAAAATTTCAACAAAAGCCTGTTCTTCAGAGAATTTGGGGGTCATCGATGCCAAGTACTTTAATCTCGACACTACTAATATTCTGATAGAGTTGACCTTCCTTAAAGAAACGCAGAATATAACTGAATTTTACATCCCCTCACATGCAAAAAACATGAAGTCTAGCCATGCGGTGGCTGCACATGCCCTTAATCCCAGGACTCAGGAGGCAGAGGCAGAGGTAGGTGAATCTCTGTGAGTTCGAGGCCAGCCTGGTTTGCAAAATGAGTTCCAGGACAGTCTGGGCTGTTACAACAGAGAAACCCTGCCTCAAAAACCAACACGTAGATGAATGAATGAATAAATGAATTAATGAATGAATGAATGCAAATATGAAGTCTCCCTCCACATTTTCTTGTTTTAGGCCAGCTCACTTTCTCTCTGTACAAAGAGATTGTTTTCACCACATAAGCTGAAAGACATTTTCTAAAATATTAGGCTTGTTTGGTACAGATAAGTTTAAATTTTTAAGTTCTCTTTTTTTTTCTTTCTTTGGTTTTTGCTTGTTTGGGCAGTAAGTGCTCTTAAACCCTGAGCCATCTTTCTCCAGCCCCCAGGTAGGATTTTAAAGTTTAAAAAAAGAAATTCTAAAGCTTTTGGTGATTAAGTTTAGGTGAAGAAAGAATAAATGGATCTAAGCACAGATGAAAAAATAGTTTTAAGCAAACAGTACCCTATTAAATATAAGGGTGCCAATACTAAACAGATAGATAGCATAAGTACCTGGATGAAGTTAGTAAAGTTCCAGTCTACTTATTTAATAATAATAGTCAAGGGAACTTAAGAACTGGGTTAATAGCTCAGTGGTAGAACACTTGCCTAGCGTGTGTTAGCAAGCCCTGGCTGTAGTCTCGAATGCCAGAAAAACAAAACTATCAGAAAGGCTAGTGGAATCTGAGAATAAAGAAATGTGCACATTCTGGAGATAGGTGCAAGAGGATCAGAAGTTCAAGATCAGCCTCAGCTACACAGTGAGTTTGAGGTCAGCCTGAGCAGTATGAAACTCCGTCTCTAACAAACAAATGCAGATCAAGGAATAAATTAGGACAATCAGTTACCCATATAATAATATTGATTTGTACAAATTATATTTGCTTAAGGTAGAAAATTCGTTAGATTTGATTTTTCATTAGCCACCTAAAGAACCCTCAATAAATTGAGTTCGCTCTGGGGCTTCACAGCCATTATTTAAATTACATGCTGAGGTAGGTAATAACTCCATTTGGTTCTGTAGAAACAAACCTATTAAGAAATTGTATATTCAGTTTACACAAGTTTTATCTTGTTCTCATGACATTAGTTTTTTCAATGACAAATTGATGCTTCCATTGATAAATTAGCAAGCACAACCCTGTAGTTCTAGATGAACTTTCACCAAGTTTCATCTCAGTGCATGAAGAACTAGGAAGAGTCTAGACCCACAGTTCTCCTTCCCTAGAGGACTAAAGGGCTCAGAGACTTCCAAGATTTCCTTCATGGTATTAGAGTCTTTTCTTGTTGCTTACTTCCCTCTTGGGAAAATTTCAGTCCTCCTTTCTCTTCCTCTCTGCTCTTCTTTGACACAGCCCCAAACACACAGGAGTCTTCCCGAGCCACCATCTCCATGAATATGTCCTTATAACATAACCAAGCATTTGGAGCCAAATGTGTTATGTCTGCTCCTGGCAATTCGTTGCTCCTCACTCCGCTGCTATCTTAATAGTTTCCAGAGTTAGCACAGAGATAGTAATAGTCAACACCAGGTTTTCCTGCTGTCATTCTAATACAGGAAAGTCAGGCTATCTCCCTTTCTTTGAACCAAAATTGAGCACAGGGCAATCCTCTACCAGTAAGTAACCTAACTCTCCACATCTCTGGTTCTTGGTCCAGTCATGAAGAAGCTTGGGGCAGGCGTGAGCAACAAGTATGGAGGGTCTTCTGTGTCAAAAGGATGTTGAATTATGAACATTCCAGTTCCTCCCTGTGGAGTTTGAATGTGTGCTCCACAGCCGCGTATGCTTGAATGCTTGGTACCCAGTTAGTGGAACTGTTTGGGAAAGATTAGGAGACCTTGCTGAAGGAGGTGTATCACTGGGGGTGGACTCTGAGGTTTCAAAAGTCCATGCCAAGACTCTCTGTGTGTATCTGTCTCTCTCTCTTTCTCTCAGCCTAAGTATCTGAATGTAAGCTCCCTGCCCCGGGTTTGCTGGGATAACTGAGGACCAACCCTCTGAAACTGTAAGTAAGCCCTCAGTTAAATGCTTTATAAGAGTTATCTTGGTTGTCTTGTCTCTTCACAGCGAGAACAATAACTAAGCCACTTCCAAAAGCAGCAGGGGCTGATCCTATGATACTCAAGTGCTATAGACGTACAGCAATCACTTCTATTGATCTGAGGTCCTTCTTGCCATCCCTTCCCATCCCAAACCAGTTTAGTCTTCTTTCAAGGACCACCACGTACTGAGTAATCCCACCAATATTAATTGTGGATGTAGACTCTAGAGTGACGGCTCAGCAGATTAGAACACTGGCTGCTCTTCCAGAAGATTTGGATATGGTTCTCAGTACCCACATGGTGGCTCACAACTCTCTGCAATGCCAGTTCCTGGAGATCCAACATCCTCTTCTAGCCTCTGAGGGTACCAGGCACACATGTGGTACACAGATATCATGCAGACAAAACACCCATCCACATAATCTTCCTAAATGTAGATTATGCTTGGTGTCGAGTAGAATGCCTGTAATCCCAGCATTTAGGAGGCAGCAGCAGGAGGATCACCAAAAGTCAAAACAAACAAACAATAAAGAAGATGACTAAAATATTGGTTAGGAGCCATGGAGAGAGTAGGGTGATTAGCTTCTAAATTCCCATGGATTTAGACTTCCTTTTTCTAAGTACTCAATACTTTATCAGGCCTCACAGATACATCCTTCATATTTTCAAGGAAAATACAGTAGGTAAATGAGAGTTTGTTTTTCCCTTGGGATGTCATGGGAAACCTGTGTCACTTCCAGGATCAGGGTGGGGATCTTACCACCCAGGACTTCAGCAGAAAAGAATCTCTTTGATGCCCACTGCGAAAGATATAAAGAAGATCAGAGGAGTCAGCTTCTGTTTTCGTGGGGGACCTCTCTCTTATTTTGTCCTCTTCTTCTCTACTTTGGTCCAGCTGTGTGCATTCAGATTCCGCAGGTCTGAGCAGGGAAGTGAGACCCTGTATCCAGAGGGGAGGTCAATGCTGCTGCTGCTGGGCCTTGAAAATGCTAAGTAACAAGGGCCATCAGGAGGAATGAATGTAAAATAACAGCCTCTTAACTATTCTATCATCTGTCGTCTGTCTAGCTTAAATAAAAACCTCTGACATGCTGACATGGTGCTTGCTGGGTACCTGACACTGCTTTTTTGGATCAATTCATTTCATCCTCACAAGAGTCTAGAAATGGATAGTGTGCATGTGTGCATGAGTATGAGTGTGTGTATGCATGAGTGTGCATGTGCATGTGGACATACGCATGTGCTTTTTGTGTGTGTGTGTGTATACATGCACGTCCATGTGCAGAGGTCATCATGATCCCTCTGACAACTTTGTGGAGTCAATTCTCTCCTACCACCTTTGCTTGGGTTCTAGGAATGGAACTCAGGTCACCCCCAGGTTTGCGAGGTAAGCCTCTTCTCCCACTGAGCTATCTTGCCAACCCAAGCCCTCTTTTAGATAGAGTAGCTGAAAGCTAAAATCAGAGATGTTAGCTGTGGGAAGAGTGGGGGAAAGGACATTTCAGGCGAGTACCAGATGCACAAAAGGCAAAGGATAGAAGCGAGTGAGAGCTTGGCAGGATCCCGGGGATGCACAGGCATCCACTGGAAACGGGTACAAATTCCTATTAGGATTAGAGCTGAGAGTAACAGATCGGAAACAAAATAGGCTTTGACAGGTCGGTCAGACCTCATCTGGAGTATTATGTTGAATCATGACATACCAATGCCAAGGCTTGGGGCTGCCCAGCCTCTGAAGCTGGAAAATAATTTTAAGGCCTCAGTGTTGTTCATCTGGCCTTATTTGGATTAAAAAGCCTATCACTGGGCCTGGGGAGATGGCTCAGTTGTTAGGGTGCTCAGAGCTCAAGCATGAGGTCCTGAGTGGAATCCCTAAGGATTTCATGGCGTAGTGGTGTCTGCTTGCAGTCCCATTGTCGGGAGACAGAGACAGGTGGATCCCCTAGGTCTTGCGGACCTATGAAGACCCTGTCTCAGGACACAAAGTAGATGGCTCCTGAGGACTGACCCCCCACGGTGATCCCTGGAATCCCAAGTGTACCCGCACATGTGTGTACATGCACCCTTCCAAGGTCCTTGACTTCGCTACACAGAAGCCCATCTCTGGCTTGTGATGACTTCACATAGAGAAAGCTCTGTCGAAGTTACTGTGATGAAGAGCAAGGCCCAAGATGAAACAGAGCTGCAGTAGGCCCAAATTTCTCAGCGCATTCAGACCTGGGAACCCTGCCTTTGCTCTAATGCTGGGGAGGGGCTTCTGCCCAGGATGGCTCAGCACATTGTCTAAGGCTCCTTTTTTTTTTTTTTTTTTTTTTTTTTTTTTCGAGACAGGGTTTCTCTGTGGTTTTGGAGCCTGTCCTGGAACTAGTTCTTGTAGACCAGGCTGGTCTCGAACTCACAGAGATCCACCTGCCTCTGCCTCCTGAGTGCTGGGATTAAAGGCGTGCGCCACCACCGCCCGGCTGTCTAAGGCTCCTTAAGGTGCTTCCATAGAGTGTGTGCTGCTGTAACACACTGCCACAGCCTGAGAGCCTTATACAGCCGAGAAACAAATCTCTCATGTTTTAGAGGCTGGTGGCCTCTCTGTGTCCCTCCCATGGACAAGTCCTATTACCATCTTTAATGGCCCTGCTCTCCTATTAATGTTCTGCTTCCTGACTTTGGTCCTTATGTTTAGAGTGAACTTTGGGGCACACGTTCAGCCCTTTCGGACAACATTTGTGGTTCCTACAGAAAACTGTTTATTGATCGGTGACGTCTAGGAACACCAATTTCTGCCCTTTGAGACTCAGGTGCCTACCCTGATGAAGGTCCTAATCAGGTCTCACTGCATCTTTTACTGACCTTCCTAACATCTACATTTTCCTGCTACCCCAGGGAAGACCAGCTAGAGCTCACATTTGCTGCCTCTCCTTGCCGTATTCCTCTTCCGGGCTTAAAATGGATCTGAAGTCATGACGAGTAACTCCAGAACTTCTGTTGTATGGTACCTTTCATCCACATTACCATGCTCCTCCCTGCTCCCCTACCCTCCCTTGACTTCTAACCAAGTCTCTTACTCTATTGAAATCACCACATCCTCCTCTTTTCTCGGCCTTCTGATGTGGGGAATCCAACTCGATTCATTTCTCACTTACATCCTGTGTATACTTCAGAATGCACTTAACCTTTACCCACTGCGGGAAGCATCCCCTGTTCTAATCACTCTTACTTTATCCTGTTGCCCATTGAACCCACTGTTCATGTCATGCTTCTGTTCTAATGGTCACACCCCACATCTTCCCTATAACCTTGAGCTTTCTGACTGCTAGGATCGTGTCCTTCAGTGTTCAATAGTATTTAGTTCACAGCATCTGTGGGCAGGTTGACGGAATTCCCTGTGTTTGTACTTCCCACTTCTGACCTGAGTTCTCTTGATTTCTCACTGATTACAAAGAGCCCTCTTAATTTCTCCATCACATATATTCTTCGCCTTTCCCCACTTTTTCAGGGGATAGTGTTGTAATAAGAGCGGCGGGGTTGAGTCTCCGGCACCCGGCCGCCCACATGGCTAGCTTATGCCCCGAAATAATTACACGGAAGTGGAATTCTTTTAAACACTGCCTGGCCCATTAGTTCCGGCCTCTTATTGGCTAGCTCTTTCATATTGATCTAACCCATTTCTAATATTCTGTGTAGTACCACGAGCTGGCTTACCAGGGAGAATCTTAACCTGCATCTGTCTGGAGTGGGAGAATCATGGCGACTCCTGACTCGGCTTCTTTCTCCCAGCATTCTATCTGTTTACTCCACCCACCTAATTTTCTGTCCTATTAAAGGGGCCAAGGCAGTTTCTTTATTACTTAACCAATGAAACAACAGATAGAAAGATGACCCACCTCCATCATTTCCCCTTTTTCTGTTTAAACAAAAAAGAAAGGCTTTCACTTTAACATAGTAAGATTACATATAACAAAACAGTTATCAAGCAAGAATTACAGTTACAATATTTATATCTATTTTATCTCTTATCATAACTAAGGAAAACTATAACTATCTATCCATTCTTCAACTCCATCAAAGACTCCAGAAGGATATAATATTACCTAAGTAAACAAGAAGTCCAAAGCTCTAGAAATGACAGAGACATCTCACTGCCTGGACAGTCACCCAAAGTTCTTTTGTACCGTTGGGGCATCCATCTTCAGCCTTCAGGCCCATAGTATCCAGCAGACATTTTCATCAAGCAGGAAATTCCAAAGACAGTTTAGTCACTTTTTGCTGTGTCCTGCAGAATGTCTTGTAGACTCTTTTATGAGTCAGGAACCCCGAAAGACCATCTCACCTTTAGGCAAGTTCAGTAGTCCTCTCTCTGAGGGTTCTCTGTGTCCAGTTTATGCAACAGTCCAGGCATGAGCAGTTTCATGCCCAAATGGCTATCAAACTCCATAAGGAGCCTCTTCGGTGCCCATCTTCCTCTTGAAGTAGATTGGTGCTGCCAGGAGCAGATGTGTCTCATTATCATGAAAAGCCCTAAATTATTAAAACAGTTAAATGCCATATTCTGTAGCCTTTGAAAGATATGAAGAATGCCTATCTAACTGAAATATATCTCTGTATATCTAGAAAATCTAACTAATATGACTACAAGCTTGACTATTATTGATAATTATCCATTAACAACTTATATTTCCTAATTATACATTACATTTTAAATGAACTAGACAATCACAATACCTTAATCAAGATTAGAAATATGCATATACATATAACAAAATTGACCTTCAAATCCACACCAATGCAAATTATTCATATCTATATCATATCCCCCTTTAAATGTAAAAGAACATTTATAAGCCATATTTGGGAACATGGGCGCAGTTTTTTCTCTCCAAACTGCTTCCTGCTGAATGGGGGCGCTGTATTCAGATCTTTCATGGTGTAACCTGTGTCAGGGTCATCTCAGTCGGCAGTTGAATGAAGTAATTTTCTGAAGGTGTTCACAGCAACCTTTCAGGAGGGCGTGGTCTATCATACCATATTGGGATAGAAGCAATTAACAGGGTCTCATCCTCTGTGAAAACAAAAGAAGACCTTCTCCAAAGCATCATATCCTTAGACCCATATACTGAAATCATAATATCCTTATGATATCCATTCTGGTTCCGCTTGGCAGCCCATATAATGAAATGTCTCTCTGTACTTAGCTCCTTTACAGTCAAAAATTTTAAAGAAAACACAATGTACATAATCCAGACTCTCTGTAAATTTTCCATTTTTACGTGGCTTATTTTTCTTTATTTCTTTTAATCTATAACTATCTGTACTCTGTCTCTTTAAAGACTTTATCCCCCCTTTTTTAAGGGCATTAACTTTATTCTCTCTATATATTTTTTTTCTCTCTCAAGCCTACGTACATTCATCCAACAGTGTCTGAATCAGTTCTATTGTGAATCTGTAATTTTTTTATTATCCAGGAGCATTTCTTAAAATGTTAAGCACTTCTTAAAAACTTAAGTTGCACCGTGTACAGATAATACAGTAACACCTGTGTCCTGCTCAGTTTAAACCTTAACTGCACTGTTATTATGGTAATTACGGTAGTTCCTGCCTGAGACCAGCACAGTTCAGCATGGCGGAGTTGAGCAGCTCCTGCCTCAGAGCCATTTGGTGCCCCTGAGCCACACACAGTTCCAGGCACACAGCAGTCCACATTGCCATCAAGCAAGCCGTAGCACTTTACTCCAAATGCTCCATTCAAAAGCTCTGTCTCCCGCAGGAGCCAGACAGAGATCGCGATGGCGGCACAGCCCAGAAAGCCGGCATTTTAAAACAGCCAGTTTTTTCCTGTTGCTGAGTCAGGACAATTTCTTTGCGGCACGCAACCCACAAACAGCAAAAAACTGTCTTGAATTCTCTCTCTCTCCTTTTTAAGCCCTCTCAGGTTTTACGTGGAGTTCATTAGCACGTTGGGGGCCACTCTGTTGTAATACGAGCGGCGGGGTTGAGTCTCCGGCACCCGGCCGCCCACATGGCTAGCTTATGCCCCGAAATAATTACACGGAAGTGGAATTCTTTTAAACACTGCCTGGCCCATTAGTTCCGGCCTCTTATTGGCTAGCTCTTTCATATTGATCTAACCCATTTCTAATATTCTGTGTAGTACCACGAGCTGGCTTACCAGGGAGAATCTTAACCTGCGTCTGTCTGGAGTGGGAGAATCATGGCGACTCCTGACTCGGCTTCTTTCTCCCAGCATTCTATCTGTTTACTCCACCCACCTAATTTTCTGTCCTATTAAAGGGGCCAAGGCAGTTTCTTTATTACTTAACCAATGAAACAACAGATAGAAAGATGACCCACCTCCATCAGGATAGAAAATGATTTGCTTAAATGTAAGTTTATAAATATATTTCTCCCTCATTTGTCAGAATCGTGATGGTCTCTAATGAGGTGTGTGTGTTGGTTGGGATGTATAATGAATCCTAGACAAGCCTTCTAAGGAATGTTTAATCACCCACAGTTTAATCTAAGCACTAATGTGTCACTATGAATCGGGGCAGCAAATTATAGCGTTTCAGGTCTATAAAGGACTTTAGGAGTATCATATTCAATATTTTATTTTACAGACAGTGATATGAAGGCTCAGAGATAAGTTAAGTGAATGCCCCAAAACTTGCATTAATAGTTAGTAGTGTGCTGGGAATATTATGTTAAGGCGTGTGACTTTTGTTTATCCTTCATTTGTTTAACTCTGTGGAGCTGTGATGCTTTGTCTAGAACACCTGATGTTCTAATAAAGCTCTGAATGGCCAACAGCAAGGCAGGAGCAAGGATAGGTGGGGCTGGCAGGCAGAGAGGATAGATAGAAGGAGAAAACTGGGAGAAGGGGTTCTGAGAAGCAGCCATAGAGTAAGAGGAAGATTTAAAGATATAAGAGAAATGGAAAAGCCTCAAGGCAAAAGGTAGATGCGATAATATAAGTTAAGTGGGCAAGAAACAAGCCAAGCTCAGGCCGGACATTCGTAACTAAGAATAAGCCTCCTTGTGTGATTCATCTGGGAGCTGGGTGGCGGGGCCCTCCAAAAAGAGTCCACAGAGCTTAACATCATCCTACTACAGTAGTGGGGGTCGTTGCTGGGAAGTGTCTGTCCTCCTAGCCCAGGGCTCTTCTCTGCAGTGACCACTTTTCACATCCACGCCTTCAGTTGTTTGGATTTTTTTGTTTTTGCTTTTATTTTTTAAAAAAGTGTTTGATTTGTACTGTCCCTCAGGGTAGTCTTATCTTCTTGGACTCAGATGCTTCCTCCTGTTTTAGACTCCTGATTACAAAGACACACAGCGTAGCCACTCCCCATCCTATTCTGATGCCATGGATTAAACAGAGATTTGGCTCTGGTTGTTTTATTTGCCAAACTGAGCCTTAAATTTTGCTCTCAGTGAATGAATTAACATTTTCTACTTTAATTTATTTCCGTATTTAGTTTGTGCATGTGTGGGTGTGTATGTGCCGCGTGGTGTGTGGAGGTCAGAGGACAGCTTAAGGGATCCATCTCTTTCCTTTTGCCACGTGGGGTTCAGGGATTGAATTTGGGTTTTCAGGCTTAATTTGCAAGTACCTCAACCCGCTGACCCATCTTACCAGCTCACAACTTTTATCCTCTTTGTAAGTTTTCTGAAGTCTGAACTTTAAAATTCCGAGGGGAATCGAGAAGGATCAGAGTCCCCCAAATATGAGTGCTGAACATACTGCTTGTCCTTCCTCACTTTGACTCTTGGGAGGGAACTTGTTTAGTCAAGAGCAGTTAATTCATACCCGGACTTTCCTTTCCAATAGTGTCTTAGTCAGCGTTCTATAGCTGTGGCCATGGCAACACCATTAAAGGAAAACATTTAACTGGGACTGGCTTAGCGTTTCAGAGGTTTAGTCCATTACCACCATGGTGGAAAACATGACAGCGTGCAGGCAGACATGGCGTTGGAGGAGTGAGAGTTCTTTCTACATCTTTATTGACAGGCAGCAGCAGACTGTCACACTGCACAAAGCGTGAGCGTGAGACCTCTAAGTCTATCTCCACAGTGACAAACTTCCTCCAACAAGGCCAATTTCCCTCCCTGTGGGCCAAGCATTCAAACACACAAGTCTATGAAGGTCTTTCCTATTCAAACCTCCACAAGCAGAAAGATGTTTCTTTTGTTTTTAAAGACTACTGAAGGCCAGTGGGGAAGTCGCTCTGGAAATATTGTTTTCCTCAGATGTGAGAAAGTTTGCTAGCAGACCTGTAGAATGATACATGCCATTTACATCTAACATTTGGGCTGTTAGAGTTAGTTAATAACAACATGGACAAACATTACAAAGATGAGCACATTCTTCACTTTATTATACGAGAGTCTAAATAGACACAAAGCGTGAGGAATATCATAGCAGAGGTACCGTGTACCTAGCACCCCCCTCTGTTACATTACAGTTTGTGAAACCCCCTTTTTATTTATTTATTTATTTATTTATTTATTTATTTATTTATTTATGGCTTTTTGAGACAGAGTTTCTCTGTGTAACCTTAGCTGTCCTGGAACTTATTCTGTAGTCCAGGCTGGCCTCGAACTCACAGAGATTCACCTGCCTCTGCCTCCTGAATGCTGGGATCAAAGGCATGTGCCACCATTGCCAGGCTCTTTTCCTCTATTAATTTTACCTGCTCCATGTTGAACGTCTCAGCATTTTTGTTCCTGTATGTGCATCCATGATCAACTGTGTTGCCCCCTCCCCCCACGCCTTTCATCTTCATGATCGCTTAGATATGTGGCATGAAGTAGTCAGGGCTTCTGCACTATAACTTTCTGCAAGTTTGAACCAGAGCTTCCCCAAGCTGTGCTTGCTTCACCAGTACTACTAATTTATTTTTTTACAAGATTTTTTTCTTTTAATTTTAAAATTGTTTGTATGCCAGTGTGCAGATACGTGCGTGTGAGTGTGGTACCCTTGGAAGGCAGAGGTGTCAGATCCCCTGAAACTGGAGTTACAGTGGTTCTGAGACACCCCATGTGGCTGCTTGGAATGGAATTGAGGTCCTCTGCAAAAGCAAGCAGTAGGTTCTGAGCCCTCTCTCCAGCCCCAGCTCCGGTCTGGAACTTGCTATATAAATCAAACTGGCATCAAATTCATAGAGATCTGCCTCCCTCTAACTCGCAGGTGCTGGGATTAAAGGTGTGTGTCACCACTCCTGGCTCCAACTCCTGATTTTATAATCATCTCATTCCTACCCCAATCTCTTGGTGAATTCAGGGGTCACTGGCTACCCAGGCACCAAACATACGTCATGAAGCTTTGCTACATCTTATATCAGGCTGCAGCAGCTCTCCATGGCTATTGGACTCCATTTTCCATCTCTAATAAATTCTAGTAAGTAACATTGCATGGTAGAGAAAGATCACGCAGGGTTTGGAAGTGCAGCTCAGTAGTTGAGCTTGTGCTTAGGTGCTCATGGCTGTGCATTTAATTCCCAGCATCAATAAAGTTAAGCTCGATTAAATTAATAACATTAAAAATTACCACAGTTTTTTTACTCTCTTTTCAATGAATTTTTAAAACCCCATTAACATGATCAGTTTATTGTTATTGTTTATTTTGAGTCAGAGTTGCACTATGTAGATTAGGCTGGCTTTGAACTGACAATGTGGTCTTAAACTTGAAGTGATCTTCCTGTCTCAGTCTCTTGAATTCTGGGATTGCAAGCCTGCTCTACTACACTTGGCTATTTCCCATTGTATAAACAATGCAGAAAGATCTTTTATGTACATTCTCCTAGGTGTGGTGTCTCTGGGTTTTGTCTCATGGCTTCTGAAAAGATTTCTTATGTTGATAATGAAACAACTTGACTAGTTACTTAAAAGAGACAAATAGGGGGCTGGAGAGATGGCTCAGTGATTAAGAGCACTAACTGCTCGTCCAGAGGATCTGGGTTCAATTCTCAGCACCCACATGATGACTCACAACTGGTTTTAACTCCAGTACTAGGGGGATCTGATGTCCTCTTCAAGTTTTCTTGGGATTGCACATGCATCATGAGTGAATGCAGATGAAATCAAAGCACACATACACACATAGAAAAATTAATCTAAATCAATCAATCAATCAATCAGGTAGGGAAAGTGATTTCTGGAATAAAGAGAATGTCAGAAACTGGATGCAGAATTGTGTGGCATCCTATGGGAAGCAAGTATGCTTTCAGGTGCCGAAGAATAATGCTGTTATGGCTAATACTGGTGGCGCCATAATATTAAAATGTAACTTTTAGCCCTCACAATGTATCACTCATGTGCAGTAGGTTACACTATTTGTGGTGACACTGATCTGAACTGCAAGGATAAAAGTATTATATATGCAATTTTGTATAGGTTATAATACCAGTAATATTAAATGACTTCATTATTAAGTATTTATTATACTATATAATTTATTGTTGTAGTAAGACTGCTTGTTTGTTCCTGACTGTTCATCCCCGAAATAAC
The DNA here is from genome assembly GCF_950005125.1 of Chionomys nivalis. Lineage (NCBI taxonomy): Eukaryota > Metazoa > Chordata > Mammalia > Rodentia > Cricetidae > Chionomys > Chionomys nivalis. Next base: position 125,522,790 of record NC_080086.1, on the reverse strand, counting down.
CACACAGAAACTATATCATTTAAACTACTACTTGGTCCATTAGCTCTAGCTTCTTTGTTTTTTTTGTTTGTTTGTTTGTTTTGTTTTGTTTTTCGAGACAGGGTTTCTCTGTGGCTTTGGAACCTGTCCTGGAACTAGCTCTTGTAGACCAGGCTGGTCTCGAACTCACAGAGATTCACCTGCCTCTGCCTCCCAAGTGCTGGGATTAAAGGTGTGCTCCACCACCGCCCGGCTAGCTCTAGCTTCTTATTGACTAACTTTTACATCTTAATTTAACCCATCACCATTAATCTGTATATTGTCACGAGGCTGTGGTTTACCAGGTAAAGTTCCGGCATCTGTCTCCGGTGGGGCTACATGGCTTCTCTCTTACTCTGCCTTCTTTCTCCCAGCATTCAGTTTAGTTTTCCCCGCCTAGCTAATTTCTGCCCTGCTATAGGTCCAAAGCAGTTTCTTTATTCATTAATGGTAATCACAGCATACAAAGGGGAATCCCACATCAGTTTATGATCCTTTTTATATACTCTTTTTACTTATTAAAAAATAAAAGCTTACTAGAAAACAGTATGCCTTATTGTCATGCCTGGACGCATCCTTAAACGTCTTTGGTTTACTGTGTCTCACATACATCAAGAGTAAAGAGGTTAGCCTGCACCATCTCAGTTAGTGTGTGTGCTTAATGATGCTCGTACAATGACACAGGTACCTAAGTACAGACTTCTCAGAACAGTCCCCCTGTCCAGCCACACAGCACTGTGTAATCAGGTTTCTCTCTCCCAATTTCTTCTGTGGTGCTGAAGAAAGAACCCAGGGCCTCACAAGTACTATGTCAGTGCTCTGCCATTGAGAGACACCCCCACCTCTAGTGTCCCACTTGTATAGATACTTTAGGGCTAGGTAGAGCAAACTTAAAAATACACTGAACACCACAGATTTACCCCTGCATTCATGATGCTGCCTTTTGTGTTCCTACTTCTATGAAGACTTCCAGAATTTTCCTTTTTACTCTGTGAAAAATGTTACCTCCTTTGGAACTCCATTCTGTCTGCCTCCATTGTCTGATCCAGTGTGGATTATATTTGTCAAGGTTTGTTTACATATCTCCTCAGAGGCTGAGTGCTTGGTGGGGTGCGGGAGGGCTTCATGTCTGTGTTTCCAGGGCATAGTGGATAGTAGGCAGTTAGGATCGGGAGATGGATGAGTAGTCTAAGTAGGAGATCTTTTGAAGTTGGCCATGGGTCTTCATGGTAAATTATGAAAAGGCAGATTAAAGTATGGAAAAGTAAGTTTTATCTTCTTGCTTCGACTTATTTTAAAAACCAAAAAAAAAAAAGTTTCATACATAAGCTGGCATGGCATAAACAGGAGAATGTAAGTTCCATTCTAAGAACCTATACCAAAACCATGCAAAGTGGAACATGCTTGTAATCCCAACACTGGGGAGGTGGAGAGAGGCAAATTCCTGGAGCTTGCTACCCAGCCTAGCCTAACCGGTGAGTCCTTGGTCCTCATGACAGAATCTTTCTCAGAAAACATGGTGACCCACTCCTGAGGAAGGACACCCAAGGTTTGCCTCTGCCCTTCGTGCATGTGAATACATGTGCATGTGCACTTGCAGACATGTGTCCCCATACATGAACACACATGTATGCCCATATTCACACACAAAATTGAAAACAATAAATCAAAACTGCATGAGTGAACAATAAAGCAGATAAATTGATTGCAGTGTGTAGACTCGAAATGTGTACCTTGTGTGTTCCATTGTGTAGTTAGTTTAGTCTTTTTTAATGACTTTTTATTTTTTATATGCATTGCTGTTTTGCCAGCATGAGGGTGTTGGATTCCCTAGAATTGGAGTTACAGACAGTTTTGAGCTGTCATGTGGGTGCTGGGAATTGAACCTGGATATTCTGGAAGAGCAACCAGTGTTCTTAACCTCTGAGCCATCTCTTTTTTTTTTTTTTTTTTTTAAGATTTATTTATTATGTATACAACTTTCTGCCTCCATTTATACCCACACGCCAGAGGAGGGTGCCAGATCTCTTTACAGATGGTTTTTGGAGCCACCATGTGGTTGCTGGGAATTGAACTCAGGACCTCTGGAAGAGCAGACAGTGCTCTTAACCACTGAGCCATCTCTCCAGCCCCTCTGAGCCATCTCTTAAGCCCTAGAAAAAAATTTAATTTTGTAAAATTTCAGGAAAACACCCTTGAAAAGCCTTCCCTTCCCCTGTAGGTATTGAATTCTCCATCAACTGTTAGATTTGCCAAGTCTCTCAATTCTTGTAATCTGGAACAGTGGGATTCTGTTCTGTTGAAACTGTCAATTAAATTAAACAATTCTGATAAAACTCTTGGAATAATGTTTGGCATAAAGAACAAGCACAAGCTTCACTATTATTAGTTAATTGCTCTCTCTCATTTATAACATATGCTTGAGTATGTACGCGAGAGTCCCCTCCCGTCTAGTTATGCAACCATGTAGATAGTGCACTAGTAACTGAGCTCAGAAAAAAGACACCCCAAAATTTATACCTTAAAGTTAAAAACATATTGGAAAATTCTTTAATATTTTTCAAGTAATGTATGAAAACATGGGATGTTGTAACTATATTTTAAAAGTGTGCAAAGGCCACTGTAAAAATGCCTTTCCCACTGTAAGGGCTTCATTTATTATGAATAACCAGTCATATTCATGAAGGCTTGTTGTGGACTATTACTTAACTATGTAGAGATATGTTACATTTGTTTGTGCTGGATTTAATTATGTAAATATGTGTTGCTGTTTCACTTTGCCTGCCTAAGGTACCTGTTTGGTCTAATAAAAGGTTGAATGGCCAATAGCTAGGCAGAAGAGGGATAGGAAGGGCTGGAAGTCAGAGAGAATAAACAGGAGGAGGAATCTAGGCTTGTTAAGGGAACAAGAGAGAAGAGAAGGAAACACTCGGGGCCAGAAGCCAGGCAGCTTCCAGCCAGTCAGACACGGAGGAAGCAAGAAAGTAATATATACAGAATGAAAGGTAAAAATCCCTGAAGCGAAGTGTAGATAAACAAATTAAAACAGGAGCTAAGGTAAGGCCTAGCATTCATAACTAATAAAAAGTCTCTATGTCATGATTTGGGATCTGATTGGTGGCCCAAAGAAAGCCTGCTACAAGGGGTGACTAGTTTCATTTCTCTAAAACATCTTTCGGTAGTAAATCTGAGGCAGTTGTGGTTAACCAAAGTATAAACTTAGCGAGGGCCTCCAAAACTACTGTACAGTTACCTTCTGACTCATCGTGTCTGCCAGGCATGAATCAGAGGGGAACAGGCAGTATCGCTCAGATTTCACTGTTTAATCTTCCATCCGTTGGATTTCTAAGTTAGTTATAGTCTGTGGCAGGGTTCGCTTTGGTTGCAGCTTGCCATCCGCACCACGGCAATTTGTCTTCATTTGCCACCTATTGGTGGTGGTTATGAAAACGCCCTGAGAAACTCCCAGATCTGTGCACAGAAGCCTTGTGGAGCTGGGTTCGTCCAGAATACACGAAATACTCACACTGGCACCTTCAGATCAGAAGGTTCCTTCGAATACGTGACTGTCTGAGTGTTGGGCACTCTTAAAAATTTGGACAACAGTTTCCAAATATGGGCAGCCACTTCCGGGGAAGAGTAAACTGGAGTAATTAAATGAAGGCACTAGGTTTTTATTATGCTGTCATTGGATATTTGAATAGCTAGCTGTAAATGAGCTCTGTTTGTACAAAAGTGATTTTCTAAATCCAGTTGACCCTGTTTCAAAGTCTACTCTAGTTCCTGGGCAAAATGAAATGGAATGCTCACATCTCCCCAATAGAACAAATTAAAGCTTGCAGAAATAAGTTGCACTGACAGAGGAATTAAAACTTGGGAGCCATGAGCAGTTGTGTCCTGTGTGTCGTGTCCCCCCGCTGCCCTAGAAACGATCGGGTAATTTACTCAGCTAATTTTGTCCAGTCATTGTGCTGCCTTTTAATATCCCTTCCTCCAAAACAGGTTGATATAGCTGCCATTAGGGTGGGCTAAGGAGGAGGGAGTTCAGGGGCGATTAGATCACAGGAGTACTGACCTACCAAGGCCTTTCTTTATCAAGAAAGCTAATGCCTAATGCCTTACAGAAGGGAGGACTCAGCGTCTTCCACCATGGAAGGATGTGGGGGAAAGGCCTTTGCTGGACATCACAGCTTTCAGAATTATGATCTAGAGAAATTTTTATTGTTTTTAAATTACTTAGGCTGTTCTTTTCCCATGCTATCAGAAAATGGACTGAGACACATTAGAAAATTTACTCTATAATTTCTTCTTTTCAAGTAGACAATACTGAGATCTATCTATCCATGTAATGTATTGCCTATCTATCTATCTATCTATCTATCTATCTATCTATCTATCTATCTATCTATCTATATCTATCTATCTCCTATGATTTTCTTAAAACTATTGTTCTAAGAAGCACCTGGATATTTGCCTTGGGTTTTTACATCTAGATCACAAACACTTACTGAAGAAACTACCATTTAATTATGGAAAATGTTTTTCTGTGTTGAGATAAAATTGACAACCACTGAAAATTTGATATATGGGCTTAGGAGATAAATCAGCCAATAAAACTCTTGCCTTGGAAGCATGTGGTCCTGACTTTGATTCCCAGAACTACTCAGAAATGCTGATCTTTAGTGACACACACCTAGGGAAGATAAAACCAAGAGTGTCCCTGGGACCGGCTGTCAGCCAGCCTAGCCTTCTTGGTGAGTTCTAGACCTTTGAGATTCTCTCTCTCTCTCTCCTCTCTCCTTCAACCACCATGGTTGGTGGTGCCTGAAGAATGGCACCTGTGACTGTCTTCTGGTCTCTACGTGTGCATCCACATACATGATCATCCACATATATGAACACACCCATTGTATGTATGCGGCTTGCTGTTTTGGTGGATAGATATATTTTGGGAAATGATCACCATGACAGGGGAAATTAATTTATCACTTCATACTTTTTCCTCCCTTCTTTCTTCCTTCTTATTTTTTTTTTTTTTTTTTTTTGGTTTTTCGAGACAGGGTTTCTCTGTGGTTTTGGAGCCTGTCCTGGAACTAGCTCTTGTAGACCAGGCTGGTCTCGAACTCATAGAGATCCGCCTGCCTCTGCCTCCCGAGTGCTGGGATTAAAGGCGTGCACCACCACCGCCCGGCTCTTTCTTCCTTCTTTATTCTTCCCTTTTCTCTCCTTTTATTTTTTTTCTCCTTGCTTTTATTTTTTTCTTCTTATGGTAAGAACATTTAAGCTGAGCAGGTGGTGGTGCAGGCCTTTAATCCTACCACTTGGAAGGCTGAGGCAGGCAGATCTCTGTGAGTTTGAGGCCAGCCTGGTCTACAGAGCGAGTTCCAGGACAGCCAGGGCTGTTACACAGAGAAACTCTGTCTTGGGGCGGGGAGAACATTTGAGGTCTACTCTCAATCCAAGTTTGAAGAATACAGAATAATGTTGTAAACCGTACCTGAGCGTTTCTTCATCTGGTACCCGGTTACCAGTCTCTCTTCATTTCCCCCAGGTCTAGATCCTGACAACCAATTTTGTGTTTTGGTTTCTGTGAGAACGCCTGTTATTGATGATTCTGATTTAACTGAGAACAAATGGCATTTGTTTTTCTGTGACTGACTTGTTTCCCTAAGCACAGTGTCCTCCAGTTTCATTTACGCTACTGCAAATGGCAGACTACATAATACCCTACACTGTGTATGAACTACGCTATCTTTCTCCAGTTGCTGATGGACATTTGGTTGTTTCCTTTGCTTGACTATTGTGAATAAGGGTAGGACACACCCACCGGTGGGTCCATCTCTTCACATCCTGATTTCATTTCCCATGAGTACAAACACAGAAGTGGGGATACTGGACCACAAGCTGAGGACCTGCTGTTGCTCTCTGCTGGTAGCTACACCCATCTGCACCCCTCAACAGTGCACAGTGTTCTCCAGTCTCACATCCTTACCGCCAACTATTTTTTGCTCTGTAGAAAAACGAGCACACTCTGGTCATCACAGCAGATTTCCCGGATGAAGCTCTTCTTCCAAGTTTGGATATGATGAAATTTCTGTTCAGATTGGTTAGGCAGTGTGGCCAGTCTTGCACAGCTGGTAATATCAAGGCTGATATTACAATCTCAACCAGTCTGGTGATTGAGCCACAGCATGAAGGCTTGTTCTTTCTGAATTACAGAGTGGAATAATTTTAGGATCCTACTTACAGTCTTGCTTTTTCAGAAAAGCCACACTGCATGGGTTGAATGGTGATAAAAATATATCCACTTTTAGCATGCGATGGTGCCTTCTTCATAGTTTCTGTTCTGACGCCCGGTTTTCTCCCTTTTCTCATTTAAGGTGTCTCAAAGTCAGGCAAGGTGGCACATACCTGTCATTCCAGCACATGGTGGGAGTAATGGATCCTGAGTTCAAAGTCTTGAACTATACAGGGAATTCAAGGGCAGCAGGGTTATAATGAGGCTCTGTCTCACATAAACAACACAAACTCTGTAGTTTTAGAATTTTGCCTATCCTCTCCCTTCTTATCTATCTTCAGGCCTCATCCCCTCACATGTTAACAAGATTATACACCTAAGTTAGAGCTTACCTAGACAATTATCTATTACACATCTGTTAAATGATGCTCACTCTCCCCCAGATCCACTATTCTGAAGTCCTTCACCAATAAACGGATTTTCCAATGATTTGATTAAGCAATAGTCAAGTTCCTCAAAGGATAAAAATAAGAAACTGCCCCATGTCTTTTTGCTACTTTGCGTGGCTACTCACTGGAAATTCCAATGACTTTCAATGAGAATTAGAACCTGTATCATGACCATACTTAGTGATGGAACAGGCTGTGGATGTGGGGAGCAGACCAATCCGATATGTAAGTGGGAACACATGCAGAAATCTACAGGAAAATCTCAGGTCACTGTAGGCATGTATTTTACACTAGCTACCATGGATGGGCTGGTTTCTAATAACAAGACACTGCCTGAGCTGTATCAGCATGTTTCATTTACTCCTCTTAGAATTTTTAATGGGTGACAAATGGACACCCAGCTAAAATAGCTATGGTTTTTGTTCTACAATCAGGTAATGGAAACTGTGCTCTTTTTCACAATATTTTTTAATTAATTCTTTGATGTTTTCATAAATGCAGTTAATGTATTTGATTGTGTGCACATACTCATTACCCTCTCTTGCCACTCTTCCACTCCCAGTGAGAGTCTTCTTTTCCCAGTCTTCCTCCTAATTTTATGTCTTTGTGCATGTATCAATGAGAGAGGGGGACAGAGAGACACAGAGAGATCCATATGGTTATTTAGGGTTGCTTACATGACCGGAGTGAGGGGTTATTTACCTGAGCATGGGCAATGGACTAGGGGCAAAATTGCTAATGTAAAACAACTCTGAGACTCTCAAGTTCGTGTTTGCTAGTGAAGTAACACTCAGTGGTTGTGAGGAAGTTGTCATTGTCACCATGAAAACCTGTAAAGTTGCGGAGGGTTCCTGCATGGCAGCATCTGTACCCGCTTTCACAAACCTCACTGCTTCTGCCGTCATAGACAGTCGGATCCTGGAGGCTCTGGCAATCCGTAAATCCTGATTTCCTAGTGTTTCTCTCTCATACTTACACATGGTCTAAACAACAGATGGCCACCTCTGTCCTAAGCCGTTCTTTGTCTCATTTTTGCTTGTTCTCCTGCGTGAAGGCATGCTCACAAGTACCCAAAGTTGATAAGGTCACTCTCATCTTTGACAAACTTACCCACCCAGATTGCTGGGATGGAGCCAGGAGAACAAGGCCCTTGGAGCTGTGGAACCTCACCAGTTGCTCCCCCATCCATGATGGAATGTTGACAGGCTTCATCTTGTGAGGATTAACAAAACTGTTCTAAGTTTGTGAGTGCCATGGGCATGTCACACCTGGAGGATCCTGGAAACACTGTTTCGGTTGCTACATTTTTAGTGAGAGAGGTTAATAATAATACCTCAGGAGTTGGAGACAGGAACAAATTGTTCTTGAACTAAACCTCAACATGGAGACAGCACTCAATGTGTGTGGTCATTTTTCTCCTAAGAACCCTATGAGATATGTAGGAACAAGATCGACTTTGCAGTTGAGGGAGATGAGATTTGGAGGAGGTACACAGCATAGGCTAGCCTGGGAAACAGGTCTTTTGACTTCTTAACCTGTGGTCCTTAACCCTGGTCTATTCTGCCTCTTGGCACAAGATAAACAGTAGCAAGAGAGTCTATGGCATAGCTGCCAGGCCTCTCATCCCAGCTGGTGTGTGCTCCCTAGATAGTCTCTTGAGGAGTGAAGAAAACCTAGCACCAAGCTGACCAAGGGCCAGCTCCATGACAATTTTGGTTTAGGAATGTGAATGATGCAAGCTGTCTTGGCATGGGTTTCTGTCCTGCCAGGAAATCCTTTAGTGCTGATGAAAGAGAAGGAAGCAAGGGTGCGAAGTGACAGTTGGAGAGCCTCAGACACCTCCCACTCTTCCAGATGTGCACACCCTCTTGCAGAAACCAACATCCAAAGCTGGTGTGCACGCCCCCATTGGGCCTCTCAGAGAGCTGTGCAGTGTACCCATTGGTTGTTGGGTAACAACTAGGTCTACTGCTCTGCATCTTTGTCAAGTGAGATCTAGGTGTACATAATTTTCCCAGCTGAGAAATGCTGAGCAGGGCAAGTGTCCTGGTGGTGCACACTTGGGATTCCAGCACGAGGGAGACGGAGGCAGGCAGAGGATTTCCCATTCTTAGCCAGCCTGGGCTACAGAGCAAGACCCTGCATCAAAAAGAAAGCAAGAAAGGAAATGAAATCTGGGCTCAGGAGAACCAGCAGAATTGATTGACATTATTACACAATTTGTAACTGGACAACCTATATTCTCTCTCTATTGAGGGCTGTTCTTCCAGCATAAAGCTATTACAAAATTGCCATTTCTACCGATTTGTAGACACTGCATTCTATCTTCTACCGGTCTCATTTCTTAATAGTTTTAGCCAAGCAAGAATCTAGTATGGGGCAGCAGATGAAATCAAGGGTTTAAATGTAAACATCAGTAAGTGGTAGCGATTGCCTGCAGGCTGCAGGTCCCCAGCTGGTCTTTCTTCTTGCTATTGCCTTTCCTATTTGGTTACTGCAGTCTTTCCGAGGGCTCTTCAACAGACTTGCTGGTGGGGAAGTGCTAGTTAAAGTCATATAGGCAGACATTCGAGTTCTCATAGGCTTGCAGTAAAGGGGAGGAGGTCACTTTGGGCTCGTGAAAAGGTACCACAGCTGTTTCTCTCAAGTTCTCTACAAGGTGTACATAATTTTGCAAGTAAAAGCAGTAGTTGGTGTTGTAATTTTATTAAGAACAGTCTATTTGATGCTGTGACGGTTGTCCATTTTTATTTAACAAGCGACTGGATTGGCTTCCTGTTCCCCATCAGTGATGCTGAAGAAAGATTTGAAGCATCATCAATGTAGTCCCTTCGATGTCCGGCTTTGATGTTCTCCTTTCTACACCAAATGAGCATGCTGCCTGCAGTAGCTACCTGCCAAACCTCTCAATCCCATCTCACCACTGTGATTACCAACATATATGTGCTCTAAAAAAATCTTTTCTGTAGATAGTATACACCCAGAGGGCCAGCATCAGACAGCCTGTGGTTTGAATCCCAATCCTGTTATGTGTGGTAGCATAAGGGACACCTGTCACCTCTGCATTGAACCGTGGTTGGTGACTTCATTCTTTAGTGTTGAAGTGATTTTGCTTTTCTCTGTTAGCAGGGATGGCTGGTAACTGCCTTCCTCACATATGTGTGCACATATATATCATACATACACATAAATCACATAAAAATAGTATATGAAATATATATCGCATGTATTTTATGCATATATATGGTGTACGCATTTTTTAAATTTAAAAACACTAACTTTTACAAGCATCCATCTATGGAATAAATCATGTAATTATCAGTCTCTGCCAGTGGCCATTCTCACCTCCAATTGCATGTAAAGAGCAAAGATTTTAGTATTTTATTTTTAGGGGTTGCTGTGACTGAGTTTTAGCAGGGACAACCATATGTGCCCTCTTTGTTGTTATATTTTGTTTGTTTTCTTTGAGACAGTTTCATGCATCCCAGGCTGATCTGGAACTCAATATGTAGTTTATTCTTTATTCTGATCCTCCTGCCTCCACCTCCGGACTGCTGAGATCATAGGCACGTACCACTTGTAGTGTCAGAGATAGAACTCATGACTTCATGAATATTAGGCGAGCACTCACCAACTGAGTTACATCCCTGCCTCTATTTTTACTTACTGTTTAAAGAAATATTATAAAATGTTTCTAATGCTTTCAAAATAGAACAATATAAAAAAACTCAAAAAATTTTATCTATCATGACATCACCCATAAACAGCGATGCTAAAGGCTGTTCCTGGAGAAGCAGAGGATGCTGAGCTTGGCACTTGGCCCTCACTTTCATTCAACATAACTGCTGTTGGAGAACCAGGCTTTCCCTGGAGACAGCAATTCCACCAGGGGAAGCAATATGGAAGTTCTTTGCAAGAAAGTTTCTGTGTGAAATCATGTCTCCTGCCAGAGAAGTCATATGGTTTCGTTAACTTTCTTCACAGGAACTAGGAAAAATTCCCAAACCCTAGAATAATACAGCTGGAACGCTACTCAGAAGTCAACAGCACAGGGCCGATGAGAGACGGGGCTTTCTACACTCCATTTGTTTCTGCCTGAGCTAAGGCCTCCATTCCATTTTCCTTACGGTGAAAATGGTAAACTTTTATTCCACTGGAGGAACATGATTGAGATTTCTGGCACCGTGCTACCATTTACACCATAATAAATTTATTTAAGGGAGAGATGGTCTCAACTGCGTCCCTGCCAGGGTTCCCGAAGGAAGAACAGCACGTGATAGCGGATGGGAAATTCTGCATCTCATCTTCTCCATCCTTCCAGGCTGCAGACTGTCTGCCACCCACCGTTGATTAGCACGTCTGCATAGCCACAGTGAAGTGGTAATTAACGGTCCCCATGTTGACTCTCAGGAACTACAATACCATGAAGTACCCTTCAGAATTATCAAGGAGAAATTAAATTATGTTCAGTACAGCTTTAGAGCCACGTGACTCGAGATTTAAAGCACCCCTGTAGGGATTGGCAGGGACTGGTTTCTACTGTTAAATGAAAAGGAATTCAGGGAGCTAGGTGCTGACTTTCAGAATCAGGCCTCCGATGATGTGTCTCTGGGTTTATCAACCACATTCCAGGACAGGCCCCATGCCATCAAAAACAAGGTCAATGGAATTTTGTGAGCTTTTGTTTTGTTTTTTGCCTTATTTTTATTTTTTGGTCTAATTGATCTTTTGCCTGTTTGTTTTGATTTTCATTTTTGTTGGAGATTTTTCCCCCCAGGGAAAGAAACTTTTTTTTAATTGATTCTATTGAGCTATACATTTTTCTCTGCTCCCCTCCCTGCCGCCCCCTCCCCTTCAACCCTCTCACATGGTCCCCATACTTCCAATTTACTCCGGAGATCTTGTCTTTTTCTACTTCCCATGTAGATTAGATCTATAGAAGTCTCTCTTAGTGTCCTCATTGTTGTCTAGGTTCTCTAAGATTATGGTTTGTAGACTGGTTTTTCTTTGCTTTATGTTTAAAAATCACTTATGAGTGAGTACATATGATATTTGTCTTTCTTGGCCTGGGTCACCTCACTCAATATGATGTTTTCTAGCTCCATCCATTTGCCTGCAAATTTCAAGATGTCATTATTTTTTTCTGTTGTGTAGTACTCCATTGTATAAATGTACCACATTTTCCTTATCCATTCTTTGGTCAAGGGCATTTAGGTTGTTTCCAGGTTCTGGCTATGACAAACAATGCTGCTATGAACATAGTTGAGCACATGTCCTTGTGGCACAGTTGAACATCCTTTGGATATATACCCAAAAGTGGTATTACTGGGTCTTGAGGAAGGTTGTTTCCTAATTTTCTGAGAAATTACCACACTGACATCCAAAGAGGTTGTACCAGCTTGCACTCCCACTAGCAATGCAGGAGTGTTCCCTTTAACCCACAACCTCTCCAGCATAAGCTGTCATCAGTGTTTTTGATCTTGGCCATTCTTGCAGGCATAAGACGGAATCTCAGAGTTGTTTTTATTTGTATTTCTCTGATGACTAAGAATGTTAAACATTTCCTTAAGTGTCTTTTAGCCATTTTAGATTCCTCTGTTGAGAGTTCTCTGTCTAGGTCTGTACTCCATTTTTTTTTTATTGGATTATGTGTTCTTTTGGTGTCCAATTTCTTGAGTTCTTTGTATATTTTGGAGATCAGACCTTTGTCTGATGTGGGGGTTAGCGAAGATCTTTTCCTATTCTGTAAGCTGTCGTTTTGCCTTGTTGACTGTGTCCTTTACTTTATATAAGCTTTTCAGTTTGAACCATTTATTAATTGTTTCTCTCAGTGTCTGTGCTGCTAGGGTTATATTTAGGAAGTGATTCCCTGTGCCAATGAGTTCAAGTGTACTTCCCACTTTCTCTTCTATAAGGTTCAGTGTGTCTGGCTTTATGTTGAGGTTTTTGATCCATTTGCAATTGAGTTTTGTGCATAGTGATAGATATGTGTCTATTTTCATTCTTCTACATGTTGATATCCAGTTATGTTAGTATCACTTGTTAAATATGCTTTCTTTTTTTCCATTTTATATTTTGTGCTTCTTTGTCAAAAATCAGGTGTTCAAAGGTGTGTGGATTAATATCCAGGTCTTTAATTTGGCCCCATTGATCTTCCTGTCTGTTCTTATGCCAGTACCAGGCTGTTTTCAGTACTATAGCTCAGTAGTAGAGTTTGGAGTCAGGGATTTTGATGCCTCCAGAAGTTCTTTTATTGTAAAGGATTGTTTTGGCTATCCTGAGTTTTTTTGCTTTTCCGTATAAAGTTGAATACCATTCTTTTGAGGTCTGTGAAGAATTTTGATTGGATTTTGATGGGCATTGCACTGAATCTGCAGATTGCTTTTTGCTGGAGATTTTTCTTTCTTACTTTTTGTTCTTGTTTGAGAGAGAGAAGCTGGGTCCTGGCATGGTGGCTTATGCCTTTAATCCCAGAATTTGGGTGGCAGAGACTGGTGGATCTCTGTGAATTTGAGGTCAGGCTGGTCTACATAATGATTTCTAAGACAGCCAGGGCTATAAACAAACAAACAGGAGGGATGGGTGCTGGGGGGGGGGGAAGAAAACAAGAATGTAAAGTTGGGTGTGTAGGGAGGTGGGGAGGATCAGAGAGGAGTTTGAAAAGGAGGAAACATGATAAAATATATTATATGAAAAGACTTTAAAAATTAAAAAGCAAAAATAAATCAGGTCATGATGGAATCTTTTTTGTTGTACAAAAAGTGGCAGCTGCTAAAAATTGGGGACCTCCTTCAATGGAAGAATGGATGAAGAAAGTATGGAATGTATATATATTAGAGTACTACTCAGCAGTAAAAAAACAATGACTTCTTGAATTTTGCATGCAAATGGACAGAAATAGAAAACACTATCCTGAGTGAGGTAAGCCAGACCCAAAAAGAGGAACATGGGATGTACTCACTCATATTTGGTTTCTAGTCATAAGTAAAGGACATTGAGCCTATAATTTGTGATCCTAGAGAAGCTAAATAAGAAGGTGAACCCAAAGAAAAACATATAGGCATCCTCCTGAATATTAACCTTCATCAGGTGATGAAAGGAGACAGAGACAGAGACCCACATTGAAGCATCGGACTGAAATCTCAAGGTCCAAATCAGGAGCAGGAGAGAGAGCACAAGCAAGGAACTCAGGACCGCGAGGGGTGCACCCACACACTGAGACAATGGGGATGTTCTATCGGGAACTCACCAAGGCCAGCTGGTCTGGGTCTGAAAAAGCATGGGATAAAACCGGACTTGCAGAACATAGCGGACAATGAGGACTACTGAGAACTCAAGAACAATGGCAATGGGTTTCTGATCCTACTGCACGTACTGGCTTTGTGGGAGCCTAGGCAGTTTGGATGCTCACCTTACTAGAACTGGATGGAGGTGGGTGGTCCTTGGACTTCCCACAGGGCAGGGAACCCTTATTGCTCTTAGGGCTGACGAGGGAGGGGGACTTGGTTGGGGGAGGGGGAGGGAAATCGGAGGTGGTGGTGGGGAGGAGGCAGAAATCTTTAAGAAATAAATAAATAAATTTAAATAATAATAAAAAATAAATAAACAAAAAATAAAAATTGGGGGCCTCCACAAATAACTGGTTCATCACTTTCTATGCCTCTGAACTGCTAATTTAATTAATAATCATTCTGATTAAAAGGCCATCAGTCTAACCCCTGCAGTAGTCTCTGCAACAAGTCACCACAAACTCAGAGACTTAAAACGTCTAAATGCATGAGACCAGAAATCTGCCATTGGACAGAAACACAACTGCCGGTAGGGACATGCTGACATGCTATCTTCCTTTACCCCCATTACCCTGCTATCCTAGGAATGGGATGTAATGCCTCAAACACGCTAGGCAAGATTCTACCATGATCCTCTTACTTTTTCTGTTTCTTTTTTTTCTTTTTTTGAGACAGGGTTTCTCTGTGTAACTTTTGAGCCCATCCTGGAACTCGTTCTGTAGACCAGGCTGGCCTCGAACTCACAGAGATAACCTTCCTCCTCTGCTTTCTCGAGTGCTGGCACTAAAGACATAAACCCAGCTCCTCTTACTTTTTTATCTATCTATCTATCTATCTATCTATCTATCTATCTATCTATCTATCTATCTATCTATCTATCTATCTTTCATTCATTCATTCATTCATTCATTCATTCATTCATTCATTATTTTGAGACAGGGTCTTTCTTAGTTGCCCAGGCAGCAAGACTCAAACTAGGAATCCTCTTGGGGTTAAAGCAGGAATCACAGGCCTGCGCCACTACATCTGGCACTGCCCCTTTCTGACTTTCTTAGTGTCCTGTGGGGGGCAAGTGTGCAGAGGCCAGGGGTGAGCCCTGAGGAGTAAGTTCTCTACTGCCACCTTTCTGCGGGGTCAGGAGATCAAACCCAAGTTGTCAGGCCTGTGCGGCAGGTGCTCTAGCCACCATCATATCTACCCCCTTCCCCCAGCTCCTTCCTTATAAGGATACTTCGATTGCCTCGAGGGTCCTCTCAGATAATCCAGTCCCAGCTCTAGATCTTTAATGCAGTCTTGTAACGGGCCCCAAGGCGTTAGTAGCCTGCCCCCTGTACCCCTTCCGACTTAGCACAGCTGACACCACAGAGGAGATGCCATTCAGTACCATTCGGGTTGTAAAACTCAGCATGTAGACAGCACCACCTGCCAAACAAAAACAAAGACCTAATCCATCAAAGTCCATAGTTCTGGGCAAGTCTCTGAACTAACCTTGCTTTTTGGCTCCTCTAGTTATGCTTCTGGCTAACTGTTCTTGTGAACTGAAGCATGTCAACCCAGGATATGGTTTTACTGCTTAAAAGCTCAC
Organism: Chionomys nivalis; assembly: GCF_950005125.1. NCBI lineage: Eukaryota > Metazoa > Chordata > Mammalia > Rodentia > Cricetidae > Chionomys > Chionomys nivalis. The sequence goes on along the minus strand of NC_080086.1, from coordinate 125,507,211 downwards.
TGTGAGAAAGGTTCAGGGCTACACTGCGATCCCAAACACCCAGGGTAGTTGCCAGCCTACTAATAAAGACTTTCTATTGGTTTAAACCTGTGTCCTGGGCCCTCTGTAAGAGTATTGCATTCTCTTAACCCCTGAGCCATGTCTCCAGTCCCTGCCTCTTGGTTACTCTTACCGACCTTAGCTCTAATACCAAAGTAGGACTGAAGGAGATGGTGGAAAGTGCATCTATTGGCTGGGAATCACTTCTTTGGTAGGTAAAGTTGTTGCACCAGAAAAAGGAGAAAGAAACCAGCATTTGATACTTGCTTGTTCTATGTGAGACTTGGTAGTTTCACATGCTGGTATAAAGTCCAAGGTCAGTTTCTTGTGTGTGTTTTTTTTCTCATTGCTGCAATAACGATGTTAGAGTAATTTAGAGATACACTTTAGGATGTTGACCGGGCTTAGGTAGTATATCTAGATTTCTTCTGAAATGTTATATAGGGTAGCTAATGTTTTCTGAGGAATCCAGGTCAAGTTTGCTCAGCTTAAGAATGTCCTTTGCGCCCTGTGTAATTGTGTGTACAAGCAGGAAATAGATTCTAAGACACGGACAAAGTCAACAGTTAGCAGAACAAGGGCAGAGCCAGGGAAGGCAGTGTTGATTCATGGCCATGGAGGAAAGTCATTTCATCTCTCAGTGCTCCAGTTTCCTTATCCGAAAAATTATGATAAGAATTCTTTCTCCCAGCACTTTGGGAAGGGTCAGAAATAAATTGAAGCCTGTTCTGTTCAGTTATATACTGAGTAGTCCAAGAGTGGTAACAGACATTGTCAGTATCAGTACATCTGTAGGTTGTGCATCTCCCATACCTGGGCTGCTACCACAACCTCCAACTGATCGTAAGAGATGGGGTATTGCTTATGTCACCTTACAGGAAACCAGGATCTATTACCTTATAAAATACTCAGAAAGCTCCTCCCTTCTGTCTATGAGAGTATGGTGTGAAGTGGCAGTGTGTTGCCTGGGTAGGGAGGACTGTGCCCAGAACCTGGCCATGCTTGCACGCTGATCATAAGATTGCCATAATTGTGTTAGCCAAATTCTGTTGTTTCTAAGCTTACCGTTTATGGCATGTTATTATAGCAGTGTGAGTGACTAAGACGAGCTCACAGCGAACGCTTGCCCAGGTGTGCAGCAAGGTACCATCCTGCTCTTGCTTCTTGTCTCCTGCAAGAGATGCTTTCCCTACATTTCCACGGTGATAGAATGGGGAAGGCAATCTTGTGTCTGCATTTCCACTATGTGGCACAATTTCTGGGACATGGGAGGGACACCAAACATCCTCCTTACATTGAATTCAAGTGTCTTTTTCACTTTTGAAATGTTAAAAACCTCAGATTGAATACTTATTGTGACCCCTCTCCAACAGACAGTGTTGGTGTTTGGAACATTCCTTCCTAAACAGTATTTACTTTGGCTGCTGGTCAGCTCTTGGGACAGAGAAAGGCAGTGTTCAACTTGTGTGACTTTAAGCTAATTATTAACATGATGGGTTTGGGTTTTCGTTTAATCATCTGTGCCTTACTAGGAAGAATTCAGGCCTAATGGAAAGGAGAGAAACTCTTGTCCATCATCACCGTTATAAGCTAACATTAGGAGATTTGAGCTAAGGCCTTTGTATGCAGAATCTTACTTAATGCTTCCTACAACCCCATTAAGTAGCTATTATTATATGTTTGTTTTACAGCTCACAGTACTGAGCCACAGGGAAGAGCTTGGCGGGGTCTTAGGAGGACTGGCATTGAAGTTGCCTCTGAAATGAACCTTTGAAACATTATATTGTTGTGCCCAGTCCATGGGGACCCCAAAAGACTACCGGGGAGACCGACTCACCGAAATGTAAGATCAAGGTTTATTGTGTGCACAATACAAGCCGGCAGGGACCTTGTCAAAGCAACTGGCACAATAGCGGCAAGAGGAGGTCCCCTGCCCATCTAGAGGGCATTATTTAAAGGCAAAACCCAGAAAAGTTACATTAGCAGGATGTGGGGTGATGGGTTTCTAAGGTTTAGGACCCCTGATGGGCTGACATTCGTCTAGGGGTGTCCTGGTGAAAAGTGATGGGTATGTGCTGGCAGGTGATCCTAACTACTGTGGTTGGAACATTACAAATTTCCTTTGGATGGTCTGTTACTGGGTGGTGCATGGGTAGTCTCAGTCTGTGATCTTTATCGGAACTAGGTCTTGACTCAGGGAAAAGTACTGAGACTCAGGCCTCTATTAAGCTTCATGGCTGGGTCCTGTAATACTACAGTGACTCTACATGCAAACATGTCTGCCTTGCTTCCTTTCTCCCCTCCTTCCTCTTTCCCTCCCTCCTCAGTGCTGGGGATGCAAACCAAGGCCTTGCACATATTAAGCATACACCACTGGCTATACTCCCCCAAATCCTTTTCTTTGTTTTCTGTGATGTGGAGGACATCTGGGGAAGAACCCAGGACCTTATCCATGTTAGGCAAATACTCCACCACTGACCTACGTTCTCATTCAACCTCAAATATTTTATTAAGCTACATTAAGGAACTGACTCTGAGAAACAAAAGCTAACTCGGGCTTTGACTAAATCTTAATTGAGCAACTACTAGAGATTCATGGATATTCTTGATTACTCTCTGAAGAAGGAAGGAGGGAAGGAAGGAAAAAGAAGAAAGGGACAAACGGACAGAGAAGGAAAGAGGGGTGGAAGAATAGCAGGGCCGAGACCCTAGCAGGGCAGGACTCACGCATTCGCTGGTGTTTACTATCACCTTCCACTGGATATCCAGACTTCCAAGTTAGGTGCCTGGCTGCCTCGCCTTGGCTCAGGTCCGGTGGCAAGGTCCACTTCTGCTCTCAGGGGAACTCAAAATGTCTGTAGCAGTGCAGGGCAGAGCAGGAGAGGGAAATCATGAGCTGCTCTGAAACAGAAAAGCTTAATAGGAGGAATTATTAACCAGCAGCCTATTGTTTGGAAACGTGAGAGGACCCAGAAGGGCAGAGGACGACAAGTGAAGCCAAGGCACGCTGACCTTCAGGCCAAGAGGGAGGACTTTGTCCCCAGGGTTGTGCCTGAGCAAGCATGACTTGCCCTATTTATTAGGCAACATCAGATGCATCCTGTCTATTTAAAAAAATCCAAATAACGTCTCAGTCAAACAAACATTCCGAGAGAGAAATGTTTGAATCTGCCGTTTCCCAGAACTGCCGTTAGGTCTTGGAAGCAGTGCAAACAAGACGGAGTGATGGCTGATACACTATATCCGGAGGCTTATGGGAAACCTAAAGGAAAAATGAAATATAATTTGGTTTCCTACAAACCACACAGTAGAACTTGACTGCGTGTCAAGTCACAACAGCTGTTTGTCCTCACCCATTTAAACTGCAGTAAGGGGATTACTTAAACAAATTCCCTGCTGCTCTAGAATTCTCAATGTATTTAATATTTGCATGATGATTAATCTCCAGCCTCAGAGGAAGTTCCCAAAGGGAGAGATGACACAGAAGCATTTCAAATTTCAGTAACACGCGAGGAAAAGGGGGAGTTTGCCAAGTCTTCAGTTTTGGAGCCTGCTCTCAGGAGAGTGGCCAACAATGTTGGCCCAACTGTTGAATATTAAACCGAGGGCGGGCAGCATGGCCAGGAGAACTCTGTCCTGCACATTTGGACAATACAGTCTGGGTGGAAGGCATAATGGCAATTAAAGGATTAGGCCACACCCTGCGTTTATGGAGCGAGAGATCCTGAACCTTTCACGACGTTTCATTCTGTCCCTCATGAGGATGAAGTCCTTGTTCTCTGAACCCAGGAAACCCTTCCCTGCCCCCAATGGCTATTCACACATCCAAGGTGAGTTCTGAATATTTTCTTTCTTACAAAAGACCTTCGCTGACTGGAGACACAGCCCAGTTGGTAATGCTCTCACCCGCATGCAAGAGGCCCTGGCTCAGGCCCGAACACAAATGGAAACCAAAAAATGTTCACCACTGCTGGAGTTGGGGTTGTGCTCTGGAAAGGGCAGCAGGCTTAAAGTACATTCATGCAGGTGAGAAGTTGGACTACACACACACACACACACAGAGTTCTCAACCTGTGGGTCGAGGCCCCTTGGGGAGCATTGAATGACCCTTTCAAGGGGTTCAGCTAAGATCACCAGGAAATACTGATATTTACATTACAATCCATAATGGTAGCAGATTTACAGTTATGAAATAGCAACAAAAATAATTTTATGGCTGGGGGTCACTTTAACATGAGGAACTGTATTAAAGGACCGCAGCGTTAAGAAGGTTGAGAACCACTGGGCTACATCGATGGCTCGCCACTTGTCTACACAGAATCCCCTAGGGAACTTTATTAGAAAATATTTTATTTATTTTTGGACAATTTCATACCTGCATAGGATGTATCTTGATCATATTCACCCCCAGTTCCCCTCTCCTAGTCCCTACTATCCTCACTACACCCCTTAACACATCCTCGATCCACTATCATGTCCTTTCCTGGCTTTTTGAACCTACTCACAGAGTCTAGTTACTGTTGCCTGCTGGAATATCGACTGATCTTGATGGCTTCATCTTGTGCGGGTCTTGTGGGGCAGCCATAGTTACAGTGGGGTCATGAGCGCAATGGTTAGAAGACAGCATTTCCCAGCATTCCTCTCCATCCTCTTTGTTTCCACCCACTCTTGGGCGATGCTCCCTGAGTCGTGGGGCTGGAGGGATTGATAAAGGTGCCCCATTTAGTATAGTACATATTGACCAGTTATGAGTCTCTGTATTAAGTAGTTTCCCACTGCAGATAGAGGTTTCTTTGACCAAGGCTGAGAACAGTATGAATCTAGGGACATAAGCATAAATATTTAGAAAGCAGTTTGACATGTCCGCTTAACAGGAGGACCGTAGTAGGTTCCCCCCCCCCCATGCCTATGACTTCCTGAGCCCAAATGTGCTTTTGACCAGTTTTACACTAGCAGGCATGAAATTGTATGTGGAACTCTAATGCAGCACCTAAATCCAGGAGTGGGAGTGCCTGCGTGTAATCTTAGCACTCAGGAAACTGAGGCAGGATGACGAATGAGAGTTCAGGGTTGGCCTGGGCTGTGTAGGGAAGCAGTGTCTCAAACTAACAAATACCTAAGGTAATATCCCCACAAAACTCTAAGCTAAGACCCAACTAAGGTTAATTAAATCTAAATCTTTAACAGGTAAAGCCCAAAATATTACCTAAAAAATAATAAAACAAAACAACATTCCCAAGCTCTGTAGTTTGAGTGTGGGGTGGAAGTTTGGTCCAATTGGAAGGTGGTGGGGGTCTTTGAAAGATGAGGCTGGACTAGGAAGTTCTTACGTGGGGTGGGCCTTTAAAACTTTGTTTTTATTTGTATCTGTGTGTGCATATGTGCATGTAGTTTATATGCAGAGTGGTGTATGTACCTATGCGAGTGCATGTGCGAGTGTGCATGTGTGTGTGCACACGCCTGTGGGCATATGTGCCTATGTGTGTGCATGTGCTAGTGTGCATGTGTGTGTGCGTATGCCTGTGGGCATATGTGCTATGTGTGCACAAAGAGACCAGAGGGAATTTAGGCATTATGCTCTGCCACTTTCTACCTTATTCCCTTGGGACAGGGTCTCTTCTTGCGTCTGAAGCTGGACTGGCAGCCAGCAAACCCCAACATCCTCCTCTTACCACCCTCCCCCACTACATTACTGAGGTAACGAGTATGTGGGACCATACCCAACTTTTTTTTCCACTTTATTTTTGTTTATTCTTTGTGTCTTTCACATCATGCATCTCCATCCCAATCATTTCCCATTCCCGCATATCTACCCTCTGCCCTTGCAGCTTCCCCCATAAAATTTAAGAGAAGAAAGGAAAAAGGAAATTACAAAAAGGGGAAAAAATCTCATCATGGAAGCTGCAGTGTGACATAGTGAGTCACACAGTAAACCCTTTTGTCCGTAAATCTTTACTTGCAAGTGTTCATTGCACAGAGTCATTGGTCTGGTTCGAGGCCTCTGGTTTCTGTTACACTATCGATGCTGGCCCCCTGGGACTCCTCTTGTTACCCTGCTGTTGCCTTGTGCTGTGGAGATCCTGCAGCTTTGGGTCTGCAGGACCTGTCATTTCATGTGCTCCAGCAGATCACAGATGGGGTGAATGTTGGGGTGGGCTAACCCATAAATCTGGTTCTGGGCCTGGTTAGTCAGCTTGCCAGTTCTCTCTTGTCCTCACCACCAGGGTGTGCTTTCCAGCATTGCCTTGGTGAGTTCACCCTTTGCTGCAATCAGCAAGGCAGGGCCAGTTCTCCTTCTTTCAAGTATTCAGGGTCTGATCTCCCATACCTTCAGGGCCAGCTCTGCTGTGTTGCTCAGGTGTGGCACAGGGGATACTCTCTGAGTGCTACAGCAGATGAGGGTCAAGGCTAGCTCTCCCACCCTTATAACCTGAGGGCCAGCTCTTCCACCTGCTACCAGCATTGATGGGCAGCACACACACACACACACACACACACACACACACACACACACACACACACGGGGGTGGGGGGGGCAGACATCTCTCTCTGGCCCATGCTACCACATGACAGGTGAGTACTGGGGACAGCTCTCCCACATTCACAACTTCCGGGCTGGCTCACCCACACCTATGCCAACAGGATTGGCTCTATTGTGCTACCCAGGAAAGGTGCAGGGCCTGTTCTCCCCAGTGTTGCACCATGCCCAACTTCTAATGGGGAAGCTGGGGAATTGAACTCAAGAAGTCAGGCTTGTTCACAGAGCTTTCTTACCTGCTGAAGTATCTCCCCAACCCAAGCCAGGGCTGGACGGCACTTCTTATTTTACCACCTGTTACAGCATCCATAGCATCCCAAGGCACGAAGTCTTGTCCCCACCCAACAAGATGAACTCTCTGAGAAGGAACCCCCATATGAAGATTCATCTGCATTTGGACTAATATGGAAACACACAGAAAAGAGATTGAAAATTTTCCCTTCAGAATTTCTAAAATATTATTTTTCTGATAATAAACAGTACTTACTAAACATTCTATCTCTGAAGCTGTGCTTGTTGGTGCACACCTTTAACCCCAGCACTAAGGAGGCCGAGGCAGGAGGATCTCTGTGAGTTCAAGGCCAGCCTGGTCTACAGAGTGAATTCCAGGACAGCGAGGGCTACACAGAGAGATCCTTTCTGGGGGGTGGGAAGAAAGAAAGAAAGAAAGAAAGAAAGAAAGAAAGAAAGAAAGAAAGAAAGAAAGAAAGAAAGAAAGAAGAAAAAGAACTTTCTGTTCTTCACTTTGACTTTTGGGTGTGGGGCTGTCTCTCAGAAGGCTGTTGAACGAAGCCTGACCTCCGACTAAGATAAAAACCATCTCTGTCATTTATTTGGTTTGAGTTTGTCTTCTCAAGTCACATTCTGCTTCTGTTCTGAAAGAGCTTTTCAGCAAGTCACGGGTTCTCTGTGGGTATCCACAGTCTCATCACCGAGAGCCTGAGAGCGGTCAGTGCATACTCAGCTACAATGACTAAGCTCTCATTGACTCAGTTGTGACATTCAGGACTAAAAGCATAGATCATAAATCATTCAAACCCCAACCATCGTAATAGTCACCTCATGACTGTCACCACTAGGGGGTTATTAACGTGTCAAAGATATTTTTGGAGACAAATGAAAGTGATAATTCCATATTCACTCCTATTTGAAAGGCTAACTTATTTTTAGTGTACTCCCAGTAAAAATATGTCAATATGGGAATATTTCCCTAAAAAAAAAAGAAAGAAAGCAGCCCATTTTTAGTTTAATGCTAATACGGTGTTCATCAAATGGACTGAGGTATTGATGAGTTGTATAAACTGTCCAGTTCGGATTCTTATCTGAATAATGTAAATTGGTGTCTGTAGAGGGTTAACTTAGTGTCTTGGTGACAGATACTTTGGGATAATTTAACAAATGAAAAGAGATGGCAGTGACCTCCTGAGAGATGGATAACCCACCCTGAAGGGCTGCAGTACAGAATACAATAGCGCAGGAGCTGGCAAACCTTGTCTTTTTAAAATCTTCTTTCTCTTTTTGAAACATGGTCACATGTACTCTAGGCTGTCTTCAAACTTACTGTATAGCCAAGGTTAACCTTCAGTTTGTGATTCCTGCCTCTACTTGTCCGGTGCTGGTATTTCAGGCACACTCCACCGCATCTGGTTTACACAGCGCTGGTGTCACGTTTGTGCATGCTAGTCAAGCACTCTACCAATACAGCCGCACTACCAGACCTGCAAACTTTTTTAAACGGGAAAATAGTATATTTTCTTACATATACCATTAAAATAACCAGATAATATAGACAATGTATTAATGATAAGATCTGATTATGTTCTGAACAAAGTCTTATTTTTTGAAAAAATAGACTGTCATGTTGATGATGTAGATCAGTAGGTAGGGTGTTAGCCTAGCATGCATGGAGTCCCGGGTTCGTTCTCCAGTACTGCACAGACTGGATGTAGTGACCTATGCCTGTTGCCTCGGCACTAGGGAGGTGGAGGCAGGAGAATAAGAAGTTCAGGGTCACCCTCAGTTACATAAGGAGTTCAAAGCCCACTTGTGGCCTAGCTCAAACAAACAACAACCAAACAAACAAAAAACTAAAATAAAACCACCCCACTCCCCAATAAACCACTGATGGATTTGGCACGGGAGCCCTAGCTGACCCAGCCCTGGATTGGAGAAAGCATAGCATTCTTAAACTGGCTCCCAGGGTGCAGTGAAAGGCTAACAGTATCCAGTTGGAAATCTACATTCAACCTCTAGAAAATGGGGGGACTTAGGGTTCTACATGGGCAAGTGGTCCACTCGAGTGGGAAAAAACATGAGAAAACCTTAATGACATTGGGTGGTAATAGTGGTCTTTACCAATTCGTGTTTACTGAGGACTTACTACTTATATTTTAGCTCAAACACTCCTGATAATAACCTGGAGGTGCCACTATAGGTAAGGATTATTCACATTTTGTAGTTGATGACATTGAAGCCCGGAGAGGTTATATAACTTTCCCAAAGACACATGGCTATACTTAATATCCTGAGATAGGGACCCAGAGAATCTGATGAGAGAGGCCCCTCTCTGTGAATAATATGCTGCTACCTCCCTGCTGAGGTCAAGGCCAAGGCCAAAGTCATCACAGCTGGTAGGGAATGGAAGGTTTTCTATGGTGGATACCGTGGTGTCTGGATACTGTGGAAACCGTGGGGTCTATTCCTGTTACAGGAGTTCATTGTGCTGCTGATGGGCCCACAACAGTGCCCTGTGTGGGGGTGGGAGGGTCATGTACTATGGGGATATTTGCATATTGAGTAGTCTGGAAGATGGTTTTAGTTAGTATTCTCTGTCGGAGAAAAGGGTTTGTTCGTCTGTTTTGTTTTATGGAGTACAATAAAGACAGTGACCCCTACCCCTTTTAGGGAAAATTCAGACAAGTTTGCTGCAGGCTATTCTGTGTATGTGTGTATTCACACTCTCCCCTAATACACCTCCCTACACACACACACACACACACACACATAAAGACACACACACACACACATACCCCACTACCAATTATATGGCTGAGTTTCCTGAATTTGGGGAAACTGTAGAAATCAGCACCCCTGGAGTGCCATGGATAAGCCTCACCCTGGGAAAGCCACCTTTGTGGGAATTGTTGTTTTGCCGTCAATTTAGCAGCCGCACCTTAATCTGCTGATACTTTATCTACCTGCCATGGCCCCATGGCTGCTCATACCATGGCCTGTCAGGATTCCCGACGCGCCAGCACCAACTCCGCTGCCGCTGCCAAATGCCAAGTCTCTATGGTTCTATTAACCAAAAAGACTGAGAAATCAGATGTTGAGGTGAAAACCTGCTAGACCAGAGAAGCTGAGAAGCAACCAGCTGACCTTCCATTTGGGCCTGAAACCCAGCAAGACAGTGTCTCTCCAGGCGTCCCACACCAAAAAGACCAGGAAACTTCAAGTCCCGCCCTACATCTCCCTGCTTACTTTTCTGTCTTCCTGTCTTCGCTTGATTGTTTGTTTTTTTAAAATTTTTATTGCTTTATAAATAATACCATTCAAAAATTCCACTTCCTCCCCTCCTCCCATTTCCCTCCCGCTCCTCACTCACTCTCCCCCTCCCCCTCTAGTCCTAAGAAGGGGCAGGGTACCCTGCCCTGTGGGAAGTCCAAAGCCCTCCCTTCTCCATCCAGGCCTAGGAAGGTGTGCATCCAAACAGACTAGGATCCCAAAAAGCCAGTACATGCAGTAGAGACAAATCCCAGTGCCATTATCATTGTTTTCTCAGTCAGCCCCCATTGTCAGTCACATTCAGAGAGTCCAGTATGATCACATGCTCATTCAGTCCCAGTCCAGCTGACTTTGGTGAGCTCCCATTAGATCAGGCACACTGTCTCAGTGAGTGGACCAACCCCTCATGGTCCTGACTTTTTTGCTTATATTCTCCCTCCTTCTGCTTTTCGACTGGATTTTGGGAGCCCAGTCCAGGGCTCCGATGTGGGTCTCTGTCTCTATCTCCATTCGTCACTGGACAAATGTTCTATGGTAATATGCAAGATGGTCATCAGTGTGACTATGGGACAAGGCCAGTTCAGGCACCCTCTCCTGTACTGCCCAAGGAACTATTATAAGTATTCACTCATTGGTGGATTCTAGCCATACACAAAGGACATTGAGCCTATAGTTTGCAATCCTAGAGAAGCTAAATAATAAGGTGAACCCCCCCAAAACATATATAGATCCGCCTGGAAATTGGAAGCAGACAAGATCACCAGGCAAAAGTTGGGAGCATGGGGGTGGGGTGGGAGGAAGGTGAGAGGGGGAGAGAGAAGGGAGAACGGGAGGATTGGGGAGAGTTTGGGGGAGTGGGATGGTTGAGATGGAGGAAGGGCGGATATAGGAGCAGGGAAGAAGATAATTTAATTAAGGGAGCCATTTTAGGGTTGGCAAGAGGCTTGGCTCTAGAGGGGTTCCTAGGTGTTCACCTGATTTGCTATGGCTAATTCATGTCAGCTAGTGACTGGCTCTGCCTCCTGTCCCAAGGTGGATTTTATTCAGTCTCAGGTTTCACAGTGCAATCAAGTAGCCCGCAACAGGTCATGGTATCTCCCCTGCCAGGTCAGTATGTGTCTGCCTTTTGAAATATGGTCTCTTACAGAGATCTAGGCTTGTTGATTCAACAAGGCTGCTTAGCCAGCAAACCCCAGGAATCTGCTGCCTCCCCCTCCTTACTCCAGCCCACACCCACAGGGATCATAAGCAGGTGCCACCATGCCCTGCTTTTCACACATGTTCTGAAGGATGGACTCAGAGTCTTAAGCTTATCAACCAGGAGCAAGAACTTCATCAACCGAGCCATCTCCCTAGGGCCCTTGGGCTCTTCTTGACTACGAATGAAGGAAAACCAGAGGCCTGCACTGAGCTGGGTAGAGGAAGGTTTTTTCAAGCACCTGCCACTCTTGATGACATAACCAACGGGGGGTTTTGTTCCCCCAAGTCCTAAAACTGGCCATGTGGAGCCAAAGATGCACTCGTGGTTCACTGGGGGTGCTTTTCAATGAACCGGAGCTTCGAAACAACCTTTGCAGTCCAGCCATCTGAGTAAGATGGGAATTTCCCAAACGTAGCTGCTGGTCAGAATCATATGGTAACACTGAAACAACTTCAAAGCAGATTTCTGAGCACCATGGCATACGCAAGTGGGGGCTAGGCTTGTAAGCCAGTGTCTTACAGGAATCTATGAGGTTATAGTAAGTCGGTCAGTCCTTGCAATGCTCTAATAAGGACTGAACTCCACAGTAGACAAATTTGGTATCTAAATGTTTTCATTGGTTATACAAGAAGAACTAGATTCTCCTATATGGATAGCAACTAGCCTCAAGTGTCTACTTAAAATTAATCCAAATTGAATTCCAGCTAAAATTCAGCTACCCAGCTCCGTTAGCCTCAGGTCCAGAATTGAATAGCCGCATGTGATTGGTGGTTACAGCATTAGAAGACACAGAGGGGAGAATTCCCATCCCTCCAGAAACTTTTAGAATATGTTATCATACCAGAAAGAAAAGATGCCACAAAAACTATTGGAATTGCACCAAAAACCTTCAGGAACCAATGTAAATATCATTCATTGGCCAAATATCAAATAGTTTGAGCACTAATTAGAATACCAACTAAAATGGGTTGGAATACATTAAGTATATGTGTATATATCTGCATATATAGTATGTATATGTGTGGCATATTATACTTGTATGAATATGTGTGCACATGTCCCTGCATGCAGAGGCCAGAAATTGATGTCCAGTGTCTTTCTCATTTACCTTCCATTATACAGGATCTCTCATTAGACCCAGAACGCAGAGATTTAGTTAGGCTAGGTGGCCAAAGAGCTGTGCCCAATTCTTAATATATCCTGCATCAGTTTCTCTTTTGTCCTTCTTCCTCTACTCAAGTAGTACATTCCTGTTCTCTGGGATCTTCAAAAGCAGGATTGTCTACAGACCTCTATCTCCGGCTTGGCTTTGACTCAGGTGATGACTTTGTCTTCCAATTCTTGGAGGAGCATCAAATCCCACCTGACATATAGAGTTGGTTGCTTGGCTCAGATTCTACTTGTGACCCACTCACCAGTAAGAGACTGCTTCCTTTGGAGATGTAGGTGGGACAAATTCTGAAAGGTAGAAGAGAGAGATGGGGCAAAGATGTGAGGGGCAAAATTGAATACAAACCTTGAAGCTAAACACCTCTTCTCCAGGGGGAATAATAGATCTGCCCCAGGAACATTTTCAAGAGAGGCAAGCTGTTAAACCCAAAGGTCAACAGGGAACACATTTCAGATGAAAGAGACGCACTGTTGCATGGTGAGACTGCAGTGACTGAGAGTGAGGTTGAGAAACCGCTTCAAATCTGTAAGAGATCTGTATAGGTATGGTAGTCCAGGATGCAGAGTAGACAAAGGGTGTATTTGAGCTGTGATGCTCTACCATAAACCTCAAACACATCAGATAGGACGATAACCCCACAAAAGCAGCAGAGAGCTCGTTACCTCCACATCACAGAAACACGTGCAACAACCTTTAAATCCTAGATCCAAAGCTTGAATTGGGGAGAGAGGCTTATATGAAGGAGGCAAGTGGGTAATCCTGGTACCCACTTCTCTCTGTTCACTCTGGGGTTCTCCATCCCATTCCCCAATCCTCCTCCTCAGCTCAACATTCCCTCTGCCAGGCAATACCACTCTCTCAGGCATGGTGTACCAGCAGATGTTTAGTAACAGGCTTTCCAGAAATAATAACAAAACCTTGGTCTGCAGTGTTTGTTAGTTTCCTTTGTGTGAGTTCTCCCATCGTGCCCGATTGAAGCTGCCGGCTTGAGGGCTTTTGCTTTATTATACACACACACACACACACACACACACACACACACACACACACACTCTCATGTGCATCTTGTAGAAATTGATTCTTTCCGCCCACTGTGTGGGTTAGATCGTCAAGCTAGTGACCTTCCCTGCTGAGACATCTGATGGCCCCAATCTAAGGTTGTTGTACATTGTTGTGCATTGAAAGTTGGTACCAATTGACTCTAGCACACCACTAGGAATAAGTGGGGAAAGGGGGCACATATGAAAATAAGGACTAGAGAGGATGCTGCATAGTGACTTACAGACTTCTTAGAATCAAGATAATGTTAGCGGTGCCTGACTTTAAGGACATAGCTACATCTTCAAGCCCGAAGTGACATTCAGATGATCTTTGTCTCCTTGAGTATGTGTTGCAACCTTGGCTATCTCATCCAGTTTCTAGCTTCACTCTTATCTTTAATGTTGTTGAGAACTTCTTCATATTGTGGCTTTAAACTAACCAAAAACTCAGCAGGCAAAAAGGTTTTAGGATAGCAGCAGGGATTCGCATTCCATATTTATTGAAGCTTCTCCCACAAACATCTAGCCTGTGGAATGCTCACACCCATTTGTATAGATATATCAACACCTTTTTGTCCATGGCTTGAGTGTAAAGCTAATGATCCCCACCCAGTTTCCCAAGGTGATTCACACCCTGCTTCTCTGGTCCCAGTTCAAGTCTTTGTTTGGTTTGTTTGGCTGTCACCCAACAGCGGCAAACCTCTTTCCTCAGCTCCATTTCCCTGGGGGCTATTAGTAAATAATGTGTATCTAACTTGTCATAGGTACTAGCAGGTGGATTGGCCTGTGCTCTTGTCCATAGACCTGCCTTGGGGGCTTATGGGGACTCATGGAGGTTCTCTGGGGCATGACTCAGGGATTTACCCTCTTTGAGTAAACTCCTATCCTACATACCAGTGATTCTGTTTGCTTTAGCTTAGGGCTGGCCCTACTAATCCTGTGTTACTCATCTGAATTTCCCATAACTGGTGGTTAACTTTTTGCTTTTTCTTGGAGAGCCTTCAGTACTTAGAATCCAGCCCATTCCATATAACCCATATGAACACATCTTAGCTTGAACCATTGTGTGTGTGTGTGTGTGTGTGTGTGTGTGTGTATAATCTCCTCACCATTTCTTCTCATCCACAGCATAGGAAATAAATGCTTCCAGAGTTATAAGCAATAATTCCTTATGATCCAGGATCTGTTTAAAGTAGAACAGCTCATTTAGTCCCATCTCTCTCCAGGTGAATATGTCCTCACCTTTAGATTTGTGATTTGGTTTTTATTCTCCTGAAATCAAGACATAAGAAAGTTCCTTGTCAGAATGATGGCCTATTCTCTTCCAGACACACAAAGCAGCAACCATTTAGGTTCATTCTTTTCAATTCTCATATTCTTCTCATATAATTTCTCCTTATGACCATACATCACCACCCCTCCTCACAAAGGCAGGACCAGTGAATGCTACCTAGAACTTCCTATGCCCAGACAGAGTGGCTCATCTAAGTCAACACAGCTTTTGCATCTTCTTATGTGGGAGAAGGAACAGGGCTCAAAATCAGTGTGTCCTCCCTGCCAAGCAAGAGCCTGGCCCTGCCGAATGACTGTTCCATTCAGAGTAAAGGTCAAAGGCCCTGCAGACTGAAAAATGTCTTTAATTCAAGCCACATTATACAAGAAGAAATTCCAGTCTCTTTTGCTGTCAAGCTTGAGAGGCTGACCAAGCTTGGACCATCTTGACCTTTCTATCAGATGTCCAGTGAGCTTGTGTCCAGTTTGTCCAGTAGCCTTCCACAGACAGCTTCATTCTCTGGTATCTCTGGTGAGTTTGGAAGGAGGCCAAGCTGGACAAAAAAAATGAGAGTGCCCGAGGGCAGAAATTCTCCCCAAGTTCTTGGTTGTCAGAAATATGAGTAGCATTGAATGGTTCTGAAAGAGAAGCCAAAAAGGCTCAACATTGAAAGCCTTTGTGGATTAGAGTGTCCAAGCCTCCAAGCTAAAGATGGGATGGGAGCCCTTGTGGAAAGAGCCCTGTGCTGGGACTGGCCACACTGTAGGCCAAGTTTCAGGGGATTTATCAGATGGCTTCTGATGACCCAAATTTAGGACTGAGTGCAAGTGCAGCCTCCTCATCCATCGAGGTGTGTTCTACGTAATTGTAATGTACCCAAGGGACAAGCATTGGACCAGTGGAATGAGACTGGCTGAGTTTTGCCCAGAACAAGTTATCAAAACAGAATTTAAGGAAGGACTATGAAAGATACTTGCACATCAATGTTAATGTACCTCTATTTACAATAGCTAATTTACAGAACTAACCTAGACATCAACCAACAGAGGAATAAAGAAAATGCATATATGTCCTAAGTGAAATTTATTTTATCTCCAAAGAAGAACAAAGTTACATTGTTTGCAGGGAAATGGATACATTTGGAAAGAATTATATCAAGCAAATTCAGCCAGTCTCAGAAAGACAGATACTGTATTTTCTCTCATTTGTCAGTTTTACATTTTATACAGATACATAAAGTCACATATGTGTCTGTGATATAGAAGTGAAACAAAACTGACTAGGCAAAAAGGGTGAAACTAACAGGAAGGGAAAGCATCGAGATAGCGGTAGTGGGGGAGCACGCTCTTAAATAAATGTAGACTTGCTTGAAATGTCTTTATATAACACGGTACCATGATGAATAAAAGTACACAATGAAAAATAAAAAATGGCTCACATTAACAAAGGAAAACAAGTGACTGGAGTCTGTGCTTGCCCAAAGGGATTCCAGAGCTGAGGACCAAACCCAGGTCCTTGTGCTTGCTAGGGACTCAGTCTACCCCTGAGCTAAATCTCCAAGTCCCCCCAACCAAGGGATTCTTAATGCACACATTGCAAACACGATAACTTTCCTTGATTTCCCCAAGCTCCTTTCTGATGATGAGATTAAAACAGGCCTTGGATGTGCTGGGCATGTGCTGTACTTTTTAGCTACACTTCCAGACCCCCACCCCGAAGACCTTTGTTTGAATAAGAAACTAAGTCAGAGGTGTGCATATGTTAATTATGCATAAGATCTTGCAGCTTAATGTACTACAGGTGATTTAAATGCTTTCTTGACTGCCACGTACTTAGGCTCATCTGTAGAGGCCTGTGTCAGTGGCTTTGAAAAGTGGAGAGAAGTATTCAAATGGTCAAAATGCCCCACCTTTGCACACGGTGCCTGTGAATGAGTGGCTCTTTCCCTGGGATAGGTTCCACATGTTTATAACACATGGGTAAATATTGGACATTCTTTTGGCCTTAGCAGAGGTAAGATATGGCAGGGAATTTAATATCAATCCGGGAAATGGCCATTCCTCATCCTCCACACTTCCAAAACTATCTTTCTAACTTTTCCTCTATTGTTCTGCCCGGAGCACCAAGGCTTCCTCAGCTTGCCTTATAAGGCTATTGTAGGCTTGCAAGCTCTCGCCATAGGGAGTTTTTCCTACAGCCCTGGGCTGCCTTCTGCTTAATTTTAGTTCATTATGTCTGAAAAGACAGGGAGTGCTTTATGAGGCAAAAGGTCTAATCATCGTGGGAAGAATGAATCATTCTAAGAACCAGGGGAAGGCTGGAAGGGGAAATCAGCTGAGGGGCAGGAAGTTGGGGGTGGACAGGTTATTGAAAACACCATTGAAATGGTCTGTCTTATATGCTCATTCCTCCCACTAGGGGGTGCTCAGCATCCCAGGATAAGCACTAATATAAGGAAGTTGAATTGTGTGTGTGTGTGGGGGAATCTTCTTGTAGAAGGTGCTTGTTGACCCAAGCTCCGTGAATGTCTACTCTGAGCAGAGTGTCTGAAGCTCTACCTGCCCATGTGTGTTTAAATCAACAAGCACAAAAATGTCTCTCAACCTAAAGAAACTTCTGGGAATATCCTGAGTTCTCTAAGGTCCCCGATCTTAAAGTCAGTGACTGGAGTAGCCATGAGCTAGGAAAGTCCTCTTGGCCCCAGAAGTGGTAGCACAGTGGTGCAGACTTGGGCGTTGTCCTAGGTAGGGGTGTCACTGCTATGAGGAAACACCATGACCAAAGAAACTTGGAGAGGAGAGGGTTTTTTTGACTTAGACCTCCACATCACTGTTCATCACTGAAGGGAGTCAGGACAGGAACCTGGAGGCAGGAGCTGAAGCAGAGGCCCTGGAGGGGAGCTGCTTACTGGCTTGCTCTCTTTGACTTGCTCAGCCTGCTTTCTTATAGCACCCAGGACTCCCCTGTCCCCCTTTCTTTTCTGTTTTTCTTACTTGGAAGCAGCTGAGAGCAAAGAAAGATGCTGTCACTGCTGCTGTTCTGGGAACCCCTGACCTTGGATTTCTAGAGGTCACAGGCCTTGGCTTTCTGCACTGGACAATTCCAGGGAGAGTTTAGGGCACACTAGGAAAGTCTTGGTTCTTTCGATGCCTTGGTTTGTCTCTATTACTTTGTAGATTGAGGCCATGATTTGAAGCCCTGGTCTGTTGTGAGAAATCCTTTTGTACACTGTGAAGATTAGTCGCTTTGATTGGTTTAATAACCAAGCTGACTGGTCAGTAGCTGCACAGGATAAAGTTTGGCAGGAAAGTCAAAGTGAGAATGATGGGAAGAAGGAGGATGGATGCAAGACATGCTAGAGGACAGGCGAAGCCACAAGTCACATGTAATACGTAGATTAACAGAAATGGGTTAATAGTAACAAGCCTGCGGTATCAGCCAAGCACTTATAAATTATATTCAGCCTCTGAGTCAGTTATCTGAGACTGGGAGATTGGGATAGGAACATCCATTTACGCTGTCCATGCTAGGCTTCTGAAAATCTTTAGTTGGTCTGAGGCTGTCAGTATGGGGAAGTGATTTTTCTCTTCGAGCTCTCACAAAGTGCCAAAGCCTGGCGTAGAACCACGGTGTCGTGTTCTGATGTGTTACCACTCCATCCGTGTGGATCTTATGTGAGCCTGTGACTTACAGCACAGCTCTCCCAAGCACAGGCTGAGCTCCAGCGCCAGCTGCTGGGGCCCCATTTTAGACTCCCTAAAGTTTAAAAGCAATTATTTACAAATGCCTCAACCCTAGGATCTTGATGTCTGTGTCTGCAAGAGCTCTCTTAGAAAGTCGGGGAAGTGGGGAGTCTGGCAGACTTCTTTTTAAAAAGGTTTTTTTTTAATTGAACATAAAACTTGTACATATTTATGGTTCCTTGTGATATCTCACTATAGGTACTTATTATGTAATGTTCAGATCAGGGGAGTCATGTCTTTCTCCACAAGCTTTTAAAATCAATTTCCCCTAGCTTTTTGGAGGATTACACAGTATATCACCATGTCCACATAAGCACCCTACGGTGCAATGGAACCTCAGAGCTTATTTTTCTTGTCTTGCTGACTCCCGCTACCCTCTGACCAATATTTCCCCACCCTTCCCTCTGTTAGATTTCAGATGTCTCACCATCTAGAGCCAAAACTTTTTGGAAATATGAAAGGGGCCTCAGATCTGCATTGAGTTTTGTCTGGTTCCTGTAGTCTTTGGGGCTGGAAGGTCCACCTTGGACTGTGTTGTAGGTGGTGGTGGGGGTGGTGAAGGTGAACAGGGTACAGCATAATTGCGGTGTGTCCAGGGCATCCTGGGAACTGCAGAAACATTTTCCCATAAGGATTTGCGTCAGCTTCAGAGTGCCCAAAACCAGTCTAAAAACTGCAGCCAGAAAAGCTATTATTGCTGCCTGAAATCTTGCTGGAACGAAATGTGAAGCAAAAACGAGTGAAAGAGAACAAAGCAAGTCCTTGTGTAGCAAGCCTCAGTCCTGAGTACCTGGCTGGCCTGCCGGGGACCCAGGAAGGTCAGGAACCAGGCCGTGGCAGTTGCTTTAAATGCCCAGTGTTCGGTGGTGCGTAGGTGTGGGGCTACGTCCTTCAAGGGAGTGTGGGTGAAGGGTGTCCCTCGAGGAAACCTCTTTATTTTTGCCCACCTCCTCCTCTGTTTTTTATGAACGAGCAGGTGGGTTCATCTAACTTAGCCTGGGGATGGCTCCCTTCTCTATTTTATGTTTTCCTGGGGCTTCCTCCATCCCGACTCAGTGTGAGCAGACAGGAGAACAGATGGGTGCAGACCTCAGGCATAGAGGGAGAGCTGCCCTTGCACGGACCCAAGCAACAGCAAACCCCAAACAACTTCTTTCTTGCCCTTCATCAAGCTTTTGTTGGGCCAGGAAAGGAAATGGATTCTAAAGGCAGGAAATGACCCAAAGACCGGAACAATGTGTGCAGATCTAAACTCGCGCTTCCGCGGCTTTGTTTCAAAACCATTTTAATCTACGTCCCAGGAAACCTAGCCCATGGCCAGATGGAGATCTGTTTTCCCACAGGCTCTTGGCATCTGCCACTCCCAGCTGGTGACATTCGCACATTTCCGAAGGCAAACCTGTCACCACATCTTCAGACTTCTGGAGAGGTGTAGCCCCAGGAAAGTCCTCAAGTCTCTGGCTGACAGGGCGAACCATCTGATGTACTTTATCCGCTGAAGTGCGCCTGGACTCCAGCCTAGAACGCCAGCACATGGGAATCTGTTCTCCAAGATCTGCTGCATCCGAAATCAAAGTGTGTCTGCACTGCCAAAAAAGGCTGGCTTCCATGCCTGCTTCATAATCCCTTTCTCACCAGGCGTTCCTGAAGAAACCCGATGAGTCAGGGAGGAAGAGAAAATGTGTCTGAAGGAGGCCTGGGAGTGGGTTGGCCTATCTCACAGCCTCTGAAAAACTCCTCCTGTTTGGCAATCCAGTAATGCTTGGGAATTTGGTTTTTCCTTCCCCCCTCTTCACTCTCCTGTCAGCTCTCCCTTCCAGAGACCCTTCATTTACCATTCCTGTAATTAGCTCTGCAAAATGCCGGAGGCCCTCAGATGGGGAATTAGTCACCATTGGAAAGAAGGTTCAACTTCTCTTTTATCCCCAGGAGCAGGGCGAGAAAAAGCGCCCACTCTTGACTTCCAGAAGAGACCATCATTCAATCACTCTGTTCTGACTCCGGGGCCTGTGCTCTGCCCAGGCTTTTAATTTTTATAGAACTTTATTCATCTGTCTTCCCACTGAAAGCTAGGAGGAGCCTGCTGGAGTCTACACACTGTGAGGTGGCTCGTGGCATAGCTGCTCCTAACAGGTTTCCAGCTAAGGACCCTTCAGACTTTTGTTCCCAGGCGATCAGAAAGTAGGTTTCCTGAAAAATATGCTTAACTCTCAGCATTTTCTGAAATGCCAGACAGATCGAAGGATAAAGAGGCTAGAGCCTTTGTTGACGTCTGACTTAGAGATAAGCTTCTGCGAGGGGGAAGGGAGACAGACCGTGTAAGTCTAGGGAGAGTAGAACCCCAGAAGGCACTGCCCTCCTGGCACAAGGCACCTGTCCTGGGGTGCAAAGCCACTCTGTGCTAGTATCTCAAATTGTGTTGTGTATTATGAAAGAGCCTTTCAAAATATGTTCTGATAAGCTTGGATTTATTCTTGGAAAGGGAATATGGGCTCTGTTACAAGATAGGAGCTTAATGTCAGTACAGGTCAGAGCACCTGTGTGTGGATATTCGTAGAGTGAACGCTTGGAGAGCTCCCGAGGCAGCTGGGGCAAACACTGACTTTGTTTCCCTTGCCTATAGACAATGAGTCAGGACAAGACGGGACATAATGGGCAGAAATCATCTTCCCAACTCCTGACATCAACCAAACAAGATAACATAGTTTGCATTCTGGTAATGGCAGAGGTGCCAAGAAGAAAAGGTACTGACCTCCCACCACCACCAAAACAACAAGACAAAACTCCACAAACTAACTGTGCTGTCAGACTCACTCAACATGATTCTGAAGTGAGGGCAAATGAAATAGAAGCAGTTGGACAGAAGAATCCAGACGATGTTAATGTGCAGTTGAGGATGGTTAGCAATTAGCAAGAGAGGCACCAAATTCAACCTATTTTTGTATTGCTTCCAGTCTTAGTTATATGTTAAAAACTGACTTAGTTAAGTGTGGTTATGACTGTTTTAATATACAACAGAGTCAAAGGGTCTGTCATGTGCTTTTTGGTCCTTATTTGGGATGTGTGACTGTTGAGGTTCTAATCTTTTGTATTCATAGACCAAGAAGGGAAGTCTTAGTCAGGGTTTCTACTGTCGTGAAGAGACACCATGGCCACAGCAACTCCTAAGAAAGGAAAACATTTAATAGGGGCTGGTTTACAGTTCAAATGTTTAGCCCATTGTCACCATGGCAGGAAGCGTGGTGGCATACAAGCAAACATGGTACTGGGGAGGTAGCTGAGAGTTCTACATCTGGATCCACCGGCAACAGGAAGGTAGAAATGACATTGGCCATGGGTGATTTTCTGAAACCTCAAAGTCCTCGCCCAATGATACACTTCCTTCTACAAGGCCACACCTACTCCAGCATGGCTACACCTCCCAATGGTCCTATGTGGGTCATTTTCATTCAAATCACCACAGGAAGATACAATTAATGAGAAGTCAGAGCTATACCATAATGGCCAAGGCTATAATTTTGCTTGACTGCAGGCTTATATATAGGGTCATTGCTACACATTTTTATTAGATGCCGGGGGTTTACAAACAAGAAAACAGTGTTAGCAGTGGAAAAATGGAGTCCTCATCTGCAAATTGGGCCCTGTTCCAGGACACCCAGTCAACTCGCAGGGGCACCACAGCATGTTTTCAATGTCTGGACAGTGACTGTTTCCATCTATGTGACACCAAGTGGACATCCGCTCAAGGTACCTCACGGTGTGAACATCACGCTCCGCTTCCTTGCCTGCTCAGATGTCCCTCTGGGAGGCCAAGGTACTCAACAGCTGTTGGCGCAGTGCAAGTGTGCCGGACCAGACCAGACCAGACCAAGTCTAAGACGGGAGAAGGTACCTGGCTCCCTGGGGCACACACATCCTTTGGAAAGCCATGTCCTTTTATTTTTGTTGTTTTATTTCGTGTTTGAAACAAAAAAACAAACAGAACAAAACCTTGTAAGATTTAACTTGGGGCCAGCAAGATGTCTCAAGCACTTACTGCCAAGCTTGACGACTGGAGTTTGATCCCCAGAGACCACACAAAGGTGGAAGGAGAAAACTGATTCACCAGAGTTGCCCTCTGACCTTTGTATGCATGTAAACACACACACACACGCACACACACACACACAAACACACACACGTACCCCACCACCACCACCATCAACAACAACAACAACAACAAAATTTAAAAATATTTTTTGTCAAGGTTTGAAATAGAAAACAATATACTCCTGGGGAAAGTGAGGGTAGAGGAGCAGGCCCTGGGTAAGGACAGGACCCAGCATTGGGAGGTCTGCCTAAGAAAACTACAAACACTGCCACTAGGGCCAATGACATCCTTTTATAAGTAATTAATTTCAAAAGTGAATTGAATATATTTTACTTATTATTTTTATTTTATTATGTTATTTTCCCAAGCAGCTCAGTTGTTGGAACCTATTCACTGATTTAATCTTCAGCTAGTTACTTTTTGTGGCTGAGGCGCTCTGTGAAAAAAATTACAGAGATATGGAAACGATGGGAATATCAAAAAGTTTGGAAATTCTAGATTAGATCAGTAGGAATTGGATGCAGTGAGCAGAGATGGATTTCATGCCTCAGGCTCATTGGTCAGAATAAAACTGTGGAGAGAGCTAGTCTACCCATTAGTGGCAATATTGCTCCTCTCCTAAAGTCCCCAGTGCTCTAATAAAATGAGTGTTCTTCATGACTTTTCCCCTTTGTGTGTGTGTGTGTGTGTGTGTGTACAACCTTAAGAGTTTTCCTTCAGGGCCCACGGTTTTTTTTTTTTTGAGATGAATCTCTCACTGGACCGGAACTCACCATGCAAGCTGGCCAGTCAGTGCTGAGGATCCACCTCCCCAGTGGGGCTCATGTGTCTGTCTGTGTGTGTGTGTGTGTGTGTGTGTGTGTGTGTGTGAGAGAGAGAGAGAGAGAGAGAGAGAGAGAGAGAGAGAGAGAGAGAGCTTAGAAATTAAACTCAGCTTCTTGGACCTGTAAGGCAAATGCTTCATCTGCTTGACCATTTCCCTAGCCTTCTTTTCCTTTCTTTCAGGGGTGAGAGTGTGGGGAGGACAATAGAATCTCAGGAGGCCAGGCTGGCTTTGAACTCACCACAGTAGAGGGTGGCCTTGAACTCATGATCCTCTTGCCACTGTCTTCAAAATGCCGTGCTTACAAGTGTGTGTCACCATGCTAGGTTTGAATATACTTTATTAAGGCAGCTGTTTGACAGACTATTAAAAGTTGTCTTATGTAATAATTCTTAATCTATCTCCAGTGGCAGGTTTCTGAATTTTTTTTCTAAACTGTCATGGACTATATAATGGCTAATTTTATGTGTCAACTTGTCTGGCTGCCGCTACCCAGATATTAGATAAAATATTATTTTGGATATTTCTGTGAGGGTTATTTTTAATGGCATTAGCATTTACATCAGGAGACTGAGTAATGAATGTTGTCTTCCCTAACATGGGTGGTGGGCCTTGTGTAGTTACCTAGAGTTCTCAAAACCCATGTAGAGTTGGGTGCAGCAGCATGTGCCTATAATCCCAGCCAGAGGAAGCAGAGATGGGTGGCTCCCCGAAGTTTGCTGACTAAATTCGTCTAGATTTATTGAGAGGTTCTATCTTAGATAATGAGGCAGGGCTGGTGAGCTTTCTCAGTGGGTAAAATCTTTTGCTGTCAAGCCTAGCAGCCTGAGTTCGATCCTTGGAACTCATACAATAAGAGAAGAGAATTGACTCCTCTAAGTTCTCCTTTGACTTCCATACATGCACTGTGATGCACACAAATACCCCCCCCACATTTGCACACACACAAATATGCATGCACTCACATACATGCACACACTAAGAAAATGTTAATTTTTTTTTTAATGCAGAGAGTGATTGAGGAAGACACCAGTCTTTAACCTCTGGCTTTCACATGTATTTACACACTAGTTCACACACATAAAAATGTACATATACTGCACACAAAATTTATCTTTCATCTATATTTATTATCTATCTGCTATGTCTATCGTCTATCTATCTATCTATCTATCTATCTATCTATCTATCTATCTACCACCTATCTAGTATCTATCTACGAACTGTCTATCATCTATCTATCTATCTATCTATCTATCTATCTATCTATCTATCTATCATCTACCTATATGCAAACAAATCCATTCATGTGATTGTTTGGAGATCCCTACTGCAAGCTTTTAAAAATATGCAGTAAAAATAAATTTCCTCGGATAGGTTCATCTCACCCACCTTGTCCCCAAGGCTCAGAGACCACCACAGAAGAAGGAGTGGGAAGAATATACGTGCTAGAAACTGGAGAGAGCAAGAAAGAAACAGTGCCTTCTGATCATGGCAGGAGTGCCACACTCGTGAGTTCATAGCCTCTTTGGTTGCCTGCTCAAAATCCAGCCAGTCAACATTCCAGCCTGGGGTGGGAAGGGCTCAGCTGAGGTGCTATTGACAGCTGATGGTTTCTGGAGGAGGGAGAGTCAGTTTTGAAGGATATGGTCCTTGGTAGGCTGACGATGTTCCAGTGGATAACTCCACAAACTGGACTCAGTGAGTTATAAAACAAGGAGAGAAGTAAAGAGATTACAAAGGTGGGATCACAGAGCAGCTAGGGATAGAAGTCGGGGAAGGAGATGATCAGAACATCATATATACATATATACATACATACATATACACATATATATGAAATTATCATGTGCTTATTTACTGTGGCAATGTCAAATTGTACTTTGAAGCTTCTGTATTTAGGTTGCCTATTATTGGGAATGAAGAGTTTGTAGAACATACTTCTCAGAGTATTGCTGAACTCATAAAAACTTAAATATCAAGCCAACTTGTATCTATGTACATATATTTATTTACTTCTTACTCTGAACTTTTTTTTTGAAAACTTGCAAACCAAGTACAGAAATATCTTGCCATGATTACTACATCCCCTACATGCTGCCTTCAAGTCGTTTAATTTGGTATATATATAACTAGAGGAAAATTTCCAAAACTAAGAAAAGGAATATTGCTATACTGCTACCAACTAAACTACCTTACCCAAATCGTACCACATATGGCTTAGAAAGCGATGCCATAGCTAGAGGGTGTACAAACGCGGTAGTCTCCAGGCTAGAATTTATTTCTCCACAATGAGTCAAACCATTTCTTCATTTTATCCCTCGATTAACCATTTGAGAGCCAAGAATGTGTAACAATTATTCTGCAAAGAAAATTCAAACCTCCTGGCAGTGGTGGCACACGCCTTTCTTTAATCCCAGCACTCGGGAGGCAGAGGCAGAGGCAGGCGGATCTCTGTGAGTTCGAGGCCAGCCTGGTCTACAAGAGCTAGTTCCAGGCTTCTCCAAAGCCACAGAGAAAGAGAAACCTTGTCTCGAAAAACCAAAAAAAAAAAAAAAAAAAAAAAAAAAAAAAAAAATAAGAAAGAAAGAAAGAAAAGAAAAAAGAAAATTCAAACCACAAAACCCAATTAAAATATCTCAAAGTCAATTAAAAATCAGTTCATGCATAGTAATCCTGCCAATTATACAGCTCCAAAGCTCGTCCAATATTATTTCTGGTATAATACATTCTTTTCTTTTTCTAGGAAGATTGACCACTTCCTGACAGAATTGTGCAGAAATGATTCCTGAGTGTGAAACTTAAATATGTCTTTTTGGTCAGGTCACACTTTCTTTTTTTTTTTTTTTTTAATGTTTATTTATTATGTATACAATATTCTGTCGTTGTGTATTCCTGAAGACCAGAAGAGGGCACCAGACTTCATTACAGATGGTTGTGAGCTACCATGTGGTTGCCGGGAATTGAACTCAGGACCTTTGGAAGAGCAGGCAATGCTCTTAACCTCTGAGCCATCTCTCCAGCCCCCTAGGTCACACTTTCTTAACTCCAGTGTGAAGTGTGAACTTCCACAAGAAGATCCTGTCTCCAGCTTCTGAGGCACTACTGTAATGACTGGGCAGAGTTCTGTCGTGGTACCACTCACATGCCATGGCACCACTCACATGTGTCCTGTCATTTGTCAAGTGCTGTGAACCACTCTGTCTTTTTCACCTGGCATCTCAGTGCTTACTGTAATGCCTTAGGCCTAGCAGGCATGGGCACGTGCCCACCATAGGACTGGATTAAACACTGGGTAAGTTTATATCACCTCTTTTGTCCCCGTGACCTCTTCACTAAGGATGAATCCAGGGAATCAGGCAATGCCGTGTGTCTGTTAAAGGGCAGAAGTGCTTTCCAGGCCTCTGCGTGAGAAACAGACTTGGAATGTCAGGAGTGTCTTTGGTGCCGACTAAACGCTGTCACTTTTACAGATAACCAAATGTGTGCATGTCGACTCCCCTCATTGGCTAAACACACCCCATAGGTAATTTTATTCACCTCAGAAAAGTCTGCATTCTCGCAAGGCAGAAAAGCTGTTATTAAATCTCATCATCATTCAACATTTCTTAAAAATTGAAAAAAATTGTATGGGTGTTCATGTGAGTGTGTGCCTGTATAGGCAGGTGCTCAAGGGTCAGAAGAACGTATCGGAATCCCTTAGAACTAGATAGTTGTGAGCTACCCTGTGAAATTACCTGGCATGAGTGAGAAGGAAACACGGAACATGCAACAACCTTGCCTAGGAGTTTATTAGAGGGGGCGTGAAGATGGCATGTCCAGCTTTTAAAGGCTGCCTAGCCTAGCGCATGTGCACAGGGGGATGATGTGACTATGTCATACGCACATGCCGGGACTCATGCATGTGTGCAAGGGCTTACTTGAGTCATATGTGGATGATGCAACCATGCATGTCATGGGTCATGATGGGGGGGTAACATCCCCGGGGCCATTAGGCACTTCTGCCTCAAGGCTTGTCTGCACATGCATGGCCCTAGAACCTGGAAGTGTCAGCCTAATTGTGGCTGAAATCCTAACACCCGGTCTGGGTGTGAGGAACCTAAGTCTGGTCTTCTGTAAGAACATCAAGAGCTCTTAACTACTGAGCCATCTCTCCAACCCTCATTCAGCTCTTCACACTACAGTATGAGTTTCCAAAGTGTTGTGGTCCTTGTTCTTAATAAACTGGCAAGGTAAGGGACACATTTTCCCCATCAATACTGCACCTCCTAAACCTCCCCAAACAGTGTCACAAACTGGGGACCAAGCAGTCAAATAGCTAAGCCTATGTAGGACACTCTCATCCGAGGATGAAGACTGGGAGTTGGTGATATTGTCTTGAATGAGAATAACACACAAGATCCTTGGGAAAGACTCGGTAAATCCTCTCACCATTTCTTTTAAATCAGCAGAAGTCATTTGCATCTTTTGATGTAATTGGGCAATGGCCACTATCCTTGTCTAGAGTACAATTTAGGAAAAAGGAAAATTGAACAGATCAAAATACAAAATCTCCCCCACTACTGGGTTGGTAACAGGCGTGAGGAGGTGGGCAGACACCTGCTGCCCAATCCCAACACTCACCTCGTCTTGGGCTGACCAGGCTCTCAGTAAAACAGCAAGATCCATTTCTCCTCCCCAGGGTAGAGGCTCAAGTCCTGCAGCTATGAAACATTACCAGGGCTGACTAATAGAATGTCTGCAGAAGCCACCTACGCAGAGCCCAGCACCGGCAGATGCTCAGAACCTTCCCTGCTGTGACTTCACAAAAGCTTGGAGCGAGTGGGTGGGTGTCCAAGGACACTGTCCCTCAGAGGATGGATTCCTGCCATGAGGTAGTCTACATACCTAGATATGGAATCTTGGGTCCCTGTGGTCTCCACATTCTCCCTTGCTCGAGAGGAGTCAGGGTTAGGGCAGCCATTTAAGCTCCTCATTTACAAAGCACCACAGGGCAGGGAAAATCATTTGGCCTGAAGAAACACAGCACCGAGACTGGCCTGGGTTTTAACTCAGAAGAGAACCACAAACTCCCACAGGACTCCTGCAATTTCAGCTTGGGGCCAGGATCCTAGTTCAGGGACACCTGACTTAGGGTTTCTTCCACAGTGTCTTAACAATTTTTCACAGACATTTTGCTCAGAATGTTAAGTCTCTATGCCTACAAGGAGATTATGCAAAATTGCCTCTGGTCTGCAAGCCCCTTGCCGAAGGACAGAGAATTCCTGCAATGCTGGAGGCCGTTGTTTATGGGAGATAACAAACCACATGCTTTTCATTTCTCTAAACAAGTTTGTTTGACCCATCTGCACCAGACAGGCTTGATCACTGTGGGCAGGAGGTTCACAGGCTGGAGGTCCTTCAGGGTTCATTCTTGCCCTGGATTGGGCCTGCTGGAAATGGAATGCCTGGACTTTACTTCTTAAGCCCTTGCAGTACCTGATTCTGAGCCATTTCTCAGGAACCTGGGTATGGTCCTGGCCAAAGGCCATCCATCTGGCCAGTACTTAATTAAAGCTTGCTTCGAATTTGGCGTTGAATTGTGATAGTGGTCTTATTCTCGCCATTGGGATTAATGCTGTCTCCCCAGCCTTACTTGAACTTACTCTTTCCAGCTAAATAAACTCAAAACAATCAAGGTTAGGTTGAAAATGCTCTTCTGTCTTGTTTATCCTGTCATGCGGGTTTCCCGACTGAGCTTTAGCCCCATGATGTCCCCTACACCTCTACCTGGAGGGCTGCCAGGCATCTAATATGCCACTTAGTCAGGACCAGCGACACCCTGGAGCTCTTCCCACATCTTTTCATGTTCCTGTTTGGTCAAGTTCTACCACCAGCTAGAGCTAGGCAGGCCAGAACTTAGTCACCATGCCTCTCCTTCTGCCTTACCCTTCGGACTGAATGCACACCCTTCTCCTTGCTTCTACTCCACTGCCTTCTCTTGAGCTATTACCACTCTTAGGTGACTGTAGATGCTTCCTCATTGGTCTGTCAGCCTGCACCTGCCGTGTTCCCAGAGTGATTTCTTCATATGAACTTCATATTCTCTACTCTACATCCTAACTGAACTGTTTAACATGTGTGTGTCTGCCTCTCACTGTAAGATGCAATATTGTGGTAGCTGGGCGGTGGTGGTGCACACCTTTAATCTCAGCATCTGGGAGGCAGAGGCAGGCAGATCTCTGAGTTCGAGGCTCCAGCTTGGCCTACATAGTGAGTCCCAGGACATCCAGGGCTCTATAGAGAGACCTTGTCTCAGAAAAACTAAAAAACAAACACCTCCCCCCCCAAAGACCTAAAACTGAAACCAAGGTTACTACTGCTTATCCTGACCACAAGACCCTCTCCTGCCAGCTTTCTCCACACCTTGGTCTGCAGCGCTCTGTTCTCCCCGGGAGCCCAGCTTTCTTTAGCACTTTCTCTTACCGTTCTTCCTCTCACAGGTTGCCCTGACCCACAAGGTCCTTTCTCTTGCACCCCGCACCTTCCCTGCAGTCCTAGTTCTGCTGGATCTCATTCAAGGATATTTGCCCTCACATTTCTGAGCAGGGCAAATCTCTACCACACGGCCCTGGAGAGGTCTTCTTCATGGACTGAGTACAGCCATTGTCTTTTATTTATTGATATAATTAGTTGGCTAAAAAATCTATTTCGCACAGAGTGTAGGCTCTATGGGGGTAAGGACTGTACCTGGGTTTCTATGCACAGAGTTGGCACAGTGCCTAGTGTACAATCAGTGCTCAGTGAACGAATTTGTTGTAGGAACAAATGAAAACAAATGCAGATTTTTGTTTTCTGCAATTTCTCTACCTCTTTGTGTGTGTGTGTGTGTGTGTGTGTATGTGTGTGTGCCTGCATGTGTGTCGTGTATATGTGCATCTGGAAGCCAGATATTTATGTCAGATCTGCATTCAGGTCCTCATACGCCTGTGCTGAGCACCCCGTTAACTAATTCATCTACCTGACTCTGTCTCCTTTTGTATTATTTCGCTCATGCCTTGTCCTTTGTCCAGGAACCAGGACTTCACATTATAGATAGATTTATGTATCCAGTTCCACCGTTGGGCCTACTTCCTATTATTTTTATATTAAGTAATAAAACCTATGAGATTCCAAGTAGTCTCTGGGCCTTCCCTTCTTTGTAATATATATTTTTCTCTCTCTTCTGCAATAATTTCATTATCATCAGGAGTCTATGGATGACTGTAGGCCTTGGAAATCCCCCCAGAAGTCAATCATTTCTGCCTATTCTATCCACATGGTATATCTTACCCCGTCATTAGTCACTCAGTGAACTGTCTTACACAGGTATTCCAGGAACTTCTATTTTACTTAATAAGGGTCCCAAGGGGAAGAGTACTGACACTGGCAATTCTGATGTGCTGAAGGGAAACCGGAAAGGGCTTCCTTTAAGCAAAAGGTAAAAGATCTCTATAGAAAGAAATGGGAGGGGTGAAGTTAGAACAGTGAAGTTTCTATGAACTGTGGTAAGAACAGATCTTCTTTCTGTGAAATCATGGGTAAGGAAGACATTATGCTAATTCTCAGTTGGCCCTCGACCTGCACAGCCACAGCGCACAATAGACACAAAGTTCTAGGGTCTGGTTCTGTTTGTGGTTTCAGGCATCAACTAAGGGTCTGTTTCCAAATGCTGGGATATGGGATAGGGATTTATTTATTTACATATTTGTGTGTGTATGTGTGTGCATGCTTGTATGCACACATGTGTACATACACAGCTCAGAGAACGACCCATGAAAATTGGTTCTCTTCTTCTACCGTATGGGTACCAGGGATCAAATCCAGACTGTCAGGCCTAGTGACAAACCCCTTTACTCAATGAGTCATCTCATTGGCCCTAAGAGGAAACTATCCTAGCTGATAATGCTTATTAATTCTGGAGGTGCAGCTCAGAGGCTCAAGGCTTCTCTAAAATGTGTGAGGCCCTGGATTCGATTCTTAGCATCTCCCTCTCAATGATGTATTGATCATAGGTGAAGGTGAATTATTTTCTTAGTATTTTACATGAGTGACTCCATTTAGATGTCAGCAAACACATGGACAATACCATCATGTTCATTCCCCTAGGTGGTGAAATAATGGAGAGACTTACAAAGTGGAAGGAAATATCTGATATCCCCCCTGTGGTAGTTTGAATGTAATCAGCCCCCATAATCCCACAGGGAATGCCACTCTTAGGAGATGTGACCTAGGAGGAGAAAGTGTGTCATTATGGGGGTGGCTTTGAGGTCTCTTTTGCTCAAGCTTCCCTCAGTGTACCAGTCAGTCAGTTTTCCTTTGCCTGCATCACGGAGGATGCTCAGCTGCTCCAGAGCCTTGTCTGCCCATATATGGACATGCTGTATGTCATAATGATAATGGACTGAACCTTTGAAACTGTAAGCCACCCCAATTAAATATTTTCCTTATAAGAGTTGCTGTGGTCATGGTGTCTCTTCATAGCACCCAAACCCTAACTAAGACAGAAGTTGCTACCAGGGACTGGGGTATTGCTGTGATAGGCCTGACCATGTGTGTGTTTGGAGGAATTTGGACTTTGGTATTTTGGTTTGGAAACCAGTATGCTTTAAGCACTGCTTAATCGCAATACTAGTAGGTATTGTAGAATATTAGTTAACGGTGTGTTACATTTGTTTATACTGTGGAACATTTGTTTAATGATGCAAAGATGTGTTGCATTCTTTTCTTTTTGTTGCATTTGCTTAACTCTGTGAAGCCGTGTTGTATTGTCTGTCTAAAACACTTGATTGGTCCAATAAAGAGCTGAATGGCCAATAGCAAGGCAGGAGAAAGGATAGGTGGGACTGGCAAGCAGAAAGAATAAGTAGAAGGGAAAATCTAGGAGAAGTTTGAGGAACAGGTTAAGGAAGAGGACTCCAAGGGCCAGCCACCCAGCTACACAGCAAGCCATGGAGTAGGAAGTATAGAAAGGAATACAGAAATAGAGAATGGTAAAAGTCCAGAGGCAAAAGGTAGATGGGAAAATTTAAGTTAAGGAAAGCTGGTTAGAAATAAGCCAAGCTAAGGCTTGGCATTCACAAGAAAGAATAAGAGTCTATGTGTATTAATTTGGAAGCTGGATGGTGGGCCCCCCAAAGAGTAAACAAACAAAGAGAAAAACAAACAAACAAAAAACCAGTGGTGCTAATCGTTATTTGAACTTTGGGGGGAGGGCTCACTTAAGAGGTTTCAGAGGAGTAGAATTTTATATGTTGCCTTGAGATTGTTCTTATGATATTTTGTTGAAGGAAGTGACTACTTTTTGCCCTTGTTCAAAGAGTCTGCCTGAGGAAAATGAAGAACTTTGGATTAATTTTTCTGACAGAAGAAATCTCCAATCAGCTGAGTATATACTCTACCTTGTGGATGTTAGTGGTAACTCTAATGAAGGTTTATAATGTAAAGGAGCAAGCTGAGCAGGGTAAATCACAAAATGTAAATTTTGAAGAGAAAAAGAATACCAGGAAATGGGATAGAACTAAATTCTATATTCAAGGAGATTAGCAGATTAAAAAATAGAATATAAGGGAATGGTGACCTCAGGGCAAGATCCTACCCAGCAAAGTTTCCAACCTGTGAAAAGGAACTAAAAGAAAGCTTAGAGCTGGGTGTGGTGGGGGCACACATTTAATCCCAAAGCTGGGAAGGCAGACTCAGGCAGATCTCTGAGTTTGAGGGCCAACCTGGTCTACAGGGCAAGTTCAAGGACAGCCAAGCTTAGACAGTGAAGAAAAACAGAGAGCTGGTGAAGATGTGATTAAGAAGAGGGCCATGTTCCAATCCCAGCAAGCAGCAGAATTTGGCATCTTCAGCCACATCATTCTGGATTTAGAGTTAAAGATAGAAGGAAGGAGTTTTGAAAAAAAAAAAAAAAAAAACCCACTGAGGCCGGGCATGTGTCAGGGTTGTCCCTGAATGGAGGTCTAATAAAGAGGCCGTTGCATGAAGCTGTAAATTGCCAGTTGAAGCCTGAATTGCCTTGGAGAACCCAAGATATTAGAGATGCCAGAATCATGGGATACTTGCCCAGGAAAGTTGCTAATATGGAGTGGAACCAGCCCAAGAGAAAGAATTGTGTTGCAGTCAACAAAGCTGAGCAGAGTTGGAGATCTGGAGAGTGCTTTGACATCAGACATGGAGATACAGAGTTTGGAGTTTGCCAAGCTGGTTTTCAGTCTTGCTTTGGTCCAATATTTCTTCACTATGCTCCGTTCTCTAGGTTTTGGAATGGTGATGTGTATCCTGTGCTATTATATGTTGGAAGGATGTGATCTGCTTTATAATTTTGTTTTATAGTGGATTATGGATAAGAGATTACATGACTCTCAGAAGAGACTTTGGACTTTTAAACACTGTTGAGACTGTGATAGAGAATGGGGACTTTTGAAGTTGTACTAACTGCTTTTTGCATTATGATATTGTTACAAGCTAATGGGGGCCAGGGAGTGGGATGTGGTAGTTTGAATGTAATTGGTCCCTATAATCTCATAGGGAGTTGCACTATTAGGAGATGTGGTTTTGTTGGAGTGGGTATGGCCCTGTTGGAAGAAGTGTGTCACTATGGGGTGGACTTGGAGGCTTCTAAAGCTCAGGATACCACCCAGTGTCTCAGTCAACTTCCTGTTCCCTGCAAAATGTAGGACTCTAAACTGCTCTGGAACCACATCTGTCTGCACACTGCCATGCTCAGTGTCATGATGATAATGGACTGAACCTCTGAAACTGTAAGCAATCCACCCCAATTAGATGTTTTCTTTATTAGAGTTATCTTGGTCATGTTGTCTCTTCCCAGCAGTGAAAACCCTATGAAGACACCCCGTTGCTATGCTATGACACTGCTGTAGTTAGTCAAAGATCATGCAAACACTTCCAGGCACAGAAATTCACATTCTACAAGCTTGATTTTTATCCTGAAGTTTTCTCCTGTAATGCTAATGCGTTTTTTTCTAGTTCTAGCCTTTAAAATTATATGAAATGCTCCAACTTCCAGAAGACAGTCATTCAACTATTTCCAAATACTAAGAATAGTATTTTGTGTTCATTAAAATAGCATATGCTCATTATAGAGAATTTGTAAAAATTCAGAGAGATATAAAGGAGAGAAAAAAACTTTGATAACCGAAGAACAAATTAAGTGTTAATTGCCAAGAATCCCTTGGCTTGTAGGTGTTGGTTTTTAAGATGTATTTTTTTATCAAGGGTATGTGTCAAACTTGGGGCCAATCAAAACACCTAGGTCACTAACACGGATTTTTCATAAAGCCAGATTTTGTCTTCATGTAAAATCTTGTACTTCGGGCCAGTGAGATGGCTCAGCTGGTGAAGATACTTGCTGCTGCTAACCTGGATTGATACACATGGTGGAAAGAGAGAGAACTGATCCCTTTATATTATACCATGACCTGCACATACTCTGTGAGAGCCACATGTGCATGTACACACTATAATGAGTCAATACAAATGGAATCAAGATCTAAGTTATTAAATGTATGATTTTTTTAATTGATGTGTCTATTCCTGTGTATGGGTTTGTACACATGCATGTAGGTGCCCATGGAGGCCAGGAGAAGGCATTGGATCCCCTGGCACTGGAGTTACAGATACTTGTGAGATGTCAGATGAGGGTTCTGGGAACCAAACATGGGCCTGGTAAGTGTTCTTAACCACTGAGCCATCTTTCTAGCTATAATGTAAAAGTTTTATATGTATGCCTTATAAACTATGTTTTGCTTCTCTCTCCTGTCATAGCAAACACATTTGAATACATATTCTGCTATATAATATATGTTCTGTAATTTGTAGTATACATTCTAGCTTTGTATACAATGTGGTCTCCATAGTAGGTCTTCCTGTGGCATGAATAATAAAAACCCAGAGGCAAAAATTTGGGGTTCAACCCAAAAGCCAGAAATCAAAGCAGCCAAGCCACTAGAGAAGTCTTACCTGTACCAAGGCTGGACAACCTCAGGCTAAAACAGACAAAGCCTCTCTCTCTTCCCATTTTATATTTCCTCTAGTGCTGGGATTAAAGGCGTGACTCCTTAGGACTGGAATTAAAAGTGTAGGCCACCACCACCTAGGTTTGTTTCTGCACTGATCTTGTGTAACCCAGGGTAGATCTGTCTGCCTGTCTCTCAAATCCTGGGATTAAAGGTGTGTATCATCATTACCTGACCTCTAGTGGCTATAGCTTTGCCTCTGGTCTTCAGGTAAGATTTACTTATTAAAATACAAATAATATACCACAATATCTTCCCAAATCCTTAGGCCAGGCATTGAACCTTCTTCAAGGTTCACATGAGTTCATTCACCAGTGATTTACGATAGCCAATCAAAAATCCACAAATCCTTGCAGCCACTGAAACCACATCCCCCCACTAACTCTCTGATGACGTAATGACTCGAGTGAAATCGGGGTTCCATCTATGGCATTTCCTTACCAATACTAATACTGTAACTGCAAAAATGTCAGACCCCACAGTATTTTTCTTAGCAATGTGATGTTGGCTGATTTATTTCCCTTAATTTGTAAGTGTTTCACAAATCATCCTCTAAATGATTCACTCTAAAACTTTCCTGGAATTCATGCCAGTGTGTGCCTTCAGATTCTCACAGCGGGGGAAGTGGGGTGTGTGGACAGCTGGCCGCAACTGATGTTTAATGGGCTAAAGAATTGATCACGGTGTAGGTTCTTATTCTTTCGTCTTCAGAACAGCTTCTGTCTACATACAAGAAGCAGGAACGCTCCAGGCTAATAATATAGCCGGTGACAGGGAGATTGTTGTTTAGATTGCTCTTCCAGATCTCTCGATTGAATAATGCTGCTGAAGGATGGCTGCTTATTTTATTTATGATCTTAGATCAGCCACAAGGTTACCCGACTTTATAAAGCAGATACTGCATACAAATCCTCTTTTCTGTAAGTCAAATTCTGCCTAAGATGTTACTCAGGGAGTTAGACGGTCAAGGCCATCTTGTGGTGAGACTTTTTATAAAGTCAAGAATTTCCCAGTGATTTATCTGTTTGCTTGGACTGTAAATATCAGGGTCACTTAAAAGTAAGGCAAATATATCTTGTGTATCTTTACTTTTAGAAACAGTAGCATGAGACCTCACCTTATCTTTAGTGAATATCACCTTGAGAAAATAGGATTGGAAAGACCATGGGACTCCAGCCAGCCAGTGAGTTAAAACTGGAA
This sequence comes from Chionomys nivalis, assembly GCF_950005125.1. Lineage (NCBI taxonomy): Eukaryota > Metazoa > Chordata > Mammalia > Rodentia > Cricetidae > Chionomys > Chionomys nivalis. The sequence continues at coordinate 125,470,530 of NC_080086.1, read as the reverse complement.
GCCCCACCCTCAACTAAACTCTCACTGTGCACTTCTGATTCTCTTTGACTTCACTGATATTTTTTAAATGGCCTCAACCAATAATTAGAAGAGAATTCTATTTGTTCAGCTCTCCGGGAGTGCCGTTGTCTCTCGGTTGGCAGGGAAAGGGCTGGTGCCTCATTGTTGAGGCTCTTGTCACTTGTGTGTGCCCTACTTATCCGAGCAGGAACTGTGTGACAGTGAGAATCTCAGCTTGTCCGCTCGCACAATCTCACTTTTCCTGATGCTCTGGTTTGAACTGAGGCCTCATGCATGCTCCCTGAGCTATGTCTGCAGCAACATGTCTCTGTTGACTAACATAGCTTCCCATGGGATGGTATACATTAACTTGAGGCAGCGGGTCACAGGGCATCCATTGTTAGGAAGGAGGGAGGGGTTCAACGTTCTTTCTAAGTTTTTATTCATTCTTAGACACTGCCTAGGGAATGGTGCCACCCACATTCAGGATGGGTATTCTTACCACAATCAACCCAGCCTAGAAACTCCTTCTCAACATGTCCAGAGGTTTGTTTCCATGATTATTATTATTATTATTTTTTATTTTTTTATTTTTTTGAGACAGGGTTTCTCTGTAGCTTTGGAGCCTATCCTGAAACTAGCTCTTATAGACCAGGCTGGTCTCGAGATCTGCCTGCCTCTGCCTCCCGAATGCTGAGATTAAAGGCATGTGCCACCACCACCCAGCTCCATGGTTATTCTTAACCAAATCAAGTTAACAGTCAGGATTCACCCTTTCAGCTCCATGGTGCCCTGTGATGCTGGTGCAGCCGGCTCATCCTGTCTCCATAAGGAAACTGTGCCATGTTGGGCAGCATCTACTCAGGCTGCTTTAATAAAACACCACAGGCTGGGTCGTGATTTATGGACAGCAAATGTTTATTACTCCTGATTCTAGGGTATGAGAAGTTCAAGATCAAGGCACTGGCAGATCTAGTGTTCTTTAAAGTTGTACTCTTTGGCTTAGATAATAGGGCTTTTTTGCTATGTCCTCACAGGGTTGGACAGGCGAATACAAAACAGTTCTCTGGGCTGTCTGTTATAAGGGCACTCATCCCATTGGTGACGGCTCTGTCATCAAGGTCAGATCTTCCAGTAACATCAACAGGTGAGCATGGGGGGGGGGCGTGTAGATTTGGATTTTCTGTTTCCTAAGAGTCCCTTTTCATCTGATTCCTTTTGACACTTTTAATCTCTTAACTGAGATTTTTTTCTACTGTCAGTATGTACATGTTTCTGTATCTTGTTTATTTTACACAGTTAGTCTGCCTAAGTGTCCATAAATCCAGGTCAGATATGGGTCCTGTGCCCAAACTCTCATCCTGACCCTGATGCTAATGTTATCTCTGATCATAGAGCCTGGCAAAAGTCCTTTACACATCTCCAGTCTTACCCCACCCCCAGAGATTAGTTTTATTATTTATTTGTGTGTGTGTATGTGTGTGTGTGTCTGTCTGTCTCTTTCTGTACAGCTAGCTGCCCATGGAAGGAAGGCCAGAAGAGGGCATTGGATCTCCTGGAGCTGGAGTCTTAGGCAGTTGAGAAGCCACTTATCATGGGTAGTAGGACCCAGTCCTTTGCAGTAACAGCTAATGCTGTTAATCGCTGAGTCATCTCTCCAGATCTACAGTCTTTCCCTTTCCTCTCTCCCTCTTTCCCTCCCCTCTTTCCTCCCTCCCTCCATTCCTTCCTCCCTCCCTCCCTCGTTCCCTCCCTCCCTTCTTTCCTCCCTCCATTCTTTCCTTCCTCCCTCTTTCCCTCCCCCCTCCCTCCCTCCTTCCCTCCCTCCCTCCTTCCCTCCCTCCCCCCTTCCCTCCTTCCCCCTCCCTCCCTCTTTCCCTCCCTCCCCCCTCCCCTCCCTCCCCCCTTCCCTCCCTCTCTTCCTCCTCCCTCCCTCCCTCCCTCCTTCCCTCCCTCCCTCTCTTTTTTCCTCCCTCCCTCTTTCCCTCCCTCCTTCCCCCCTTCCCCCTCCCTCCCTCCCTCCCTCCCCCTCCCCCTTCCTTTCTTTGAGGGTGTTACTGGATAATGAACTCAAGGTTTTGCTCACATCACTGAGCTGCAACCCTGGCACCTATTCAGTATCTAATGAATGTTTGTTTTCCATTATGACTACGACTATGATCTTAACATGATTATGATCACCATAAACTGAAACAGCCACACATTTTACTTATGTTGAATTATTTAATGAAAATTATGGTTAAGAATAAATAGGCCCTGGCACTGAAAGAGCCAGAAGATTAAAATAGTTTTGTATAGGACTAGGGTGGTAGCTCTCTTGGCAGAGCACTTGCTTTGCAAGTTCAAGGACCTTAGTTTGATCCTTAGAGCCCAGGTGAAAGACAGAAAAGCAGGGCATGGCAGACCAGTTTGTAGCCCGGCTCTGGGCAGACAGGTGGATCCTGGGGCTTGCAGGCCAGTCAGCCTAGCCTACTTAGAAAGTCTTAGGCAAGTGAGGGACATTAAAAAACCAAGGTGACGGTGCCCTGGAGAACAGCTGAGGTAGCCACTGGCCAGCAGATGAACGTATGCATGTGCATTCCCCAACACACATGCATCTGTGCACACAGGAACATTCCTGAGGACACATTTTAGTGTTTACTGTGCATCTCAGAATTTTATTGTGGTAATCTGTAAAGAAGAGCTAGGCTAACCATTTGATCTACACTCATCTTGCCATTGACTAAAAAGCGTTTGTTTTAAATTTTGTTTCCTGGCTCTGGAGAGATGGCTCAGTGGGTAAGAGCTTGTATAGCTCTTGTAGAGGATCAGAGTTTAGTTCCCAGGACCCATGTTTGGTGACTCATAACTGCTTTCAACTCCAGCTCCAGGACTCTAGTGCCATCTTCTGGCCCCTTTGTGCCCCAGGCTGGCCTCACATCAGCCATTGTAGCCAAGGATATCCATGTACTCCTTATTCTCCTGCTTAACCTCCAAGTGATAGGGTTAAAAGCATGCACCACCTATACCCAGCTCATCACTCTGATTTCATAAGATAATTTTATTGACCGTCTAAAACATAAATCAATTAATACAATCCAGGTCTCTTAATACCCCATTCCACTTAATACCATAGCCACAAATTTGAGGGGCTTTGCAAAATAAAAATGGTGACCTCATTATTAAGAATTTTAAAGGCCAGGGCTAAAGCGATGGCCCAACAGTTAAGAGCACTTTCTGTTCTCTCAGAGGACCAGAGTTCAGTTCCTAGCAGGACCCTGTTAAGCAGCTTGAAGCCTCCTTTAACTTCAGCTCCAGGAGACCCAACTGAAGCCTTCTTTAGGATGTCTCTGGTACCTGTTCTCATGAGCACAACTCCCCATTTCAATCTACACACACTTGACAATAAAATCCATTGAATTCCAAGGGTTGTAGGTGTAGCCCACAGAGTGCATGGTTAGTGTGCTTAAACCCTAGTTCATTTCTTAGTATCCCCTGAAATAAAATCAAAATGAGGGCTGGGGCGTAGCTCAGTAGATGAGTCTATCCTATTATACATATATGCATACCCAGGTGTGTTCACACCACATTAACCCCTCAAAAAAAGAAAAAGAAAAATAGAATGTCAAGATGGAGGCAGCAGACTCTAAACAAAGGCTTAAAGTCAGTATGCTGATGCGGCGTTCCTGTCATTTCTTAGACCCTATATTTAAGTTAACAAAGGTAAATCTAACACCATGCCCCTATAAGGTATGCACAGTCTAATTACTTAATTCAGATAAGGCCAGGGGCAACTGTCAGAACTTCTGCATGTGATTGAGAAAATCTGTGAACAGCAGCAGTTTAGACTTACCCAGGAAGAGTCACGTTAACATTAAAAAAAGTCATGCTGAAATGAAAATCTCTAAGGGAAAATGTCGTCCTCAAGACACGAGGCTACCAGGACATGGAGCTCATAGGACAGAAATGCACCATGTGTGTGCTACCTCTGACTTCCTTTTAAAGTAGATATTCATTTTTAACTTAATTTTTTACTTAGTATACCAAGTTGTCCATGGCTCCCGTGACCATTCCCCTAGATTCTCACAAGTCTGGATTTTGTGGTGTGTGAGACCATGTATCTGGGTTTGAAGGATGTAAGAAGAAAAAAAGCCAGTCAGGATGGATGGAAAAGAGGATGCTCCTAACTCATGGGGCTCTAACAGTGTGCGACACTCCCTCAGTAGTTGGTAATGCAGTCAGCCCTTCATGCAGGGAAGTGGTGTCCAGGTCACTGCCCCATCCCTCTGTCTATGGTTCTTCAGAAGCCATTGAAACACCAGGTTTCTGCACCCTCAGGCTCCTTCCTCAGTTCACCCCCCTTCTCTTGGACTTTCTCCCTACTCAGTATCTCCAAAGGTCAGTAGAAGACATTGGATTCCATGGCCCTGGAGTTATGGATGGCTGTGAGGCCGTGTGTGGGCCCTGGGAACCAAGCCCCAGTCCCCAGTAAAAGCAAGCTCTCTTAACTGCTGAGCCATCTCTCCAGTTCTGTCAGCAAGTATTTCCACTCCCACCACAGTCAGACATTTTTCTTAGCTCAGCCCTTGCTTGCCCTTAGGCCCTCGTGACTACCGCCATGACCTCCTCCATGAATTTTCTTGAGTACCCCTGGAGAACCCCTGTGAGGTGCAGCTGCAAAGAAATCGAGTTAGGCACAACAGCAGCCGCCTGGATTTTTCAGCATAGCTCTCAGAAGCAGAAAAGACAGATATTCCCTCGCACTCACGGAAATTCCTCGTTTCCCAAATCTCATCACACACTAATTCCTAAAGGCAATCCTGCAAATTACAGCTTAGCCCCAGGACAGGCTTGGAATACAGTGGATGCTAATAAGCAAGGTAGAAAAAAGTTCAGGCTTGAGAATTTCTCAAATAAAAAATTCCATTACTTCAACCCCTAGGAAATCGGTTCCCAATCTTTTGCTCTACCATAATTCATCCCCTCTTGAATTAAGCATGTCTGTTGTTGGCTAGAATTCCATGGACTTAAGAATTTAATAAAGAATTCTATTTCCTTCCTTATCCCCAGAGGCTGGAAGCCTTCAGATTCCTTTATTCTGCCAAACACCCCAAAGCTGCAGATGCTGGGTTCACTTCTGTGTGTAGCAGTGATTTGTCCCTTTTGAGGAGACTTGGTCAAGGGAGTTCCATGTTTATGTGGTCCGGTCTTGCATCCAGCTCATGAGAATTCAAACAAACCTTTGATTCAGTTGAAACCAAGCACAGTCTTAAAACATGAAGGAGTGGGAGAATGGAAAGGAAATTTATATTCGTCTCCCACAACACAGAGAGAGGCTCAGAGAATTTTAAAATTTTCTTATTCATCTTTCTCTCTCCCATGCAGCTATCTATCCATCCCCCCCCCCCCCCCCAGTCTGTCTCTCTGTGAATAATGGTTGATCTAGAATTACTTAGGAGGCAAACATCTTGACCAATTCTTGGTTGGTTTAATTGTGATGGAACGACCCACCCTAAATATGGGAGTCACCTTTCCATGGGTTGGGGTTTTGGACTGAAACACACACACATACACACACGCACACACACACGCACACACACACACGGAGAACAAAAGCTAAGCAGCTACATCCACTGTTCCTTGCTTTCTGAATGTGATGCTTCGTGTCTGGCTGCCCAATTCTCCTACCACCATGCCTTCTCGTCATTGAGAAGTGACCCAGAATAAACCCTCATCAGGGTCTCAAGGTCACTGAGCAACATTCCTGAGGGTCCTCTTTGCAGAGGGCGGAGGTGGGGGGGTGGGGAGCATGCCCAGTAAATGAAGAACACTATCAGATCCTTAAGAATTTTATAGACATTTTCCTTTTAATGACATATCATTAAGTATCAACTACTCAGGAGGTAGAGACAGAAGGATCTCTTGAGTCCTTGGAGTTCAAGGCCAACCAGGTTGGACAACACAATAAGTGGCCATCTCAAAAAGCTACAGAAAAGTAAAAATGAAGGTTGATTATCTTTTCTGATTTATGGCTGTGTAGGCATTTAGTTAATCTGAATGCAGCCTGTACTTTCCTCTAAAAGCAAATAAACTTTGTCTTCTGGGGATGAGCTTAGATGACAAAACTGTTTGTTGTATTTCATAACTGTGGGCAAACTGCAAATGCATTCTGTATCCACCTCCACCAGTAGCTTCCCCAGTGGTGAAGGAAACACTTCCTATTGACAGAGGCATCAGTTTAAGCGGGAATTTAGATCCCTGTTCACGGGATTATGTATCATTAAGCCTCATTGATCTGATCTATAAAGGAGTGGGGGGGACCCCCTCTTGCTTCCTAGGCGATACTGTGCCTAATGCTGGCACCCTCTTTCTGAGAGGATTTCAAAGTTGGCTTCCAGCAGCTGTCAGAATGATTCTCCCCTTTCTTATGGCACTCATTAGAAAATAAAACCAGATATAATTAACAAACAAACAAACGTATCTGCCTGCTGTTCCAACTTGTTATAATAAGTGTTATTTCTACTTACGAACAGTTTCCTGTCAGCGTCCTGCTGTTCCCTTAATAAGACTGCTGTGCCCAGGAGGGAGGAAGAGTCGGTATTAAATGAAGCCCTGACTTGTCGTCGCCCTCTTTCCTGTTTGTCTGCATTCAGATCCAGTTCACTTTGAGCCGGAGAAGAACCAAAAGACTTAACCATTGCTGAGATAGCAGGCAGGGACCTGCATGCTTCTAGTGTTGACTGAGCATCTAAAGATGCTGTTTTTAGGACAGTTTCAAGGATCCTCATTTCCTTGTGGTTGGGTCTAGGGGATCCCTCTTCAAGTTGTCTGGCTGGATGAGGATGCCCTAGGACTCCTGATAAGTTCCTGAGGCTCCGGTGAGTAGATGGTGCTAGAGAGGACACTGACCCCCAAATCTGGTTTGAAGGCGTAGTGATGTAGGGGCCGAATGCAGTCATGAAGGAGTCACTAAACCAGTTAAGCCATGTAGCAGTCAGGATGACTGCTGTATGATCAAGTGCTAGTGGTCATGGTTTATTCTTTGGATTATTTAGTTGTGTATGCCTGTGGTCTATTTGCTTGTTCATGTGTGGCACATAGATCAGAGCGCATGTGGAAGCCAGAAGTAGACTAGGCCAGAGGTTGACTTCAGGTGTCTTCTGTGGTTGGAGCACACTCTCTGTTCTGAATTTGTTTGTGTAATTTACCTTAGTGCATGTGCATGCGTGTGTGTGTGTGTGTGTGTATGTGTGTGCGTGAGCATGCTTATGCCATGGTGTAAGTGTTACGAGGTCAGAGGATAACTCTTGCAAGTCAGTTTTCTCCTGCCACCTTATGGAATCTGGGAATTAAACGAAGTTCACCAGACATACACCTGTAATGAGAGACTGCTCGTTCATTTCCTGGACGTTCAGACCCAAATAATCATGTAAAACTATATTAATTACAATGCTGTTTGGCCAACGGCTTAGGCATATTCTTAGCTAGCTTTTACATCTTAAATTAACCCATTTCTATTAATTTATGTAATGCCACAAGGTTGAGCCCTATGGGTAAGGTTCTGTCATCTTTCTCCTTCAGCAACTACATGACATCTGCCTGACTCTGCCTTTTTCTCCCAGCATTCAGTTTAGTTTTCCCACTTAGTTCTATTCTGCCCTGTCATAGGCCAAAGTAGCTGCTTCTTTATTAACCAATGGTAATAAAACATATTCACAGGATACAGAGGGGAATCCCACATCATACATCAAAACTCCCTTACCCTTTCAGCCAGCTTTTCACCCTCTATCTTATGCTTTCAAACAGAGTCTCTCTCATTGAAACTAGAGTTCAATAATTCCATTAGGCCATCTGGTCAATGAACTCCAAACACTTGCCTATTTCTGCCATTTAAAACTAGGGTTACATTAATAGAGGTTAATATAGGTACAATGCTGTGAGCTACCCTACAACTACACATGGTTTCTACGTAGGTTCTGGAGATCTGAACTCAGGTCTTCATTATTGGGAGGCAAGTACTTTACTGACAGGTGTCTCCTCAGTCACCTACTTTGGATTTCAAAAATTATTTTAGTTCTGGAAAAGTCAAAACTCGTGCAAAAATAAAAAGCAAAATAGAATAACAAACTTCCATGCCCCCATCACTCATTTTTAGTGTTTCCTCATGGCTTGTTAACCTGTGGCCCCTTCCCACCAGCTCCTTGCCCTTCTATTGCCTTTGAAACAAATTCATGACTTTGTATCACCCCTTTCATTCATGAATCTTTTAGTTCTTATTTCTAAAACTGAAGACTTCTTTTAAAAAATATGACTACAGGGGGCTAGAGGTGGAGTTCAGCAGTAGGGTTCTTGCTTGGCCTGTATGTAGCCCTGGACTAGAGTCCCAGAACCACATACAAAAATAAAGAAAATCAAAACCATAAACTGCATGCTATAATACCATCAACACACTTAAAAGTGATTAACATTTCCCTCAAACATAGAACACTTATTTTTGAGTTATTTCATAAATAAAAATTTTAAATGTTTTTTTTTGCTTGTTGTTGGTTTTGGCGTCAAGGAGCCCTTGGCCTTCCATTCCTCCAGTCACTAGCTCCTGAGTGCTAGGATTACAGGCCTGTGTAGCCGTGCCTGGCCTCAACAGTTTGTTTGATCATGAGTCAAGTAATACCCCGCAATATGATTTCCTGGCATGTTTGTTAAGTTTGTCTCTCTTTTTAAAACAAAGTTTATTTTGGAGCGATTGTAGCTTTGCAAAACAGTTGTAGGCATACACAGAGTTCATGTCTCTCTTCACCCTATTTCCCCTCTATTAGCAGCTTTCACAACCATTCTGTAGATGGCAAAATTGAGAAGTTAATATGGGTACATTGCTATAAACTACCTATGGACTTTATTCAGATTTTACCCCATAACAGTTTCCAACCCAGAAAACCTTAGTGCATGTAGTCATGGTGATTCCTTAAACTCTTCTCTGTGCTTTTTAAAATATTATTATAGGGCTGGAGAGATGGCTCAGAGGTTAAGAGCACTGACTGCTCTTCCGGAGGTCCTGAGTTCGATTCCCACCAACCACATGGTGGCTCACAACCATCTGCAATGAGATCTGGTGCCCTCTTCTGGCCTGAGGGCATACATGAAGGCTGAACACTGTGTACATAATAAATAAATCTAAAAAAAAAATATTTATTATAATGTATAGTGTTCTGTGTGTCTACATGCCTGCATTCCAGAAGAGGGCACCGTATCTCATTACAGATGGTTGTAAAGCCACCATGTGGTTGCTGGGAATTGAACTTCAGGACCTCTGGAAGAGGAGCCATGGCTCTTAACCTCTGAGCCATCTCCAGCCCCTGGACTTTTCCTGTTTCAACAGTTGCTTGGTCCTGGCTTTCATGACAGACAGTTCTGAAGAGTACTAATGGCATGCTCTGAGGAAGTCTCTCAATTTGAAGGTTTTTTTGTTTTTGTTTTTTGAGGTTTTCTTATGATTAGACCAGAGTTAAAAGCTTCAGGGGAAGAATATCACAAGCAGATTCCTTCCCATACATTGTATCAATATGTATGTCATGGTATCAATGTGTTTATCATAGTATCAATCTGTATATATTATAACTATATATATATCTATATATATCATGGTACCAATGAGTATATTATTGTATCAATGTATATATCATTGTATCAGTGTGTATGTGTGTATGTCATGGTATCAATGTATATATCATGGTATCAATCTGTATATATTATATATATATATATCATGGTACCAATGAGTATATTATTGTATCAATCTATATATCATTGTATCAATGTGTATGTCATGGTGTCAATGTGTATACCATGGTATCAATCTGTGTATATATATATATATATATATATATATATATATATATATATATATATATCATGGTAGCAATGAGTATGTCATTGTATCAATGTACATACCATTGTACCAATGTGTATGTCATGGTGTCAATGTGTATACCATGGTATCAATGCATATATTATGGCATCAATGTGCATATCTTTGTATCAGTGTGTATACTATGGTGTCAATGTGTATATCATTGTATCAGTGTGCATATAATTGTATCAATGTATGTCATGTTATATGTTGTCATGATTTTATATGTTTTAAATTCCTTCTCCCCCTCCCTCATTCTCTCTCTCTGCCTCAGACTCTTTTATAACAGGACTTTCTTTAAATTGCCAGCTCCAAAATAATGACACAGAGATTTCTTATTAATTATGAAAATTTAGCCTGGTTCACAACTAGCTTTTAAAACTTAATCTGTTTATATTAATCTACTCTCTGCCATCTGGCTCATTACCTCTCCTCAGTACAGTACATCTGACTTCCTCTGCACCTTGTGTTGGAACACCCCCTGCCCCCACCAGATTCTTCTCAGAGTTTCTTTTTTTTTTTTTTTTGCCATAAAAGCATTTATTGAAAGGGGAGAAAGGGAAGGGGGGGGGGGAGAGAGAGAGAGAGAGAGAGAGAGAGAGAGAGAGAGTCAGAGCTCTTCTCAGAGTTTCTATCTCTACCAGGATAGTGACAAGTACTGCCTAGCTACTGATCACTCAGCTCCTTATTAAACCAATCAGAAGGTGCCTTAGGCAGGTGAGGTAAAAGAGAGACATTTTCACACAGTGTGATCAAATATCCCACTACACTCTTTCAGACAGGGTCTCACTATGTAACCTAAACTGACTAAATCCTCCATCCTCCTACCTCAGCTTCCCAAATCTGGGACCCCCGTCCCCAGCACGCAAACATGTCTTTTCCGGTGCAGACGGCCCTGTTGCACCTCCTGGTTTTGCTGCTGTTGTCACCAAACGGAGGCCTTGTTCATTATTTAAACTGAGTGATGGGTAACATGAAGGTGTATCGGATTGTATATGCCAGAAGGCCACAATTTAAGGCTTGGTCCCAGGGGCCAAAATCGGATGGTGCTGGGGATTTTTAGGAAGTATAGTCTCATGAGAGAAGCTTAAATTGCTGGGAGTTGTGATTTTGAGAGGGATGTGGGACCATACTGGTGTCCTATATCTATATTCCTGTTCCCTAGCTTGTGATGTAAATAATTTGCTTTGCATGTTCTCCTGTCATAGATTTTCTTTCTTTCTTTCTTTCTTCCTTTCTTTCTTCCTTTCTTTCTTTCTCTCTCTCTCTCTCTCTCTCTCTCTCTCTCTCTCTCTCTCTCTCTTTCTTTCTTTCTTTCTTTCTTTCTTTCTTTCCTTCTTGGCAGGGGCAGTTCTGAAACAAGGTTTTTCTATATAACGGTCCTGGCTGTCCTGGAACTAGCTCTGTAGACCAGGCTGGCCTCAAACTCACAGAGATCCACCTGCCTCTGCCTCCCTAGTGCTGGAATCAAAAGCATGAACCACCACCCCCCAGCAACGAATTAACATCCCCCCCCCCCCAGACGGGGTTTCTCTGTAGTTTTGGAGCTTGTCCTGGAACTAGCTCTTGTAGAACAGGGTGACCTTGAACTCACAAAGATCCTGAGTGCTGGGATTAAAGGCTTGCGCCACCACTGCCCGGCTATGAATTGACATTTTTGCCAGAGGCACAGATTGATAGGGTCACCCACTCTTGGACTTGATCCTTGTCTTAGTTAGGGTTACTAGTGTGATGAGGCACCATGCCCCGAAGCAACTTGGGGAGGAAAGGGTTTGTTTGGCTTACACTCCACATCACTCTTCATCATCAAAGGAAATCAGGGCTGGAGGCAGGTACTGATGCAGAGACCGTGGAGGAGTGCTGCTTACTGGCTTACTCTCCATGGTTTGCTCAGTTTGCTTTCTCATAGAATCCAGGACCAGTCTAGGGGTGGTCCCACCTACAATGAACTGGGCCCATCCCAGTTCATTGTGTGATAGAAATCGAGCCAGCACCATTTTCTAGAGCCATAAGATAAGATAAGATAAGATAAGATAAGATAAACCTTTCCTCTTTACGAGTCGGTTGCCTCGGGGTTTTCATTACAGTAACATAAGGCTGATGAATACAGAGGCCTCTACTTTGAGTGAAGGCCTCTTTCCCAGCAGCTGCCAGATCATCCATTGCTGTTTGTCAGCACCCCACAATGTCACAAGAAAGGAGTAAGTAAAAAGTCAGGTCTCCTGGCAGGCAACAATTGATTTCAGATGATGTTTTATAAAAGTTTGGAGAAAGCAATATCCTTAACAGAAAATATATTCAAACAAATTCACTGAAAGCCAGTTCCTAAGACATTGAAAATCTTAGGTAAGAAATTGCAAAAATAGAGAAAAGTCCCAAGAGATAGATATTAATACATAAATCATCGTGTGAAGTACACCAAAACTTCAGATTACACACACACACACACACACACATATATACATAGGGCAGAATTAAAGCCTCCTGACATTGGCTCTGACTGACTGGCATGTTCAGATTTTCACAGAATGGAATGTTAGCACAGGCGAGTAACCATTAATTGTCTCCCTTTTAAACACCAGTTCTACATTTTACTATATTAATGTATCATGAAATACTTGAAAGGAAGTGGCTGTTGTCTTTCCCAAGATAAACAACCTGGACCATCTAAGAGATGTCCTATGACTGGTCAGTTATAAATAAGCAGGGGAACTGGGTCACCTTTTCCTTCTTTGCATCGTATCGCCAGATAAGATTCAGGAATCCATCACTAAGGACCAACCTCAGAGGACATGTTGCTTTGATGTCAAGAAATCAGTATAGCTACCATCTGTGATTTGGATGACTCAGTGTTGCTGGATTGACGGAGCTCGTCACCAGTGAGCCAGGAGTGGGTCCCTGTGTGCCCTGACTCCTTGGGCTCATGCATCATCTCTAATCCACTCCGCGAAGGACCATGGTCAGTTGCATTCCATAATTGCTGCTCTACTCTCTGATTCCCTAGGAGAGGGTGACACTCACTCAGAGGGTGTTTCTGAGCCCAGCCCCTGGGAAGTGCCACTGAGCTCCAGTTGTCACTGTGGAGGAAGCAACAGCAAAGCAAAGGATTGAGAGCTGAGAGCTGACAGAAACTCCAAGCTTCTCCTAGGAGGAGGAGCCAGCCCTTAAACACGTCTTAGGATAACAGATAGGATTTCTATATCGGGGAACAAGGATGATGGGTCTCCTCATTAACAGAGGTGTGGTTGTAGGAGGGGCAAAAGGCTGAGGCTTGCGGGTGACTTCTTTGTACTCTGTTTCGCTAGTAGGATTCTACTGATCTCTGCTCCTGCCGGGTTGGTGGGCGGTGGGATTTAATGATGAGTCATACAGAGTTGGGCCTCCATCCTGGGAACGCATTTTAAGAAAACTCTCGTTGGCCTTCTGGATCCTTGGGCCATTAATATTTTTAATAGTGACTATAAAGCTGTAAGAACTCCGGTCTCAGCAAGGGCTTCTGAGAGCAGCGCAATAACGAGCAAGCAGAGCCCTGGGTGGCAGGCAAGCCTCTGGGCGTTCGCTCTGCTCCTAGCTGGCTCCCTGGCCTTCATCTCGCCATTTAACCTCACTTTCTGGGCTCCAGTGGAAAGTGCAGACGGAACTCTCTGAACAACTGTGTGAGACTGAGGATGATAGCAAGGGTTTTCAGAGAAGAGAAAGAGGGGCAATAACATTTTGAAAACGGAAATTACTCCGTAACAAGCAGTGACAGAATGCCTGCCCTGTGGAGTTTTGCAGCATGAAGGAAGATTTATTTGGCATTTTGAATTTGTTTTTTTATTTTCTTCTCCAGTGAGCACAGGCCATTTGAGGGAGTTGAGAAAAAGAAGAAAACGAAAGAAATTTAAAGTGCCAAGAATAATCTGTGTCGCTCCCTCCCTCTTCCTGCTCTTTCTGTTGGAGTTATTCATACCACATCTGTTTTTCTCTCTGCTTTTTCTGGGTTTCCTGGCCCCCTCCTTGTCCCCAGCAATTGTCTAAAGCCCTAGGCCAAATCCATTAGACTGTTGTACCTCAGAGGCTTCAGAACAATGTATGGCTTCTTTTCCCCCCTAACAGGTCCTATACTTAAGCTTAGCTGTCCAACCTTTTTATTGGCCTTATCTTGGGGACCTTGTGAAACACTGGCGCCTAAGAATAACCTAGTGTTTTAAGAACAAATAGATCAGCTCCTGGGAGGGCCTTGCACGAAGATTTCCAATTCCCGCCAGGAAACGCAAGCTTGAATGGGAGTCAGCAGACCATGATTTCAGGGACCCTCCTGGGTTCCGTTCCCTCTCTGGAGCCTTTTGCTAGAATCTTGCTTCCCCTGACCATTCTCACAATTCCAGAGAACACCTGGGCCATGGCCTGATGTGGGTACCCTGGTAAAGCCTGGCAACTGGACGGAGAATGTGGGTGTCCCTCCAGCCCTTGAGATCCAAGGCTCTGGGTGGGATAGAGACTCATTAATCTCATGGGAATCAGGGTGGAGTTGCTCCTTTCTTTTATCTGTAACTTCTGTGTTTCTCTCCCCTTATCCTCCTCTGCCTCCTCCCTCCTTCTTCTGCTCCTCTCTTTCCTTCTCTCCCTCTCTCCTTCTTACTTTTTGTTTTGGAAATGAGATTTCAAAAACTGGCCTTCAGCTTGATATGTAGCCAAGCATGAATTTGAACTTCTGATCCCTGCTTCGGTCTCTTGAATGCTGGGGTGACAGGAATGGCAACCGTGGACAGGTTTATGCTGCTGTGCTGGGTGGGGATAGAATCCAGGGCTTTGTGCATTCTACACTCCCAGCCGTTTTCCTATTCTCTGTGAGGTACAGTAATCTTTGACCTTGTTTGAAGCAGAAAGGTGACTTCTGTGTAATTTTCCCCCAAAATTTAGGGCTGTGACTGCTTCTATTTCTTTGCTTTTCTTTCTTTTCTTTTCCCTTTCTTTCTTTCTTTCTTTCTTTCTTTCTTTCTTTCTTTCTTTCTTTCTTTCTTTCTTTCTTTCTTTCTCTTTCTTTCTTTCTTTCTTTCTTTCTTTCTTTCTTTCTTTCTTTCTTCCTTTCTTTTTTTTTGAGACAGGGTTTCTCTGTGTAACAGCCCTGGCTGTCCTGGACCTTGCCCTGTAGACCAGGCTACCCTCGAACTAACAGTGATCCTCCTGTCTCTGCCTCTTGAATGCTGGGATTAAAGGATTAAAGGTGTGCACCACCACCACCTGGTTAAACATCCATATTCCTAGTCTTTTCCAGGGATCATGCCCACTGTCTGGAAACTCTTTATGGACGGTACTTTCTAAAAGATTCAGTAGTGACATCTTATTTCTGTCTTGAGTAGGTTTCACACTTTCTGTCTTGTTTCTACATTTACTAAGTGACAAAGAGATGAAAAGAATCCCAGATAGGGACCCAGGATTATGAAGTTTAAAAGTCACAGTGTCTTGTGACTTTGGAAGCAAAAGCTTTGTTGCTGTTGTTCATCAATTGGGCCAATTTAAGATGATCTAATTACTAGAATTACTCATAAAAGCTGAAGTCATGCAAAACGTATAACTGACTCGATGAGAAAGGTTTGCAATGTGTAGCCTTTTAAACACATGCTGAGGGCTGCCGGGATGACTCAGTGGCGAAGAGAGCTTGCTGTGCTTGCAGAGGACCTGAGTTCCATTCCCAGGACCCACACAGTGATCCCCAAATTCTGTAACTCCAGCTCCAGGGGATCCAGCACCCTCTTCTGGATTCTGTGTGCATCACACACACAGGATGCATAGACACACATTCAGGCAAGATACATACATAACATATAAATAAATCTAATTGTAAAGCCTATGCTAAGTGTTTGAGTATGAGTACAAGCTCGTCCAAGGGACCAAAGTAACTTCCTATCTATCCATTCTCACCAGCAAGAAGGTATGCAAGTCGCTTATTTCTCGTGGAGTTCTGTTTCTGCACAGTAATATCTGGAAGGAAAACTCTCCCTGAATTGCTTCCTGGTCTAGATTTCTGGAGGGCACTAGTGCCCATTTGTCACCTACCAGTGCCATGGTGTTCCAAAGCCTACAGTGGTCTAATCCCAGGACTCCTTAAGCGGGGAGTGGCACTATACCAGAGTCCTTTGTTTCCGAAGGGTAGTTACATAAAGTTGTTATTTATTTATGATAAAATAGAGATGTGGGAACAGTACCTTAAATCAGAGGGACTGTGGGTGCATGTCGCAGCTCCTTCTATCCTGGAGTCCCCTGTGGGCCAGGTACTCAACCTCTGGAGCACAGGCAGGCAATTATGCTAAATCTGCAGGGAGTGTGCAGTTTGGTAAGGCATGCAGAATGGCCTGAAAGCAGCCAACTGTTTGAGAAGATTCCAGCCCCAGTGGCTGCAGAGATAAGGCATAGGAATTCAGTCTAATAATTATCTTCCTTTCCCCATTAAAAGATTTGTTTTCTTTGTTTGTTTTTGCTTGAGAAAACCAGGCTTATTGTAATTTTCCAATTAGCACGAACTCATCAGTATAGCAAGAATGAGTTTGGGATTTTCCGTCTAGGAGCCACCCAGCAGCTCCCGCTCTTTATTAGCTTCCCACTGGAAAGTTCAAGAGGACCTCTTCCTTTACTCTGATGGAAAAGTAGATTTAAAAAGTTAATGTGAAGGGCTGGCAAGATGGCTCAGAGGATAAAGGCACTTGCTGCCAAGGCTGATGATATCTGAGTTCGATCCCCAGAACCCACAGAGTAGAGGGAGAACTGACTCTTGAAAGTTGTCCTTTTGCCTTTCAAGTGCTCTGGGGGCTCTTGCCCCCTCCCAAATAAATTAATGTTAAAAAAAAAGTTGACTTTGCCACTCTTATTATTTATCTCACCTAGAACAAATCCCTTCATGTGGACCCCAGCTTCTGGAACAACTATGAATTTATAAGTGTAACAATTATGCCCTCTGTACTCTTGGGTAAGAAAGGCAGGTAATAAATAACTTATTCATGCATTAGTTGGCTTTGCCATAGTAATGATTGTAAAAGCCAAGCCTTGGTACTTATAATGGTAATTTTCCTCTACCATATATGGTAACATGGCTGTAGATAGCTGAATTTCAGCTTCTTGTGTCCACTCATTCTAGGGCACAGGCTTAAGAAGTTTCTGTCTATAGTAGAACGAGAGAGGCTTGGAAGGCCTTGGAAAACTCCTGCTCTGCCACATCAGTGCTCCTTTTGATCCATTCTGTTTGGTCACTAGTCAAGGCCAGTGACATGTTGGACATGCTGAATTGGAGTGTGGCCATGTATTCTTCCAACAGAGGACTCTCAAGTTATTTGGCAACTGGAGGTTCTGCTAATTCTGTATGGGAAAGAGGAGCGGGCAGCTGGGAAAAATAATACGCCACAATAGACTTAGCTGTCAGTATAGAGACAGCTAGGCCCTAAAGTATGAAGTTTAGGCCCTTAAATACGCATGCCAAAAAAAAAAAATGGAAACCTATTCACACAAATCCTTCTATATGAATATTCAAACAACTGCTACTCCCGATGCTCTATATGTGGGCTTCAAATGTAGTGAATAGAGAAACAGGCAGATAAAAAAGAGGAATGGCCATACAGTGCAGCGCTCAGGTGTAAAACAGAGTCGGGCACCGTCGCGTGCTACGTGGTTGAATACTGAAATTCTGGATCCAAAGACTTTTGTGAAGAAAGACCACCATGGCAGTTTGTGTTGTAGGGGTGACCATCCACCTCAGAGTCCTTGCCGCCATGATGAATTGAGCTCTCAAACTGTGAGCCGGAAAGAGAGCCTTCCTGTCTACATTGTTTTTGACACAGTGAGGAGAAGACAAACCAGCACCATGCATGTTGTCTGAATCCATTTGTATTAAATATTCAGAATAGACAAATCCAGAGAGACAGAAAGCAGGCTAGTGATTGCTAGGGACTGAGGAGTCGGGGAATGGAGTAGCTGCTACAGGAATAAGGGTTTCTTTGTGTGTCATAGCAACAGGTATTGCTAACAACTGGACAACCTTTTGGATCCATTAAAACAATGGAGATGCAAAACGCTTTTTTTTTTTCCTAGACAGGGCTTCTCTGCAGCTTTGAAGTCTGTCCTGGAACTAGCTCTTGTAGACCAGGTTGGCCTCGAACTCACAGAGAACCACCTGATGCAAAACTCTTAAACCAACAAGCTACTTATTTTTAGAGCAGCTGTTAGAGCATACCAGCTACATTTCAGCTGACAAATAGTTCAGAAGTTGGTGGCATTAGAAAGAGATTTCATGTTTTTCATGTCCATCTCCCTATTCTGCCTGAATTTTAAAATAATGAATGAGTACTATTTTTACGTTCAGAGAGACAGAATGAAGACTTCCTAATTAGGGGAAATACATAAAAAGAATCAGTTGTGCAATGATAGCTCCCGTGACCTTCATTAGGATGCGATTCATGTGTCTTGATCTCAAGTACTTGCAAGTTAAAATCTGAGCCATCCTTGAGTGAAATACTTAAGAAAATCACCACAATTCAGTCTAATCAACCCGGAGAAGAACAATAGCAATGATGAGAATATCTGGAGCCAGGGAAAAGTGAAGACGGGCTTCATCAGAGGTATTTGAGGTCAACAATAATATACTCACTCCATGGGGAAAAGCGTTTTCTGTTGGCAGCACAGTCTCCATGTTCTTGCTTCTTCACAAAGGAAGAGTCAAAGTCACAGATTCATCTTTAAGTTCTACCATCATAAAAATTACAAGTTTGATTAAGTATTTAGGTCAAGGCTCTCATATCTCGTTTGAATGAGTATGACAGCTAATTTCTTGGTCAGGAAACTTTGTGTTCTGTCCTTGGTTATGGGTGGAAGAAAAAGGTGGCTGGGTGTAAGGTGGTTCCAGAAGATTAAGATAAAAGCTCAATGTAGAGTGGCCAAACTGGCACTAGTGTGGGATGGCTCTCTGTCGGTAGATGGCTGAGAACTGGTGAATCTGAGAGACGAAGCTGAGAGCTGCAGCTACCACTCATGCATGGAGCCTACCCACTCCACAGGAATTCCCTGCACTCATGCATGGAGCCTACCCACTCCACAGGAATTCCCTGCACTCATGCATGGAGCCTACCCACTCCACAGAAATTCCTTCCACTCATGCATGTAGCCTACCCAACTCCACAGGAATTCCCTGCATGCATGGAGCCTACCCACTCCACAGGAATCCCTTCCACTCATTCATGGAGCCTACCCACTCCACAAGAATTCCTTCCAAGATCCAGACTGTGCCACATACCCCTCTGGGCTCTAAACTAGCTAGAGAACCAGTTTCTTATCCATTGTCAGTCCTTATCAACGAGCAATATTAAAGGAGGGTAATAATTCATAACCAAGGAGCTCCAAGAAGTCTGAAGTCAGCCAGTGAACATGGGAGTCCTCTGCCTGCCACAGATTTAGGGTCAATTGTAACAGATGAGGGAGGCCAGCATGCAATCAGTAGAAAATTAACGCTCAGAAAATTTGTACTTATGTGTAGGTGTGTGTAACGCGTATTGCTAGGAAGGGCATGGCTTACGTGCCTTACAAATAGCACGCTCCAAATGTAATTGGCTCTACCACTTCTGTTATTCAGTTTTGCTCTGAAAGGTCAAATGGAATTGGGGAAAAAATAAATCTGGTGACAGCAGAATTGTTTTAAATGTTCTTGGGCCAGCAGCGCTCAGGCACGACTCTCCAAGCAGCCTATTAACGCTCACTGCTCATCGTTTGAAGAAGGAAAGGGCAGTGGAGTGGTTCTCCCTCTATCCCCAGCAAGGAAGTGCCAGACTTTTACCGTATTCTCCTGAAGCCATGTTCTGAGAAACAGAACCAAGCCCTGGACAGCACTGCTGCTCAACCCATGTTTGCCTGTAGTACTGGGCTTGCTATGCTAATTCTGGTCTGCAAAGCAGATTGCATAAACAAGCTAGAACAAGAAGCAATCAGCATTTGTGATGTGTCTTTTCTCCTCAGGCCCACCTGACCTGGTGCCCCAGAGGGTGAAGAAACTTCCAAGTCTAATGTTGCAGATAGTTTAAGAAACTGTCTTTGAGTGGTAACTTCCAGTGGCTCCTGGAATTGTCTCAATGTCATCAGGAGAATTTTGAAAACATGCTTCAGACTGTTTCTTTGAACAACACAAAGGTTACCCAGATAATAATGCAAATGAATTCTTTATTTTACATGTGAGGTACAAATCTATTTTTATTTAATTGATTGATTGATGAGGGCGGGGTATTGACTTGTAAAACAGCTCAGGCTGACCTTGAATCCAGAATTATTCTGCTTCAGCATCCCCAGCGCTGGGGTTAGAGGTGTGTACTAATAGGTTAGAGGTGTGGCTAAGTCCTTTATTTTCTTTTAAGCAATTTCAAGTGTGGTTAAAAGTATGTACCATAGAGCTAAGGCGTGGTTCAGTGATACAGAACTTACCTAGCATACATGAGGTCCTGGGTTCAGTTTGCAATATCAAAAAAGTAAAGTAAAATACAATAAGATAAAAAACCTTATATGACAAAAAACTTATTATCTTAACATATTTTTATAGGTAACCATTGGATTTTGACAATATTCTGGCAAAAGATGACTTCTACAGCTAGGAAATTACTTGCCGACTAAAAAAATACATATTTTTTATTTTATGTGTACGTCTATATACCACATATGTGCAGTGCCCAAGGAGGCCAGAAGAGGGTGTCAGATCCCCTGGAAGACTTATAGATGATTGTGAGCTGCCATGTAGATGCTGAGAATTGAACCTGAGTCCTCTGCAAGAGGAGCAGGTGTTTTTAACCTTTGAGCCTCTAGACTGACTCACTGATTTTATTCACACATCTTAATCCATGCCCAGTACCTCGTAGATCTGCAACAAATGTATATAGTTAATAAACAAATATATAGATAATATGCCATTGGATATATACTCCGTAAATCTGCTGTCCCTCCACTCTCATAGTGGGATAAGCTACCTTATCCCACTATGACCCAGCCACCTTCTCCTAGGCTTCTTTTGCAACTAATGCCATGTGAGGCTAAAGAACACTGTGTAGCTCAGGCCAAAGATCAGAATTTTCTGCGCATGAAGCAAATTGGCACAAAAGGATACAATCTGAGATTTCTGGCGGCGTTTAATACCTGCTGGCTACCCTTGATTAGATGGCACAGTGCTCCCTTAATCATCAGCCACCTCCAGCACTTATATAATCAGAGCGACCAAGTGGGGGATGAGGGACACATAGAGGACAGGGAAGGGGCAGTCTGTGTGGGTGGACCGCAGCCAAAGCAAGAACAGGTAGACTGGGGAGAAAGCCCAACTAACATCTAAACATCTCTGCTAGTGGTTTTCAATTAGCACCGCTTGAGGATCCTCAACACGTATCGTTGTCTGAGCCTTCAGATCAATAAGAACCTTTTCAGGGATGGGAAATGATGGCACCAAAGCGCAGGTGATCCCAAGTGCAGCCTAGATCAAGAGCCCTATTTTGAGCTGTCAAGTGAGTTCCTTGCTAAACTGGGTAAGATAGAGTTGACCCACGAATGCTAGCTCCGTGGACAGCAGTTATTCTCAAACTTCCTGTGCTTTGCAATCACTCTGCTAGCTACAACAAAACAAACCAACACAGCACAACAACCACACACCCCAAATGCCGATGTCTGCCTGGACCTGGTTCCCACAGGTTGGCACTGAATGAATCCTTACTGTAGCTGGGACTCTGAAATCTGAATGACACCCTCCCCCGACAATTCATGCAGATAAGACACAAATGATTAGACGCAGAGAATTTCTAGCCCCATAGCAGACATAATTATCTTAATCTGCATTTTAAACACAATTTAAATTGTGGTAAAATACACGTGTCACAATGTACCATCTTAGCCATTTTTAAGTGTTTAGTTTTAGAGTATTAAGTATGCTCATAATATTGTGCAACCAATCTAGAATATTCTTTTCATATTTTAAAACTGCAGCTCTATGTGCACCAAGCCACAAAGCCTTACCTTCCTCTGCTCCCCAGGCCCTGAAACCCCACTCTCCTTTCCTTGCCTGTGACTATTTTACATACCTTGTGTAAGTGGAATTATATAGTATTTGCTTTGTAGTGACTGGATAAATTAGCATAATGTTCTCAAAGTTCATCCTTGCTTTAGGCTGTGTCACAATTTTCTTCTTTTTCTTAAAACTTAAAAGATAATCTCTTTGAGAGCCTGAAGTGGAGCAGAGAGATTGTCCAGTAATGCTATGTTTAGTCTTTTGGAAAGTCATTTTATTCCCCATGAGAATTCCAGGTTTCCCAAGGCTTCATCAATAATTGCGACTTTCTGGTTTTTATTTTGTTTGCTGTGGTAGTTGAATGCAATTGACTCCCATAATCTCAGGAAGTGGCACTATCAGGAAGTATGACTTTGTTGGAGAAGTATGTCACTATGGGGGCGGGATCTGAGGTTTCCTATGCTCAGGATATGGCCCTGTGTCTCAGTCAACTTCCTATTGCCTGTAAGATTAGGATTCTCAGCTATTTCTCCAGGACCATGTCTGCCTGCATGCTGCCATGCTCCCCACCATAATGATAATGAACTGAACCTCTGAAACTGTAAGCGAGCTCCCTCAATTAAATGTTTTCTTTATAAGAGTTGTGTGGTCATGGTGTCTCTTCACAGCAATAAAACCCTAAGACATTTCTGTATGTATGTATGTATGTATGTATGTATGTATGTATGTATGTATGTATGTGTGTTGCATGTATGTGTGTCTGCATGGGTGTGTGTATGTGCGTGTGCCTGTGGAGGCCAAAGATCAACCTTGGTGTCATTCCTCAGGTTCTTTTCTACCTTTTTATGAGACTGGGTCTCTCACTTGGCCTGACACTAACTGATATCTAGAGTGACTGCCTATCTCTACCCCAACTCCCACTACAAGGACTGCAAGTACATGCTACCACACCCCCTGTTTCTCTTGGCTTCTTTGAATTGAACTCAGGTCCTCATGCTTGTATGGCTAGGACTTTACTTATGGGGCCATCACTTCAGCCCTGGCTTTCATTGTTCATTTTTGATGGTTGCCACTTTAACTGGTGTGTCTGAGAAGCCACTGTCTCTACTGCCCAGCCAGCTCTTTGCATGACAGGGTGCTTCCTGAGCTATTTTGTAGCGCCAACTGTGGGGCTGTCTTAATGTTCGCCTTTCTGATTTTATATGCACAGCCACGAGAACGGGAGCCCGCTTGTGCTCTGTTGTTCTCTAGCAGCCTGAGTGACGGCTGCTCTATGAGCTCAGACCCCAAAGACCGAAGTGATTCAGGCCTCAGGTCCCATCTGGTCTAATGTATCCAAGCAGACAGAATAAAAAAGCAACAGAGTAGCCCAAAGCAATGAGAAGAAAACCTGAGCTTCAGAGACGCTCACTATAAAAAGAAACGGAGACTAGCTATTCCTGTAACTCTTCTAGAATTCTTCTCCTTAATCTGTTTTACAGTGCCCAGAGTCTCCATCTTCCCCCACCATTCTTTTCCTGGTATATCACCTCATCTTTCACTTCAGGTTTCCTCCTGTGTCTTATTCTTTCATTCTCCAGGACCGAATCCAAAGTCTTGCAACTGTGTAGGAAAGCTAAACTCTTCTCAAATGGCCAACAAGAAGCCAGTCCCTGGGAAAAATGACATTTTCTGTATGGTGGAAGGGCAGAAGTTGAGAACCTTGGTTTGTCAAGAGCTCAACCTGGGAAGTAGACCTGGGAAGATGGCTCCCTGGGAAAAGTACTTAGTGTGCAAACATGAGAGTCTCAGTTTGGAACCCCAGCACCTAGGTAAAAAAGCCAGGTGTGGTGACACCCACACACAGAGAGAGTGTACTCATAAATAAAAGAGTATTCATTATATGAACACTACCATGTCAAGGATACCAGGGCCCCAAACCCATGGGACTCTTCTGGTGCAGTACAGATGTTGACAGTGTGTGCAGAAGTACCAACCACAGCTTCCTCCTCCTCAATGACTGCAGCCAGAGACGGCTCCCCTACAGAGACCTATCAAGGTTGGCTAGCTTACCTTCTCTAGGTCTATGTACTAAACCAGTCTCCTTGGTGACTTGTCTGAGTTTCCAGTCTGCTTGTGCCTCTCCATCAGAGCATACAGCCCGCCCCCAACCCTGGCTTTTCTGTACACGTGTCTGCCATTTCTTAATTCCTCCATCAATCCTAATCAGGTCAGTCCCAAAGCTGTGCCGGGGTGGACACAGGCCTGCAATCCCAATGTTGGCAAGCAGGGATAGGTGGATTCTGGGGGATTACTGGC
The DNA here is from genome assembly GCF_950005125.1 of Chionomys nivalis. Lineage (NCBI taxonomy): Eukaryota > Metazoa > Chordata > Mammalia > Rodentia > Cricetidae > Chionomys > Chionomys nivalis. The sequence continues at coordinate 125,446,351 of NC_080086.1, read as the reverse complement.
CAGCTGGTCTAGCCAATCAGTGAACTCAAGGTCCAGTAAGAAAGAGATGATTCTATCTCAGGAGAGACAGAGAAAGAGAGAGAGAGAGAGAGAGAGAGAGAGAGAGAGAGAGCATTAAGACAGTGGATTTCTGGCCTCTACATCCATGCACACATGTGTATGTACATGTACACAAGAAATAAATAAGTAAATAAAAATCTAAAAGGGGACAAAAGATTAGCTTACATATTTGTCTTTTTCATTTTGAATTCTTTGAGGACTCTTTGTTATACTCCCATGTGAACTTTTCATTAGATTTGAGTTCCTGTTTCATGGGGGAGATGTTGAGATATGTATCACATCTGACTTCTCAGGAACTTAGTCCAGGCAACCTAGGCCCCATTTGCCTACCAATGCTCAAAGTGATCAATCCACCCTTATGCCCCAGCAGCACCTAGACTCTCTTCCCTCATTCCTTTGGTGGTACAGTTTCCCCCGAACCCCCGATTGGGGCTCAGTGATTCTTTCAGCCTTAAGCATGTGGCTGACATATTTAACAAGACTTCTTGATGGAGGTGGTATTTTGAAACTCTGAAAACCAACAGGTAGGAAGTGCTAATTCATAACTACTTCCTCATCCATAAAATCCACACTTGTTGTTGGCCCCAAGATGAGCATTAATCTTCCCTCTTACTCATAAACTATAGATTTATATAAATCTAATTAGATTCATTACTCCACATCTCTGCCCCCAATGACAATGCCTGTCTGCATCTCCTATGTTCTTTTCCTTATCATCCCTGCCCTTGGGTGTAGTCTTTCTTCTGTGAACCGAACATTAGGGAAACTGTACTGACTGTCTTCATTGCATGCCTGTGATCTTCTGTGGTCCTCAGGGAACTGGCTAAAGGAGAAAGCTTTAATATTCCCCAGCAAAGGAAGTTGTACCTATTGCAGTGTTTGCTCAACTTGTCACGCTCCTCTTCTGTGAATCTGGATGTAATGCAATAGAAAATATCACAATGTGCTATAGTAAGTCAGTGGACTGGCAAGATGGATGCTTTTGTGTTTCAAAGTTGTGCCAAGTGTACATTGATAGAGCGACTTTCTCCCGGGACTCTGAGAAAGTGTGTATGGTTCTAATCCTGTATGACTCTGACTGAGTCAGATTTACATAAGCTAGGAAGTTGGCCCAGCATGGCTTCATCCATCTCCATAACTTCACTACTGATGGGATTTATGGTGAAGGCATTATTATTCTTTCACAACCAAGGTCTGGTAAGCTTAAGCCTTCAGTCAAACTAACAAATTCCATAGTGGTTCCAGCACCAAGGGACAGAGTCTGTAGTTATGTCTACGTTAAAAACAATAGCAAGCAGGAAACCTATTGTTCAGCAAGGATGGATTGTTGGTGGAGGGCAGTTGAGTCTCAGAGACCCACTCCACTCAGGGATTTAATTAGAATTGACTTGTTAGTTCCACGAAACAACAGGTCGTTCAGCCTGACCCTCACGTTATTAGATTTATTTATTTATTTTTAGCACAGACAATTCTGAATGTTAGAGGTCTACTAAATTGACTGCACGTAGATTATTTTAATGAAGGTCATCTTTTTAATAAGCCCCGAGGAAAACAATGATCTGAATTTAAATTCTTATTCTTGGACATCTGTTTGCTAAGAAAGCTCTCGGCATCCACAAACTCTCCTTGCAGCATCCTCGGACAGTTATGGATTTTGACATGCTCCATATTCTGATAGGATTTTTTTTTTGGTTATTAGGAAAGGGAACCTGAAGAATTCTCAGGCCAGAGAGAAGTTCATTTTTTCTTCATATGGAAAGAAGTATAGACAGTTTGCCATAGCTCAGAGGCAGAACAGAAAGAAAAAGTGAATTGCTTCTGGCATTCCAGGCTTGGTAGGATAAAGAAAAAAGCATGCACATACTATGTGTTTTCTAGGTAGTAGTGAGCTTTCTTTGTGTGGGGATGGTGCATGTTTGTGCTCAGATAAGTGCGTGCGCAGGTGTTTGCTAGTGCGCATGCGTGTGGAGGTTAGCGGCCGATGTCAGGTATCTTGCTCAGCTGTTCTCCACCTATTTTTGAGACAGAAGGTTTCACTGATCTGGAAGCTCATTGATTTGACTAGACTGGCTGGGCAGTGAGCTCTGAGGATTCTCCTGCCCCATCCCCCATCCTGGGATTACAGGTGCACGGTTCACGTCCAGCTTTTACAGTGGGTGTTAGGGACGTAACTCAGATGATCCATGCTTGGTGACAGCACTTTACTGACTGAGTTGTCTCCCTAGCAATGCGTATCTGAGATAAACGATCTGTAAAAGAAGAAAGGTTTATTTTGATTCAAGGTCCATGCTTGGTTGGTTCTGTGGTAGCTCAGCCAATCACGGTGGGAACGTGTGAAGCCCATTCCCCCAAGGAGGGAGAATAGAAGCAGCCGGGTCCCCCACAATCTCCTTCCGAGTTACCCTCCCAGTTACCCACAACCGTCCATGAAAGTCCTACCTTTTAAACACTCTCTGATAGCATTGTGGGCTAAGCCTTTAGCATATGGGTTCTTGGGAGCTCATTCAAAATTGAAACTACACCCAGGTGTCTGGTTGATTTCCTACAATACGGTGTGTTCCAGATTCCTCTATGTTGTTGTAGATAATGGGGTTTCCTTTTCTAGGTTTACTGGTGCTCCATTGTGTATGCATACCACATTTCTTTATCTCTTTAGCCACTGGTGAACACTTAGGTGGATTCCATATGGCGACAATCATGAGTAACGCTGCGGTGACCATGAAAGTGCAGGTCACTTGATGACTTCATTCCCTTTGGGTGTCTGCCTAGAAGAATTGCTGGGTCATATGATAACTCTATTTTGAATTTATAGAGAAGCCTCCCTGCTATTTTTCATGATGGCTGCACACAGTTCCATTCTCAACCATTGCATGCAAGGATCCGTTTCTCTGTGTTTTTGATGGCATTTATCTTTTGACTTTTGTAAAGTGGATTTTTAAAATGAAATTGAGTTACATCCTTTTCTCCCCTCCCTTTTCTTCTCTCCTGTCCCTCACAGATATCCTCCCTAGAGACCTTCCCATGTCCCCCATTCTCAAATTGATATCCTCTTTTCTTTGACTATTATTGTTATGTACATGATTATGTATGAATATGCATGCAAGCACAGACACACACACATAGGACATGCTCAGCCCATTTTTGTTGTTTGTATGTATATGGTTTTAAGGTTGACAACTCTTTATTGGGTAGCCAATAAGGGGACTTATCCCTGGGAGAGGCTAATTTTCCTTCTCCTGGAAATCAGTAAAGTTGCCTCTAACTCTTTGTCTAGGGGTGGGGTGGGGCTCCTGGGAAATTTCCTTCTTCTGCATTAACATGTTCTTTGATATTGCCATTGTTCTGGTCTGGTTTATGCAACCATTTCTAGGAGAGACTGTTTCGCAGCAGACTTCCTAGTTTCTGGCTCTTACGGTTTTCTTTTGACTTTTTGACAATAGCCATCCTAACAGTTGTGCGGTGATACCTCCTTGGGGGTTCGATTTTTATTTCCTCAATGATTAATGTGGTGTTATGTCTTTTTAGAGATGTGTTTGTTGGTCATCTGAATGTTTTGAGAAGTGCCTATTCAGGTTCTCTGTTCCCCTTTACATCGTTTGTGGTTTTATGACCGAGTTCCTTCTGCATCCTGAATATTAACTCCTTGTCAGGCCCATGGTTTACAGTTATGTTCTACTTTTCTGTAGACTGTCTCTTTACTTGATGGGTTGTCTCCCTAGCTGTGCAGAACTCACTATATAGACCATGCTGACCTCAGATTCACAGAAATACATCTGCCTCTGCCTCCCAAGTGCTGGGATTAAAGGTGTGCACCACAATGCCCAGCCAGTCTTACAGTTTTAAGTCTTACATTTATCTTTAAAATATCAATTTTGAGTTTGGTTTAATTCCATTCCTCTGCATGTGGGTGTCCAGTTTTTTCTGTTTACAAAAAGATTACATTTCCCTATTGTGTGTTCTTGGCATCTTTGTTGAAAATTAATCGACTGCAAATATGTGGGTTTATTTCCTTAATTAGGTAGGTCAAAGATCTAGAGAGGGCAAGCCATTGTAGGCCGTCCATCTGGTTCAGTTTTAGGAACACCATTGCTAAAGAGCCTGCACCAGAAGATCCTGCGAGTTAAAACACTCTGCTACTATGACACCGCATCCACTATTTCTGCCAGATAAATTTGGTGGCTGCCCCTCTGGGCGTTCACAAAATCTACCAGAATCAGGGAACCGATTTCAGTAGCAGTGCCTCCTGCCTCCTTCTCCAGGGTACCAAAGACATTCAACAAAGTGTTCTCCAAGGATACTCATCCTTCGTCAATGTTTCTCTCAAAGTCTTAGAAAAAGAATGTCTTCTGAGATTATGTTAGTTGTATGTGAGATGTGGAAATTTATTCTGATTTCTCTAAGTCTCTGGAGTCTTTGTGTTTTTATTTCCTTGGCAGTAAGTCACAGTGAATCCAGATTCTGCCCAACCAACCGACTCAACAATTGGTGCAAGCTAAGTCCATTGAATCCTGAATGTCAGGTTAGTACACCCAGGTTAACAATTTGGCATGCGCTTTTCTTCCCTGGTAGAACACTCAATATATTCTCTAATCTCATTGCCAATGCTAACTAGAAAAGGAAATTTTTTTCCTTTCCAAGTTTGCTTTTTTAAATTGGCTCCTCTGGGCATCCTGATTCTGAAATTTGGAAGTGGTTGTGTTTGGATGGAGAGAAAGACGCAGGAGAGAGGCCCAAGGAGAGCTGGAACTCCTATATGAAGCAAGTGTTTCATGGGAGGTCATTAGAAGGTCGTGCCTTTGGTATGGGAAATGCAGTGATGTGGGCATCAAGTCCTCTGGGTCCTCCCAAATGCTCTTATTCTGATGCTGGTGGCTTTTCCTTTCCTAAGTTATGCCCTAGCTTTCATATAAGAGATCTGTGAGGACATAAATCCAACCCTGTATAGAAACTGAGTAACTGACCTGTTTTTATTCTGCATTTAATTTTGGTTTCTGCAGTTCTGTGACTCTAAAAGATTACAAATTTTGGGCTGGAGAATGTGTCCCATGGTTGAGCGCATTGTTAGAGGCACGAAGTCCTGGGTTTGATTTTTAAGGCCACAACAACACAAAACAAAAATAAACTTCAATGGAGACCCAGAAGCACCCTGTTTTTCTAATAACTGTTTCTTGTGAGAATTTAATGTTTTAAACCTGTTTTGTGGGTGGATGGTAAGGTCAGAGGTCATGACCAGGTGCTTTCTTCCATTGTTCTCACCTCACTTTTTTGAGATAAGGCTTCTCACTTAACCTGGGTTTATTGATTTGGCTGGACTGGCTGACCAGCAAGCCCTGCGAACCTTCCTGTCTGTTTCCCCAGCTTTGGGGTAATAGACACGTGTAAGATCCAGCTGTTTATGAGAGTGATGTGGATCTGAACTCAGGTTCTCATGTTTGCATGGCAAGCCCGTATAGACTGGACTCCCCTCACCCCACTTTAATCCATTTTTATGTTGTCTTCAGTTTAAGAGATTTTATTTTTTTATTTTGTTTTCTTCTCCTTTTTAAATATTTTTCAGGATCTGTTTTTATTTTTCATTGTGTGTGTGTGTGTGTGTTTCTGCATGTGTGTCTGAGCTCCCAAAGAAGCCAGAAGTGCCAGACGCCCTCAGAGCTGGGGTTATGGGTAGTCCTGAGCTGTCCATTGTGAATGGTAAGAATTGAACTCAGGTTTCTGTAAAAGTTGTATATGTTCTTTTTCAATGTTGAGCCATCGGTTCAGCTTTCTTTGATCTTTTAATTTTATTTTTAAGAACAATGTTCTTGTTAATTTCATGAGAACTTCACACACTATCTTCTTTTCATGATTCTTTTTTAAAATTGTTTTTATTGAGCCATAGATTTTTTTCTCCATTCCCCTCCCTTCCTCCCCTCTCCCCTTCTACCCTCTCCCATGAACCCCATGTTCCCAATTTACTCAGGAGGTCTTGTCTTTTCTCCTTCCTATTTAGATCTATGTATGCCTCTTTTAGGATCCTCTTTGTTGTCTAGGTTCTCTGGGGTTGTGGGCTGTAGGCTAGTTTTTCTTTGCTTTATGTCTAAAAGCCACTTATGAATGAGTACATATTATATTTGTCTTTCTGGATCTATGATACTCACTCAATATGGTTTTTTTTCTAGATTCATCCATTTGCCTGCAAATTTCAAGATGTCATTTTTTTTTCTACTGAGTAGTTCTCCATTGTGTCAATGTACCACATTTTCTTTATCCATTTTTTAGTTGAGGGGCATCTAGGTTATTTCCAGTTTCTGGCTATTACAAATAATGCTACTATGAATATAGTTGAGCACATGTCCTTGGGTACGTACCCCAAAGTGGTATTTCTGGGTCTTGAGGTAGATTGTTTCCTAATTTTCTGAGAAATCACCATACTGATTACCAAAGCAGCAGTACAAGTTTGCACTCCCACCAGCATTGCAGGAGTGTTCTCTTTACCCAACATCCTCTCCAGCATAAGCTGTCATCCGTGTTTTTGATATTGGCCTTTCTGACAGGTGTAAAATGGAATCTCAGTGTTGTTTTGATTTAATCACACTCATTCTCTTCTCCCAGCTCCTCTTGGGTCCCTCTCCACCTGTCTTCATGTTTTGAAGAAGTCACCGACACTAATGGAGTCAGCCATCCCACTCCATAGGTTATATGCTCCTCAGTCCACACCATGCTTCAGTGTAGCAATCAAAATGGAAGCCAAATCTCTACTTTGGCAGATGTTTTATTCAAAGTGATCACAGTTAATCAGGGAAGCAGCTGCTTTACCACTTTATATACCATGAATTACAATTGCCCCACACCTAATGATACCCAAGCAGTCACTTCAAACAACTAGGTCATCCAGCCAATATAAGGAGAGCATGTCTTTGAAGTTTGTTTGTTTGCAATTACTTCTGCTCTAGTTTCTTTTATTGGCCAGGGTTTCTTAGTTGCGGTCAATGAATTTCTTCTGGTTACTTTAAGGAGAAAAGAATTTATTAAGGGGCAAGGAATTTGAAGAGTCGTTGCTAAGGCTGTATTGGGAGACTTTAGGGAAGCCAAAAGGTATTTATGCACTTCCATGCTCACAAATGGTCAGAGCTACAGCATCTGTTATTATTGGGAATCCAACATAACCAGCGGTTCTAGTCCCGGCTAGAAATACATACGACTCCAGTCTTGTTGCTCCCCCATTTTTCTCAGTTCGGAATCAGCTCAATGTGGATGTATTTTCTTGGTAGAATCTCAATCACTGTGGGCATTGGAGTATAGAAGGGCTGGGAAAGACAGCTTTTCTTTTTGTCTTTTTTTCTTACAGTATTGGGAATCAAATTCAGGGCCTCACACATGCTAGACAGGCACATTACCACCGAGCTACACCCTGGTCTAAATGTCCTTTAAAAAACTGTTTAAAAGACAAGATCAACAGAATGGGAAATCATCAGAATATTAAAAAGATGTTCTGGAAAAGAAGATGGAGAAAAGAACAATATGAAACTGTTCCTTAGGTTGGATGATAGGCTTCAAAACATGATGTGGGAGTGATTTCTTTCTAATCTGTTGCTTTCATTGGTTAATTAAAAAAGAAACTGCCTAGGCCCATTTGATAGGTCTACCCTTAGGTGGGTGGAGTAAACAGAACAGAATGCTGGGAGAAAGAAGCCGAGTCAGGCAGTCGCCATGATTCTCCCGCCAGACACAGATGCAGGTTAAGATCCTCCCTGGTAAGCCACCAGCTCGTGGTGCTACACAGAATATTAGAAATGGGTTAGATCAATATGTAAGAGCTAGCCAATAAGAGACTGGAACTAATGGGCCAGGCAGTGTTTAAAAGAATACAGTTTCCGTGTAATTTGGATAAAGCTAAAGCTAGCCGTGAGGGCGGCCGGGTGCCAGGAATGCAGCCCGCAGCTCCATCAACAAAAATATAATTTTATAATGACTTATAATGAATGTATATTCAGGGAAAGATAGCCAACAGGTGTTTAACCACGTCTTTCTCTATAAATATCCATGGTAATGCACTACTTGGTGACAAGGTACAGTCAGAGGAAACTAAGAAGCAATTTTGTCATTGTGCAAATCATAATCTACTTACAAAAATCTAGACAGCATAGACCAATCAACTGATGTGTTCTCTTCATGTAATTAAAAAATGCATTAAGAGACTGGGAAGATGGTTCAGTCAACAGAATGTCTTCTGTGCAAGCATGAGGACTTGAATCAGATTCCCAACATCCATGTAAAAGACAGGCATAGTGTCGTATGTCTGTAGCTTCAATGCTAGTGGGTGGAAAGACAGTCCACTGGCCAGCTGGGCTAGCTGAATTCATGAGCTCCAGGTTCAGTGAGAAATGCTGTCTCAAAAGAAGCAAGATGGAGAACTATTGAGGAAGATGCCAAATATTGATCTCTGGGTGTCATACTCATGCATATGCATCTGAACCCAAACATATCACTCTCTCTCCCTCTCTGTCTCATGCATGTACACATGCCTGCACACACACACACACACACACACACACACACACACACACTCAAAGGGGCAAGAAATGTGAGCTATAGAAGCTATTGCTATCATTGCAAGGGCTTATTGTTAAACTGCGTGTGTGCGTATGTGTGCACGTGTGTATTTTGTGGTGCTGACGGTCATGCCCAATGCATATTAGGCAAGAGCTCTACCACTGAGGTATACCCCTAGCCCTAAAGACTGTTTCTCTACATGGGAGTATATCCTAAAATAACAATGAAAACAGTAGAGTAGAAAATGCAACTCAGGAACATAGCTATCTGTTATCTTTTGGTGTAGTATGTTGTGCCATCATGTTACCATGGCTATGAACTCAGGTGAAAGCAATTTTCCACTCCATGTAATCTTGTGAAGTGACTGTCAAATAAGTCTGTTGTTGACTGAAATATGACAGGGTTCATAACTGTGTTTCTGTACCTGTTTGTCAATCTAATATTTTTAATCTATCTATCTATCTATCTATCTATCTATCTATCTATCTATCTATCTATCATCTATCTATCTATCTATCTATCTATCTATCTATCAATATATTGACCTATTATAAAAAACTAGATTATGCAAATTATGGAGACTAAGATTTCCAAAGCTCTACCATTAGCAAGTAGGAGACTTAGTCAATGGTATACAGTCATATCTGAGTCCGAGAGTAAGCCAAGAACAGTGCTCAGCTTGAAGATGATGCAAGCAAAAAGAAAGAAATTTTACAGAGCAGGTTGGTGATCCTAGAACTTGGGAAGCTGAGGCAAAAGAATCAGGAGTTCAAGGCTAGCCTATTATTATTGTTTTATTTCCTTCAGTGATATGAATGGGACCTATCCACACTGAGCAGAACACATAACTCAGTCTACCAGTTGAAGTGCTCATCAATAAACACTCTCAACTTCTAGACTCAGAATGCTGCTTAACCAAGTGTCTTGGGTACCTTGGGGCCCAAGCAAGTTGACAAGTAAACTTAATCATAGCATTATGCTACTTTCTTTCATACACGGCAATGGCTGATATCAATTTATAAGTGCATGTCCACTTTCTGTTTCTAGTTCCCTGAGCATTAGCCCACAGTTGAAACCATAAGTTAATCTCTGTGTGTCATCGTGCGCTGCTGTTTGCTTCAGTTTTGGACCGGAGTGTCCAATGAGCAGATTATAGGAGGGAACTTACTGCAAGCCTGAAGCTTATGAATAATGCATGACTCTCTGACTCACCCAAAGCAAAGGTAAACAAAACCCAAACAGTTGGCCACCCCCTCAGCAATCTGTAGACAGTGGTCCCAGCCCTTAGCAACTGTGAACGGCAATATTTGAAGGTAGCGGTAGAAATCATTGGTGCAGGCTATCTTTAGCACTGTCCATATGCTTACCCGCACACGGTTAAGTCAGAAAAGTGACTGAGCACAAGCAAAGAGAAAAAAAGATATCTCCGTTACTTCTTTCGTTTTCTATTGCTCTAACACAATACCACAGGCTGAGCAATTTATAAAGAACAAAGGTTTATTTGGCAGTTGTGAGGGTTGAGAAGTTCACGACTGAGCAGCTATCTATCACCCTGTAGGCACTTGTTCGTGCAAGCATCAGCTACTGATTTCCTAGGAGGTATAGGAGATCACTCAGAAGGCACAACACTGAGCTTAAGACTTTTTTGTGTGGATTAGGGTTCCATCCTTCTGGCCTTACTTAATTACCTTGCAAACATCACATCTCCAAATAGTATAGCCAGGTTTAATTTTTATCTTTTTAATAATTCCAAAAAGAGAATGAGACGTCACTTCTAGGAGATCTGACACCCTCTTTGACTTCTGCAGGCACCAGGCACACTTGGTATACAGACATACATGTAGGCAGGACACTCATACCCATTTAAAAAAAAAAGAGGGGGGAATTTTATTTTTGGCTTCATCAAAAATATTCATTTGCTCATTTGGCTAGCTCTCATTAACCCCAGTGTCTTTTGCAGGTAAAGGACAACCCAGGAAAAGAACCCCTGCTTCCTTTTGCCCTGCTCTGAATGGACCTGACATGTGGGGCTCCTGGCCCTTGCCTACTCTGACCCGTGAGAACTGCTCCTGATTCCATGTGAGGATGGACCTTTTGGGCTCTATGCTTCTGACTATGCCCCTGGTCCCAGACTCCTCCTCCCACCAGACTATAATGAATCCTGGTATCAGCTAGACTCTTCTTCTAAACGCAAAACACACACACCCCTGTGTGCTCCCTCCAGAAGAGGGCTTCAACTGTTTCTCTATTACTCTCTGACCATAAGGTGAAAACGAAGAACTCAGATCGTGGCAGGCGACCTAAAGAAAGATGGATTCTCTCAAGCAGATTCCATCTTCTAAGAGTTTGCACGCAGCCCCGATGAACGTACTTTGATGAGCAGCAGGAGAGGCAGCAGTGGCAGATGAGAGAAAGCATCTCCAGATGAGGATGGCAGTGAACTAGCCTAGTCCTCGCAAACCAGTTCCATGCAGGACCATCCATGCCCGCGGCCTGTTGAGGGAGTTCCCAGGCTTGCTGCCAGACTTTATCATGGAGCACGTGGGCCTCATTCTTTCAAGTTCAGTGGTCTTGGCCCAGCTGCAAGAATAACTTGTGCATGCACGGGCAACAGGAGCAGCTGTAACACTATTGGACGAGGACCAGGGGAGTAGGAACCTCTCTGAGCCTTCCTATGTGTCTGGTTCCCAGAGGGCTGGTCTGGTTGGTCTTGGCAAGCGGCTTGCTTGGGTTTGAAGCCAACTTCTGGGAGCTGAGGCACCTGTCTACTTCACCTTGCTGTGGGTCTGTCACGGGTGATGAGTGCTACAGACAGTCTCAAACTTCTCCGAGCCTCAGTCCTGTGGTGCAGGGGGACAGAATTCCTCCTCTATGTTGTCACAGGGAAGACAGAAGAGGAGGGAGTCTCTGGGCCAGAGAAGAGCTGTGATTTGTTCAAGGTGACCTGAAAAAGATTCTGGTTGAAGTGAAAACCTTCCAAAAAGGAATTAAAAGTGGGCATAGTTACTGTCTCTCATTATCAAATTTAATTCAGTAAACTATTGTCATTAAAAAGGGAAATGGTGGCTTCTCTACCCTCAGAGTCCTGCGCATTGCTAATATATGATTTTACAGAAGGTGCTTATTTTGCCAGGTTAATGAAGCAGTAGATTGGGAATCGGGGTGGGGTGGGAACCAGTATTTGAGAGACGGTGATTGCTCCTTATGCATGGCAAGTTCTTGGGCCCTGCAATATCACTCTGCCCTTCCAGACTGTCTTAGGCTTGTGGGCTGGCAATACAAAAACCCTTTGATTATCCGGAAAATCATTAGCTAGATGCATTTTTTTTCTTTTGTCTCTCCTATTTCTGTATCATATACTGTTCTATCTCTGGGCTTAACACCTTTCCTTTTAGGGTCTCCCTGCAGTGTACTCTTGCCTTGTATCTTGGAGATACTCTGCTTGGGCTGGTCCCTGTCTCACAGCAGGGCAGCTGCTTCTCCTAACATCAGTGCAGAGTTCTGTCTTCATTCCTGTTCCCGAACCTCAGGGAGATTGCTGTTTGTCGTTTTTATATTAAATTACATTTGTTCATTCATTTTGTATGTGTGCGTGTGCACGTGTGTGTGTGTCCATGACACAGCTTGTGTGTGGAGGTCAGAGAATAACTTGTGGGGTTCTCTCCTCCTTCCTTCTTCTACCTTGTAGGTCTGAGGATTGAATTTAGGCCATTATGCTAAGCAGCAAGAGCCTTTACCCTCTGAGAATCTCATTGGTTCTCGTGGCTATGTTTTGTGGGCTAAACTTTTCTTGAGAAAGGGTCTGCCTGTCAGACTGACACGGCTATGACAGGGTCAGACCCTTCCTCTCTTCCTTCTTGAATGTCGTCTTTTCAGCATAAACCAGTGGTCTCTGCAGAGCCCTCTGGAAACATTCACCCATTTATCCAGTGAGCACTTACTGAGGGCTGCCTTGAGGAGGCACCCACAATGACTTGAATGATGATGTTTCCTCCAAAATTCCTGTTGAAACTTGGTTCCCAGTGCCACCAAATCACCTTTAGGAAATGAAGGTGACAGGGTATGCAGGAGGCAGCTGGCAAAGGTCCTTTCCTCTTGCTCCATGAGAACATAGCATTCTTCCTTTTGGGAGGTTATTATAGCAGGGCACCATCTTGAAAGTATGGAACAGCCCAGCTGGACAGCTGTACTTGTGATATCTTGACTTGGGGCTTCCAGCCCTCCAGTACATATGACTGCATAGTTCTGCTCTTTGCAATTTACCTAGTCTCTGTCATTATACTACAGAAGTGCCACACGGACTAAGATGCTGATCAACCACCTTTGTATTTGGTACTGTCTTGGTTTTACAGTTGAAAGTCCTGCGCCTCGGGAAACCTTTTAGCTGTGGGCAAACTTAGACAGGTGGTGAACACAAGTCTAAGGCAAGTGTTGTAAACAACAGACCACTGGCTTCTTGGGTGACTCTTGCTCCCACATTTTCCCCTCACAGGTGAAGGTATGATGGCGTGGAGAGGGCATTAAATTAGACTCGGGCCTCAGGTGCTGGTCTATTAGGCCACTGAAGGAACAGGGCACTGAAGTCCCTGGCAGGCTACCAGACTTCATTCTCTTCCTCTGAACAGCATAGAGATTGAGCTTCTTGTACTTTAGCATCTAGGAACCAATTTTACAGTGCTGTTTATGAAGGGATGTGATAAGTCAACACATGCTAAAATTTGTATTCCCAGATAACACGTGGTAGGTCATTGGGTCTGGTTGACATCTGACATGATTGGTGATTCCAGCATCTCTGCCGGATACATCTATGGTCTTACTTCATCCTCACGGTTTTTCATGCCTATGCTTTCTTTCCTTTAAATTATAGAGTAGTTGTTTATGTCTGTAAAATGTATGTGATTTGCATAAACTCATACAGAAAATTGTAGCTCAAAGGCCGGGGAGAACAGAAGATAGTTTAGTCAATAAAGCGTTTATTGTGCAAGCCCGAGGACCTGAGTTCAGATCTCAAACACCCAGATTAAAAAAAACAACTGGTGTGTGATTCAGACTTGAAATCTCAATGCTCGTCTGTGGGGTGGACATGGGACTGAGGCAACAGTCTCCATGGGGTTTGCTGGCTGGTCTAGCTGAATCCATTAGCTTCAGGTTCAGTGAGAAACAGTGTATCAAAAAAACAAGGGGCAGTTGAGAGAGATGCCTAATATCAACTTCTGGCTTCCACATGAATGTGCACACAAGCGTGATCATGAACACACATATGAACCACACACACACATACACACACACGATCAGAATTTATAAAATCTGACTTTCATGTTCAAACTTGAACTGTTGGTCTCAATGACTAGAGACACTGACACCCAAAATGAGAAGGCCATTTCTGATTAAAGAGCCAGAAAGAGAAAATACCAGCTACTGAATGATAAGTGTGCATCCCATGTTGATGAATACGGTCCCATGATCGAGAAATGCTTTTAACTCTTAGCAAGTCCTTGTTCATGACACTTGTTAAAGGTTGGTGGGACCTGATTGAGAATTAGTCTCCCCGTGGCTATGGCTTGGACATTATCCCCTAAAGGTCTATATAGAAAGGCTTGGTTCCCATGGTGGGAGTTTGGGGAGCTACTGTGAACTTTTAAGAGGTGGGCTCTGAAGGAGGCCCCTTAGGTCATTGGAGACACTTCCTTAAACAGAATCTTGTGCACCTGTCTCATTCCTTTTCTGGCTGAAGACACGAAAGTGGCTCTAACACAGGCTTGCCATGGTGTTCTATCCTTGCTAGGGGCTCAGATGAATGGGGCTACCAGACCTTGGACTTGAACCTCCAACCTGTGAGCTTTCGCTTGATAAGCAGATGTTTCAGGTAGTAGTAACATGACGGTGACTCATATACGAGTCTTCACGCTTTTCTTCGCATTTTTGCTAAGTATGCAGTCTTCTTTCTGCTCACTCAGGATTTGTGGTACACCTTTGGCACTGCCGGACGCTGCGGAGGGTCACTTCTGACTACTTATCCTGCCTCTTGCTGAAAAAAAAAATCATTTAGACCCACTTACCTCAAAGGCTGTGGAAGGGAAGGGCATGGAGGAATTTCTACTGGGTACATTTCTTCTCCTTTAGAAAGGATGATTTCAAACACAAAACCATGAGGCAGCCAGGAGTGGTGGTGCATTCCTATAGTCTCAGCACTTGGGAGGCTAAGGGAAGACGATCAGGAGTTCAAGGCTACCCTGGGCTCTTTAGTGAGTTCCATCCAAACAGCCTGAAACACATGAGGCCTTATCTCATGAACCCCAAAGGCTGTGGTCTCTCCATCAGCTGTGCACAAAATTCCTCTCAAATTTTCCTTCTGACTCCTTGTGAAAATGGCCCTATTTCATGGTCCGCGTGTGTGCTGGCAGGGAGAAGAAATTAAATGCTGTTAGTCCTTAAGCCCAAACTAATTAACAGCATTTGTTTTACTGTGAGCGCCTATGTGAAAGTCTGCAAAAGCAAATTTGTATTCAGAGAACGTGATTGCCTTCGTCTGCCGCGCTAAAGAGAACGAGCAGTTCTTGGGAACTCACCATCAGTTACTCCAAATTCTCCAGAGTCCCGAACAGGAACAGCAGACCCGAACGAGGGCCTGCAGCTAGGACCGACAGAGCCACCAGCTCAGGCATCCCAAAACTCAGCACTGACGGACTTTCTCCTGTGGCGACACTTGAGACAGGCCTCCTGCCTGCCGACTCAAGGTGAAACTCAGCGACCCCGGCATTTAGACTATTTCACTCGCTGGTTTCGTCTCTCTCTGTTGAGTGGTTCTCTCCACTGCTCTGGCTATAGTCAGCTTCGTTCTCCCCATGTTTCCTGGCTGTTTTGCATATTTTTAATCAGGGCGCATTCATCACAGCATGCTGTAGTTGTAGTAACATGGCTGTCTCCTTCCCTAGACTGTGTCTTATTTGCCCTCGTTAGGACTTTCTAGTTTCAGGGTCTGGCACATACTTGTCCCACAGGAAGTAATTAATAGACTGGATGAATGCATGATGGCTGTTATATCGGTTAAAATGTATTATATACGTACTGTGTGCAACGCGCCGTATGGGTGTCTTGTGGACATACATGGGCACACAGAGAGACAGAAATATGAATGATGGGGTCATGGTCCTCAGGAAACATAAAATTCGAAGGGCCTAAACCATATGTATAGATTTGTGTGTGAATGGCTGTGGCAGCTTAGGGGAAGGGAGGAATCATTTGAGTTGGGACGGAGTAGGAGGAGTCAGAATAGGTGGTCTGTGAAAGATTTGAACAGATAGAGTGTTGGAGAACTAGGCTGAGGACAAATAAGATTAGGGCATATTAGCTTCCCTGGGACAAACGGGCCTGAGAGTTCTGGTCTTACCATAGCTAGGGAGATTGTGTACTGTTTAAAAATCCAAAAATAAATCCCATTAATATCGATAAGTGCATTTTTCCCAAGCTGCTTATATTTGCATCCTCTAAGCAGGAGTGGTGATTAATCATCTCCAAATTGCTCAAGGATGTGAAACGGGGTGTTCATTCGGCTCTCACAGCGGGAGCTGCTTGTTGCAAATGAACTATTTACAGTTTACCGTGTGAGCATTGGATCTTCTAGGGCTACACAGTGGATAACCGTGACAGTAGCTATCAGCCTCGACTGAACAAACAGAAAATGCTTCAAGGCAGAAACCACCTCTGGCTGGGTGTGGAGGCATAGGTCTGGCATCCCAACTTTTCAGAGGTTGAGGCAGGAGGATTATGTGTTTAATTGCAACACAGTTTTAATGGACTACGCTTTAGTTTGGGGCTTTTTAACATAAAGCCAGATAATACCAAATTTTAAAATAATTTTCATAGTTGTTATATTTTCTAAATAAAAAGAAACAAATGCAAATTTATCGCTGGTCTCTTAGTATTTCTTTAATTCAAAAAAAAACAAGGACCAAATATAAATATTGTTAACAAACCAACAAAGGAATCTTCTGTAGCCCTCCAGTGAATTCCAGAAGCTATGGAGAACACCAGACCATGTGTATATGATGTTTTCTCTCTCCCACACATTTCTATGATAAGCTATAATTTTAAAATAGGCACGATAAGAGATTAACATAAATTGGAACAATTACATTAATATAGTACATTAATAGTTGCGTGACTAGAGAATGCCAAGATACTTCGTGGTACAGTCTTTAGTTATTCGCTCGACTGCTATGGTAAAGTGCACTCACAAAAGCCACTTAGGAGAGGAGGGTTTTATTTCAGCTCACAGTTCAAGGGTACAGTTCACCATGACAGCAAAGTCACGGCCGCAGGAGCTGGCGCAGCTGGTCACACTGTGCCTGTGGTAAGGGATCAGAGGGAGAGGGCTAGGCTGGTTATTCCTACTTCTCCTTTGTAGTCCACAGAAGACCCTACCTGTGAGATGGTGCTGCCCCCATGCAGGGTGACTTCTCCGATCTCAGTTAACTAGATGAAGAAAATCCTGCAGTCGTGAGTGAGGCTCCATTTCTAGGTGATTCCAGATCTTCACTATAAACCGCCGCATACAGACAGATTTTATTTCTGCGTTTGAATTTGGGTAACTGAAACCATGGGAGGTGAAGCTGCAGAGACTGTGGATTTTGATCTTGGTCAGCTTTCAGTTTCAGAATGGTTTTGGATTTGTTAGGCTTATGCTGTGTGACAGCGACGAACAATTTGCAGATCAAAATTACAGTATGCGTCAGAAACTTTCCAACTTCAGTTCATGAGTCCACCATTGCCAGTAATGTTTATAATTGTCGCCAGTGGCGCTTTTCCCAGTGTGACTCCTGTTAATAGCAGTACGGTGAAAGCACTATTACCACATTAGTGTGGTCGCTCTAGACTCTTCTGTGTTCATTCAAAAATTACAGACGTCAGAGAAACATAACCAGTCAACAGCAGCACATGCAATTCTTTCTGCTGTTTAACAGGTTAACATAACTTCCCATTCATTTTCTAGCTTTTCATAGCCTGGCAAAATAAGAAGAGCATGAAAAACGATTGTCACTTTGTACAGGAAGAATTCAAAATTCAGAAAGATGGCTCACACTCACAGCTGGCTGACGCCGCGGAAAGAACTCAAACTCTCTCTCTGACTTCTTATCCATTTCTACACCACGCTAGTCAAGTTTCTGTCCCTGTGACAAAAATATCTGAGATCACGCAACTTTTTAAAAGAGGAAATGCTTATTTTGTCTCATAGCTTCTGAGGGTTCAGTCCATGGTTGCCTGACCCCGTTGATTGCTTTGGGTCCGTGGCCAATAGAATGACACGACTGGTGCAGTGGATGAAGACTGCAGGCAGAGGAGGCAAGGGGAGAAAGAGAACAGACTCTTCAAGGTAGATCTCCAATGGCCCATTTTCTCTAGCCAGACTCCATCTTCTGAAGTCTGGCCATCTCCCAACAGTGCTCTTAGGGACCAAGCCGTTACGACATGAGCCTTTCGGAGACACTTAAGATCCAAGGATCACGTACAGTATTGTGTTTCTGAATGAACGTCGAGTGTGATAGAGAGGAGCAGGGGTAAATGTGATTTCAGAGTAGAAGGAAGGGCACAAATGGCACCATTGTCAAGGTAGATGATTGAAATGACCCAGGAAACTTTCCCTCATGCCTCGCAAGAAGCTCACTAAAATATGTCAATCTGATGTTCAGATAACTGACAAAGAGCCGCTAAAATTAGGATTTAAAAATACCCAAGTAACTAATTAGAAACCAAAAGCCTCTAGGGGCTGTCTTTCCTCTCTACCTCCATTCTCTGGGGATTCCGAAAATTCTGACAGTACCCAGCCTCCCTCCCCCATCCCATCCCTTTATCTCAGCTGCCAATACCCAGAGGTACTCTGTACCTGGAGATTAGATGGCCACGGCAGCCAGTAAGTCGGGTAGGCAATCTTCACTGTCCTTTTTGTCCTCCAATCCCAATTCCCCAGTTTTGTCCCTAACCCTATAGCAGGCCACCTGCCGGGCCTCTCCTTCCTTTTCACCCCATTCCTAGGAGACCACAAAGGCCTTTTTCCCTTGTTGACCTCCATTCTATCTGCTTCTTATGCTCTTTCTGCCTCCTCTTCTGCAGGGTTCCCTGAACCATGAGGAGAGGGATTTGATGAAGACATCCTGTTTAGGGCTGAGTGTTTCAAGGTCTCTCACTCTCTACATATTGTTTGGCTGTGGGTCTCTGTATTTGCTCGCATCTGCTGCAGGAGGAAGCTTCTCTGACGATGGTTGAGCAAGGCACTGATCTGTGAGTATAGCAGAATTCATCACGAATCATGCTCTTGAGACTTTTTCTTTTTAGTAGAACAGAATGTTTGGTTTTGCCCTAAGTTCCTGGGCTAATTAGTCTCAGCTTCCTGGTTACCCATGCAGTGCCAGGAATGAGTTCCAAGTCAGATATTGGTTGGTTACCCCATAAGCTTTGTGCCACCTTTGCACTAACATATCTTGCAGGCAGGACACTCTGTAAATCAAAACATTTGTAGCTGGGCTGGTGCTTCTGTTTCTCCATCGATAGTGTACAGAGTACCTTCCTGAACCAAAGACTGCACATGGGGAGAAGGCTCTGTGTAGGCACCAGCTTGACTTCTCTTTGTTCAGTGAGTTGTGCAGGTGTTGTCTTCAGCAATGGGGCCTTGAGTATTGTCAGTTTGTGGAAGGCAACCTGTAGTCTTGGCAACAACCTGGGGTTATTTGGGAGCTTCCCATGAGACTTCCTTTAGCTAACAACTCAATTAGATATAATCCATTCCCAGTCTTAGAAGTTTCATTTGGTGACAAGAGATGTACAGTTGGGGCTCTATCTCCCCCAATATTTGGCAATTTAATTTACATCTCCTTCATATATATATATAATTTAGGAAGTTTTATATATTCTACAACTCAAATGGCCCTTAATTTTAGATGTCTCCCCCTATATTCCCACCCTCATCCCCTTTTCCCTCACCTTCCCCACTGTTTCTCTTTTTCCTGCATTCCCATCGATCTGTTCATCTGTCTGTCCATCTATCCATTCACCCACCCATCTGTCCATAACTGTCTATTCCATTATCCTTTCCTAGGGAGATCTATTTCTCCATGCTAATACCTTACTCTATGCCTAACCTTTGTGGTTCTATGGATTGTAGCATGGTTATCACTGAGTTAACAGCAAATATCCACATATAAACAAATACATATCATATTTGTCTTTCTGGGTCTGGGTTACCTCACTCAGCATGAAATTTTTTAGTTCTATACATTTAACTGCATTAATTCACATGCATGCATTCGATGTGTTTGGATCAAACCTCCTCTCCCAAATTTTTCTTCTATCCCCCTCCAAAACTACTTCTCCCTCCCAATTTCATTCTCTCTCTCTCTCTCTCTCTCTCTCTCTCTCTCTCTCTCTCTCTCTCTCTTCATTAAGTTCACTTAGTGCTGCCTGTATGTGCATGAGTGTAGGATCATTTACTGGAGCCTGAGCAGCCTTTTAGGGACCACATCCCTGAAGAAAACTTACTCTTCCTCCCCAGCAGCCATCAGTTGCTAATAGCGTCTGGAGTGGGACTTCATGAGTACCTCTCCTGTGGATGCTGGGATTTTTGGCTGGCTAGACCTGGTTCAGGTATTGTGCCTGCTGTCCCAGCCATTGTGAGTTCCTGTGCACAATGACCTTGCCATGTACAGTAAAGAGCTTTCCTGCAGGCATCATACACTTCTTTTAGCTCCTACAATCTTTCTGCTCCCTCTTCTTCAACAATTTCTTTCTTTTTTTTAAAAATATTTATTATGTATACAATATTCTGTCTGTGTGTATGCCTGCAGGCCAGAAGAGGGCACCAGACCTCATTACAGATGGTTGTGAGCCACCATGTGGTTGCCGGGATTTGAACTCAGGACCTTTGTAAGAGCAAGCAATGCTCTTAACCTCTGAGCCATCTCTCCAGCCCTTCTTCAACAATTTCTGAGACTTATTCTGAGGCAAGTCTCTCAGTGAGCCTGAATCACATTGAATGGCTAGGTTAGCTGGGCAGTGATCTGTAGGATTGTCCTGTCTTGGTCTCCACAATGCTGAGGTTACAAACACTTGTTCCCATGCCATCTTACCAAAGTAAGGTCATCTCCCTGGCTGCTCTGCCCTCCCCCACAACTTCCTTCTGGGATTTTTTTTTTTTTTTTTTTTTGCTTTCCTTCTCACTATGTTGCTCTTGGCTGTTTTTGAACTTCTGGGCTGCAATGACCCTCCTGTTTAGCCCATCAAATAGACTAGCTTTTCTAGAACTTGCTTCCAGTAGAATTGGGATTCTTTTCTCTGGAACCTCTAGCAGGTGTTTTAAGACTCACTGCTTCTGAGGAGGCAAAGGAAACATTTCTTAAACATGAGCTGTGTAGTGGTCCTGTCAGTGACAGCTTTCTGTTTTCTCAGTTTCCCATCTCTGTCCCCCAAACACAGGGGAGAAGCCATGGCAGTCATCCATCCTCTTGGGAGCCCACGGTTAGCGCTCCACAGACCTGACGCTTCTCAGCGACTCTCAGAAGAGATGTGTCACAGCCCTTTGAAACGAAGTGCTTCTCTGTTGAATCAGAAAACAATCACAGCTTCCCATTTATTCTTTAGGGTACAAACTGGTCTGACTTGATTTGTCAGAGAGCCAGAACTGCCGGCAAATAGACGCCGGAGAAATCCACCCATCTTTTAAGCCGGCGGTAATTGTTCCTCTTGTCGGCTGGCTAAATGACTTGTGTCTGGAGGAGAAGCTCAGAGCGAATCCGAATGCCTGAGGTGACAGAAACACAGAGTGCTCCAGAGTGGGCTGTAACAAGAGCATTTCTTCACATCTTACCAGGCTTTGGTTTTACGTTCCCCACTTCCCTCGTATCCCTTCTCCTGGGGCTAATGTCATCTGGCAGAGACCAAAGACAATGCATGCATGTGACGCGGAAGACGAGTTTGTATGGGAATGAGGAGAGGTATCTATTAGCATTGAATTCTAGGATGAGCTTAGTTATCTGTGAGTCCAAGATGGTCCCAGTGAAGCGAGGCATCTTATCAGAGGGAGTGAAGTCCCTTACAGGTGGGTAAGCCATCATTGTCCTTCCCTCCTTCCCTCCTGCCTTCCCCCTTTCTTCCATTCCCCACACCTCCTCTGTCTTCTTCTTCTCCCTCTTCTCCTGCCTTCCTTCCTTTTAGTGGTGCTGAGAATGAAACCAAGGGCCTCCTGTACGCTAGATAAGCACACTACCATGAGCTACGCTCTCAGTCATGTCCGTCATTTTCAATTTTAAAAGCTTAGCATAATTTAAACATACAAGAAAACTGAAAGAAAAAAACCAATAATTCAGTCAACACCCATGTACCAACTATGTGATTTGCTAAGAATTACTGTTTTTAGAGATTAACATTTTCTGTCTTTATTCTCTCCTCTTTCCTTTGCCATGTGTTAGTATAGTTATGAAATCTAACAGTCTTTTCTTTTTTTTCTTTTGCCTGTAATTAGTAGAAGTCTAAGATTCTATCCCCCCACTTTCTTCTTTTTTCTTCCCTTTTGGAGGGAGCTAATATCATAACATTATAGTACACATTTCTTGTTATTAGAATTACTTTTACTATTCTGGAAGAACATGTGCTGTTTTGGGGGGCTAGACTTTCTTATTAACCCACGTGCTACATCAGTGTGTATCAGCATCATAAAATGTGCTACGTTCTTCATCAGTGGTTCTCAACCTTCCCGATGCTGCATCCCGGAATACAGTTCCTCATGCTGTGCTGACCCCAACCACAAAATTATTTTCTTTGCTACTTCATAACTGCAATTTTGCTAGTGTCCGGAATCTTAATGTACACATCTGATATTTCTCAACCCACAGGCCGAGAGCCACTGTTCTGCCTTCACACCTTAAAGCTTCTACCCTTCTACTTTCAAACTCATTAAGTAGTTAAGGATGCATGTGGTTCTGGGAATAGAACTCAGGACTTCCACTACGACACAAGCGCTCTATGAATGAGCCACACAGTCAACTCCGTACTTAAAAAGAATTTTAAACCAAACTTTTTTTTTGCAATTGATCCATCTTGATACTAACAGATCTAATTCATTCATTTTAGCTTCTCCATTGTATCACAGTGTACAAATAAAGCCCAATTTATCTAGCTTTACTGTTTTCTAAACATGTTTTCCTCACTACCGAACATGCTGGAATGCATATCTTTGCTGAGACACACGTGAGAATGTTTTTCTACAGAGTGTATACCTGGAAGTGGAACTTTTGGGATACAAGGAAGGATTTGTTTTTAATTATTAATTATTTTTTTAAAAAATCTTTTCTCATTTTACATACCAATCCCAGTTTCTACTCCCACTTCTCCTCCTGCTCCATCCACCTTTCCCTCATACTACTTCCCATCCTAAGAGAGGATAAGGCTTCCCATGGGGAGTCAACAAGTCTAGCATATCACTTTAGGGCAGAACCAAGGCCCTCCCCACTATATCTGGGCTGAGCAAGGTATCCCTCCAAAGAGAATGTGGCTCCAAAAAGCCAGTTCAAGCAGCAGAAATAAATCTTGGTCCCACTGCTAGTGGCCTCACAGACTACCCCAGCCATACAACTGTCACCCATATTCAGAGTTTGGTCCTATGCTGGTTCCCCTGCTGTCAATGTGGAGTCAATGAGTTCCCATTAGCTCAGGTAAGCTGTTTCAATGGGCATCCCCATTATGATCTTGACCCCTTTGCTCATATTATTGTTCCTCCCTCTCTCTACTGGGCTTTGGGAGCTCAGCCCAGTGCTTAGCTGTGGATCTCTGCATCTGCTTCCATCAGTTGTTGGAAGAAGGTTATATGATATCAATTAAGGTCTGATTAAGAGCTGATTACAGAGGAAGACCAATTCAGGGACCCTCTCCACTATTGCTTAGAGTCTTAGTGGTGTCATTCTTGTGGATTCCTGGGAATTTCCCTAGTGCCACGTTTCTTGCTAGACCCACAATGGCTCCCTCAATTAAGACATTTCTTTCCTTGCTCTTCCTCTCTGTTCCTCCCCCATCTCTACCATCCCATTCCCTCAAGTTCTCCTTCCCTGTTCCCTTCTCCCCTCCTACTCCGTTTCTGCCCTCCCTTCTTCCCCCACTCCCATGCTCCCATTTTTCTCAGAAGATCTTGTCTATTTCCCCTTCCCAGGGGCATCCATGTATGTTTCTCTTAGGGTTCTCCTTGTTACCTAGCTTCTCTCGGATCATGGACTATAGGCTGGTTATCCTTTGCTTTATGTCTAATATCCACTTATGAGTGAGTACCTGCCATGTTTGTCTTTCTGGGTCTGGATTACCTCACTCAGGATGTTTTTTTTTCCTAGTTCCATCCATTTGCATGCAAATTTCAAGATGTCATTGTTTTTTATTGCTGAGTGGTTTCTGTTGTGTAAATGGATCACATTTCCTTTAAAGATTTATTTATTTTTATTTTATGTGCATGTGTGTTTTGCCAGCATGTATGTATGAGCACCACTTGTGTGACTGGCACCTTCACGGGTAGAAGAGGGTTGAGATCCTCTGGAAAGGAGACACAGAATGTTGTGAGCTATTGTGTGGGTGCTGGGAACTGAACTCTTGCCCTCTCCAAGAGCAACCAGCGCTAGAAGCAATTGCTGGGCTATCTCTTCAGTCCTCACTACACCACTTTACAGAGGGCACTTGAGCACTTGAGGTTCTTTAGGCACCCAAGTGATGGGAGTTGTCTTGGAACCGATTCTTTGCAGAGACGGGGGAAGAGAATCTTTGCATCTTTTCCTCTACCCACAATCTCTACTAAAATGATGGCCTTTGTTCTGGCGGGGTGCTCGTACAGCACTTGGCTTGCCAGAGGACCTTACAGGATGACTGGGTCTTCACTGAGAATGAGGCATCACTAAGTCATGATCCTCCCATCCGATGAAGGGAGTGGTTCTCTGTATGCCCAGCAGTGTGGGACAGAGTAAGGAAGGGAAGAAACCCCACAAGCCAGACCTCCTTCCTAGCCTCTAAAGCATCTAGACTGGGCTTAGTCACTCTCTTTCAGCTTTTGATCTCATTTCTCTCCTCTCAAAGTTAGACAATTTTTATGGGGATATAGCTCAGTGGTAGAGTATTTGCCTCATATTTGTAAGGTGTTGTTTTCTATCTCCAGTGTCATAACACCCAACCAAACCTAACCCAAACAATAACAATAATTGTAGGTGAAGCAATTTCCTATTAGTTATTTTTTTCCTTGTTGTGACAAATGCAATGTAAGGAAGTTGAGTCTGTGTTGAGCCTGGCTGGCATTTGAAGATATCCTGGAGGGAAAGGCAGGGCTGTAGAAGTAGCTGGCTCATTGCGTCCGTCGTCTGTTGTCGGGAAGCAGAGAGGGAATAAGGCTGGTGCTCAACTCTCTTTCTGTTTTCATCCAGTTGGGGACCCCAGGCCATGGGATATTGTCATCTACATACAGGCTGGACCTTCCTTCTCAAGTTAAACCTTCCTAGAAATACACTCATAGACACACCCAAAGGTGTCTTTCCACTGTGACTCTAAAAATGTAGATTAACCACCACAGATAGTCACATGTCCCTCTCCTCCCGAGCCAGACCTTTGCCATGGTGAGGGTCAAGGTAGGGGAATATTGCTCCCTCTTCACAGCTATCACTCTTATTTCTTTTCTTGCTTTCTGGGTACCCTGCATTAGCACTCTTTTGTAGTAATAGGAGTAGCGGGCTAAGTTCCTGGCACCCGGCCGCCCACACGGCTAGCTTTATACCCAAAATAATTACACGGAAACTGTATTCTTTTAAACACTGCCTGACCCATTAGTTATAACCTCTTATTGGCTAGCTCTTACATATTGATCTAACCCATTTCTAATATTCTGTGTAGCACCATGAGCTGGCTTACTAGGAAAGATCTTAACCTGTGTCTGTCTGGAGTGGGAAAATCATGGCGACTACCTGGCTCGGCTTCTTTCTCCCAGCATTCTGTTCTGTCTACTCTGCCTACCTAATTTTCTGTCCTATTAAAGAGACCAAGGCAGTCTCTTTATTTAACCAATGAAATTAACTCCTCCATCATTTCCCCTTTTTCTGTTTAAACAAAAAGAAAGGCTTTCACTTTAACATAGTAAGATTACATATAACAAAACAGTTATCAAGCAAGAATTACAGTTACAATCTTTATATCTATTTTATCTTTTATCATAACTAAGGAAAACTATAACTATAACTAACCATTCTTCAACTCCATCAAAGACTCCAGAAGGATATAATATTACCTAAGCAAACAAGAAGTCCAAAACTCTAGAAATGACAGAGACATCTCACTGCCTGGACAGTCACCCAAAGTTCCTCTGTACCGTTGGGGCATCCATCTTCGGCCTTCAGGCCCATAGTATCCAGCAGGCATTTCCACGAAGCAGGAAAATTCCAAAGACAGTTCAGTCACTTTCTGCTGTGTCCTGCAGAATGTCTCGCAGACTCTTTCATGAGTCAGGAACCCCGAAAGATCATCTCACCTTTAGGCAAGTTCAGCAGTCCTCTTTCTGTGGGTTCTTTGTATAACAGTCCAGGCAAGAGCAGTTTCTTGCCCAAATGGCTATCAAACTCCACAAGGAATCTCTTGGATGCCCATCTTCCTCTTGAAGTAGCTGGTGCTGCCAGGAGCAGACATGTCTCATTGTCATGAAAAACCCTAAGTTATTAAAATATTTTAAATGCCATATTCTGCAGTCTTTGAAAGATATGAAGAATACCTATGTAATTGAAATATGTCTCTATATATCCAGAAAATCTAACTAACATGACTACAAACTTGACTATTATCGATGATTATCCATTAACAACCCATATTTTCTAATTATACGTTACATTTTTAAATGAACTACACAATCACAATACCTTAATCAAGATCAGAAATACATATACATATAACAAAATTGACCTTAAAATCTATCCAATGCAAATTATTCATATCTATATCCTACCCCCATTTAAATGTAAAAAAGAACATTTATAAACAATATTTGGGAACATGGGCGCAGTTTTTTCTTTCCAAACTGCTTCCTGCTGAATGGGGGCACTGTTATCCAGGTCTTTCTTGGTATAACCTGTGTGCTAGGTTCATCTCAGTTGGCAGTTGAGCGAAGCAATTTTTTTTTTGAGGGTGTTCACAGCAACCTTTCAGGAGGGCGTGGTCTATCATACCATATTGGGATAGACGCAACCCACAGGGTCTCATCCTCTGTGAAAACAAAAGAAGACCCTCTCCAAAGCATCATATCCTTAGACACAAATTCTGAAGTCATAATACCCTTATGATATCCATTCTGGTTCCACTTGGCAGCCCATATAATGAAATGTCTCTCTGTACTTAGCTTCTTCACAGTCAAAAATTTTAAAGAAAACACAATAATACAAAGGATCCAGACTCTCTGTGAATTTTCCATTGTTACGTGGCTTATTTTTGTTTATTTCTTTTTTAATCTATAACTATCTGTACTCTGTCTCTTTAAAGACTTTACCCCCCTTTTTTTTTAAACCATTAACTTTATTCTCTATATTTTTTTTTCTCTCTCAAGCCTACGTACTTTTATCCAACACTGTGGTCTTTTATGTCTGAATCTGTTTTATTGTGAATCTGTAATTTTTTTACTATAGAAGCATTTCTTAAAATGTTAAGCACTTCTTAAAAACTTAAGTTGCACCATGTACAGGTAATACGGTACCACCTGTGTCCTGCCCAGTCTAAACCTTAACTGCCCTGTTATTATGGTAATTACAGTAGTTCCTGCCTGAGATCAGCACAGTTCAGCATGGCGGAGTTGAGCCGCTCCTGCCTCAGAGCCATTTGGTGCCCCTGAGCCACACACAGTTCCAGGCACACAGCAATCCACATTGCCATCAAGCAGGCTGTAGCACTTTACTCCAAATGCTCCATTCAAAAGCTTTGTCTCCCATAGGAGCCAGACAGAGATCACGGTGGCAGCACAGCCCAGAAAGCTGACATTTTAAAACAGCCAGTCTTTTCCTGCTGCTGAGTCAGGACAATTTCTTTGCGGCACACAACCCACAAACAGCAAAAAGCTGTCTTAAATTCTCTGTCTCTCCTTTTCAAGCCCTCTCAGGTTCACGGAAACCGTATTCTTTTAAACACTGCCTGACCCATTAGTTATAACCTCTTATTGGCTAGCTCTTACATATTGATCTAACCCATTTCTAATATCTGTGTAGCACCACAAGCTGGCTTACCAGGAAAGATCTTAACCTGTGTCTGTCTGGAGTGGGAGAATCATGGCGACTCCCTAACTCGGCTTCTTCCTCCCAGCATTCTGTTCTGTCTACTCCGCCTACCTAATTTTATGTCCTATTAAAGGGGCCAAGGTAGTCTCTTTATTTAACCAATGAAATTAACTCCTCCATCACTCTTTCAGTTTTGACCCCCCAATCATAGCACTCATAGCTGAAAGGGAATGTGACCTCACAACGGTACAAATAAAATATCTAAAATCTCTGCTGCTGTTTAGACAAGGTACCCTGTGGAATAGAGTCAGTAAAAATTTAAAGAGTTCCTGAAGTGGGGGCATTTACTGCCTTCCTCATATGCCAGAACAGCAGCAAAACCTGTGTGTATGGTGGCATGGCCATGCATTTGTGGAAGAAAAGCCTTCGTGGAGAGCTTGATTAATACCCCTCAGATTTCTGAAAGAGAAGAGTCACGTTAAAGAGACCTTATGTTATGTGTTTTTACCGTCCTATTTTTTTTCTACTATTGTATATCAATGTCTCAAATGTAGTTGTTAAAAGCCATAGTGATTTGTCATTCGCCGAGGTCCTGTGGTTTGGCTGAGCGGCTTCTTTGCTGTTTTTGCGTGGATTACTATGTGACTGTATTGAAGTAGACAATCCAAGCTGGCTTCCTTCACGGGCCCGGCAGATGGCACTACTGCTGTGTGGATGCCTCCATGGCGGCCTCAGCAGCGTTCGAAGAGGGAAGGTGTTCCCTCTGTTGTAATAGGAGCGGCGGGGCTGTGTTCCACCACCTGGCCACCCGCATGGCTAGCTTATGCCCCGAAATAATTACACAAAAACTGTATTCTTAGCCGGGCGGTGGTGGCCACGCCTTTAATCCCAGCACTCGGGAGGCAGAGGCAGGCGGATCTCTGTGAGTTCGTTCGAGACCAGCCTGGTCTACAAGAGCTAGTTCCAGGACAGGCTCCAAAACCACAGAGAAACCCTGTCTCGAGAAACCAAAAAAAAAACTGTATTCTTTTCATCACTGCCTGGCCCATTAGTTCCAGCCTCTTATTGGCTAGCTCTTACATATTGATCTAACCCATTTCTAATATTCTGTGTAGTACCACAAGCTGGCTTACCAGGAAAGATCTTAACCTGCGTCTGTCTAGAGTGGGGGAATCATGGCGACTGCCTGACTCGGCTTCTTTCTCCCAGCATCATTCTCTTCTGTTTACTCCACCCACCTAAGTGTTGGCCTATCAAATGGGCCTAGGCAGTTTCTTTATTAATTAACCAATGAAAGCAACAGATTAATACAAGACCCACCTCCATCACTGGAAGCCGTTGTAAAGCGTTGGTTCTGGATCTCCCATAGTCCTACTGTGTTTGATCATAAGTGGTAGGGCTAACTAACATCGATGCTTTTTGATGGGAATTGTAAATCCTCATGGCTACCCGGTCCATGCTAGGCACCTCTCACAGTTGTTCTGTCTGGCTAAGCCAGTGGAGGGGTGTCTTTTCTTTCTAGAGGTGGCCTGTTTCATGGTAGCTACTCACAGCCTTCTCTCACTAGAGAAAATCCCCGTGGTTCAAAATGAACATTAGTGTTGCTTCCACATCTGCTGCAAAAGAAACAAAACTGAGGTGGGATGGGCAAAGCTGTTTCACATTTAGTACCCAGATGCACGAAGTAACTCTTTTGTTTGAGGTATTTGAAGTAGGTATGCCCTTGGCGGGAAGCACCCTTTCTAACGGGCTAAGCTGACCAGGCAAACAGAGGGTCCTGACACGAATGAGCTAATTTGAAGCTGCTTTAAGGGAGAATGGTAAGGGAAACCTTTAGCTTTTTAGCTTAACTTAGCCCTTTAGCTTGGTGCATAGAGCAGGAGGTGGGTAAGTTTACTGTAACGGAAGTCCTAGTTAGGAATAAAATGTGCCTAGAACCCAGTTACTTAGCTCAGGAAATTACACAACTCAGGGAAGTAGATGGTGTGTAAGTCCAGGGGGAACAAAAGGACACTAACATGGCTTTGGTGGAGCTGTGTTAGCCATGGGTGGCATTATGTTTTAGATATGAAATATGCCCTTCTATCATAAAAAAAGGTTCATGTGTTGAAGACTTGGTCCCCAGATGCAGACTGAAGAGTGGATCACAAGGGCACTAAGTTCACCAGTGTAGTCCAGTGATGGATGGACCGTTAGACGGTAGGGTCTAGTTTCAGGAAATATCACTGGGGTGAGGTGTGAAGTTTATCTTTTCCCAGGACCCTTCTCGCATTGTCCGCTTTTTGGCCACCATAAAATAAGCCATCTTCTTTCACCATTCCCCACCATCACGATTATTTTGCCTAGCCACAGGTCTTGTCAGGTGACCATGCCTTTTTCTTCCTTTTAGCTGTTTTCTTGGGAATTTTGGTCACTGTGATGAAAAGCGGTTAACTCACAGCCATCAGGTGAAACTTGAGCCATTGAATTTTTAAAAGATGACCATAGAACTCCTGTGTTCATTACAGTTTGAAAAAGTATGTCTAGAGAGCCCTCCGGATACTGTCAAGGATGCTGTAAAGTAGACTTACAGCCAGACCAGAGCTATGTTTGCTATCTTTCAAGACTTTCTGATAACAGAGAGAACCCAGCCTTGTTTTCTGTAAGTATCTACTGTTCATGGATTCTTTTTTCTAGGTAGTTCTTGACTATTCTTTTTAAACAGTCTGATTGGAATATAACTCATCTTATCTACTATAAAAACATATAGTTCAATGATCTTTAGTATAGTCACAGATGTGTGTAGTGACTGACCATCAGTCAGTTTTAGAATACTTGTATCATTTTAAGAAGGTATCATTTAGCTATCAGTCCTTAACTGTCCATTTCCCATAGCCCTACCCTTAAGAAGGTCTTTATTTCCGTGGATACTCAATCCTAGACTTTCATATGAATAAAACCACATGGCACGTGATTCTGAGACACTGGGGTGGGGTATGGACATCTGTTGCGACTGATGGAACCTGGGACTAGATATGTTTTCTTTTTTCACCCAGATGTTTGTAAAGTTTCATGTGTTCTCTGAAACCTTGTTCTGGGAGCTGATGTTAATAACCATGCTCTGTGGTTAGTCAAAATGGACGTTTACTGCTTTCTCATAGGCATCCCTGTGGTCGTTTGAATGAGAATGGCCCTATAGACCATGTTTGAAAGCTTGGTTGATAGTTTGTGGAATTGTTTTGGGGAAAGCTAGGAGGTGTGGCCTTATTGGAGGAAGTGTGTCACTGGGGATGAACTCTGTGGTTTCAAAAGCTCCCTCCAGATCCAGTTTTTCTCTCTGTCTCCAACTTACAGATAAGATGTAAGTTCTCAGCTGCTGCTCCGGTACCATGCTGATCCGCCTGCTGCCATGCTCCCTGCCATGATGGTCACGGACTCACCCCCTAAAACTGTAATCAAGTCCCCAACTGAATACTTTTTTAAATAATTTGCCTAGGTTATGGTGTCTCTTCACAGCAATAGAAAAGCAACTAAGACAAACCCCAAGAGGAAGAGACTGTAGAGGGACAGGTCACTCAAGCTCTTGACTCCCCTAAGATGGCAAGTAGTAACAGCAACAAGTAAAGGGCAGGTACCAGGTGTTTACAAAGCCAAAGAAACTGTTTATAACACACAGTTTGCCAAGGAGGGGGCGATGGGAACAGAGGTGTCATTTGCAATTATTCTTAAAGATGTTAATTATGCAAATGAATTCCTGATTAGGGCGCTAAAAAAAGAACCCTATATATTATGGGGAGTTGGATGTGTACAATCAGGCATGCGTCTGACTGTTCCTCCAGGTAATCACCGTGGTGCCAGACTGCTCACCTGTAGCTCTTGTTTTCTCCGTGTGCCACTTGGAGGGTAGAAGGAGTTCTATGGGACATCTGTGAAGCTGGAAGCGGTGTTTGAGACCACGGAGTAATGGACTTGTCCTCGAACGGGGCAGGAAAAGGAGACTGCATGAAACGACGTGATTTGTCGCTTACAGAGCAAGGAGCCCAGGTCGTCTATATTACCGGTTCACTTTCCCTTGTCTTATAGAACCAAACAGGATGCGTACGTCATCTATCAACTCTCCAGTCAGGATCTACCTTACATTCACGTGCAGTGAGGTCCAAGCAGATGATGGAACTAAACATATGGTTGACATAGTCAGAGGTTACACATGAGTACATATGTGCAGCTGGGTGGACATGAGCACAGCAAACTGGAACAGTGGTTCTCAACCCGTGGGTCACGATCCCTTTGGGGATAACATATCAGTCATCCTGCATATCAGATATGTACATTACGATTCATAACAGCAGCAAAATTACCATTATGAAGTGACTGGGGGTCAGCACAACACGGGGAACTTCGTGAAGGGGGCGCAGCATTAGGAAGGCTGAGAAAAGAGAACTAGACGAATACAGGGGTTGCATTTCAGATAGTTCTGTTTAGCAGAGTAGCTTCTTGTCATCTGTGGCTTTAAATTAAAAGTAGAAAAAAGTAAAATTTTGGTTCCTTGTTTGCAACAGTCGTATTTCAGATGCTCAGCAGCCTCTTGTAGCTGATAACTGCCATATTGGACAAGCAGAACAGTTCATCAGTGTAGAAAGTCCTTCTGGTCAGGGATTCTTCCTGAGTCTGAATCCCAGTCCCACTGCTTCCACCGGAGCTTACCGGAGTTACGTAAGGATCTCAGACCTCCTCCCTCATTGGTGAAATGGACAGAAATCACACTATCTCATTCACTGGCTGCTTGGAGATTGCAGATGCAAGAGAGGAACCCTGCAGCAAGTGTGTAGAAGAGGAAATACTAAGCACTAAATAAATGCCTCCCTCAGTAGCCGGCATCCCAGCATCCTGCTTTAGAAGGCAATCTCTTTTAAGTGGAATAGCGCAACTCGTTCCTCAGAAGAGCAAGGCGTTATCAAGGACCTGGGACTCCGAGAACCTGACATCTTGATTGGGTTGTAACAGAAGGAAATAGGGAATGTGGAGATAGAGTTTGGGGGACTTGGGGAGAAGTCCTGGGGGACAAAACTGTGTGAGGAGGTGTGAGATGAGGTAGAAGGCCCTGAAGATGCCAGTTCACACGTTTGTCAAGAACTGACTCAATATCCACTCTACGTGCTGAAGACATCTGGTATCAGTCTGTGGGCTATGGAGGTCTAATCCCCTCCTCATGCCCACTGTCAAAACTGCTTGCCTGCTTGTCCACAAGAGGGAGGCAGGGGAAAGGCGAGAGAAAGGGAATCTTCAAAGTCTATCTGGTTTTTTGCAGGCGACTCCGGCCAAAGGCTGGTTATGAAGCGAGGTGACATTCTGCACAGCCCCAGGCCTCAGGTGTGCTTTTCTTGAACCCATTACCTCAGGATCCTTCCCCAAAGCTGTGTCTGTCAGGAAATTACAGTTTATAGCCTTTGGGGGGGGGTGATGATAATTTTTACAGCTGCAACAACAGCAACAACCCAAACAAACAACAAAAAGCCACACCAGGCTCTCAGGCCCAGAGCACAGAAGGTGTGAGCAGAGATTGGTGGCTGGTGTCCAGGTAATTTAGCCACATGGCCAGTCCCTCTCTCTACATCGATTGCATTGCCAGGGCCCGTAAAGCATTGGAAAAAGATATTAAAAAATAATTCTTTTGCCTTTGGGGGAATCTTGAGTAATTTGGGAGCTAGTGAGCCAAGGGACAAAAAGGACTTTAAGGTGACAGTGTGGGGGGCTGGGGAGGGGGAAATCACTGCAAGAGGACTCTGGAGATGTATTTTATTCCACTGTCTTCTGTTAACCAGCAACGTGACTTTGGGCCCGTTCTTGCAATTCTTTGGATCTCCTCACTCTTCTCATAGATTAATCTAATTTGACGGACTGAATGATTTGAGAGTTCTTCTCCATGTCTCGAATTCTGAGTTCCTCAGTCAGATGTGAGTTCATGCCTCGTAGAATGAGGGTTGTCAGAAAGTACAAAGTGTCCAGTTTTATTTAGTTTGGGACCAAGAGCTCCGCTATTCTAAGAGTACCCCGTGCAATGTTGGGGATGTACCGCTATTCTAAGAGTACCCCGTGCAATGTTGGGGATGTACCGCTATTCTAAGAGTACCCCGTGCAATGTTGGGGATGTACCGCTATTCTAAGAGTATCCCGTGCAATGTTGGGGATGTACCGCTATTCTAAGAGTACCCCGTGCAATGTTGGGGATGTACCGCTATTCTAAGAGTACCCCGTGCAATGTTGGGGATGTACCGCTATTCTAAGAGTACCCCGTGCAATGTTGGGGATGTACCTGTACAGCAAGAGTGTTGGCTGTCTATCTAAAATCTAAGTTTTTCTGGATAAGACCCATTTTATTTGACATTTTACATCTTCTACTTAGCTATCTCTGATCTCTTGTTCAGTGAAGGCAGGTGTTTGAAGGGACAGGGGAGGGTATGTCTGCCTTTCCCTCATCCTGACACATGACAGGAAAAAACTAATGGCTATGACTCTTCAGAATTGATGAGATTCCATGGTCACATTTGACCGGCAGGGACAACAGTGTCTAAGTCAAGGCCTTCAGCTTCTTTGACCTTTATTGCATAAAAATGGAAACCATTGGTTCTTCTCTCTTTCATCTCTCATGGGAGACTCCCCCCAACCACGGCTGAGAAGAGCTACTCATGGGAGGGAGAGGGGAGAGTTTCTCCCTGTTCCACTCTCCCTGCAGGAAAGAGTTGACCAGTTCAGCCTTGGAAACATCTCTTTGGTGCCTCCTGCCTGTTCTTTCTGTATATGGTTCCTGGAATTCAATAAGTGACTGTATTACAAAGGAGGACCAACACACTCTGGCCCAGATGTCTAATGGCTAAGTTGTTTTGTTTACATGGTATGTGCGGGTTGTCAGACAAAATAAATCTTCAGGACAGAAATGATTAAATTGAAATATGAGTGTGGAACATACTGCCGCCTATAAAAACTGAATAGATACTGTAATTTGTGAGTGATATGAAATCTGTATCTCAAGGCACAAATCAGAATAGAGGCACAGCATGCCACGCTGGTAATAGGCTAACATAAGCACTGGCATTAGCATCTGCTAATCCTTTCTTCTTTGGGGTAGAGAATGACTATTTTGGTATCAAACAACATGTCATCTACATATACATTACAATTTAAGAATGGGACTTTTGTCTTGGTCGTATAAGAGTCAACAAATAGCCAGCAAGTACTTCACAAGAGCATCAAACTGATCCCCAGGATGAACGGTATTATCTGATACTTTGCCTAAATAAAATCTAGAGTGGCACTTCCCACATTTTATTTTCTTTGATATTTATTGGACATAAATTTAGCTCTCAAAGTCGTAGGCTCTTGGGGAAAGCACAGGGTTAGAAGCGTTCTGGAAAAGGTATTTGAGAGAACCTACTCTCAGCTCCCAAGGAAGCTATTGGCTGTTGTCTCCCAAGGAAGTCACACAACCTCAGCTTCCCCAGCTTTGCAAGAGAAAGGCCGTACGACATGGTCTCCGAAGGTTATTTCTTCGTTCTGTCATTTTGATTCAATGAACTCTTTTGTGAGGACTGACTGAACAATTAGTGAAGATTATACTTCAAAGTTCCTCACATACGAAGAGCCCTGACGAGGTCTTATGGATGACTTGGGCATGGGTGGGAGCTGTAGTTCAATTGATAGAATGCTTACCTAGCACACACAAATCCTTGAGGTGGATCCCTGACACTGCATAAACCAGATTACAGGCTCAGGCCTGAAATCCCAGCACTTGGTAGGCTGAGGCAGGAAGTTCAGGAGTTCAAGGTCATCTTCGGCTTTGGAATGAGCTTGAGGCCATCTGGGACTCCATGAGGCTATGTCATAAAGAAAAGTAAACAGAAAACAAAAGACAAATCCCAGAAAAAAACCCATTTCTTGCTCCTCTCCTTCTTCATCATCACAATCCTCCAGGGATAGAGTGGCCCAGAAAAGACTTCAGCATTTTGGGGATCTGTATTTAATGATGCTGAGTTGGAGATATCATGATTTGGGGTTTCTTGTGATATCTTTATGTAACTCATGCCACTTCATGTATAATGACATTATTGCTAGCCATTCTAGTATGGCTGTGTCTTCCTGGAATGTATATTACCCTTCCAGCCCTGTGCTGACTTACCTAGTATTATGGCATGAAGACACTTGGTGTTGTAATGTAAACTGACAATGCTTGGCACTAGAAACCTACAGAGAGTGGAAGAGAAACAAAATTTGAAATGTTAGCTAGTCTCCGAGAAACTTCCAATCATGAGACATATAAAATTATAAATGGATAATTTAGCTCACAATGATGTTCAAACAATATGGCAATGTTCTGTTAGGAATATGCTCATGGTATAGCTTGCACAATTATGCACACACTATCACAGTTTTGATGGTAATTGCTCAACACAGAATCGACCGGAGTTCCTGTGTTTGCAGAGATTAAGACACCTTTAATAGCTGCATGAACACTAAATCTTCCTGCAATTTTGCTGGTTTTGTGCATTTCCAACTAAATCTCAATATACCTGATTCATCTTGTCTTGATGAATTCTGGCCGTTGCAGATGAAATAGCATGCAGTATTGACATAATTCATTAGAAAGTTCTGCAGAAGAAATAGTTCTGGTTACAGAATGCCTATATTCATCAGTAAGGAAAAGTTATAGCATAAGAATAATTTAAATGTATCATTATGTAGCTCAATATATTATGGTCACAAATTTAAAATGTATTTGACTTGTTCTTGGATATGCTTAGATTTCAGAATAATTTTGATCATACTGAAATTCAAATGCAAGAAAAATATTTATTACTGGAAACTGAAAACCTAAGCTAAAAGGAAAATGACTAGTAGAAACATCAAAATGTTAAAAAAAAAAAAACCTTTTTTATCACAGCAGAAATAAAGAAATGTTGCAGCTAGAGACACAAGGACAAAGGTCAGGGGGTATAACTTAGTGTTAGAGTGCTTTTATAACAAACATGGCACCCCGGGTTTTATCCCCAGTAACATGCACAACACACACAAACACACACACACACACATACACACACACACACAGAGAAAGAGAGACAGACAGCAGCAGACACACCAACAGCAGACACATAGAGACAGAGACAGACATCCACCCCCACAAATCCGTATTTTATTACCTTATTGTAAATAAACTTTCAATTGTGTTCACTGTGGCTTGGGATTCAGTATCTTTTCCCCTTTTGGTCAAAGGGACTTCCTTCTGCATCCCAGAAGGCTCTGTGCTCCTCTGTTGTATCATCTGATGCAGAGCAGCATTTCTCACACTTGAGTGTGGGTCTGAATCCTTTGAGGATGCTGTTACAATGTATCTTCTGAAGATGCTGTGGCAATGTACCCTCCGGACTGTGGCTTTGGGTGCAACTTTGGTTGTTTTGAGATGTGATCTCATGTACCAGGACTGACCTTGGAATCTGGATCCTTCTGCCTCCATTTCGCACGAGATAGGATTACTGGACATGCACCAATATGCTTGGTTTTTAAATTTTGTATTATTTTTTTTAAACAACCCCCTGGGTAATGCTAACATTGTCAATCTAGGGTGTACACTTTTGAGAATAAAAGATATGAAAGAAGGATTCTTACTTGGCATGCTTCATTCAAATTATTGGTGGTGGGTCCAGGCCTTAGGAATTTGGACCCTTTCTCACGATGTCTTAATGGGTCTTGTTAGCTATGTTTTTCTCTTTT
The DNA here is from genome assembly GCF_950005125.1 of Chionomys nivalis. NCBI lineage: Eukaryota > Metazoa > Chordata > Mammalia > Rodentia > Cricetidae > Chionomys > Chionomys nivalis. The sequence goes on along the minus strand of NC_080086.1, from coordinate 125,408,765 downwards.
CTTGACACAGTTAGGGAAAGAATTCTCGTGTTACTGTTGGTGGGAGTGCAAAATTATTTTGCCATTTGGGAGCTTGATTTGGTGATATCATCCCAGAAACAGAGAGAAAAAAAGTCAATTGACTTGCCAGTATGGCAAATGCAGGTCCAGGGACACAGAGCAAGGTATAGGGGAGTGGGCTTGGGCTGGGAGATGCTAGGTAGATGATTGGCACAAGATACATTCTCTGTGGTCCAGTGGCCCCACTCCTGGGACCAACTTTTTTCTCTCTCTCCTTCTCTTCTTCTCTCTCTCCCTCCCTTCCTTCCATCCCTTTTTCTTTTTTGTGTATATGATGTGTGTGTGCGGTAGTGGGGTGTCTGTGTGTGTGGTAGTGGGGTGTCTGTGTGTGTGGTAGTGGGATATCTGTGTTTGTGCAGTAGTGGGGTGTCTGTGCATGTGGTAGTGGGGTATCTGTGTGTGTGGTAGTGGGGTGTCTGTGTGTGTGCGGTAGTGGGGTGTCTGTGTGTGTGGTAGTGGGGTGTCTGTGTGTGTGCGGTAGTGGGGTGTCTGTGTGTGCGATAGTGGGGTGTCTGTGTGTGCGGTAGTGGGGTGTCTGTGTGTGCGGTAGTAGGGTGTCTGTGTGTGCGGTAGTGGGGTGTCTGTGTGTGCGGTAGTGGGGTGTCTGTGTGTGTGGTAGTGGGGTGTCTGTGTGTGCGGTAGTGGGGTGTCTGTGTGTGCGGTAGTGGGGTGTCTGTGTGTGTGGCATGTCAGTTCAAGTGTTTTTTTGCTGTGACGCACCTAGGAGGGTAACCTTGGCCGTTAGTCCTCTTCTGCCTTGTTTGAAGCAGGGTCTCGTGTTCACTGCTGCATGTAGCTGACTAGCTACCCATGAGCTTCCTGGGGCTCTCCTGTCTCTTGCCGTAGTATTTGGGATTCCAGGTGTGTGCTACCATGGTTAGCTTTACACGGATCCTCAGGATCCAGATGCAAGTCTTCACATCTGTGTGGTAAGCCCTTTACCCACTATGCCAACTTCCCAGTCTCACTCCAGTGAATTTGTCCTAGAAACATGACATGAATCAAGAGTATATGTAAGGTGGCTTCATTTTCTTATTATTTATAGTAGGGAAACTGAAGCAGCCTACACGTCTAGGAATTGATTATACAGATTATGAAACATTTTCCCAAAGGAATAACAATAGCTAATCTAAATTAAGTAATTACTATATGCTAAGCATTGTCCTGTATTATTTATAAAGGTTGCATAATTCAGTCTTTACACTAACATTTCCCTCTTATAGATAGTATAACTTATATATCAACATGGGGAAATATCCAAGGATATGATAAGCTTAAGTCAAGTAGCATTATACTACATGTGATATGGTAAGCACTGCCGTGCAATGTATTAGCCGAGGAGCAGAGAATTTTATTCCAAGGTGCACTTCTGTTAGACGACAGTGGATCCAGATCCGAAGAGACGCGACATCCAGAAAAGCTCTTCTCACACAACTTGGTCAACTGCTAACAGTTCAGAAGAAGACAGAAAAACGCTGGGGTCGATCGGTGTCTTGGAGTATACTATCCATCAACCGGCAAGGAGAGTCATCATTCTGAGTGATCTCTCACACTGAAGATGATGTGCAGAGCTGACCCATAAATCTTCATTGTCACATGTTTCCTAGGACACCCATTGGGGAAAATGCCCTGGAGCAATTTTTTCCAGGTTTCTTGGTTCATCAGGTACTGTTTGCTGTTTTTATCTCAGTGGCTCCAAACTGCAGGTCGGCAGCAAGAGATTTTGATTTTAATATACACATACATTTCCCAACACTTTATTATGGGGATTATCAGGTATACAGAAAGATTACCAAAAAATTACACAGAACTCCCAACAGCTGTCATCTGTATTCTATGCTTAAAATTTCTCCAGCCACCCATTGATCCGCCTCAAGGTAAAATGCATTTTAGAACAAATTGCTGACACAGCAAGTCCCCTCTGAATAGGTCAATATGCACATAAATAGCCTATTGTCTAATGTTTCTCATTTTTTCCCTCTTTTTTTGTGGTAATTTTTTTTCTTTTGCTCACATAGAAATATGCAAATCTTCAGCATGAGATTTGATAAGATTTAATTAGTGCCTGTACCTGTGTGACTCGAACTTCTGTCAAGAGAGACTGTTACTATGCCTGGGAGGCCCCTCTTGTCTCTGACCCCGTAGTCTCTCATGTGCATATCACTCTTTTGTTGTCCCTACTACCTAACCCAACCATAGCTACCCAATGGTGAATGTCACATCTGTGGAATGAGTCATAGTGTCCACTGCACAGTGCTTTCTTCACGCAGCGTGTTCTTGCAATTCCCTCTTTGCTACTGTTTATAAAGTCTTTGCTCTTATCTGGTGGCATTGCATTGTGTAACTCTTGTTTAGTTTATTTCTGATGGAAGGCCTGTTTCTGATCTTTGGCTTCTGTTGGTAAAGTGTCTCTGATAACACTTCTATTTGTGAATATACAATTTAAATTTTCTTGGGAAAATAACGTTGGAGTGGAATTCCTGAGTCATAGGGTCATGTTTAGCTTTATGACACTGCCAGCTCTGTCCCCCATGAACAGGCTCTCTCCTTCCACATCCCTTTGCGTGTTAACTTTAGCTGTGTTTGTGGATATCTTAGAGAATCGCCTATAGTTTTAATTTGCATCTCCCTGGATGTGTGTCAGAATATATGCATAGATGAATATATATTTTATGTAATAGATCTCCTTTAATTCATCTTGAAATCATTTAGAAGCTTCTGGAATGTAAGCACTTCCTCATCTCTCCACCAGATTCATCAATCACTAATATTTTGTGTGTCTTCTGTTGCCTGCCCATTGTCTCCCTATTTATGGCTGCAAATGGCGTTCTTTTCTGATCTGTTTGGGTGGGAACGGGAAGCATGACGGCACCTCCCCCTACCACATTCTATGCTGCTTTCCTCAGACGAGTGCTCTTTCCTTCAGCACCAACATGTGGCTCTCCAAACCTGATATCCTGATGTGGTGTGGGCAGCCCTGCTCAGTTCACTGGCTGAATTGGTTTCTCACCAAGAGTCGTCCAAATTCCTTTCTCCTTGTGTCAGGCCTCAGTCCAAGAACATACAGTGCTTTGATTGTTGTTTTTCCTCAAATTTCATCTCGTGGCCATAGCTACTCTATCTATCCCTCTTTGGCCTGTGCTTGACAGTTAGTTGCATATTTTGTACAGTGACCTCTGATCCAGGCTTATTTTCCTTTCCTTTTCTTTCTTCCTTTTATCTTTTTTGAGGCAGGATTTCTCTGTGGTAGTCCTGGCTGTCCTGGAACTTGCTCTGTAGACCAGACTGGCCTGGAACTCAGAGATCTGCCTGCCTCTGCCTCCCAACGGCTGGAATAAAAGGTGTGTACCACCACCGCCCCAGCTTATTTTTTTTATGATCAGACTAAGACTTTGCATTCTTGGTTGTAAGTCTACAGACATGCTCTCTCCATAGAGTCTCACATCTGGAGGCTCAGGCTGATGCTTTTAGGAATTCTCTGCCTAAAATGCCACATTCTCTGCTGCGGTTGACCCGTGTTTTGTGGGGGCATAGTCTGAGAGAAATCCCCTGTGTCTTATCAAATTTCCAAGTATTTGCTTCAGCCTCCACTCTCAGATTCATCCACTATGGTGGTTTGAAAGAAAATGGCTCCCAAAGGAAGCGGCACTATTAGAAGGTGTGGCTTTGTTAAAGTGGGTGTGGCCTTGATGCAGGAAGTGTGTCACTGTGGGGGAGGGCTTTGAGATTTCTTTTGTTCAAGCTTTGCTCAGTATGACTTTCAGTCGACTTCCTGTTGCCTGCAAGATGTACAATTCTCAGCTGCTCCTACAGCACCATGTCTGCCTGCACACTGCCGTGTCCCACCATGATGATACCAGGCTGAACCTCTGAACTATAAGCCAGTCCCAATTTAATGTTTTCCTTTATAAGAGTTTCTATGGCCATGGTGTTTCTTCACAGCATTAGGAACCCTAACTGAAGCATCCACATTTATGCTGTTTGCTAAATGAGGTGTGTCTATTCCCACTGTGTCTTCTGTTTTTATTAGTTGGTATTGAACCATAAATGAGAGCTTTTTTTTTCATTCACTTATTTGTATTAATGTAAATAGACATATGGAGTCTGACTTTAGTCAAAGGTTGTGACCCATCACTACCATTATTTTTGATGCCTTTTGCTGCACCCGTGAGTGCTTCCTTCCTAGCAATCATAACATATTCCCAGGTTCAATTTGTACATTTCCTGTTTCAGCTCCAGAGTAAGTCATTTGCCCCAAGGGTTTCTGCTTCCTTTTAATAAAGGCTAACATCTGCAAATCAAAATCTGGATTCTCATTATGCTGTTATTAGGTCCAAGTAGTTTTATCTCATTTATATATACATACAGATGCATGAACACCCACCTATAACTAGTAATCTACAATATATATACACATATATATAATAAATATAGGAGTCCATGCCTACCTTAATTCCAATTCAATTCCTCAGTGGTTCTTTCTTTTTCTTTTCTTAGATTTTCCTCCAGTGTTTCTAAACGCCTCCCCTGAGAATGAGGATTTTGGTTCCTTTTTTTATTTCCGTATATTTACTTATTTTCTCCATTTCAGCCACACCCCTCTCTTTGTCCCTCCTACCACTTCTCATCCCATCAGTTTCCTGTTGTTTCACCTGCTTTTGGCCCAGCACTCCTGGTCTCTGAGGTGCCTTGGTGGCCTGGCCCCAGACCCTCAGCAGCTTGAGATTTCTATTGTCATCCTGCCTTCTCATGGTTGGGAAGGGGAGTGAAGGGATAATGTGGCAGGTTTTAGAAGAAAAACAAAAACCAAACAAAGTTAGCCCTCCAAACTAATCTGCAGACCATCTATTTCCTAGCTCCCAGTTTTGAATGTCTACACAAAACCATAAACAAGCAAAAAAAAAAAAAAAAAACCCAAACAAAAAAAGACAAAACAAAACAAAAAACCCCCCAAAGCCCCCAACAACAAAAATCCATTTGCTAGGTCTTTAAAAGATAAGGAATATCTTATCAGTGGTGGCACACGCCCTTAATCCCAGCATGATGGAGGCAGAGGCAGGTGGATCTCTGTGAGTTTGAGGCCAACCTGGTCTACAGAGTGAATTCTAGGACAGCCAGGGCTACACAGAGAAAACCCGTCTTTAAAATCCAAATCCAGGCTCGAAAGCTACAGAGAAACCCTGTCTCAAAAAACCAACAGACCAAACAAACCAAAACCAAAACCAAATCCAACCAACCAAATAAAAAACAAACAAACAAAGAAACCAGCAAACAAACCAAAACCAAAACCAAATCCAACCAACCAAATAAAAAACAAACAAAGAAATAAAAAGAAATAAAGCCGACATAGAGTACCAGGACTGACGCCATGCTGCTTTCTGCCATCTCTTGCCAAGAGCAAGTCAAATAGTATTCTGGTGAGACTGGTGAGCCTGGTGAGCCAAGCTGGGGCAGGTTTCTCCTTCAACACGAGAGAAGCTGACTCCGAGAAAAGCTGACTTTTCTGCATTGTGATCCAATTGTGAACAAAAAAAGTTCTCTTCATAGAACAGAAAAAAAATGCGCTCCCACTAAGCAGTGGATTGAAAATGAATTTGATTCATCAAGGAGAAGACTGAGGGCGAGGGACTGGCTCAGAAACCTGCAGTGTTTGCTGAAGAAGAGGAGACACATAGCATGGTCACCGGTGTGGTGAAGGCTGCTGGGAAGGAACCATGCCAGGAAAGAGTTCTTCACAGAGACCAAACGTTTATCTCGCTGTATTTTTTAATAGGCATTACTAAAAAAGATGTTGAAAAAAAAGAAAGAAAGAAAGAAAGAAAGAAAGAAAGAAAGAAAGAAAGAAAGATGAGTATGATGTTACAGTTTTCAGGATCCAGATAAAAAAATCTTTTCACCTTAGGGCCTCCAGCAGGATATCCCACTCCTGATGTTAGCGGCTCAGCATTACCAGGGCTTGGCCAGCAGAGGCGCTACTCTGTAAAGAGTGAGCATGCTTGCGGCCCTTCAAGGGTGTGATCAATAATAAGGAGTTAGAGCAGATGCCTCTACCAGTAGAAGTACTTGATGCGGCCAGCACAGTAAGTGAAGGCCCCAGGCATCTTTGGCGTTCATGAGGTCTCAGCTGTGACAAACACACAGGCACTGATGTCAGTTTGCAGTCACCGGCTGGCTTGAGCTTCGTGGGGCTTGCTCATTGGATCCTGCCCATCACCTTAGATGCGTAAAGCCGGGGCAGTCAGCACTATGTTTCTGAAGTCAGAGAAATAATCTCGTCCTTTCTGGAAACCATGGGTGGTAGCCCTGGCGCTTTCAGTTCAGCCCTGGCGTTTACTCACCCTTAGCTGTCCTTCCACTCATTAGAAAGCACAAATTCTTCTCTGAGGACAGATCAGATTTCACAGAACTGTGGCACTCTCGGGGTCTGCTTTCATCTTTGGTTAATCACTCTCCGTCTACTCTGAATTTAGCCTCATTTGCAGCCTTGAGGTTGCCCTTGATCTATGATAAGGATGGGTAATTTTTTAAATGTATGCCATGGATGATTATTAGTGGAGTCTGCGGAGTAAAGGACTTTTGAGTCATCATATAAGATCAATAGGAAAGAGTGTTGTATTTGATTAGTGATGTCTGCCCTGAGCATGGGAAGGAGGAATTGGGTACCTATATAACAAAATTTCCCCCCTTATTCTAGGATTTAAGCCTATGTTATAGCTGAAAATAAGGTGAAACAGTTTTGGAGGTGATAGTTAGTAATACTTTAATTTCAAAGATGACAGACATGGTACCTTTTATCCATCATCCTTACTTATATTGTCAATATTTTAGCACATGTGTGTTTGACTAATGATAAGAAAAGAAATGAGCGGAGTGCAGGAAGTGAATATTTGTTGAGCAGTTACTAGTTGTCAGCTATTATTTTAGGAGCCTTGCAAACATATCTTAGCAAATATTCTAAACAATCTATTAAACCAGAATATTGTTCCTCTTTATAGTAATAAATCAAGACCCAGAGAAGTAAGCTATTTGCCTAAACTGTAATATAAAACTCAAGTCCAAAGATGATACTTATCTTGATGTATTTGGGCAGCAGCTATTAATCTGGGTCAGATTGAAAATAAAGCAACAAAATATTTAGATTAGGATGACTGAGTCTCATCCTAGATGATTACATCCCAGTCTCCAGGAAAGGGAAGTTAGCTCTGTTGAGAAGGCATAATAAATGCCCTGGGTGATTCTAATCTGTAACTGGGCAAGAGAAGCAAGGAATCCTCCATGGAGGGAGCCAGATAACTCACAGTTACACTGAACACTCTTTTGCTTTCCTCTCCATATCTTGTCCAGTGTAATTCTCATGTAACTATTCACAGGACAGTCAAGGCTCAGAAAGCAGAAGGCTTTACATTGGGACAGCTCTTGTAGCCCACCTGGGGTTTGAATGCAAATCTCCGCATCCAAAGGGCACCCTGTTTGCACACCACGAGGCTCTTCCTTTAGGATTCTGTCTTTGTGCTTGGCATGAAACAGTCCTAGAATCTCAGTCCCCAACTCTGGCCCTAGCCTGTTAACCTCTAACTGGTGGGGAGTTTCACACTTACACTGCTTTCATGGGAACCTACTGCAAGAGATGCTTCCAGAAGCTCGTATTTGCTATTCTGGGACTTCATGCGGCTCAGAGAAAGGCTGTTTCTGAGGCTGGGATCCCAGAGCAGAGGGTTCTTGCCTCTGAATGTTGTCTGTGTCTAGGCCAGGTAACTCTTGAGTCTCCTCCTTGGTGTCCTGATGCTATAAAGATGTGAAAAGCGTGCGACCAGTCTCCAAGACATATTGAGGGCAACTGAGTGTTGGTTTTTGTGCTTCCGCACTGACTTCAGCTCCTGTGGCCAGAATTGTGAATGTTCATGAGATGAATTTGAAGTTTATTAAGGATGAAATCTTGTAGGCTTTGACACAAAGGAAGGTACTAAACATGGATATTAGTCATGAGGCAGTTTGGGGGAGGATGGAGAGTGAGGGAATGCTTTCTCGGGGCCTCCGACACCCCCGGGGTGGGGACAAGGAATACATCAACTGAGCCTTGTCCATTCCCTCAGCTGTAGGGTCCTGCTGGGTCTGAGCTTCTTCCATACTGGCAGAACTCCATTTGTCTTTCAGGAACATGTAGGAGGATGGGAGATGGGAGACTTGACCTGTTTGGGGTTCAGTGAAACAAGCCAGGTATGGAAAATAATACATATTCTCACTTAGTGAGACCTGAGAGTTGATTCCACAGAAGAAAAGAGCTGAGTAGTGGCCACTAGACAAGAGAGAGTTAATGATAGGCTCCCAAACACAGTGGAGTGACTATCATTCACAATAATGTTTTGTTGTTGCTGTTTTAAGAGCTGGAAGTGTTTGAAGCTGCCCGACACAAAGGACTGGTACCTAAAGAAGGTGCGGGAAGGCTGACAACTATTCTGGTTTGATCATCATATATTTTTACATTGTCAAACAGAACTTCCTCAATATATCCAGTAGAAAATACCAGTGGAAAGAAGAAAGTGATCCAGCTCCTAAAATTGAAACCCTGGAGGATTTCCAAGGCCACCCTCGGGTTTGAGCGATGGTCTGCTTTAATTTCCCTCTCAATGATGGCAGCTCCAACAGAGACTTCCTCATGGAGTGGTTCCCACTGCCACGCCAAGAGGGAGCATCATTCATCTGGAGCAAAGTTTTCCTTAGAACAGAAGGCTGTGTGTCTTGATACACGGCATAGACATTTCTTGAAAGGCTTTTTGTTCAAAGCAGACAAGGTCCCAGCCTTACTTTCCTTTAAGAAAGATGAAAACATCACAGCCTGCGGTAGTGGAGGGCACCGGGCAAACTAAACTGACTTGCCCTGAGGTGCAAGCATGAATGTGTGTGTTTTATTTATTATTCAGAGCACAACCTGTCCAGACACTGTGCGTTAGGAGCTGGAAGACAGCACTGACGGAAGCCCGAGCACTGGGGTCGAGCAAGGCCCTTTGAAACTCCAGCAGATTTTCATCAGGGCCTTCCCGGCCCCCATGGGTGAAGCTGTTTGCTCAAACTCCCTCTGCTCACTTCCTCACAAATCAACTCCTCAACTTGATTTAGGCTCCGGGAAGTTGAGAGATTGGCGATTTCCAATGAGCCTTTCAGTCCAGATGTGTCCATAATAGAAACCGCTGGGCAGTGGAGCATAATTAACCACCTCTCCTTCGCTGAGATGGCAGAATGGCATTAATTCTGCCAACTGGGCTCGACGTGAATTGGCTGGAATGTTCTGAGTCGATTTCCAGCTGCTGCTTATGCTGCTTTGGCTTCCAACAGGATTTGCATTCCAAATAAAATGAAGCCCGAAATAGATGCCCAATACACGTTCAATGCTATTTTTAATCAGTGATCACTTGGTTAGCTGTTAGCCGGTCTCAATGCATTTCAGATTTCCCAGGGTCGTGCACACCAGATCTAAGCACACACTGACTTAGTTTCTCCTGGAGCCTTTTCCCTTCTCAGACTCTTTACACAGAGGGTAGGATGAGAGTGGAGTGGGTCGTGGCAGCACAGATGTGACACAGTTACAAGCTCCAGAGCTGGAGGACCATTTATTTTGGCTAAGGATGTGTTTAAGTAGGCTCGGGTTCCACTAGAGAATCTTCGTGAAAGTCAGAAGTCTGAGGCTTCTACCCTACAAAAAAATTACCCTGACACTCACTTGGAACTCTCAAGCCAATCTCTGATTTTTTAAAAGTTGCTTTTTATTTTTAAATGTGTGTATGCTTCTGTGTCTGGGGTGTATGTGAGTGTGAGTGCAGTTGCCCATGGAGGCCAGAAGAGGGCGTATGATTCCCCGGAGCTGGAATTACAGGTGGTCATGAGCCATCTGACACAGATACTAGGACCTGAACTCTGGTCCTCTGTAAGAACAGTGTGAACTCCTGTGAGCCAACTCTCCAGCATCATCAATCCCTTTAAATTCACAGAAGAGTATGGGGAGAAAGGTTGATTTTACTTTTATTGCTCACTCCCACCTGTGGGAACCCACTAGGCACTGCATATTTCTTAATAGACCATAGTTTCCTAGAAACTTGAGATGTCTGTGGAAATTGCTGACAACGTGATGCTCTAGTTATTTTTTAAAAAGTACTATGTCATGTTTGTTTAGCATGCTTACCATGTTACCATTTGCAAGCAAATCTATACTCTCATTTGCAAAGGACATTTAATAGCATGAATACTCAAATGCAATTATTAACTGTTTTACAGGATATGTTACTATTACCCCTCCTTTCTCTTTCTCTATAATGTGTGGTTTTTTTTTTTTTTTCTTGTCAGTTCAGTTCTCTGGTCATTTTCACCCCCATATCAATTGACAACTGTATTTCAGCTACTCTGCAGTTCTAATCCCCAAGGCCACTACAGATACTATTATATACTTGATTCTTCAAAAAATATCACACAACTTGCCTGTCCTTTCTGCCCATTTATTGATTTGATTCATTATTTCCCATCATTCTCAAATATTAATTTTAATTTAGGATTTTCCACAGCTTCTTGCTCTGGCTTATTTAGGATTTAAATGTGGTACAGTTTTTTTTTTCTCAAAAAAGTTTTCTGCTCTCTAATTTTACAGGCTTGATCTACCCATTTCAGCAGGAATACTTGACCATCAATACCTGGAGGAAGGAAGTAGGAGTCTAGCGATAACCTGGTCCTCAACAGAGCTGGCTAACTCAGTTTCTCAGATGCCCGGGTCTATCCAAATTGCAGTACCAAAAGTCCTGTGTCCTAGGAAATGAAGCACTGGACACCTGGTAATCAAGTACCCCAGCCGGAGAGCGACCTTTCTAAGGAAGGGAGAAAATCTGATAACTGAGGAGGTGGACTCCTTGTTGGTTATGTCCCAAGGGTACCCACGGCCTCCCTGTGTGTAGAGATTTATAACCATCGCTTCTCTTGCTTTTCTTGACTTCGCTCTTCTTCTGCCTTCGTGCCTTCTCCCTATCTTTCAGAAATCTTGCCCTGGTATTTTGGCCATGGCAGCCATGACAGACTCCAGGCTATAAGCCAAGAGGAATCAAGAGAAACATTTGAATTCGGGTTACAGGCTGAGCCACTGGGGCCGGGGAGGTGGGATGCACTGTTGACTACGTGGGCCCATAACTCTGCTGATTTTAGTTAATAACTTGTTAAATAACCCTTTCCATATTTTACAGACTTCTAAAGTACTTGATACTTTATAATACTAGCCTTTGGAAATGGAGACAAAGTCTGCTCAATTATTTCTTTGTGTGTAGTTTTGCTGAGTTTCTCTTTTGAGATAACCAGTATGCCTTTCCCATGATATCCTACAAATACCATCTCTGCTTTAAAGCAGAGGGTTGAGGTATACTTCAGTTGATAAAGTGCTTGTGCTTGTCTTGCAAGCATGAGGACCTGAGTTCAAACCCTAGAACACATTTTTTTGGGGGAGGTAGCATATGCTGTAACCCCAGGGCTGGGGAGCCGGAGGTAGGTGGGTCTCTTGGGTTTTATTTCTAGCCAGTATAGTCTATGCAGCTCCTGGTCAATGAGAAAAGAAAAAGAATCTATGTTAAAAGAAAAAGGATCAATGGTGCCCTAGGAATGACACCTGTGCTGGCCTCTGGCCTCCTGTGTGTGCGCGTTTGCTTGCGCACACCCCCACCCACCCACGCACACATAGGCATTCTTATTCATTCATTCCCTCTCTCTTAAACAAAGCTTGCATTTCTTACCAATGTTTTAATTTTGCAGCTATAATTCTGTAGTTTTCTTCATTACTGCTATCTTATGCCTTATCAACACGCAAACTGAGAATTAAACCCACACACCTACATCTCTAGCTCCTGAAGTCATCCTCCATTTTTCTTGCCTCATTCACTTCTCTTTCCTTCACTTGAATTAACGGTACCAAAGGTTTATCCTCAGGTGTGCCTGTGTCTATGAGACAGCAAGCTCCCTGGACCCGCACACAGCCCCTGCTCCTGGTATCGGGCCTTTGTGCACCCTTCCCCGCTTTAAGTAGGGCTGATGCAGTCATCGAGCTGTTGCAGAAAGAATGGTGAGTGACTTCTGAGACTAGGTCCGGTTTCGCTCGGTCCTCCCTGAGGAAAGCCACTTATCATGTCTGGAAGAACTGAAACAGTCCGTGCGGAGGCCACATGTGAGGCCTGGAGGCCAATAGTCAGTAGCAGTTGAGCACCGTGGAAGCAGAAGGCAGACCCTCAGCCCGACAACTGCAGATACTGCAGCCCTGGCTGGCACCTGGACCACAGCCAAGCTGTGCCTATGTTTTTGACCCACAGAAGCTGTGTGAGAAATAGTAAATATTTATCACTATTCCAAGCCACTAACCTACTTTGCAATAGACAATAAGTGCAGTCCTAAGGCCTTCAGGGAACTTCCTTTTTGACACAAGGATTTCACCCCATCCTTGTTGGAAAATAGACTGCACACCAGACATATCAGTCAACCTCACCAGCTTTCTGTTTTGGGTCAGTGGTGGTGCACTGAACCTTACTGATGGTTTCCTTAAGTCCCTTGTGTACTTCTGGAGGTCTGGGACAGGAACTGAGAAGGGAGATGTTCAGTGTTAGGGACTGACCTGGAACTGGGACTCCTCAGCAGCTGAGGGTCTCCTTCTTCCTGCCATTCTTGTAGTGGTCACAGTGGCCCAGGGAATTTTACTCCTCGGAAGCCATGTGGTCCATGAGACATATCATTCTGTGGTAGCCAAATTTGTTGTCAATGAACTTGACAAGGTGGTCATTGAGAACAATGCCAGTCCTGGTATCAAAGATAGAAGAGTGGGTGCCATTGTTTAAAGTTACAGGATGCAGCCTGGTCCTCAATGTAGCCCAGGATGTCATTTAGTAAATCCCTCCCCAACAAATGCCTGTTTCACCACTTTCTTGATATTGCCATTCTTGGCAGCTTTCTCCACGATGGACACATTAGGGATAGGAACATAGAAGGCCAGGCCAATGAGCTTCTTGTTCAGATTTGGTGTAATCTTGTCCGCAGCCTTGGTAGCTCTGGTAGATGGACACAGAGATGATATTCTGGACAGCCTCATGGCCATCACACCACTGTTGTCCAGAGAGGCTGTTCACAGCCTTCTGGGTGTCAGTGGTAGCATAGACTGTGGTCGTAAGTCCCTTGATGATGATGAAATTGTCATGGATGACCTTGGCAGGGGGCTAAGCAGCTGGTAGTACAGAAGGCAGTGCTGACAATCTTGACTGAGCTGTCATGTTTTTGGTGGTCCATAGCCATTAAAAACACCAACAGAAGGGGAGAGATAAAGGCCCTTTTGGCTCTACCCTTCCGAGAGGGCCTTGACATTCTCTATGGTGGTGAAGATACCAGCACATTCCACAACATATTTAGCACCAGCATCACCCCATTTTATGTTGGGGGGAACTTCACTACTAGAAGATGGAGATGACTTTTATGTTGATGACAAGTTTCCTATTCTTAGCTGTGACTGTACTGTGGGTCTTGCTGGAACCTGTAGACTACATAGTTGAGGTCAGTGGAGGGTCACTGATGGGAACACCATCCACTTTGCCAGAGTTGAAAGCAGCCCTGGTAACCAGGCACACAACATGGGCAAATCTGTTCACTCTGACTTTCACCATCACGTCTCAGTGGCGAGGTTGGCACTACATGAGAAGAACCAGCTGTCTCTGGAATGGGGAGTATCAAAAGACACTTTAACTATTTTCTAATGAAAACATACAAAATTTATTTTCTTTCTGTTTACTTTTTCTGACTTTTATCCCCTCCATAGCATCCCAAATACATTTTTATCCTCACTCATACTCTAACGTATTTAATATCATTATATTTTACTTTCCCTTTCAGTTTAAACCTGAACAAGTCTCTGGATTTGAAACTCATTTGTTCCTTCTACTGTTGCAGCAACATATGCCTGCTGTTGACATTTAGATGATATTAAAAAAAAAGTAGAAGAAAACTAATCTTCTGTACTCCCTTACCTGTCACTTATGAGACAATGGCTGAGCATCTGTACTGCTCTGGATGCTGTGCATCCAGGTTCCTACACATCTGCACATGTATACACACATACATATATACACATATGCATGCACACACATACACACATATATAAACATCACAATATACACACCTACACATGCACACATATATGCACACATACACATATACACACATACATATGTACACACATACACATACATGTATACACATAAACACATACACCTATAAACACATACATATACACATACATGTCTATATACACACATATTCATACATATATGTGTAAACATGTACTTATTCACATATACACACATATACACGTGCACCTATACACACATATACATGAACTAAAACATATACACATATATACATATGTATATACATAAACACACATACATATGTGCACTATAAACATACACATATACATACACATGCAGATACACTAAAAACACTGTATACACATATGCATATGCATACACACACTCATACACATGTATATGCAATCATATGCAAGGTAAACACCTAATCTCAAACAGCTTCTAGTCTAGAAAGGGGTATGGAAAAGTAAGCAGCAAACTAAACAACATAATTTATAGAAGAACAAAGGGAGGGTAGGTTTGCTTTGGCGTGTACAGACCCTATACAGTGTGTAGGGTCCCTTTAGAGCCCTTAGTGGGAGGGTCTCTGGACCCCCCTTCACTGAGAAACTGTAGCATCATTCTGGACACTTTCATCGTTGTAGCACAAAGCTATAGATATATCAGCCATGTCCCTTCCTTCTGTTCCAACGCTATGGCATGATTTCATACCCCAGTATGGAAACAGGGGACTTGATTTCCTTGATGATTCCACTTTGTTTTGTCTCGTTGTATTTTGTTTTTGAGAGAGAGTCTCTTTGCACATATTGTTCTGGCTGGCCTCTAGGAATTCTAATTCATTTTGTAGACCAAGCTGGCCTCGAACTAGCAGAGATCCATCTGCCTCTGCCTCCCCAGGGCTTTGAAAGCATGTACCACCACACCTGTCTGATGATCCCTTCCAATATGTTGTTCTGAACAGCATACCAACATTCTCTAGAATATTCTCTTGATGTCTCTCTGTCCCTGCCCCCCGTCTGTCTGTCTGTCTCATCTCATGTAGGTTGGTCTGGCCTGGACCTTGCTATGTAGCTGAGAATGACTTTGAACTTTTCATTGTCCAGTTTCCACCTTCCAAATGCTGAGATTATAAGTGTGCACCACCATGCCTGATTTATGTGGTGCTGGGGATTGAACCCAACACTCTGTGCGTGTTGGATAGGTGCTCTACCAACTGAACCATACCCCCAGCCCTAAGACAGCTCAGCTCAAAAGCACCATTCTTGACTCTACCTGCTTCTTGCTAAGGCTTCATTTTTTTCTGCCTTGCTTTGCACTGAACTGCATGGGAAGCCATCTTTATTGCTTTGTAATTTCTGACCTTTAATGTCCCTTCAGTTAATTCTGACACTTCACTAAGGCTTTTGCTATCCAGGGCACTGATGACATAGGGGTGGTTTTCCCAGTACTGAGCCCATGCAAGCTGATTTTCCAGGAAAGGACTTGGTCTCCTGCAGAGTTCTGTCAAAACCCAGCAAGGCCAATTGCTTAAGTTGTTAACCACAAAAGTTAGGCTGCTGCCTCCTTCTTGTGCTGGGGGAGAGCTGCTTTTCCCTAAAATAACAAACACAGAACTGGAAGCTGGAGCCAAGGCCCCCAAGGCGTGCCACTTTTGCCTCCTTGATTGTGCCGGCTCAAAGCCCTCCAGGCCGAGGATTGGGGTCCCCGAATCTGTAGTTTTTGCTGTCTGTCCACTACGCCAGCAAATCCTCCCCCATCCTCACTGCCCTTACCATCTTCTTCCTCCCCGTGATCTGCTCCTCCAGCAAGCCTGGAAACAAACTGCCTTTAATCCCTGTTTGCATGGCAACCAAGAAACCACACGTCATCATGCAGAATGACCATTTCTTTGTCCTGATACTATTCAGCCCCTTAGCAGCACTTAACAGAGTGGCCTTTCTGTTTTGCAGAAATGTCGTGTCTTCTGATGGCTTCTGTCTGAGGGTTTCCTCCTGTCTTCTTAGTCTCCATTGCAATCTTCCCTTTCTTAGACCCCATTCAGAGTCCCGCTCCCTTCCCTACTTACTCAAGATCCTTCCAATTGCTCTTCATGCGTGAAATAGGATGTTCTTGTCTTGTTTCTCAACCTAAACAACAGAGACATTCAGCAACAACAATCATTAAATGAATTTTAAAAACAAATTGATACTCTAAAGTATGTGTCAGGCTTCTGTCTTTGCTCTGAAGCTGCCACTGAGCCCCTCCCTGTTGGTCTGCCTGTTGTGACATTGCCCCTGGGCTGTTAGTGAACTTAGGAGAAACACGGGTGAAACCTATTGACCCCTTATTCCTGAAACTCCGTCTGTCATTGGTCAGTATTTCTTTCAGAAACTTCTCTTCAATATTCTCTCATCCAATGTCTCATGAATTCCTATAGTTCTTCCCTATGAAACTATTTAGGTGTGCACCCAGACTCTCTGCTCGTCTCATCCTCTCCTGCCAGCCTGGTCGGAGTCATCAGCATCTTTTCCTCGCATGACTGTAAGTAGTCTTTCAATTAGGTTCCCCTCTCTGCTTCCCTATCCCAATTTTTTCTCTACCCATCCTCCATAGCAATCTTTTGAACATGCGTATCTCATCCCAACCCCTCTCCAGTTGTGTTCATTCTAGGGCTCTTGTCCATCTTTTCAGAAATTTCACACCACTTTCTGTCTTGTGCTTTGGTCTCCAGCTGTAGAAGGTGGGTCCTTGGCCTACCAGGCTTGCCTTAAGATACCAGGATCCATTGCCTTGGGATCTCTGGATTCATTGCCTTGGGATCTCTGGCTCCATTGCGTGGAATCTCTATGTCCATTTCCATCAGCCTAGCGTTGCTCTTTTCACAGTAGCCCCCTCTCCTCACCAAACATCAGCTTAAAAGCCAGTTCCTTAGAAAGACTTCCTATTCTCAACCTGTGAGTCGAGCAACCCTTTCACAGGGGTTATCAAAGACCACCAGGAAACACAGACATTTACATTATGATTCATAACCATAGTAATATTACAGTTATGAAGTATCAATGAAAATAATTTTCTGGTTGGGGTCAGCACAGCATGAGGAACTGTATTAAAGGGTCACAGCATCAGGAAGGTTGAGGACCACTGGTCTAGATCATACTGCGAATGGAGTACTCTGTCTTTATTCTTGCTTCCTGAAGCCTCAGCACTCCCTGTTCCCTTAGGTGACCTAAACTGTTTTCTTCTTTGCCAGTCTATAACATAATTGAAAAATGTCTTGTCTCAAGAGTGTTCTGGCATACCAGGGAGAAGCCTTTGCTAGACGTTCAACCTGTGCATCTGCTCAGCTCTGCATGCACACAAGGTGTCTCTTCCCTCTTCCTGCATGGTGTCATCACCTGTTTAACAAGGGCTATTACCTGTAAAGTGCTAGACCACGTTAAACCTGTAGTTAAGGCTCTTTGATTATTAGCTACCATGATGTTTTGCCTTGGCCCATGAGAACGCATGTTTTACTAGACAAAGTTAGCTCCAAGTACCTTCTAATCCTCCCTCCCACCCTCATCCCCAGACCCATGCCCCACCCTTCTCTACTCCGCTCACTGTCCTGGCCCATCATCCAGAGGGACATCAGCAGCCCTTGCCTCCAGCCTCAGACTGGCCTCGCTACTATAAAACACCAACAAGAATGGAGTGGGCAGAGGTTGGGGGCTCTGCTGCTCTGGTTCCTCCCTGTGGGGACCTGAGGGAATATAGCCTTGAACACAATTCAAAATCAAATGCCCCAACAGGTAACCTCTTCGCAGACTTTACTAGTAGCTCCTCTTTCAGTTCCAGCCTTGGGGCCTCTCTCTAGCCCAGGGCTTATCAAACTACCCCTTTGTTACCCTCTCCCCCCTGAAAATTGCCAGTCCAAATGTGCCATCTTGTGACTGAAAGGACCTCGAGGGTCCTGGGATGTTGATGGAGAGAGGGCCTGCTTTTCATCCCGGCCGCCTGGTTAGCTTGCACCTGAAATAACCACACAGAAACTGTATTCATTTAAACACTGCCTGGCCCATTAGTTCTAGCCTTTTATTGGCTAACTCTCACATCTTGATTCAACCCATTTTTAATAATCTGTATGTCACCACGAGGTCGTGGTTTACCTGGAAAGATTCTGACCTGACATCTCCATGGCAGCTCTCTCTCTGTCCTTCTTCCCAGCATTCAGTTCTGTCTACTCCACCTACCTAAGTGCTGCCCTATTAAAAGACAAAGGCAGTGTCTTTATTCAACCAATGAAAGTAACTCATAGGCAGAAGAACCTCCTACACCACTGGGATCTAGTCTGTCTTGTTCATTGTTCATTCCAAATGACCTGGCATAAGAGAGAAGCTTAACAAAGTTCTGTAAGAATGGAATTTGTGAGGCACAGACAGCATTTAATGGATGAAAATTGCTAGCCTTGACAGTAAGGGGGAGAAACGTGTTCCAGGTGAGAAAAAGAGTAGAAAGTTCAATAGAGACAGAAAGTTACATTTTGAGTAAGTTTTAAAAAAAACTGTTATGGCCGATTGTGAAAAGTGAGTCCGATGAAGAAAGATGTGGTGTTTGTTCCCACAGTCTCTGTCAGGTTTGTTAGAAGAGTTAGGGTCAATGAAATTTGTCTGAATGGGCTATGTTCAGGCTGCTATAACAAAAACACCCTAAACTGGATGTTTTTTAAGTAACAGAAGTTTGAGTTCAGGAGGCTGAGAAATACAAGAGCAAGGTGCTAATAGTTCTCTGTCTGGTTGGACCTACTCTCTGGTTGAAAAATGGTGCCATCTCTCTGTCCCCACTCAGTAGGAGGGACAAGGCATTCTTCTGGGGGTCCTTTTATAAGGACACTAAGAATTCTTTACCCATCACCTCCCAAAGACCTCACATACTACTATCCCATTAGGGATATGTACTCTGGGGTAGGGTGGGGAGCAAAAACATGGTAGTCATAGGAGACAATGAAGGAGGAACGTTGCATGGATGTGTGTGTACACATATACACACATAAGTATAAACATATCTACAAACATGTGTACATTTACAAAAATCACAAATGGATGATATTGCTTTGTTTTAGAAGTACATTGCTTTTTGTGTGTGTGTGTGTTTATGATTGGATATGTTTGTGTGTGTGAGTATGAGGGTGTGTGAATTTGCATGTATGTGCATATGAATATGGAGGTTAGGGGACAGTTGTGGGTGTTATTCAGGTAATGCTCACCTTTTCACTAATGTTCTTTCTTAAGACAGGGTGTCATGTTGTCCCAGCTACTCTGGAACTTACTGTGTAGCTTAAATTGTCTTGAACTTGCAATCCACTACCCTAGTGCTAGGATTATCACCATGAGCCACTGCTCCTGGTTTCTGTGGTACTAAGGACTGAAATGAGGAACTCATGCATGCTGGGTAAGCATTCTATCAACTGAGTCGCAGCCTCAGCCTGGGATTAAGTTTTAAATATTGTTACATATGTTTTTATTTTTGTTTTGTTGTGATTATCACTTCCAAGTGGGAAAAAACCCAGACCGATTAGTTATGATGATCTGTCTGAAATGACTTATCAAAAATATGGGTATACAAATAGTGCCATCAAAGCCCTTGAATGCAAGTCCATGTATGGAATATGAACCATGGGGATGTAGGGTTGGGCTACTAGTGGACAGGAAAGAGATGCAGAGAAACTGAAAGTATAGTCAGATAACTGGTGTGGTGGTTTGAATGAGAATGGGCCCACAGGCTCATATATTTGAATGCTTGATCCTTAGTTGATTTCCAGTTGGTGGAACTGTTTGAGAAGGATTAGGATATAAGGCCTTGTTGGAGCAGATGTGTCACTGGGGTGGGCTTTGAGGTTTCAAAATTCCACACCATTTCCAATTGACTATCTTCTGTTTTGTGTTTGTGGATCAGATATAAGCTCCCATCTGCTGCTCCAGTGCTTGCCTGCCTCTGTGCTCCCTGCTCTGAGGGTCACGAACTCACCCAAGCTGCCTCTGTCATGTTGTTTCTTCATAGCAACTGAACAATAACTAAGACAGCTGGATGTAGGAAGAGAGAATGAGAAAAGAAGGAACAATAGTTAATTATTTGGGATCCTTGATCCAGCTATGCCTAAAGTCCTACTCTTGACTTCCCTGGTCACAAAACTCATTAAAATTCCCATCTAGATAGTTGGTTTTCTGTCTTTTACAACTAGGAAACCATATAGATTTGGTACCAGAAATATGCCATTGCTTAAGACTGATACTCCCACCTTGAGCTGCCTGGGTGTAAGCTGGGTATATGAAGTCTTTCCTACCAGGGGCACAAGAGTTGACAATCCTTGTCTTGCTTTCTGAAACATGTGATTTTAATGGTCACCCCTTGTTTCTCTCCACTTAGATCAGATGCCTGCTGAGATTAGAGCTTTAGAGGAGTCATTAAAATTTCAGGATGTTGTCTGTGTCTTGCCTGCCTTTCAAGGAAAGAAAAAGCTTCAGTATAAATTGGTCCCTCTGAAAGCAGAGAGGAAGTCGTATGTGACTTCATTAAGAGATACCTTTTTCCCATTCACATGTGAGAGTAATCTATGGCTGTTGAGAGTAAGATAATCAGCCACTGCATGAAACTGTGAAGCTGATAACCCAACTAGGTTGAGGTTAGTTTTGGCAGAGCCTGGGAGGTGGAAGAGAGAGGTAGCAGATATGACCGTGACCCGATCATTTAGGCCTATCCCCCAAAATACCCTACCATGAACCTGCTGGTGGTGAAGGTGAAGAGCCAACCAATTTCATCCAGGCACAAGGCTCGACTGAGTCTGCCTCAACAACTCAGCCAGAACTGTTAAGGAGTTGTTCAGTTGAGACCTGCTGCTAAGGGACAAACAGGCAAAAAGAACTCAATGAATAGTCAAAAACAGGACAAGATTTGTGGTGTTTACTTCTAGAAATATGCTCACACACCAGATATCCAGGGTTTTAAAAGAATCCTAATCTGACTTGACCACAGACATGCCAACCCTGGGGAACATGGAATATTCTGGAGTCTGAAAGCAACAAGGCCGAAGATAAAAAAGGATGCCAAAGGGAGGGACTCCCTTCTAGCATTTATATCAGGGATCACCTTGGAAAATAATGAATTTAAGGGTAACTATCCACAGGGCAAAGCCTGGGGCAGTCAAAATACAAATTCTTCTTGTGCAGTCATCTTTTGTAAATGGTGTTTTGATAGGGTTACCCTGTTGTTCCATTGCGTAATGGGGGTTCTAGTTTGCTTTCTATGATGACAAACACCATGACCCAAAGCAAAATTTGTTCCTTAAAATTCTATGCAGCCTGTTTAAGTTTTCTCCAAAACACAAGCCAAGGAAAAGTCTGAAAAATCTTGACTTTCTCATTTGATATGAAATTAAATTATTTTATTACTTATTTATTTGTGTGTGTGTTGTGTATGTGTGAGTGTGTGTGTGAAAGACACACACACACACACACACACACAGAGAGAGAGAGAGAGAGAGAGAGAGAGAGAGAGAGAGAGAGAGAACATGTGTGCTGATGCCCTTGGATGCCAGAAGAGGGATGTTGTATCCCCAGGAGCTGGCATCTCAGGTAGTTGTGACTTGTTGCGTTTGAGTGCTTGGAATTAAACTCTTGGTTCTCTGCAAGAGCAGCAAGTACTTTTAACCACTGAGTCATTGCCCCAGCCCCATATGCAATTATTTTTAAAAGTTGTCTAGATCGCTTGTAGAGTTTTTCTTTATATTTGTATTAAAATTTCCTTCAAGAATACACTTAGGTATATATACTTTGTGTGTGTGTTCTTGGAAAGTTTGTGGGCTTCTTAAATGCTTATACATGATGCGTAATTTTATAATTCATAACTTTTAAATTTATGTCTTTTATTATGGTTTTCATTTCATTTGCTTCAGTTTCTTATACTCAAAATTTATGAATCGACAAACACTCTAGAAGCCTTGGAGAAGACAAGTAGTAGTATTCTGGCAACCTGGAAATCAGTGGCTAGACAAGAAGGGCAGCTGTCCAGTGTCAGGGTGGTGACGGATCCTGGATCCATCCTCCAGGCTTCCATACAGTTTTTAGGGAAACGGAATGGTCTTTGTTCTTCTTTTCAAATGAGCTTCCGATCAAGGAGACTAACGCAAGGCTTTCGTCAGCTGTGCTCTTTGGCATGGTTCCATTAGCCAAGTGGTGAATGAAAGTAAGTTTTTAAGATTTTTCTTTTAATTCATCTCCTCCAAATTTGTAGATATTTTAAGAGAAATTTTAGAAAACCAATGTCAGATGCCATTTGACACTGGAAGCTTTCGTTGATCTAAACGGCAACTAGACAAAAGCATTGAGGACTCTGTGCTTTCAACATTACTTAACTAATACCAAACTAGCAGCATCGAACTTCTTTGGTGAGCCTGAGTTTGCTAGACTGTAAAGCTGAATAAAATGCTGTGCCAACTTTCAAGGATCTGGCAATCTATGGGCAAGGGTAGACATGTAAAATAACCAACCAAAAGTGGCAGATAAGTGTAAGATACATACAAGACTCTGAGAACAACATGGAAAAGCCTTCACAGGGATGGGGAGGATAGACGTTTGTGTTTTATAAAGCTGGAAGCAGCTTGCCAGGAAAGCAGAGAGATGTGACTATGCCCTACTTAATGGAGTGGGAGAGGGCTGAGCCTGCAGAATGGAATTTCTTTCTGCGTTTTTACTCCATTGCTGTGGCATTCCACCTTGTTTTCTTATGGCTGACAGTTCTGCCTGGATGGGATCTCACGGTAGCTCTGTTTTTCTCCTTAGTTTGATTTCTCTCCACTTTCTGGGTATGGGGGTCCTGGGTTCTGGTACATTTCAACTCCTTATGTATGATTGCATGTGTTTATGTCATTTCAAAGAGAAAGCACTGATTTATGTAAGCCAAGATGTGACTATTTGAAATGATAATCTAGTCTAACCTCCCCATTTTACCTGCCACTTCTAGCTGGAAGAGCGCTGTGGTGGTTGAATGAAAATGGCCCCCATAGGCTCATAGAGAGTGGCACTTTGGGAGATGTGGCCTTGTTGGAGGAGGTGTGTCCTTGTTGGAGGAGGTGTGTCCTTGTTGGAGGAGGTGTGGTCTTGTTGGAGGAGGTGTGGTCTTGTTGGAGGAGGTGTGGTCTTGGAGGAGGTGTGGTCTTGTTGGAGGAGGTGTAGCCTTGTAGGAGGAGGTGTGGCCTTGTTGGAGGAGGTGTGACCTTGTTGGAGGCCTTGTGTCACTGGGGTGGGCTTGGTTTTAGAAGCCCAAGCCCGACTCTCTCTGCCTGTTGCCTGTCAATCTGGATGTAGAACTCTAGCTACCTCTCCAGCACCATGTCAGCCTGCATATTGTCATACTTCCCACCATGATGATAATGGACTAAACCTCTGAGCTATATAAGCCAGCTTCAATGAAATGTCTTCCTTTGTAAGAGTTGCCGTGGTTAGCAGGGCGGTGGTGGCGCACGCCTTTAATCCCAGCACTCGGAAGGCAGAGGCAGGCGGATCTCTGTGAGTTCGAGGCCAGCCTGGTCTACAAAGGGAGTTCCAGGACAGGCTCCAGTTGTCTGTCCACAGTAATAGAACCCAGCTAAGACAGGCTACATAGGAAGAAGTGAACAGGAGTTCTGAAGACTAGTACCTGTCAGGAGCCGTGTCCCCCCAAAATTTACAGGAAGCACCACCGTGAGGAGTTTTTGCAGAGGGCTTCACTTTCCAATTGTATTGAGAATAGTCTTATTGACCAAGCCTATCCCACACCCAAATTAACTGTTAATTGAGAGCTATCTGTTAGCAGAACCTGCCTCACATTCCAGACTATCTAGAGAACTAGGTGGGTCAACTTGTGACTTCCTGACCAAGGAATCGTGACCTGACCCATCGTAACCTCTTGGACGTGACGGGCGTGGACCACGTGGCAAGACCCATGCCCCAGCCCCCAAAGCTCCTCATCCAGGGGCTATATAAGTTGTAACCATGACTCTAATAAACAGAGGCTTCGACAAATCTGCCTAGCCTCCTTCCTGCTTATCAGCCTATGTCTTTCAGGTGGTGCCTCTCCGTGACCCTGGAATAACTGACCAGCCAGGCGGGTTACAAACCCTAGACAGAGTAACCCGTCGAGGCGGTCTACAAGTACCGGACACTTTGAAGATGTTTTCATAACTGTGACATTTCATGCTCACAACCCTCCCCCCGGGTCTGATATTATTATTATGTTGTTTGAACTAGTAAGAAAACTGGATATTAGCCAAGTCAAATTATTTTCTTTAAAATAGTATATTAAGTCTCTGGACTGTCAATTTAGCATTTTCCCTATTACTCAGGGACATTTTTTTTTGGTTTTTTTTCGAAACAGGGTTTCTCTGTGGTTTTGGAGCCTGTCCTGGAACTAGCTCTTATAGACCAGGCTGGTCTCGAACTCACAGAGATCCGCCTGCCTCTGCCTCCCGAGTGCTGGGATTAAAGGTGTGTGCCACCACCGCCCGGCAGGGACATTCTTTTTTAAATTTATTTATTTTGTTTCTTTAATTGAATCCTGCTTTAAAAAAGACACTTCCTCGACTGGCAGCATCTTTAAATATTTTATGAAATAGCATACAAATGATACTTAGTACCCAAACTCATTTTCCTGTGTTTCTTGCAGCCCCTAACACACCCGACACCTCCTACTATAGCACAACTTTATGTTGTGGTCTGGTTTTCCTGTATATGATTTGTTTTGTCTGAGCCAACCCTGCTTAAAACCCAGTGAATTTCTCTTGCTCGCCCTCCTCTGCGACTTCCTTAAGTTTACCAAAAGCGTCGTCTCTTCCCTGCCTCTCTATGGCAGACTGCCAGGCTTCATTTATCATGCCTCTGGCTGCTCTCCTCAGCTGCTGCTGCAGAATTTTGTAAAAATCTTATCAACAGCGCATTGCAATGGTGGCAACCTCTGCTAGGAATGCCTCCTTCTTCTCTCCTGCTTAAAACACAAAATGAAAACTAGAACAACAAAATCCCCACCAACAATCACCAAGACCCTGGCGTAGGCTGCTTCTTGCTGCTGTAACAGAATGATTGAGTTTGGATAATTTATAAAGGGGTCGGTCGATTCTGGAGACAGGAAGTCTGAGATGACATGGCCGACCACATCTGGCAAGTGCCCTGTGCTGTGTAAAATGTGGAAGGAAAACTGAAGGACAGGGGAGGCCTACAAGACAGGGAGACTTTGGAGTAGCCTGCTTAGGAAGGACAGACGTACAGCCACTGACCTATACCCTCTGAGAGTGTATTGAGTCACATAAGAAAGCTGCCATCCCATTCGTGAGGGCTATCACTCAGGGGTCCAAACACCTTCCTCTCTCGGCCACCAACTGAGGGATTAAAGCCTCCACACTGGCATTGGCTGTATTCAAATCTTAGCAGATACTTTAAGCAATGGACCATTTCTCTTTCTTCTGGGTCCAGTCAGGATTTCCTCGTGGATTTAGTGGAAGCAGACTCTAAACTTTCCACAGTGGGAGAGTTTGTCTCTTCAGTAACTCCATCCTGTTGCTGTCCGAATTCTAGGAGGAAGAATATGTGACACCTATCACAGGCCTCCCAGACAGAGGTGGGCCAGGCTGCTCTCTGGTTGGGTCATCTTGGGCAAACCTTTGGGGGCTTTATCTGTAAATCAGGATTGTGTTGTACACAAATACCTGGCAGAACTGTGTGGGATGAGAAAATTGAAAATTGCCTAAAATATCATTAGATACATAAAGGGCACTAAAAGCTGGGTGGTGGTGGCACATGCCTTTAATCCCAGCACTCGGGAGGCAGAGACAGGCGGATCTCTGTGAGTTCAAGGCCAGCCTGGTCTACAAGAGCTAGATCCAGGACAGGCACCAAAAGCTACAGAGAAACCCTCTCTCGAAAAAAGAAAGAAAGAAACCCCAAAAAACCAACCAAACAAAAAACAAAAAGGGCACTAAAAAATATGCTAGTGTGTTTAATATTCTTTTAAAAAAATAACTCAGGCTGAAGTTTTTTTTCGTCACCATTTTGTTGAATGCTATATATTCAAAAACATTTTCTTATCTTGAAACAGTATGTAAGCTTTTTGATAGTTCTGTAATTGTCTTGACCACATTAATCTACCTCCCTCATCTTCTCCTCTTTGAGGTGAGCCCAGAGCTCACTATGTAATCAAAAATTAACTTGAATTTCCAATCCTCTTGGCTACACCTCCTTAGTGTTGGGGATCAGGCCTCGGATTTTTGCATGCTAGGCAAGCACTCTGCTGACTGAGTTGCATCTCTAGATCCAATCATCTCCCTCTTTCTGTACCTCAGGAGTTCTGCCTGCTACTCTTTCTGGCATCTTTAGGCTAAGAAGATAATCCCTCTTGGTAATTCCCCTTATAGGTTGTCCCTTCTTGGTCTCAGAGTCGTGTGCTAACTTCACAAGTAACCATGATACACCAGCTCCTAAGACATGAGTTTCCGCTCATGGTACAGAAAACCAGTTGTCTGTAATTTCTCAGTGACAGGTTCTGGTTGTTCTTTGGCTCATTTTCCAATATTTCTAAATTCTCAGAAAAGGATTTAGATAAATATTTGTTGCGTACTCTCCACACTGGCTCACAGCCTGTGGTTTCCGTACTCTCCACGCTGGCTCACAGCCTGTGGTTTCTGACTTTCGTTGTCATCATTGGTCAAAGGGAGGTCAAGTTCCCCTTCCAATGTGCAAAGTTTTTAATTCAAGAAACTCACTATTTGGAAACTATTGATTGACAACAATAACCATAAACAAATTCAACATGAAATTGTTTATCTTTAAGAAACTCACAGGATTAGGAAACTGATCCTTATTTCTTTAAAAATGTATTTATCATTGTCATCATTACTCATGTGTGTGTGTTTACACCGTGTGACTATATGTTTACCATGTTATATGTATCGAGGTTAGAGGATGACTTTTGTGGAGTTGATTTCTCTCCTTTCACTTTATGGAGCCTCTGGGGATCGAACTCACATTTTCAGGTTTCCATGGCAAGTACCTCTACTTACTGAGCTATCTCTCCACCCCTTCCCTGCCTCCTTATTTAAAAATAAAACAAAAACATTATTCTTCTGCTTTTATTTTTACTATGTGGAACATGGTCTCTTTTACAAATGAGTATAAGTCTCCTATTCATGAAGTAATTTTTACCACAGGATTATCATAAACCTTACTTTGAGATGAAAAAAATTAGGGCCCCAGCTGGACAGTGGTGGCTCAACCCTTTAATCCTAACACTAGGGAGACAGAGGCAGTCAGATCTCTCTCTCTCTCTTTTTTTTTTATGGTGAAAAAGTGTATATTTAGAATTAGCCGGCTGGGCTCAGTTTAGATGATTCCAATTTTGTTGGCAACATCCAGAGCATCATAATCAGGAGCCAACTGAACATACACCTTCTTCTCTCCATCAGGCCTTATGAGGGTGTTGACTTTGGCCACATCGATGTCATAGAGTTTCTTTACAGCCTGTTTGATCTGGTGCTTGTTTGTCTTGACGTCCACAATGAACACAAGTGTGTTGTTGTCTTCTATCTTCTTCCTGGCTGACTTGGTGGTCAGGGGGAATTTGATGATGGCATACTGGTCAAGCTTGTTCCTCCTGGGCGCGCTCTTCCGGGGGTATTTAGGCTGCCTTCGTAGCCGCAGGGTCTTGGGCCTCCGAAAGGTGGGCGATGTGCGGATCTTCTTCTTTTTGTGGCTGTGGATGCCTTTCAGCACTGCCTTCTTGGCTTTCAAGGCCTTTGCTTTAGCTTTGACTTTGGAGGGGCAGGACTTCCTTCTTCGCTTTCTGCACCATCTTGACTGGCAGTCAGATCTCTTGAAGTTCAAGGCCAGCCTTGTCTACAGAGCGAGTTCCAGGGCAGCCAAGGTTACACAGAGAAACTCTGTCTTGAAAAACAACAATGACAAAAAATTAGGACCCCCAAGACGTAATATTTATATGTCCCTGTTTTGAAAAGGTGTCTTGTTGAGACTGGAACACATGGTTATGAATGATAGAGAACTATGCTTTTCTCTATTTGGCTACTATAATTGTTATAAATTATTAGTTTAGAAACATGCGGTAAGAAGTTATTTGACAGTTAAATGGAACCTAGAAGGAGAGAAAGACATAGGAAGGGCAAAAGGTAACTTAAGAAACCTTCTGAGACAGTAATAGCTCCCATCTGGAATGTTCTTTTCCTCTGCAGGAACTTCTGCAGTCAGAGTGCAGTGGACCAGAGGGGGCTGGTGTTGTCTACAATGGGAGCTGATGATCTCCAGAGGGGGCTGGCGTTGTCTACAATGGGAGCTGACCATCTCCAGAGGGGGCTGGCGTTGTCTACAATGGGAGCTGACCATCTCCAGAGGGGGCTGGCGTTGTCTACAATGCGAGCTGATGATCTCTCCTGGTCAGCAGCACAGACCATTGTTTTCCTTCCACATCTTTGAGCTGGACCATGGGAGGGCTTCTGGTTGAAATAGAAACATTGATTCACAGGATTGTATTGCTAAGGAATTTTACAGATCATTAGACCACAGGGTTCCCAATTCTTTCAACATAAGAATCCCGTTTCTGTATCAACGTGCCTTGGGCTTCTACAGAGTGCCATCGAAACAAACAGCACAAATGGCTTGTAAAGGTGAAGTGTGACAATATGCCACCGTGGATTCAGTAACCATTTCACATGATTTTCAGTGTTTTTTATCACAATAGAATTGCTTCAGACAGTTTTGCCTACATGAATGACACATGCCGTTGATTTCATCTGTGACCTGCTTGGTGTACAAATCCCACGGACTTGGAGGTTCTTAGAGATTTGTGCCGAGGAAAACACCCGTCTGAGATTCCTGTTTTAACAGACAAGCTAGCGTGACTCAGGGTGCAAAGTGACTGTTTAAGGTCACAACTCACTGGGGCAGAGTCCACGTCATTAACCTCTTGTCTGCTGTGTCCCAGAGTCTCCAGTGTTCTTCTGAAATAATCATAGCAGATCAAACCAGACCCAAGGAATCTCCAAACCCAAGAGCACCTACTCTTGTCTAACGACAATGCCCTTTCAAAGAGTTAGGTTGTGAGTAGGCACCATTCGTCCTACTTGACAAAGAGTCCTTGAGAAGTGTTTGATACTTTTGCATTTTTGTTTGGTTTTGAAAGAGGGTCTCACTCTGTAGCCCACTTTCTGACTAGTGGCAATTATCCAGCCCCAATTTTCCAAGTGTTAGTCCACACCTGGCTTTGTTTGTGTTTGGCACTTTTTAACCCACAGAGTAGACTTGGAAAACATTAAATTTTGACTGCAGATAACCCCCCTCTTCCTGAGAAAACAAAAAACAACTAAAAATGTTGAAACCTTAAATATCATGGAGTTTTGGCAGCGTAAGGCACAAAAGTCAGCAAGAATGGACATTCTCAACCTCTGCCAAGTTGGGAGTAGCAGTTCTGGCTGCTGTGTTGAGAAAACAAATGAGAAAAAAAATCACCAGCCAAATAATACATTATCACATTGGCAGACAGGAGGAGGAGTGTGTGAACCTCATTAAAAAGCCAGTCAGTGTTAGAATGACCCAACTCGGTTGGAGAAAGATGAGAAGAACAATCGCTATTCCTTGGACAATGTTTAATGTTTATGTACCAGTAGACATCTCTGGAGCTCGTGAATCAGGTCTTCAGCCAGGGTGTCCATGAGTGGTTCATACAAGGTTAAAGATGTTGAACTAAACACCGATCGAGTCCATGTTCTCCCTGGATGACCCGTTTTTTCATTTACAGAACTTCAGGGAGCCAGCAGATTGCCTCGCTGCCTCTGTGGATCTGCATGACTGAGGAGCATCTGGGCTGCCTCTGATTTTCATAAAGCTGTGGTTCATTTGGGGGTAGATGCTGAGCAATGCGGTCATATCTTTGATGTGGAGATAGTAATGACGTGGGTTTATCCAGTCAGATCCAACCGTGTCTTAAGACAAGGCTGACTACTACTGTGTCCGCCTCCCAAAGATAAAGGACGGATATCACAACTAAGGGTTGTGATCTCCATCCTGACCAAATGATCTGAAACTGTGAGTTTCATAAGGATTTTAAAGAAGGACAGAGGCAAACATGAGTAAATCCACTCCCCTCACATGAAGATGTGCTTCCACCGGCGTGGTCTTTGGGGGGCAGCACACGTGGGTCGTAGACAAGCAAGAAGTAGTTATAATTGGTGTTGACAGAAGAGCTGTGCAAACAGACCACAATGAATTTCCCAGCCATTCAGCTAAGTATAATAAAACTGGGATTGAGGGAGTGTTGCTCGGCATCTGGGCCTCACACCCTCCCATTCCCAAGGTGCTCCGGATTCTAGTGATAGAATGGTGTTTACCTTAGGCAGAGATTTTTTTCTCTCCCCGGTGCTGCTAGCTGGCGCATGTCCTGAGAGGGGCCCTGTTGAGGGAGCTGCGGGCTGTGTTCCTGCCACCCCAGCTCCTGGTTGCCTGGCTAGCTTATGCCCCAAAATAACAACACACAAACTATTTTTTTAGACACTGCTTGGCCCATTATATCTAGCCTCTTCTCGGCTAACTCTCGCACCTGGACTAGCCCATTTCTAATAATGTGTGTAGCACCCCAAGATGCGCTTACCGGGAAGATCCTAGCCTACGTCCATCCTGGGTCAGAGCTTCGTCACATCTGCCCCAGAGAGGAGAGCTATCGAGTCTGAGGTCACTTCCTCTTCCTCCCAGCATTCTGTTCTGTTTACTCCACCCACCTATGTTCTAACCTATGAGGGCCAAGCAGTTTCTTTATTTTTTAACCAATGACCTTCCTCCATCAGGGCCCTGATAAGCAAGCTGGTTAACAGGGACATTTTCACAGCAGGCAGTTCTGGTTGCTTGGTGAAGAACATGCATATCTGAAGAGGGACTCATCTGTCCCTGGCTGAGGACCACTTGTGATCACTCTGGCGTGGCCCCCATTAAAAGGCCCATGTGAGCTCGGGCCAGCTGAACTATAAACTATATTTACTAAGAAGTGAGTAAGACAATTTTATTATTCCAGTTATAGAAAGGCTCTTTCTTAGGAGGGAAGCAGCCATAGAAGAGTTAAAGCATCAGGGACTGGGGCCAGTGGCAAGTGAGAAGGAGGGGTGAGAACAGGACAGAGTCACTGACGCCAGGAAGAGGGTGAGAGATTCCGATCAGTTGCTCTAGTTGAGGAACTTGGGGAGAAATGTCTAAGACAGAATGTTGGGAAGTAGCTGTTATGGTCTGCTGATTTTCAAAATCTCCCGGCCTGCATGAAGAAATCATAGTTGCCTTCTGTTTGGGTCAGTAGTGGGACCCGGTACCTATGTGTCATTGTTGATCCTTACATTGGGACTGGTCCTAACTGAGATGTGTGGTAAAGAGTGTCACATCCGTATTCGATTTGAAGACGTAGTATGAAAAAATGCAAAAAGAAAAAAAAAAGCAAAAAGAAAAAAACTAAGTCACTGGTGTCTTTTACACTGAAGATACATTGAAACCATATAAAGTTAAAGAAAGTATATTGTTGACATTTATTTGACCTTGTTTCTACATTTTTTGTTTTGTTTTGTTTTGTTTTGTTTTTCGAGACAGGGTTTCTCTGTGGTTTTGGAGCCTGTCTTGGAACTAGCTCTTGTAGACCAGGCTGGTCTCGAACTCACAGAGATCCGCCTGCCTCTGCCTCCCGAGTGCTGGGATTAAAGGTGTGCGCCACCACTGCCCGGCTTGTTTCTCCATTTTAAGACGTGTCTCAACCATACTATTTGAGGCTGTCAATATCACTTGTTGTTTTCCTCCTGGACACCACTGATCTCCATTGCTCTCTGAGGTTTCATGAATTTGGCTTATTTTTATCTTTTGTTGGGATTGGTGCTACTGCAGGGTTATACAGGCAAACATTCACATCTTAACCTTCTTGGTGGCCAAAGAGGAAGTGGGTCAGACTCAATCTATCTCGAGGGAATAGTGTGGCCTCCACCGTATGTGCCCGCCTCAGTCTGTGCAGTCAAGCTGGACTGGGTATTTCCTTCTGTGTGTTTGCCAATCTCTTTAGTGCCGTGACGAACGACTACCATCATCCTTTGTGTCAAGTCTTAATTATTGCTCAGGATGAGTTCTTAAAAGACAACTGCTGAGTTAAGAAATTGTAATACTTTTTAAGATTTAGTTTTTAACTACCTGTCTATATGTGTCTCTCTGTATATGTGCAGATGACTCCAGGTGGCCCTGGAAGCTAGGGCAGGGGTCAGATGCTCTGGAACTGGAGTTATCGGCAGTTGCAAGCTGCCCATTAAGTGCAGGGAACAGAACTTGGATCTTCAGCAAGATTGTTATGTGCCTTAAACTGCTGAGTCATCTCTCTGACCCAACGTGAATATTCTTAAAGCACCAGAAATTCAGATCTAAATTGCCTTCAGTAACTGCCTGTGTCATCCTTAAGTTCGTACAAAGACCAAGTCCCCTTATGGCAGTGATTCTTAACCTTCCTAAAGCTGCATGCCCTTAATACAGGTCCTCAGGTTGTGGTGACCCCCTCAACCATAAAATTAGTTTTGTTGCTACTTCATACATGTAATCTTGCCTCTGTTATAATTGTAATGTTAATATTTTTGGAGATAGAAGTTTGTGAAATTTAGTTGTGGCCCACAGGTTGAGAACCACTGCCTGACAGGCCCAGAACTTAACTGAAAAACAAATAGGGGCTGGTGTGGGAAACATAGGGAGCTGTCTGAGTGAGAGACAGGGAAGGGCTGGGGGCTCTGAGAGCATCACGGTCTCCCTCATAAGGATGTCTGAGACAGTGGGAAAGAAGAAAAGGTTGGAGGACAAAGAGAAGAGAACCAGAGAGAACAGACTAGACATGATTCGCATGATTTCTAATAGTTTACAGGGGCTCAGAAGAGCTTGAGAATAACGACTCCATAAAGCAGAAATCTTCTGTAAAACCACTGCAAGCTAGAGTCAAACAGAGTGTGGCCGCCCCGTGGCAGCAGCCTTGAGCTGATTTATTTGGGAAGTGGCCTTGAAGCAGCCTTAGTTCTTGGTCCAGACAGAGTGGGGGGTGGGGGAGGATGGTGGCGTGTGAGTGCGTGTGCGTGGAGGACCATTTGGAAAAGACACAAAGTAAAAATAACTCTTAAGTCATCAAAGTCTGGGGGTTCTCTATGCCTGGTGGAGGGGTGTGGGAGGCGGGAGCAGCCAGTCACAGGGGTCTGCAGTGATATCCCTGGCGAGGATATCATTGTCCGGCATCACGAGTAACTATCCAGAGCACAGTTGGGCCCTTCAATTCATCAGAATGGTATTCTTTAGTTCCCATCGAGGCGAGACAAGATACTCGTTCTGAAGACTTAGTAGAAACATAAAAACCCTTCAACAGAGCTCAGCCTACGGTTTGGATCGGAACGAATTCAGTGCAATTTCTTATGCTATAACTCCTGCGTCTTTGGGACAGGACAATGAAAATGAATGTCCTGAATAATGACCTGAGGCGCTGCAAGGGTGTGAAGTGCCTCACAAATCATCAAAGAAAGATTAAATTATGTCTTATACTTACTGAAGCCAAAAAGTGAACTAATAATATATTTTAGAAACCGTTTCTCCAGGAGCTGAAGCTGGTTTAACCCCAGCCTGACCAGAGTTCACCAGAAGTTCGCATAATTAAAAGCTATGGATAATTCTCTTTTGTAGATTGGCAATAGGTATGTGTTAGGGATTTTTTTTTTTGTATGTGTATGGTATATATGAATGTGTGTTGGGGGATACAAGTGCCTATTTGGGGGTTGATGTTGGATGTCTTCCTGATCTACTGTATTTCTTTAACTTTTACATTTGTTTACTGATTTCCTCTCTCTCTTTCCGACTGTACCTCCCACCCCCGCACACACATGGGCTTTGTCTATGCGCGTGTATACGTGCCGTAAGCATTTGAAGAGTGATTAGAGACAACTTGTAGCAGTCGGTTCTCACCGCCATTAAGTCTTCGCCGGGGTTTCTATTGCTATGATAGAACACCATAACCAAGAGCAACAAGGGGAGGAAAGTATGTAGTTTGGGTCACAACTCTCGGGTCATTCTCAACTGAGGGATGTCAGGGCAGGAACCCAGGGGCAGGAACTGAAGTAGAGGCCAAGGAGGAGTGCTGCTTACTGGCTTGCTCAGTCGGCTTTCTTATTTGATTCCGGAGCATCAGTCCAGAGATAAGACCACCCACAATGGGCTAGCCCCTGCCACATCAATCAGAGTTCCCCACAGTCCAGCCTCCCTCATTTCCTCCTTTCCTTCCTTCCTTCCACCCTCACTTCCTTTCATTCTTTCTTGTTTTTTCAAGACTGGTTTCTCTGTGTAGTCCTGGCTGTCCTGGAACTAGTTCTGTAGACCAGGTTG
The DNA here is from genome assembly GCF_950005125.1 of Chionomys nivalis. Lineage (NCBI taxonomy): Eukaryota > Metazoa > Chordata > Mammalia > Rodentia > Cricetidae > Chionomys > Chionomys nivalis. The sequence continues at coordinate 125,374,159 of NC_080086.1, read as the reverse complement.
AACTCAAACTCATAAAGATCCACCTACCTCTGCCTCCCACGTGCTGGAATTAAAGGTGTGTGTGCCACCAGGCCAATTTATGAAAACATTTTCTCATGTGGTTCCCTCTTAGATAACTTGAGCATGTGTCAAGCTGACAAAAACAACCACATAAATAAACAGAACACTAAGCTGGAATTGACAAATAAAAGCAGTCTGTCTGAGGTATAGAACATGCTAATCTGATACACATACATACGGCAAAACGATTACCACTATTGAACTAACCAACGCGTGTATCACCACACGAGTCACCTTTTCATGTATGTTTGACTGTGTGTCTTCTGAGAATACTTAATAACTATTCTTAGCAGATTCCTAGTGTACCATAGATATGCTTTTTAATTATGGTAACCAGACTGTACATTCAATAGTCAGAATTATATCTGGAGATTTACTCTCTGGCATGCAAGGCGGCCTGAGTCAGGGAGACTTGTTTGACTGTAGAGAGACGTGGAGACTCCTGAAAGCTTCACCCCACCTCTTCCTTTGCTGTGACCCTGTCCTTTTTGCTGACAAGTGTCCTCCGCTTAGTGCTGTGCTCACAAGTGGATGAAAATGGCCACTCTAGGCCTGATTTGACAATGTCTTTCAGTGCATGTGTCAGTAACTCCATGACCCTGGTCTCTGTCTCTTTCCACGAAAGAGAATACCAGGCTATTTGTCAGTCAGTTCTTTTCAACAACTCAGCAAAGTCAAGGTTTTATGAAAAGAAAGAGCCATGAAGCTCCCCTTTTTAAGAGCTGTGGGTTAGAAAAGAATAGAAGGAGGAGAGAAAGAGGAAGAAGAAAAGTACAAGTCTTTAATTCCAGCACTGGGGAGGAAGAAGTAGGGAGATCTCTGTGAGTTCGAGGCCAGCTTTGACTATATAGGGAGTTCCATGACAGTCACGGCTATGTAGAGAAGCCTTGCATCAAAAAAAAAAAAAAAGTTGTGGGTCAGAAGTGATGTCAAATATAGCTCTTCCCTGTCTCTGTGGGTTGGTTCCTCCTTCTACTCACATACACCACAAACTGTGGATATTAAATTCTTTATATAAAGTGGCCTGATGTTTGCATACAACCCACCCACACCCCACTTGTACTACATGGAACCCTGTCTCAAAAAACAAACCAAGCTGAACCCTAAAGCTTCCTATAAGTCCACGGACACAGAGGCACAGTTACAAAGGGCCAATTGTGAGAGCAAGGCTGGCACGTTGACATGTGGCTACTGTAATTTATTCAGTATAAAAAATATCATGCTTTCTGTAGCAATTTTTCATAGAATACTTTGCTATCATACTTAAGTTTTTATTGCATTTATTCATTTGTTTTTATTTACTTATTTCTTTGTTTATGTATGTATTTAGTATGGGTGTGTGTGTGTGTGTGTGTGTGTGTGTGTGTGTGTGTACTAGAGTACACGTATGGAGGCTGTCAGGAGCTACTGAGTACCGGTCTCAACATTCCATCAGGGTTCAGCGTAGGATCTCTATGACAAGTGAAAGACTAGCTTGGAATGGGTTCTGAGGGGTAGAACAAACTGACTGACTTAGGCACGCATTTCTTTATTCCTTGGGGGAAGACAAAAGAAGGGAGAAAAGGAAGACACATAAGGGCTTCAGGCATCAGACATAAGGGGTAAAAATGGATCTCCACAAAGCTTTCAGTTTATATAGGCATACAGACAAGTTAGCAATCCCATAGGCGATAACAATCATATCAAGCATACACGTTCACAGAGTCACAAGAAACCGGTGGATCTGGCAAGGAGATACCTTATGTCTCAGAGGGGGCGTGGCCGTGAAGGCCGAGAGCACAGCCTTGGTAGCTATGCTAACCTGTGGGTTTGATCTGCCTCAGCATCTAGCTGGTTGAGTTAAAAGGAATCTCTTTTGGGGACCTTGCTTTTGACTCCAGCAGGGTACCCAGGTGAGAATTTTTCTCTCTGAAGCTAGTTTTAGTGACTTAGGTCTTTTTTCCTGTATAAACAGCTAATTTCCTGGGCTATGATCTTCTGTTAGTTGAAACCAAGGTGAAGGGTTAATACAGAATATCTGTATCCTGTTTAGAGCAGACCAGTAGATTACACCTTCCAGAGTCTGCTGTTAGAACAGACATATTGCCTCCTGTATGAGGCTCCTCTTTTATCGGTGATTGTCAATAAAGGAAGTTTGTGGGGAACTATTTTATGTAGATTTTGGCTGTGAGAACAAGGACTTGGCTTCATGGCGTGGGAGGAGGTATCCCTTTGCCCTTCAGGAAAAGTCAGGTTTATACACTGCTGGGATACTACAGAAGGGAGAAATGCCAGGATTTCACAAGATTCTACAGAATTGACAGTGACTTCTCCAAAGGACAGTTGTCCCCGTAGGTCTGCAAAAACGGGTTCTCTAGGTGGAGTGTACGTACACACTTCCTGGGGATAGTCCAATACATCTGTCAGCTGTACATTTACTGTTTAATACTTGTGGGCTCACCGCAGTAGGACAGAGGTCAGCTTGAAGGAATTCATTCCTTCCTTTCACCATGTGGTCCCCAGGGGGGTGATCTCAGGTGGCAAGGTCCTTTTTCCGTAGAGCCATCTCACTAGCCCCTCCCCCATCATTTTAATAACAGTGTAGTCTGTATTCCAGCACCTATTTTCCTTTGTTCAATCACTTGCTGATGCTGAACATTCTTCCTTCCAAGCAGTTGTCAATATATTTAGTGTTGCTGTGAGCAACCAACCCTAAAATTTTTATGCCAAATCTTCAATATTTTAGGTTAATATTTTTGGAATAAGTTATTGGTAACAAAATCGCTTCATTTTATGAACAAAAGCTGGCTGTCAAAAATGTTTCAATCAGTTCAGTGGTTGCCACATGGGCATGAGGACCTTGAGCTCAGAACCCAGCAGTCATGGAAAAATCTGTGCACTGTGACACACACCTATAATCCCAGAGCTGGGGGAATGGGTTCCAGAAGATCCCAGTGGCTTGCTAGTCAGTTGGCTATGCAAATCTGTGAGCCTCAAGTTCAGTGACAGACTTTGTGTCAAAAACTAAGGCAAAAATCTAAGGAAGAAGATGCCCTGAAACTGACTTCCAGCCTTTAAAAAAACACAGGAATACAACACACACGTGTGTGTGCTCACTCACATGAACAGGTGTGTGCAGTCAAACACAGAGGTGCATACCTACCTATACAAACATGGACATATTCATATGCCACATATACATGCATGTATATACACACATACATGCACAAATATTTTTTAAGGCTCGGTTTGCCAATTTGATAACAAAAATCATCTGATTGGGGTTTTTTGTGTGTGTGTTCTTACTGGAGTAGAGCAATCTCTTATATGTGCATTGGACTTTTCTATTTATTTTGCAGCATGCTTATTTTTAAAATTTAACTATATCTTTTTTTATTTTATTGATTTTTATTGAGCTCTATATTTTTCTCTGCTCCCCTCCCTGCCTCTCTCCTCCCCTTCAACTCTCTCCCAAGGTCCCCATGCTCCAAATTTCCTCAGGAGATCTTGTCTTTTTCTACTTTCCATGTAGATTAGAGTCTTCATTGTTGTCTAGGTTCTCTGAGATCATGATTTATAGGCTGGTTTTCTTTGCTTTATGTTTAAAACCCACTTATGAGTGAGCACATGTGATAATTGTTTTTCTGGGTCTGGGTTACCTCACTCAAAATGATATTTCCTACCTCCATCCATTTGCCTGAAAAATTCAAGGTGTCATTTTTTTCTGCTGTGTAGTACTCCATTGTGTAAATGTACCACATTTTCCTTATCCATTCTTCAGCTGAGGGGCATTTAGCTTGTTTCCAGGTTCTGGCTACGGCAAACAAAGCTTCAAAGAACATAGTTGAGCACATGTCCTTATGGCACGATTGAGCACCCTTTGGGTATATACCCAAAAGTGGTATTACTGGGTCTTGAGAAGGTTGTTTCCTAACTTTCTGAGAAATTGCCACACTGACATTCAAAGGGGTTGTACCAGCTTGCATTCCCACCAGCAATGCAGAAGTGTTCCCTTTACCCCACAACCTCTCCAGCATAAGTTGTCATCAGTGTTTTTGATCTTGGACATTCTTATAGGTGTAAGATGGAATCTCAGAGTTGTTTTGATTTGCATTTCTCTGATGATTAAGGATGTTGAGCATTTCCTTAAGTCTCTTTCAGCCATTTTAGATTCCTCTGTTGAGAGCTCTCTGTTTAGGTCTGTACTCCAATTTTTTTTAATTGGATTATTTGTTCTTTTGATGACCAATTTCTTGAGTTCTTTGTATATTTTGGAGATGAGACCTCTGTCTGATGTGGGGTTGGTAAAGATCTTTTCCCATTTTGTAGGCTGTCATTTTATCTTGCTGACCGTGTCCTTTGCTTTACTGAAGCTTTTCAGTTTCAGGATAGCCAAAACAATTCTATACAATAGAACTTCTGGAGGCATCACAATTTCTGACTTCAAACTCTACTACAGAGCTACAGTACTGAAAACTGCCTGGTATTGTCATAAAAACAGACAGGAGGACCAAAGGAACTGAATCGAAGACCCAGATATTAATCCACACACCTTCGAACACCTTTTGTTTTTTTGGCAAATCAAATGGAAAAAAGAAAGCACATTTAACAAATGGTGCTGGCATAACTGAATATCAACATGTAGAAGAATGAAAATTGATCCATATCTATCACCATGCACAAAACTCAAGTCCAAATGGATCAAAGACCTCAACATAAAGCCAGCCACAATGAACCTCATAGAAGAGAAAGTGGGAAGTACATTTGAACATATTGGCACAGGAGACCACTTTCTAAATATAACCCCAGCAGCACAGACACTGAGAGAAACAATTAACTCTACCTTACACAAGGAGGGATGGCTTCAGAAGCTGTCATTAGTCAGCTATTTGATCTCAACCCTAATTGCATCTGTGGCTTCCTTCAGTTATGTCTCCATGTAAAAATAAACCTGTATCGCGTGCCTTCCCCGGGGATACTGCAGTCATAGGACAGTCTGTAAAACCAAGCCTTTGATGCATTTTACATCGCTGTCCCACTGAGCCTTTCTGGGGATATTCTAGGAAATGTGAGCTAATCTCCGAGCTGATAAACTCAGATGTGCGAGACTGGGGTACCCAGGGGATTTAGAATGAGGAGGTGGGGACAAAGGGGCGATAGACGTGAGAGATAATGAATTCATCTGCTCTCATGGTGGTTGAATTTAGAAGACTAGAGTTGCTCTTGACATCTTGATGGCCAGGAAAGAAGAGAGAAATGTGTGTGGGATGCTGCCTGCTTCTTTGCATCCCTCTTTTTACACCCTGCGCTGAACGGGCAGAGCACCATTCCCACCGAAGCGTGAGCAGCTTTCAGTTTTCTCAGAATTGCTTCCCAAGACCTGAAAATTCCTCAGGATAGAAAACTCCCAGGTTGTCGTTAGTCTGAGAGGCAGCTCGCGGAAGATTGAAGTCAAAGATGTCCGGAAGCAAAGGTGCATCAAGGTGGGTCTTGAGTGCGTTACTCAGAAATGTCCTTCTTTGTAGCCAGTGGCCCTTGTGGTTTGATTAAACGAGGTGACCCGCGACCTTTGTGATGAGAACACCTGGTGCTCTTACTTAAAACAGACATTCCCTGGCTCCATCGCCAACTCAGATGAGCGACTGATGGACCTACCGGCATGTTTAGAAAGCACAAACTGAAGGAGTCTGAGGGATGATTGGCCTGTCTCAGGATGTCCACCAACCCTAGAAAATATTCTCCAGCCACACTTCCAGCTCACAGGCAGACCTATAGCATTGCTATTTAAGTTATGTCATCTCTATGTCCCTGGCCACAAGGGAACCCTGTTGTGTGAATCAGAGTCTCTCTAGAGCAATTAAAAACCAAATCCAGTGACAGTCATTCTACTTCCACACTCAGCAACATGGGACAATCTTATTCTGCCACACGGATAAAGAAACAGTTCAAACGACCTCTGGGGGAAATGGAATGAGCCACAACTCCCCTTATATCTTGAAGTAGTTTGATTTTATTTCAATAACTCCTTTGCAGCCAGTCCACTCTGGAAGTGTCTGATCTCGTCGGGTTTCAATAACTTGTTATCTAAAACCATGATGCTTTTAAAGAAGTCCCTTATCCATTACTCCCAGCTTCAAGTTCAAGTTGAACTGAGGCCAGCAAATCCTCTGTTTTAACATTCAAATTCTTCTGGAAAGGTTATCATACATTCATAATTTAGTTTACTTTACTTTCTATGGGGGAACAGAGTGATACTTGTAGGAGAAAAGTTAGGGATGGGTGACAAAAGTGACATGGGGAAGGCAAGACTGGGTGGAGAGTCACAATAGGGACGGTCAGATACTACACGGCACAGCTAAGACGGGTTGTGCTAAGTACATAAATTGTAGTAGGAAGTGTTTAAGGATTTTCTCAATCTGTTCATCATCTGAAATGTAGCATGGATGTCAGATGGTGTTTTGCATATAAAACAATATCTGATTGGGTTGTAGGATAAAGCTTAAAAACACGAATGGGTTGTTTCAATATAATTCAATGTGTTCAGCAGTTGAGTTGGGGTTTGTTCAGCTAGTCAACCCATTGCCTCACTACCTGTGCTTAGTCTTTGCTCCTCACACCAGGGTGAGGCAGGTGCCTTCTCAACAGAGATCTGGCGATGGTTGCCTAACTCTTGGGGCTGAGTGTATATTTGTTCTGAGTATCTTGAGCAATTGGCGTGCATGTCTTGCTCTGTTTGTTTGGGTACCAGGAGTGGTTTTTTTCCTTTTGCTCACATTTCAAGGGTTTTCAGTGTATATCGGTGCTTCATTAATGACCACAGTTTCTAGATTCTTACTTGAAATTACTGAGTTCTTGAAAACTCATCGGGAAGAACCTGAAGCATCTTTTATTTCTGAGCACAAAATGAGAAGCACGGCCCCCTCAGTCCACTTTGATCCCACCATCGCCAAGCCTTTCCTACTTACGCTTCACTGTTCATTAACATGTGAGTCAAGTAGAGGGGTAGGGGTGGGACTTTCATGTCCTAAGAAGCCTTGTGCTGAAGAAAGGACTGTTTCATGGCTCTTTAAGGATCTTATATGGATCCTCCTTAAAGGAAGCCCACCCCTGAGAAGGGGGTGAAACCAGAGAAATTTGAAGAGGTAGACAAGCTTTTTAGGATCCTCTATTCATCAACCTTCGATCCTTTACTAATGGGAAATAACTTCAGATTTCACTGTAAGGTTCTTATAAAGCTGAAGCTATGGGATTAGTGTAGGCTATTGGATATAATTTTTATTTTAATGATACATTTTGAAAAGGAGCTCCTGAGGCCAGGTCCTGGAAGTCCAATCCTAGAAACTGACTGAATTCACAGGAGGACAGAGTACAAGAATATATCTGAGCGCTTGAGTCCAGTGGACCCTAAAGTTACACTTGACCTGAGAGTGGTGCACCATGGCCTCTTGGTACAGCTTTTTCAGCTGTGGACTGAGAGGGCTTGGGATAATAGCATTTATGAAGTCTGCACTTTCTTTGACTTTATATTTATTTATTTTATGTGTATGAAGGTTTTGACTCTCTTCATGTATGTGTGTCATGTGTGTGCCTTGTGTCTATGGAGGTCAGAAGAGGGTGGTGGATTCCCGGGAACTGAATTAAGGAGAGTTGTAAACTACTACGTGGGTGCCGGGAATGGACCCCATGTCCTCTGCAAGAGCAATAAGTATTCTTCACCATTGGCCATCTCTACAGATCAAATCTGTGCTTCCTTAATAATGAGTACAATGTCATGTATTTATTGTTTGTATGTCGAAACACTCCTTTTAATTATTTTTTAAGAAGATTTTCAGGTTTTTTTTCAAAGTGTGAACTCTCCTGTCTTGCTAGGTCTGTACATAATTTATGGCTGTTCATAAGTGTGTGGAGGCCTGGGAATATGCTTCTGTTGGTGAGGTACTGCCTGCACAAGCATGAGGACCTGAGTTCAGATCACCAGCAGCCATGAAAAAAAAAACTGGGAGTGACAGCGTGTACCTTTAATCCTAGAGTGGTGGAGAAAGAGACGGGAGGAAGCTGCACTTGTCAGGGAGTGTAGAGGAATTAGCAGGCTCCCGGTTCCGTGAGAGACACCGACAGCAGACGATGTCAGATGTCAGCTCACGATCTCCACACATGCACGCGTGTATGTGCCCAGCGTATGTATACATGCTAGCTTATATACATGCATACCTTCCCCAACACACAAATAAGAGAAGTGTGTGGAGATGGCTTGCCTGAGATCACGAAGTAAGAGAAACAGCCTGATTGTCCCTGATGCTCCCTGCTCAGTCGTCTACCTATCACACATGATCCTCCAAGACAGCTGCTGCCCATGGCCTATTGGCGGAAAAGGAGAAAGTCAAGTGTAAATGAAGGAAAAAGAAGCTGTTTTAGTCCAACATTGTGTTAGCATGTCATTTAATCCTTTGCCATTTGATTTAATATAATCATGATTAAACTCCCTATAAAGGAAGTATAATATAAAGAAAGCATACCGACACTCATGTACATTTGGGGAGAAAGCTACAAACTCAAAGAAAATCTATACTTATTTCAACCACATGAGAAACCAAGATAGTTCTTTGTTTCTTCTTGTCCACTGAGGTGTTAGACTGAGACCAGGAAACCTGGGATAGCAGCATGATGCCTCCTCCAAGCCAGGTGCTAGGTGAACTGGGTTTAAAGCTCTGGGCTCTGCTTAGATTCTCCTACAGGCTGACTTAGGTCTGAGTTCCTGTGATGTCAGAAAAAAACAGTGTGATGTAGTGATACAGGCATGAACTTTGGAGACGAAGGAGCTTAGGTTCAGATTCTTCCACTTAGTCATGCTGTGATTGGGAACGCTCCAATTATCTCTCTCAGATGATGATCCAACAGTATATTGTAGGTGGAGAGTAATAGTGATCCTATTACTAGTAGGTATTAGGTAGCAATTTTTTGAGAAACAAAATGAATGCATATACATACATATGTGCATACACACATAGAGAGAGAACTACAGATTCAGAAAAAAAAAATCTACATTTATTTCAACCACACAAGCAACCATGACTGTTTCTTATTTCTTTCTGTCCGCTCAGGGATTAAATTGAGATTAAAATGCCTGGAATAAATGAATACATAACTACTAAAATGTTATTTTGCTTAGACTGGCTTACGTCGTTGGAGGCTGATTACAGACAAGTGCTGTCTGTAAGCTATAGCAGCAGAGGACCTGGTAACTGTTCCTCTCAGTTACTGGCATTCTGATAACGAGAAGTCCAAAGAGGCATACCCATCTAAGGCTGACGGCCCAGGAGCTCCACGGAGATATTGGTGTGTGTTCACATTGGAGGACTGAAGAAGCTGGAGCCTGAGGACCGTAAGCAGGGGCTGCAGGAGTACTGCATATTCAGGGAGAATGGAGCTTATGCGTACTTCCACTCCCACTTTGTCCAGGACTACCTGGTGGTACTGCTCAACCCAGGCAGGCCCTACCCTGTCAGCTGTTCTCGCACAGGCGAGCCTTTTCCAGGACTGCCCTCACAGACACTTCCAGAGTGTGCTTTACTGATCCCCATAGCAGTTTTTCTCCTTGCTATGACAAAATAGCCAACAGGAAGAACCCGTGGGAGGAAGGATTTATTTTGTTTTGCTGTTTCGTAGGTTTTAGCTCACAGTCCTTGGTTCCGTTGATCCTGGGCTATGGAGGACACCACAGTGGCAGGAGCACTTGGAAGACAAGGTCTCCTTCATCTCATGCTGGGTAAAAAGCAGGGAGCAAGACATGGGGTCATGGATCACATTTCAAGACCTGCTCTCCAGTGATCTAGTTCCTCTAACGAGATACTACCTTCGAAAATCTCTGCAACCTTTCCTAATACTGCTTCGAACTGGTTACTACCAGGCTCACCAGGAAGCCTGTGGAGGGACATTTCGTATTATGTCATAATATTCTACCCTTGCCCCCTGAAATCTCCTGGCTTTATTTTAAAATATGCAAAATGTATTTAGTCTATTTTTGAGTCCCCATAATCTTAACATTTCCAACCTTGCTTAGAAATGAAACTCTGGACTCTCTACTGACACTCATTGCATTTGTTTAGCTGTGAACCCCTGTAAAATTAAAAAAGAAAGCCACCCGCTTCAAATACACAGTGTCAGAGAGTACACGTTCTTTTTCCAAAGAAATGGGGCATAGAGAAAGGGCTGGAACCAAAACAAGAATCCAGCCCAACAGAGCCAACAATAAACGCTGTGGCTCTGTGTCTGAATCCAGAGCCATAGCAGCATCAGCTCAGCTCAAAAGGGTTCGGGTGGCCCCGTTCCCATGACCTTGCCTTTGTAGACCATATGGCCCCTTCTCTTGTGCTAGTTCCATCATCACCTGTGGTTTGCCTTGGCATACGCCCTACAATCTTGACATATCCAGTGTCCCAGAATCTCCTCTGGCAGCTTAGGATTCACTGCCAGTCTTCAGGCATTGCCTGCTCCGGCAGTCTCTACAGTGACTCCAAACCCACCACACATTGATGAGCCTTCCTGGCTCTCTTCTGAAATCTGTCTGGAAGCCTATACGACACTGCAGTCTTTGCATCCTTCATGACTACAAAAGCAAAGTCAACTTGAACAGTAAATGGGCTCCTTGCACCATGGTAGTGGCAATCTCTGGGTGGTTGAGCCAGGAAAGCACTTCTCTAGTCAGCTCTGTGTGGACATGGTACCCAAAGACTCTCATCTAAAACAAAATATTGCAAACGAGTTATAACCTTTACACTTGACCCCATCATAGGTGGAGTCAAGTTAGTTCTGGAGATGCCCTCAAAGCATCATACCCGCTGCTTCAAGACAAAGCACATGGCTTCCTTCCCTTGGGCATAACATCTTTAACAACCAAGCCCTCCTTGCCTGCAAGTTTAAATATGCCCCATTTAGGGGGCTGGTTTGGGGGACGCCTCTCATGGCTGCAGTAAAAAGTGTAGAAAAATAGTTTCCCCCTCTAAACTACAAACAAGCTGCGTTGTCGTAGCAATCTGATTTGCATTCTGTATCACGTGACTTTGTAGGGAAGATACTGGACCTCATCAGGGAACTTAGCCACCCACGTTTGTTAGTTGACAGCTATCTCGTGAATAAATGGCAGGTATGTTTTAGCTCTCTCTCTCTCTCTCTCTCTCTCTCTCTCTCTCTCTCTCTCTCTCTCTCTCTCTCTCCTCATCTCTTTCCCTCATCAGCCCCATTCCCTGGAAAGGGGTCTGTATCAGGAAGTATGACCGAACTGGAAATTACAAACACGGGAAGATTAAAAGAAAAGAAAAGAAAAAAAAAAACACCTCAACCACGGATGTTTTGATTGCTAGCCTGTAGGATTTAATCTGTGTTAACATTTTTTTGGATTACAAGACAATTGATTGAGCCCGTGCACCAAGAGTAAGTCACTTCTGCAAAGGAGGTCATTTTTAGTGTTCTGTTGGGAGGGTCTCATTTACCAAAGTTAGACAACTGTTGCTTTTGGTAAGAGGACGCAGTCAGGTTCAGGAGAAATGGTCTTGGGTTAGTTAGACATGAGTTCTGAGTTCAAGTCCCAGGACTTTCTTTGATGAAGCATTTGGACAAGCCCTTCATACCTCTGCGTTCCCGAGGGGGGTGGTGGTTTTTGTTTGACACAGGGTTTCTCTATGTAGCCCTGGCTGTTATGAAACCAACTCTGTAGACCAGGCTGGCCTTGAACTCAGAAATCTGACTGCCTCTGTCTCCACAGTGTTGGGATTAGAGATGTGTGTCATCATGCCACACCGGACTTATATTTTGACTTTCTTAACCATGAAGTAGGCAAGATTCCCTCATTGGTTATTTTGTGAACCCTTTTCTACATTTGCAATTGTCTGCTGTAGGCATGGGAATGCACCAGTGTGTGAGTGTGCACGCGGCACCCAGAGGTCAGCATCAGGTCTCTTCCTCTATTGCTCTCCACCCTGTTTTGAGACAAGATCTCCTGCTGAGTCTGGCCATTGCCAATTTGACTTGCCTGGTTGGCCTTCTTGCTCCTGGCATGCTCCTGTTTCTAACTCCCGGTCCACATCACCACATCTGTCTTTTGCATAGGTGATGGGAATATAAACTCAGGTACTTAAGCTTGAACGGCAAACACAGCAAACACCTTACTCACTGAGCCACCTCCCCAGCCTCTAGAGAAAACAGTGTTTACTGCAATACAGTTGTTAAAAGTGGTGCTTTCCGAGTTATATGAGTCTTGGCCCCGGGCTGACATCCTCAGGTCAGAAGCGATGTGATTTTAGAAAAATTCGATTCTTCCATTTTCCATTATTTTATCGCTCTTAAAACTGGCACGCGGGTAATAACTCTAGCCTGGACTGTCCTACAGGTTAAATACACTTATACGGCAGATAAGCAGGAGCTATTGCAGCTACGCGTTCTGTGCCACATTCTTCCAAAATCATCAGAAATCCAAGAAGAAAATCAACTGTCCCCAACAGTGTTACGGAGGAAAAAAAAATAAGTAAAGTATTTGCATTCAGCTGTCTCGGTCTCATGAGTGCTTTGCATTATCAGCTCTTGTCAAGCCAAGGCTCAGAGTCTATCCCATCGTTTAAACAGTGAACCAGCATCACCGCTTGCCTCCTAGCCTCCTGATGGTCCATGGCCTCTGGGGATGTTTCTTAGTGTTATAGGGCTTACAGTAGAAATGGCAGGATTAGGCATAAGCAGTATGTTGTTCGCCAGCTCTCCTTTTATCCTGGTGTTCTCTGGGAGTCTATCAGCTTTGGAGCTCTGAAGCCCACGGCAGTTTAAGTGTGCCCTAATGTCCACTTTCACACAGCTCATACTTGATTCAAGATAGATCATTGCTAATATGGGCTCACTCGACCTCATAGTGCCCTTGTTGAATTCACAAATTGAGAAAATTCTTCTTCTCTAAAAAAAGTCTGGGCACAGTTATTTGACACCAGCCAGCAAAGAAAAAAAAAACTAAACAGACAAGAAAACAACACGAGTGGACCAGTTCCACCTTTAAAAGATATTAAGTCTAACTCATTTAGGCTGAGCCCAGCAGGCCCAGCAGTGGCCCAAGCTCTTTATGTTCAGTCAGTGAATCATCCCAACAGGCACCTTAAGTAGATTCTCTTTTGCTCCCTATTTAGCTGGGGAAAAAACCAGAAGGACAGATAGATTGAATGATTTGTTACCCACCTGGTTAATGGTGAAATTGGGATTTAATCTGTTGCAGTGCGGCACTAGAACAAGACAGGTCAGCTGTACTTGCTCAATGGCACAAGATACATGTAATAGATTTTTATAGTTTTATTAAATATTGAACTCAAGAAAATTAAATCATAGCTGGCTGTAAATATAATTCAAACTTTTATTAAATGTCAGGATATTGGATCTTTGGATGCATTTTACTTCTGGGCAATTGTCCAGGCTTGAAGCATATATTTAAGTATTTGCTGTCGTGATTTTGCATTGATTTACAATAGCAAACCAGATTACATGGCTGGGAGGATTAAATTATAGACACACTTTTGGGAGGAGACATTTTGATCTTGGTGAATGAGTTCAAATGTTACCATGTAATCAGCAGGCCTCTTTGGCCTGGGCGTTTCTGTTGAAACGTTTGAGGCCCTATTTGGACCTTCCAAAAAAGGGAGTTTTTCTTTATCTTTACCCACGTATATTCCCATGGTAGATAAATGATCTCAGTTTGTCAGGAGATATATAGATGTATATAGTTTAGAAAACCTAAAATTTCTAACTATGCCAACAAATTTTACTTCCACAAAGTTCTCTAAAACATTATGAGAGTGGAAAGAAAGCAAGCAACTTTTCTTCATCATACAAAAGAAATTCACTGGCTGGGCCCTCCAGGAAGTGTCCACATCACCATGACTCCTGTCTCCCTTTCTTTTGATTGCACCCTCCACCTCTCGTGAAAGCTAGTTCCAAACTGTTCCAACTCCATGCCCACCACAGTTAAGTGATCAGCCCTGGTATGAAGAATAGCAGCCCCTCCTTTGGAGTTAGTTTGCATCAATGCCTAGTGACACGGACACAGAGGTTAGGCCTGCTATGGTTCCTGAGCACTTCCTGGTTGCCAGGCCTTCAGTACCCACTGACAACCAATAACCTTCTGCCTGACACCACAATTGCACCTTCCCTGTGTGTCTTCTGCTCCTGTGTTCCTCCCACTGGGCCAAGGCTCTATATTTTCACAAACTGGGTTATGTCTGATTGCACTATATTATTTGAGGACTGTAACCCGAAAGTGAGTCTGACTCCCCTATATCCAAGTACCAAAGGAGAGTGCCTGGGTTCCCTAATGGACGCAGTCACAAGAGTGGGTTTCCAAGACAGTCTAGAGGAACCTCTGCACTCATTATTTTAAGAGAAGCTATTTAAGCGTTACGAAGTAAAGGACCAATGTCACAACCCAGATGTGAAGTGGTAGGTTGTCGTTCAAAAGAAAAAGGAGACAGGGATGGCAGGTTGAAGCAGGCTGACATGAAGGAGCAGGGAGTTCAGAGTTCAGGTGGAACAGAGCCTACACAGGGCAGGTCAGGGAGTGAGTCCTGCAGGTCCTGTGATCCTTTCACAAGCAGTGAGCGGCACCTGTCAGCCTGGACACAGGACCTTCGGGTTTGCAGCTGGCCTGGCTTGTACTCCAGCTCCTGTGGCTGTTTCTGTCTGTCCTTTGCTGCCAAGACCCCAGCAAGCCTCCCGCCTGCTGGACTCTGCACTCTGTTCCATTTTCGGTTTAATAAAATTGATGTTGCTTGCTGCTCCCAGGACACATGGCATTGCTCTGCTTGGCTCTGGCAGCACTTTCAACAGAAGGGGGACAGAAGAGAGGACTGCCAAGAAGCTATTTCCTTCAGCTCCGGTCCCACTGTGCCTCCTGCTTCTTGTGAGCGACAAGCCTGAAGGATTCGGGGAAGGATTTTTAAATTAAAATGTTTGATGTTTTCTATCATGGAACATAGGAGATCATCTCTAATTAAAGTCAGCAAGCGTTTATTGAACACAGTGTTTACCAGCATCGCTTACCTCCCTAACCTTGTTATAAAAGTCAGAGAAGCAAAACAATAATACAGTGAGGTTCCAGACTTCAAGGACATACTCTCAAGTCATTGCCATCTTCCCCCCGCCCCTGCCAGTTCTGTAGATTGAACCCAAGGCCCGGTGCATGCTAGGCAATCACTCTACCACTGAGTACAATCCTAGTTACATTATGGCCTGAAATCATCTAATGCATATGGTAATGTAGGTAACATTACAAAACATTTCAGAGCTTTCGCTCTATCGTGACTCAGATGACGCCGACTAAAAACAAACCCACGAAGAACATTTATTTCAGTCTCACTCTCCAGCGCCGGGATCTGCAGAGATTCTAATTTCCAGCTTTGCTGAGGGGATGACAAATCGGAACTGTGCCTATTTCAGACATTCAGGTGTACTGCTTGAAGTTTTGGTATATGTAGACATCATGACATGATCACCTCGGTCAAACTGTTAACATCGCTGTCACCTCCCAGAGTTTCCACTTCCTATTCTCTCTACTTGTAGTGAGGCATTTAAGAAATTGTCAAGGCTGTGACATAATATTGTCAACTGTAGTTACCACGGCAGACGCATGGCAACAAGTGGCAGGCTTGGTCACGGGAACAGAAAGCTGAGAACTCACCTCTTGAACCCCACGCTGAAGCAGAGAGAACAAATTGGAAGGGCATGGAGTTTTTAAAACCCTTAAATCCTGTCACACACTTCCTCCCACAAGGCCACACATCCTCTGCCTCCTCCAAATAGCACCATCAACTGTGGACCAAGTGTTTAAATAGCCAAGCCTAGGGAGAACATTCTCATTCAAACCACCACAGGGCTGGATCTTAGAGTCCACATAAATATGAGATCAAGTCATATTTATCTTTCTGAGCCTGGCTTAGCAACATAATGCTCCCAGGATCATCCACAGAAGACATCTAGACAACAGAACTACACTCGTGAGTGTGATGTGCCAACCTGGACACCCAAGCCAATGCTGGATATGTCAGTAGTATTGGAAGTCTAGGTATATTCAGTTGTTCTACCTCTGTTTAGCTTAGCACATGAACCCTCTCCTCTTGTGTCGCAGTGGGGAGATCTATCCATATTGCTGTCCCTTAAGACACATTTGCATCAGCAAATCCCCAATACATTGCTCTTTGTGCCATCCTGGATCCATGGACCATTCTTAGTCTTTTTTTTTTTTTTTAGTTTCATGGCACCTTCTACTTTCAGTAGCCAGTTCTTATGCCATGACTGGATCTTCCTGAAATAGCATGTTGTCACAGAGAACATGCTTTTTTTCTTTTTAAAAGCTTGGCAACATTTCAGTGCTTTGTGTAGAGTATCCCCCTCCCCACTCTCTCTCTGTATGCGCATATATGTGTGTGTTCTTAAGGATCACCTAAGTACTGTGCATATAGACAGGCCCTCTACCACTGAACTATAACTCTATCTCTATGATACATTTTTAAAACAATCTACTTTAAGTTGGACACAGCAGTATGTAGTGATGAGGTGAGCAGGCCTGCTTTTTGTCCCGCCCGGCTCCTGCATGGCTAGCTTTACACCCGAAATAACAACACACAAATTGTATTCATTTAAACACTGCCTGGCCCATTATATCTAGCCTGTTCTTGGATAACACTCTTATCTTGCTTTAACCTATATCTAGTAATCTGTGTATCACCACAGGGTCGTGGCTTACTGGGAAGATTCTAACCCGCATCCATCTCGGAGAGGAGGGCTATGGTGTCTGCCTCATTGCCTTCTTCCCAGCATTCTGTTCTGTTTACTCCGCCTATCTAAGCTGCTGTCCTATCAAAGGCCAAGGCAGTCTCTTTATTTGACCAATGAAAGTAACACATAGACAGAAGACCCACCTACATCAGCAGTACACACCTGTAAAGTGAGCATTCAGAAGGCTGCAAAGGAGTTCAAGGTCAGCCTGGGCTGTGTGGGACTCTGTCTCAAGAAAATAAAAACAAAGAGTTCTGTGATAGCTTGGCCCCCATAATCTCATAGGCACTATTAGGAGGTGTGGCTTTGTTGGAGTGGGTGTGACCTTGTTGGAGGAAGGGTGTCACTGTGGGGGCGGGCTTTGAGGTTTCCTGTGTTCACCATACCACCCAGTGTCTCAGTTGACTTCGAATGTTCTTTGCAACATAGGACTCTCAGCTACTCCTCCAGCACCACAGCTGCCTGCATGTTGCCGTGCTCCCTGCCATGATGATAATGGACTGAACCTCTGAAACTGTAGGTGAGCCACCCCAATTAAATGTTTTCCTTATAAGGATTGCCATGTTTACTGGGCAGTGGTGGCATGTGCCTTTAATCCCAGCACTCATAAGGTAGAAGCAAGCAGATCTCTGAGTTTGAAGCCAGCTTGGTTTGCAGAGTGAATTCCAGGACAGCCAGGGCTACTCTATCTCGAAATACCCAACCCCCTTAAAAATTGCTGTGGTCAAGGTGTCTCTTCAGGGCAATAGAAACCTTAACTAAGGCAAGTTCTAACTTTAACTTTCCATGGATCCTTGAAATTCTAACTAGTAATAAAATCTCTCTCTCTCTCTCTCTCTCTCTCTCTCTCTCTCACACACACACACACACACACACACACACACACACACACACCACACTTTTGCTCCACCAAATCAGATTCAAGATATACAGCTAGAAAATAAATAGCGAGTGACTGGCAGGCTGATTAACCCATATATCGTTGGGAATGTTGACTCAAACCATAGAAAAATGACCTCAGAGTAGGTGAAAGATTTAACATCATTTATTCTCTCCCACCAAGAGTCTCTATTTAATCTTCACATCCCCATGTCTGGTGTCCTTTGATGAAGTGTGCAGTCTGCTCTTTAAAACTTCCCTGCTGGTAAAAGACATGCATTTATTTTTAAATACATTCATAATTTCTGGTCTATAGGAACGAACTCTGCCTCTGGGAAAGATGAGTATTGCATGGGTGCTCTTCACGAAGGTAAACACAGGAAGGCATTCTGCTCTCTTAATTAATGGTAGTGGTGCCAAGCTTTTATAGGAAACCAATTTTGCTTCTGAACACCAGGGAGATCTTTGAGCCTAAGAAATGTTTCAATTTAGGAAAACCATAGCTCAGCCAAAAGTGCAAACGTGGCAGGTGACTTATGGTTGGCCCAGACATTCGGAGGCGTTAAATGTCGGCCCGTGAGTTCAGTAAGTACAAATGGGCCCTCGAAAGTATGTTCTTGAAACTACAGACCATTCTGGAAGTTGGAATTTGTTCCAGCATTTTCCCAGGAGTTGGAGTTGAGATGCGTGGGCTGGGACTGTGGAAACAGAGAGAGGCTGGAGCTGTGAACAGCACACCAGGGTAGGATCTCGCCTTGGGCATGTGCAGGCCTCGCTTGGTTGGCGAGGGATCAATGCTCTCTGTCTCCAGTGGAGACTAGCCTGATCTTTTGGCAGACTGAAAGTTTAGGTGACCTCTTGTTTTCATTCCTTAGGGGGTTATTTGTGAAACTCAGTCACTGTGGCATGACCTCTTTGGGATATTTAAAGCAACCCTAGGCTGATGCTCTTGGAAGTTATTTATTTTTTTTTTTGTACATGCAGATGCCACTCGTCAGCAAGAATGTGTGTTTTGATGAAGTGAGAGGGGAAAGACATGAACGCTCACTAGCTAACACTCTCCAGTGTATACAGCAGCCGGTTCTAGTGCCACTCTCAGCTCTAACCAGCCGTGGCCTAGGACTGCTCCACTGTGCAGAGACATGGCTGATGACCAAAGAATAGTAGAGGTCAACAAAGTTACTCAAAGTGAAGGCTATATCTACTGAGCAAATACTTGACATCAGTTTTGCATAAATAAGCCCATGTCTATACACGTGCATACACAATGAGGTTAATTACAGCATCACATATAAGAATTACAAATTGGAGGTCTGGAATACAGTTCATTTGGTAGGGTGCTTGCCTGGCATGCAGAACACCCACGATTTGATCCCCAGCACCACCCACATTCGTCTGAGGCTGTGGCACAAGCCTGTGATTCCAGCATTAGGAGGTGAAGGCGGAAGGGCAGATGTTCAATGTCATCCTCAGCTGTATCCAGTTTGAAGCCAACCCTGGAGGCAATAGACTCTGCTTCAAAAATAATTACAAGTTGGAAACGGGCTAAGAGGGCAAGTACAAACAGGGCTGCATTTCTCCAGTGGGGTATTATGTAACTATGGCAAAAGCCAGCAGCTTTGTAAGCGTGAAGACGTCCACCACAAGTATATTCTAATCTGTACACATACATACTGCTTATGTATTTTCAAGCTGTGTGGGGACCAATGCTACCTGTGGGGACAAAACTGGGGAAGGTGCGAGGGCCTTCCCTTGGTCTTGGGTATTCTGCATTAATGCTATGGTTGCAATTAACATGGACTATTCCCGTAGCTACATATTTGAAAAGGAAGTTTAAATAACTTATAAGAGTTTCCAACAAGTTTCTTAGAGTAAGCCTGGGACTGCACAGTAGCCGAAAAGAACAAATCTGTAATGCCAGGGTCATTCTCTGGTGGCTTGACGCTATCAGGGCAGTATTTCATCCGAGTGTATTCCTAGTATGTGGGCTAGCATCTGAGATGGGGTGTGACTGTGAGTCTAAGTCAGTGGTTCTCAACCGTCCAGATACCGCGTGTTTGGCCACCAAAGGGGTTCTAACCCACAGACTGAGAAGTGCTGGCCTAAGTGCCCACTGGCACCAGCCCTGGGTCTATCAGTTTAATGATATCAGTACCAATATATTGTCTCTCCTTTTCAGAGTTTACAAAGAACACTCCATGTTTTTAACAAGATAAGAAACCTGTGAGGAGAACCCATTGTCCCCACTTTCAGGGAAGTAATTGAGGCTTAGGGGAGGTAGTTTATATTCTCCGGTGGCACGCACAGCTAGGGTAGAACTGAGCAAGCACTCAGACAGGGAATCAATTCCCTGTGATGCCATTAATCCCAGGTAAATTACTGGTTTTCTAGGTCTCAGGTTCTTCAGCTGTAAGACAGGCTAGCAGCAATTTCCTAAGCATGAGAATTTAGCACCATTAAAAAAAATAAGTACGCCCTCCTTACCCACCCCATTCCCAACTTTGAACCCTGCTCCCCTGCCCCAGCACTCACATGTTTGTTGTTGCGTGGAAGGAAAAGGCTCTGTGTTTTGAAGCGACTTCAAGAACTGAGTCCATTCTTGCAGAACAGCTGGAAAGAGCCAGAGAGGACACGTGACATCATACCTGTCACCTTTGCCAGCCCTGTCACCCTGAAGTGGTTCTTCTTCTTGGGTGGTACAGGTGGGAAACTCCGGAGGTCTGAGATGGCGAGGGAGAGCCGCTTTCTCCTGACCACAATCATTTAGCCTCTTACATGAGGGCTTGGTTTGATGGTAGAGTAGAAAGAAGGTTCTGTGGCATTCTAGCTGGTAGATGGTGTCTCTAAGTAAACATGCTAAATGATCAGGTTTGCCGTGTCATCGGCAATGGGTCAGAGCAAAACAAGTCATCTGCCTCATGACCCAACCGCCACCGTATTTTTATTGTTTTGCTTATCTTCATATGTGTATATGATGTGTGTGTGTGCCCACGTGTGTGGGTGATGGTATGCGCCAGACAACATTGGTGGTCAGAGGACAACTTTGAGTGTCAGTCCTTGCTTGAGATGGGTCTGCTGTGTGAGCTAAGCTAGTCTGTGAGGTTCTGGGAGTTGTCCTGTCTGCCCACCTCACTGCAGAGGTGCTGTCTAGCTTTCCATGGCTTCTGGGGAATCCAAAGTCGGGTCCTCACACTTGTGCAGCAAGCACTTTATCTACTTAGTCATCCCCCAGCCTCCACAGCCGCCACTTTATTATACCATTGTCTAAGTAACTAAAGCTGAATCCCGGGCTCATCAGCAAGGCCTCGCAAGCCTAGGGCCACAGTGCTTAAATGTAAAGTTTTTGTTAGTATTCTGATAGACTGTGATAATAAACCAGAAGATGACTTCCATTGTAAAGGAGACTTGTACCTCATGGATCCTGAACGGAAGAGGGGAAAACATGGAGAAATACACTCCATTTGGGAAGCTGGAGAAGGAAGCAAGGGGAATATGGGGCAGAGACTTTCCTGTAGGTTCCCTTCAGAAGGAATGGGTAAGTGAGGCAAGCAGGCTAAGTGAGGGGAAGTCAATTTGAACCTTCTAGAAGGTTCTGCTTAGGAGAATGTTACCAGTTCATAGGCATAGTACATCTCAGGGGCATACACTCTCTCTTTTAGAAGGGTCCAAGCCAATCCTCAAAAAAATAGTTAATTGACTAACTAATTCGTTTGTTTATTGCGTTCCTGTGTGTTTTGTGGTGTGGCGACATATGTGCATGGAGGTCAGAGAACAACTTTCAAGTGTCAATCAATCCTTTCTTGAACCATGTGGGTTCGGGGAAGTGAACTTGGGTCATGCACTTGGCAGCACCTTCTCTGGCATCTGCTGAGCCCTCTCACTGTTTAGCTGGGACTAACTCCTTCTTCACGGCTCATTCACTACAGAGGCACTCTCTCACAGATGGTCCATCAGGCCTCTCCAGGTGGTGGGGTTTGGTCAGGAGCACAACTGCCCACATGTGATGCATGGACTTTTGTCTTGTCATAGCATCATTAATGACAGAAGCCCCAGGTCTAGAGCCCAGAGACTGCTGTGGCAGGCACAGTTCAGAGGGAGCTTCTGCCTCCTACTATATTCTTAGCACCTTCCATTCATCCCTGTGATCAGAATACTGACATCTTTGATTTCCCCTCCCTCCCTCCCTCCCTCCCTCCCTCCCTCCCTCCCTCCCTCCCTCCCTCCCTCCCTCCCTCCCTCCCTTTCTCACCCCTCCCTTCCTTCCTTCTTTCCTTTTGTTGATGTTGTTATTTTTTCCCCATGGAGTCTTTCTATCTAGTCTTCCACATTCCTTTGGTTTTATTTACTTACTCCCTTTTATTTCTACCTGTTAACCTCCATGTCCTTCCTTCCCCCTCTACAATACAGTTGCTCACTCAGTGTTGATCTCCTTGCATATATATAACTCTCAAAAGACTTTGAGTCTTTTCGTGGCGTCCATAAGCAAAAGCCAAAGGCAGTGTCTGTGGTCTTGGCAACTTGGGTTCAGGTAACCAAGGCAATTGCTACACACGCTTTGTTCTGTAAATGTCAGGTAAAACTCTATTCTGATAGCATTTCATGAGTTGGAAGGGAAAGGCATCTTTATTGTTGTTTGATACTGTAAAGACGACCCCTAAGAGCTCCCTGCACAGATCACGCCTCTGACTGTTAGAGACATAACAATTTCTCCGGGAAACTCTGCTGCAGTAATCCTCAAGCCTTTCTCATCTTGCACGGTAGACAGAGTGGGCGTCCTGTGCCTGAGGAGAGGGATTTTGGGCAGCATGGGCGATCTCTCCCAGTCACGTTCCTGCTGTGAAATAGAGCGGATGTCCTTTCTGCTCATGATTTTAATTTTTGTATCTCTTGGGTGTCAATACACAGAGGGGTCAGGGAGGAAGGGAGGCCGTGGTGACTTGGGGTGGGTGGTCCTATCTGAAAAAGAAAACAACTTAACAACCATGTCTGTTTCTAAACCTGCTATGGCAAAATACAAGTAACTTAACCACTTAACACAAGTTCTTGTATTATAGCTCTGTAGACAAAAAGTCTACACTTAGTACCCGTGGGGTATCAGATGTGTTCCTTCTGGAGACCTGGGGAAAATGGTGTCCATACTTCTTTTGCCTTCTGGAGGTTAACCTGTGCTCTGTAGCTCATGCCAGCTTCTTCCTTCAAAATCAGTGTCACTGTGCCTCTCTGTCCCTTCTCTGTCATCACACTTTTGCCTTTCCAGACTGTGGCAGAAAAAAATTCTGTGGCTATGAGATTGCATAGGATTAGATCAAACCCATGTATATAATTCAGGATAACCTCTCAACAAAATGGTCAATGTTTAATTTTATCGTTTAGATTGTATGCATGGGTGTATGCGTTCACATATGTGTGAGCACATTTATGTCTTGCATGGCAGGGTGGGGTGAGGGTGGGGGTACACCCAGAGGTCTTCCTTAGCTGTTTCTCTGTCAGCACTCATCTTGTGTTCTGAGACGGGATCTCTCATAGTCTAGGCCTCACTGATTTAACTAGACTGGCTGGATGGCCAGTCCTGGTGCTCCTTTCTCTACTGTCCCAAAGCTGGGACTACAAACGTGTGCCACCACAGCGAGGATTGTCATGTGGCTCTGGGATCGAACTCCGATCCTCATTCTGGTGCAGCAAGCATTTTACTGACCAAACTATCACACCTGTAAGAATCCCTTCTGCCATGTAAGGGACCATGTTCTTGGGTTGTGGA
Organism: Chionomys nivalis; assembly: GCF_950005125.1. Lineage (NCBI taxonomy): Eukaryota > Metazoa > Chordata > Mammalia > Rodentia > Cricetidae > Chionomys > Chionomys nivalis. The sequence goes on along the minus strand of NC_080086.1, from coordinate 125,350,686 downwards.
GAAGGCTGACTATTGCTGGATCCCACCACAGTCACAGAGCTGATATTCTCACTGAGACTCCAGGGTTAGGCATAACCCTGGGTTAGGAAGGGAGTTATCTCCCTAGGAGCTAATGGCTCTCCATAGATAGTTTTTAAACTCTGTGATTGGATAGCAAATCAGTTTGTAACAGTTTTATAAGCAAGCAATACTTATAACATACAGTATGATATATAATATTATAATACTAGGAATGACCTAATTTTTATATTTTCAAATTACAAACATAATTTGTCATTCCATAAGCTTGGTGTCATTTTCTTAGGCCTCTCCTTCAAATGATGGTGAGTTTCTCCTACCTTGAGAGAACTTTAGGAGCTTGGGACTTTGCTCAGTGATGGAAACCCAGGAAAGCCTGGGTTTTGTCCCAAACATAGAAGAAAAGCTAAACAAAACAAAGAAACAAGCAAACAAAGCCACAACGACAGAAACATCTACAAACTACTCTTACTTTTCCTATCTTTGTAGCTATAAAATGATTCATCTCCCTTCATTGCTGGGGTTCTCAATAAAGAAGAAAACATACCAACATGTCCTACTTGTAGTTTTTCTTCACGTTTTCTTTTTTCTTCAGTAGCCAAAAGCTTAATTTCTGCTTTAGTTTCTTTTATATTGGCTAATGGACATTCCTGTAGCTTTTTCTGTTCACCTTGAAATTGCACACCCTGGGCTCCCGTGGCCCTCCTGATTCTTCACATCAAACTGCCAGCCTTGGCTCTTCACCACCTCTGCCTCTGGAAGCCACTACCCAGTGGACATTTCTACATAGACATCCTTCTGCCTTCAAAACCTCAATGCCCAGCCGGGCGACGGTGGTGCCCGCCTTTAATCCCAGCACTTGGGAGGCAGAGGCAGGTGGATCTCTGTGAGTTCGAGACCAGCCTGGTCTACAGAGCTAGTTCCAGGACAGGCTCCAAAGCCACAGATAAACCCTGTCTTAAAAATCAAAAAAGAAAAAAACAAAACAAAACAAACACCCTAAATGACCAGAACCTTCTCTAAACTGTTCTCCCACCTGGTTTGTTTGCCTATCCGTTTATATAAATTTATCTTTTAGTGAAGAGTGATCTATCATTGCTTTAGTTGTCTTAGCCTAAGCATTAGACTCCCAATATCCATTTGCCCCTTTGCCCCTTTGATTGACCTTCCCAATGTTGTTCTCTTATTCACAATGTCTGCGACATCTCTTTGTTTGCTTCTGTGCTGTTGTTATGCTTAACACTCACGCCTGGATGCTTCTGGGGATACTCTGTTACTATTTTCTTCATCGCCATGGCTGGATTAATTGCCATCTTTCTTCTGTGATGTTACAGCTCTTTTCTCCATTGATCAATATCTTGATGGTGTTTAAATCCCCTGCAGCCTGAATCAACACTTGCAATTTCATCCAAGATTCTTCATCAGTTGTCCTCCATCCTGTCTGGACCAGGTGCTCACTGACCCAGAAGCGTACCTTCTCATCACTGTCTCTGGATGTGTATGGTTTTCCCTTGCTGAAACACTTCTTTCTCGCCACCCAAGTGCTCCCATGCATCTACGGCCCACCAGCACTGCTATGGACACCTCTGTTTATGGCTTCCCCATCCTTTTAACACATTACCATCCTCTGAGAATAATGATCGGCAAAGAACTTACGTCATGCCGAATTATCACAATTACTCATCTCCCTGCCCATCCTGCTGTGTCCTCAGCTCTTTCCAGGGGTTCTGTAGGTGACAGTGGTATACACACGGACGGCAGCCTCTCCACTTATCACCAGATCCTCTCCCTTCAGTCTCCACATGTGACGTAAGAGAATAGGGAACAGTTTAGCAACCTGGGATCCATTTGGTTTGGGCTACGCACACACCCACATTCTAATAATGCATCAGGTACCACTACTTGCATGTACTAAGCATATACACCCCTGAATATGGATGCCATAGGGGCAGATCTGGCATGAACTGGTTTTGGGGTACAAGGGTACAAGAAAAGTCCTCTGTTAGCATTTTTATGAGTGTGAGTAATAGGGTATACATATTAAAATTAGTTTTTTTTTTCTAGACGGGTTTCTCTGTAGCTTTGGAGCCTGTCCTGGAACTCGCTCTGTAGACCAGGCTGGCCTTGAACTCACAGAGATCCGCGCCTGCCTCTGCTTCCCGAGTGCTGGGATTAAATTTGTGTGCCACCACCGCCCAGCCTCAAAAAGAGACATTGACAGTGAACAAATGTTTATGTAATATAAGTTGACAGTCAAAATAGAGAGCCACTTGATTACACCCCTAGTACCCAAACTCCTCCTTTCTTGTGTACCCCATAAAACAAAGCCCATAACAGTCCTTGGATCATGTGCCCCACTGTTGTCTTGCAGCAGTTTCTACCTGGTTGCTTTTTTTTCTTTTCTTTTCTTTTCTTTTTTTTTTGAATAAAGTCTCCTCATGCTTTGTTATCTCTGTGGAATTTTTTTTTTTTTCAGGTCAAATACCTGAAAACACCTGGCTCAGACCCTGACCCATACCAACATACCTACTTTGCCCAGAAAAAACAAACAAACAAACAGAAAACCTCCCTTTCTTTTCTATATTGTTTTTCTCATTAATCATTTCCGTTAGTGCACACATACATGCCAAGCTTCAACAAAATACACTCTGTGTTATTCCCACTTCACCCCCGCCACTTATTCCTCCTATGTATAAGAACACTCTTTGAAAGGGTGATCTAGACACACCGTTTTTTCTCATTTTATTCTTCCTTGGATCTACTCCAGCCGAGCTCACACCCCCAACATGGTTGAAACTTGCAGCTGAAGCCACCAGTGACTTCTGCATTGCTAAGCCCCATGCTGAAATCCCAGGTCCTGCCTAGTTGGGCTGTCACTGGCTTTGCTGACGATTCCATCCTGTCTGAAACTCTTTCTTCTCTTGGCTCTCAGGACTCTGCACTCTCCTGTCTCTTTGGCTCCTAGTGCTCCCCTAGACTCCACTAGATAGTGCTTTTCCACGTCACAGCCCTTGACCTTCTCTGTCAAGGCTTGCTTTCTGCCTGATGTCATCCAGTCTCATGGCTGAAGCCTCATCTATATTTGGATTCTCTTGCTTCCAAGTTTCTATATTTAGCCTGAACTACTTCCTTTAACTCTGTACTTACATAGCCCATGGCTTGCTTAACTTCATAGCTAAGAGAAATATTTGTGCGCCCCATCTGAGCTCCTAATGTCCACACCTCAACTTCCAACAGCCTTCCCTTTGTCCCTTGATGAGGTTGTCACCCATTCCCTTTCTCTTTTGCTATTACACTGCAAATCCTTTATGGTTTTACCTTCAGTACGTGCTCAGAAACCTCTCGTTTCTCATCACGGTTCCTTCATCATGGGCTAAAAGCTGTCAGCTGTCTATGAGGTAAACAAATGACAGGAACAAATGCAGACCCTGAAGTCACACCATGCACACTGGAATCATGGCTCTGTCAGTAAATAAGGACTTGAGCAAGTTGCTCACCTCTGTGCTTCTCCAGTTCCCTTACTGGGAAGAGCGGGATAACAATAACATTGCTGCTGCTGCTAGTAGTTGTGAAAAGGATTAAAGAAAAAAAACACATATAAAATATATTAACTCCTACCAAATAGCATATGATCAATACATGCTAAGTATTACCTGCAAACCCACAGATACAGCACTGCAATGGTGAACGGTGGTTGGCAAGGTTAGAGAAGCTATGGAAATAGCTGTTCTCCTGAGTAGAAGGCAAGCAGGTCTTTAAATACCCAAACCTAATCCCAGTATGGTGGGGCGTGTCACTAATCGCACTTTGGAGGCAGAGGCAAGAGGATCCAGATTTCAAGGCTATCCTCAGACACACAGTGAGCTCAAGGCCAGCCTGGGCAACAGGAGAGGCTGTCTCAAAAATGTAAAATAAATACATACCCAGTTCCACACTGAATCAGGCTGGAGAATGGCTGCATCAACTGCTCTGTCTTGGGCCTGTTACTTGGTCCATTGAGTCTTGGTGAAGCTTTTGTCTGTCTTACAGGACAGGAAGTCCATTGCTACCGTGCCTTGATCATGTACAACTTGCTGTTAGCATGCTGTTTTCCTCTGCCTTGGGAACAATTTCTTCTCCAAATCTCCTTCCAGATTCCAGGATCCTCAGATGGCCTTAATCCCAATCCTGGCTCTAGTCTAGATTGACTCCTCCTCAAATACCTTTTAAGGACTCCATATCTGGTTCACTGTCACTGCTATCAATTACAACATTTAAAATTGAGTCCTCTAAGTTCAGCCTGTATGGTTCTACACCGGGTCCTCTGCCTGCATGCTATAGCTTCCAGTTCAGTGTTTGTATGGGGTTCTTGAGTGTGCAAATGAGTGGGTCTCTGGGGCCTGTGCTTTCTCTTGGGCTCTTGTCCTTCAGTTGGTCTGTTTTGTCCAACATCTATGTGATAGTTTTTGTTTTTATCTTATGATATTTTATTTTTATGTTAAAAATAATTGAATGAGTGAATGAATGAGTGAGTGAATGAATGAAAATCTAGCCAGTAGGGTAAAAGGTAACAATGGAACTGTCACTTCTACCTGCTGGCAGAAGGAAAATAAGTTTTCTCCAAAGAGTGACATTGTTTTTTGTTTTGTTTTGTTTTTTTTTTTTTTTTCAAGACAGGGTTTCTCTGTAGCTTTGGTGCTTGTCCTGGAATTAGTTCTTGTAGACCAGGCTGGCCTCGAATTCCCAGAGATCCGCCTGCCTCTGCCTCCCGAGTGCTGGGATTAAAGGCAAGCGCCACCACCGCCCGGCTTAGAGTGACATTGGTCATATCAACCACTGCAGGACAGGCCTCATATTCAGGAGTAGTTTGCCAGCACATAATTGGATTCCACTTATTTCGTGTGTGTATGTGTGTGTGTGATTTTATTTGCAGGTTTTTGTTTGTTTGTTTTTTGCTTTCTTTTGGGTGTAGTTTTACTTTGTTTTCTTGGCTTGGGGGGATTTATTATAGTATTGGGTTTTTATTTGTTTATTTTTTTGAGAAAAACTTAAAGTTGGATGGGTAAGGAGAGGGGAAGGATCTGGAAGGCTTGGTGAGGAGAAGATATGATCAAAATATATTTAAATTTTAAAATTGTTTTAAATAATAAAAATATAATTAAAAGTACAGTAAAAATGAGCCCTAAAAATCCACTTAACATTTCCATGAAGACCATTTTAAATTCTCATTTTATTGACGGGAGAAAATAAAAGGCCTAGACTTCTTAGGAAAAGTGGTTGATACAGAAAATTGTAAGCCACCAAATGAGAATAAAAGAACTAATAATTACCCACAAATTTTAGGATGAGGCTAGCCAGGCATCTTTGGGGGAAAAAAAAGAAATTGAGTAATTAAATAATTTCTCTGAACACTTGAAAGTAACCTTTTCTATTTGTGACTGAACCCCAGTTGTGGAAACTTTAGGGATTTCTTCTGGCTCAACGTTAGAATTTCTAGAGGGACGGCTCTTTGTCACGTTGGGATTTCCACAGGATTCCTCGGGCACATGGCGACTTGGCTGGAAAACACTAAGAGACATCTCCCCCGCTGCCAGCCCTCTCTCTGACTTGCCACTCACATAATCTAAGGCTCTCTATCACACGCAGGTTGCCAACACCAAATAAATTAGGCAGATGGAGCTCATACATCAACGCCACCTACTTGGATTCCTTTCTGGCCACCGATGCATTCCCTCTCTCTCTCTTTTAATCAGCCTCATAAATCTGACCCTGACAAGGTCCTGCCCATCTCCATTCCACAGGAGGAGGTGAGATGGTAATTTGTCCCCAAGCTTTCATTGGTGTCTCTCCTTGAGTGACCACCAGTGCCATGTGGAGCCCATTCATTACAGGGGCGCAGGTGTGACCATGAGGACCGTGTGCCAAGGGCTGCCCAACTGGTGACTCCTTCCAGAAGGACAACATGGTTCTCCAAGCACAGTGCACATCAGATCCTCACACTCCGCGGTGCTTGAGTAAATCCTGGCACACTAAGAGCTGTAAAGAACAGAGCGCGTCCTGTGCTATTCTTCCAAGGATCCAGCTGTCTGTTGATGGGGATTCACATCTAAGGTAACGAATAGCTGGGCAATTTTTCAAGGGATTTATCCAAATAAAGAATTGAAGGCCAAAAAAAAAAAGTGCCTCCATATTAATTTGAATTTGATTCCGTCTCCAGATCTTGGGCAGGAGAGTCAGGAATGGTGACCCAGTTCCCACAGGTGGAACTCATAGTCCTCCCCTTGCACAGCTGCACAGTGGTGCTTTCTGTCTTCTAGGAGCTACGTCTTTGAGTCTGAATGGCGCCTGAATCCTTGCCCTTCTCTCACTTTCCTTCCTAAAAGGGAAGGTGTTTCTTTTTGTACGGGTGCTGTTAAAGGCTGACTTAATGTCCCCTGTCCTCTGAGAACTTCTCTATTCCTTAGTCAAGAAAGGAAACGTCCAGATACTGTAACTCACGTAATTTGATTGGTGCTTGTAAGACGAGGCAGCTGTGGGCAGTCATTCCGCACAGGGGCCTTTCTAACTCACCCATACTAAAGACCTTGGAAGATGGAGAGACCTAATCATGCCCTGGAAGCTTATTTCTGCTGTTTGCGAAACAGCGTTAAACCCCCTTTACGTGCCCATAACAAGACAGGCTATTGAAAGAGCATAATGGGTCCTCACAGTTTGGAATGCATATCATCTCATGGCTACTGCAGGAAACTTGCGTGTTTAGGGGGTTTCATACCAGACCTTGCTGCTTTTCTTTAGGGTCCCATCCTTGGAACAGTAATGGTCTGATCACAGAATTATGGCCTGAGAAGTCTTCAGATATTATTGGTGGAGATGAGAAATGATAACAACGACAACAGCCATCAATTATGGCAGACGCTTGCCGTGCATCAGCCTTGACATTTATCGTGCCCATAAGTGCTTTGCATGAATTGTTTTTAGATTCTTCCAGTATCCTTAAGAAGGATCCTATTCTCACCCACACTTCATGGAGCAGGAACCTGAGGCTTGAACTCTTCTCTTCTAATGAAGCTCTGTTATTAGCATTTATAAAGACATGGGGGACTGAGGCTGGCCCCATGAGGGGTGGCAGTGGGCCACCCGAGGCCTCAGCAGGTCTCCATGGCAGGTGGGGGACCATGGCAGGTGAGAGACAGACAGATATGCCATGCAGAGAGAGTTTGGGTATAGAGGTTGTTTAGTGGGTTATGGAGAGGAGGAAAGGGAAGGGGGAAGGGAGAAGTGGGGGGAGAAGAGAGGCAGAGAGAGAGATTATGACAGAGAGAGAGAGAGAGAGAGAGAGAGAGGGAGAGAGAGGGACCGAGGGCAGGCTGGAGAGGAGGAAGGAGAGCCTCTTGCCTGGGCTGAAGAGGGGGATTGGGAGTGGGCGGGGCTTGTCTCTTAAAGGGACAGGGTACCCAGGTGACAGACCAGGGCAGCAGATTATAACATCTGTATTTTTGAGGGTCTCAAAGCCTAGACCTCAACCTCTCACCCTTTAAAGCCACCTCTCCTTTGAACGATCCTATCTAGTCCCATGAATGTAACTGTCAATACATGGTTAGTACCTGTATGTTGACATCACTAAATCTAAATCTTTAGTCTAAACCCTCTCCACTCTCTCTGCTATGGAACAAACCCAGGGTCTTTCACTCAGCAAGAAAACATTCTCCCATCAAGCAACATCCCCAGCCAGGCTGCTTCTCTTCATCTCAAATTCACACATCCAACTGCCTTTTCCACTGGGCTCGCTAAGCGCCATCTCAAAGTCAACATGTCCAAAACGCTTCTCTGCTTCTTCCTCCGAGTGCTTTTCTCCTCCAGTCTTCCCCTCTGAGCTCTTGGCAAACTGGGAACCCACACTGGAAGTTGCGTGGCCCTTGATTTCTGTCCTTCATCACCTGCACTCGCAGAGAGTCCGTGAGTTTGACCTCCATCCCTTCCTCTCTCTTTAGCTGCTGCTTCCTTGTGTCAATGGTACCTACCTTGACTAGACACTTGTTCCCTGACTGGTTTCCCTGCCTGATACTTGTCATCCCTAGTCTCCAACCAACTTCACACAGCAGTCTGAGTGACATATAAAAACATGAATCAATTCGTGCCCTTTCCCTGCTCAAAACTTAAAGATTTTCTTTTGATCCAAGCCCCACGTCTGGCTGAACTTGACTCATGCTGCGATGTCATCTCCTACATTAGCCGGTCCTCATCCATCCATCTTTTGTTGACTTTCTCTAGCCACAGCTCTGTTTTCAGTTCCCTGGTGACACAAAGTTCTCTCCTGCCCGGGGGCCTTTGTGCTTTCCCCCTGTTGAGAAGACTTTCTCCCTGACCTGTAGGGACTCTGCAAATAGTATTAAGTAAATGAAAGTAACAGGTTGCCTCTTTTATTTGAATAGAAATAAGAACAATGAAAGTGTGTCACTAATAAGTTACCTAGCAATTTGTATCCATCACAACTACATCAGATGCTCTTCCTGTAATAGACATAGGGGAGAGGAAGCAGTGGGAAGGATATGATGATCAGGGGAGGTAGATGTCTATAGCCCAATTATCCAGAATTATAGATCTAGGAGGTTGGGTAACTGACTGCCTAGGGGTGCACAGGCAAAGAGTAGCGATTTTCTGTCGGGCAGGCTGTCTTATGTGCGCTCTCCAGGTCCTGGTGTCCTTGTATAGATACAATGCTGAGAGAAGGTTTGTATGTCCAAGAGAATGGGTAGGCATTTGGAAAGCCTGGCTCTTTTGTCCATCTGGGCAGCATGACAGATGGCTGTGAATTGGAGTCAGTGGACATCTTAGCTACATCCATTTTGCTTTGGTTGTCAAATATGGCCCAAGAGAACAGACTCGAACTCTGGTATCTGCACACACAGATGAGGTGGCGAATGCACTTAGGTGCGGCGGTTAATGAAGCGCCATCTGCTAGCACATCACACTTTGAGTGGGACTTAACATGGGTATGGGTTTCTCTGAACAACCCCCCCCCCCCCACCATATGTGCTTAAAGGATCCAAAAAAGAAACGGCTTATCCAGGAATGTGAGAAAGAATGGTGACATTCTGTGGTGTGTCAGTGAGATGAGAAACTTATCTGGCACCGTCTATTTCAGGGGTTTTGTGGTATTTTGTGGTTTCGGGCATCTAGTCCGTGACAAAATGGCACTGTCAGGATGACGTACCTACCACACGTGTGGGTACAGAAGAGCACCATGGTGTGGGTGCTGCTTCTAAAATAGACCTTTGGGTTTGCCCGGGACTTGGTTCACACAGAAGAAGATACTTCTTGTCTCCCAAGGGCCTGAGAAGGTGCTGGTGCCACATGACTTATCCACTTTAGACTACATTTTCCTCTTGTACTTTGTACTTTTGTGACAGCGTTTGTCTAAGCTTGTCTCTCTTCATTGCTTCTTCCATTTCTGGTTTTCTTCTCTACCAACCTAAAGCTTCCTGAGGGCATGCATAGACTGTGTATCCTTCATCCTGTAAGAATTCAGTGAGACCTAGCACCGAGACTTACATTGCAAGTGCTTAAGATATCTTGAGTTAAAATAAAATTGCTTCCAGAGAAAAACTTAGAGAACATACCTCAAGTATTTTTAGAAACGACATATTGTAGATCAACAACATAATTGACTACATCCTTACATTAAGTACTGAAAAAAAATGTGTGACATTACCAGGAAAAAGAAAGCCTTCTTTTTCTGAGAGTTCGTGCCTAGTTTTGGTTACATGACATGGGCTTAATCCAAATGTGCAAAATAAGGAAGGATGGTACTTGGAATGTTGGCACTATTACAAAAAGGTGAAAGTCTCGGAATATTTATGGCCAGCAAGGCTAGCTTTGCATTGATGTGTCAATAAAACACTGTCATAGCTCTGGAATATGTGGATATAGGGATGTGTGTGTGTGTATGTGTGTGTGTGTTTAGACTCTTTTAAAAGGAAATGTCTATGCAAAGAACTTCTGACTCTAACGATAAATATGATCAATGTCATATGGCACCCAGATATTATGGCAAATGTGTTTGAGAAAGGCACGTGTTTGGTTTTCTAAGTATTTAAACATGGCCAACATATCAGCTGGGGCATTGAATTGCTATGGGAAATGCTGTGCTTCACCATGGCAAAGAAGGACTCCAGAGGAATAGAGTGAATTCTTTTCTCTTCCCTAAAGAGTGGGGAATGCATGGGGCAAGAGATAGACATTGATGAGAATGCATCTGGCAGCGGTCGGTATCTGTGGTAACCACAGCAAGGGTTGATCCTGAAGCCTTGGGGACCAAGGAGGGGGCTGTAATGCCAACCCAGAGGTGAGGTGCTAGAGGCATGATGGTCGCTAGTGGGACAGACACAGAAGAATAGATATAAGTAACACTTCAAAGGAAAATCGTCACAACTTAGAAAATTCCGAAATCCCGAATTTGAGTGGCTTATATAAATTGTCAGCAGGAGGGAAAGAGAGATTGAGAGGGGCAGTTAGAACGTGGGGAAATACAAGCTTGAGGTTTGTGCATGTTGCATTCAATACAGGGAAATTCCCAGGTGGAACTTCTCTAGATTTCTCTCTGTCACTTCAAGACCTGGCTGTTTGGTGAGGGGTGCACTGGGGTATTTGATCTGGAGACAGCAAAGGGAAATCTGAGACAAGAGAAGAAGGCAAAGTTTGAAGAAGATGAAGTTCCAGCACAGCAAGGCCGAGCAGCACAGCAAGGCTGAGTCATGCTTGTGCGCTCCCTGGATGCCCATTCATACCTTACCCATATTCTGACCTGGGCTCCCAGTTCCATCCCTCTGTAAGTAGCCAGAGTGTAGGAAGCCATCCCCATAGTCTAACTAGACGACTAAAAAATGTGGGAAAATACTTGTTTTACAATGTCCATAAACACTGAAATTTCCAGACGTACTAGATGGACATAAAATCAAAGAGTGAATGCAATGCTAATATTGCTGATCCTATTTTCTTGGCAAAGTTTAATCCATCCTTGGAGAACTAACTCAAATGTCTCTCTGCAGCCAGCCTGACTTCCCCTTCCCCAGGCAGTTACTCTTTTTACCGTCCACATTCCTGCAACACTTTCTCTATTTTTCTGCTACAGTATTTACTTTTAGTTCTGAGCATGGGCCGTTTTCTTGCCACCAGACTGGAAACAACATGAAGATAGGAACTGCTTTCTCTTCTCTGTATTCCTCACTCTCTAACAGCAGTGGTTGGTGGGTGATAATTCATCATTGGAAATATCCAGCAGAGGAATGTTGAAACCGTGGACGAAGCAGTGTGCAGTTGCTGTAGCAAAGCCAGTATACGCATGGCATGTCACTTTTCTCCAATGCTGTTAATGCAGAACCAGCAGAGGCAGCACTCTCATTACACACTGCTGGCCCATATTTGTAATGTGTGACATTTTTTATGAAATACTGTCAAAGGCAATCCATCATTGAGTAACCTTTAGATTATATGCTGGGGTTGATCTTAAGCAGAGACGTAAGTGAACCCGCGGATGATGCTAGGTTCTAAGTAGGGTGTGATCAAAGAGTTCCACCTAGAGAACCAGAGGCAGAATACTATGTTCCTTTAAGTCCCATAGCAGTGACTGAAAAGGGTTTCTGATGTCTTTTCTCACTTGGGCACAGGATTAGTGTGATGACGATCACGTGACTATAAAATGTGGCTAAGTATTTGAGTCTTATAGTACCCCAGATGAGGACCTGATGAAGGGGTAAACACACACTAAAGGGCTGGCAACCTTTAAGACTCTCCAGATTTGTAACAGCCACCTTGAGAGACTTCTTTTGAATATAAAAAGACACAGGGCCCCCTAAGTTCATTTCAGATGCCACTTGGACTCACAGTTAAATGGACTCTGTATGTCTAGAAAGATCTATGATCTTACACATATTATAGAACATAAACAAAAGAAAACCTTCTCGGTGCCATCGTTTCTGTGTGAACCCTGATAAGATGCCTCTGCTGGGCTTCCTGTTTCCTGTTAAGGGGGAGCGGATTGTGAGAACACTAAAATTGTAATTCTCTGTCTCCCTTAATTAGACCCAGAGCTCACCATAGTTCTTGCTGAAGCTGTGAGAAAATCCAAGCAATAATTCACATTGGCAGGTCAGCAGAAACAGACACGGGGGTCTGATGTGGCCAAGATTTGCTTAAGGGATCTGTGAATTGAATGGCTCAGAAGAGGTACATGTTCGTCTACAGAAAAATATCCCCTGAAGATGTTGAGCACAAGCAGCAACGAAAATGAAGCTCAGCAGCTTCTCCTGTCACCTTTACAGATGCCATTCCAAAGGAGGCAGATAAATCACCTTACTATCAATTGATGTGGGGGGCACTAATTAATAAGTCCCATTAAATCACAAAGTAATGACATTTAGCATCTAATGAATGCCTCATAATCTCTGGGATCATTAATATTTCATGACATCAGAACGAAAGGATAGCTGTCCTGGGTTGGTGCAGCACAGTTTTCTATCTCTGACATGGTCTCAAGGGCATAGGTGGAACACCTTGCCATGCAGAAGATATATATGCATCATTCACCCTTAGTACCTAAGTCCTACGGATTCCTCTTTTAGAAAATAATACCCTGCCTGCCATTCTTGGGGTGAACATCTGTGACTCTGGAGAGCCTCGGAAAAACAGAAAGCCTCACGTGTTGACTGGTGTAGTGCACTGGTTTGTTGTTGACCCTCAATGGCCACCAGACAAACTTGCACAGGAGAAAATCATTACTTTGATTTATCACTGGGGGCTTGCTTTATTCAAAGGCAATAATCACTTGGCAGAGCAGGTGCCACGGCAAGGCCTTATTGATCCAGGCAGCCGTCAGTCACTCGGGTGTGGAGCTAGCCCACAAAAAAGAAGTCCATTTCAGAGCAGGCAGAAATGAAGTGGGTGGGTATTATCTCTGACTGTGGTGCTGTGGCTCCAGAGACACTGGGTGTCTTCTTGCAAAAGAAGGACTGGGGCAGAGAGGATGCTTCCAGGTTGCCATGAACTGTTGAGAGCGGACATCTACCTAGCTAGCTACCAAGGTCTCTGAGATCGGATCCTTCAGGAGTCAGGCTCGCTGCTCCAAGATCAAGATTCTAAGGAGTCAAAAACGCCCACGCTCTCGGAATTGGATGGGATTTGCTCTTGGGGGCAAAATGGAGACAGTGATCAGAATCAACTTGGACAAGAGACAAGATCCAGCCTGATGTTGGTGGATGTCTTGTAAGGTCGTGGGAGGGAGAGAGGACCGGAGGCGGTCTGCGCAGGGGTAGGTGCGGGGAGGCTTGGAATTCAAGGCAGGTATATATATCTATATAAAGTTAGAGGAAGCCAGGGACGCAAAGGGCTAGCGGGAGTGAGGAAAGAGTGTTTGGAAGAGTTGAAGAAAAGTAAGGGGAAAGTAGGAACGGGGAGAAGAGGAGAAAGACCAGGAGAGCAAAGCCAGGACCGAGAGCAGAGGTGAAGGAAGGGAGAGGGGTCTGGAGAGGGGGGCAGACCACGGGAGCTGGAAGCAGGGAGGAGGAAGAGGGGCGTAAGCGGCGGGGGGCGGTGGAGTACGGGGAGCCCGCTAAGGGGGAGGGGGGCGGGAAAGTGTGAGCGGCGCGGGAGGGCGCGGGGCCGGGCGGGCGGGAGGAGGCTCCCGCGGGGGAGTGAGGCGGGCGGGCGGCCGTGGGAGGGAGTGCGGGGCAGGTGGCGGAGAGGGAGGGCGCGCGGCGGAGCGCCGAGGCCAAGTGCATTGTGTCTGGCGGCGGCTGCGAGCCCACCGGAGGCTGCGGCGGGCCGGGAAGCCATGGAGCCGCGGGCGCTCGTCACGGCGCTCAGTCTCGGCCTCAGCCTTTGCTCCCTGGGGCTGCTCGTCACGGCCATCTTCACCGATCACTGGTACGAGACCGACCCCCGGCGCCACAAGGAGAGCTGCGAGCGCAGCCGCGCGGGCGCCGACCCCCCGGATCAGAAGAACCGCCTGATGCCGCTGTCGCACCTGCCGCTGCGGGACTCGCCTCCCCTGGGGCGCCGACTGCTCCCCGGTGGCCCCGGGCGCGCAGACCCAGAGTCCTGGCGCTCGCTGCTAGGGCTCGGAGGGCTGGACGCCGAGTGTGGCCGGCCGCTGTTCGCAACCTACTCGGGCCTCTGGAGGAAGTGCTACTTCCTGGGCATCGACCGGGACATCGACACCCTCATCCTGAAAGGTGAGCGGCGGGCGCGCCCCGCGTCTGGGCTTCGCGCAAGGAGCGCAGCCTGGGCTTCCCAGGGGCGCGCGGGTCCCCGCGGCTGCCTCTCCAGTCGCCGCGCTCCGCTGCCCCGCGCATTTTTCACCCTCCCTGGCTGCCTGTCTTGCCTTCCATCCCCAGCTACTCTCTTCTCTCTCGCCATCCTTTGCTCCTCCATACTGCCCTTCTTTTACCATTTTCTGGACTCTGCTTTACCCCCTATCGCTGTCCGTTTCTCTCCCCGTTTCCTCCCCTCGGTCCTTCTCCCCTGTGTAACTGCCTGACTTGGGATATGTGTGTGTGGATTTTCTTGACGCTGTTTCCAGGGAGGGTGACAGCCACAAAGACTAATCTTTCTCAACTAGGTTAAGTTGCGTTTTCCTTTGAGAAATGCCCTCTGTTACAGACGTGGTGCAAACCCAGAACGGCGCGGGGGTGGGGGCAGTCTTACCCGTGGATTGTGCTGGTGTTGGTTGGTATGGCTCTCCTGGAGGGTTCATGGAGAGAGAAGAAGGTCTGCCCTCCGAATAGCCCAAGTTCAGGGTCTATTTGAATTGGACTTTACACACAATAATTCACTAGTGAATGCAACTAAGACATCCGCTTTATTCATTATTCAACCTCCCCGATGACCCCACCCTCCTCAGGGTCTAGGCAGTAGCTGAGGAGTGACAAGGGCCAAGTCCTTGAAAGTAGTCTTGAGCACAGAGATTCTGTATGTCACACTCTTACCGTTGTGACACTTTGTAGGGCTGTCTTTATTGTTTCGTTATGAGGCACTGGGTTGTATAGCATCACTTTGTTCCTCTGGAATCTGAAACACCTAGCTCGTGTATGTAATCAGATAGTTTAAATATTTTTTTATAATCCCGTGCATGTAAAAAAATTCAATATGAGAATACTCTTTTTGTGGAGTTTCCTTTAACTTCTAGCTCAGACCTTAACAGAATTTTTATCTCCTGAAAGCAAAACAAATAAAAGAACGTCTCTTCCTTGGGCTCACTGTTCCCGAAAGGAAGTCAGAAGTCAGTCCATCTTAAAAATTCAGAAGCAAGTGAACAGATGTACATTGAATTACAACTTGCCATGGAAGTATATAGAAAGAAGGGGGTTAATAACGTGCTGGCCTTCCCCATCTTGTTGACTCTTCGGTTCTCGAACATGTCAGTTTCCTCCTGCCCATGGCTAGCCCAGCTGGGGACTGCCATCCAAATCTGTTGGTATATGGAAGGGCTCCAGCAATGGGGGGGGGATTCGATACAGTAATCTTCCTTTGAGAAGTAACCCTTTTTCTTTTCTGTTTTAACTTGCATCTGAATGTGATTTCTCCTCATGAAGACACTGCATAATTAATCCTGATAGAGGCAGAGGCACAGCACATGAACAAACTGTCAAAGCCGCTTGTGGAGGCTCAGCTATGGAATGTTCATTTAGGCAAGGCAATTTAGAAAGTTAAGCTGCGTAGTCTGTCTTTGGAAATGGCAGAATTGCATTTTCCACGCACTCTCTATACCTGGAGTATTTCACTGCTTGCGGTTTGGATAGAGTATAGTGTCTGAAACAGCAGGGCAAAGTCTAGCCCCCAGCAGGAGAAGTCCCATGGGGACGTTCTAGGATCCTTGTGGAACTATGCTGGCTAGCTGAGGTACCCAGCTCTTAGAGTGTCCACAAACAAATGGTCTTCCAAGTGGAGGATGTTCTTAGAGGCTGGTGGATCCTGTCTCCCAACCACTGTTCTACCAACTCTTACAGTTCCTGACAGATGGCTGCCCAGCGCAGCCCACAGCAGAACTCACTGCTGATTACATGAATTAGATGGTTCTGGCCGTGAATGCATCTTTTAGACAAAAAAAGATTACCTCACATTTACACTATTGATGGTTGTTAGCTAAGCCTTTGTGGCGAACACTGGGGCATTCTGGCCAGTCATAAAATAAGGAGTCCCATACTGGTTCTGTCTCTAAATCCCAGTGTGTTTTCTCCCACAATTGTCCAAACTTATGTGGCCTTTGGTTTTATCGTCTCTGTCTATGAGCTGACTGTTCTTTGGAGAACGTGTTAGATCTGAGATGTATCATTGTTTTAATAATAACAATGTGTGTTTATATTCTTGGAAAACTAGTGAGCAGATACTATTAGGGAATGAGGAGCTTGCAGCAAAGGATGACACCACCGTTGTGGGATCATGATTTGTTGTTGGGGGATGGGCAGAGACGCCTCTGGTACTTTCAGCAATAGTTTGCTCCTAACCCACATTAGGCTGCTTGAGTAACTCTTCGGGCTCTCAGTATCACCTCCGGGAAATGAAGAGAGGCACTGATTTCATTACAATTCTGATTCTGTGGATAATCTGGAAAGGGGAAAGCATACATATTTACCTGCGTCGAGCAGATGGTCCGAGCATCCATATCAGGTAAACACTGTTACTGTTGTTTAGTCACCTGACATCGAGTGGCTGCGGTGTGAGTTTCCTAAATGAGCACAAAACACCAGAAAATGTCATTCCGTGTAGCGAAAACATTTCTTTAACCAAGAGACTCAAGTTCTACTTCTTGCTTTCCTCTCCGAATGAGCTGATGAGTCTTACAACCATTTATAAATTTTAATTATTAACAGGTTGACACAGAGAGGAGACTAGGAAGGGGTCGGAATGGGGGCCTATGAACTTTCTGGTATGTTTAGTGAGCTTTTGAGACAAAAGTAGGTTTGGACACAGGACAAAGGTCGGATGTAGGTGAAGCGTGCAGAGAGGGCAACATTTTCTCACTAGAAATATTAATATTCCCTGTATTTGAGACCCTATAAGTATATCTGATGTATAAGAGTTAGAAACATACAATGACAAATTAGATTAGAATCAGTATGTACAGACTCCATAGTATTAATCCACCCAAGAGCGATCACACAAACAGGAAAGCATTCATCTCAATGATACAGATATTTGGGTGAATAATCAAATTCTAATTGTTGTTCCCTTTTTAAGATTCCAGTTCACATTTATCTAGTCTTTTCTTTAGGAGGTTTAGGTTGAACCTCTAAACATAACCTTCAACAAAAATGGTTGTTTTTCTTTTCCTTCCTTCCTTCCTTCCTTCCTTCCTTCCTTCCTTCCTTCCTTCCTTCCTTCCTCCCTCCCTCCCTCCCTCCCTCCCTCCCTCTCTTTCCTTCCTTCCTTCCTTCCTCCCTCCCTCCCTCCCTCCCTCCCTCCCTCCCTCCCTCCCTCCCTCCCCCTCTTCCCCTTCTTTTCTTTTCTTTTCTTTTCTTTTCTTTTGGATATGAGGTTGAATAAAATCCTAGGCAGGCCACCAACTCACTAAGTTGCAGGTGGTGACCTTGAACTTCTGCTTTGATGAATCTTTCTTCCTTCACTGCCCAGGTACTGAGATTACAAATGTGTACCTGTTTTATGAAGTGTTGGGGACAAAATCCAGGGCATGCTAGGCAAGTGCTCTACTAGATAAACTCCAAGCCAAGCCTGAGGTAAAGTTATTGATAAGCCTTTTAAGGACCAAGATTGTACCCTTGTGCTGATTTTCCAGACCAACCATGAGCTATTCCCTGGCGATTTGTACACCGTGTTTCTCTAGCATCAAGTTCTCCTCGTCTCAACCAGTCTCTAAGCACCATCTTGCTCAGCTGATGTGCTAGTTGGTCTTTTATTGCTGTGGCAAAATGCCTGAGAAAAACAACTTACTTAATGGAGGATTTATTTCAGCTACTAACTATTGTCCATGGTTGGCTAGTTCTGTTGCATTTAGTAACAAGGGGAAGCAGAAACACCACGTGGACAGCTGCTCCTTTCACAGCGGCCAGGAAGCAGAGAGTTTATCTGAGGTAAGGGTACAGCCTTTCAAAGCACACAAAAGTACACCGTAGCTGAGTTAATTCCTCCAACCTCCTACTTTCCACTTCCTCTCAATAGCACCATCAAGTTATGACTCCATCAATGATCCAGTCAACTCCCCAGATCTGCATCTCTGAACACTGCATTAAGTACATGGATTTATTTTTGAGGGGAATGGGATCCGTGTTCAAATTTTAATGCCAAGAAAACACGAAATCTTATCAGATGCTTTAAAAAAATAGTTTACCCTGTATTTCTTTAATTTACTTTCCAATTCAATTAAAAGTGTTCCAAAAGCTTGCATGCGGAAGGTAATACTAGAAGATGTTGTAACACATTGGGGAGTTCTTTTGTTCCTCACTCTAAGCTATTTTTGCTTGTGTGTTTTTGTGGGTCTGGTTTTTGTTTTCTAAAGATCACTTTATGTGTATGGGTGTTTTGCCTGCACACATAGTACACACATTTGGCTGTTTACCATGTGCATACCAGTGGGGACCAGACTAGGAATTTGGACCCCTTGGAACTAGAGTTACTGATGGGCATGAGCCATTATGTGGGTGTTGGAATGGAACCCTGGTCCCCTGGAAGTGTAATCAGTGCTCTTAAACACTGAGTCAACTCTCCAGCTGGTCACTGCTCTTTTGGCTTCAAGAAAGCTTTCCTGGTCACTAGCTCTGAGAATATGCAAATGAGTCACTTCTGCCTAATCGGAGAAGAGGTGTAGAATAGTTGATCAAACCAAGTAGGCACTTGAACAGAATGGATTTAATGCTCTGGGCTTTGGGCCCCTCTGTGTCACTGGGAATGTGGGAAGGCTGGAAGGCCTAAAGATAGGCTCTTTGTTCAGTTAGCCACCATCCATTTATTTACTCAAGAAACTGATGGTGAAGTGTCAGGCATTAGCTAGACGTGGAAGAGACACTGGGAGTTGAACGAAATGGACAAATCCCCGTCTCCTTAAGAAGACATTTCAAGCAGCCAAGTTTGTATTTTCTAGTGGATTACACAGTAGCTACTCTTAGTAGGCTGTGGAAGATGACCTGACGAGAGTGGAGAGCACTTTGGGAGAGCTGATAGCGCTAGTGCGGAAATGACAGAAAGGACGGTGCAGAATGATGGAGTGTGGAGCCCTGTGGGGACGCCCTGGCATCCTGTCCAGGTGCAACAGTGTGCTGAGCTGCAAGGGCAGATGCAAGGAGCATCCTTTGGAAAAGTTGCGTGTGCTTTCTTTTAGTGCCTGGGAGCATTTTCTTTAATAAATAAGTATTCGTGAGAGCTGTAAATACATTGTGTAGAATGTGGAGAAATCAGTTTTGATTGGAAATGGTCCCTGGACTCTACTAGGAGTTCTAGCTATTGTATTAGCTTTAACTTAAATTTTTTTCATTAAGAATTTCCACTAAGAGCAATCAACATTATTTTTAAAATTTATGCACTTTGTCCATGTAAATCAAATTTTGGTGTTATACTCTACCTACAATAAACAGTATTTTGCTTTTATGAAATTAAAAATGACAGGATTTCAGAGATGGGGAGATTATAATTCTATGTATGTCACGTTAATTTGCGAAAATCAATGAGGACTGAATTGAGACTTGAAGTAGAAATATGTCCTAATGGTCTTTGAAGCAGTCAAATGAGATAAACAGAGATATCAAAGACAGTGAGTGGTGCATATATACTTTGTCATTTTGCTCTTGGGATGAAAAGGAGAGAGAGAGAAAGCTTTGGAAAGAATTTACTAGGCCTTCTCTGCTCTGTGCTAATGATTTATCTGGTCCTCCTGTTGCTTATTCTCCACAAAATTAATATTCTGTACAGGACCCACCAAGTTCTAACTGACGCAGAAATAGATTGATGATTTTCTTCAGCTCATTTGTAGACCAAGGTATCACTTGTGTGGGAATAATTACCTACCAGAGGCAGATCCACCTATGGAAGCTGAGTGGTTGGTGTTCTTTTTCCTCCTGGACCCAGGAGAACATAGAATGTTTGCAGATCTTGCCTTAGATAATGCTGGTGAGGGGATCCCTCAGTTTTAGGGAGTCTGTGGTTGGGATTAAGTGTTCAAGAGTACCCGCCGCTCTTCCAGAGGACCCAGGCTTCTTTCCCAGCACCCATAGTGGATTGCATACATCCATGTATATCTCCAGCTTCTGGGGAGCCAATGTCCTCTTTTGGCTTCAGCAAGCACCAGCATACATGTGACACATGCGTGCGTGCGTGCGTGTGTGTGTGTAACTCCAGTTTCAGGGGATCCAACACGCTCTGGCCCCTGCTGCACATAAACTCTTGCACACACACACAGCTTAAACAGACTTCCTTTATATCTCTAGATAAGTGGCATCTGAGATGTTTTCGAGCATGAACTCTGATACTTATCTAAACATAATTTTTCTTATTCATTTAAAATTGTGTGCAAGGGCTATATTAGTACATGCATCATAAAGCAAAGACAAAAGCAAATATTGAGGGGAATAGTATTAAAATGGTATAAATAGAAATTTTGTTTGACTACCCCAGTGCCTCCCCACAAACACACTTTAAAAACGGCTTCTCTTGATGCTCATTAGTACAGCTACTCCTGTCCTCTGGGCAGAGGGAGGAGAGGTTTGCTTATCATGGCTGAAATTTATGCATGCTCTCCCAGGATCCTGTTAGACCACACACATTTATCTTGTGCAGAGGAGAGAAGATGCATTTTATTTCCACATCAATTCTGACGTTAGGCACAGTATTAAATGAGCCCTTTTGATTAAACAACTGCTACTTCATCCTGCACAGCTCTTAATGACGAGATTTGTAGTTTCGTCTTGTCCCACAATGTGTGGAGGTTGAGCATGCCCGAGTGTGATGCTCTGTTTCAACACATTCTGTCACCAACACTCAGGAAGGTTATCTGGAGCAGGAATTAAATTCTTGCTACCCTGCCATCCAAAGAAGCGACTTGCTTTCGTTCTCGCCTGTTTGTACACAGGAAATATCTTTGAAAAGTCATTTACAAACATAAGAGTCGATGGTGCTTTAAGTGGTCTGTGATCAAAATTTCCAGAACTACTGACATTTTCATTCACTATGTCCCGTGGATAACATTCAGCAATGGCCTTGAAAGGGAAAAATGGAAGCTTTTTTTTTCTTTTTTTCTTTTGCTATGCCATGGAAAGTTCACATCCAATTATACCCGACTTGTTGTGACTGCCCTCCCCCCGTCCGCCCCTGCTTAGCTACTGATTTTTCTTCTTCCGTGCTCAAAAAGAGCCCTCCAACTCCATCAGGCAGAGTGCTCGTAATAGCCAGTGTTCTTGATTGCTGTACAACATAAGCTTTGGTTGGAGGAGCATCTGGAGTCACAAAGAATCCCTGTGTAACTGCTAATCATGAGGTCCTGAAGAGTGGGGACGTTGACAGGATGGAGGCAGGGCTCCGGATTCTCCCAACAGGACCAAGAGCAGACTCCATTCCGTCGTGGTGAGTGCCCGCAGTGCCAGGGACTCCGGCTTCTCAGCCTGTAATGATTGAGTGTCAGATTCTCATTGCAGATTGTTAATGCTGGGATCTCTGCCAAGCAAGCTGTCACCTCAGATCTGTGCCCTCGTCCCCTGAGCTCACCTGTCTTTTATCTACCTGATCTTCCAGAGAAAGTCCACTGTCTTTCTACGAATCTAAAGTGTGTGAACGTTTTTGGTCTGTTTTCTTGTATGGCTTGCTGGTTTCAAAGAATAAAAGTAATCAGACTATCTGATCATCTTCTCCATAGCTCACCCCCCTCTAGTAGCAACCGGTGGGATGGGAGGGGAAAACTGAAAGATTGGCAGGATGCAAACAGCAAATATGGTTCCTTTGAAGCCAAGTATTAGATCATCTTCACCATGTAGATCTGCCTTAGGATTCAAGAGATTTGGTTTTATTCCTGTGTGTGTGCGCGCGCGTGTGTGTAAGCATTTATATGAACCATGTACATGAGTACAGATGCCTTCAGAGGCCAGGGGTGTTGGAGCCCCTGAAACTGAGGTTGCAAGCCACTTGATGCAGGTGCTGGGAACTAAGCCTGGGTCCTCTGCAGGAGCCCTAAGTGCTCTTAACCACTGAGCCATCCCTACAGCCCCAGTAACTATCTCTATCAAAACACCAAGTATTGATATTATCTATAGCTGTGCATAGCCTTTGGTAAAGAGTTTCTAAAAAATCAAAATAAAGGCACTGTGGCTAGAGAACAGACTTTATCTTCCAAACCTGGTAAAAATTTATAGCGCTTGTTTGTTGGCTTGCTCGCGGGGTTTCCCCGTGGTTAAAAGTGATTGCGGTAATTAATCTGCTTTATCGCAAGTTTTAACTAAAAGGATATAAGTGAACTTCTTGGAGTGTGAGCTTCGGCTTCAGAGATGGTGAGGCAGACAGCTTTTGTTCACGCAGAGTACTGGGAAGAGCAACATGCTGCTTTTGCCTTCCCTGCAACTCAGCCAGACAGCTGACTGTAGATCAAGCAATCATGTCACGGGGAACGCCCATCAGGGGATGCACCCACAACGGAAAGGGAAAAGCATAGGATCTGTATTTTACTTTCTCCTTTCTTGAATTACCAAGGATGCAGTGAATTACTTACTGGGTGTTCCTCAGAACTTGAATTAAAAAAAAAAAAAAAAGAATTGTGCATAGATTTTCTTTAAAAAAAATACCAATTATCTCTCTTCCCCCTTAAGAATCTGAAGGGTTTCTGTGCCTTTTGGTTCCTCCAATGTCTCTGACATAGTTCAGCTGGAAAAGAGATTCCAGAAAGTCTTGAAGTGGGAAATTGTGAGATGATTCTGGAAGGCTTGTCTCTGTAACAGGATGCTCACCTGCAAATCAGCAATAATGCTCGTGTCTGCCTGGAGTACTTAGGATATATCTGTAGCCATCTCAGGAGGGGCTCTATTAAGCTGGAACCTCATTTTGCTACATTTTAAAGAATTTTTAATCTGATGTGGGAGATGTAAGTACTTGCCTCATTCAAGAGTCAATACATAGTACCGACAGGGAAAAAAGAACCTATTTTTAAAAAATAAGTGATTTCTTAGGAAAAAAAAAAAGAATACTCATCGCTGTAGGTCCTGTGTTAACAGGCTGCTATCGTTATCATCTCGTCAGCAGTGGAGAAGGGTCTCTGAGTTGTGGTTAATTTGTGGTAGAAAGCTGTTCCCCATAATACTTCGGATTATAGAGTCTGAGCAAATACTATTCATGAAGTATATATTGAGAACAAACAAAACAGATCACTTGCCATATGATGAGAAGTTAAGGAACAGGACATCAGGGGGTGGGGAGCAGAAATCCCCAAGGCCTACTGGGGTAGTCTGTGCTACACGGAGGAGAGGATTTGAGCTGGGGAACTGATACAGCTCATACAGCTCATTTAGTCCAGAGCATCTGGCTCGCATTGCAGGGAAGTTCTGCTTAGCGTTCAGACAATGGAAGTACTGGTTGGAGAGAGCTCCAACTCTCAAGTGCTGGACAAATACAGAAAGAAAGGGAAAGCCGCAGCCATTGCTAACCTCAGGGCTCAGAAAAAACCCTGTGTTCTTCAGGGGCTGGAAACAAATAACACAAGGTCACCATTCGCCTCGGGGTGGCTAACAGGCGAAGTCCAGCTAGAGGCTGCTGGAGGAGTGTCCAAGTTGTGGTACATTGCCTTCTCAAGGGCTTATGGGAGCTAGAGATGGCTCTGCCTCTGTTTCTGTCTGTGTCTCTCTTCCTGCCTATCCTGTTTCCCCACTCTGTCTTCCTCCCACTTCCAAAGAAACTCAAACTGTTAGGAGGTAGATAGGAAAATACAGGTGGAATCAAAGATCCAGTCAAAGAGGTTGAAAGGAAGGCCAAGCCCTGGCCACCCGATTCTGTTCTGAGTACTCTGGCCAGTCACTTGCAGTTCCTCTGACTCCCCCCACGCCTTATCAATGCTTGTCTGCTGAGTGTCTGTGCACCAGGCAAATCAGCATAATCCTGACCTGGCTTTAAGTTATAGACAGAAGGCACCTCCGGGAAGGAGACGGCCCTTTGATTTTATGCAGAAGAGGTGGCAAAGGAGCTTAATCCAACTCTGTTTTCTGGGGGTGGAGGTTGTCTGGTGGGGGAGTTGATGGATGCAGTGGCGTGGGGGTTTCAGTCCTTTAAAGTCGTGCATTGGTGCCACCGCTGATTTAGGAAAGTGGCAGCTGTATAAAACTCATTACCTGTTGTTCCTCTGAACAGGTCCCCAAACACCTGATTGGAGAAGTTCAAAAGGAAATGACAGGAGGAACCATAGAAGGTCACATCTGTGCGTGTCGTCCAAATGTGCCAGTTACTGAAGTGAATTTGTCTGATGGGCGGTGAGCGGAGTAGCCCCCAGCTCTCGTAGTTTTGTTTCTGCTGTGGTGGCAACTGAGTACGTTGCACCAACAGGCCCCGGAGTTTCCTTTTGAATTTGTGGCAGGGGCGAGTTTTAAAGAAAGTGATTCTGCTGTGAGCTCCCTTCTAGTCTCATGTGCAAGTTAAATCCGCAGGCTCATTTCTCTCTCCCCCCCGCATTATTCTTCCATATATGTAGTTTTTTCTGGAGTTGTTTTTATTTCCCAAAGGGTCAGATACAGCAGCACTTCTGATGAGGTATGACACATTATAATTTGGGTTATGGGTATAATTTTTTTTAAAAAGGAAGTTAACACAGTACTTGATAAACATTTATACACTCCTCTGGGTAGGTTTATTGGCTATGAATGTTTTAGTGTCAAATAACAGAATATCCAAAATAAAAATGGCTTAACCTGAAAGGAAAAAGCATTACCTTGCATAATAGTCTGGAGGGATTGTGCATCCCAGGTAATTAGAGGTTAGGTGCCGGAAGGCTTTAGGAGTTCCAGCAATGGCAGCTTTGCCTTCAGCCTGGTTCCGGTTCCTTTCTGGACCCAACTGATCTGAGTCGCTTCCTCACTTGGTGACAGTTTAACAGGTAGGCACTAGGAGAGGCCCTACCCCTTCTTGGTCCATTTTTTTAAACTGTTGTTGTTTTTTAAGACAGGATTTCTCTGTGTAGCCCTAACTGTCCTGGAACTCACTCGGTAGAGCAGGCTGGCCTTGAAGTCACAGGGATCTGCCTGCCCCTGCCTCCTGAGTGCTAGGATTAAAGGCATGCGCCACCACCGCCTGACTGGCCCACTTCTTTTGAAATGTTTATAAAATGTTCAGTAGACTTGTCCACAAGTCTCACTGCTCGTAATTATGTCCTGTGACCGTTTCTAAACCAACGCCTGACAAGTGATAATTAATTCTCATAGACTAATCAAGCTCTACCTCTGAGGCTGAGAGGCATCAATCTTCTCTGGAAGCTCATGGTTACCTGGTTTGTTCAAAGTTAGACAAGGACGTGTATGCGTCAGTGTGGAGCTGCTACAGTGGGGATCTTCAGACAGCAGAAGTCAGCTCTTCTGGTTTATGCTTCCCCTGCCCTCTGCCCCTATGAAGGCCTGGTCTTTTTTGTTCTGAAAATCACGCTGGTTATTTTCCTCTTAATCTAGAATGACCCACAGGTTGTACAGTTTCTAGCAGGCTTGTTTATAATTGTACTTTTAAAATGTGAAGCAAAATGGTCAAAACTGTGCATTTTCGGAGTTGTAAATGGACTCTAAGATTAGACAGTGCCGTTGTTAAAATCTGATGTCCATGAGATTGGTGTGGTTCATATTAAGGCACTCCCCAGATGTGCAGCCTTTGTCTCCCCTCCGCCTTTCCAAATAAATGAAAGTTCAGCATCTGCCAGAAGAGCCTTGCAGGGGTCCCTACTCAGAACAGGCATACTTTCTCACAGGCCAGGTCTTTGATAAAGTGGTTCAAGCTGCACCCTGACTTATTTTAATTTCTTGATTCTCAGGAAAACAGCACAATGATGATGTTATATTTCACTCCCAGCTCCTGGCGAGTTCTAAGTGACCATCATACCAACTTTCAGACAAGCCTATAGTAAGTGTGAGGAGGGAATCAAGCAAGGCCTCTGTTACTGCCCCTTGTGTCCTTGCACATCAGTAGAGGCACATACCCGAAATCTGAAGAACTAACCCGTTCCATTTCAAAGCTAGACCAGCTTCACACCTAGAAGGGCAGCTGAGGGAACCACTTCTTGGCTGTGTTTGTTGCTATGTTTGGAGGAGGCGGATGAAGGAAAGGTATCAGAAGATGAGCCCTCGTCATCTCTGCAGGAATGGCTCACGGCACGCTGCTGCACTGAACTTTGTGTTTCCTGATGGAATTCCATGCTCCTCTGCGTTGCTCCTCCGGCACCAAGAGCTCTGTTTATTTGTGTCTGATGTCTGATCAGAGCAGGAATGACAAAGCAAAAGCGAACTGTTACGGATGGGATGAGCTAGCAGGACTTTTAGTGCAGAGGCCTGAGAAGATGCAGTAAAGCCGCGAGGTGTGTGGGTGGACACATATTTAGACCACCGGATTGCATGCCAACTTGTGGGTTCGAACACACACACACACACACACACGGGGGGGGGGGGGGGAGAGAGAGAGAGAGAGAGAGAGAGAGAGAGAGAGAGAGAGAGAGAGAGAGAGAGAGAGAGAGAGAATGTAGACATGTATGCATCCAGGGGAAAAGAAAGGAAAGGCACTAGGAAGACCAGGCAAGCAGGCAGGAAGAACATGTGTTTGCTGAGTCTCTGGGAAGCCATCTATAGGTCTTACTTCCTGAACATTAAAGACAGTCAACAGTTTTAAATGAAGTCTCGTCACGTCTATCCTTTCACTAAAAGACTCTGATGAGATCTCCCCAAGTTTAAGCTTATTATTCCAAAGAAACGAGTCATTCCGCTCATATACATAAGCAATAACTTGTATTTAGCCACAACAGCACTCTTTTATAACAGCCCAGTGTGCGAACAACCCAAATGCCCATCACCAGATAAAGAAATGTGATGTGCCCATATAATGGATCATTATGCAGAGGTTAAAAGGGGGCGGGGATGAAATAGTGGCACATGCTTCAACATTATGGGCTTTGTAAACTTTATGCTCAGGGAAGGAAGTCAAGCGTGTACTGTAGTGGCCATGCACTGTAGCAATCCTAATAACCAGACTGGGCAGATCTATAGAGGGGAAGGGATTGCTTAGTGGGTGTGGAATTTTCTTTTGGGTTTATGAAAATGTGCTAGAAATAGCGGGGCATTGCACAATGTACTGTCAGTAAATTGCACAGTTTAAAATGGTGACCAACAAGAGCTTCCCAAACTGGTGATTTCCTCATGTCCACAGCTACAGGTCTGAACTTCTTGTGAGGTTATACACAAGCTTTTAACCACAAGGCTCCAGCTATCTTTCTCCATTACCAGCACTCCTCCATAGCAACTAGGGTCAGGCTCCACTAGAATTTGCTGTTCCCTCACACATGGGGTGGTAGTTTCAATGTGATTGGTCCCCATGAGCTCATTGGGAATGGCACTATCGGGAGATGTGATTTGTTGATGTAGGTATGGCCTTGTTGGAGGAAGTGTGCCACTATGGAGGTGGGCTTTGAGGTCTCATATATGCTCAAGCCACATCCAGTATCTCAGTTCACTTCCTGTTGCCTTTGGATCAGGATGTAGATTTCTCAGCTTTTTCTCCAGCACCATTGGCCTGTACATCACCATATTCCCAGCTGCCATGCTCCCCACCATGATGACAGTGAACTAAACTTCTGAAAGTGTAAACCGCCACCTCAATTAAATGTTTTCCCTTATAAAATTGTTGTGGTCATGCCGGGCAGTGGTGGCACAGGCCTTTAATCCCAGGAGGCAGATGTAGGCGGATCTCTGTGAGTTCAAGGCCAGCCTGGTCTACAAGAGATAGTTCCATGACAGACTCCAAAGCTACAGAGAAACCCTGTCTTGAAAAATCAGGAAAAAAAAAGAAAAAAGAAAAAAGAAAGAAAGAAAGAAAGATTGCTGTGGCCGTGGTGTATCTTCTCATCAACAGAACCTTGACTAAGAGACATGCTCTTTCACCTTTTTATAGCCTGTTCTTCCTGAAATCCCATTCTATCCCTTCCATATAGGATTTGTCTGTCTTTTCCTTGAAATTCAAGTACTATTATATTTTCTGTCTGTCTTCTCGACCCTATCCTCAGCTCTACTTTTATCCTTTGCAGAGTAAATTTGAGCTTTTATTAATAAATTCTGCTTTGTGGTGGTTTCATATGATCTGATGCATGCTGGTGGCTGCCTCCAAACTTCTCTGATTCCTCTCCCATCCCTCCCAGGCCCTCTCCTTTCTTCCAGATTTCTTTCCCTTGCTCACTACTTTTTCTTTTGCCTAGTGCCCAACAGAGTTTAGCTAGGGCTATATGTGTGACCATAGGTTTGAAACTATCTATTAGAACCTGGTAAGCTCACATTGGATACTATGCTCCCTGCTCTCCCAGAATCTGTTAGTTGCCAGTAGATCATTAATAAGTGGTAGGGTTCCACGAGCCCCTTCCCAGTCTATAACTGACTGTTAGGAAGATTTGTGTGTGCCCAGTGACATTGACACAGCCACTGAGAGTTTATGATCACTATGGCTGTGTTGGACATTCTCCAGGACTTCTCCCTATATTATGGTTAGTTCTTATGAGCCTTGTGAGGGTGATTAAATGTCTTATTTAGGGCAGAGCCCTCAGCCATCCTTTATTCTCAGCATCTTCTGTAGCCAGGGATGTTTACTACAGTGAGAAGCCTCTCTGATTAAAGCTTAGAATAGCCTCTATTTGTAGAAAGCAGATGGATGCTGTGTAAATTCAGCAGTATTGGTTTCCCTTCCCAGGGACCTTGTGGGTTTTCATCTAGGTTTGCAATGCTAGATAGAGATTTCCTTTGGTGAAGCAGGTTCAAAGCCAATCAAGGAACACTTGGTGACCTCCGTAACTGTTGTGCCACTATTACATCAATGGCACATCTTACCTAGAAGGCTGGATTTGTGGTTCATAGACATCACAGCCAGGTAAGAGAGTTGATTCCTTTAACTGCCTGCAGCCTGCGTAACATCATTGGGCCCTTAGGTTCAGCTTGATTTTTTCCCCTTGAATCTAACCTGTGTGCTGTTTTCAGTAATAGGGTCTTATCAATAAGCCTGTATTGTTTTGGGGCCTCTGAGTTCTTCTGACAGCCAATCCCTACAGAGGTATGCAATACCAGAAACTGGGGTTTTTGTTTGGTGTTCCATTACTCCTAGGACTAGCAGTGTGTAGCCTTGTAGCATACCTACAGGTTACCATATAGTAGAGAGATTAATTACATACAAATTTTATTTTAATCACCACCACCTTCCCTTATCCCTCTCCCTACATCCCTCTCACTGTCTTT
Source organism: Chionomys nivalis (assembly GCF_950005125.1). NCBI lineage: Eukaryota > Metazoa > Chordata > Mammalia > Rodentia > Cricetidae > Chionomys > Chionomys nivalis. Next base: position 125,321,263 of record NC_080086.1, on the reverse strand, counting down.
TATCCCTGTCCCTTCATCCTCTCGCTGTTCCTTATCTCTGTCTTTACATCCCTCTCACTGTCCCTTATCTCTGTCTTTACAACCCTCTCACTGTCCCTCCCTTATCCCTGTCCCTACATCCCTCTCACTGTCCCTTATCCCTGTCCCTACATCCCTCTCACTGTCCCTTATCCCTGTCCCTACATCCCTCTCACTGTCCCTTATCCCTGTCCCTACATCCCTCTCACTGTCCCTTATCCCTCTCCCTACATCCCTCTCACTGTTTGAACTTTTACACCATAATGAATTGTTACACAGTGTTCTACCTTTACCCACAGTTTTGCTGTCCAAAGTCGGTTGTGGCCTAAAATTATTAAATCAAAAGTTCTAGAAATAAATGCTTGATGAATTTAATCGTGCAGCATTCTGAGTGACATGATGAAATCTTGCATCCCTTACTCGATAATGCCCATGAATTGAGAATCTTCCCCTCGATCAATGGAATCAATATTATATGCTACTGACCTGCTGGTCATGTAGCAGCCTCTGTGTTATCAAGCCGGTCCTAATATCTTGGTGCCTGTGTTTTATTTCGTGTAATAATACCCCAAAGTGCAATGGTTATGCTGACACTTTTATTATAGTATATTATGATTATTTTGATTTTTATTATTAAACTTTAACTATACCTAATTCATAAATCAACCTTTATTATAGTTAGAAATGTATGTAAAAATCATTATGTTTGTAGAAAGTTTAGGTCTAACCACAATTTCTGCTATCTACTAGAAGTTGGGAGACATTCAAGTTTTGTTCTTGAATGAAGAGGAGCAACTATTGAGTAGGCCCCTACTGTGTTATCTGTGCCTCATTATAGTGATGTTTGCAGTGTACGGTAGCCTTTCCTTGTCCATTCTTTCTCTGTAACTGGAAATGGGGAATAGATACCAACTATCTTATTATTTGGACCATACAGATCTTTCTATTGAATGACTCTTCAAAACAGTCATGTTGGGTGGATTTAAATCACAGACATACCAGATTCATTTTCTTCTCATCCAGTCCCTGAGGCTCTATTTCAAGCACGAGAGGGGGAAATTGTTGTGTTTTCAAAGACAAAACACTAAGGCCTGATTAGAATCAGACACTAATAAATAGAAGCCAAAGTACTTGACATTTAAAAAGTAATAGTCGTGAAATCGCAGAAACCACAAAAGCTAGCATTCATGGTACATTTTTCTTTTCAAACCATTAGAAATACTGGTGTAACATGAGCAGAAAGCTCCTTTATGGTTTTTTTTTCTTACAAAATGCCCCCAATCCTTAAGTGAAGGACTGTGAGACCATTCAGGTTTTCCTGTCTTGCTGTGTGTCCCCACAGGAAGTCCCTACCTCCAGGAACTGGTCCTTTATCCTTTTACACAAATCGCCAGGTGGTTTTCACATCACAGGAGCACAATGTAGTGCTATTATTTTGCCAAGTTCATGCATAATGTCCTCATACATTGGGCTTATTAAATGTTCCTTTTTCAATAAAGTTATTGTAAGTCAAATTATGTGCTTCCGACAGCCAGAAAGCAGAATGACAGGAGGGAGTTGCTGGAGGCCTCATGGTTGATGTCCTTTACTGGTCCTTCATTGAATTTCTATCTTCTGCTGTCAGACTTGTCTTACAGAGGCTTCTAGGGAGAACCATGTGAAGATGTGAGATACGGGGGCTTCTCTTCCTCCTCTTCAAGAGACGAGGGTTGTTGGGACTCTGGAGTATCTTTCAGCAGGTTGATTTTGCAGTTTATTGAAGTGACAGGAGTCAAGGAGTTGGGGGCCTTACTTCACTGTGTTCTTAACTGATTATGTGACCTTGGGTAAGTCATTGAGTCTCTCCGGATCCAGATTAGTTCATTTGTACAGAGAGCTCGGGCGTGAGGAGAACCTGTCCAGGTCCCTTTCAGCATTTGCTGTTGTGAGGATAGCATGCCTAGACAACACAGCTTGGCAGAGTGCCAGGACGAGAAAAGGTCGCCTATCTGGAGGAGCAGGTGTTAGGACAAGCCAGTGTAAGGACCCTTCACTCCTTTCCAATTCTTCACCATGTGGCTGTGCTTTACTCTTTTCAGTGTGATGTGCTTTCTCTAATTTTCTTTTTCATTTCACGATGGAATTAAGGGAGAAATCAGGACTTTTTTTTTCTGTACTTTTTCAACATTTGCATTTTGCGGCCGCAATGTTTGCCCCTGGGTTGGAAGTATTCAGTCGCCTTATTTTTTCTCCCCACGTGCATTTCACAGGGACTGGTATCAGTAAGATACATGTGCTTTTAGGCAATAGAGTTTGAGTGTATTTTTAATGGAGAATATACTTTAGAAAATGTCATAGTATGTACAATTCAGAATTTGCCTTACCAGTTCATTTCAAATGTCTTTGAAGAACTTTTGAAAAGATTTTGATGAAAGAAAGAAATTCATTGTCTTTTATTGCTATAGGGAAAATTTGAGGTTGATTTTCTTCTTTGCTGCCTGTGGGTATTTCATTTGCATAATCTACGTGAAATCAAAGAGAAGTCCACAATTATGCCTCATTTTGCTCCAGAGTTTTAGTGGCGTGCTTTCTGAGTCTAATAGCTAATGCGTTAAATACCTGGAAGTTATATTTGATCAACTTTAATTCAAATTATGAATCTTGATTATTCATTTCAATTTCTTCCTTTCTCCTTTGAATGATATTTCTAGGTAGTTTGCCGAACATTGTAATCGGCATAATAGTTAATTTCACTGAAAGTCCTACTTAGAGAAATTGAACATGATATCCTTTTGCTCAAACCCATTTCTTTGCGTAGATGGAAGACACCCAGCAACAGCAAACCTTCTTTAGTTAGCATAGGCAACTGCTGATCTGCAGTTCATTTTGACACGACAGCACTGTTTGGCTTGTTTGTTCTTAAATCCTTCCCTCCCAAGCAGACACAAGATGGACAAACCAATATCCTGAAGTGGCCGCATCAGGGTCTGATTGGTTGTCACTGAGAGAGGCACTGTGTGACTTCAGTAGACATACTGTGTGAGTTCTACTCCCAGTAGCCACACTCTGTGCATGGTGAGCATACTGCCTCACCTCTAACCTGTTACAAGTGTTACGGTCATTTGAAAGTCTCATTTCAGGGTTGTTTAAATCAAGACAGATAAATCTTTCCCAAACAAGTTAACCAAACTGCATGTAAAGGTGTTAGGTAAGACATGGAAGAGAGATCTGTCCGGAAGGATGAAGGCGAGAGCCATGCATGTTGAATTCATGATGAGAGCATGTTGGTCTTCACTTTGTTTCGTGATTTCTGAATATGTTTCTTAGCATTTTTTTTCATTCTACGGGGATATTTGTTTCTTTGAGAGGAGGAAGCATATAAAATCCACAGAAGATAATGAAGTAGGTAACTTTGACCTGTCATGATCATATGATGAAGAATGCATCGCTGGTAGAATAGAAACGGTGCCTTAGCCCACAAAGCACCCTTTCACGTAATCCAAAATAGTTCTTACAAAGCTAGGAAGGAGACACGTTCTATGACTAATCATGTGTGCTTGGGAAGAATAGTGGTGGAGCTGCTGGCAATTACTGTGTGTGTACTGTGGAGAGCGTGTCTCTAGTAGAGTGAGGGAACCCTGGGAACTAGGAACTGGACCTTGATCCTGGGACAATGACAAGTTATCTAAAGCACTCTAGGCCCCAGGTCCTCATTCTTACAGTGAAGAGTCAAGCATCATACTTTCTAAGCGTTTTCAAGCTCTCACATTCTAGGATTTTACCGGTGGCATTGGGAAGTCAAGCGTGAGCTCCCCAAGTCCATCTTTCTGTGCATCAAAGTTGGTTTGATCTCCCTGGAAGGGTGGATTTACTCAGCACCTCACTCATGCTTCTGCCTTCTGAAACAGAAAGTGCTAAATCTGATTTTTGCATAACGACTCAAGGTTATCGTGTGATATGATGATCATTATCTAAGTTCCCCTCAAGGAATGTGGCGCTATGGAGGAGTGGTGGCCTTAAGACTTAATGACCCAGCCTGTGCTTTGAAAAATGATTGTGCTTATTCTGATTATTTTTTTGTTTTATGTTGGCTGCCTTGATCAATATGATCTCCTTATTTCTATTGTCTACTTCTGGCTATCCCTCTTTACAGTCCTCCTCCTCCTCTAATGGGCAAGAAATAGTGGCCATTGTAAAGCCAGTTGACATTTCCTCTGAAGTTACTGTGTGTGGTCCCAGGTGACATTTCAGGAGTTACTTCTGCCAGTAAAGACTTACAGAGTTCCTTACCATTGCCTGAAGCTTAGTTTGGGAGGTATTTTTTTTTTCTGTGTTGCAACAAGTATTAAGAATCAAGGCTTATGTTACTTATGATATGTATGATTCATACATACGAATGATATGAAGCTTGTGGCTTTCCTCCTAGAGGATATAAAGAGGAAATCTAGCCAAATCTGAGGGACTATGAGAGGCCTAAGGGATACAAAGAAGCCATGGAAAGGGCATGCCTAGAGGATCTGTTAGTGTCCAGATGATTGGCAGGCATGGTCAGATTTCATTTGTGGGCCATCCCACATAATCACCCTATTCGCAGTTTTGGCTTGCTCATCACCACCTTGGGAAGATGAGTGCAAAGGGGGAATTGGTAGCTGCGAAGGTTAAATTAGGGATCCATGGTGCGGCCCTTCCAACTCCTTGTTCTTTCCATCCTCAGGGCCCCTTGCAATAATTAAGAGAATTTAAATTGTTTATTCACTTTTTGTTTATTTACAAATAAAACCCACCCTATTAGCTTGCAAACTACATTATGTCCATTTTAGCATAAATTTTGTTGCTGACTAATTTACAGTTGTTTAATCTGCAGAGCTGGCAATTTTTGGAATCCTCCTACCTCCTCCCTCATGGTCTCATCTCACCCATCCAACAACAGAGCTGAGAGTGTTATTTTAAGATATGGAAGTCATATTAAACATATCATTGGGTATCTAAGCTTTTTCTGAAAGTTTTAAAAGAAAAAAAAAAGTAAGGCTGGTCTTCTGCAGAATTCTCCTCTTGTTTTCTGCATGCCCATACCTAAGAAGCAACACAGCTTATAGTTAGACATGATGCTTTCTGGGACCATACCCTTTTCCCGGAGAAGGGAGCTCATCAAGAATTGAGCGTTGGAGCCAGGCAGTGGTTGGCGCACGCCTTTAATTCCAGCACTTGGGAGGCAGAGACAGGCGGATCTCTGTGAGTTCGAGACCAGCCTGGTCTACAAGAGCTAGCTCCAGGACAGGCTCCAAAATCACAGAGAAACCCTGTCTCGAAAAACCAAAACAAAACAAAAAAAAGAATTGAACATTGGAGTCTGGAGCTTCTAGTCATCTCTGTGACTGTAGCTTCACCTACCATGTGTTTTTGCTGTTGTTGTTTTGTTTTGTTTTGTAGTTCATGAGGGTGATGGAGAAGTATTTGGGAGAGCTGAGAGGAGACTAGCCATTTGGGAACTAGAACCTTCCATACTGCCCATGCTCGCATGGTAGCTAAGCTTGTTGGAGCTGTGTGTCCTCTCATTCAACACAATCAATTTGGCTGATCGTGTGTTGGAAGACATTACTGGCCGGTCAGAGGTTGCAGCCTCTCCGTGAGCTAGTTACTAATCTCAGTAAACTCAGCAATGTGGAGCTCCTTCTCTCCAGCAGAATTTCCTGCCTCTACCAACCCTTATCTGAAGAATGTCTCTGGGCCTGGAGGACTGGCCTTATCTAAAAGCTGTCTCTAAAACCAGATGCCGGATTCATGGTTAGTTTCACCCATGGGACAGATCCCTGCTAAGAAGACTTTTTATAGGAGCACTGATATAGGACCAACTGCCATATACTAAGCCATGTGATAGAAGCATGCCATTTAATGACAATTACAGTTTGTCCCCAGGCTCCCCAATCCTATATATTCTTTATATTCTGGAATAAAATTGAGCTGATTCTCTGAACTCTGTCTCCTGGAGGTCTGTCTCCATTTGTACTCATTGGCCATGTACAGAACTTTCTGTCACCCCTTTCTGCCTCTTTCACGTCTTGACCTTGTGGCCGACCGGCAGAAAGGGAAAGAGGACCCCTACAATGATGGATAGGCAACTCCTAATGCTCACTTCCTACTCAATGGAGAAACACTACCTTTGGGCTGGAAGAATGGCTCAGAGGGTGAAGTGCTTGCCCAGAGTGAGTGGCCTGTACCTGTAATACAAATACAGCGTTGGAGTGGCAGAGATAGGAGGGTGCCCAGGGCTTGCTGATTTCCAGGTTCAGTTAGAACCCTGGTCTCAAAAAAGTAAAGTAGAGAGCAGTTGAGGAAGATATTTAGCCTTAACCTCTGGCCTTCACATGTGCACCCACCCATGTGTGTGTGCGCATGTGCATGCACACATGCACGCACACAATCAAAAACACTCATACACATACAAAAAGAAAAGGAACTATAAACACTTTCTTAATTAAACAGAAGACTCTTGGATTGCAGTCCAGGTAGCAGCATAGCCTGCCTTGTTTATTCTAAGGCTCAGGATTGACTTCTTCTGTATTGATTGCGACTGATAATCATGCAGTCTATTGGGCTGTTTCTAATTATTTTAGCTATCTTAATTATTGGATTGTGCATGATCTGTTTTGTTCAAATAATTTCTCAGCGAAAAGGATTGGAGCAGCTGAAGAGCACAGGCATCTACCTAATTCCTGGCTGCCTTTGCCTCCAGCCCTTGGTGTCATGTTAAATGAATCATTTTGCTCCCCTGCTTTTCCTTCTTCTCCCTATGAGCAAAAAGAGGATAGCATTTATCTTGTAGCTTGTAATTTCGAGTAATTAAATATCAGGCACTATCAAAACATAAATTGTTGATATCAGTTTGATAAGATCATCTGTGCTGACTTCATGTACTTTGGATTTATTATTTTTGATTTAAATTCATAAATATATGCTCAGTGTAGGGATTGCAAAAAAACTGTAAAGAAGGATCAAAAATCATCTATAATCCCTAACTTAGTTCTACAAATCTGTTAAAAGATTTGCTTTCATCCTGTCTTCATGCACATATACAAACACATATTTGAGATAACATGAAATATACTGTCTCACAACCAGCAGCAAGTCACAAGGATTGTAGAGTTTTAACCTATTTTTTCTATCCACATAGTGTTTTAGTGTGTGGATGCCCTGCTGCCCAGTTCTGGGCAAGCACTTCACCCTCTGAGCCATTCTTCCAGCCCAAAGGTAGTGTTTCTCCATTGAGTAGGAAGTGAGCATTAGGAGTTGCCTATCCATCATTGTAGGGGTCCTCTTTCCCTTTCTGCCGGTCGGCCACAAGGTCAAGACGTGAAAGAGGCAGAAAGGGGTGACAGAAAGTTCTGTACATGGCCAATGAGTACAAATGGAGACAGACCTCCAGGAGACAGAGTTCAAAGAATCAGCTCAATTTTATTCCAGAATATAAAGAATATATAGGATCGGGGAGCCTGGGGACAAACTGTAATTGTCATTAAATGGCATGCTTCTATCACATGGCTTAGTATATGGCAGTTGGTCCTATATCAGTGCTCTTATAAAAAGTCTTCTTAGCAGGGATCTGTCCCATGGGTCAAACTAACCATGAATCCGGCATCTGGTTTTAGAGACAGCTTTTAGATAAGGCCAGATAAGATTCCCTTATCTCCTCCTGGAATCTCTTCCACCAGCTGACAGAATCAGCTCTCTTAGATAAATTTGATATATCATTCTGAATCTAGAGTCTTCTGTCACTTCTGCTAACCTGGGTGAGGTCTGGCCGTCGGGGGAGAAATCTTCCGTCTGGCGTCCACTGACATTCTCTCCTTGCTTATTCTCTTTGCTTCACCCCTCCCCATACTCCAACACTGTCAGTTCGTAGAAACACCTCCTACCTCTGAATGTCGCCTTGGCATTTCATCTGTCTGGAAGCTCCTTCCTTCTGCCACCTGCCTGTCTCCTGAGGGCATCCAGCCCCCGCACCCCCTACACACACTGGCAACCTTTCCTGGCAGTTCTCTGGTGGCCCTGTTTGTATCTCTATCGCGTATGCCACTGCTGGCCATCCTCAGTCCATTCTCCGCAGACTAAAGGGAAATGACTTTGACTTACGTGCTAAAAATAATCATCTCTGATCATGACTTCTAGTTCACAGTCTGGGGCCACAACGTCTCAACCTGGACATCAGACTCTTCCCCACTTAATCCCACTCCATCTTTCCCAGCGCCCCTCTTGTTCTCTTCACCCCAGGCCCGCAGGTCTTCCTGTTCCAGGCCTGAGCTGCTCTCTCCTTGGCAGCCCTTGAGCGAGTGTGTCCTTACTGTTTAGGATTGACTCTATCATCCCAGGAGCCTTAGCCTGCCCCAACTGCCTTCTGCATTCCCCCCTGACTCAGGTACCCTGTTCTCTGATTCCGTAGCCCTGCATACTTTTCTTTTATGCTAGAGCTGACATTTTTCATCTCTTTGTGTTATTATTTCATGAAGCTTGTGCCCTTCATTGGGCCGCAGACTCTTCAAGGGAGAGCTCGTGTTTGTTTATGTTCAGTTTGTATGTGGAACAGGATTGAAGGCACTGGAGAGGTGACATCACAGGGTTCATAACTCAAGTTAGACAAGCGCTTCAACTCCCAAGGGAGGCACCACAAGACTTGTTAGATTAGACCAAATGGATTCAATTAAAGGGGTCACAAACATGAAGTGCCTAGAGTCTTGGAGACCTTTGACTTATCAGCCGTTTTATGATTAAGATTCAGAATTGCTTTAATGGGGATCCCAAGTGAGGATATAAGGGGGGCCCACAGCCCATTGTCTATAGCCTCAGATACCCAAGATAGGATGGCAATGTGGCATGGAGCAAACCTGTCCTGGTTCTGCTTTGAGAAATGAAACACTTCCTAGTGTGCATCTTGTAAAGCCCAAGTTGGTTTGCCCACCTGCAGTTTTGCACCTTTGGCAGCTGACCAGTTTACTGTGGGTTTTGTTCCACTCCCTATTGTTTTGAGTTGGGATCTCTATGGCTCAGGGTGGTCTTGAACTTGCTATGTAGACAAGGATGACCTTGAACTTCTGATCCTCCTCCTGCCACCTCCTGGGGCTGGGATTACAGGTTTATGCTCTCACACCCAGTATTTTTTATACAGTTGATGCAGTGCTCGGGGTTGAACCCAGGACCTCGTGTATGCTAGACAAGCACCCTACCAACTGAGCCACATCTGTGCCCCACTATGGGTCTTAAACCAGATGCTACCAAGTGATACAGCTGGACGCTCGGAGCGTCCACAGATTTCTCCTTTGCACACTTGCGTCTTGGCAATGGTGTGTGCGCTCAGAGACCTATTGTCTCAAATACAATCTGTCCACTGCAGACTGGGATGCGGGGATGTACGGCCACTGGCCAGAGCACCTCACAGCACCATGTTTAACTTCAGCAGGAAGTCAGCTGATGCTCAGTCTTTGGAAAACTCGGGTACTTCTGAGCCCTGAGGGAGAAACAGAGGCAAGTACTTCCCTCCCAGCACAGGGCTCTTGAACTGCTCTGCTAGGAGTCATGAGGCCTGTGGGATGCCCTAGAACACTGGCTAGCTAGCCCCAGGCTTTGAAAAGCAAACAGACTCAAATCAGAAATCATCTGGTAACAGAATAATCCATAAAGGATGTTGCTATGTTGCTAGAGAGATTTGAAAGGGGGGAAAAAAGTCCTTAGAATTTTCTTAAATTAGGTTTTTCTTTTAATTACCTACTTATCCTTCAGAAACTTGGAGCGTCCCCATTCCTTATCAACATATTCCTTGTCAATTATGCACAGGCTCGGGCTTATGGTGCCGAGGGTGATGCTTTAAGTACTCGGCAGCTGGAAATGTTTCCCCCTGGGCTGAGGGGAGTGAGAGGAATGTTGATGTGCTGAGCAGCCTGGCTGCTGAGGGGAGCCAACAGAGCAAGGCGCCTGGAGGCAGGGAGCCAGGCTGAGAGGGCTGAAGCCTGGGCTGGGGATGTGGGGGGGGGGCAGAGTTGTTGATGATGGGAGGATGGGGGCTGGGTGCAAATCTTTTGACTTTTATGATCCTGGTGAACTGTGCTTACTGACTGGTTCTTAACATCCTCTCCTTCAAATAGCTAACGTAAGGATGCTAAGCAAAACTGCTTATTGGCACATTTTTTTTCCACCCATGCTTGATTGGCTACATCATGCCGCTAGATGGAAGATTAATGCCGGGAACATTGTGTGGGTATGCTCTGATGAACTGTAAGGGGAAAGGCAGTGGCATGCGTGTGTGTGTGTGTGTGTGTGTGTTTGTGTGTGTGTGTGTGTGTGTGTAACTATGAGATGCAATGTGTAAGGTGAGGTACCCGTCTGGACTATTTCCAAGATACCGTGTCCTGTGTTCTCTCTTTGTCCTTGATTAGGCGATGTGTATGTCTTTGTTAGGACTAGATGTAATGAGGCCAGGTGGTAAAAACAAGGGGATCACAGTTCACCTTCACGTTGGCCTTGGAACTGCACCAAAAGTCCGCTTAGGCTCAAGCACTTGGCCGTTTGGATTGTCTAAGTTATGTGAATAGGTGAGCGATTATAGAATGGGAAGGGTGGCTATCCAGTTTGAGAGCGTCCAGTCGTATGGTAGGTTTCCATCCTCATGCAAACAGAAATTCCCATATGGAATGTCTGCTTCACTTGCTCAGACTGGGAGGTGTCTCCTTACCATTGTCACATTGGGGTTTGAATACCTGCCCCTCTCCAGTCCTATCCCAATGTGAGCTTGTGTGCCCAGTGCCCTGCAGTGATCTCGCTAGGAGTCCTTCCCTCATCTTCTCCCCACATCCCTTCCCTTCCTAGTCATCTCTGCATCTCTTGTTCTCACTAGTCTCACTCAGCCCCAGTCAGGTGCCCAGGACCTTGAAAACCCCCTCTGCCATCAGGGAAAGGTATCTTTGCACAGCCGTTTCATTGAGTTCTTTCCTTTCCTGCTTCGGCATGAGAGAGGACAGCCTCCGCGAAGCAGCCTGTGAGCAAAATAGGACCGGAGTGTAGACAGTTACAATAAAAGGAAAGCTGCATGCCAGTGTGGGTCTGCCTGCTCTGCGCTGTCCACTTAGAAGAATTAGCTGAGCACGAGGAGATACAGTCCTAGTGATTCCTATCTGGTTGCGGCTGCTCAGACAGTCTTGGAGACAGATGAAAGGACCAACTTGTTATCGTGACTGAGAGGCAACTTTAGTGAGTCTCTGGGCAGGTTATTTAACTTCTCCAAGCCTCAGTGTCCCCCTTAAAACAGTAGTAATGGAGCCAGTCACAAAGAAATGGGGATAGAGCTCCGTGCACGGAGCCTGCCATGTAGGAAGTGCTCAGGAAATTCTTACCGTCACGGTTTGGCTGTGCAGCCATGAGCAGCCGTCCCGAGTGTTCCATGCCTTGTCCTCTTATTTGTGAGAGTGGGAGGGAGCTTGTCTGCCACATGAAGTGTCAGGTGGTGAGAAAGCCCTCCGAGAAGAGCATAACGTGCTATGTAATGAATAAAAACACGGTTGCTGTTCTCCTGCACCCTTGCGGCCACTGTTCCGATGTGCTCAGAAGTGTGCTTGTCAGGCTGCGGGTCGATGTAGTGACTTAGACGTGTGTGTGGAGTCATTTGGAAGAAGCACAGAGCATAGGGAACTAACAAGGCCGCCAAAGCCAGAGGGCCGGGTCTCTGATCGTTGCTTCTTGCTGCTGCCACTAATGGTTTCAGGGTTTGGCCTCTTCCTAACCATCAGGCTCCTGCCATTGGAAGGTATGGCATCCGGTCTCATCTTGATGACAGACTCCTGGTAAAATGTTATTATCCCTTTACTTCTTTTCCCCTGGGTTCTGCTAGATAATCTCTCTACCAGAGAGTGGCCTGAAGAAGTAAAAAGAAATTTAGATATCAGCTTTACTTGAATATTGCTTAGAAAAAAAATTGAAAATATTGCTTAAAATCAATTTATATGTAGTTTTTAAAAATTGATTTCAACAATCCATAAAATCCCAAGAGTACATTTCTGTCGATTATAAACCAACTATACAATAAACTGTCTTTTAAAAGTAGTTTAATGGACTCCTAATACATATTTATAGGGCACAGTGTGACATTTCAACATAGGTGAACAATGTGGAGTGATCAGTTCGGGTAATCATGCCCTTGTGTTAGGGACATTCACCATCCTCTCCATTAGCTATTTTGAAATCATTAATTGCTGCTAACTATGGTTATCCTACTGTGTTCTGGAATGCTTGTAGGTATTCCTTTTATATTCACCACTGAGCCTGTTACCTGTTGACTATCTTTGTTCCACCTCATTCTCCTGTATACCCTTTGATAACTCTGTGTGTGTGTGTGTATTTTGCACATGTATGAGCAAGTACATGCATATGTGGAAACCAGAGATAAATGCCAAGTATCTTCTCCATCTTATTCTTTGAGATAGAGTCTCTCATTGGCTAGAGCCTTCTGATTGGCTAGAGCCGATTGACTAGAGTGGCTAGCTAACCAGACACAGGGAGCCTCCTGTCTCTGCCTCCCACCCATGGGGGTAACAGATGAGTATGGCCACGCCTGTTATTATTTTTTTCTTTGTGTGGATTCTGGGGATTGAACCCAGGTCCTCATGCTTTCTTGACCGTACTTTACACACTGAGCTATCTCCTACCTCTGTTTGGTAGACTTTCTTTAGATCATAAAGGCTGGCTTTAAGTGGACTCCCCATTTCTGTGTCTCTTGATATGCGCCTGCGACACACACGCCATAAATCTTGTAGTCCATCAGATGCTGAAAAGGACAAGAGAACATTGTTCACCATAGCAAATAGTCATAAATTATTTTTATAATGTGAGTAGAGTGACTGCCCCTTGACTTTATTTTCATAAATTAGCTATATTGAATGTTGCTTCCTCACCTCCAGAAACAGGAGTGATTAGTCAATTCGGTTTTATGCAGGCTTTATTTCATAAAGGAAGCAAACGTCAAAAAATACAGCTCAACTGGAAAGATTCTATCAAGACACAGGGAAAAGAGCAGCAGCACACTACTTTGGGGTGTCTTTCTGCAGAACACGGCCAGCCTGGGCTAAAACATGAGCCTTTTTCTGTTCAGTCGCTCTTGTTCACATATTGGGAAATTACTAAAGCCATGGGTTTGTAGGTCATTCTGAGGTAGGAATTCTTGTTCTCTTCTTGCCTCCTTCTCTCCCTCTCCATTTCCACTTCTGCTTTAGTTTCATTTCATTAACTTTTAGTCTTTGTGGTACCAACTTCCCGAGTCAGGCGGTAAAGGGCGTTTGCAAAATCAATCTTTGTTGAATTAATGAGCAAATGAACGAGTGAAGAGTAAGCGATGTAATGATTGACTTTTGAATGCCAATGGTAATGATTGACATGCAAACAGAAAGTAGAGTGCAGATTTCCATGGGGATATGGGAGGGACAGGTAGGAAGGATTTGCTTAATAGGTAGGATCTCGGTTTGTAAGCTGAGAAGGGTATGGTGCCAATGGTTGCATAGCAATATGCGTGTTCTCAGCACTAGTGAGTGGTACATGTCTTAAAGCCAGCAAGGCAGAATGACTCAATAAGATGGCAGAATCAGAGATTCCCATCATCCATGGGAATGAGTGGCCAGAAGTATCTTCATTGTAAACCAGAAAATCAGCATCCTGTGTGGAGGGGGAAAATAAATGAGCCTGATTTTATGGGATTTAAAAATGGCCAACAGTCCTAGGACTTTCCCTTTAAGAGGAAAATGAGTAGCGAGAGCAGAGGATGCCACAGGAAGGTCTGAAGCATCTTGAAGTCTGTCAGTGCTGAAGGCCACTCTCTGAAGACAATCGATAAAGGCTGGAAGAGGGGACAGCTCTAGAAACACATGAACAAATTTAAATGTAATACTTTAAAAGGAAAAAAAATAAATATTCAGGATCTATCCCTGGTTAGATGGAGATTGATGAATTACCTGACAAAGAATTCAAATAAGGATGGCAACCAAGCTCAGTTAAACAAAGAAAACAACACTGAAGCAAACAACAAGTCTAATGAAGTCACAAGCCGTGATTCTGGAGCAGAACAATATAGTGACAGAACTGTAAAAGTTGGCTAGACAGCTACTCCCACAGTCGTTAGGTCATGTGGAAGAGTAGCATGCATTCGTACGCATGTCATTTTGAAACTACAGCCATGAGAACATAAAGAGAAAGAAAAGAGAAGAAAGCAGAGGACACCGTTGTGACATGTGGGGTTCCATCAAACAGAATGAGATTTGTACCATGAAAACCCAAACTTAAAAAAAAGCAGAAAGGAAGAGAAATCTTATTAAAGAAATAATGACAGGGGCTAGATTGTGGACTCAGAGTAGGCTAAGAGCACTGGCTTCTCTTTCCAAGGACCCAAGTTCAATTCTCAGCACGAATATGGTGGCTCAGAACCATTTGTAACTCTAGTTCTAGGGGATCTGATGACCTCTACTGGTCACACCGCAGGCACCAAGCGCACAAGTGGTGCACAGGAATACATACATACAAACAAGACAACCATGCAAATAAAATAATAATAAATAATTAAATAATAAATTTAAAAATAATTAATGACAGGAAAATCCCTAAATCTGGGACTAGAGAGATTGCTTAGTGGTTAAGAACACACACTACTCTTATAGAGGCTGAAGTTTGGTGCTCAGCATCCAAGTCAGATGGCTTACAACTACCAGTGACTCCAGATCTATGGTGATCTGTTGCCTCTAACTTTTGAGGGCATCTTCACTCACATTCAATTGCATATTCTGTACTTCTATCAGATAAAATAATCTGCAATGAAAAAAAAAAGCATCATAAGAAATAAGGTCACTGTCTGATGATAGAAGAGTCAGTTCTTCAAGAGAACCTAACAATTAAAAATATACACATGCACACACACACACACCTACCTAATATTGGAGTGTCTGACTTTATAAAGCAAATATCAATAGCACTAAAGAAAGAAATAGGTAGCCAGCTGTTCAGTAATAGTAGGGTCCTTGCATACACCACTTTCAACAGTGAGCAGATCATCCAGACAGAAAATCAATGAAGAAGCAGCAGATGTGAACAACACTGCAGGCCAAATGGACCTAACAGACAGATATGGAACTTCTAATCCAATGGTAGCAGAATAGGCGTTCTTCCTGAGCACCCGGAAGACATGCTTCCAGGGCCAGTAACATGATCAGCTATGCAACGAATCTTAAGGAAATTCAGTAAATTTATATGATATTATCTTTTGTAACCACAGTAGTAAGAAATTAGAAATCAATAATGGCGCAAAAGAGGACAATTTGCCCCCAAAGGTAGAAAATCAATGTATAAACACCAGTCGCATTCTTTGCACTGTAACTACACCATCTGTAACAGAGAAAATGAAAAGACCCCACTTACAATTGCATGAAAAATGATAAAACATTAAATTTAACCAAAGAGGTAAAATATTCGTACACTAAAAATTGTAAAATGTCAACCAAATTGAAAAACATAAATAAAATGGACATTTGTCCCACATTCATGGATTTGAAAATTGATTTTGACAAATTCTCCAAAAGTGACCTTTAGGCTTGATGCAGTTCCTGTCAAGGTTCCAGTACTTTCTACAGAAGTAGAAAGAAGTTCTGACATTAGCTTGAAACCACAAGAGACTCTGAAGAACAAAGATGGGGGGGGCATCACACTTCTTGATTTCAAATTACATTATAAAGCTATAGTAATCAGACTATGTGGCTGGTCCTAGCATAAAAACAGGCTCGTAGATCACTGGGGCAGAATAAAGAGCCCATATACAAATCTACATGTACAACTGACCTTGTACAAGGCTGCCAAGAATGGGAATGGGGGAAAGATGCCTTTTAAGAAAAAAAAATGTAGAAAAAAATGGATACCTATAGGTGAAAGAATAAAATAGAATGCCTTTGTTATATTAAAAAAAATCAACTCAAAGTAGGTTAAAGAGTTAAGACCTCAAAACTGTGGAACTTGACAGTTGGCTCAGTGTTGAAGAGCAAGGCTGCTCTTGCAGAGGACCTGGGTCTGATTGCCCCCGTGGGCACTGCATGTACATGGTGCATAAGTACACATGTAGGCAAAGAGTCATACAATTAAACTGCAAACCGCCCAAAGAAAACAAAACTTCTTGATGTTTGGTCTATGCAGTGATTTTTCAGATATTAAACCCAAAACACAGGCAATGTGGGCAAAAATAAAAGTAAAAAATAAAAAGCAAACACCTCCCATCAACAAAGAAAAAAAGTCAGCATAGAGCTGTTGAAAGATTTTTAATTACACTTGCGTAAGGATTTGTCACGCTGGTTTAATAGAAAGCTAAACAAATGGACAATGTGCAGGCTGGAGGTAGAGGCAGAACTTCCAGATGGAGCGGGCTCTGGGAAGAAGGAAGGGGGATCGCCATCCAGATGTGGAGAAAGCAGGATGGGCAGTACAGAGTGAAGGTAATCAAGCCACATAAAGAATGCAGATTAAAAAATAAGAACTAGTTAGGAACAAGCCTAAGCTAAGGCCGAGCTTTTATAATTAATAAGTCTCTGTGTCATTATCTGGGAGCTGGCTGGCAGGACAGAGAAAGACTTGTTTCTCCCTATGGCAAGGGAGAAAATGTTTTCAAATGCCTGGAGATGCTAATATCCCAAATGTGTGTGGAATCAGAAAATTCAGTAACAAATGAAGTTATATAAAAGGCAAGCATATGTATGAAAATGTGATTAACGTGGCTAACCAACCTTTGGGAAAGTGGAGTCAAAACCACTAGATAGCAGTATGTCACGCCCGTTAAGATGGCATTTGAAAATAAGAGACATATGTTAGGAAGGGTGCACAGAAAAGGGAACATTGGAAAAGTAAGTTGGGGTACAGCTATGAAGGAAAACAACAGAGATCCCTCAAAACTTTATTTTACCTGGAAAAACTTGAGATTTCCAAGTGATGTTTACTCCTATTTTTTGCAGTTGTTCAGGATAGCTGAGATATAGAGACAGTGTGGATGTCCACCAATAGATAAATGGATTTGGGATGTATTTATGTAGCCCTAAAGATGATGGACCTGTGAGATGCGCTAAGTGAAAGAAGTCAGACAGGACAGATGTGGTGGTGCACGATCCCACTTCCATGCTGAACCCAGAATTATCATATTCAGATGGGCATGGTGGCACATGCCTTTAATCCCAGCACTCGGGAGGCAGAGGGAGGTGGATCTCTGTGTGTTTGAGTCAGCCTGATCTACGGAATGAGTGCCAAGACAGGCTCCAAAGCTACACAGAGAAACCCTGTCTCGAAAACCAAAAAACAAAGCAAAAACAAAAACAAAATAACCAAAACCAACCAAACAAAAAGAAGAGCAGAAAGTAGATCTGTGTCTCTTGGAGTTGGTAGCAGGGAAAATGAGATACGTGTGAGGAACATATGTCGTGGTGTGAATAGGGTGGGTGACATGTTCAGCCATAAAATGAATCTTAACAAAAGTAAGATTTAGCTTTGAACACCAGCAACACAGGCAACTCAGGCAGAAATAGAATAGAGTGGGGCTAAGCCGACTAAACATCTGTCAACAAAGGAAAACAGTCAGCATAAAGCAACCCATACAAAGGGAGAAAACGTGGGAAAGAAATTTTGTTGTCTTCTGTAACCACAATGACATGAAACTACAAATCAATATCAGGAAGAAAATAGGAAAACTTGCCAAAAAATGTTTTAGGATAGAAAATCCACATGTAAAAATCAATTCTGTTTCTCTATACTAACAACAAACCATCTAGACCAGGAAGCAATCCCACTTCCAGACGCATCAAAAAGAATGAGACACTTACCATGCGCAATGAATAGGTTTCTGTGGGGATTTATACAGTCAAATACACTGAGAAATCATACTATAGTGTATACTTGTGAGAGAGTGGATCCTGAAAGTTTTCAGTACATTCTCTCTCTCTCTCTCTCTCTCTCTCTCTCTCTCTCTCTCTCTCCAGGTAACTGTGAATTTATGGATATGCTAAATGACTTGGCTGTGGTTATTTCACAATTGTATATGGATGTCAAAACATCAAGTTATGTGTCTTAAATATATTCAACAAAACAATAAAGACAGTGAATTCTATGTTACAGTATTTTACATAACAAGCATAGCTGGGAAAATCCAGCAATTGCTACTTGACCACTTATTTTCTCTTAAACACTACAGTGGGAATGAAACTTTAAAAAAATGCTGCAGTTCCTGGCTCACACCCTGGTGTTCCTTCTAAAGAGAGTTGGCGGACAGGGACCTTTACTAAGCGTGGCTTGTTCAGTCCTAACGGCAGTTCTGGGGATATTGGTGACCTCCTGTTACACAAATAAGGAAATACATGCTTGAATGTTTGAATCTCTTGCTGTGACGTCACAGTTGTTTCAAAGCTACTGTCTGGTTTATACACATGCTACTGCTTACACACACACATATCGAATGCACACCCAAGCTCCTTCTAGTATTTTGAGCAATGTTGCAACCTTGTATTTTAAAAACAAACAAACAAACAAACAAAAAAAAAAACCACTGATATTTACAGTAACTTGAAAAGTCATGCTGGAGAAGGAAGAAAGCTTAGATTTGCCCGAATGCTGGTGTCGTCCTCAGTCCAGAACAGTGGTTCTCAACCTTCCTGATGCTGCGACCTTTTAATGCAGTTCTTCGTGTTGTACTGACCCCCAGCCATAAAATTATTTTGTTGCTATTTCATAACTCTAATCTTGCTATTATTATGAATCATAATGTAAATATCTGATCTGAGACCCCAAGGGATCGCGACCCACAGGTTGAGAGCCACTGGTCCAGGAGTTTGTAAGTTCAGGGGGACATCAGTAACACCGCTGAACCCAGGCACTATTCAGACAGCGTCCGATTTGACTTTACTGACCTCTCTAAGGGCCATGTGTTGTGACCAGTGGTGACTGCTGGCCTGTCTTCAGCATGGAAAGGAAAAACACCCCAGCTCGGGCTAAGCATCATCTGAGCTGCTGCCTGTATTCAGTTCCACCTGAGGCTCAGGGGAAGAAATCAGAGGGTGGGGTGTGGTTCTTTGCTCGGCCTCCTCTTTAAGGATGTCCCCTGTCACACACCTTGCTTTCTCAGAGCTGGGGAGAAAGGAGAGGACTCTTGTGGGTTTTGTTCTCTTGTGAGAGAAGGAGGGAAAAGAGAAGGCAGGCTGAGGAAAACATTAGCTAGGCCTGAAATCTCTCACGAGCCACACAAAATCATATCCTCTTTAGCCTCAAATCCTAAATGCCCACCAAGTCCCTCACCATGATGGTTCTGAGAAGCTGGGAGTCCCTGGTCTTTTGTTGTTGATAGTAGGTTTTTGTTGTTGTTTGTTTGTTTTTGACAGGGTCACACTATGCAGCTCTGTCTGGCTGGTCTAGAAACTTCTATGAGCAAACTAGACCAAACTGGTCGCCAACTCAAGATGCTAGAATGGAAGGCCTCGGTCACCACACCCAGCTCTTTTTTTGGCCTTTACTGTAGACACAATGTAATAGCAGCCCTAAAGGCGCTTTAGACTTGAGTCGGCATGCCCGTGGCCACTTGCCACCCCAACCTAAAGGACTTCCTTCGCTTTTACCTGGGATTGTGTTATTCTTCTTTGGTCACTTGCTGTGCTGAGTTAATTTCTAAACTCTTCACCATTCTGCACCCCTCTTCTCTCTCCGCCATGATGACCGTCAGCCACACGAGATGTTGAGCACATGATGAACCTCATCTAGGAGGAGATGTGCTGTAGAGAGCAAAAAGCACAGCGAGTCTGAAGACTTACTCACCAAAAATCACGTCAAAATAACATTAAAGTTTTTCAAGGAAAAATGTTCAAAGTATTGATTATGTGTTTAAAATACTAAATGTGGCTGGGAATGGACTTCAGTTGGTAGGTGTTTACCTAGTATTCACAAAGTGCTGGGCCAGATTCCTTGGATCATGTAAAACTAGGCATGATCTAGCATGCTGGTCATTCTAGCACTCGAGAGATGGAAACAGGAGGGTCAGAAGTTCAAGATCACCCTCCGTTACATAAGAAGTTCTGCTTGAGCTTGTGCTGTATGAGACCTTGTGTGTGTGTGTTTGTGTGTATATGTATGTGTAATATTTATATGTTTATATATATATATAATATCAAAGTTAAAGTCCTCAGTTTACTTTCTAATATGATTATTAGGAAATTTGAAATGGTACAGGACTTGCATTGTGTTTCCCCAGGGTGTTGGTGATTTACCGCTTCTGCTTGTACTTCCTTTCGGTTTGCAGGCCGGGAGGGTTTGCCCTCCAGACTGTATTTTCAGCTGGCTGTGGCTCTCAAAGTCAGTAGAAGCCACTGAGCTTAGGGCTGCACTTGATAAAGGAAGCGACGAGAGAAACGTTTCTTTCATCTTCTTAGCACCCGCTCGGCTCTTAGAAGAAATCTCTCCGACCAAAACACGGCTGCTGCTCTGCCTTGTGACCCTAGGGTCGACCTCCCCCTTTAAACTGGGATGTGTGCTGACAGAGCCTGTGTGAAACAAAGAGTCCTTTGCTCTCTGTTCACGGACCGCTTACAGAATTCCAAGTTGTCCTTGGATGTTTTAGGAACAGTGTACTCTGCCCCAACCTGTCAGCAAGAGAGTCTGAGGTTTTGGAGGTATTGCTGATGCCGTACCCTTTCAGGGCTGTCGTTGACACTGTCACATTCTGACAGTGAAGCCATATCCTATGTGCACAAGGAAGTTGAGTCAGGAACAGAAGTTGGCTCCTGGCCTATCAGGAAAGAACAAAGGCAGAAGAGTCAAGGAGCGAGCAGAGGAGACAGCTGGGATTTTCATCTCTCCCAGGCAGGGGCCTGGAGGGCCACTAGGTGTCGGGGCAGATTGAAGGTGAGAGTTGTAGAGGTGGGAGCGTCACGAAAGCAGGCACAGCACTGTCATGGGATACTCATTAGAAGGACAGAGGCGGCCTCCAGGAATCATCTCCAGGTAACTGTAAGTGAGGTAGCACTGGAGAGATTTGGGTGAAGAGGAAGCCACTCATACATTCCTGGGGTGTGATACCTACGCTGGACAATGAAACACTAGTCTCATGCACTGAGGGACTGGGGAGATTTTCCTCATCTTTTGGTTGTCAAAATTTGAAAGTCGGCATATTGGCAGAACATTAAAGCCATGTAATGAATATGCGCAAATCACTTTATTTCTACATAGATACACATGTATAATGGTAAATAAAACACTCGCAGCCACCGTTTAAAGCAACATAGAGTAGCGACACGCACCTGTAAAAACACTCATACGTACAAATAAAAGTGCATAAATCTTTTTTTAAAAGCAATATAACTTCATGATACTGTAAAAGGCAGGAAGATGCAGAAAAAAATCCCAGGTATCAGCTGGGCGATGGTGATGCAAGCCTTTAATCTCAACCCATGGGAGGCAGAGGCAGGTGGATTTCTGTGTTTGAGGCCAGCCTGGTCTACAGAGTAAGTTCTAGGACAGCCAAGGCTACACAGAGAAACCCTGTCTCAAGAAAAAAAAAATAGAAAAAAAAATCTCAGAAATTTTCAAGTTCCATTTGACTCATTTTTTATTTTTATTTTTATGTTTTGCCTGTGTGTATGTCTGTGCACCATGTGTGTGCTTGGTGTCCTCAGAGGCCAGGAGAGGGCATCAGATCTTCTGGAACTGGATTTACTGATAGTTGTGGGTCACTATGTAGGTGCTGGGAATCAAACTTAGGTCCTCTATAAGAGCAGCCAGTCAGACACTATAAATGATTACGTAGCAGATTAATCCAGCAGTGGCACACGTGTGGCCTGAGGTCTAAGAGAAGGACTGACAAGGAGGTCTGTCCTCAGTCTCTTCAGCAATCACAGTGACAGGGATGGAGAGGAAAACAGGAACCAATGATTGGGTCATTGCCCAGGCAACGACTACAGGGTTCCACTTATCCCTTTGTACACGTGGGTTAATCTGTGATGGGCATTTAGGGTATAGCCTCCTGGTATGTGACAGTGGTTCTGTCTAATGAATATGAGCACGTGCCAAGAGATGACTCATGGCCCAGCGTGGACGCTTATGGGGTACTTACTTTAGCCCAGAGCCCAGGCTAAGTCGCGGGCAAGGCTTTGCTTTCCCCGTAATAAAACTATGAAATATTTGCTGTCATGTCGCCACTTTTACAGGGGAGGGAATTTAGACACAGGTTAAATGATTCACTAAATTAAATTAGCACAGTTGTAATTCAAACCCATGTCCTGCCCAGCTTCAAAGCCCGAATAACGTCTCAGTGTTGATTAACCATGATTTTTATAGCATCTCGTGCTTGTCATGTTTCTCCCTTATTTAACCTCTGGTATGGGTCTCTGTGACTCAGCCTGGAACTAATTCATCTGTCAGCATCAGAGATGGTAACAATTCAGCAGGTCAAAGGCTCCGCTCCTCACCAGGACAACGTATTTACTTATATATCTTATTCTGTGGTTTGTAGCATCATTAAAGTGACTCTACTTGGCCCTGTAAGAAGCTAATTAATCACCAAATATAGACCACGACTTGTTCTTTTCAGTCCTCTGCATGCTTCTTCCCCTCATTGTGTGATGCCATCTGGTGCTATGAGCTCATGCTTTTTGTGTCCCTTTGCAGAGCACCAGATTCCTCCTTCCTGAGCCCAGCAAGCAGGGTTGATTTCAGAGTTTGCTTGTGTGGCTTCAGAAGCCCTGGAATCTAACGCCTCCTTGTGGACTTTGCCAGTATCGTTCCTTGCCTTTGCCATAGGGGATGTCTGTCTTTATCCTCCTCCATGTAGACTGTACATGAATAGCTGTACCGATCTGCTTTCCTTTTTTTAACCTTAAGGCCTTATGATGGAAGAGCTTTGGTAAGCCGTTGAGCACCAGCGGGTCTTTTTCTGTGCCATTTTTGTTAGCGTAATGCACGGGCTGTGGAAGCCAAACCTTAATAATTAAACTTACTCGGACAAATCTGTTTGACTTTGTGCTGTGGCAGCGGAAAGGACTTAAGAGAAGGACATCAGAGGTCTTATGGCTGCTCTCTCATCCCGCCTTTGCTCACACCTTCTCTTCTAATTCTGTCGAAGTCTAGAGTCTCTTTTTCCTCAGGAAGTGGAGCACTGGGAACATAGGACATTTTTCTTATACACTAAGCTTGGGGTGTCAGGGCTTCACCACCAGACCCGTAACCTTTGAGACCTTTGAGGGCTGCTTGTAGATCTGGTCCCTTTCTTTGCTGCCTTCTGATGCCGCCTTCGGCATCCTTGGTGATTAAGTTTAGACTTACATCCCAGGAGAAGGAACTGCATCTGATGATGTATCTGGTGCTTTCCTCTTTTCTGATTCCAGCAGAGCACCCAGCTGCCTGCCTTCTTGCTGCGCTTGACCTCCTAGGGTCCTGCCTGCCTACTGCCGGAGGGCAAAGGAGGGCCGGTCCTGGGAATGTTTACAGTGGTTTAAGGAAGCATGTGGTCTCCTAAGTGCAGAAGTTGTTTTAAAGCCAGTCTCTGTGAGTCTGAAAAAGCTATTGATTTTTCCTCCAATTCTGTACCTGTTCTCCAGCATGAAACAGCTTCCAAGAGATGCAGGTGGGAAAAGCCAGGGATGCAGCCACATAGCCAGTCTAATCTCCTAATAACATGTGTAGACAGGTGTAGAAAATACACAGACAGAACCATCCACCACGAAGCAGCTTTCTCTCCAAACGTGCTCATGTCGGTACTAAGTTGGAAAAATCGATTTTTCATATCGAATCGACCATATATTTTAGAATAATAACAACTGTAGAAATCTGTAGAATTAGCATGAGTTTCTAAAAGTTAAAGAATCCGAGTTTCTAAAAGCTAAAGAATTCAGTTTGTCTAACAGCATACACATTGAAACTTGCTTACTGCCTTGTATGGGGGCCTCAGGCTAATTATTTAGCCTCTGTGTGTCAGACTTTTTCTATCTATTGGAAATATACCTGGGTTCATTGGTGACTATCAGTTGGATTCTTTTTGCGTGCATATGTGTGTGGACTGTGGAATGCGTGTGTCTTTCGCTGTGTGGGTGCTAGTGCATGTGCGTGTGTGTAGAAGCCAAAGGTTGATGTTGGGTGTCATAATTATTCTCCACTCTAGGCACCGAGGCAGAGCACCTCACTTGAACCCAGAGCTCGCCTTTTCCAATAGTTCAGCTAGCCAGCTTGCACTGGGGATCCCCTCTCCCTGCTTCCCATGTGGGATTGCAGATGGCCACTGTACCCAGCCAGTATTTATGTAGGCGTTAAGCAGCTGCCCCAATTATCATGCTTACGGGGCAAGCCCTTGACCTGCTGAGCCACCTCCCCAACCCCTCAAGCGAGTTTTTGTCCAGTGGTTTTTCTGTGTGCCTAGAATGATCAGATCATTTCTATAGTCTGTTCAGTATATGTGGAATGCTGCATGAACTGAATTTTGTATAGTAAGCCAATTTGTATTCCTGAGAGATATCTCATTTGGTCATGATGCATGACTTTCTAAAATGTTGCCAAACTGAGATTGCCAGGATTGGGAAGGATTTTGCATAAAAATTATTAAAGAATGTTACATATTTTCCTGGGACTGGGGAGTTGACTCACATGGTAAGTACTGGTAAGGGTATGAGGACCCAATTTTGATCTGCAGAACCCATGCTTTCTGCTTTTTTGTTTTACAATAAAAATAAAAAAGAGCTGGGTGGGATAGTGCAGGCTGGGATAGGGAAGGTGGTGATGGTGAAGGCTGGGATGGTGCAGGCTGGGATAGGGAAGGTGGTGATGGTGAAGGTTGTGATGATGAAGGTGGTGATGGTGCAGGCTGGGATGGTGAAGGCTGGGATGGTGCAGGTTGAGATCCCAGCACTTGGAACGTGGAACCAGCTTGGTCCCTGGAGACTTGTAGGCTGGTCAGTCTAGCTAGTCGATTTAGTGAGTTCCAGGCCAGTGAGAGGACCTGTGTGTGTGTGTGTGTGTGTGTGTGAGAGAGAGAGAGAGAGAGAGAGAGAGAGAGAGAGAGAGAGAGAGAGAGAAGATGAGAGAGGGAGAGGAGAGAGGAGTGGAGGGAGGGAGAGAGGGAGGAAAGGAAGAAATGAAGACAGAAGGAAGGAAGTAGGTAGCACCCGAGGAGTCTCACCCAAGGCTGATCTCACACACACGTGCACACATATGTACTGATGTTTGCACCCACACATAGACACACATAGCTTCCTTTCTTGTGATGTATTGGTTTATGAAGAGCTAGGAGGCATTTTCTCCACTTCCATTTGATTTTTTTTTTTTTTTAAACTTTTACGAGTCTGAGAATTGCTGATTCTTCTTTAAGCATTTGGTAAAACTCACCAGCTGTCTTGGGCTTTTCCTTACAGGGCATGTTTTACCAAGTTAATTACAAACTCCCTTCTTTTTCTTATTATAGATATAGTCAGATTAGATTGCCTATTGCCTCGAGTTAGCCTTTGAGTGTGTGTCTTCCTAGGAATTTCTTTTGTCCAATCTAGTATTAGTGTTTGGCAGATCTCTCCAGTATGTATTTCTGTAAGATTAACCTCCTTTCACTATCTGATTTCTTTCTTTTTTCTTCCTGGGTGCCTCGCCACTAGAGATTAATTTGTATCTATGAGGATTCTCCAGTGAACAGCTGCTCGGGTTAAAGGGCTGTCATACACTCATGATGCTTTTAAAGTCACTTTAATGAGATGTGTTTATTCAAACAACTGGCCATGATGACTGAGCTGAGAGAAGTATATTTTGTTTGTTGCTGCGTTTTAGGAGAAGAACAATACTGTTCGTAGGATTCAAAAGACTTTAGGAGAACAGACACATAAAGTCATTAATGAACGCATTGGGCAGGAGGATGAGGAAGAGGGCTGAAGATAACCCAATAGCTACACAAGACCATATCAAAAGGGGGACTGGCCATGCCACCAGATGAGGGGAAGCAAGGAATTCCTCTTCCATCAAGGC
This sequence comes from Chionomys nivalis, assembly GCF_950005125.1. Classification (NCBI taxonomy): domain Eukaryota; kingdom Metazoa; phylum Chordata; class Mammalia; order Rodentia; family Cricetidae; genus Chionomys; species Chionomys nivalis. The sequence goes on along the minus strand of NC_080086.1, from coordinate 125,295,247 downwards.
TAAAGTCTTCCTCAAGTTCCATAGTTCAAGTCTGTAACGTTAAGGAACGACTCAAGCTGCTGGAGGACTAAACAGACTTTCGTTTGACAATTGTAGCTGTGCCCTAAACCACCATGTAGAAGCTGACTATGGGAAAAAGTCTTCTAGTTTCCAAATAACACATATACTAATGAATTGAAGCTTAATTGAGAGTTTGAGACTAGATCAAATTTAGAAAAGGCATTTAAATGTTAATTCAAAACTCCAGGATAGATTTCTTCAACCATTTCCCCCTTGAATAGCTTTGTATTTAAGTCATACAAACTTATTCAGTATTGAAAGGCATCATAGCTATATACGTATATATTTAAATATATGTATATATACACACTCATAAAAATGCATTTAAATGGAATGTGATCTTAAAATCTATTTTAAGGTTTTGTATTCTGCTGCCATGAGTTGCCTCTGTCAGTGACAGCAATCAAGAGATTCCTTACCCTTTTCCCATTCATTCCCTGGTTTAGGATAAATTATTCTGCCTTGGGCTCCAGAATTCTATTACAAATGAAAAGGCTAGCAAACCGCATTTCTTATTTCTTTCAAGGAATTGCACAGCGCTGCACAGCTATCAAGTACCACTTTTCTCAGCCAATCCGCTTAAGAAACATTCCTTTCAATTTAACCAAGACAATCCAGCAAGATGAATGGCACCTGCTCCGTAAGTATTTCTGGGGAAGGATTAGCCAAAAAAAATTCCCCGCCTCCCTCTTAAGTTTGGGTTGACAGCTGTTTGTCCTATGTACCCTCTGGTTCTAGCCAAACTTGGTCAGACACTCCAACTGTCAGTTTGCTCTGCTGTGAACACAGCCTGTTTACAATTCAAGTGTGAGAGCAATCAGGTGTGACGCTCTATATGACAGGGCTGTGTGCCTGTCTGCCTGCGTGGCATTGCTAACTAACATCAGGTGACTGAAACTTATTTTTTAAGTTGTATTTTTAATTATGTGCCCTTAGAAGCCAGACGCACTGCTGGATCTTGCTAAAGCTGGAGTTACAGGTGATTGTGAGCCACCCAACATGGGTGCTGGGAACCAAGCTCAGGTTATCTTCAAGAGCAATCTTCCTAGCCCATCTCATTTTTTCCCCCAAGTCATTGTGTATAAGGACTTACCCTAGACATTATACCTTCACTGCTCTTGTTTTTTCTTTACATAATACTTATTTTAGCTGCTGTGTTTAGCTCAGAACATTGTATTTTTGCTGAAGATTGTCTCTTATCTCTACTCAGTGGAAAGAACTGCTCTTCTTCACTGTCATGGAAATGTGAAAGTCTAGATAAGAACATGCGATATGAAACTAAAAAGGGTGGATATTTACCCGGAAGCTGTTGATTCTAGCTGGCTAGTGGTGGGTGGCACTGAGTTCTGCCCACTGTGCCCTGAGTCAGAAGTCAGCATTGCCGTTTTTTCCAGTGAGCAAGCCATGAAGAGGGCTGTGGTCATGTTGCTTAGTGGAGAAAGCCACTGTGGACGCTGCCTAAGTAAATCTCCCTGTAGAGCAAAAAGCTCTGTCCCAAACCTCACGGCAAACGTAGAGGCTCAACTTTAGGACTTAGAAAGTCACTGGATAAAAGCTAGGCAGTGGTGCATGCCTTTAATTCCAGCATTTAGAAGCAGAGGCAGGCGGATCAGTGGGTTCAAGACCAGCCTGGTCCATAGAGTGAGTTCCAGGATGAGCAAGGCTTCACAGAAACCCTGTCTCAAAAAAACAAAAGCAAAAGTCATTGGATAAAACATGGCTTATTTTCTGAGAGCACGATAAACTTCTTGGAAGTCCTTTCTTGCTGGCAAATTTGAATAAGCACTCATGGTAGTCCCATCCAGTCTCACTGAGTGGTCTTCCTTCCTAACTCCTTATGAGCAGCCTTGAAGGTTTTTGTCTCAGGGGTCTGTGGAGACCAGTCTCATTTTTACTGATTTTGACCAGATAAAAAAAATTACAGGTTTCTGCAAAGTACCTCATCTCTTTAACTCTCCAAGTTTGGGCCTCCTTACCCAGCAAGGCAACAAATGATTTGAGCGTCAGCCTTGGGGGAGTTTCTAAGAGAAAGATGTTTTCAGTGCACACAATGCCTGACTGTGCCTAAGAAGCCACGGTTGGTGATCTGTGCCACGTTTCCCAGTGAGGACTCCACCATGGCTGGAGCTGATTGCAGGCCACTGTAGGTTATGCCCCACCTTTGTGTTCTGTAATAGTTGCAGAAGACAGGTTTTGCACATCACAGGGCCTTGGGATGCTGTAGCAAATGACTGAGCTATTATTAGCCTCTCTCCACACATGTGGCCATCTCCAAATTCTTTGTACCCGTGTAACACTAAATTCAGCATATTTAAATTGTTACTCTCCATAACCCCTTATTTTATGATGTATATTTTCTCTTTGGAAGGAGGGAAAAGCCCTGTTTTAATTCAGATTAAAAGATTTAAAAGCTCTGAGGTGGAAATAAGGACTCCCTTTGAAGAAATAGGGAAACCAAGCTGGGCAGGGGAGATGCACACCTTTAATTCCAGCACTCAGGAGGCAGAAGAAGGTAGATCTCTGTGAGTTTGAGACCAGCCTAGTCTACTGAGCAAGTTTCAGGATAGTCAAGGCTACACAGAAACACCCTGTCTCAAAACAAAATAACAAAAGCCCAAAACAACCAACCAACCAACCAACCAACTAAAAAAACCAAGAAATAGGGAAACCTGCATGTGGCTAAGATGCTATGGCCAAGATTGGAAGTTACTGTAGCCAGTCTTCCCTTCCCATAGTGCCCCTGGGATGCTTCCACAGCAGCAGAGAAACCTTGCTATGTGTGGAGATCTACTGCAGGGCATTTTGTTCAGACTTGTTGCCTGGCCTTGGGGGCAGCAGGTGTGTGCAATGGGAACACTGGTTTTAAGATGCATGGTAGACTTCAAACATCTAGGTAAGAGCTCTTTTCGTTTGTGTTTTTCCTAACAAAGACAGGAGCAGAAGCAGGAAAGACAGAAAGAAACAATGTTAAAGTAAAACAACCAGAAGGCTGGCAACCTGAATGTTGCAAGTGGAAGACACCGTGGTATATAGAGCAGCTGGTTCTCCATCTTCCTAATGCTGCCACCTTTCAATGTTCCTCGTGGTGTGGTGGCCCCCTACGAAAAAATTATTTTTGTTTCTATTTTATAACTATGATATTGCTATTGTTATGCGTTATAATGTAAATATGCAGGATCTCTGATATGTGACCCTCAAATGGGAGGTGACCCACAGGTTGGGAACAGCAGATACAGATGTTATCAGTGAGGCGTACAGTGGAGACTTGTCCCGTGGGCATAGTCTCTCTTTAGCCTGGGCAAATAGGTGAACTGTTGCTCTGTCCCATGCGGTATTGTCCCTTTATAGCCTGGTAAACAGGCGCTCCGCTTGTGAGATCGGGAGGGTGTTTGTGAGCAGCTAGCTGTCTCGATTGTGCACCGTAGGCTCCTGCTTCCTTCTCCACGGTGCCTTCACCCTTCTCACAGTCTCTTAAACACGTGTCGGAAATAGACAGGAGTAGCTACAAATGAAAAATACAAAACTAATTGGCCACTGGGATGCTCAGACAAAATCCTCTTTTAGTACAAGCTTGGCTTCTAGGCTCTTCCTTCCAAAGAGGGAGAAGCCAGGTTAATAACAGCCGTTGTGCTGTGCTGACCTTCCTCTGGGTTGTTCTTTGACGGCTGAGAATGTGTTTCTTGAATCCTCCTCACCCACTTAACTGCGGATCTTGTTTGTCACTCACGTTTATCCTGGGGTTGTCCCCTCCTCTGTTCTGTAGTTGTAACTGAGTTCATGGACACAGAGGGGTACACAGATATTGGTTTACTCATCCCAGGTTGAGAAGCCCCCAAATCCTCCACCCTGCAGGCCCCACGCCTGCCTGTCTAGCTTTGTCTCACAATATATGGAACTCTCTGTCCTGTAGTTTTCAGTCATTTTCCTGACTCTGCCTCCGATTTTGATGGTCTGTTTCTGTTTTGAGATTAGATCTAAGAAGAATAACCGCTGGCTTCCTGGGCATGGCGGTGGCTGTCCTGCTGTGTGGCTGCATCGTGGCCACTGTCAGCTTCTTCTGGGAAGAAAGCCTGACCCAACACGTGGCTGGACTCCTGTTCCTCATGACAGGTATACTGTACACTGTCGACTTACTCTCTGTGGCCCAGGATTCAGTGTGGTCATATCACTATTAATTATGTCTTTACCAGTGAGAAGAGAGCAAGCAGAAGATGCTCCTTTAGCTTTCAGAGGAAATACAGTTTAAAGCGAGCAGTACACAAAGTGCATTGCCTTTTTTCCCACAGTGGTGCTGATATTTTCTGTCTCATGGTCTAATTCTATGCCTTGAATTCTGGCTTGGGCTCTTGACAAAGATGGGCCACTTTTTCTCAGGATCACTCAAAGAGAGGAAGGTCAGCAGCTGCAAAGGTTCCCTCACCATCCATGGACCTGAGATGGTGACCTTGGCCTTACTGTTGGAGGACTTCCTGTGTTCTTGGTCTTAGAGACACAGCCTCTCTAGCAGGCAATGCCACTGCCCATTTTTATTGTGGAGAGATGTAAGAAGTGATTTGTGATAGCAATATAAGCAGGGAAGAAGGTGAGCAGTGTGCGGTCTAGTTGGGTGATGCTGAGGCGACAGTTTCTGGGTTGAGTTGTGAGAAGCCAGAAGTTGGGAGAGAACTGTGGGCTAAGGAAGCCACCAGGCCCGGACTCTGGGCAAGAGTTGGGTGAGTGTGTTGTGAGCAATAGGGGAAGGAGAGATACCACACAAAGCAGGAGCCAAATCGTTAGAGATCCCTTAATGACAGGAAGAGCATGAATTTGAAGTGAAGGTGATGGAAACCACTAGAAGGTTTCACGGAAGGATGGCTTTACTTAAAGCATAAGGGGTGTGGAGACATGGCTAGGGTTTTTTGGTTAACAAGTGAAGGACATTTTTGTGTAAAAGGGAGGTGGAAGTTGGGTCAGTGGTTAGCGGAAGGTGGCTACAGAGAAGAAATGGTTTCCTTTTCAGCCTTCACAGGAAGTGACGTGTGACTAATGAGAGAATGCCAAATTAAGTCTCACCAAATCGACCCAGCAGAGGAACCATCACTATTCTAGATGACCATTTTCACTCCCGGGGTTTTGGTACTTAAGTGACCACGATGTGATTTTTTTCCCAGTACTTCCCTCTGTTATAGGTGATTTATCAAAGCTGTGTTTTGGCAGCAGCATGCCCCCAGGACCGATGCTATCTGGTTCTCCACTCTATTAGCATATGCTAAGTGTACTAACCAGTGGGGTTCATCATGGTATTTTCCTACACTTTGCATTTCGCTCAGAGCCAACAGACGACGGGTGCTTTCGTTTCTAGCATGCTTACCTCATGGCCTTTGACATGACAAACAGTTCTCCTTCCTTTTTACTCCGCCCCACTGGTTTTCCATGCAGTGGTGTGGCCTTGTCTGTGGACTGTCATAAACACCGCCAACAAAATGACCAGACAAACCACAAACTCTATATAGTCCTGAACAGAAAGCCAAGTTAGCTCTCCCAGGTTTAGAAGGTTATCTAGTGATGTAATTCAGGAAGGCTTGAAGCTGGTTCCTAAGTTTGGAAGGAGGATTTGAACCCTTAAAGCCAGACTCTGGGTCTATGTCTATGAGCAGGCCAGACAAAGTGACCAAATTGTTTAAAGATTCTGCTAAGCCTTGACTGGGGATTTGTAGTCAACAAAAATCAACTCCTTTTCTCTCCTCTTTGTTAGCTGCACCCCAAATTTTTTGGTTTCTAGCCAGAATGCATCAAGGCGGTGCGGTTTGCTTCCCCTCAGCGCTGCTTTGTTGTTTGTTCTTCAGACAGGGTCTTGCTGTGCAGCCCTGGATAGCCTGGAACTTGCTGGCTTTGAACTCGCAGCTGCCCCGCTGTCCTCTGAGTCTATACTTTATATTATTGCAGCTATACATTATAATGCCTGGCCGCTTCCCCCAAACTCTTGAAAGGCCCCACGCCAAAAGTTCCAGAAGCATTATTTCTTTTAAAGGCCATCTTTACTATGCATGAGTAACTAAGATGTACAGAATACGAAGCAGCCGTAACTACTGAAACAAATCCCAAGGCCACACACGCCAGGTCTCATGGTTCCGGGGAGGCCAAGGAGATGGTTGTTCCAGGAAGGAATGTGAAAACCCAGTGTCTTGAAGTGGCTGGCAGTTTTCAGGGTGTTGTGTTCTTCTGTCGCTTGAAGAGGGATGTAGGGAGGTTCCTTTTTGTTGATACAAACAGTACCTCCATATTCCTTCCAGGACACCAAGGTAGTGGTTAATCCAGGTGGCTGAAGCCCCTTCTCAGGTAATGGCAGGCAATGAAGAGTTAAAAGAATTGATTTTAATTAAGCAGGCTGTCTAAAGCAGCTCTAGACAGCAGCCCTCCCACAGATTCTTGACGCTAAACTTAGCCCCTCTAATACGCTGGCGTCTTCATTCTCTGCCTGAACTGATTAGCTGGCCCTTCAGTGGGAACCCCAGTGATGTGACAACCGAGCTGTTGAAATGAGGGGCATAGAACAACCTTCCTCTTTCAACCACGCTGCCCACGGACCAGCCTTGGCGAACTGCAGACGGAGCGACTGCTTCCAGACGATCAGCTTGCATCTGAGAGCTGGGCTGCAACCCCATATGCCTGACCCCTACTCTCCAGCCTTGCAAGGGTTCCCAGAGAAGGACTTGGGGTGTCACGTTAGACCTATGATATCACATGCTCTGAAGTTACATGCTCCGGCACAGTGACGTACACAGAGGACTGAGCCAGCGAGACCCTCTTTTTCTAGCTTTGAGCTCCTGCCTGTTGCTAGAGTGTCCTGTTTTCAATGAAGTGCGAACGAGTATTCTGTCCACATTAAATGATGAATGAATGAAACTTCTGGGTTGCTGAGATTGCTGACTCAGCAAAGTGACTCTGCATCCCCCCCCCCAACAGCATGAGGGCCTCAATTTAATCCTCAGAACCCACATTATATATAACTCTGAATGTGGTGGTGTGTGCTTGTCATCTCAGTGGTGGGGAGGCGAAGATTGGAGGGTTTCCAGGTGTAGCTGACCAGCCCTAGCCACGCCTGCTTGGTGAGCTCCAAGCCAATGAGCATCCTTGTCTCAAAGAAGGGAGAGAAAGTTCCTCAGGGTTGTCCTAAGACCTTCATGAACATGTGTACACACTCAAACACATACATTAGACACATGCAAAACCAACCAAACAAAAATGAATAAATGAAGCATTCTATTGGATAACAGTAGTAATTAATATAGCTGCCATTGTTACCATTAGAGAGTTAATTTGTTCAATATTTTCAGTTTTAGTCTAGTTTTTATCTGTTATAGAATTTTAATCTGTCTTTTATTGCATTCGTGTGTGTGTGTGTGTGTGTGTGTGTGGTGTGCTGCCCTGTGCTTGTGGAGGTCAGAGAACATCTTGTGGGATTCAGTTCTCTCCTCCATTGTGTGGCTTCCCAGGTTGGAACTCAGGGCTGGGCAAACACCTTCCTTCATCTGCTGAAACCTCACCCTGATATATATATATGATATAATATATATGTTTATATATATATATCATATATATATTTATACACATACATATACTGGAAGTCTTCTCCAAAGCTCTTGTGTTCTATTTTCCTCCTGGGTGTGGGTCTCAGGATCATCTGTACCCATTGTCCTTCAAAGACTGAACCCTTCTGAAAGAGCGCACATAGCATGTCTTGTGACACCCCATGCTGACTGCAGAGAAAAGGGCAGAGTGAAGGCAGCCCCCTCAAAACATCAGGAGCAGCCAGCACCCACCCTGGCCTGACTCTTCTTTGCTTCAATACATCTAAGTAAAAGGGGTCTGAGTCTAGAATGATCGAAGCTATCCATCAACTACAACCCTAAACCACAGACACTTGATATATTATCTGAAACCCTGGGGACTAAATGGGTTTTAAAATTCAAGACCTAAATATTTTATTTTCGTAAAAGGCACATGTGTTATGTGTTATCTAACATGTCAGCAAGGTCTGGGGCATTGTTGGAAAATCAAATACATTAACATTTTTGCAACAAAATGTATGGATTTTCACACTAAGCAGGAGCAGTGAGGGTTGTCAGCCTTACGGGCTGGGCAGACTTTGCCTCTAAAGGAAATGGATGCAATATTGCAGAAAAAGATTAGATTTTTTTTTTTAAAGGAATTGGAGATTGTGGATCTCTTCATTGTGTTTGTTTACTTATTTTTTTTTATGAGTTTTGTCTGCCTCTACTATGCCTGCCACATCATTTAGCTGAGAGGACAGAGGTGAGGCTTTCTGAGTTAATCTATGTGAAAAGGAGCAAGTCTTTTTTTGCTGAAAGGGCAGAAAGACCAGAATGAAGGGCAGGCTATCTTCTGAAGGCATATGGAAAAGAAAATCGATGTTTATGCCTCTGGGTGTTGTAGTCGGCTGTTTATCAAGCAGGCTAAGCATAGGGAAGCAACTCCTACTCTTGAGCCTTTTAAGCACTTCGAAAGAGGGAGATTAAAAAAGAATGGGCCTGGTTAGCCCAGTTACATCTTCCAAGCTGGCCATGGGCACCTCCGAGGTTTTAGGGCAAGAAACTGGGCTGATGATCTGGGACAGTGGCGTGAATTTATTTGCTGTCCTGATCTGAAAATATCCCTTCCAGTCCTGATCTTCTGTGATGTCATGATGTGCTCTAATTAAGAATATCGGCAGAAAACCCTTTAATATTTTATAAGAGAAGTAGCTGCATATGTGGGTTGTCAGGAAAGCGGTAATTATTCACGCTTTGAAGATACACCCAGACGTAGCCAGGAGCATGCTCAGGACAGGGGACCTCTCTCTCCCAGGGCCACTAGCTGGGCTGGAAGAATGAGCTTTCCGGGGGAGAAAAGAGGGGAAGGGAAAGCTGGAGGGGAGAGTGGAGAGCTAAGCTCTCTCCGTATGGATCCTCAAGGTAGACCTTAGTGTTTTTGAATGTTTGCATACAGAAACACCTCTCTTTGTACCTGGTATGAACTAGGCCGCTGCTGACAAGAATGAGGTATTATCTGAAGTAACTTGATGAGTAGGCAGTTCCTTCATGGGACAATTTGGTACGAACTACTTTTTTTTTTTTAATATTTATTTATTTATTATGTATACAATATTCTGTCTGTGTGTATGCCTGCAGGCCACAAGAGGGCACCAGACCTCATTACAGATGGCTGTGAGCCACCATGTGGTTGCTGGGAATTGAACTCAGAACCTTCGGAAGAGCAGTCAGTGCTCTTTACTGCTGAGCCATCTCTCCAGCCCCCGAACTACTTTTTTTTTTAAGTTTTTTTTTTTTTTTTTTTTTTTAAGATTTAGTTGCATTGTGTGTGTCTGAGTGGTTTTCCCTGCATGTGTATTTGTGTAGAATGTGCATGCAGTGCCCAAGGAGACCAGAAGAGGGCACTGGATCACCTGAAACTGGAGTTACAGATAGTGTGAGCCAACATGTGGGGGCCAGGATTCAAACCTTGATCCTCCAAGACCAGCAAGTGCTCCTAACCACTGAGTCATCTTATTAGTCCCTGTGAATTACTTCTTAAAAGGGTATCAACCAGCTAATTGTAGAGTCCAGTTTTGTTTGGCAGGCTTTCTTGATTCTATGAGCCTGTTAGCCAATATGTAGAAGCTACAGATAATCCAAGAAGTATCTACTACCTTTGCTTTCAATGCACATCGGGAAGTGGTAGAATGCTTTGGGTCCCAGAGCTTCTATGTGATCCTCTAGATAACATAAAACTACCTCTCATCTAAGCAGAACTAGGTCTGGGACATAAGACCTGTAAAATAAATAGAAGTATATTCTGTTTAATTCGCAGACCCATCACAGTCAATACTAAGGGTTAAGTTGAATTTTCCACAGTTTATATGTTGGCTCTCCAGCCCTCAGGATCTCCAAGTGTGACTTAACTTGGAAACAAGGACTTTAAAGAAAACCTCGCATGAAATTAGGGCAACATGTTGTGTCATAAGCCTGTGGAGATGGTGCTAGTCTTCGAGAAGGGAGAGCTTTGAATATTTACACGTGAAGATGTGAGGTGAAGGCAGCTGTGTCCAAGGGAAGGTGGTTTCAGAGGCAAGCCATTTATACCGATGCCTTGAACCTAGATTCACAGCCTCTGGAATTCTGAGAAAACAGCTGTTTTCTGTTCCCTGTCTCTCTGCCTGTAGTACATTGCTACAGTAGCCCTATCACGGTCATACATATGAACACAGTAAGAGCTTCTAGGAAAGCTGGCCTAAACTATAGATCTGGCTGCAGCAGGCATGCTTTTGTAATTTAAAACAAGTTTTTTTTTTTTCTGATATGATGAAGTTTAGGATTATGTGTTTATTTGTTTGTTTTGAGACAGGATTTCTCTATGTAGCCCTGGCTGTCCTGAGACTCACTCTGTAGACCAGACTGGCCTTGAACTCACAAAGACCCACCTGCTTCTGTCTCTGAAGTACTGGGATTAAAGGGATGCTATACCCAGGTGGATTCTTTTTTTTAAATATCTTTCATGGGACAATCTTCTTTTCACAAGATCTTGTAAAAGTTTGTCTTCCTTCAGTACATGCCCTTGTACGACCATGAATAAGCCCTTCCATGGAACCAAGAACATCTCTAGCCACTAGTCCCTTGCAGACTTCCTCAGGATGCGAGGGTCCGGATGGAATGGCTCTTCTTATTCATCTCTTCTTGGTTTCTTGTCCCATTTAGAACAACCCCAAGAGGTTTCATAGGAGGGAGGACAGCACTGGAGGCCATAGGGGCATTGTGGGAAGAGGGAAGGGCAGACAGGGGACAGCTGAGTGGACCAGTGGACCTGCCCTCCCTGACACCATGCCAGCGAAGCAAGGAGATAGAATTGCATCAGTTTGATGAGTATCTCTTCCCAAAAAAGGACCCCAGTGGCAGGGAGAAGCATGAGGTGTTTCATGGTAAAATAAACACAGGTAAGGAAGGGGGAAAAAGCCAGAGAAAGGGACAATCAAATATGTAAGATGTGTTAGCATCTGTGGCTGTGACAAAATCCCTTTTCCATTGAAAAGGAAGAAAGGTTTGGTTTGGTTTTGGGATTCATGGTCTTGGAGTCTTCAGTCCATGGTCTCTTAGCCCCATTGCTTTGGGCCCATAGACAGAATAATCCTATGGGGTTCCAGTAGCCCCTTTGAGGATCCCCCACTGTGACCTAATTTCCTTCTACCAGTTTCCCATCTGCCAAAGATTCCACTGTCTCCCAGTCATGCTCACTGTGAAATACATTAAGAGAGTGGTCGGAAAGAGGCCGACGCAATTACCTGCCTTTCCCCAATTGGCCACTCTATTTATTATTATATTTAGCAGTTGGTGCTGTGACCTGGAAGAACAGGCTAACTCTAACCTCTCTTGCCCTTCCCCCCACTGTCTTTGCTTTCCTCCGGACTTTTTGGCTCATGGGGTAATTATGCGTCAGCTTCCTTTCTCAGACCCACCACTGACATACAATTATTATTATTATATATAACACTCACAGACTGACAAACAAGATAGACTCATGGCCTTTGATGGACATCTAGATCCAAGAGTGAGGGCAGAAGCTAGAAAGTATGCCAAAATTGTCTCTATTTTGCTCCCAGGAGGGGTACAGATTAAGCTGTAGGGAGCATCAGGCCCTGGCATATTGGGCAAGAAAAGAAATCCAGTTAGATACCCTCCACACAGTGTCCATGCGGTCTGTTCTCACCAAGGGCCCGGGAAACACATCCTTTTTCAGGATACGAGGCTGAGAGAAACCTTTGCCCTGACCATGTTTTCAGATTAGCGTCCTTTCTTATTCAGCATGAACCCAGGGTGTGATAGTAAAATGTATCACACCAAAAGCAGCTTCATGGAGTTCTTGGTGGAAAGAGTGCTCGGAAAAAAATCAACATTTTAGATAAAATCAAAGGGATTTTATTCAGAAAGCAATGTAAGCTGCTGCATTTTTTAAAGCTTATTAGTTTCCTAACAGTAATATAGCCACAGAGAGGTCTTAGGGAATATACTATTCTGTGTCTTATTTGGGATTAGCAGAATTATGAGCGTTTTAAGGGACTTGCGTTGGCAAGCCCCTGTTTTACACAAAGGCCCGAGGGAAGGCGAGGCAATATCGGGGTCACACGGAGCCGAGACTACAATGAATATTTCTTGCAGCCCAGCCCAATGCGTTTTACATCAAAGGATGCTTGGAAAGTCTGAGTTTGAACTCAAGCTTTCAGAGGTCGTTAACATCATGCTCCTTGTAAAAACGCTGGCTTTTAGGCAGTCAGCTGTATGCAGACTTCTGAGTGCTGGGTGAAGCTGTTTCCCTGGGAAGAGGTCATTACGGTTTACCTGTTGATTTTCCAGAGATCAGTTTTCCCCAACAGCCTTATTGTTCTAGTATCAGCATGCCTTTAGGGTCTTGTTGTTCACAAACATGGATTTTGTTGTCGGTGCAGTCGTGTGGACAGATGTAAGGGCATTTGCTCTTCACCGGGTTTGGCAAAAGCAGGGCATACTCTTTTAAATGGTCTTTTCCTTGATGAAAGAATGGTTTCCGTCCACGTTTCCCTATTGGACAACTCGGGTGATATGTCTGCTGCTAAAATCAAACAAGCAAAAATACAAAAGCAGGGCAGAACTTGGTGGTGGTTGCATACGCCTTTAGTCCCAGTACATGAGAGGCAGAGATAGGCAGATTTCTGAGTTTGAGGCCAGTCAGCTTGGACTACAGAGTGAGTTCCAGGACAGCTAGGGTTACACAGAGATACCCCATTTCTAGAACAAACAAACAAACAAAAACAGGGCAGAGCAGAAAGAAGTCAGATGATATTACTACTTTATCCCTTTCAGAAAAACAAAATCATTTATTTCTGAGCTTAGAAAACCAGACAAAAAGCAGGAAATACCAAATTATCTCAGAGTACTTTTATTTTGGATTATTTATTTTCCAAGTGCACATTTGGAAAAAGATTTAGATAATGTGCCTTTGCGTGATCCAAATGGAAGCAGACATCTAGAGCTTGTGAAACACCATTAGGATGTAGGGTGTCTTTGTTCCCTGTGAACTGCCACCTGCTCTGAGTTGGTTTCTCTGCTGCTGGCTTTGGTCTCCAAAGCTGCGGATTAAGACAGGGTAGAGTTTTTGCTTCCTTTTGCCTCTGACTTCTCAGTTCTAAAAGCTGTGCCTCGTGTATCCCCAAGGATAGGAAAGCCATTTCCCAGCAAACAGACGCCTCTTCTACTGCCCACAGCAATAATCCAGGGCATGATGAGAGACTGTGTGGTGGGACTTGGACGTTCTGACACTTGATTGAATGCCAGTTTCTGCTCTCATTTGCTCATGTAATTTCACAAACTCTGCAAACGCCCCATTCTCATCCTATGCCCACCTCCATAAAACATTCCTGAGGGTCTACATCCTCAGACTATCACATGGACACTAAGAAACACGTTTATAAGTGGGGTGTGTGTGTGTGTGTGCGTGCACGTGCGCGCCTGCATGTGAAGTTCAGGTGACAACCTCAGGTGACAATCTCTGAGTTGTGCTTTTTCGCAGTGTCCCTCACTAGCCCACTGAGCTAAGCTGACTGGCTAGTAAGCCCTAAGTCTATCAGCCTGTCTCCCCTTCTTAATGCTGTGATTATAAGTATGTGCCCCATGACTGCTTTTATGTGGATATAAGACCAAGACCTTCATGCTTGCAAGGCAAGAACTTTACCAAATGAGTCCTCGTTTTGTCTACCCAGCCCTGATTTTAATGTTCTTGAAGGACAATTGTATATATACATAATTGATATAAGGTAAAATATTATATATTAGTCACTCAAATTAATTACAATTTGTGTGATTGACGTGCCCGATAGCTTTACTAAGATTTTTATATCAATTCCAAATTCCTAGACATAATTTATATTATTTGGAAATATTCATTATTTTATTTTACTTTTTTAAAAAAATTGTTGAAGGCCTAGTGTGTGATAGATTCCGTATTTCACAAAAAGCATAGTCACTTCTAATAATTCATTTAATTTTTATAGGCAACATGATAAATATAATAATCCATTTTAAATGCTGAAGTGCAAAAGTTGCCTTGCTCCAATAAAACTGATGTGCACAAAAAAAGAAAAAGAGAAGAAAAGATGACTTTATATAATGATTGCAACTCTATGAAAATGTAGGTCTGGTATAGAGTAAAGGAAATGACAGCAGTATTGGTTTCGATTTGAGAGACTGTTAGATTCTGCTCCCCCCACCCCCACCCCCACCTCCCAAAAATCAGAAATCTTAAGAGAGGGGAATGTCACTTAGTTGATGGAGTGCTTGCCTCATATGCAGGAAGCCCTGGGTTCAGTCTCCAGCATTGCCTGAAGCCAAGTGTGATGGTACAAGCTGGCGATCCCAGCACCCAAGAGGTCGTGACAAAGGGTCAGACATGCAGGTTCATCCTCTGTGTGTTCCAAGAAGAATCTGGGCTAAATGAAACCCCTTCTCAGTGAAAACAAACAACACCACCAAACCACATGGCCTGGGAGATAGCTCCTGAGAACTAGGGGTTGTCCCCAGGACTGGCGAGACAGAGGTTTACAGCCCAGCCCAACCTTGGTTAAGCTCCAGGCTTAGGAGAGATGAGAGACTCTGTTTCAAAACAAAACAAAAAGAGTGGATCACACCTTAAGACTAGCACCTGAAATTACCCTCTGACCTCCATGTATAGCTGCACATGCATAGATACCAGCACATAACACTCACACACACACACAACAAAGACGAAAACAAAGACATTTGGGGGGGAGGGGCGTTCAAGACAGGATTTCTCTGTGTAACAGTCCTGGAACTAGCTCTGTAGACCATGCTGGCCTTGAACTCACAGAGATTCACCTGCCTCCCAAGTGCTGGGATCAAAAGTGTGTGCCACCACCACCCGGCCAAAGACCAGTTTTTTTTTTTTTTTCAAAACTATTTAAAAAAATAAGAACAAAACTAGACAAAACAAATCTGAGTGGCTCAGATTATCTGAATTTCCCCTTCTATTTGTCAATGCTTGTGGAATGAATTCGTTCAAGTAATAGAATTCCAGGTGTCCCTGGATTTGGAATGATCTGATTTTCCCTGAGCCTTGTCTGGCGTTTTTCTGGACACAAGCAAAAGCACAACCGATCGTTCTGTTCTCTTTGTATTCCTCCCAGGAATTTTCTGCACCATCTCGCTCTGCACGTACGCTGCCAGCATCTCCTATGATTTGAACCGGGTCCCGAAGCTAATTTACAGCCTGCCTCACGATGTGGAACACGGCTACAGCTGGTCTATCTTCTGTGCCTGGTGCAGTTTAGGCTTCATTGTGGCAGCTGGAGGTCTCTGCATCGCTTATCCGTTTATTAGCCAGACCAAGATTGCACATCTAAAGTCTGGCCGGGACTCCACGGTATAACTGTCTGTATGCGAGAAGGCCCAGCTACCGAGTGGGGTCAGTCACTCCTAAAGGGAGTGGAACTGAGTTCACACCAGGGTTCCAAGCACAAAGAGGTCTATTACATTCCAACCTGTTGCCTGCAGCCCTTTCCAGATGATTGATAGGAAATCATGCAGAACCTCCCAACCTTTCTGACGACAAGACTACTGTGGGTTCAAGTGCTTTAATGACTATTTATGCTTTGACTGTACGAAAGGAGGAACAGTGCCACGGGACATTTATAGGCATCAGAAAAGAGGAACGGTGATGGAAAAATTTCTACAATTTCCATTTATTTCAGAAAGTTTGTATATAATGATCTCCAGAGAGTCGTTTCTATTTGCAAAAGGATTCGTAACAAAACGACTATAATTTTCTTGTCACTGTATCAGGCTTGTTCGATTTTAATGCAGCATCTTCAGAAGGTGTCCTAATGGTGTCTCGTGTCAGCACCTGATATTTGTGCATTCTTTGTGGCTGTTTCTTGTCACCAGAGGATTCTTCTTCTTTTGCCTTATTATTACTTTTAATGAATTGAAGTCAACGCGCTGTCTTTGTACTGGATTCAAATGCATAAGAACAATAGAACGGTTGTGTAAGAACTGATCCGGAACACTATGCAGTATCGTTTGAAGTCTTGTCTGTTGTTTGGCTTTGTGTCTTTTTATGTTAACTGGGTTTCTGCATTAAATGACTGCCCCCTTGTTATTTTAGGTGTGTTTTTTCTCTATCTTTTAGCTGGGCCAACAAATCTCCCTAGACATAGGACAGACAAGAACTCTGTTTTGATTTCAATTTTTTTTGTTGTTGTTGATTTGATTTGTTTTTTGAGGTCAGGTCTTGTTTTGTAGTCTGGCCTGTGGCTCACTGTGTAGCGCAGGCTTGTCTTGAACCTGCAGTAATCCTTCTGTCTGGGTCCTCTGAGTGCTGAGCCCAAACTATATGAAGCCTACTTATGTTATGTTGATTGAGCTGGTCATTGTTATTTATCTTTTCGTAGCAATTATATGTTTGCTATTGACATAAGATGCCATTTTCCAAACTTCTGAATTTCAAGTTTTAAATTTCACAACGATATTTAAGTCCCCCTGCCTTCGCCACCTACCTGGTATTCATTCAGTGATGTATGTGATCCTTGGCCTCCTGAGTTTTCAACTTTACACACCTGCACATCAAAAACACCTGGAAAGTTCTTCAGCAGGACCGTTAACTCAAGGTCCACGGGTGAGCATATGCTTGGATTTTAAGACAAGTGAAAAAAAGAAGACCAAAGGAAGAAGAAAGAAAGAAAGACCAGATAATCCTGATGCACATCTGTGCGCATCTGGGACTGACCACGAGGGGCACAATGCGACTTGCTCCTAAGCTACCAACTGAGCTAGCTAACTTACTTAGCTCCCAGGTGGGCTGTGCGTTTTCCCAGCTGTTACTTTACCCCGTCCTCTTCAAAGTTCTGGCAGGCGGGGGCTCTCCCAGGGAAGCCGAGGGCCAGAATGGGAATATTTACTTCATTTTTCTCCCCTTTAAAATCATCATTCTGGGGAGGAGTGGGCACTGACACCTGAGCTTTTCCCTGCAGCTCAATACCAGCTCCTGTCTCGTGTGACAGGTATCGGAAGGCTCTATAAATAGGGGGAAATGCCACACCCTCAATGGGGCATTGTTTCACATTTTAACTTCACTGAAAGAACGTCATTCTTTATAACCCCGATTTAGTGGCTGGAGATGGACCTCAGTTGTAGAGTGCTTGCATAGCATGTCAAAGACCTGGGTTCAATTCCCATCACTTCATAAACTGGGCCCGCTGCCACATGCCTGTAATCCCAGAATTTGGGGAGAGGCCAGAGGATTAGAAATTCAAGGTCCTGTTTGGCTACTACAAAGTGGGTCTGGCTACCTTGAGTCCCTGTCTCAATACCTAATGAATTCAGTATTTAGAAAAGAAAAACAGTAGTTACTCCCAAAGAGAATAGAGTTTATTTCCAACTGCCAGTGCCCACATACCATCCTGAAGGCTGTTGGGAGGAGGCAGATACCAGAGGGCCTTCAAATGCTCCCCTGAGGGTTCACGCAGCCCCCGAGGCCCCAGGCACATTCTTAGTCCTCCAGCCTATTTAACAACCCAGTCTCTCTAGATAAAATCAGACACATCTAGAAAGGGGCAATTATTTTCATTTATTACTTATGTGGGAAAGTCTCAAAGCAGGAGAGCACTTTCTTTGAAGTCTGTTTTGAAAGGTCCCCCCCCCCCACCCACCCAGAAGATATCGGGACTCCTGAACATCTATATTCTACCCACCAGTGCAGTGTCTGAGTGAGTTCCCTTTGAAGTTTCAGGGACTCTTCCTAGAGGTTTGAGGTGAGAGCGGAGGAAAGCTTCTCAGAGGCAGAAGGTGGAAAGGCTTACACACCAGACAGTTTCCTAGGAAGCTGGGGGAGTTGACAGAATTTAAACGGAAGCTGGCAAGAGCTTTCTGATTCTGGGAGTTGGGAACATGGGGAAGGAGCATGGCCAAGATTTCCTTTAATTCAATTTACTGTCCAGGGAACGATCGAATGTTGTCAATATCGGGCATTTGGCCCCCATCTTGGGGTCCTCTCCTCAGGGTGTTTCTTTAACTGGCATTTGAACAAGACTAGTTGAAATAGCTGAGCAGAACTGTGGGTGGGATGAAAATGTCTTGATATTCTAGGCTCGTTCTCTACCCTGCTTTTCACTGCGTGCACGTGGCGAGACTTCTTTGCCTCGGGGGATTTTGATGGGCCATAAGTAGAGGTAGCTGTGCTCTTTGAAGTGAGGAGAAAGCTGCTTTGGGGGTGGGAGAGTCAAAGGAGGAACTTCCTAGGCTGGGAGAGCCTCAAGGGCAGCCCAGAGACAGCAAAGGGAAGAAGATGGTGACCACGTGGTTACCTGTACCCACCCTGCAGTATCAGGGTGTCCAGGGATACTGGGGCTCTTGGTACAAATGTTCCCATAACCCAAGAGCAGATTCAAAGGCCTGGGGAGAGCCAAGCCTTGGTCAGGGACTCCTCAGCTGTGGTTGGTCTTAGCCTTAGAAAGTCTAGGGACATTGGCCCATCTGTGTTTATGTCTTTTCAGTAGTGATCTGAAAAGGTCCCCACCTCCCCCACCCCCGCCCCAGTCTCTGAATGATGAGTGAATTTACAGAGCATCTGAGATTGCAGGCTGAAAAAAAAAAAAATCTCATCTACCTGCTGCAAAGAGATAACATTTAGCGAAGCAAGCTTTAGCCAAAGCACCGATGAGAAAGTCAAGGGTCCACGTCTCCCCTCTTTTGAATGGTCCTGTCTATGGTTTACTTGGTTTGTTAGAACCTTGACCACCCACTCTGAGGAAACACTGCCTCTTTCTTTGGACCCCCGAGCTCTTGAGAGTCAAGATTGTCAGACATACTATCTGCAATAAAATGAATTTAATATTTCAACAAATATTTCTGGAATGCCTAACATGAGCCAAGTGCTCTGCTGGGCGCATGGGAACCAATGCAGCTGGACAGAGGCTCCTGCCGGTGCGAAGCTTGTGCGACAATAAAATGAAGTAAGGTACAGGTAGACAAATAAATGTCTCCTTTCCAACCCCAAATTGCATATATACAGAATCAAAATAATTCGACAACTGTTGCCACAAGATTGCTTGGGTGACCATCTCACGGTGGTCAGTGTGCATTTCCCTTTGCCTCATTCTTATAGCTCACATGACATTTTTGGAGGTGAGGAGGTGCCTTTTTGAGGATCTCCCAGTTGAAACTGAAATCAGAGTGATAACAGGGTCTGAAACAGGTGAACTAAACAGGGTTGAAGCGATACCTGGGGTTGTGAGGACAGGTAACAGAAGGCCCGTGTGCTCAGTGATGAGGGCTGAGTGACTGGATGCTGCCTCTGGGTGCCTTGGGCTGGTCCTCCTGCTGGGAACACCAACCAAAGCACAACCCTCCTAGACACCGTCTTTGAATGGGTTGCGATGCCATAGCCCCTGTCCTCCCCCGTTCTTCTCCACAGGCTGATTGCATGCTAACTAGCATTAACCAGACTTTAGACTCTTGCAAGGGGCCAACTGTCTTGTTTCTATTTTGTCTCCACTGCCCAGTGACTGGTGCACAGAAGGCGCTCTTAAATCTCTGTAGAATCAATGCATGAATTCAGAGTCACAGATATAAACTCTCCTTCCCTAGATATCCCTGACTCCTTGACACCCATTTTAGAGAAGCTGTTAAAAATAGACAGTGTATGATGAGGCCAAATGGAAGGAGAATATAGCTTGGCAAGCCAGGAAGGCTCATTAGGATAATTAAAGGGACTATTAACCCAAACTAACCTGGCTATAACTTGCCTGTGTTGCGAACAAAGCAGGATGGGACATTTATTTGATGGCTCAAACATTATTAAGTTAGTAACCTCAGTATGATTCTACACCTCAATTTAAACCTTCCCATTTATGTGCGGGCATTTTACATCTCTAATTGGAATTCTGAGAGGGTTGCTTCAGAAATAATTTCTTTTGAATGCAAATGGCTATACTGACCAAGAGCTCTTTTAAATTGCATTTGTATTTCTCCAGGGCTTTGTCCTTTGACCAGAAGGAGTGGGAGTTCTCTGTTCTGCAGAACAACCACAAATGCTTGAAGATGCTTACGGCACCCAACTGCTTCCTGGGAATATGGCTATTCAATATATTTCCTCTTTGTATGCAACCTATATTTTCACAAACCTTCAAAGCAAGCTTTTTATTTGTTCTCAACTGTTCCATCTGAGTATGTCCGCCTGGAGTGCCTGTAAAAGGAAAACAAATTGGTTACCTATAAATTAAGATTCCTTCTTTGTGTGTTTGTGCGTGCATATGTACATATCACATGCATGGGTGTGGACACATGCATCCATGTGCATGCAAGAAAAGGCCAGAGGATGGCATGGAGCATTTTCCTTTATTGCTGTCTTCCTATTCCCTTGAGGTTTCTCCCTGAACCTGAAACTTATTTAAGTTCCTGGGATCTGCTTGTCTCTGTCCTCCAAGGCTGGGTTACAGTTGTGTGAGGCCATGCCTGGGTACTTGGGGTTCAAAGTTGGGTCTCCATCCTTCACAGAAAGGTCTCTTACCCACTGAGTCTTCCCCCAGATCCCTTCATCTTTATTGCCTCTGTGTGTGTGTGTTTGTCTGTGTATATCTCTGTGTGTGTGCATGTGTCTCTGTGTGTATCTCTGTGTGTGTGTCTGTGTATCTGTGTGTGTGTGCATGTGTCTGTGTGTGTGTCTGTGTGTGCGCGCATGTGTCTGTATGTGTATCTGTGTATGTGTATCTGTGTGTGTCTCTCTGTGTGTGTCTCTCTGTGTATGTCTGTGTATCTGTGTGTATGTCTGTGTGTATCTGTGTGTGTGTCATGTGTGTGTGTGTGCTCTCTTTGCCTCCTTCAGCACTCATTGTTAGAACAGTGCCCACATGCTTGGACTCCTATTGTTCTCCTTTGGGTCTCTAAGGAATTGTTGTAGGTAGGAAACAGCAGATCAAAGGTGTGGAGAAGAGAAAACAAAGGGGCAGGGGCAGAGCTGAGGTCCCGAGGCCAGCAGAGCCTTGCTTGCTGCCATTAGTCGATGCAGCACTTTGTTCTGGCAGTGGGAAGCAATTAAAGGGCTTAACGAAGGAGAAAGATTTGTTCTCGTTTCCATTTTAGGAATATTCGTATTGCAGCTGGCTAGACAGGGGGTCTGAAGAGACAGAGGCCAGCCCTGATGTCACGGGAGATGAGATGAAGGCCTGGACTGGAGAGATGGCTAGGAAAATGGAGAGGCGTGGGCGGATATGTTTCAGAGCTGGCATTGACAAGATTGTCAGTCATCTGGACGTGGGGAAGGACAGGAAGGATGACCAAGAATGAGTCCCTCGTAAGATCTTAGAACTAGGTAGTTGATGGGGGCACACACTGCAGGCCAGCACTTGGGAGGATCAAGGTCATCTTTACCTACATGGCAAGTTGGAAAGATCAGCTGGGGTTGCTGAGACCCTGTCTCAAGAAAGAAAAAAAGTAAACAAAACAAAAAATTAGCCTCCCCTCCCCCCAGTTTTGTTGCTTTTGTTTTAAATCTGATCCTCCTGCCTCACCCTCCTAAGTGCATGTGCCAGCATGTGTGGTTTGCAAAGTACTGGGGGTTGAACCCAGGACTGTAGCACAAATATCTATAGAAACAGATATTGGAGTTCAAGCTGAAAGATCAGAAAGTCATAGTAGCCAAGCTGCTAGAGAGCTCTTAGCTCTATGAAATCTTCAGACTGAAGAGAGAGTAAGTTTCTGTCTTATCCCGCCTTAAATTCCTCTCTAGTGCTGAAATTAAAGTTGTACACCACCACTGTCAAGCCTCTATTGGCTAACTAGTGTAGTTGTTGGGATTAAAGGTGTGAACCACCACCGCGTGGCTTCTATGGCTGACTAGTGTGGCTAGCTTTGCACTCTGATCTTCAGGCAAGCTTTATTTATTAAAACACAAATAAAATATCACTATCCAGGGCTTTGCATTTGCTAGGCAAGCGCTCTACTGACTGAGCTACACTCCCAGCCTGAAAAACTGTGGTTCTTGTTCCAAAAATAAAAGAGACGGGGGGAAGATAAAATAATTTGAAGAAAAAGAGAAAAGGCAAAAATAGATAAAATAAGTTTCATTGTAAATTCTATGCTGCGCAGGATGGAATGCCGTGAACTTGATAGACCATGGGCCTGAGCAAGTGGCTGAGCATGTGGATGGGTTGTCCCAGCACTTTCCAGATGTTCTCCAGAAGCTGGCTGTAATCATTGTTCAGTTTGTGAGGCCAGCAAGGCTTCAGTTCAGGCTCAAGGAAAACACTTGTGAGGATTGTGGGTAAATGAGCGTGAGTGCTCCGGAGAGGCAAAGCCCCACAGTGGTGACCTCAGCATCAGGTCCACCTACTAGGCTGTCGGTCTTTGGCCAAGTGTTTCCCTTCTCCAGCGCTTACTAAAATTGGGAGATTGAGCTCCTGAGTGGTGCAGGGCTGACATTTATGAAGTGCACGGGCCATTGTGAAAATGACACCTTTCCCTTAATAAACGGCCACGACTCTGATCTCTTTGACTGTTGCGAGACTAGATGTGTAGCTTCAGGTTTCTCCAAAAGAAATCTTTAGGTCCACACAGGACCTCTGTGCATTCTGTTCTGTTCATGAGTTCGTGTGGAGTGCCACCCTCTGGGGATTCTCGAAAGTGCACAGAGCCTTGCAAGATTTCTAGAGGTACCACTAGACTCTTGTTCCTCTAGGTCAGTCAGGGCTCTCTGTTGAACAGTTCCCTAAAACAGAGTAGGAACCATAGCATCTTAGCCAGATGTGACACATAGGGTGGTTTGTCCTTACATCACAGAATATCTTCTATTTTGACCCTTATGGCTTTGCCTGCCTGTCACGTTGACTGTGATGAGCACGTAAATACTTGCTTTAGAAGCTCGGCCATGCCTGAATTGAGCTTCACTCGGCCATGCCTTTAGTGGGCTTCAAACGCATTCCCTACAAGCCGAACACATTACACCTCACCTTGTCAAACTGCTCCAGTCCGTTAAACCTAAGTGTTTAAAGTGCACCCGAAGACACAGTTGAGGTTTTCTCATTTCTCCACGGGGTGCTCGGAAAAGAAAACAGACTAGAAGCAGCCACCATTAAACCTCACTTTTGTACTTTCTTTTAAGATATTGATCCCAGAGTCACTTTCACACTAGTGGTTAGTTTTTTTCCATTCTGATTAGATGAACACAGAGGTAGAGAAGAAAGTTCTGGTTATCGGGGTTCTCCTCACTGTTGCCTCTGGGCATTAGTAAGAGACCTGCCTCACAACCTCCCACAGACTCTGTATCTCCCTACACAGCATACATGTTAACGCCCCAGATCCCGCATACACCAGTAACCTATCCCCAGCCGTATGAGACCTCATCAGCGTTTTGTGCATCTAGATAGATTCTCATCCGCTCGCGATTCTGACAGCTCCCCCTGGAAGTAATTGCTCCGTAGGTTTTCATCAAGCCACTGTATTTCCCAACCAGAATACACATTGCCCTTTGTGACTCTGCAAAGAATGCCGGGCTTATTTTTATAAGCACAGGCTTGCTTTACATGACTGACCTTCAGGGGACCCTGGAGTCTGTCTGTAGTCGCCTAGAGGTATGACAGCAATTTTAATTACCTTCTTGGCACTTCCCCCATAGCACATTACGAGAAATTCCCATGTCACTAGGACTGCCTGAAGATTAATATCTAAGTGGGCGAATCCTCCCTATATTGTCCTGTGAAAGCATCCCTGATGGCTTTTTTTTAAAATTATTAAATGGGAGCAATTATTTTGGAAAAGAGGCTACTGAGCCTCATAGTAAGCGACAGGCTAGCATCTCAGAGACTCAGGAATTACAGTCAGTCCTTGCCTCTTGATTGTCTTGCTATGTGACCTTGAAAGTCAGTCATCACCGCTGATCCTCTCAGGAGGTGTCCACAAGCTGATGTACTTTCTAGAAATATTGGCAGTAGTCTCATGTTAAAGAGAGCCCCTCCCCTGCATTGTGAAGACAGTGTCGATTTTCATTCTCTTTATCCATGTTGAATGTGAACTAATTTACAAAGCATCACATATTAAGTTACTCAGCAGTAAAATAAAGCTATCTGATATTGTCAGCATGAAGGTATTTTCCAAGTGATTTTTTTTTAAAATTGCATACTAAGGAGGGCAATTCAGGCTATATGTTTCCTTTCTGCAGTTGGCTTACTGTGTGGTGATGTGGTGGGGGGTGGGGTGGGGAATCTTCCTCAAACATGACAAATCAAACCTTGAAGTAGCCTTGGTGGTAAAGAGAGGCAGTGACTGTTGTCCTTGTTGTCAATTGGAAAAAACGAAGACCCAGAGCATAAGTCAAACGCCTACAAAGGAGTGAGCTGGGTGGTGAGGTGGACATATCGGGGCAAGCATCTGTCTGCTGGCGCAGCAGCGCAGCCTCAGCCCCCGTTTTATGTGCCTCTGCTGGGGCTACAGTAAGTCGCTATGATGCCGACATGTTTCTCAGATAAAATGAACTTGGGAATTGAAACTAAACCAACTGCGAAAGGTGATCTGAGGAGGAGATAACACACGTGATTAATGCAGTATCGACCGCGAGGGATGAGCCAGTTCTTAAATAAGGAATCCTCCAAATAGAGCAACAGTTTAAATAGTGCTCCCAGCAGTGGAGAATGGATTTCAAGAGGAGCTGGTGAGGGAGAGCTGGAGGGAGGACCATATGGGGTGCGCAGAGGGGCTGGCGAACAGTTCTGTCTGCACAAGCCTGTCCAAAAGAGTAACAACAAAGCAAACCAGTTACCGAGGGGAGCCAGGGAAGAACGTGCTAGGTTAAGAACACAGTAAGATTGCATTAATCAGCTGCGAATGTGTGATTCGCCTACATAACCATAAAGGGTGTCGCAGGAGATGCCAGGCTTTCCCCTAGCAGTGCTGGCACAGCTGGCTCTCTGCAGCACCATTCCATCTATCCCAGGGTCACAAAGGGTAAGAGGGGAGTTCCCATGGGGAAAGACCCTCCTTCCAGGTGTCATTAGAATGCATGGATTTGGTCAAAGCGAGTGGGGCACTTGGTTTAGGATCTTGAGCCCTTCTGGAGCTGTTCACATTACGGGCAGTGGAGCATGAGAAGTAAGTAACTTGGTGGTGAGTGGGCAGGGGTCAGGGGAGTGTGGAGAAAGAGCTAGATTGTGTGCTGTAGGAATGAGGGAATGTGTGGCTGAAGTAATGGGTGGAGGTGTGCCTTCCTGAACTTGGGCAACACTTGCTGTCTGCTTCTCAAACTTATGCTATTGGGTTATTCAGAAGCCCACTTCTCCCTTCATGGTCAGATTTCTGTGGATGCTTTAAGAGCAAGGCAACAGCATGAAGAAGACTCTGGGCCTGAGTGTGAAGGAGGACATCTCCACATTACGGGACCAAGATGGACATGGTCATAGAATGAGAGACCAGTGCTCCACACACGTTGATTCATGTATGGGGTCACTCACGTCAAATCTATATTAAGTGCACAGTGTGTGACAGAGACAGATTTAAGTGGGAGGGGAAACAAAGCACAAACCAAAACTGCTGCTTTCATCCCAAAGAGCAGCCTTGTGACCGTGTAAGGGAGATGATAATCAGGCAGGCCGTCCATGGTAGAGCCGTGTGCTGTGAGCACAGGATGGCCAGGAAAATCGAGGACGAAAGGCAACATGGTGGTTACTTTGGACAGGGAGACTACAGTCCGCCTCTCTAAGGAGACACTGAAGGAGAGAGCCTGAGCCAGGCAGGTATCTGGGAGAAATATCTCTGAGATGGAGAAGCAAGGACAGAGACCCAGGGCCTGTAAGGGGCAGAATGATTGGGGTGAAGAAAGAGCACATGGGCCAGTTGAAGACCTTGGCAAGGCTTGATTCTCAGTGCAATGCAGTCATCAGAAGATGCTGAGAAGATGAGGAATATAGTCTGAGTCATAGGAAGCAAAGACAGAAACCTCTTGGCTCAGTAAATAAATTCTTCTCATTTCCGTGTTCATTCCCGCTAGGCCAGTACTAGGCTTAATCCATGGTAAATAAGCAAATTCCTTCAAGGTGAAGCCCGTGTAGAAGGATGGAGGGAAGGAGTCACAAGAGGGCAACTAGATGGGTGTGCAAGTGGGTGGGGGTAGGGAGATTTGCCTGGAGTGACTGTTCTCATTCATTCTATCCTTCAGAAGCAAGCGGCTGAGGAAGAGGTTTGATGGAGACTGACAATATTTAATAATTGTAGCATTCAGAGATTAGACTTCAAGTCTCTTCATTCTGTTTAACATAATACATGTTTGGAATTTAACCTAAAGACAAAGCTGAACTCTTCATGTACACAGGTGTGTGTGTACGCAGGCATGTATGTATGCAAGTGTGTGTATGCAGGCGTGTGTGTACACAGGCATGTGTGTATGCAGGCGTGTGTGTGCACAGGCGTGTGTGTATGCAGGTGTGTGTGTATGCAGTATGTGTATACAGGCGTGTGTGTACGTAGGTGTGTGTGTACGCAAGCGTGTGTGTATGTAGGTGTGTGTGTAATGCAGGCGTGTGTGTATGCAGGTGTGTGTGTATGCGGGCATGTGTGTACTTAGGTGTGTGTGTACGCAGTCATGTGTGTATGCAGGCATGTTTCTTTGTTATTTTGTCACCCTTCATGGATTTTCTGGACCTGTCCATCCTCTCTGGGTCAAGGTTTTATGGAATGACTTCATCCCTTCATTTCCCACAGCTAGGAATATTCCTCTTCAACCTAAACCAGCCCTCAGCCTGGTTTTCTTTTAGAGAACCTTACGACAGCAACTAAGGAGAGGCTGGTTTACTCAGGAACATCCCAGGGCCCATTGCCAAATGAGGAAATGCCCGGCAGCTGAATGAATGAAGGAGCAAATGAATGAGAGGATGAATAGGAGATTTGAAAGGGTTAATACACATTTTCAAAGCAAAACATAAGGACGCATGAAAACACTCACTTGATATTCCTCCCTCCCTCCCTCCCTCCCTCCTTCCCTCCCTTCCTTTTTTCTTCCCTCCCTCCCTCCCTCCTTTCCTTTTTTCCTTCTTTCCTTCCTTCCTTCCTTCCTTCCTTCCTTCCTTCCTTCCTTCCTTCCTTCCTTCCTCTTTTTTTTTGGGGGGGGTTATACTTTGAAAGCTAATTGAGTTTGTTTTAATTGAGTTTGTTTGTTTGGTTTTTGTTTGTTTGTTTTTATATCCCAACCAAAATGTCTCCTCTCTCCTCTTTTTCCAGTTCCTCCCCACACCTTTCTCTCCTCCGCTTACTCCTCCTCCTCTGTTTCTCTTCAGATATAGGCCTTTATAGAGACCAGCCAGCCATGTAGCGAATCTAGCACCTCCTCTTCTACATGGGCTGGATGAGGCAATCCAGCAGGAGGAAAGGGTCCCAAAAGCAGGCAGCATAGTCGGAGACAGCCCCTGCTCTCACTGTTGAGAGTCTCACAGGAAGACCAGTCACACAACTGTAACATCTATTCAGAGAGCCTAGTTCGGTCCCATGGAGGCTTCCTGGTTGTCGGTTCAGTCTCTGTGAGCCTCTACAAGCTCAGGTTAGTTGGTTCTGTGGGTTTTCTTGTGGTATCCTTCCCTCCAACTCTTCTGTAGGATTCCCTGAGCTCTGCCAAATTTTGGCTGTGGATCTGCCTCTGTTTCTATCAGCTGCCGGGGGAAGCCTCTCTGATCACTTGATATCTCTTAATTAGCAGGGTCTCTCTGTTAAGACTGCATCTTACACATTTAGTGCAAAGGCACTCATGCATAGCTCCCTGATTGGTCACATCATCTAATATCAACGAGAGCAGTTGCTCTTCAAATACTGTTTATTTGGAATCCTTAATAAGCTTTGGTTGCACAGGAAGTCCATATCTCCCCCGATAGCTGTCTGTTCCTAACATGACTTCCATGTCTTCTTCACCCTTCTCACACCCACAGGTGATTATTTATTTACTTCAAACAAGAGCTAGCTCAATTTAATATATGAAACATTAGATGTTCTGTTGTTTGTGAGCTGAACGCAGAGCTGCGTTCTTGAGGAGGGGAAAAGCTGTATAAAAATATTACAACTGGAGGATATCATCAATATTGGGGAAAGAAGTCAAAAAACTTGTATTTTCTATTAAATCTATACCAGCGGAACCTAAGACCATGATTTAATTCTGTGACATACACAGAGATTATCCAAACTGCTGCCCGTCCTGCTCAGCATCACTGTCACTCAAGTCAATGAAGAAACGAGGAGACACACATTTCTTATCTGTCACTTGCTGGGTCTTAGACACATACATGAAGATAAGTACCCCATACATTGTTTCTTTCTCCCCCAAAGATACAAGTAAGGCTTCTGCACACCAGAAACTTGGAAAATGGCATCACACAATAGTGAACGACACCTGCAGTCAGAAAGCAAAGACAACTCAGGTGGTGGTGGCTGATGGCGCACGCCTTTAATCCCAACACCTGGGAGGCAGAGCTGGATGGATTTCTGTGAGTTCGAGACCAGCCTGGTCTACAAAGAGAGTTCCAGGACAGCCAGGGCTGTTACATAGAGAAACCCTGTCTCGAAAAAACAAAGAACCATTATGAGCAAAGGGGCCAAGACCATGATGGGGATACCCACAGAAACAGCTGACCTGAGCTAGTGGGAGCTCACTGACTCTGGCCTGACAGCAGGGGAACCAGCATAGGACCGAACTAGCCCTCTGAATGTGGGTGACAGTTGCGTGCTTGCAGTTTGTGGGGCACTAGCAGTAGAATCAATATTTTTCCCTAGTGCATGATCTGGTTCTTTGGAGTCCATTCCCTATGGAGGGGTACCTCGTTCAGCCTAGATACAGGGGTGAGGGCCTTGGTCCTGCCTCGAGTGATGTGCTAGTCTTTGTTGACTCCCCGTGGGAAGCCTCACCCTCTCTGAGGACTGGATAGGGGCTGGGGAGGGGAGATGGTGGGAGGAGTGGGAGGAGGGAGAGGAAACTGGGATTGGTATATAAAATAAGATTGTTTGAAAAATAAACAAACAACAACAACAATAAAAACCAGGCAAGAATTAAGAGGCAGTCCTTTAAGGATGAGCTACAGTGTGGTCAGTGTGACCTTACAGGTGGGACAGGCCTCCCAGAAACCCTCAACATAATCTACTCTAAATTAGCAGAAAGCAAGTTTATTGAAACAAGCGAGAAACAATACTGGACGCTTAAGATTAGAAAAACGAGTCTTGGGAGCTAGTCAAGCAGGAGTACCACCTAAACCATGGACCAGGAGAGTCGTTGTTAGGATCCACTGCAGCCCCTTGCCCACCTTCCAGCTTGTACCACTGACCATGAGCACATTCTGTGGCTGCTGGTCTCAGAGGTCTGATGCGTCTGTTATCCCTCTCCTGGACAGTGTTCAGGCATAGTGCCTGCTTCCTAACCAAGTTCCTATTGGATTAAATGATCATGTACCAAGGGCTGGCCAATGTGTCACTTAGAATCGTGGTTGGAAAAGCTGGCCCCTGGTTTCTGCCTTTGAGGGTGGGACTCAACTGGTGGGAAATCCTCTCAGTACTGGAAATGTGTTAACGAGTCCCAGGTAGCTTGAAAACATGATAACTTACTAATTCCTTATGTTCTTACCCAATATCACCATCCATTCTTACTCTATATTTAAGATTCCTCCAAGTACCCAATATTCCCATGTAATGTAATATAGCTACTCTCCCTCCAGAAATGAACATGAGCCATCTTTCCTCTTTATGACAAGGGCCAGGAACACTTCTGCTTCAAGAACATCATTTCTGAGCAGTTTCAGTCTTCCCTCTACCCGACATCCCATGGATAATGGCTTAGATCGTGAAGTTTAAATATTAAAACAGTGGGAGGAGGGGCTGGAGAGATGGTTGAGGGGTTAAGAGCACTGGCTGATCTTCCAGAGGTCCTGAGTTCAATTCCCAGCACCACGTCTTGGCTCACAACCACCTGTAATGAGATCTGGTATTCTCTTCTGGCCTGCAAGGATACATGCAGGCAGAACACTGTATACACAATAAAATCACAAGAAAAACCAGTGGCAGGGAGAAAAAGCTGCTCTGTCTGACTGATGGAGGTAGGAGCTGGTGCGCAGGCGCCCCCTCCTGTTGTTGTGTTGTGTGGACAGTTTTGTGGTACATTCCATACAGCTCTTCTGAAAGCCTCGTCACAGTTGCTTCTGCTCAATAGTGATTCCTTGGATTAATTTACTCTCTTTCCCAATGTTGTTCCTTTGGCTTCCACTCCCAAAATAAATCACCTGCAAAGCAGTCTTTGTCCCAGCTACGATCCTGCTGGGAACTAAGGCTGACACTTGTGCTCTTGACAGACATACCTGTCACTGAGCACTTGGAGACAGTGTTCCAACCAGCACAGCCAACATGCTTTGTGCTTTTTCTGTCTGGTGGAATGACGAATCCAAAATGACCAATGCCTCCTTATGCAGTGGCTTCATTGCTGTGTGTCCCGGTAGTGAAATTCTCTTTAAGAACAGTTACAGAAAGAACGGGGTTAGTCCCTGAATGACCCTGGCTGCTCATGGTGAATTATGAATAGCTTAGAAATTGGAGTGTGTATGTTTGTGTGTGTGTGGGGGAGGGGGTAGGTTACTGCTTTCTCCAGAAGGAGGGACTGCCTTTATTTAAACCCAGATTCCCACAGAACCAATGGCTTTCTTTCTGCCTCTTACCTCCATCTGAGAGGACTGCAAAACATCATGTGACCAGGTTAGTAGATCTAGATTCCTAGACACAGAAAAACTGGTTGTCCAGACAGCATCTGGAAATATCTAGAAGACTAAGACTGCCTGGCACTGAGAAGCTTGTGTATTTTTTCTATAAGAAGAGCTTCTTTATCATAGTGGTCCATTAAGAAAGAAGGTTCCAGGTTGGGGTGGCAGAGGCAGTGATGGTGGTGGCATGCTATTTGCTAGAATGTAATGAATCTCTCTATGAGATGATGAGATATGCCCTGTCTCTTCATGGGATGGATGACAGCCCTGCAGATTTCCACTAGGAAGAAGAGGCGTTCTGAGCACAGAGTCAGGAAAACCAGACACTCCAGTGATGAGCTACAAACATGTCAATAGGGTCTTTAAGAGTGCTGTGGCGGAATTCAGTTAAGGACTTCTGACTATGGGAGAAACAGCGCCATCTATTGGTCATTGGTTCACCACACACACGGTATGCCACCGGGTGGTATCTCAGACTTCAGATGACTCCCCAGATGGAAAACTTGACTCTTAACAGACCAAACCTTGAAAAGCAGAAGCGGGAGGTGGGGGTTGGGGAGTGGGGCTTCTTGTGGAGACGGGTGAAGGGGACCAGCAGAACCGAGAGTGAAGATTAGAGATGGGGGAGGGAGGGATGAATAGGAGCAAAGTACAATGATGTGTTTGCATGGAGTGTCATAATGAACCCCATTCTTTTGTTTCTATATTTATCTTTTGTAGCAATTACATGCTTTCTTTTGACAGAATACGCCATTCCCAATTACTCTTCAAGTTTCACTGTAATAGTTAACTCCCCTCCCTTTGCCATCTGTCTGGTATTCATCATGCCAGGCAGAGCTCTGCTGGCAGAGCTCTATCTTCAGCTGATGAACTGGGGTTTTAAGGAAAGAAACGTACCATCGGAGAAATTAAAATTTGAAACAGCCTTTTCTTCAAGATGCAACATCGTCCCCTATTTATAGAACTTTATCATCCGTGACTCGCGAGATAGGGGCTGGTGTTGAGCGAAAAGGAAACACTTGGGTGTTAGTGCCCACCCCTCCACGGGAAGATGAGCAAACACAGTGGGAGGAGCTTAGTAAGGAAAAAATGGAGCCAATGTACCAGTTCTGATCCTCAGCTTTCCTGGAATAGTCTCTGCCTGGTAGAGCTTTAAAAAGGACTGGATAAAAAGCATCTTCTTCAGGCGACAGGATACACGGTTAAGACAAAGAATCCATGACTGCATCACATCACTACAAAAAGGACTGTTTGGTCAGAAGCTCAACGGTGAATGGAAAGACACAATTGTGAATAAAGTCATTCACTGTGCACACAGGTGTGCTGATGGCACCGACGCTATAACCAGAAGTGGTTATATTTTAGCAAAGTATTGCCCAAGGGTCTCTCGCAGAAGGTCTGCTCTGGGGCCTGCTGTAAGAGGTCCACCCATGTTCCTCTTCCATCTACATGCCCAGTCTCCGCCTGTGAGACAGCAAGAATGTACCTTTTAGGTCACCTCGCCTTTGAGGCAAAGTGCATACAGCACACAACTTCCAGTTTGGCTCCCGAGGAGGACTTCTTTTTCCGTACCTCCTCACTAGTATCCAGAGTGGTACTGAACCGCCCCCCACAGGAACCACAAACACCTGCAATTTCACCTGTGATTTCCCTTCCTGAGGTTTTCAGGATCCCTGCTGCAAATTCCTCCAGGGACTGTGAGGGAAGGGGAGGCAGTGTTGGGAGGCAGTCTTCCTTCCCCTGCAGCCCCTAGGCAGTCAGCCACCGGGAGCTCTGCACTGAGCTATGCAGCCTCTGTCTGATGAGGAAGTGCTGCTTTGCTGGGTCCCCAGGACTCTGAGGTTGGGAGGTCAAATCACACCCAGTTCAAGATTTGCATTGCAGGTCACATGGTTACATGCAGCCCAAAAGTCAAGACCAACTAGCAAACCAATAGCTGTTTCCAAAGGCAGGATAATTACTTGCAGGCTAGAGCTTGGCGCTGCTCCAGAAGTTAAGAGGCGGCAGCTGTGCCCTCTCCTGTCGGGATCTGCCACAGATGCTCTGGGCACCTTCAGATCTCGCAGGTCATAAGGGCATTAATGTGGAGCTGCCAACAGTGGGGCCCAAACCAGCTGGAGTCTCTCTTCCCAGGCTTCTGGGAAATGAGAGCGGCAACCCCAAAGGTGACACAGGCTGCCTTCAGATGCCAAAGAGCTCCATTAATCATCTTTGTCTCCCTTTCTGGTGGTACGGATGTCCACAGCTTCTGTAATGCCGTGGCGGTGCTTCTGGTTAGCTATTTTGGCAGGGACCGGGAGCACACAAGGCAAGCGACCTTGGCTCTTTCATTAATCGACAGCCTTCCTTCCTGAGTCAGAGAGGGAGGCATCTGTTAGGGTCCTGTGATTGCCGAGAAACTGGGTAAGCTGCCATTTAATTTTTTTCTCGTTTACTGAGAAAAGCGAAGCAGTCAGAAGAGAATTTGTCCGGTACTGCCATCATGTCCACCCACCATCCGGCACCTGCTTCGCCGTGTAGTTCGCTCTGTCGTATGTCTCTGTAACGGGCACAGGCTCAAATATTACCACCAAGGACGAGATGGTGTCATTGTAATTTTGATTAATAACTTATTCTCCCCTGCCGTGGCATACTAATATTTTGTGTTATCAAATGAGCACCAAAATATAAAAGGCAAAAACTCAAGGTGGTGAATGAGCAAGCTACAGGAGTCTGAGGTAACTCCTTGGCAAAGTCGTGCAGCTCAGGGACTCCCACACTTCCTCATGCCCAGCTTGCCATGGAGACTTTGTTGTTTTCCCAGAAACTAAATATATTATTTATTGGAAATGTGATATATCTTTATTTGAATGTAGTGGTGTGGGATGCATGCATATATGTATATTCACATATTCACATGTGTGTCGGTTCACATGTGTGCACAGGTATGGAGGCCTGAGATTGATGTGTGTCTTCCTTGATCTCTCTTAAGCAGAGTCTTATTTGGAGCTCCCGTGGCTGGAGCCAGCTGTCTCAGTGGTTTCTGTCTCTGCCTCTCACACGATGGGATTTTGGTGGCTGTCACGCCCACCCAGGCTTTATGTGGGTTCTGGAGATCTAAAGTTTGGTCTGCACAGTAGCTCAGTATCTCCAGCCCAATATGTCTTTTTGATTGTACTTTATTTTTCTGAAAGCAACGGCTAGAGGAGAAATGTCCTGTTATGTTATCCAGGCTGGGCTTCAATGGCTGGGCTCAAGCAATCCGAGGGGACCTGCCACTGCGCCCAGTTTTGTACTGGCATTAGTGCCCAGGTTGCAAGGATGGTCTGCCCAACATAATTTAGTAATTATTTAAAAAAAGAAATTCTGTTGTTTTTAGAGCATGAATTTGAGAGTGAAATAAATGTTAGGGGTATATTTATGTTATAGCAGGCATGCCTGTACAATGCCCCTTTCCACCATAACCATGGGTGAGCTAATCCCTCTGCTTGTAACAACATTTCATCCCTGATTCAGGGACGCTGCCCCAGGATGTCCCCCCCCCCTCTTTTTTCAACAATTTCTCAACTCTCCTAGGATTTTATACACATTTATTGTAAAATGTTCCTTGGGTTTTACATATCTCCATATGCATGTGCACATATATGTATATCTCCATATGCATGTGCACATATATGTATATCTACTCTTCATTTACATATCTCCATATGCATGTGCACATATGTGTATATCTCCATATGCATGTGCACATATATGTATATCTACTCTTTATGCTTTCATCAAACATTCTCTCACTTGTAGTGGGAGCTGTGGGCTGTGTTCCTGCTGCCCCAGCTCCTGTTCGCCTGGCTAACTTTTGCCCCGAAATAACAACACACAAACTGTATTCTTTTAAACACTGCTTGGCCCATTATATCTAGCCTCTTCTCTGCTAACTCTCGCACCTGGACTAGCCCATTTCTAATAATGTGTGTAGCACCCCAAGGTGCGCTTACCGGGAAGATTCTAGCCTACGTCCACCCTGAGTCGGAGCTTCATCACATCTGCCCTGGAGAAGAGTGACATTGCGTCTGAGCTCACTTCCTCTTCCTCCCAGCATTCTGTCTGTTTACTCCACCCACCTATGTTCTAACCTATGAGGGCCAAGCAGTTTCTTTATTTTTTAACCAATGACCTTCCTCCATCACTCACTCTGTATCTTTCCAACCCCATTTCTTTGCTTCCATTTTCAAAACCTAGAACTCTATCATCCTTCCTATTTTCTCTTGATCCTAGCCCTGTAGTCTTACTTCTTATCTTCTTTTAAAAATATTTATTTTATGTGTATGAGAGTGTGTTATGTGGATGCAGTGACTTTGAAGGTCAGAAGAGGGTGTCAGACCCCCTGAAACTGGACTTACAGATGTTAGGATCCACTATGTGAGTACTGGGAACTGAACTCAGGTTCTTCTCAACAGCAGTCAGTGCCCCTAAACGCTGTGCCATCCCAACCTTCTAGTGCCAAAGCCATTGATAACCTTGTTGGCAAACCCGGTGACTGATTTCCTTCCTTTTCCCGTGTGGTCAGTTAGCTCACAGGCAGGGTGACTCCTTACTCCCCCATAACCTGAGTACACATACTTCCACGCTTGCCTTTCCTCCCTGGTGGCTCCATCTCTGCCCCTCTGCAAGTGTTGGAGGAATGCAGGGCTCAGCCTGGGCCCCTGCTTATGAAAAACTCTCAGCTCTCATCTTAAAAGAAATAAGAGAGTTTATTCTGGAGCCATTTTGGGTGACCACGGATCAGGAACACAGATTTACACCCCACCCCACCCCCCATGTACCCTAAATTCTATGCTGGGGGCAGTTTCATGATGTTTTCTAGTTTTACAGAACAAAGGATGTCACAAACCAAAGCAAGTTTAAAACACCGTGATGGGCACATCCGAGAGGTGGGAACAGCAAGATGAGGAAAGCTTTTCCGTAGGCCCATAATGCTGTATGATGACATCTTTAGCTTTGAAGGTGGTAGACACCGGAGACTAAAGTTAAGAGATTCCAAAGGTTTGTATTCATTAATCACAGGATATAAGTTCTGACACAGATGCACCCGGGTAAGGAGTGGCTGCTTCCAGTCTAAAGCTAGCCCAAGACAAGGTAGTTAGTGTCTGGAACTATAACATCCTGGTCTCTCTCCACAGTAGCGGGTTCTTGGTGTGGGAGGTCCTTCTGTCTGTGTGTTTCTTTTGTTGGTTAATGAATAAAGAAACTGCCTTGGCCTGTTGATAGGACAGAACTTAGACAGGCAGGGAAGATGGAACTGAACATTGGGAGAAAGAAGGGTGGAGTGACAGAGACACCATAGAGCCGCCACTGGAGAAAGGCGTGCTTTGCGAGTAAGCCACTGCCATTTGGTGATACACAGATCAATAGAAATGGGTTAAATTAAAATGTAAGACCTAGCCAATAAGAAGCTAGAGCTAATGGGCCAAGCAGTGATTTAATTAATACAGTTTCTGTGTGGTTATTTTGGGGCTAAGATAGCCGGGTGGGCGGGACAAACATGCAACCCTCCTACTATAGGTTCTAATCCATCAGTCAGCTTAAATGGGCACAGCATCTATCCAGGAGTTCACACTCAGTTCCTTTTATCTTATGCTTAGTTCTTTGGTGACACCACTCAACTTTAAGCCACTCTAAACACATGCCCAGTGTCCTCATGTGTACCTCCAGAGGAGAGGAGACCTTTTTTCTTAAACTACAGATTCAAATATTCAGTTGCCTATTTGACATTTCCGCTTTGTTTAATGTGTGTTTAAAATTAGAAAGTCTAAAACCGTCTAGCAAGCAAGTCTAAACTAGATTTGTAAGTTTGGATTGTCTTGGCTAGACAAATTGAAATTAGGCTGTCTAGACTATCTAGTCTAAAAATTGAACTTCTGATACCCGCAAACCTATCCCTACCCCACTGTCTCTGCAACCTTCCCCCCTCTCAGTTGACAGCAACTCCCTTGCTTCAGGTGCATGCCTAAAGGTCTACTGT
Organism: Chionomys nivalis; assembly: GCF_950005125.1. NCBI lineage: Eukaryota > Metazoa > Chordata > Mammalia > Rodentia > Cricetidae > Chionomys > Chionomys nivalis. The sequence goes on along the minus strand of NC_080086.1, from coordinate 125,258,411 downwards.
CATTTGTCACCTTGTCATCCATCACACTGCTGTCAAATATGCCCTCAATTCTGTTTAGTCTACTTTTAGAGCATAGACAGGCCACCTCCTCCTGCTTCTACTGTACCCATCCTGGAGTATGTCCTAGTTTTCTCTTGCCTGTGTTACTGAAAACAACAACAACAACAACAACAACAACACCCTCCAAGCCAGTCAGGTGTGGTACAACTCAACATTCTGGAGGCAGAGGCAGGAGGACAATCAAACAAACAAGTACACAACCAATTTTCCACCATTTCCTTCCGACAGTTTGCCGCTCATGTATGCTAGATTCTGTCGGTTGTTAAATATGCCCTCAGTGTTCTGTGCTAAAGCCAGCCTTTATAATTTGCCTCAATGCCTCTGACATACACCATCCTGGTCTGCTGTTCTGCACTCTGCTCCAGGTACCCTTGCTGTTCTTCCACCTCCGAAACAGACCTGACCACCTCCCTATTCCTCCTGCCTGGAACATTTCTCCATCACCTTTATACACTTGCTTAAACTTCACAATCTCAGCAAAACCCGTTGTAATTAAAAACATAATACAGGGTTGGGGGATTGCACAGCCCTTAAAGTACAAGCAAGTGCAAGCAAGGGTTCAATGAAACCATAGAACTAGCCTACTCCACCTTAGAAAGAAAGGCTTCTTGAGGACCAAAAAGCAAGCAGATTTTATGAGTCAACAGGGTGAAGGCTTTAAAGTGATACTGGTTGTTGGGACTGACAGAGAATTGAGTGCCCTTGCTGGAGGTGGTTAACCTTTGGGGGAAGGTTAAGGCTGGTCTCTTACAAAAGAACCTCCTTAAAGGGACTTGCTTTTCTAGTAAACAAATGTTTCTAGTAACAACCCTTCTTCACCCAGCCAAAGTCCTTCACCACCAGCACTGCCATTTTGGGGTGCCACTTTGGACCTAAAAGTAAGAAGGTTGAAGTTTGGAATCCTAGCACCCATGTAAATTCTGAGTGGGTATGATGGCCGGTGATTCCAGCCTCAGAAGGCAGAGACCAGGGATCCCTAGAGCAGGCTGGCTGGCTAGACTTGCCATAACTTCAGGTCTGGGTTTGACTGAGAGACCTTGCCTCCAAAAGAATAAAGCTGAAGAGTGCTTTAGAACATCAACCTTGAACCTCTACATGCATGGACATACATGAGACCCTACATATGCAAGCATACATACATATGCAAGTATCCACTCATCATACACATGCATTAAGAGAAGAAAAAGAAAAAAAAAAGAAAAATCTAGTCTACTCCAGAACCACTTTGCTGCTTAACTTGGGTGGTTACAACCTATGCCTCAAGCCAGTTTTTTCCACCTGTCCTCTAATAATAAGTCAATTAATAGTCAAATTAATATTGGAAAGCAGAAACATTTACTCAATGTAGCCACACTGGCAAGAGAGACAAAGAAACAGCAACTCCCCTAAATACATCTTAGTGTCCAGAAGACAAAGATAAATGCTAAAGATCGACACAACCAAGTAGCCAAGGCCAACGTGTGTTCCTGCCCACCCTGACCCATTATCTGTGCTTCGGTCTCATCCTGTAGGGTGGGCTGGCATGTTGCCAGAACTGTGGATTCTGTGTAACAAGTTCTCCCTCTGGCTGGGGTCTTCTCTTTCTCCTAGTAAATTCCTGGGGAAATTTCCATTTCTTTGGGGTCCATTGTTCCAACAGTGTGACAGAGTCACAGGTGTCCCTTTAGAGAATCTCATTTCTCCCAGGCCAGAACTTGTCCATCTTCACAGTTACACAACTGTCCTAACCTAGCAAACGAATGATGTCAGTTGTTTCTTATTTCTTATGTCTGCCCCCCCCCCCCCCCCGCCCCAATGTTTGAACTCAACTAGGGCTTTGGGTCATGAACGTGCTTCAGGCTCAGAACAGCTCTGTGATGATTAATCCTGACAGTTTGATGGGGTTTAGAATCACCATGGAGACAGACCTCTGTCAATGTCCATGAGGGAGTTTCTGAATTAGGTGGGAAGACCCACCTTCATGTGAGCTGACAGCATTTTCATGGACTGGGGTCCTGGACTGAATGAACAGAAAAATTAAAGTGAACAGCTTTGCCTTCTGTTTCCTGGTAGACTGTGACCAACTGCTTCATGATCTTGTCACCATACCAAGTTACAAGGGACGGTAGGTAATGTCAAACCCTGAGTCACAATATACTTGTTCTTATGTTGCTTTTAGCAGGTATTTTGTGGCAGCAGAAGCAATGAACACAAGGGCTTTGGCAACAATAGGTATGTAGTATTTATTGTGTAGGATAGGACTGAGAGGCAGTTTAGTGTCAAAGGTCCACTTACCATTGAAGCCTCGTGAGCCTTCACACTGACCAGTGGACAGCAGTGGCATCTAGAACTTCAGGGATGAGGGCTAACAGAGGTCACTGTCGGCCCGCAATGGAAAGAGAGGTCTAGATGTCCCCTTTGCTTAGTGAGTTATTTTAATTGGTCATAATTCTTTCCTTGGAAAGTTCTCCCTTCCCTCCTTCCATTCGAAGGGCTTGATGTACAGTATTAAGACTTATTGTGGGAATTAGCTAACTATAACCAACTATAATTGGTTAACTATAACTTGCCGGTGGTTCCAGTAAGAGCTTAGTTGTCGTTTTCCAGCTACTCATAAGAAGTGAGACTTTATAGACTTCCTTGTCGTCGGTGTTGAGTGGCATCTAGGGCTGTTTAACTTTGTCTCCCTTACCCACGGCCCTGGGGATAAGGCATGGAAGGTACCACTCAGGCCCTGGACTCCACATGTGTCTGTCCCCTTGACAGCTGTTTCTTTGCCTCTCTCACACAGTGCTCATCTTCTCTACTGAGATCAGGCCTACTGAGACAGCAGCATCCTACATCCCCCACCTCCACAGTCCAGCCCTACAGAGATACTTCCACCCTCAATGCTGAAGCAGAAGACACATTTTGGGGGGCTTTGGGAGAGAAAGAATTGAAGGGTGGGCAAATATGTCTATTCCAATGCTTCCCTGTATAAGGCTTTTGATTCTTCAATATACCTTGAATTCTGCTATTCAGATTCAGGTAGTGAGGGAAGCTACTAAGCTTAGGCTTCAGTTGACCACATATTCAAATGGTTAGAGCCCTTCTGTCTTAGCCAGTGTTCTGTTGCTATGATAAGACACCATGACCAAGGAAGCCCTTATAAAATAAAGCTCTTAATTGGGACTGGCTCACAGTTCCAGAGGTTTAGTCCATTATCATCATGATGGCATACAGGAGGTCATGTGAGAGGTGGCTGAGAGTTGTACGCCTGGATCCACAGGTAGCAGGAAGAGAAAACCATTGGGTCTGGCTTGGGCTTTTGAAACCTCAAAGCCCACCCCCAGTGACATACTTCCAATAAGACCACACCTCCTAATCCTTCTCAAGTAGTGTCACTCCCCGATGACTAAGCATTCAAACAGATGGTCCTATGGGGGCTATTCTTATTCAAACCACCATACCTTCCCAGGTCCCCATTCCATTATAGACACAGAGGCCTATATTAACTGCATCAATTGCAACAGATCTAGTTTTGGCCCAAAATTAAATTTTAGTTAAGATTGAACAGACCCCCTTCCGTCCCACTTTTGTCTATCAATTAGCAATCTTCAGAGTTCTGCTGCACAAGCCCTTTTCTCCCTAGGTCCCAAGGCTGCTGGGTTCCGTCTTCAGTCGAAGTCCTAGAAGCCACAAGACATGAAGAACACCTGCTAATGAATGTGGGCTTGCTCAACAGGAGCACCCAGAAGCCTGAGTGGGGTTGAGGAGGTGAGTCATCCGGGTCTCCATTCAGGTCTAAGGTCTCTCCTCATCATGTACTAACTTCTTCCACCTACAAGACCCAGCTAGGCTGTGAATTCAACTGATATAACGTGGTACCTCACAGGCTCCTATTCTGAGTTTGCTCTTTTGCTTCCTCAGTCCAGTGGTGACCAGAAGGGGCTGTCTTCACATAATCCTGGGTAAATCCCAGCATCCCCGGTCTTCACAAGCCCATATTTCTCAGCTCCACACGGGTGGCATTTTGTTATGAGTGTCTGTTCTATGCATTGCCGGATGCTTCACAGTTCCTTGTTTTTATTCATTAGACTCCAGTTTTCTCTCTCTGCCTCCTAAGGTGGCAGCCAGAAAGTCTGAGGACATTGCCATACGTCATCTACAGACAAAGTTGCCCCTGGCTGAGACCACTGCACTGGCTCAAGAAGGAAGGACTATGTGAACCTGAATGTCTTCTCCTGGGCTGTCAAGTTCTGTTATTAACAAAGGCTACTCCACAGAGCTGGTGTTCCTCAGGGTCTTTACGCAGCCCAAGGTAGTTGGTAAGCAGAGGAGCAATGGATTGTTTCACTACCAAGACCCGCCACCAGCTTGTTACAATGCTATCTATAACCTGTTTTTCACCCAGCCAGGCTGTACAACCAAGAGCACACTCACATTTCTGGGGCCTTTTGCCCCTAAGTGTCTAGTTCCATATTAGCATCCTAGTTGCTAGCAAGCAATCTAGAGTTTGAGCAAAGGCAGAACGTATTCAAGGTTAGCATGCAGCATTACAAATTCACCCAGCAAAGCCAGAAAGCCAGCCTAGGAGCTAAAACTCCAGGGCAGGGATGACAAAGACCCCCTTGCTACTGCTGCTGCTGCACACAGACACAGCCTGCACTAGTACCTTCATGGGGGTGGAGCTAGAATAAACACCAGACCCCACTTGAAAGGCAAATTATGGTGGAGATGAGAGTCACAGACAGGAAATTCCTAAACATAGGGTGGTTGCTCAAATGGTGTCAAATGTGACAGGAAGTGAGTTAGTATATAAAAGGTCAAATAAGAAAATGTATGTTCACTACCTTCCAATTTCCCTTTCTCAATCAACAAACACAACAAACACATTGACTCTCTACAGAGAAAGTAAGGAACAATTTCATTAAAGCTTTTTCATAAAAGCAAATTCCAGGGGCTAGAGAGATGGCTCAGTGGATAAGAGCACTTGCTGCTCTTGCTGAGGACCTGGATTTAGTTGCCAGCACCCACACGACAGCTCACAGCCAACTGTAACTCCAGTTCTAGGGGACACGATGCTGTCTTCTGTTCCTCCAGCAACACTACACACATGGCACACCTACACCCAGGTAGACACGCATACAAAGACATGAAACAAAAACAAATCTTTTAAAAAAGCAAAATGCATTTTCATCATATTGAGGAATTCCAGATTACTGTTATCTGATGTTTTACAAAATATGAGTCATCAATTATGGCAAATAAAAATTATTTTCATTTCAATGAAGAAGCAAATTATAGGTTAAAAATCAAGTTTAATATGTAAAAAAAGTTACACATAAAAGGTTTCTCATTTCTAAAAGTTTGATTTCTGGCATGAAGCAGTTTTCAGACAGAATCTTCAAAATCTTCACCAAGTGCTTTTTGTCATGAACACTGAGTCCTGGAGAGCGGGAGGCCTTACTCAGCTGCACCCACCTGCAGAGGCTGTGCACTTGGGCTCTGGGGCTCTGAGGAATCCTGGAGATGGGGGGATTCCTGAAGGGCTGCCATCTGCCGATGAGCTCCAGGCTCATGGTGTCCAGCTGGTGACAGTCTAGAAGCATGCACCTTCTCATATTTACATATGAATGCATCTGTTTTTCCAAGGCTAACTTTGAAGCACTCCACTGGCACCAGGGAGCCACAGGGCAACACTCTGCTTGGGCACTGGGAGCTACTGGTTTTACATGAAGGCGATGCTGTGCCTGGTGCGCCAGTTCTTTTGTCAGGATTCATCTCAGGGTCGGCGATGTTGTCTTGGGACGTTAGGGGGATGCTGTTGCCTCCACAGTCTCCAAGGTACCTGTGGTGATCCTCACTGAGCAGCAAGACCATGGCTCCACCAACACACAGCACTCTGACAAAAAATGGTAATTGGAATGAGTATTTCCTTCTTCTGAAACAACAAACAATCCTGATTTATTTAAAAATAGTTGTTAATCTGAAATTTAATTTTATCTATTTAAACACAAGGGTTTTGATAATTAGGTAGCATCTTCTATAATGCATATTCATTATAGTAATTATGGAATCTCTAGTACAAATCTGCTTTAATTATCTATTTTTGCTCTACTTAAAAGGCAAGCTTCAAAGTAATTTGTAGTCACATTCTAACAAATGATTGTATAATGAAGAAGGTGAACGGTAGCATCCTATGGAGTCAGCATATTCAAGAAAGCACAGGCCGATGGCAGAGTCACCAGGGAGGAGTTGGGCATGAACAAAGGGGTGATTAAGAAAAGACTTCATAAAGGGAAAACCCTGAAACTCTGACTTTTGAGAGTTTATTTCCTCAGTCATTCAAGTGCTGCCAGTACCAAAAGCACGAGTGACTAAAGGACCACAGCAGCGAGGGGGGCCAGGAGCAGGCAGAGAATGAGGCTCGGGAGTGACAGGAAGGGGTCAAGGCTGGGAGGCAGTGGGGTAGAAGCAACAGGAGGCACTGGCAGTGGTTTCACCCTGGTGAAGGACCTGGAAAGAGGAAGCAGAGCTCAGTCTGGAGTATGATGCCACTCTGAGTAACTGCCAAGGGACAGATGGGGGCTCTGAGACCGGCAAGAGAGGAGGTTTAATGATAAAGCCACAATGGCTGGGATCATTCGGGTAGCAGCAGGCTAAGAGGGACGCAAAGGCAGTGAGCAGGGACATCACCTGTAAGGAAGGACCATGGGAGAGAGCCAGGAGACACACTCTAGAGAAAACTGGGATAACAGTGGTGCCACGGAGGCCAAGGGAAAGTGGCCCTAAGTGTCAAAAGCCACAGGACCACCAAGTGGCCAAGAGTAGATGCCACCAGTGAGCCTGGGGACAGAAGGCCCAGGAGTAAGGAGATAATGAGCTGGGACAGCAGGGTCTTGTTTCCACTCCTGATTCCCTTCCCACCGTTGCTCCCTGGTGTTCATTCAGATGGAGATACAGATGTCTGGTCGCTCTGTAGCTGCTTTGCTTGGCATCAGGCAAATTCTAGACTGTCCTAAGGCACTCACGGCTGCTCCTGCCTTTCTAGACTCACTGCTGATCCACTTTCTTCTTGCCAGGGATCTTCCTTCAGTTGCTCAAACTCAATAACCTGCTTCTGTTTGCTTCTGTTGTTTGTTCTGTTTGCCTCTGCTAGCTCTCCACTTAACACACATTCCCTTGTGTGCTTTCTCATTCTCAAGGCCCCTAGAACTCTACCTCTGTGGAGACACAAGCATCTCTTGACTATGCCTAAGGTGGTATCCTGTCCTATTCCCCAACTGCAGCATGATCGGAAACACTGCTGTGTGTACCATCATGCCACTCTGACAGGAGCGACCTCACCTGTCTGTCCACGGCTGTTTCCTCATCACCTAGTGCAGGACACATGACATTCACAAGCATCTTAGGAAAGGCTGAGTCACTTAGAAAGAACAGGGAGATAAAATGGCTCAAGACAAGAGAGGAAAGTGGGGAGACTATGGTTCTTGGGGAAGGGACTGGGAGAGGCAGCCTAGATGGAGGAGAGAAGCCACACCTACACAGACCAGGTAGGAGAAGGTCCACTGTGGCTGGATGCTGGAGACAGAAACAAGAAAACTACAAATATCTCCAAACATATAAAATAAATATTGGCAATGATACATAATCTTTTAACTCATTTCATTACCAAAGATGAAAAGACTGAGGCTTCTGCATGGTAAGACTGAGACAAACAAACATTCTTGATGACGGAATTGGTATAACACTTTCGGGAGAGCAGGCTAGTTATATATAGTATCACCAATATGGAGTATCTTCATCCCTGGAGTGTTACCTCTCTGAAACTATCCCAAGAAGACGTAACAGAGTAGCAGCAGTGTGATGGTGTTCAGTAATGGTGACAGCTAATACTTACCCAGTGTGTGCTGTATGCCAGCCCCTGTTTCAAATGCTCCGTGTATCACATACCATTTAACCCTTCAACTATCCTTTCTAGTCTGTACCCCAGCACTGCTATTTTATAGACAACGTCAGAAAACATCTTTCTTTTCTAGCCCATATGCAAGACCAGACTCTTCACACGGTGTTTACCAACTTATTACAAAAGATGACCCAAAGTTCTCTGATGAGTGTTCCTGACCTCTTCCCATGTACATGCACAGAATTTCTTACAAAAGACCTATTCAGAAATTATAATATTGCTCAAAATCTTTGCCAGTATATTGGTTCCTGATATTAATGGTAATATCTTTAAAATGTTATCATTAAAAGGGTGAGAAAACTGTGTACTAAACCCTAGAAAAGATTTCTCTTCTACACGTGCCCCTGTGAGACCAGGGCAGATGGTAACAATGGCGATGCCACTGGACCCTGTGAGGCCAGGGCAGATGGTAACAATGACGATACCACTGGACCATGGAGCACAGCAGGTCTCAGCCACCTAAACCACCTACTGCCAACCCCCTGCCTCAGGCAGCTTGGTGTACTCACTGGTCATTGAGTAACCTTGCTGCTGCATTGCTCACTGAACATTGGCATGAATAAAAACATGGCCCCTTTAAAAAAATTCTTTCACGACTTCCAAATTTTACTGGAAACTGTCTTCTTCCCTGAGACCATTCTAGGCTTCTTTGGCACACGGAGCTTTCTCCTTTCTTCAAGGCGAGCAAGGTGCATTTCAAATTTTGTTCATGTATTTTACATGGAAATAGTTAGAACAAAGCTCAAATGTTCATCAAATTCCTAACTGCTCTGTCCTGATGAAATGGTTAACTGGGCAGCACGCACAGCTCAAGCCATCACAGGAATCCATATTCCTTCTTGGGGGCTGCATTTGTGTGACAAACGGAGCCATCTATTTCCACTGCCATTACAAGTAGGTTTACTAAGCGCCTTTCCCCTTAATTTTACTAACACAAATCTTCTTTTGATTTTTGGATGTCTACACCTATAAACACCCCTGAATTATTGAGAGACAAGCTATATGTATTTAACTATGAATATATATCCCTGCTTACTTTCCAAGAAGTGGCTTATGCGAGAAAGTCTGGGTAGGAGCTAAGGTGCCAAGCACTGTGCAGTGCTGAGAGCTGTTCTGAGACCTTTAGATCCACAGAATCTCCGGACAATACTTGAAGGTATGTATTATGATAACAAAATTAGATAGGAAGTGGTCAGCAGTCCGCTTATGCCAGAGGAATTACGGAGTAACAAAACCCAGACTGGATTCAGTCGTTTGCTTTCTGAGGCTGTGCTCTCAGGCACTGCTGTTGTCTATAGGAACCTAAAACCACGGCAGTCTAAAGTCAGGTCACAAAGGCTGGGCGCAGGTAGCAAGGAAGCTGGGCAAAGAAGGGAAACCCCTTATATTCAAATGCATTCTTATCCATGCAGGAAATCTTGAATACTCATCTTTCTGACTCTGTGTAAACATTTAAACTGACTGACGGTGGGCAGGCAGGCACATCCATTACTATCTCACTTCCACAGAAGCTGCTTTCTGCAACCCCACCTCCCACCTAGTTAGGTTCGCAGGCCGCACTTCTGAGCCCGGGCAGTACAAAAGAATCACACTGGCAGCTTGTAAGAAACATACCCAGGCCCAATCCTAAATTAAATTAGAAATGTGGACAATAGTGGGGGATGGGCAATAGTGTTTTAAAAATGCTCCTGCAATGACTGTAACAGGAAGTCAGGGTGTGACGAGAGGGGAATTAATATTGGCTCTGGGGATATTCAAGAGATGCCTGTATCACACGCTGTTTTGAGTGAGGTGGGACCAGGGACCCAGGCACAGGGAGTGGTTTGGCTCTTCTTTAAAATTTATTTCGTTCATCTATGTTTATGCACCCACATGCCACGGCACACCCACGCGGAGGTCAGAGCTGTCATTCCAGACCCCCACCTCACATGGGAGCATCGGCACTGCAAAGGTAGGTGTGCTATACTACAGGGGGTCACTGGCTGGGACGCAAGAGAGGGTCTAGTAAGTAAAGTGCTTGCCACACAAACATGAGGACCCAAGGTCAAATCCCAAGCACTCATGCAGAGGAACAGATGAGGTGGTGTGTGCCGGAGATCCTAGCACAGGGGTTGGTGAGGCAGAAACTCCTGGGGCTTGCTGGTCGCAGTCAAGCTGATTCTGAGAGCTCTGTGTTCAGAGAATCTATGTCCAAAAACTGTGTGGAGAGTGACTCAGAAAGACATCACCAGAGACGTGAACAAACACACATGCACACACGCAAATGAGAAACATGATGCACCCAGTTGACAAGAGGCAGTGAAACGCCTAACAGGCAGGCTTAGAGCTCGGGCCAGGCTATGACTCCCTCAAGGAATGTTAGCCTCGACACTGAATTTTCTCCTCCCCAAATACATCCTTAGCTGGTGACATATTATTCCCTGGCAGGCTCATAGCATTCATGTTGTTCAGGTCCATCAAATGTCCAGCTGACATGGACCAAAAATAAGGGATTACCTTATTTTTGTCTACTTATTCCTGTATCAATATAAATGACTGGAAAATGTTTATCTGGGTCTCACTGAACCTCTCCACAAAATACTTCTGTTAAATGATATTCTGAGATCAACACTGGAAAGCTTGGTATGGAGAATATTCTGCATTTTCACTTCCTGCTGGCAATGGTCCTGCCCCTCCCATTCTGGCCCGTGGTTCAGCAGCTCTGCCATCAGGCACAGGTTCATCTTTCTGGGCCCCAGTTCCTCATTATAGAGTGTGGAGTCTGACCTTGAGGATGCATGATTGGGAGGATTAGAAGGATACATTGGTAACTGGAGCAAAAGTCATTTTTTCTCAATAAAATTAATGGTATAAGAAGACACAGAAAACATAGTTTAAAATTTTTAACTTTTAGAAAATTAAACACTAAAACCCATACATCCCCTGTGACCGCAGTGGCTCCCTGAGACACAGACACTGCCTGCAGCGATTGAACCAAGAGGTGAGTGACTGGTCTTCCAGCTGGACACTATGAAAAGGCCAAACCTAAGACAGAAGAAGAATACCAGCTCAAAGGCACAGAAAATGTACTCAACAAAATCACAGAAGAAACTTTTTCAGCCTAAAGAAATGCCGGAGCTGGAGAGATGGGCCAGAGGTTAAGAGCACTGCCTGCTGTTCCAGAGGTCCTGAGTTCAATTCCCAGCAACCACATGGTGGCTCACAACTATCTATAGCAAGATCTGGTGCCCTCTTCTGGTCTGCAGGCATATATGCAGACAGAATACTGTATACATAGTGGATAAATAAATCTTTAAAAAAAAGAGAGAGAGGTTTTTGTTTTTCCGTATAAAGTTGATTATTGTATTTTCCAGATCTGTGAAGAATTTTGATGGGATATTGATGGGGACTGCATTGAGTCTATAGATTGCTTTTGGTAGAATTGCCATTTTTACTATGTTGATCCTCCCAATCCAAGAGCAAGGGAGATCCTTCCATTTTCTGGTGTCCTCTTCAATTTCTTTCTTCAAAGACTTAAAGTTCTTGTCAAATAGATCTTTTACTTCCTTGGTCAGAGTTACCCCAAGATATATTATGCTATTTGTGGCTATCGTGAAAGGTGATGCTTCTCTGATTTCCCTCTCTGCTTCCTTATTCTTGTGCAACCACTTTGGAAAGCAATATGATGGTTTCTCAGGAAATTTGGGATCAACCTACCCCTGGATGCAGCAATACCACTCTTGGGAATATACCCAAGAGATGCCCTATCATGCAACAAAAGTATATGCTCAACTATGTTCATAGCAGCATTGTTTGTAATAGCCAAAATCTGGAAACAACCTAGATGCCCTTCAATGGAAGAATGGATGAAGAAAGTATGGAGTATATGCATATTAGAGTACTACTCAGCAGTAAAAAACAATGACTTCTTGGATTTTGCATACAAATGGACGGAAATAGAGAACACTATCCTGAGTGAGGTAAGCCAGACCCAAAAAGAGGAACATGGGATGTACTCACTCATATTTGGTTTCTAGACATAAATAAAGGACATTGAGCCTTTAATTTGTGATCCTAGAGAACCTAAATAAGAAGGTGAACCCAAAGAAAAACATAAAAGCATCCTCCTGAATATTAACCTTCATCAGGCGATGAAAGGAGACAGAGACAGAGACCCACATTGAAGCATCGGATTGAAATCTCAAGGTCCAAATCAGGAGCAGGAGAGAGAGCACGAGCAAGGAACTCAGGACCGCGAGGGGTGCACCCACACACTGAGACAATGGGGATGTTCTATCGGGAACTCACCAAGGCCAGCTGGCCTGGGTCTGAAAAAGCATGGGATAAAACCGGACTCGCAGAACATAGCGGACAATGAGGACTACTGAGAACTCAAGAACAATGGCAATGGGTTTTTGATCCTACTGCACGTACTGGCTTTGTGGGAGCCTAGGCAGTTTGGATTCTCACCTTACTAGACCTGGATGGAGGTGGGTGGTCCTTGGTCTTCGCACAGGGCAGGGAACCCTGATTGCTCTTTGGGCTGACGAGGGAGGGGGACTTGATGGGGGAGGGGGAGGGAAATGGGAGGCGGTGGCGAGGAGGCAGAAATCTTTAATAAATAAATAAATAAATAAAATGGGAAGACATTTGAAAAAAAAAGAGAGAGAGAGAAAGAAATGCCTATGAAGATAGAAGATGCTTACAGAACACCAACTAGATTGGACTAAAAAATAAAAAAAATAAAGAAAAATCTCCTTGCCACATAACAATCAAACCACTAAACATACAGAATAAAGAAAGAACATTAAGAGCTACAAGAAAAAAGGCCAAGTAACATATACAGGCAGACCCATCAGAATAACACCCAGCTTCTTAATAGAGACTCTGAAAGCCTGAAGGTCCTGGACAGGTGTTATGTAGACACTAAGAGACCATGGATGTCAGCACAGACTACTATACCCAGCAAAACTTTGAATCACCATAGACAGAGAAAACAAGATATTCTATGACAAAGCAAGATTTAAACAATACCTATCCACAAATCTAATCATACAGAAAGCACTAGAAGGGAAATTCCAACCCATGAAAGTTAGCTGCACCCACAAAAACACAGGCATTAGATAATACCACACCAGCAAATCCCAAAGGAAAACACACACACAATACCACCACCAAAAAAAAACAAAAATAAGAGGAACTAACAATCACTGATCTTTAACATCTCTTAATATCAATGAACTCCATTTGTGTATAAAAATACACATGCTAACAGAATGGATATGAAAACAGGATTCATCCTTTTGCTGCATATGAAAAACAACACACCTCAACCTCAAAGACAGACATTACTTCAGAGTAAAGGGTTGGGAAAAGGTTGGACCTAAGAAACAAGTAAGTGTACTATCCTAACAAAATAGACTCCACACTAAAATCACTCAGAAGAGATGGAGAAGGACACTTCATACACATCACAAGAAAAATCCATCAAAATGAAGTCTCAAATACAAGAGCATCCACATACGTAAAAGAAACATTACTAAAGCTTAAATCGCACATCAAACTCCACACACTAATAATAGGAGACTTCAACACCCCACTCTCACCAATGGACAGGTCTGCCAGACAGAAACTTAACAGAGAAATAAGAAAACTAACAGATGTCATGACTCAAATGGACTTAACAGACATCTATAGAACAGCTCACCCAAACACAAAAGAATATACCTTCTTCTCAGCACCTCATGGAACCTTCTTGAAAATTGACCATAGAGCAAATTTCAACAGATAAACAAACAAACATTAACAACAACAACAACAAAAACCCCAACTAAAATAACCCCCTATTATCTTATCGGATCATCATGAATTAAAGTTAGAATTCAACAACAACACTAATTTCAGAAAGCCCACAAATTCATGGAAATTGAACAATACTCAACTGAATCACCCTTGGGCCAAAGAAGAAATAAGAAAAAAAAAATTAAAGACTTTCTAGAATTCAATGAAAATGAAGGCTCAGCATACCCAAATATATGGGACACTATGAAAGCAGTACTAAGAGGAAAGTTCATAGCACTAAATGCCCACATAAAGAAAACAGAGAAAGCTCACATCAGTGACTAAACAAAACACCTGAAAACTCTAGAACAAAAAGAAGCAGACTCACCAAGAAGGAGTAGACGATTGGAAATAATCATATTGAGGGCTGAAATCAATAAAATAAAAATAAAGAAAACAGTATAAAGAATCAATTAAACAAAAAGTTGGTTCTTCAAGAAAATCAACTAGACAAACTCTTATCCAAACTAACCAAAAGGCAGAGAGGGAATATCCAAATTAACAAAATCAGAAACAAAAAGGGGAATATAACAGACACTGTGGAAATCCAGAGAATCATTAGGTCATACTTCAAAAACCTGTACTCCACAAATTTGGAAAATCTAAAAGAAATGGGATAGGTACCACATACCAAAATTAAATGATGACCAGATAAACAATTTAAATAGATTTATAACCCATAAGGAAATAAAAGCAGTCATCAAAAGTCTCCTAACCAAAAAAAGCCCAGGGATGGATGGTTTCAGCGCAGAATTCTACCAGAACTTCAAAGAAGAGCTAACACCTATATTCTACAAATTGTTCCACATAATCGAAATAGAAGGAAAACTGCCAACTCTTTTTACAGGGCTACAGTTACCCCAATTTGCAAATTGCAAAAGGACTCAACAAGGAAGAGACTTACAGACCAATATCCCTTATGTATATTAATGCAAAAATACTCAATAAAATACTGGTAAACAGAATTCAAGAACACACCAAAAAAAAAAAATCATCCACCATGATCAAGTTGGCTTTATTCCAGAGATGTGCGGATTTTCAACATATGAAAATCTGTCAATGGAATCCACCATATTAACACACTGAAAGAAAAAAAAAACTAGATGATCATTTCATTAGATGTCGAAATAGCTTTTGACAAATTCCAACACCACTTCATGATAAAGGACTTGGAGAGATCAAGGATACAAGGAAAGTATCTAAACATAATAAAAAGTAATATACAACAAGCTGATAGCCAACATCAAATTAAATGGAGAGAAACTCAAAGTGATTCTACTAAAATCAGGAACAAAACAAGGTTGTCCACTATCTCCATATCTATTCAACATAGTACTCAAAGTTCTAGCTAGAGCAGTAAGACAACAAAAGGAGATCAAGGGGATACAAATTGAAAAGGAAGAAGCCAAACTTTTGCTATCTGCAGATGATATGATAGTATATATACCCCAAAAATTCTACAAGGGAACTCTTACAGCTGATAAATACCTTCAGTAATGTGGCGGGATACAGATGAATTCAAAAAATTCAAATCAAGAGCCTTCCTAAATACATATGATAAAGGAGTTGAGAAATAAATCTGAGAAACATCACCATTCATAATAACCACAAATAAAATAATCTTGGGGTAATGCTAACCAAAGAAGTGAAAGACCTGTTTGACAAGAACTTTAAGTCTTTGAAGAAAAAAATTAAAGAGGACATCAGAAAAATAGAAAGATTTCCCATGCTCTTGGATAGGTAGAATCAACAAAATAAAAATGGCAATCTTACCAAAAGCAATCTACAGATTCAATGTAATCCCCATCAAAATCCCAACACAATTCTTCACAGACCTTGAAAGAACAACATTCAACTTCATACGGTAAAACAAACCCAGGATAGCCAAAACAATCCTGGACAAGAAAGGAACTTCTGGAGGCATCACCATCCTTGACTTCAAGCTCTACTATAGAGCTATAATAATGAAAACAGCCTGGTATTGGCATAAAAACAGACACGTGGAACAATGGAAATGAATTGAAGATGCTGACATTAATCCACACACCTATGAACACCTGATTTTTGACAAAGAAGATAAAATTATACAATGGAAAAAAAAAGCATATTTAACAAATGGTGTTGGCATAACTGGATGTCAACATGTAGAAGATTGCAAATAGATTCATATTGATCACCATGCAGAAAACTCAAGTCCAAGTGGATCAAAGACCTCAACATAAATCCAGATACACTGAACCTGATGAAGAGAAAGTGGGAGGTAGTTTCGAATGCACTGGCACAGGAGACCACTTCCTAAATATAATAGCATCAGCACAGACCCTGAGAGAAACAATCAATAAATGGCACCTCCTGAAACTGAAAAGCTTCTGTAAGGCAAAAGACACAGTAAATAAGACAAAATGAAAGCCTACAGAATAGAAAAAGACCTTCACCAACCCCACATCTGACAGAGTGCTAATCTCTAAAATATATAAAGATAGACATCAAAATACCAAATAATTCAATTTAAAAGTGGGGTACAGATTTAAACAGAGAAGTCGCAATAGAAGAATCTCAAATGGCTGAAAGACATTTAAAAAATTGCTCAACATCCTTAGTTATCATGGAAATGCAAATCAAAACAACTCTAAGATACCATCTTACACTTGTCAGAATGGCTAAGATCAAAACACTAGGCACAGCTCATGCTGGAGAGGATTTGGAGTAAGGGGAACGAGCACTCCTCCACTGCTAGTGGGCATGCAAACTGGTATCTTTGGAAAGCAGTATAGTGGTTTCTCAGAAAACTGGGAATCAATCTACCTCAAGAACCAGTGACACCAGTCTTGGGCATATACCCAAAGGATGATCAATCATATAAGACATTTGCTCAACTATGTTCACAGTAGCATTATTTGTAATAGCCAGAACCTGAAAACACCCTAGATACCCCTCACCCAAGAATGGATAAAGAAAATGTGATAAATTTACATAAGGTGGTATTACTCAGCTATAAAAAACGAAGACATTATGAAATTTACAGGCAAATGAATTGAACTAAAAAAATCATCCTGAGTGAGGTAAACCAGACTCAGACAAACATGGTATGTACTCACTCATAAGAGGATATTAGATGTAAAGCAAAGGATAATCATCTTACAATCTACAGCTCCAGAAAAGCTTGGCAACAAGAAAGACCCTAAGAAGGACAGACACATGGACTGCCCAGGAAGGGAAAATAGGATTGGGGAGAAACCTGGGGCTATGGAAATTCCCAGGAATCCACAAGGATGACCCCAGCTAAGACTCCTGGCAATAGTAGAGAGGGTGCCTGAACTGGTCTTCCCCTGTACTGAGATGGGTGAATACCCTGTCATCATAGAGCCTTCATCTAGTAACTGTTAGAAGCAGATGCAGAGAGCCAAGGCCAAGCACTAGGTAGAGCACCAGGAGTCCAGTCGCAGAGAGGGGGAAGGAATTGTATGAGCAAGGGGAGGTCAAGGTCATGATGGGGAAAACTACAAACAATTGAACCAAGTCCTGGGAACACATGAACTCTAGACCAACAGTTGTGGAGCCTGCGTGGGACCAAACTAGGCCCTCTGCATGTGAGCAACAGCTGTATAGCCTGGTCTGTCTGAAAGGCTCCTGGCAGTGGAACCAGGCTCTATCCCTGGTGCATGATCTGGCTTTTTGGAGCCCATTCCCTATGGTGGGATGCCTGGCTTTGATGGAGGAGGGTCAATAGTTTTCCTTAGTTATGATAAAAGATAAAGTAGATATAAATATTGTAACTGTAATTCTTGCTTGATAACTGTTTTGTTATATGTAATTTTACTATGTTAAAATGAAAGCCTTCCTTTTTGTTTAAACAGAAAAAGGAGAAATGATGGAGGAGTGTCATCTTTCTATCTGTTGTTTCATTGGTTAATAAAGAAAACTGATTGGCCTTTAATAGGACAGAAAATTAGGTGGGTGGAGTAGACAGAACAGAATGCTGGGAGAAAGAAGCCGAGTCAGGCAGTCGCCATGATTCTCCCACTCCAGACAAACGCAGGTTAAGATCTTTCCTGGTAAGCCAGCTCATGGTGCTACACAGAATATTAGAAATGGGTTAGATCAATATGTAAGAGCTAGCCAATACGAGGTTAAAACTAATGGGCCAAGCAGTGTTTAAAAGAATACAGTTTCTGTGTAATTATTTCGGGTAAAGCTAGCCCTGTTGGCGGCCGGGTGCCAGGAACGTCGTAGCCCGCCGCTCCTATTACAACATGGCTTGGCCTTGATTTATGTGTGTGTGTGGGGGGGCACATGTGATCCTGCCTCAACTTAACGTGCCAGGCTTTGTTGACTCCCCACAGAATACCCTACCCTTTTGGAGGGGTGAATGGGGGCTAGTTTCGGGGGGGGAGAGGAGTAATGAGAAGAGGTGTAGGAGGGAAAACTGTGGTTGATATGTAAAATGAATAAAAAATAGAAAATTAAACATCAAAATTTTGGGACATTACTCCACTGTGAACAAACTTAAGGGCAATGATTAGTTTGACTAAATGGCCTATAGCTAAAAAAAAAATTATGGAAATAAATTCAACAACTTACCTTTCCATTTCTTGTAGAATGCTTTTGATGTCTTTTCCCAACTTGAATTTTTTCCCAAATGGAATGTCAGAAATAATCACATCAACACTTTGTGACGGCAGCGGTAACTCTGCAATACAGAAGCCAGAGACTCTAGTTATGAGAAGGCCAGGCATTGACCACCTCAACAAGACACTGACCTACAAGGACATTTAGAGTTTCTGTATTGTTTCCACGAGATGACAAGACTCCAAATGCTTTGGAGATCCAAGACAAAGAGCAGCAAAATTACTGTGTAATCCTCCCTGGTCTGGCAGGGTCACCGGCAGGGAACTCAAGGGTCAGAGCCTTTTAGAGATTGTCTATTCACTTTCAGGGAAGGTCTTGAAATCGGTGTAAACAGGCCTCTCTGCTCACCCCATCTCCAGCAGTTTTCAAGGCCCACAGCGTCAGTACCTCAGGAAGTACCACTGACTGTGCATAGTTCACCTAGGGGTGTCTGTAGCTAGGTGTCTGCAGAACAGACTCACAAGATGGCACACCGGGAAACCCTGTAAGTCATGTGCTCCAAGTTGCCTGTGGACGAAGGCAGATCTCTGTGAGTTCGAGGCCAGCCTAGTCTACAAAGCAAGCTCTGTGAACAGCTAGAGCTGTTACAGAGATAAACCCTGTCTCAGAAAAAAGAAAAAAAATCTGAACATTAAAATAACTGTGTTTTCACTCATCTACCAACCAGCTTCAAAGACAATGTTTCTGATCCCAAGTTATCAATGGTGAAGGCTGTGTTCATGAAACTGTCTGTGAGCAACAAAGTTCTACTTCGATAGTTAAAACTTCTTCAGGTACATTTATATTTGAGAACATATTTTGTCTGGAGGTATTCAAGTAACAATGGGTCTCAAGATAAATTCTACTAAGTGGAGGCTACTCTTAAGTCTACTTAAGATGGAAAATGGGAACATTTTAGCCCTTTGGAGTCCTTTCACTCAGTGACCTCAGCAAACATAAAATTCAAATAAGCTGTCTCTACTGTTTTTCTTTTATCAAGTGTAGACTCAACAAAATTAGGACTGCAGTTTTATTCCATTCTATTCTAGAATATACTCATGTCCAATTAAAATGAAGAAAGTCATCAAAAGATTCTTGCCACAAGACACCCAAGGTATATTTACAGGATAAATTTTATCTTGTACATTACTGAGCTTCATGCTTTCCTGGTTGCTAACTTTATTTTTAATAACAAATCTCTCTCTCTCTCTCTCTCTCTCTCTCTCTCTCTCTCTCTCTCTCACACACACACACACACACACACCACAAGCATAAGAACACTTGCAGTTGAACGGTGAACAACATTAATTTAGAAACCAGTCATTCCATGTTGATGAAATCATGCTTCACACGACAACACTTGGCTTTGATCCACAAATATCATTAAAATAACTTTTAAAATAAGTTCTGAAGTAGATGCTAGGTGGTTCTATTAGCCGACTTGTCTCACTTGGTCAGAGTGGACAATTAATGTCAACATACTTCATTCACGTTACATGCTCATCACTGTCTTTCTAGAGAAGTGTAGAACCTTCCTGTTAAAGACTCACTCTAATTAACGTACTGGCACTAAGAATTCATCACAAAATAGAATTGTTACCAAAAAATACAATGACAGCATGCAAACACTTTGGAGGTGAGCTCTTATTCATTTTCTGTTATACTTCATATACACCTAGCCTGTATGTCCCTCATTTGCTAGTAACTCCCCAGAGGGGTAACACTAGCCAGGTCAACAGGATGGGAGACGAGGGCTGGAGGAAAACACATTAGCATGAAGGAAAATGAAGCCATATGGTCTAAAACCATAACAAAGATGGCAAAAACGCACAATTTGTAGCCAAAAATCTTGTTATAATAAAGCCTACTGATGAAGTGTTGAGTGACCAGCTGTCAAATGTCTTGCTGATGCAATGTAAATATTCCCTTAGTTTAGTTACCTTTTAATTACTTAGTTTAGTTACCTTTTAATTACATCACAAATGTATTTCTTTTGTTCAAATCTCTATGTTACAGTTTCTACCATACGCTAAGAATATGTAAATGTCAACAGATGAAAATGCTTAGTCAGTGATGAGTTCTTACTTTCCTAGATAATGGGCGGCACAGCACTCATTCTAGTCCATATTTCAGGATGATTAAAATTCAGGAACAAATGTGTAGAATTTCTTCATGTTAAATGATCATCTTTGTTTATACTGGCAGAGAGTTACAACACAAAGTGAATGCTAGCAAGAAGCAGAAATAATAAAACCATTAAAATAAAGTGGAGGCAATAAGATGGCTCAGTGGGTAAAAGTTCTTACTGCCAAGTCTGATGACCACAGTCCACTCCCTGGACCCCACATGGTGGAAGGAAAGAACTGACTCCTGTAAGTTGTCCCTGAGTTCACATGTGCCAAATGGAGCTCATGTGTGTACACACACACAAACAAAAAAAATAATACAATAAAGAGAATAAGATTATGGTTTTATATAAATAAAAATCACTATATGCTGTAAGACAATGATCTTGTATCCTGTAAAGATTTGTCAGTTGTATTGCTTTATTAAAATGCTGATTGCCCAGCAGTGAGGCAAGAAGTATTGGGGGGAGGGGCAGCCAGGCAGGAAGTAGAGGCAGGGCGATGAGAACAGGAGGATTCTGGGAAGAGGAAATGTTGCAGGAGGTCCTTCTGCTCCTCCAGCCAATAGCTGCTGAGATAACAGCCCATTGGGGCGTGGTCTCTCTCTCTTTAAAAAAGCGGCCACTTCCCTCCTCGCTCTCTCTTACTTCCTGCTCCGCTTCGGGCGACTAGACTCCCTTCCTGATTGTGCAGAGGGCTGTTGTCTGGGACGGTGATCTGTAAGTTTTTCCCCTTTAAATAAATAACCATTATATTAATCATAATTCCAAACTAGCGTGGGATTGTTTGTTACTTATGCCTTCGCCTTCAAGGAAAGACACAGTCTGCAGTCGTCAGAGGAAGCAAGATGATAATGCCTTGCTGATAAAAAGTACCAAGCCACGTGGCTAACACAGACAAGAATTATGGGTTAATGTAGGCTGTAAGAGTTAATAAGAAGCCTGACCATGGGGGGAGGGGGAGGGAAATGGGAGGAGGTGGAAATTAAAAAAAAAAAAAAAAAAAAAAGAAGCCTGACCAGTTTATAATTAATGTAGACCTCTGTGTGTTTCTTTGGGAATGAAGAGCTGTGAGATTGGGAGATTGGGCAGGAGAGAAACCTCTGTCAAAAACTATTATTTAAGAAAAGCAGAGGTACCTTTTCTTGTTTTTGAAAGTGAAACTATACAGAAAACATCTCCAAAACGAATCAACAGTGGAGCTGGGAATGTGGCAGAGGTCCAGAGGGCAATCATCGTGCCCTCCCTCAGGTCTGCAAGGTGCCATGGAGAAAGCAAACAGATTCTAAACCCAGGCTCTGAGACAACTTAGGAAGCCATTCTCTTACAGGTCTCAGGAAGAGCTTCTTAAAGAATCAGACTCAGGAGAACTTGATTTGCTCATTTCTGTTTACTCTATAAATCTAGGCCTAAGACAGAGCAAATGGTCGCTGACTGACAACAGCCATGAGTGTGAGATCAGTCTAGGTCTTTCTTTGAGGCTACTTTATGAAGCTTCGATACAAAACTAGTCTTAACATGTGCTCCTGTGGTACTCATTTCTGCCAGAAGAGAAGCTATAAAAACACACTCTGTTATTTCAGATTACAGGTTCAGTATCTACTCATGGACAAGAGCATGATCCATCCTCCTCAGCAAAATTAAATAAGCTGGTTTTTAAAAAGGGGAGTGTGATATCAAGGGATGGCAAGTAGTCAAGGAGCTCAGCAATGCTCTACTAACACAGTGCCAGGCCAGAGGCTAGGGAAATACAACAGGGGCTCTGCATGCTTGGTGCCTGCTTCCATCTGCCCCTGCTGATTCCCTATCAATGAAGAGGGGATGATGGTTACATCCATCCTGGTCTGTTCCAGACCTCATTGGGTTCTTAAAAGTATTGGTTTACCACCCAGGGGTGGGTGACTAAGTCACCCACTTCTCGGTGCCCACTGTGAAGCAGAAGATCAACTAATCATTTCATACAGTTTATGTAGAAAAAAATTAAAATAATGTCTTTTTCCTCTAATACTCTATGTTATGGTTGTATCCTTTCATTCCAGGCTGTGAGATGAGATGACAATGACTCAGTTGTAACAAACACAATCTCAAAAAATGTGCTCCAGCTTAAGTAATATGAAAATCACATAAATATATCCCTTCCTGCTGTGAGAACTCCTTCAACCAATAGCCTTTAAGATACCGGCCCACTGTGTGTGTGGTCTCATGTACTATACATGGATGACAATTTGCTATCTGATTCAAATGTAGATACTTAAGAAAGAACGCCTGAAGAAGTAAATATGGTTTTGCCTAAACGGGGATTATGAATTGCTCCTGAAAAAATACAGAAAGGAGAGTCAGTCAATGACTTAGGTTATAAAATAGTTTTACAGAAAACTAGAACACAAAAAGAGCAAATTAGGAGAGATCAATTGCAGACTCTTAATGACTTTCAAGATTGTTAGGAGACATTTCCAATCTATGACCCACTGTTGGGATAACACCTGATCTAATAATTCATTTAAACAAAACCTTAGATGGTGACCAAGACTTAAATAATGAAGTTGAGAAAGAATTAACTGTGCTTGAAGAGAAATTACAGAAGGCACATGTGGAACGAGTGGATCAGAATCTTAACTTTATTCTGGTCATATTGCCCTCCAAAATTTCCCCTATAGGAATTTTAATGCACAGGGAAGATATTATCTTAAAATGGATCTTTTTACCACATAAACTGAGTAAAAAACTAAAAACTTATGTGGAAAAAGTCTCTGAATTAATTACAAAAGGAAAATTGGGACTTCATCAACGAGCAGGAATAGACCCAGCAGAGATTTTACTACTTTACTTTACCTTTTACTACTGATGAAATTAAAAAATTAAGGGAAAACAATGAACCCTGGCAAAAAGCTTGTGCTATCTTTTTTTTTTTTTTTTTTTTTTGGAGAGATTAAGAGCAACTATCCCAAAATTTATAGAATTAACCTTATAAAGAGAGCTACTTGGATCCTTCTCCGCATTGCACGTGACACACCAATAACTGGAGCCTGTACAGTCTATATTGAAGCAAAAAAAAAAAATCAGGAAAGGCAGGTTAAAAATCAGAAGATATAAGTAGAGCAAAACCCTTGCAATTTGTCCAAAAGTCAAAATTCTATGATATTCTCAATGGTACTAAGGGATTTTAAGAACCTCTCAATATAGTTACTGATTCACAATATGCAGAAAGAGTTGTTTTGCATATCGAAACCACTGAATTTATACCAGATGATACAGAATTGACTTCATTATTCATCTAGGTTCAAGATATAATCAGGAATTTGCTTTGTCCCATATACATAACAAACATCTGATCCCATACGAGTCTGTCAGGTCCTCCAGCACAAGGTAATGCAGTAACTGATTGATTATTTATTGGAAATGTGCTGAAGACCTCAGAATTTCTTAAAAAACATCATGTCAATAGCAAAGGTTTAAAGAAAGAGTTCCCTATTACTTGGCAACAAGCTAAGGAGATTATAAGATGTTCTATTTTTTCTTTCTATAACCAAACACCACTACCTGCAGGGAGTAGCCCAAAGGGTATTCAAAGGAATAAAATCTGGCAGATGGCTGTGTTCCACTTCATAGAATTTGGAAAATTAAAGTATGTGTACCACACCATTGACACCTATTCGGTTTTCAATAGGCAACTGGAAAAGGCTGATTCAATAATCACGCATTTACTAGAAATTATGATCATTATGGGTATACCTGCACAAATAAAGACAGACAATGGTCCAGCATATGTCCCTAAGAAAATGAAACAGGTTTTTGCTTATTGTAATATAAAGCATATTACAGGTCTACCAAACAACCCTACAGGTCAGGCAGTTATAGAAAGATGAAATTGAACTGTAAAGGATATGTTAAACAAACAGAAAGGATGGAAAATACCCCCAGAAATAGATTGCATAATGCTTTATTAACCTTGAATTTTCTTAATGCTAATGAGAAAGGAACAATGGCAGCAGAGAGACATTGAATAATAGAAAAAAAAAAAACACTTCTGAATTAAATCAGCTGGTGTATTTCAAGGATGTGTTGACCTCAGAATGGAAACTAGGAGATGTGCTATGTTGGAGACGTTTTACTCTGGTTTCCACAGGAGAAGAGAAGCTATGGATACCATCAAAATTAATAAAGATTCAGTTTGAAAGAGAGGAACCTCTTGAGAAAGAGAAATGACAACTCATCCACAGAAGTAACAATCATACAGGTGGTAAGAAAACCTCATAAGGGTTGGGGCAGGATTCTGTTCTTATCTTTGCAGAAAAATACTCGTCTTCAAAAAGTCAAGAGACCTTGGACATCTAGATGCCTAAAGAAGAAAAGACAACTATCCAGAAAGAATCACCAAGCAAAGAGAAATCTGACTTATGGTACCATATCCTCTGCAGGATAAAATTTCATTACCTGAACATACATACATACAAACATACATACATACACACACTTCTCAGTATAATAAAAAGCCTATATCACTTAAAAATCAAAGCTGGCTTTGGAGTTGGACAATGACTATCCTCTAAATCCAAGCATGTTGTTAAAAGAAAAATTCAGAGTTTCTGTTTCATATCAGGAGCCATCTGGTATGGTAGAGAGAGAAGAAAGAATTCAGGAAACATTTTATTTCTCCCTATACCTATTTTTGTCTATATAGTACCTTTTAATGAATATGTCTATATGAATAATTTTTAAGTTTTCCTCAACAAATAATAAATTTTCCTGCAGAAATCTTTGAAGTTTCCAGGAAGAGGATGGGGTCCAACAATGATGATTTCACCTAGTTGATATGATGTCATAATGTTGGTAGCACCACTTTAAGATCGGTTTTGGGTTACAAGCTACTCAAGATGGTTTCAACTTGGTTAGCTGAGATGGTGCACCTTCTTACAACGTTCTGCCCAGAACTTCAAATAAGAACTTCAGAAAAACCCTACTGACTACTCAGAGAGTATCTGCAATTATACCAGACAGTAATCTTGAAACTTAAGCATCATTTTACTTTTACAGGATCCCATAGAAATAACATTGTCTCATAACAGCTGGAAATAATTCTAGAAGACGATGTCCCCTCTCCCAACAAAGTTTGTCCTCAGTATTAGGGACATCTAACAGGGGTTGGGGGTTGGGGTGGAAATTAAGTAGGCTTAAGGATCTCTTTTGAAAAAAAAGGGATTGGATGGGATAATAGGTAGATTAGTGTGAGCTTATTCAAACTAATAATAATAGTGAATAATAGTAAGAATACTTGTGAGCTATTACTTATAGACAATTTATATTGATATAGATTCTTAAATATTGATACAAATTCAAATTATATATTTTATATTGAATATGCTCCTATTTCTGTTTACAATATTTGTACACCTATGCAAAGTTATTTCATCATATTGTATGCATGCATATTTCTACTCTGCTTAAGATATTTTGTATATTGACGCAATTTTAGGATATATTTATCATACTACACTATATATCTCTACCTCTGATAAAGATACTTATACACTGTTTACATTTTGACATCATTGTCCTCATATGCTGCAGTTATTTCAGGATTTTTTAATATAATATGAAGCCTTAGTCTTTAAGCTATATAGGTATTAAGAATTATAGGTCAATAGTCATCTACGTTTATCATACTTATAGTTAGACTAATCAGGTTCTTTAGATACATAGAGATTGCATTCTGCATAGATAGGTAATCTTTAACCCCTTCAAAGAATATGGCATTAAGTAACTTAGGATTCTGTTGATGTGAGACACGATTGCTCCTGGTAGCACTAATCTATTCCAGAGAGAATGCTGGGCACCAAAGATATTCCACTTGGAGGTTGTTTTCTTCTTGGCAAAACCAGCCTTTGGGCAAAGAACTGTCCATGCCTTGACCACTGACAAAATGCTTGGTGTTTAGACTGGACAAGCAGGATACAAGCAAAAAGACTGCCAGACCTTGCCAAGACAGGGTAAGATGGTTTTAAAATTTTTTCTGCCTCTGAAAATGGTCTGTGAGTTACTCTAGACCTTAGCCAAAGTGGGTTGCCCCAACATTGCAAATGAGACTTTAGGTTGTCTTTGTTATTTCTTGCATCTTTTGGAAGCTGCGTGATTGCACTTCCTGCTAACTCAAGTAATATTATTTCCCTTCTCAGGTCTTAGATGGGGTTGAAGACTAGATAGTCATAGTCACTTTCCTCTCATGATTCAGCCAAGCCATTTCTAATACAAGACTTAGACACCTTAGAATAGGAGATCTATTGAAACATTTAGCATATGTTTCTTGCTTGATGTTGTTCATGCTGGCTGTGATTCTAATTTTTATACTTGATATTTATTCTTATTGTATATGGTTTTGTATTGGGTTTAGAACTCTCTTATTTAGACAAAAGGGGGAGGTGCTGTGGGAACTTCTTCAACCAATAGCCTTTAAGATATCGACTCACTTTGGGTGTAGTCTCATGTGCTATAAATTCAGAGCAAAAGAATGAGTGGGTCTCTTGGCTGCTGAATTCAGTTCCAGTTCCCTGCTCATGCAGAGGACTGCTGATCACTGCTGATCTGTGAGTCTACCCCTAAATAAAGAAACCTTTATTATGCTCCATTCTGGGCCAGTGTGGGACTACTTTATTTCAGTCTGCAACAGCTTCCCAATCAGGAATATTTTGAAAGAAACAAATTAAACAACTACAGCAGTGAAGTGCATATTAGTCCCACAGACCTTCCACAGGGTGTAAGCAACCAAACTATCTTACCTGTGACAGAGACTTTAAGTAAGTCAATCTTGTCTGCAAGGCCTGCGGCCTTCACATTGTCACATGCACCAAGTAACTGCGAGTCACTGACATCAGCACCCATGTAATACACATCCTGTGGGAAAGAAGTCCATATTTTAAGTATAAATAAATCCATTAAGCATTTCGGTAATTAAGAAAATCTACTTGCATTTTATTACAGGGAAAAAGTAAAGTTAAAAGATACCCAATTTCAAGTTAAAACAGTTTAAAGTTGTGGTGATATTTTGTTTGTGCTCTAACAAATAAAACTTGCCTAGAGATCAGAGTGAGGAACTAGCCACTGGTTAGCCATAGAGGCCAGGCAGTGGTGGCACACACCTTTATTCCTAGCACTTGGAAGGCAATGACAGACAGAACTCTGTGAATTCAAGGCCACTCTGTGCTACATAAAATTGATTCAATCTAAAAGAGAAACAGAGCCAGGTAATGATGGCTCACACCTTTAATCCCAGTACTTTGGGAGTTACACGCCTTTAATTCCAGCACTAGGAAGGTAGAGACAGGAAGGGATATGACTGGGTGGAGAGAGGAACACAAGGCAGGAGACAGAAGCTCATGGCATTTCAGTATGAGGATATGTAGAGACAGGATACTCCAATCAGTATGAGGATTTTGTAGAGGTAAGAACTAGAGACTGGCTGCTCTGCTTCTCTATCTTTCAGCTTTCACCCCTAATATCTGATTCCAGGTTTTTATTATTAAGACTGATTAGAATTTGTGCTACATAAATAATTTTTAAAAAAATACACAACAGTAAATTTTAAAGTCTGTTAATATTTTACCATTATGGATGACTAAAGAATTTGGCAATTAGTATAATATAGGTATGAATAATTATTAAATCCTGTCATATTTTCTTAAATTCTTCATAGCATTTAAAGAAAAAATATAGAAATTTAATGAACTCTTCAAAATCTCATAATTATAGCAAACAGGAACTCATATAATTACTATAATCGAAAACCAGACTATCGACTTGTAAAATATTGGTAAGTGATATAATTATTAAAAATGTAACTTGATTTAGACAAATCTTTGCAACTTACTGGCCACTCTTTAGCAGCTTCCACAAGTATGGTCCCAAGGCCACACATTGGATCCAGAACCAGAGCTCCAGCCTAAACAGAAAGAGAAATTGCTCTTACTAAGTCTGCTGCAATAGGTCTACTATAAAAGAAGCCTAAACCTGGGGAGTCATTATTTCAGGAGTCAAGATTCCTTCTTATACTCTAGGAGAACTAAGGCAGGACTGCATTTGTCACGGTTTGAGGCAGGAGGGAGCCCAGTGAGTTCAGGGAACAGCAGGGGCGGGGCAAAGGCAATGTAACACAGGAGATGTAGCCAGGGAATGACAAGACTATAGAATCCCCAGACCTCAGAGGTCTACAATAACATGCAGCCCATACTTCATGCCCACAAAGCAGGGCACCTGGGCTTTGATGCTTTCTGGAAGCCAGGCTGATGAAATGGTCACCATTTGAATGGCCGAATACCATCACCATGCCAGAGGGTGGGCATGCAGGGCAAGTTGTGCATTGATCTGAATGGTGTCATCTGGATGTCATTCCCAGGACTTCCAACAGCACCAGGCTGGTTAAACCCTGTCAGTCTCATGGTTCACATAGTCCCAAGGAGTCAAGGCAATGCAATACTATTTGAAGGGAAATAGAAATTTGGAGAAAAAACTAATTTCTCTCACAGTAATATCATGTCAGATCGCATCAGTACCCTAAGGATTCTGGTTCTGTCGATGAAGGACAGACAACTATTACAGGGCGTGGTTAAAGAAGTGACATGGTGTTGCAGTCGGAGGGGATCAAACTGGTTGCTATGAAGCATGAACCACAGGAGGCTGGTTCTGGAGTCTGGGCAGGAGAGACTAGATACTATAGATATTCCGAAAGAAGCAGGATTCTGGGTGTATTTAATGTGGACTATTGAAGAAACCCAACAGGTTGGCATGACTAAACCTTCTGCCTGACTGACAGGGAAAGACCCGTCTGTTACTGGTGGGGACAGAGGAATGGAAGGAGAGGTGAAGGAGTAGGGAACTATGCTAGTTTTCAGACACCTCTTAGACGTCTTGGTAGAGATGATGAGTGAGCACTGGATAGATGAATCTAGAGCTCAAGGTTCAGGCTAAGATATAAATGTGGGAACAATCAATGTGAGTATTTAAAGTCTAAGAACTGGTCGAGCTCACTAGGGAAGCAAGGGGAGTTAAGAAGGGACATTTATGCGTCAGGCCTTGGTGCTCTCTAGATGTAGATGACTGGAAGGTGAGGCTCAGTCATGCTCACTGAGAGGTGGTGCACGTGCTCCAGGATGAGAGCCAGCAGTTCTAACCAGCAGAGAAAATCTGCTTCAGGGAGAGTGGTCACATCACCAAATGTTAACAAGGATGATGGGCGGGCTGGGGCGGTCTTCATGAGAGCAGTGGGTAATGAGAGAATGGGAAGGAGGGAACCAGAGGCAGCATGTATCTGCTGTTTCCCACTTCCAGCAGTGCTTTGTTCTTGAACCTTGAACTCGTTAGAGAATGTTTTTTGTCTTTTTTTTCAAATACACAAAATGGTAAGCTATTAGAGCAGTGGACAGAGTGATGCAAACAGTCCATTAGTGTCCTTAAGTATGAAAGAGGGAGCCCAATCCAGTACCTGGTTCTAGGGTAGAACAGACAATTCACTATTGAAGGACAAAAGGCGGTGCTATGCTATGTGGGCGCAGAATCACATGCTGATAGATTAGAGAACACACTAGCACACTAGTTCCGGCTCTAATATTCAAGACAAATATGAAGGAAGAGAATTGAAAGTGTAGAACCAAACCAGCTAGTGCACGAGAGCAGAAATCTTTCTTTTTAAGAAACAAGGCCTTGCAATGTTACAAAGGCTGTTCTCAAACTCTTGGAACCTTGTGATGCTCCTGCCTCAGTTTCCTGTTGTGAGATATTTAATTACACTGTGTAAAGACATGTCACTGTGACTGGTTTAATAAAAAGCTAAATGGCCAATAGGCAGGCAGAAGGTACAGGTGGGACATCCGGACAGAGAGAACTCAGAAAAGAAGAAAGGGGGAGTCGCCAGGCAACTGCTGAGAAGCAGGATGAGCAGTGCAGAGTGAAGGGAACTGAGCAATGTAAAACAGTGGGTTAGGAACAAGCCTAAGCTAAGGCCAGGCTTTCAAGATTAACAAGTCTCTGTGTCCTTTTTTCCACCTGCAGCTTCCCAAGTAGCTGAGACTATAGGCACACATTTCCACACCTGGCAAGAGCAGGATTCTCGAGACAGAGACATCCAGATACACCCTTCCGGATTTGACATGGCCTAGCATGTGACTAGGGCAGGCTGATGGAGGGGAGCCAATACACCAAGAGGCATCCTGTCTCCTGGCTATGGGATCATGAAGAAGCAGACAGGAATAAAGGCTTATACCTCTAACACGGACAATAGGGAAAGAGGTCTACATTTGACTGGCATAATCTAACAACATGAGCTTCTAGGATAGAAGAAAGGAAGCAAAAACCAGTGAGGAGCAAGCAAGCAGGACACCTACCCCACTTCAGGTTGAGTGGCAACTGGATATGTCTACAGAGGAAGCGAGGTCCCCAGGGCAGAGCCAGGAGGCAGAACCAGATGAGACCTGAAGGAAAGAAGTGAAATAGCCTTCAGGAAAAATAAACAAAAAACAAAAAAACCTGTATCCTGGCACCAAATGTATGTCTACATCAAAACAAAGGCAAGATTTCAGATTTGCATGTGGTCACAAAAACTTATGTTTAAATGCAAACTTTGGAACTACTCAAAGTATAGACAAGAATAGAGAGTAATCATGTCTCTAGTCTTATACCAAAATAAATTGGGATAAAGGTTAAAGAATAGCATGGGGGCTAGACCTCTGGTCAAGCTGATGCTCAGACCTCAAGGCTCTGGTGCTCAGAGAAGCTTGGGTTCACATTGAGACCCCCAAGAAGTAACTGGTAGGGGCCACTTTGCCTGGGTGGAGTAATAAGAAAGCAGTGGAAACCGCCTTCAGAGAGCTTTGAGACCAGAGAACAGAGGCCCTTCCTTCAGGTGTCTCCAGGTTAACAGAGTCTCTCCACACTGTCTGCCTCTTACCATTTATTCGAGGCATTCAAATGTCCATTGGTAGCATTCTTTGGCCCATCTAATGGGGAGCAATGCATCCTACCTGCCCTAGTGAGCAGAGCTACTGACTACTAGAGGGGCGATGAGTTGAGACTTCACTGATACTCACACAAAACAAAAAATATGACTTTTAAGTTATAAAAATCAACAAATAAATTAAGGGAGATCTCCGTTATTCTTGGAACTTAGAAGAACAACTCAAACGGAGAGGTAAAATATAAAGAGATGGAAACATATGGGAAAGATGAATGACTGGGAGGATGGAGCCAGCAAGTTAACAGACTCTACCAGGAAGTTCAGAGGTCAAAAACAAAGAGTTTAAAGTTAAATTCACAGGACAGCTGAGGCAATGATATTAAATATTGGAAGAAAGTGCTCAGTTAGGAGAAATGATAATTATTATTAAACAGAACCAATTTCATATGCTACTGCCATAACAACTAACACTTGTGTACTTTCTACGACAGTCACTAGTTTAATTGCTTTATTAACGCCAATTCACCTAGTCCTGATATGAACCTATTATAACCATCATGACGGGAAGGAAAGTATTCTGAGGAGAGTCTCTCCTCTCCTGAAAAAATGGACCCCAAGAAATTTCCCTTGGAACCTAATGCTGGGCGTAACAAAAGCCAGAGGAAAGATTTCACACAGTTCTGACAGTTGTCAGACCATTGTGCAAGAGAGATGGGGCTGAGACAGTGGTGACAATGATGGGCAGGACAACCTAGACCAGGACAGCTTAGTTATGCATACCAGCCCTTTTATTAACCTAAATACTGTCAGGACCTCAGACATGGGCTTGGAGATGAGTAGGTCACTGCATACTTTTTGTTAGCTTCTTTCCTAACGTGGTCTCATTGAACACATCTCGTTTTGCTATTCAGGATTACTTGCTTCATTTTTTAATTTAAAAATTATTTCATTTCATGTATGTGAGTGTTCTGCCTGCATGTATGCCTATGCACTATGTCTGTCTGGTATCTGAGGAAAACAGAAGAGATTTGGATGCCCTGGAACTGGAGTTACAGATGGTTGTGATCCATCATGCGGGCGCTGGGAATTGGATCCTCATCTTCTGCAGGAGCAGCTCTGCTTTAGCCACTGAGCTTTCTCTTCAGCCATTTGTCAATATCCATTTGGCCTTTCAAGGACAGGCAGCCAAGCCCACCAGGGCTGCTAAGGTCCAGGCTCTGACTCTAACAACTACTTTAACAGTATGAGATGTTATTTTCATCTTGCAAGCAAAAAACGGAGGGATAGTTGATAAATATTGTCCCTGAAAGTCCTTGGCCAGTAAGTGCTGGACACAGAACTGAACCAGCAGGTGGATTTGGAAACTCTGGGCTTGAACGGAAATACAGCCAGGCACACACAACAAAACGCCACATGTTCAGAGAACCTGGTAATGCTCCTGAGCTTTAGGGGTCAAAAGAAAACTCTTAGGAGTCTACTAGCAGAAAGAACCAAGAAAACCCACAGTGCATGGTAGTTTATCTGCAACACCAGAAGCTAAAAGACAGGAGGAGCATCATGGGCTGAAAGGGGAGAAGAACTCCAGACAAAGCAGATTCGGACCATGGCCAGTCAAATACAGGAGGAGAGGTGATGGCTATGGAAAGACTTTAACCCCACCATCACCTGAGGGGGCGTGGAAGGGAAAGAACAAACAACATAAGGAGCAGCACATCTCGGAGGGAGCTCTGTAGCCGTATCAGATGTGTTACGACAAGTGTGCTTGGACATTAGGATGGGCATGGTGGCCACAAAAAGGCCAACTAAGATTCTGCAACTGCAGGGCAGCTTTATGGGAAACTGTGATGCACAGTGAGGCATTTAGTTCAGTCTGGCATCTGGGGGCTGGGAGAGGAAGTCAGGACAGCTGAAAGGTCTCATGGCAAGGAAGAGAAGAGAAATACTCATGACCCAAAAGGCACAGGTAGGAAGAAGCAGAGACAGGCGTGATCAATTTGGAGTGGGCAAAGTGACTTAATAGAATAATCAGTAAGTAAAATCCCTAGATGTCCACAGTCACACTAGGGAGCAGCTCACAGGTAAACAGTAAGAAGCTATGAGAGACAGAAAGAGAAGACAGGAAGTGGAAGAGGAAAACAGGAAGTGGATCTGCCATGCCTTTTCCTGGATGTTTCAATGAAAGTGACAGGGACAGAAAAGATCTAAAACCAGGTGTAGCACTGAGTGTGGCGGTAACAAACTAAAAACAGAGGGGCTGACACAGAAGCACTGTCACAAGTTCAGGACCAGTCTCGCCACCAAGGGTGCTCAGGCCTGCCTGGGAGGAACAAAAGGCAAAACAGCAACCAAAACCAAACCATAAAAACCCCCAAACCCTTGAATTTGAAGATAAAAAGAAAGGCATGAAATGACCAATAAGACACGTGAGATGGTGAGACCCCGGCGAAGCTGGCTGACCCAGATAAAGAGGTTTCACTGCACATGGATCGCAAAGAAGCCGTGCTAAAGCAGACAGTAGCACTGGGAAGTTCGGAGTAGCTTCTAGACACTAGCAAAAGCAGCAGAGGTCAAACAGGACATTTCAATTAGAAAACACAATTTCCCACTGCCAAGGGAACACTTACAGACTGATGATCTTGGATACAGAGAAAAACTTTTTTTTTAAAGATGTAGGTTCTTTCGACCACATTTTTGATTATGACTCACGATATCAGAAATAACAAAATGCAACTCACTTTGACCTCAGCCTTTTCACTCAAGATGCTTAAAGAAGTTCAGTATGGAAAATCAAAAAGTAAGAAACAAAAAGTAGAAACTATACAGCTTTTAAGTCAAATGGCAGGTGCAAAACCAAAAACCAAAAATAAATAAAGAGGAGTAACAACAACAACAACACCGGGTGCCCACTAGCAGGAAGGACCTTGCTGGCACTGGAGGGAGATAGGCAGCTTCCTGACCTTAATTTCAGCAATAGATGCCATGGCCCATGCTATAGTCGACCGCAGCCCAGCTGTCTGGATGTAAGTTCTGCTGGCTAAGGGAACTCTGCAAGAAAGAGATCAGGAAGGTATTAAGTATTACCATAGTATGTTAAAGAACAGGACGCAAAACACAATCATTCTGTCTATATCTGAGAAGTACTTTAACATATCATTCTGATATATTCTTTGAACCAGAGGATATTTTAACCTTATTATTAAATACCTTCTACATTAGGCCGTTGCTTAATCAACCAGTGTGGTACTTAACAATATGAAATTTTCTAGACAACTGAAATTTAAACTCTCCTATGTTTTCAGTTACAAAACTGTAATCACACACTAAGGAAACCTCTTACTTAGCACTTCCCTGTCTTTACAAGAACAGCTGGTGTCATCAAGAGGCCAGGGCTTTGTAATCTGAATGTAATATGGGAAATTCACAGTCTCTTCTGTAAGCTTGGTTTCTGCTGATCTGCAGCTTTCTCAGAAGAGACAATGAGGCAGGAGCATACAAATGAGTCTCGGCTCTCATTCTTAACCGTAGCACAGACCACCTTACACCCATCCCTCATCATTATGTAGAAAATACCATGTTTCTACATTTGACAGACTTCAAAGTAGTTAAAGTACTGTCAGACTATCAAGTATTATTTCTATCATTCTGTGTGTGTATATAGATCAGAAGCCAACCTGGGGTGTTGTTCCTCAGAGGCTATCTATCCTGTCTCAAGATATTTGATTACACTGTGCAAAGATGAGTCTCTCTGATTGGTTTAGTAAAAAGATAAATGGCCAATAGGTAAAAAGAAGTTAGATGGGACTTCTGGGGACAGAGAGGACTCTGGGAAAGAGAGAAAAAAGGAGGTGCAATATGGAAGAGAGGTAACATCAAGTAAACGAATGTAGATTAATATAAGTGGGTGAATTTAAGTTAAATGAGCTAGTCAGGAGCATGCCTAAGCTGTAAGCCAAGCTTTCATAATTAATAAGAGGTCTCGGTCTCTGGGAGCCAGCTTGGCGAGGGGGGCACAGAGAGACTCATTATACTGTTCACCTTGTTTTTAAAGATAGGGTCTCTCACTGGGACCCAAGCCTTGCTGACTAGGCTTGGAATGCTGAAGGAATGGAGGGACCCACCTGCCTGTCTCTACCAACCCAGAGATGAGGTTACAAACACATACCACCATATCTGGCTTCTTATTGGGTTCTGAGGATAAAGCCAAGTCCTTATGAGGGTACAACAAGTATTTCACAGACCGAGTTGCCTCCCCAACCTCCATTTCTACCTTTCTAATGCAACACACGTGGTATTTTGGAAAGTTCAATGTGGTTTTGTAGCTACAGTTTGTGGCTAAGATAAAGAAGTTAGAATTTCAAGAATGTGTGCTGGTGTTTGGGGGGTAGGTTTATTTTAGAAACAGTTACAGGGCTTTCACACAAAGTCACATTGTTTTCTGCACTCTTCTAAAACACTTTCTGTAATTCCAGGCGTTGATTTCTTTTATCATTTTGTTTCTCATCTTTATCTGACTTGAAATTATTCTGTAAGTATGTATCCAGCACAAGCCTGTTAATTGAGGCCTTTTCAGGAAATGACAGTCCACATTATAAATAGTACCACACTCAAAGTGCTGGACTCCAGGCTGTATACTAGGAGTAGATACCATGACCATGTGGTACAGGTACAGGTAATAATACCTTGGGATTTCAAACTGTTAAAAGATCCAAAGAGTTCTTGTCTTTAATGAAAGCAAGCCCTTTAGGAACTACTAAGATACACATTTGAATGCGACCCCCAGACATCCCGGCTATCCTATGCCGTTTCATAATTTTCCACTTTCTTCCATGGTCAGGGCTTCCATGCTGTTCTTTTTGTTCACACTCTTGAAAATCATTCTTAGTCAAGACACATCTTTGAGACCACTTCCTTCCTTCACTGAGGCAGTCCACTCACCTGACCACAGGATACCAATTGACACCTTATTTATGCTGTACATTCCAGCTCCGAGTCTTTTTTTTTCTTTAATACTTTTTTCAAGACAGGATTTCTCTTTCTCTCTGTGCTTCCCCCTCTCCCAGTCCCTCTCTCTCCCTTTTCTCCTTCTTCCCCACCTCAATGCTAGGCTTCACACACACAGACATACACACACTATGCAGATGTTGCATTTCTAAGCTACATTAGTACCTTGACCTTTACCCCAGAAAAGGTGAGTCTAGAAATTGACTAAAAAAGAACTATTTCAACCCTAGTGGTGCTAAATGCAGCAGTGATATATTTAGATTCCAACACCAAATATACTAATATTTTAAATTTACAACTATATATAAAACTGTTGAATTTTTATTCAGCAAGTATATATAACTTTATATGTGTTTTTAAGTCATTAAATTTTGTTATTCCAAATTTACTCATATTTATAGAAACATAAGAAGTCATGCAAATAGCATTTCAAATAATAATTGGTAATAAGATGAAAGTTTAAAAGCACATATGTACCTATAAATTAAGATGCAGAACTGGTCTGGATAGTGGTAATTCCAGGAGGCAGAGGCAGATCTCTGTGAGTTGGGGAGGCCCGCCAGGTCTTCAGAGTGAGTTCCAGGATAGCCAGAGATACACATGAGACCTACTTTATGATATGAATTCTTTTTTTAAATTTATTATTTATACAGTGCTCTGCCTGCAGGTCAGAAGAGGGCACCAGATCTCATTACAGATGGTTGTGAGCCACATTGTGTTTGCTGGGAATTGAACTCAGGACCTCTGGAAGGGCAGTCAGTGCTCTTAACCTCTGAGCTATTTCTCCAGCCCATGACATGAGTTCTGTTTAACCGTTTCACTTGTCCGTCCTACCTTTGTGATGGTGATTATCAACAAATACACAGTTCAAATGTAATCACTCTGTAGTTTCTCCCACTCCTTCTGTCAGCAAACGGGATTTAGAAAAAAAAGCCAGAGAGGCAGAAGTACTGGAATTTAAGTCATCCAGGGCCCTACAGTGGGGCAATCTGGAGACAGTGGGGCATACAGCAGGGAGGCTTGGTCTAGGAGCATGCAGTGGAGTAGCTGTGGCCAAGCGGAAGCAGGGGGACACCCATTAGGTAACGGTCTCATAGGGGCTGTTGTACCAAGAACCTTCACATAACTCCTGATCCTTGGTGGTGGTGAGACACTGGCAGAGCCTGCCATATGACCAGCAGATAGCAAGGACCTATCATTCTACATGTTGGGCATCTGCAAAGTTCTCTGCCTTGTGCTGGTCTGCTGGAGAGCTCACCACTGGATAAGAGACATTAAAACCATCTTAAGCATTAAAAAAAAAATCTCATTTACGACTGAGAAAACATGTGCTTAAGGCAAATGGAGAATTAACAGAAGAGTCTCTACATCCCTATAACTGTGAACAGGATTAGACACACAAGACATTTTAAAAACGTATTGATACTTACAACCTTTCAAGACCTAAGAATGACTGTTTGCATCAATCAGCCTTCTCCCCAAAACACCTATACAAAGTGCCTGCTGCAGGTAAGAATTCAGTATATAAGCTTTTTAAAAAGAATTTGAACAATTATAGTTTATACGTGGGTCTGTGCAAACTACTTAATAACAGAAATAATGATGTATTGTTCCAAGATTCATCCTAACCCATGGACGACCATGGTCAATTGGCAAGGGTCCCAGGAAGCTTTGCCTCCTTTGCTGTACCAACACTCATACTACAAAAATAAAACCAAGTTCTTAATTCTGCAAGTACATCGGTTACCTGAACAGAGGAATCCCCAGCACTGAGTAAGCGTCACTCAGATGCATGAAAATCTGAAAGAACAAACAGAATCAGAATAGCACAAGAAAACACTACATCAAGATATGAAAATCTGAAGCATTTGTTTTGAGTTTATATGACCTATATTTTAATAAGAAATGCCAAGACCTACTTGTTATGCTGGGGGAAAAAAAAAAAAACAAACCTCTGTAATCTTTTGTTCTTAACCAGAGGTGATAAGGTTTACAGAGTCAAGGCCAGAGTCACAGGTCAAAGAGCTTGGCTCTTTCTTTGCTGGACCTATGCACTGTAGCTTTTAGACTTTGGTAGCTAAGACTTCCTAAAGCCTACTCTAACCTCAAGCAAGACTTGCAGCCATGCAAGTCTGCCTATCCCAGCACACAGACAGAACAGAGCAGAGGAAGTTTTCCTAAGCCAGGGTGTCTTCCACTCTGCCATCTGCAGACAAGGCTCTTATTTAGCTTCTATTGCTATGACAAACACCAGGACCAAAAGTAACTGGTAGGTCACAGTCCATCACTGAGGAAGTCAGGGCAAAAACTCAAGGAGGGGACCTGAAGGCATGCTGGGGATTATTATTTTAAGGTGTGTGACCTATGTTTAAGCTGCACATGTTTAATTCTGTGAAGCTGTAATTCTTTGCCTGTCTAAAACTCCTGATGGTCCTAATAAAGAGCTGAATGGCCAATAGCAAGGCAGGAGCAAGAACAGGCGGGGCTAGCAGACAGAGAGTGTAAATAGAAGGAGAAACAATGAAGAGGAGGAGCAAAAAAACAAGGAAAGGAGGCTGCTAGGGGCTGCCACCCAGTCACCCACAGAGGAAGAATGAAAGTAACAGATACAGAACGAAAGGGAAAAGCCCAGAGGCAAAAGGTAGAGGGAATAATTTAAGTTAAGGAAAGTGGGCTAGAAATAGTCAAGCTAAGGCCAGGTGTTCCTAAGTAAGACTAAGCCTCCGTGTATTGATTTATTTGGCAGTTGGGTGGTGGGCCCCTCAAAAAGCCAAAAGAGTAAAACATCACACAACAGAGGCAGGAACCGAAACAGACACCATGGAGGACCGTGCTTACTGGCCTGCTGCTTGGACAGTTCAGGACCACCTGCAGTGGCACTGCCACCCCAGTGGGCTGGGCCGTCTCACATCACACATTAATTAAGAAAATGCCCAACGGACTCACCCACAGGCCATCTGATGAAGGCATTGCCACTGAGGTCTCTCTTCCCAAACAACTCCATCTTGGGTCAAGCTGACAAAACAAACACCTTCTTCCCCAACAAAAAAACCTTAGCCTCTTTCCTTCCATTAGGTCCTGGATAGAATTTAATGTGTCATAATTAGTCTTCCACATAAAATTAAAAAATGGGGATTTCTCTTACTCTTTCAGTCCTAAGAACTTTATAGACCATCACCCAAAGTGACTATCGTATTTTAGGTCATTATTTTATCATACTTTAGATCATTATTCATTTTCTTTACATAGCAGCTATGATTTCTTATTAAAGATATCTGTTATGCATGGGAAGACTATGAAGTGCCTCTGCAACCTCACTATAAATATCTCCTTCAGCTGTGGCCAAGTAGCCTAATTTGGGTAAGACATTTCTGCATCATTTAGCTGCCGAAGAGAAACAGGCTGCTAGATCCATGTAGATATACTTTTTATAGCGGAAGTCAACCCAACCTGAAAAGTATGGAAAGGAGATGATGCTGTTGTATAGAAATCAAATGGATATTCATTACCTCTAAATGTGGATTCCTTAAATTGGCTTTCCATCCAAACTTCCTCATGAGAGCAATTCCAACCACTCTTCCTGCCTCCTGAAAAGTGACAGGTCATAGAAAAGATAAGAACATAAGAAATAAGAAGAAAACTTTAAAATGGACACGAGCTAGCTATCACCTGACTGTAATTTAGTGATATTAAAATATAACTTCCAAGACTGCCTATGTAAGGCAATAGGGCTGTATTTTACCTCCTCCGTCTCAAACTCTTTAGGACTACTCTCTACCAGTGGACACTCTACTCTGGCAGTTTTGGGTGTGTGACATAAGACCATGACCTGATATTTGTGACCCTTCTAAGGAAATGAACACACACTGAAGGATTATGTATTAACTCATTCTCTATGTTTCCACATGACCAGATCAGCTTTATCAGACTCACCTTTAGGGTCCATGTGATTCTAAGTTTGGCTAAAAGATCCAGATCAATTTTGAGCTACTGAACTTTGTAAGGACTAACCAACGAGGTCTTGGGATGGAAACAGGTGGCCACCCTTCCCCAGGCTGTTAGACTTCTAGGTCATGTGACAAGGCTGCAAACATCACAGTGCAGGGTGGTTGTCTATAAGCATATCATTGTAATGAAGAAGAGCCCCTAACATATTAAGACCACAGCATCAGTATTTACAAATGCAAAGGACATGTATGGACTGAAGAAAATGTTTAGAAGGAAAGCAAGGGCTGCCATGTGGAACAGCACAGTGCTCCTCTGGAGCGGCTGAGGAAAAGTTAAAAAGGGAAACGTACATTTAGAGACAGACAATCAGATGAAGACAGACCTCATCATCCGTCTGGGCCGTGTTATCTCCACTGGAGAATTCCACCTGGAAGGTGAGCGTACCTGTGGAGAGAAGGCCTTTCCGATATTCCCGCTGCAGCGACAGGAAACCCTGAAGGTCAAGTCCTGGTTCTGAGTGTCAGCTGCCTTCACCATGTCATTCTGGAGTCCATGCTCTTGAAGCTGGTCAGTTTTAGTGATAGCATTCTCTTGCTCCAGCGAGTCTTCGGGAAGCCCGTCGCGCTGGCCTTCCCCTCGGCTCTCTTCAACCATCTGCTTCTCCTCTAGTTTTAATTTCTTGGCAAGGACAATCTCATTTCCTCCCACTTTTCGCTTTAGTGCATTAACATCCCTTTGAGAAACTTTTTCTCCTTTTTCATCACGTTCAAGAAGTTTTCTCCAAAGAGAAATGGCCTTCAGCCAACTTCCTGGATCCTCATTTATAAGTCTCTGCAGCTCAGTAAGTATTTTTCCTAAATAAACAAAACCTCAGTTTATCCATCTTCAAACTTTATAGACAACTGTCTATTACATTCACCAATGCAGATTTCATGACCTTTATTTCTTTAAAACATTTTACTGAGTTGCTGCATACACAAAATTTTACTTTTATTTAGAGTTTAGATAATTTATTCTAAGATTTACAGAAGAATAAATTTCATTATTTACATACAGAGATCTAAGATTTATCGAATTTATGGAAAACCATGCAAAGTTCAGCACAGCCACGTATCCTGTGGTGCTATACTCAGCAGGTGGCGAGTTTATGCACAGACCTTGGGGATACACACATCTCTGAGATAACAGTGACCTTGCCCATAAACTGAAAAATAATGTTCAGAAGCAGAGCAGCTGAACCTTGGACCCATTTAATTTTAGACCACAAAAATATTAACATAAATCCTAAAATGAGTTTCCATGAAGTCAAACTTCAGATACACAAGTCACCTTTATAAGTTCAGGGCTGTCAGCTTGCCTTTAACTTTGTTTTATAAACAAAAGTCATTAAGTTGATCTGAAAATTATCACAGACAGTGTGTGGATGACGGGAGGAAATTACGGTACCCCACAAACCCTCGGGATTTCCTTTAACTCCCTTCCCTTCGCAGCCCTAACTTTCTATGTAATTCTTTGATGTCTCATGCACACAGGAATCAGAGTGAAGGTCGGGCAGTGTAAATCCTGCAGCGTCTGCCTTTTAAAATGGCTTTGATCATGATCTTGAAATTATTTATACAACATAATTCTAAAGTTAGGGAGTAATCACGAAATCTCCCAAGGTGCCTTTAGGAGAAGAAAATTTTACTATGTAGCAAATTTCCAACTATTTCATTTAGTTAAAATTTGTAAGATGACAGTTTTTACCAACTTGTGGTGCAAAATTGTATTCTGGTTATTATATGCTTCAAAGCAATCAAATACTGTGGAACATACTCATTTCTAGAAAGAAAACATGAACAATAAAGCCCCGAAGGGAGGCAGCAGATTCCAAGAGAAGCTAGAGAGCTGGCTACAGACACGTGACAATACCAGGGAACTAAAGTCCGTAACAGTGACGCAGTATGGATGAACCGGAGACACACAGCTGCTGGGCGGGCAACCCTGGTCACACAGCAGGTGGGTAAAAGCAGAGGGTGCGCGTTGTACCTTTGCTCAGAGAAGGCACTGCAATTGGAAGCTGCTTCCTAATCAACAAAAACAGTCTTTCCGCTGACTTCAACTTCTTCATTGAGGTCAAATCTGAACGGGTGGTGAAAAACACTTTTCCTGAAATGTATTCAACCTAGACACAGAAAAACAGGCATCAATATGGTTCTGGGCCAGAATAAGGGCCTCTTTCTTCCCTTTGGTCATTTGTGGAGCATCTGTCATTTGTTAGGTTCTGCAGCAGGTACCTCCAACATCTACTTTCCCTCTAAACACTTGACAACCCTAAGGCAGATTTTTATCATGGCCATTTTCCGCATCACAAACTGACATCTAGGGTAGGTCACACAATCTGTGTAAGGTCACATGGTCAGACTATTATGTTACCTCTTGTAAAGTACACACCCATATGCCTGGAAAAAAATAGAAGACAAAATATTCAATAATTACACTGTCAAACCTCACCCACTGCTTAAAAGTAGGCAAAATATAGGTAATAAGCATATTACAAATTAAGTGTCTAGAACAAGATAGATGTTTATTAAATATTTCCATGTCTATCAGGGAACATACAGCAAATACTGAACAATAACATGACAGCCATATAAACTAAGATGTAAAACTTGTAAGACAATACTGTAAATTAAACCCAGAAGAAAATGACACTTAACTGCTTATCAGCCATACTGACAATCTATACAGTGTGTTAGCATTGAATATGAAGTCACCGTTTCTAAAATGCTGAGGACGAATCCTGTAAGACCTAGGAAGCAGGTTGCTAACAGAAGCAGGTGCAAAAGCAACAGAAGGCTGGCTGCAGTGAACTGTTAGCATGCTGGCATGTCAGGGACGGACGGCATCGCTTAGGCCAGCCTGATACACGGCCATGAAATTCTGAGCACCACAGATGGGAATGGGCAGCCATTAAAGAATTCCGATGAAAACTATGACAGCAATGGTGTAGCTGACAGAAAAATTACCTTGGAAGGGGCATAAAGGACGGTGCAGAATGTGATGCTGGAGGAAGAACAGATCACTGAGGCAGACATGAGGGGTGTGCGGGTATAGACAGGGAAGTAGGAGTGAGAGATACACGTCACAGCTTTAGGATGAGCCTGTGGCACGTGTGGGAAGAGGGGAAAAGGGAAACTCCCTGGTTTAAGGGAACTGAGTGTAGTATGGAAACTGCACTTGTAGCTGCCTTGAGCCCTGGAAGGATATGGGTGTCTTGGGAGTCCTCACAATGCTCACGGCTGACTGACATCACCCTAAGCTATGTGGAACTAAGGCGCCAGGGAATCTGGGGTACCCTGTGCTACAGGTTGAATGTGTATAGACAGGAAGACTGGTCAGTATGGCGGCACTGAAAGATGGCAGAACTTTTCACAGGTTTGGCCTAGTAAGCAGTGGCTGGGTCACACCAACCTTCTAACTGATGCTGGTCACCGGGGTGAGCTGGGTTTCATGACAGGAGCTACTTCCCAGAGAGGCAGGTTGCTATAAGAGAAGCGTGGCTCCCACCCCTCTCCTGTATAAATGCCCTCTTTCAGACAGGCTCTGAGGTTCTCCATCTCATCATGATGCAGACCGGCATGGCCATTTCAGACACCATGCTATTTTGACTTTCCTCCTGTCAGAATGATGATTCAAATAAATCTCTTGTCTTATATATTACCTCATGCCAGCTAGTCTGCCATAGCAGAATGAACTAAGAATCCATGTTCTTAAGAAGATTCTTCATTCAGGGCTGGAGAGATGGCCCAGCACTTAGAGCACTGACTGCTCCTTTAGCGGAGCTGGGTTTGATTCCCAGCACCCATACAGGGGCTCACAACCACCCCTAACTCCAGTTTCAGGGATCTGAAGCTTGCTTCTGACCTTTGCAAGCACAGACACACATGAAGGAAAAACCAATGAACATAAAATAAGACACACACACACACACACGCACGCACGCACGCATGCACACACGCACGGTCATTATGCAACTTAACCTAAAATCCTTGCCAAGATTCTAAAGAAACGAAACTATTTTACTGAAGGTGAATGGTTTTAAGACTAAAGTAACAGGGACAGAAGAGATGGCTCAGTGGTTAGGAGCACTTGCTGTTCTTGCAAAGGACGCTGTCCCCAGCATCCAAATGGCTGCTTAAGGCTATCTGTAACTCCAGTTCCAGGAGATCTGATGTCCTCTTCTGGCCTCCATGGGAACTGCA
This sequence comes from Chionomys nivalis, assembly GCF_950005125.1. Classification (NCBI taxonomy): domain Eukaryota; kingdom Metazoa; phylum Chordata; class Mammalia; order Rodentia; family Cricetidae; genus Chionomys; species Chionomys nivalis. The sequence goes on along the minus strand of NC_080086.1, from coordinate 125,213,739 downwards.
TGACTATGATACATGCAGAAAACACTGATACACATTTTAAAAAACAAAGAAATTAAAGTAATAACAACAAGAAAATGGACATAAAAACTTAGACCAAGGATTTTACTTAGTCCAATAATCTAGACATTTATACTTCCTTAACTGTTCAGACATATTTTTCTTCTATGGCTATTAAGGAAAACACTTTGTACAACCAGATTTTCTTAAAATATCCTCTTTTTAAAAGAAAGGCTTATTCAGAACACGGCAGGGTATGGACTGACATAACTGAAAAGGCTGACATATTCAGGACATCAATCACGAGAGCAGGATGCTGATTAATTAAAATAACAAATCCATCTTTGAAACCCAAAGCAGCATTACTGTCTTAATTTACACATGACTTACTAGTCTTTTTACACGAGAAACACAGAAATATTTACTAATTCAGTCACTGTGAGAATCACATGGTCACGTATGTGAATACAAACACTTTCTCCTTGTGAATATTAACATTACCTTAAAGCAGGTGGGAGAACTCATGCCAGTATTTAAGAATTTATCCTTCAGCTTTCTCTCGTTGCTTTTGGGGTGACTTATTTTTACTATTTTTAATTATGTGTATGTGTCTAGAAAAGCACATGTGTGTTTGGGTGCCGTAAGAGATCACAGGTACTGGAGTCTCCTGGAGCTGAAGTCACAGGCAGTTGTGAACTATGTGACATGGGTGCTGGGATCTTAACTCAGGTCCTCTGTAAGAGCAATACTGTGCTCCCAGCAACTCTCTAGTTCTTAAACTTACCTGTTCGCTTAAAAAATTTTATGTGTATGTGTATGCATGCGTGTTTGGATGCATGAGGAAGCAAGATAGATCCATTGGAGCTAGAAGCAGGGTGTCAGCAGTCTGACGTGGGTGCTAGAAACTAAACGGGTTTTCTGGAAGAGGATCAATCATCTCTCCACCCCCAGTACTACTTTTAACATTTATTTATTTGTGGGGCATGAGTACCACAGTGTGTACTTGGAGGTCAGAGGACCACATGTGGCTCTTTCCTTCCACCATGGCGGGGCTCAGAGCCTGAACGTGGACATTCAGGTTTGGCAGCAAGTGCCTTTACCCAGGATTCCTCAGGCCTTGGCTTACTGCTTCTAACTGACCATATCCAACTATAATATTATGGAGTAATATAGCATTCTAGAATTTTCATTCCAATAGCTGTTATTTGAAAAGCTATTTACAAGTTGTCCCTCCCTTTTGAATCGTGAAGGTGAAGTGTTAAACTGGTCTAAACTGGTCTGGTGTTTAACCCTGGGCTAAAAGTCCTTCCCCAACTCCTCAGCATTTTTGTCTTTCCCTTTACACTCATGAACTCAAGATTGGTCCAAAGATTAGTAGATGTTCAAATTTAGGCACATTATAGTATCACTGGTAGGTACCAAACTTCTAATTCTACAGATGGTATTTAGATACAGAATGACTTTTTAAGGTACTAAGTCATCTGTTAGGGTGGTGTCTAAGTTTGTTTTGGTTCATTTTTAAGACCGAATTTTAAAATAGGTTTAACTTTCAAAATGGCATTAAACTAAAAGGAAAGGAATACACAGAATCTTGAAAAGGCTTATGTTACATCCCACAGAAATAACTACGAAATAACCCTCTTAGATCTAAATAGACCCTACTGTCCACAATGCTATTTAAACAAACAAACAAACAAAAAACCCAAACTGGTTGGCCTACTAAAGGCTTGGGTTAATAGTCTCCTCTGTGTGGATTTATAGAGATCAGTGAGCCATCCACAGGAGCCTCTCCTTAGCTAACATAACATCACCTCTGCTGCATGTAATTTTATCTTAACGATAACTGTTGCTACTATGATTCTTACTAAAAATTAGAATTTAGCACATTACTGCCGAGGGCCGGCCTCATCAAAAATACTTCTTACTAGGATAGGGGTAGGAATTTTAGAAATATAGTAAGGAATATGAAGACACATAAAAAAAAAAATAACAGGACAGAAACCACAGAAAGTATCGGGAGGACATTCTAGTGACTGAAATCAGCTCTCATTTATTTTTCCACATCTTTTATACCCAGCGTAATTGGGGGAGGGGAGAAGGTAACAAAAGACTTTATGAACATGATACAAATGAACCAATGGATAACTCACACAGTCAATCGCTTTAACACTCTGAGACACCCAAATCATTAGCATCCTGCTGTCTAGGTAGTGAAGGTGCTCTAGATCACTCATCCTGAAGAACACCCTTCCCCAGGTGACCTCATGTTACAAAAGGAGGAGAAGTACTTTGCACATCTTGACCACCTGTCAGGATGGCATGGAGCTATCTTAATTTCAAAAAACCGAAGCAGTCACATCCTGAGTGGGACAAGCAACTATGCTTGTCAATCTCCAAACTCTCTGACCAGCAGACAAGGTGGAAGTGGCCCACATTTTCTGGCCTCCACACATTACATATTGTTATAAAGAGATTTTTCTGTATTGAAAGTGGTCTAAGTATGTGCTTAAATACTTTAAAATATCCAGCAACTTTAGATATTTACCCCACTACTGGAACACGGAGATGGGGAAATCAACCTTCAGTTTGACCAAGCTCTAGACACAAATGACAGGAACCCAGTTTACAGTAAATGCAGAGGACGGAGTCCTAGGTTTCCACGTGTCCCAACATCCCTGTGCTGAAAGTATGCTCAAAGCATGATGGGGGAGGGTAGTAGGAGCTTTCTAAGGTACAGTGTTGCAGGGGATTAATGTTACACAGGAAATGGGCTTGCTATAAACATGAACTTGGGTCCTACTGTGTCTGTGTGTCTTTTACGTTCTCTCCCTGAATGCTGTCTGCCATGTTAGAAGGCAGCAAGAAGTCCCTCACAGATACAGTCCTTGAGCCTTGGGCTTCTGAACTCCATGACTATAAATTACATTTCCTTTCTCTACACAGTACTCAACCTGCAGTATTCCTTTATAGCAATACAAAAAAACCAAGACATAGAAGGATACATTAAATCATGCTATGGAAATGAATGTTGATGTCTTATTTACTTTCTTTTCTTTCTTTTTGGTTTTTCAAGACAGGGCTTCCCTGTGTAGCCCTGACTGTCCTAGAAATCACTCTGTAAACCAAGCAAGCCTTGAACTCACAGAGATCTACCTCCTGGGTGCTGGGATTAAAAGCATGTGCCACCATCACTCCGCTCCTTAGATACTTTTCTATTGCTGTGAAGAGACACCATGACCAAGGCAACTTTTAAAAGCATTTCATTGGGGGCTCGCTTACAGATTCAGAGGTTGACTCCATGGTCAGCATGGTAGGGATCACGGTGGAAAAGCAGGCAGGGAGGCAGGCATAGTGCTGGAGCAGTAGCTGAGAGCTTGGATCTCATCCTCAAGAAGGAGACAGTGACAGAAAGGGGTGGGGGTGGGGCAGAGACAGAGCGAGACAGAGAAGAGAGAGGGAGAGACAGAACGACAGGCTGGGTCTAGTATGGGCGTCTGAAACCTCAAAGCCCGTTCCCAGTGGCACACCTCTTTCAACAAGACCACATCTCCTCATTCTTCCTTAACAGTCTGCCAACTGTTAAGGACCAAACATTCTGATATATGAGCCTAGGAGGGGTCATTCTCGCAAACCACCACAGTTGGCAAGTCTAGATGAGGGTCCAATCCAGATGCCACTAGGATGCACAGCTTCTGAGCATTTATAGTGTCACTAAGGTATCTGAAGAACAAATGGATTCTCTAAATAGTCACTGTGGGGCCCTATTGGCTAACACAGCCATGGCAGGCCAGAAAGCCCCGTTGAGCTGAGAGTTGAGCTGAGAACGGGTTAAGGTTTTTTTTTTTAAAGGGATGTAAATACAACAATGAAGAAGAAAAATGTAACAGAAATCACGTGACTAATAACGCCTACAGGAATATGACAGAAACCAGTTGTGGTGCACAGAACCTGAAATATTTACTATCAGGCCTCTTATTTTACAGATTGCTTTAGTTTAAGGTCAAACAACCCAGTCACTTTAACATGAGAATTCTGAGAAAAAAAGAGAGAAACAGAGGTAAAATTATAGATGAAGAGTATCAACCAATCACAATATGTAGACGGTATTTAAATCCCTACTTAAACACACAAACTTAAAACAAGAGATATTAGAAAACAAATTTGACTCTGAACACTAATGAGGCATGTGCTGAGAAGAGATGAATTTTTTAGCTGTGTAAATGATAAGGTGACATATTTTAGAAAGTTCATCTCCTTTACACTATCTACGCGGCTATGAAAGAGTCATAATTTAGAGCTGCACAAGCAAACATGCAGATGAAATGATTCCTAGGAGTATGGCAGAGGGCTGAATGAGGCAGAATTCATGGTGGGCTGATTGCTATGGCAGCTGGCTGATGAGCAGGGAGAATTCACCATATCTTTCTGTTTGTTTCTGTGTTCATGAAAGACAGCGAAAAGGAGTTCACAGGAGGTTTCCTGCTGCACGCTGTGTGGGAGGATTTACCCTAGCGACAGTCACATGGGTTTTCATGTTCACTGCAAACACCTGAGTTCATCAGCATCTCCACAGAAAGAAAAGCCTTTTGGGGCAAGCGCCCCGGGATAATATGCACCTCCAACAGCTTCCTTGGCGAGTCTTATGTTTACTAAAATTGGAAAAACACTGATTAAAACTGAGTGATTACCTTCTAAAAGTAAACAATCATTCTGAATTAATTTGTCTTACAAATTCAGATTTTTGAATATTAATTTTCTTCTAGCAAACCTAAATTTCTAAGAGACTCTTGTCACCACAAGAATGATTTTTTTTCAGTATCCCTGTGCAACTAATTTTGTGGGATAGCATTTATAGAACACCAATTATTTGCCATGTACCCCATGCTACCTATCTTTAACTCAGTGATGCCATGAAAGTAGGAATTAGCCAAGGAAAAGTGAGGCTTGGAAATCCGAACAAGCTATTTGAAATCACACATCTATTAAAGACCAGTGTAAGAGTAGAGCATGTGTTCTTTACTGTCACTTAGTAAACAGCCGTCACCCACTGCCACAGGGTAGGTCCCTAGACTGCAGGTCCCTGGTAGCTGCAAGAGCCCTCTTGGTGGACGCAATGACTCTCACACAGAAAAGCATTTAGGATGTAAACCCTGTATCTATACTGAGCACGCACAGACTCATTCTTTGGTATTATTTTAGGTAAATTATTTCCTAAATAATTTAAGAACTGACATGAAATTAGTGCCCTCTGTCATCTGGACAGAGTTCACATGTGCAAGTTGTAAGCAAACACTACACTACTGTACATACAGATGAGACCAACTGACACAGACTCCACTTCGGATATCAAGGTCAGACAGATCAGAGGGAACCATCTTGGGGCAGAAGGTAAGCTTATTGTTACAGTACTGTTAAATACTGATATTAATGACTACAAACATCCTCTTACTGTTTACTTTTCCTTTAAATCAACTAAGATGCTGAAGACTGGGAAAATTTGCTTTAGCCCCTTCCCTGGTGCTCTGACAGCCCTGGCTGTCAGTCAGGTGTGAAGCTGGACTGCTCTAATACCAAGGTGGATACCCGGGACACTCCATGAGGGTCCTGAGGAAGGAACACGACAATCACAGCTGCTCTCTGCGGAAGCACAACTCTGTTCCAAGAAGGCACTACTTTAGCCAGGGCTTTTTCAAACACCTTGCCTTTGTTGTTGTTGTTCATTACAAGTCCTGGCAAACTATAGATGACCCTGCTTAGCCGGCAGTTATTCTTATTCAGGCCACAGAGGAAGCAAACTTTACCCGACAGCCCAGCCAAACGCCAGTGATGGGTACAAACAGATCTTCACGTGCACGAGGGACCTTGCCATCACTAATTTCACTTGTAGGTAGGATTATATTTGATTGATGTAAATAAATATCAGTAACTAACTCGGAGAGTCTGCTGTCTAATCAGAGCGGCTGGGATGCAGGCTGAGACTATTTGTGCGGATCTACTACCCACATCTCTCTAAAACCACGCCAGAGCAGAAGGTGGAAATTCGCTTGGCACTTACCTGCTCTCGCTGTCAAGAAAGTTTCTCTCATATTGGATTCAATTCTTGGCTGTTGAAGTTTCCCTCAAATGATTTTATCTTTAGAGGAAACAAACAAGTAGCGTCCCTTTTCTAATAATCTTAGATGTTCAGATTGGATCACGCCTTGTTATTTCGACACTGAGCTGGCCAAGTTAGCAAAGTAAATCCCAGAGTGGCACTACATAGGGCCACATGGCTGGCAGAGCTGGAATTTAGAATCTGAATATTACTGTTGTCATTCTGAAGTTGTATGACTTGAATACATCATTGGATTCACCTGGTTAAGACCCATGTTCAAATTCCAGCACCCATGCTGGGCAGCTCACAATCACCTGTCCCTCCAGTTCCTGGGAGATGAGCAGATGTCTCAGGCTTCCACCAGTACAATACATTCATGTCAGCACACACACACAATTAAAAAAACAAAAACAAAATAAAACCCTCTAAATCCTTGGTGATGCAGGGATTATTACAGAGAGACTATTTTGGATAAATTACACTCAGCACTTTGTTGAATTCTGTAGTGCAATGTGGCTAAAGCCATTCTTGGTAACTCCCTGCTGCCCCTGCGGACCATCGCTGAAACTCCTTTTGTGGGCTTTGAACACTGCACCTGAGGTGAGCGCTAGTTTGGTTTTAGCAAGCTTTCCCTTTCCCAGAACACACCCCACACTAAAGTATCAACGTCTTACCCCTCTGCTTTCAATAACCTCGGTAGCACATTCTGAAACAAGAAGGTGTTTAAAATTTGTTCGCTTGTCACAGCAATGAACAGGTAGCCCCGAGGCCGGCAGGAGCGGAGTAGTTTTTTAGCTACAGTTACCGCGTGTGTTTGAGGTGTACTTTTTAAGCTTCATAGCCAAGTCACAAGGTGAAAACCTAACCTCGTGAAGAAAGTAACAAGACTCAACAACGGAGCCTGGAGAGTACATCTCCACTGAAGGTATAACTGCAATTATTGCCACTGCATAGTTTCTTTTTTAGGAAATCAGAACAAAACTGGCTTACGCACCCCTCTTTAAAACTTTGGCCGTGACAGATGTCCGGTGACAAGACTGGACGAAAAAGAAATTACTCGGTCCTGGTGCTCACACACTCATCGCAGGACTTGGGTGAAGCCCACCGCCCGCAGGGATGGGTGCCCCGGACTCACACATCCTTCCCGGGCGTAAGCCCCGCGCTGGCGGGAAGAGGGACCCGGTGGGGACCCGGCGAGCCCTACTCACCTGAGTAGCCTCCAGCCGTGCTTGCACCTCCCGCATCAAGAACGGCTCCAGGCCGCGGCCCGCCGTGCAGAAGAACCGGGCGCCGCCGGCGGGGCCAGAACCAGGATCGGGCCCGGTGGCCGCCATTGCGCTCGGGCGCGGCCCCGAGACCCGGTCACGTGAGCTCGGGCGCGTGCCCCGGAGCTCCCGGCGGAACGCGCACCTAAGCGGCGGCTTCGCAGGTGCGCCCCCTATGGGTCTTCCTGGAAACTACCAAAGACTAGGCCAACCGGGTGAATGGTGCAAAAAGCAGAAATTCTTGTTCTTTAACAGAATATCTTCATGTTTCCGAAACTTGCTACATTTCTTGCATTTGGCCAATCGTCTAGGTAAATAATGAATGTGCTACTCAGTTTAGTCTACCCGAATTGAGTAACTAGTAACAGTATTTAAATCATATTTTTCTAACTCTTAACTTTTAAAAGGACAAAGAAAATATGATATAGGTAGAATAAAATCTCTCTCTAATTCGCTAGCATTAAATTAGCTATGTAGTTTTGTGATGAATAAGTTATATAGAAATTATTAAATGAATGTTTTTAGAATGTAGCTCCCTAATGGTCCAGATTTGGATGCCAGTGGGTAACTGATATTCTCCTCTGCGTCACCCACTCACTCACTGGTCAGTCCACAAAGGGTTGGAGCAGTAGGGCAAACTTCCTCATGGAGTGCTGTCACCTGGGCTTTCCATAGTCAGTCCTAAATTCTCAGACTTGTTCATTTGGCGAGCCACCCAAGCTCTCTTGCCAAACGGTTCTTTCCCTTGGTAGTTGCTACAGTTGGTTCCGACATCCCATTCTTTGGCTTCCCGTGGCAAGTCTGTGCGGGGAGGATCTTGAAGCCTTATGAAAACTCCCAGCTTGTGGTATCAAGTGGGTTAGCACTGGCACAGCATACCCAGTTCAGTTCAGTGAAGGCACAGCTGCTCTCTGCTAGGTGGCAGGCGGCACTGAGGAGTCAAAGCCAGGGGCTGGGGTTCAAGGGCTTAGAAGATGGTGGTGTTGACTGACTTACCTGCAAGAGGAAGGGGATAGGAAATGCTTTGTAGAGAAAGTTACAGGCAAACAAATGAACAACGGCAGGCCTTTGTGACCCACAGCCCTTCTTGGAGGACTTGGTGGGTGGGGGCAGCAGGAGAAGAACATACCTGAGATTGCATGTGTAGAATGAAAGCAGGAAGGCTGGAGAACATCAACTAGAAGATTCCATGCATAGTCAGAGATAAACATAGAGAAGGCAGGAGGGCAGGTTTGGAGCTCTGGGCGGAAGGGCCCATTTGGAGCTCTGGGCAGGCACCTGCCAGCAGTATCCATTACCCGAGGGAGCAAGGGCTGAGCTGAAGCTGCAGTCCTGCCGAGCCAACTTCCCCACTACACAGCCTTCTTCTGGTGTCTTTCTTCCCCTAGGGGCTGTGAGTCAGCAAAGGTCTGCTGCTGTTCTTTTATTCACCCTTCACCCAGGGACTGTGCCGCTGCTAACCACACCCACCAAAGCCCTGACAAAATACTTGTCATGGAGTTCACCCTCCACTGTTTTCCTGGAGGTTACTGGCCTGGATTTTTCTCCCTAGTGTTCCTTCTTTTCAACCCCATCTTTTCTTCTCCTGAGGATGAGGAGATGGCTCAGCTGATGAAATAATTCTCTACAAGTATGAGGATCTGAGTTTGATCCTCAGAAACCATGTTAGAAAACAGGGCATGGCGGTGCTTACTTGTGATTCAAGCGCTTGGGAGGTGGAGACAGATGGATCACTGGGGCTTGCTGGCCAGGCAGCCTAGCCAAATTGACAAGCTCCAGGTCTTCAGAGATAGACTGAAATTACCTGGCGTGAGTGAGACGGAAACACGGAACACGCAACAAACCCGCTTAGGAGTTTATTGTGGGGTGGGTGTACAGGTCTGGTGAAGGTCGGTATGCAGAGAGAGAGAGAGAGAGAGAGAGAGAGAGAGAGAGAGAGAGAGAGAGAGAGAGAGCTAAAGATGGCATGTCTGGCTTTTAAGGGCTGCCTAGGGCTGCACACAGGGGGGTGACGTGGTTACATAATACGCAGATGACGGAGCTCATGCATGCACACAAGGGCTCTGCAGCTGTGCCATACATAGATGATGTAACCATGCTGCACGCGGGTCACACGGGGTCCTTTAAGATTCCCAAGGCCATTAGGCACTTCTGCCTGAGGGCTTGTCCACACATGTGTGGCCCTGGAACCCGGAAGTGTCATTCATGTTGTATGGCTGAATCATCACAGAGACCTGTCTCAAAAAATAAAAATTAAAATTAAAGATAACAGCATCTGTGGAATGGCACCTGGGGTTGTCTTCTGGCGTCTATATGCATGTGTACAAATATACATGCACTCACATACACATATATTCTCCTGCGCACACACACACACACACACGTATATACACAGTTTGTACTAGAAAAGGTCTCAGATGCCTACAGATGGCTGCAATTTGCCATCTGAATATTACATATTCAACATTCAGGAAGTTGGAAGTCAACAGGAACAATTTTAGAACAGACAAACTTTAATTCTTCTGAATGTCTGGCAGTTGTATACATCTCTACATTTCTATAATAAATTTTAGCCATTTTTACCCCATCCCAAGACATACTTTTAAACTGAAGTTGTTGTAAACATATAGGGTAGGACATTTGCTTCACAATTTCTCCCTATTTTGATGTAATTGTTGCTTTTTAAAAAAAAATTCAGAGGTGTTTAATGTATGCAGTTATGTATCAGAATGCAGATGTTTTGGCTGTAAGAGCCCTGAGAAGAGGATAGTTTAATTTATATGGACACCACAGCCACCCTGGCTTACTCTTGCTAGGCATTCAGTCAGTGTGGGTGCTGAATTGGAGGCAATTCAGTGGCGTGAAACTAAAAGACAGCCCAACACAGGAAGTTTCTCCCAGCTAGGAAGATTGCTACAACCACCTCTGTTGGTTAGGTTTTGTCAGCTCGATACAACCTGAAATCACCTGAAATCCTTGATATCATCTAGATCAGACAGGCTTGTAAGCCTGTCTGTGGGGGATTGTCTTGCTAATGAACCCAGCCCACTGTGGGCGGCACTATTCCCTAGGCTGAACCCTGACTGTGGAAGAGTGAAGGAAGCTAGCTGAGTATAAGGAGAAAACAATCAAAAGGATCCATTTGCTTGTCCTCTTTCTGCTCTCAAGAGCACTCAAGTGTGAACGTGAAACACTTAGTTTCTTTCTCAGCTCCCCTGAAAGAATGGAGCATAACCTGGAATTGTAAGCCAAATGAACCCCTGCCTCCCCTAAGTTGCTTTCAGTTAAGCTGTTTTATCATGGCAACAGAAATGAAACTAGAACACCATCTGACTGTCAGTGGCCATTGTGCGCAGGCATGGAATAAAGGAAAGGACAAATGTCCCTTGGAATTACCTGGATGGTCTTCCAGCGCCATGATTGCTACAACCTTTCCTCTCTACTGACATAGTTGAGTGGGATTGACGCTGGCTTTGGTCATCTCTTGTACAAGAGATGACGAACCATGCTATAGCCAACTGCAGTAGTTGCCTTCTCCATGATGTAGGGTGTCCTTCTGTAGGCTGTGATGATGTGTTTCTCTTATTGGCTGATGAATAACGCTGTTTCAGTCAATGACCAGGCAGAATATACCTAGGCAGGAAATTGAAATAAAGATAGAGGAAGAGAAGGCAGAGTTGGGGAGATGCCATGTAGCCACCCAAGAAGAGAGAGGCCAACAGCAGCCTAAGGAGAAAGATACCAGAACAGAGGTAACACCATGGCCATGTGGAGATATGCACAGTTCAATAAAATTGGGTTATTTATCGGACAGAGAACTGGTCAGAAAGAAGCCTAAGCCATTGGACAAACAGTTGCAATGGATAAGTGGTTGGTTGTAAGTGGCTGCAGGACCTGGTAGACAGAGAGAAACTGGTCCAGCAGGACCACCAGATGGAGAAAAATCACCATCTACACTATTGTGTGATATTTTCATTGTGTTCTGACAAATAAAATTTGCTTGGAGTCAGAGGGCAGAGCTAGCCAGTAGCTGACCAAAATTAACCATAGAGGTTTGGAGGACTATAGGTAGAGAGGAGACAGGAAGTAGCAAGATGGGGCTGAGAGAGGACCTCAGCCTTTTGGTTGGAGGAACAGAAGAGGTGGCTGCTCCCTGCTTCTCTGTTCTTTCAGGTTCTTATACAGATATCTGACTTCTGATTTTGCTTTTTTGTTTTGTTTTGTTTTGTTTTGAGATAGGGTTTCACTGTGCTCCAGTCCTAGCTGTTCTGGAAGTAGCTGTTATAGATCAGGTTGGGCTCACAGAGATCTGCCTGCCTCTGCTTCCCAAGTGCTAACTCCTGATTTTTAATTAATTAATAAAGATAAATTAGGTTAATGCTTCAGAAGACAGAATGAGCTAACATGTGGCTTTAGAGAGTGTCGTCCATGGTGTCCCTTATCCATCTGAGTTCTAGTTGTTACCTTGATATAACCTTTATTCACTTGGGAAGCAGGGACCTCAACTGAAGACTTGTCACATTGGCCTGTGGGCATGACTTGATTCATCATTTATGTGGGGCGGGGGCGGCCCACTGTGTTGGTTCCATCCCTGCAAAGGTGGGCCTGGGCTGTATAAGAAAGCTAGCTGATTATGAGTCCAAGAGCAAGCCAAAGAGCTGCACTCCTCTATGGGCTATAGTTCATTTCTGCTTGAGCACCTGCCTTGACTTCTCTCACTGATGAACTATGACCTGGAGGTGTAAGTTGATGTGAAACTCTGCAAACTAGAGTGTCAGGGAAGACACAGCAGAGGCCATGGTAGTAGGAGTGCGTGTCTGATGTGGCTGGGGCACCTTACAACTTGATGGACCAGGAAATAAAATATGGCCCCAATATGGGACTGGGCATAAACGTCATGGCCTGCCTCCAATGGCTTACTTCCTCCAGATAGACTCACCTTCCGAAGATTTCACAGCTTCCCCCAAAGTACTACCTGTCTGTGATCAAATGTTCAAATACTGCAAGGGGACATACCATGTGTGAACCATTACACCGTACCATCTCTTTAACGTTTATCTCCTAACCTCACACTTGCAGGATGCAATAAGTAGGAACTGCAGAGTCAGCTCAAGACACCCCAAGACCAAGTTCTCAGCCCAAAGGAGATTTATTTGCCCCAGAGGGACAGAGGACAGGGAATAAGAGACAGAGGTGGGAGATAGAGGATGAGAGAGAAGGGAAAGGGGACAGGAGAGAGGGGAAGGGGTATTTGTCCCAAAGGGACCACGGATTGCCTCTGGATAAAGGGGAGACATTTGTGGCCCATAGGCAAATGACAGTTTATAAAGGAAAAAGGGGAAATCACATGTTAGAATGAAGTGTTTAATTGTAATTGGGCATGCTAATTAGATAAGCCAAAGGGGACTATTGATTGCTGGACTTCAGTACTTTGATAGTTAGACCTTAGTAGTCAGCCCCAGGAGGAGGAGTTCATCAAATAAGGGAATAGACCTTGGTGGTTAGCTTCAGGAGTACAATCTAATGCTTTTTAGCAAAGCAGAAGGAGTGAGGGGGAAGGACAATGCCTGTCAGAGCCATGTTTGCTATACACACCCAAGCCAGTCAGAGTTCCTTCAAGGTATACACTATTCCCTCTGTCTAGAACACTCATTACTTTTTTGGGGTTCTTTAAAGTTAATCTAGAATTCCACATTGATAATGCTCTTTCTTACATCATTTACTTTTATAACATTTGCTTCTTTATGATTTATATTGTTAATAAATATTTGTTGAATACATGGCAATATGTCTCGTAATATGACAAATCCCAGCCTTGGAACAACCTCTAATTTAGTAGTTGATAATGTGGAAGGGGTTGGACTGCCAAGAGAGACATAAAGATTTTTTTTGTAATGTAATATCTGAGAACTAAGACAAGCAACTGGACCTGACAATGGTAGCCATTTAATAAGAATAAGTGAAGTTGAATGAATGAAGTACTTCTGAATTTCAGTGAGCCTTTGTATCTCCCACCTTGCAGCATTTTTGTAAACACTGGGTGATTGGTTCCTTGCTCTATGAAGCTGACCTCTTCAAAGTTGGGGCTTTTTATAACCAGGTCATAGTCATGTGATTTAGGCTTTACCAATGAGACTTACATAAGTAAGAGGCTAACGTGGCTAACAAGTAACTTGGGGAAAAAAGGTTACTTCCTTGGGATATCAGTTAAGGTATCTGATCTTCATGGACAATTTTATTAGTGGGGAAAAACTATCAGGAAGATGTCGGAAGTGTGGGTTTCCCAGTTACACTGTTTTCCAGTTTGTTCAGTGATTTGAATCCCATAATGTCTTGCTTTGTTTGCTTTAAAAAAAAATCTCTCCTTATTCATAGTCAGATAAAATTATCATCCAATACTTGTAACCAAGAGCCTTGACTTCACTTACTTAGCTCCCCTTTCCCTTTTACCATCCCCATCCCTGCCACTTATGTCTCTCTTTTTAACTCCTCTGTAAGTTCCATGGAGAAATGACCGCCTCCCACCCACATACTGAATAATTTACAAAGAGTAAGATTATAGGGCCATCCTGAAGGTTTAGCAGGTAAAGCACTTGCTAGGCTTACATACACGTACAGTAATAATAATGATAAGAATCAAAAATGAAAATTCAATTGCATTGTGACATTTTGGTTAAATCTTAGATGCAGACACGCATCTGTCTGAGAGACACATTTCAAGCAAGTCAGTCAAAACTGCAAGCCATTTGAGTAAAAGCTACTGTGGCACGCATGCCTTTAATCCCAGCTCTTGGGAGGCAGAGGCAGGTGAATCCCTGTGAGTTTGAGGCCAGCCTGGTCTACAAGAGATAGTTCCAGGACAGCTAGGACTGTTACATAGGGAAATCCTGTCTCAAAAAACCAAAAAAAAAAAAAAAAAAAAAAAAAAAAAAAAAAAAAGAAAAAAAAGAAAAGAAAAAAGAAAAGGTACCACTGGCCATGGCCACATACTGATGATTTGAACCACTTATATGCTCATGGTAATCTCTTTGAACATATAATTTCTTCTTTGAATATATAATTTCTTCTTTGAACATATAATTAAAAAAGAGAAAATTCAGCAGAAAATGGTTTAGAGGAAACCTAGATACTGTCTGTGGAAGGTTGTGTACTAACTGCATACTTCTAATGTGCCATTGAAATCTAAAGATGCCATCTTTAAGCTCCCATTCAGAGACACAGTTCCTGGCATGTTGTATGGCCTTTAGTGACACAGTGCAAGAAATAGTTTTTTATGTACAAACACAGTCAAGTATTTCTAGTACCTTTTTCGAATAGTGTACTGTGTTTTTATTTAGTGCTTGTTTCAAAACAGTAAGCTACTTAATGTGATTTCATTTGCTTAAATGCACTTTGAGTCCATAAAGCTATATGGACATTTGACAGACCCTTTGAATGCCCCAGTTAGAAGAGAGTAACAAAATTGTTTCTTCAGTGTATCTGCTGAATGAATGAATGACTGAATCTGCAATTTTGGTCCATTTACTGGAATGAGCTATACTGCCTAAATAAAATGAAGCCACTTTCCCCTTGCAGTTATGTGCACTTAACTCAGATTGTTATTTTAATATCCCTTTCTCTTGCTGCACTTGATTGTAGTCATGTGCGTTATTTTCCTTTAGAGTTTTTCTCCTCCTCCTTCTACTTCCATTACAAGGTTAATGTATTTGTGTGTGCCCCCTTTCTCTTCTGTGTGTGCGTGTGTGTGTGTGTGTGTGTGTGTGTAAGCCAGAAAAGGACTTTGAGTCCCCAGACCTGTATTTTCAGGCATTTGAAGGCTACCCAGCTCAGGGACCTAAATTCTAGTTCTCATGATTGTATAGCAAATGTGTTTAGCCTCTGAGCTTTTCGTGTTATTCAGGTTGGCCTTAGACTCCTGCACTCCAGCTATGCTCTTGCCTTGGCCTCACGTTGAGAACTTAGGAGGTACTGGAATTCGGCACTGTTGGCATAGATTTGTGATACTGGAAATTGCTATATTGGAATTCTCTATATTGCCTGATTCTTTTTCTATTTCATACTTAAAAGGAAACCACAGAAGTGTAGAAAACCAGCAAAGATATTGTATTTTGATATTTCTTTCTTTTGTTTTCCTGTAAGTCTTACTTCCTTATAAGAGTCAGTCACTTGCTTTGCATGTTTTTCTTCATAATGTTTTAAAAACCAGATCATCTTAAAGCCAAAAGAGATGACCTACAAATAAACAGAAACAAGCAAGTATCTGTGTTTTATTTTCTTAAAATACAGGTAGAGCGTCCTCCTTTACAGAGTGGCATTTGGCAGAATAAGCTCTGAACATTTTACTAGAACATTGGCTTAATTCAGGCCGCGTTATCCCACTCCTGGCTTGAAGTGAACTTGCTGCATGCTTGCTCATTTCTTCTTCTCTTTCATTTTGCTGAAGGGTGATGATTTCTCACTGCCCACATATATTCATGCTGCTCTGAAAATTAGCCTTTAGAACACTGAAAATTTCTGATGTATGATCACACACTGTCAGGCGTAGCTTCTACAATTTCCTTTTTTAAAGCTTGACATTTAATAATTAAACACATGCAATGCATATTTATACATAATGACACATTTTAATAGAATGAGCATACGTTATTTGGCCAAACAGAAAAATAATTTTGCCCAAAATAAAAGCAGACAAGCAGTGGCTTGGGGCAGTCATAGGACTCTTTTTATAAAATACTTCTGCAATGGGACATAATGGATGGCATTGTTGGGCCTAGGTAAACTACTAGATCACAGAGATATTGATATCTTTGAATGTTATTTGTAGGTTTAGGTTCCTCTTAATCTGATTAATTCAGATGCCCTTAATCTCCCGCCTCAAAAGCTCCAAAATTTAGTATAGCTAGGCTGAAAAAATAATCTTTTTGTTTATTTGATTATTTTTTTGAGGCAAGGTCTCATTTTTTAACCCGGGCTGGTATGGAACTTACTATGTAGCCCAGGTTAGCTGAAAGCTTGTGGCACTATTCCTTCCTTGGGTTCACAAGTACTGGGATGTTGGGTGTATACTCCATACCCAGCTGCAACACTTGATCTGTTCTGAGACCACACACACACACACAGACACATTCATTCACTCACTTACACACAACACACACACACATTCAGTCACTTACACACTCACACCATACACCCCCCCACACACACCACTGCCCAGTATTTTCAGCTTCCTTTGACTTCTTCAGAACAAATGTGACCATGTCAAACACCATGTCAACCACCAAAGCCAACTTAGCTTGTGGATTCATTATTTGTTGGTAAATTCCGACACTGACATGCTGGAAACACACACACACGAGTGTAGAAGAGATGTAGGGATAGAATTCAGTAAAACTACGGTCCCCAAAGATTAACTGATGGGAAAGATTCCCTGGGGGTAGGATGTTGAAGAGTTTAAAAGAAGATTGGTTAGTACTCAAATTTCTTTGCCGTGTAGCCATGTTAATCCCCTTTAAGTGTCTCAAAGCTTCATCAAAATGATCAGATGGAACATAGCCCATAGCCCAAAGACTAGAGAGGGGAGAGCATCCGGGTCACTGGTTCTCAACCAGTGGGTCAAATGATTCTTTCACAGGGTTGCATATCAGATACCCTGCATACCACATATTTACATTATGATTCATAACAGTAGCGTAATTACAGTTATGAAGTAGCAACAAAATAATGTTATGGTTGGGGCCACACTTTGAGGAACTGTATTAAAGGGTCACAGCATCAGGAAGGCTGATAGCTACTACTCTAGATGATACCAATAGTATTTTGATGTAGAGGCTGCAGAGGGCTCTTCAGTGAGCAATAGTACAGAAGCCAGAAGTCAGTGTGGAGGCCAGAAGGCAGGTGTGGTCAGCAGGGAAGGAGTGTACAAAGAGAGGTGCTGGATCAACACTGCTATAGAAAGGGGTGCAAGCCAGCGTTCCTAACAACCCAGGTGCCTGTGGGTGCACTGGCTTTATCCCTCACCTGGAACAGAGGGTTTTGTTATAGCAGGTAGCTAATATTTATGTGGTTATCATCTATTATCCTAGTCACTGCTGACCCATCACTCCAGCCCCTACTTATTAATTTTTGAGAGAGAGTCTCAAGTAGGCCAGGATGGCCTTATATTCACTGATGATTCCCTACCTCTTCTCAAAATTATACCAGCAGTTGGAGAACAAATTTCCCACTCTCAAGCCTGGGAGACATTTCTTATCTAAGCCACCACACGATTGGAACCATCTTTGAGTGTGCCATGAAGTAGTGTCACCTGCATTCACACCACTGTGTCCAGATGCTTTGAACTTCTCTCCTGGCTGCACAGAAACTCTGCACATTTGACACATCTCTATTTTACTTCCCCGTAGCCTCAGATGTTAATAGAGTTTTTAAAGCCATGCTTGTCTCCTTTACTACTCTAAGCTATAGATTGTTCCTAGTGCTTGTCATTTAGTGTGTGCCGCATCAATACCTACTGGGTGAATTTGAGGAGAAACAACAGGGAGCGTTTTGTGAAGTGGTGGGATTCACAGGAAACTGAGAGACACAGCTGACAGCGTTATTACATCCCCAAACTCTCTCTTTACAATTCCTTCTTTGGATTAGGAACTGACTCAGAACCACAGTGTAACCCCGCCCTGGCTTCTCAGGTGGTCCAGTCGTCTGGGAGTTTATGGTCCCATTTTAGACAGTGAACATACCTGGTAACTTTTAAAGATCCAGAATTCCTGTGCCCTCCTCACCTTACCATTGGAAATTGTTTCTCTTACCCAAGCTTCAGTACCATAGTCAAGTGTCTCAACATTCATTGTATTTAAGACCCATTCATCCATGGGTGCTGATCTGATCTTCAAAGGCCCAAGGATCCTTTTGCATTTTAAGTTGGCATACTCATAATCCAAAGATTCAATTATTATATGTCTAGCTTCTCGGTCAGTTAGCCCTATTTGTACAGCCCATGTTAGTCTTAGTAAAAAGTCACTTAAAGGTTCTCTCTGACCCTGTTTAACCCTAAGATATGATTCAACTCACTTTCCTAGTTCCTGAATTCTGTCCCAAGCTTTTAAAGCTGCTTTGCTACATAGGTACAAGATGTGGTCATCATAAAGAGCTTCATCCTGAGGATCAGAGTAAAGTCCCTCGCCTAGAATTTGATCTAGGGAAATCTCAGGTCCTTTTGCTTTTTCCTGTTGCTCTAAAATTTTAGCTTCTTCCTTAAAATAGTACCTTCAAAGCAACTGCAATCCACTTTCTAGGACTGCTGAGATTAACTGAGCCCAATCTTATGGCATTGCTTTGTTACTGGAAGCCCACGTTTTTACCATTTCCCTAACAAAGGACGAATGTAGTCTGTAAGCTACAATTGCTTGTTTAATTTCTTTTAGATCAGTCTTACATATGGGCTCCCATGAATATTCTTTGAGAACCTTAGGGTACTTGGGGCCAGGCATTCTTTCTGATGTTATTACCAGAAATGCAGGCAGAACTTTGGGGAAGCTATCCTCGAGGTTTTTACGAACTGATGAGGCTAAATTTTGTATTTGTATCTTTTGTCCCTGGTCATCAAATTCAATAAGTTCCTCAATCTTTTCAAATCTATCTACCACTGCCTTTTGTAAAGTCTGGATCTCCTGTCCGGTGTTCTGTTCTAATGCCCTCACTGAGGATTCCAAGGTATGAAGTCTGTCCAGTAAAGATAATGTCTCATCCTTGGACATAATCTTAATAGCATACATATTACCTTCCTGGAGAGACATTCTATTAATCAGTCATACACCTTTGACAGAGTCCAATTAATACATTCAACAGTACAAATTCTCTCAAATAATGTTTCAGCACCCACTGTCATTGACTGGGTTTTATGTGCCAAATCGGCTGTATCCTTCTCCATAGTTCTTGAATTTTCCTTTTAATAAATTACAATCAGTCTGTACCATTTCTAAAAATACTTCAGTTGACTGAGTTTTGTTAAATTGTTCATATCCTTTTTCAGAGTTCTGACCTCTTTTTTGAGATGCTTGGTATCAGTCTGGAAAGACTACCATTTCTGAAAGCACCTCATTCTTTTTTTTTTTTTTAATATTTATTTATTTATTTATTATGTATACAATATTCTGTCTGTGTGTATGTATGCAGGCCAGAAGAGGGCGCCAGACATCATTACAGATGGCTGTGAGCCACCATGTGGTTGCCGGGAATTGAACTCAGGACCTTTGGAAGAGCAGGCAATGCTCTTACCCACTGAGCCATCTCTCCAGCCCTAAGCACCTCATTCTTATCCCTATTATCAAACCATATTTTTAAGAAAAAAATATTGAGGACAAATCTCCAGAATCAAAAATAGTGATGCAGGAGGGAAATCATATAAGTCTTGTAAAATCTTGTACATGGTGTAAATAAAGAGGCTATTGAAACCCTGGATGGTTAGGTTATCCAACATATTTCCCTTTTAAATTATAGATTTATAATTTATATTTCATATTATTAATCTTACCTATGGTTGATTTTGAGTTGGTGTAGGTGCAATAACCACTACCTGCCAGTAGGTGTTAGGGCCACCTACAAAACAAACCCAGGGGGGCCTAGTGGCACACTGGGAGTTGCTTGCTGGTCTGATTCTGATTTTAGAGTGAAAAGCTGAAAGATATGCTCAGATTAAAAATAGTTATTTAATAAAAATCATAAACTGTGTGCACCGCAGTGGACCGTGATTGGTCAGCAGCCGCATGAGCACAGGAATAACAAGATAACAGAGTCACTCGGGAAAGCCTGTGTTCCGTCTGAGTTTCCGCTGGGCACAGGTACTGGGGAGAGTGCACAGGAAATTGAAGCCGCTCCTAGGTGTGTAATGAGAAAATATAAAGAACCGTGGCTGATCCGTAGCAAAAAAAGCTGCTGTACGAGAATTCTATGTCCAAATGAACTGCTCGCTCCGTGCACAGGCTGTGACCAAGGCAGGCTGATGAGGACTTGTGTTGAGCCTGGTGGATGATGAGCGTGCAGTCAGGCCAGGGGTTCTAAAACCAAATGGTTGGGCGCCAGATGAAGGTGGAAGTCACAAAATAATTCCAAACCAGTTCAGAATTATAAATAATAAAGGGTTATTTATTTAGGGGAAACTTACAGATCATTTCTGCCTTCAAAGAACCATGTTACAGGGGCCACATATCAGTCAGTCATCCTGCTTATCAGGTATTTACATTATGATTCATAACAGTAGCACAATTATAGTTACAAAGCAGCAGCAAAATAATTTTTACGATTGGGGGTCACCACAACATTAAAGGATCACCTCTTTAGAAAGGTTGAGAATCACTGTCCTTCTGTTATTCTTTGTTTACAGAAACATTCTGAATACAGGCAAAGGCTTCTCTGGACAAAACTCATAAGCTGGATGTGATGAAATATTTTCCAAAATTCTGGTGAAAGCTTTGAAACAATTTGCCTAAATGTTTATTGGTCATTACACAAATCCATGTAATTTCACATAAAACACTCTGATGCCAGTTATATAATTTATATATATATATAATATTTTATACCCAATATACTATATATCAGTTTTGCATTTATTTTCATATTTACATATAACCACTATGATAACATTCTATACATAAAGAAAAATCAGCTATCCAGTTATTGACCAGTTGCTTATTATTCCTTAGTTCTGCACTAGGAAATTGTTTTGGGTAAACATACGGAGCATATCAGTGAACAAAAGAAACATTTTTGCCCTTAAAAGTACCCATAATACCAGTTGAAGTGAGGCTTCTGGATAGATTGTGTACACGGCACATATGAAGGTCCACTTTCCTGAAAAAGCATGGGTGCCTGCACTCAGACTTCCTGCCCTAATTGTTTTGTGCTGCTGTAATGTAATATCACAGATTAGGTAGTTTATGCAGAAAAGAAATGTATTCCTTACTGTTCTGAAGGCAGGTAAATCCAAGACAGAGGGCTTTCTTGCTGTGTCATCCCAAAGAATATGCAAGCTTACTGAGAAAGTAATCTCATGATAGGTGTCCCTCCTCATGACTTCATGTGATTCTAGTAGCCCAGCACTGCTAAATACCTCCAGCACCCAACATATGAACTTCACGGGACATTACACCATAGCAATATCTGTATAAAAATTATATTCTATGGGGAAAAATGAAGGGGAGAAAAATCACCATAATAAGGTACATAATGTGTTAGAATTGAAAACATAGAACAGACTATCGGATCTGGAAGCACAACCTGTAAGCCTAGTGCTATGGAGGCTGAGGCATGAGATCATAAGTTTGAGGACTGCCCCCCTCCCAGTGTGTGTGTGTGTGTGTGTGTGTGTGTGTGTGTGTTAGAAGTTAAGAAGAGGTCAGGAGTGAAGGAAAGAACACGGTTTACACTTAAGTCAGGGAAGGAATTCAAGTCTTCCCCATTCTGTTTTTTGTTTGTTTTTCTGAGACAGAGTCCTACTCTGCAGCTGAAGCTGCCCTCAGATTTGTGACTCTTACCTTTACCTCCTCCCTAGTGCTGGGACTACAGGTGTGTGTGTGCCCAGCTAAGATTTTAGTTTTGACATTTGATACATTTCTAACTACTTAGAGGAAGGTGTGATTATTAAAAATGAAAGATGTGATCATAAATATTATATTCATGTTTTGAATGTGTAGTATGACTGATCTGTGTTCTGTGAAGGGCAGAGGACAGTTACAGGAAATGGAAGATCCCCAGATTACGTTTAGATTGTGAGTCCTCTGTCTATCTCATGTTCTTATCACACCTTTTAAGACAAACCATTTTGGAAAACAGAGGTTGACATAATTTTCTGCAGTCCAATATAAGATTAAAAATACCACTTTTGGTTTGGTCTGGAGGGTAGGGAGTACGTTCTCATGTAGCCCAAACTGGGCTCAAATCTGCAATATTCCTGCCTCTATCTCTTGAGTGTCAGCATTGCAAGCTTGTGCTTGATGTTTGGCCCAAACAATCATTAAAAAAAAAATAGTAATTAGGCAATGAGACGGCTCAACTATTAAGAGCAGTGGGCTGTTCTTCTACAGAGCCAGGCCTCTTTTCCCAGTACCCACAAGTTCCAAGATATCCATCACCATCTTTTGGCCTAAGTGGGCTCTAGACACTCAAGTGGTACAAAGACATGCATGCAGGTCCACAGTACCATACAGTGAGAAGTACAGCTGGAAAATCTCTAGACTAACTCATAGGAGTGTTCCAGTGAGGAAACACAGTTTGCGAAGCTTCAGGAATGCCTGTCTTTTGACTAGCCGCTGTCATTTCTGTGAAACCACAGCACTCCTTTCTCTATAGTGGAACTCATTTCCCAAACCCCCAGCAGTGTATTAATCAATTATTGGGCACAACTCCATCATGTACCGTTATACTGGATGACTTTTCATTTGGCAGTGTAATTTGATGTGTAGAATATATACTGAGTACCTTGAATTCTGGGAAAAGCCCCCAGGAAGGAAAATCTTCTCACTCAGGTGTCAGAAGCTTGGCCTGGAGGCTGGAAATGCCAGGCTCCGGATTTTACACTACCACAGCTTCCCCTTTGATCTAGCCGCCTTAGATGTTGTCTCTAGGGCTAGAGATTCCATTCCCTTTAATTAGCAAGTATTTGATGAAAATATCAATGGGAACCAAGCGCCCTCAGTCCCCTACTGCAGCGTATGCTGGTTGCCATGGCTACCATAAACACTGTGTTCCCAGTGGCGGCAGGAATGGCAGTGCTTGGAAAGTCAATGCCATGTTTTCCTTCCATCTTTTTCTACACTTACTAATTACAAAATTCTACTTTAACTAACCACACAAATGTAGTTAACACAAAACTCCCTCTGCCCATCTTAGAAATCACAGTCCCTTCCTCTATTTACCCTTTTCAGATGTGCCCAGGCACTTCACAGCCGTGCCCCCTCTGAGACAGAAGTAAGTCAACAGGACCAGCCTTGTCAGACCTAATCTATCTCTGTGGCCCTGCGCAATGCATGCTTGTTATCATTGCTGTTGCCTAAAGACTGCTAATTGTGTCTGAGTGTGTGTATAAATTGGAAACTTTGTGGGATGGTGGAGAATATCGAGAAAACACTGAAAGAGAGAACACTGGAAGAATCAATGGGACAGAATGAGAAGATTTATGTGAGCTGATTTATACTTTTTACCCTCAGACTCCTTTTAGTCAGTTTTCATTTGCTGTTCCTTCTGGATCCTGAGGGGTTCAGAGGGCTGGCATTCCCAATAAACGTCAAAAGGCATAACACCCATACACATAAATAAAATGCAACTTAAATATGTGAATAATTAAAAATGAATAATTACCTGTGCTCTAGGTACTGGCGTGTCTGTGAATAACCTGAAGAGACTAAGTTCAAGGAGGTAGCTTGTGCAAACAAGTGTCCTGTAGGTTTGTTTGTTTCTGGGTCTGGTATTGCTTCATGAATCACCAAATTGAAGACGCACAAGATCAGTGTAACCATTTTCGTTCTTACCAATGAAGACTAAGAGTTAAATGACTTTCTCCACCTTAGCATATCTTAAAATAGGTTGTTCTACAACCTGGGTTTTCTAATTGAATACACTAGATTTTTCCTTCCTCTTCCCCTTTTTTATTGTGACAAGAACAGGTGATAGGTATTGTGGAAAACTAGTTTAAGATGCATTATATTTGTTTATGCTGTGAAATATTTGTTTAATGATGCAAAGATGTGCTGCATTTTTATGTTGCATTTGTTTAACTCTGTAAAACTGTGTTACCTTGCATGCCTAAAACACTTGATTGGTCTAATAAAGAGCTGAACAGTCAATAGTAAAGCAGAAGAAAGGAAAGTTGGGGCTGGCAGGCAGAAAGAATAAATAGGAGGTGAAGGGAGAAGAGGGGAGAGTGAGAAAAGGAGAAGAGAAGGATGCCATGGGACAATCACCCAGTCACATAGCCAGTCTCAGAATAAGAAGAGTAAGTATATATCCTTCCTTCTAATATATATATATCCATTTAATATATATGAGAAAAGTAATATCCCAGAAGCAAAAGTTAGATGGGATAATTAGTTAAGAAAAACTGGCTAGAAATATGCCAAGCTAAGGCTGGGCATTAATAAGAAGTCTCTGTGTATTTATTAGGTAGCTGGGTGGCTGGCTACCAAAGAGTAAAAGAATAATAAAAAACCCTATACATTGGAGATATAACTTAACAAATATTTAAATACACAGCACGAGTTATTATGTGTAGG
Source organism: Chionomys nivalis (assembly GCF_950005125.1). NCBI lineage: Eukaryota > Metazoa > Chordata > Mammalia > Rodentia > Cricetidae > Chionomys > Chionomys nivalis. The sequence goes on along the minus strand of NC_080086.1, from coordinate 125,189,122 downwards.
CATAGTGTTGAATAGTAATCAAAACCTGCTCATCTTGTGTAATTAGGACTTTCTCTTCATCAAGAACCTCCTATTTCCCCTTCTCCTGTCCCCTATAGTCACCATTACTCTCTGTTTCCATAAGTCTATTGTAGGTTTGTCTTATGAGTGGAACTGTATGGCAATTCCTCTTTGGTAGCTGGCTTATTTCATCTAGCATAATATCCTTCGGGCTTAACTGTGGTTGAAGCATACAATGAAGTGATTTGGATTTAGTTCATTTTAGTATGATTTGGCAAGCAGGACATTACTATGGCAATGTGTTGTTCTATTTGGGGACAGGGAAGAGAGAGGCAATAGTGGGTATTCCTCTGGCCTGTGGGTAGGTACCACTCTCACTATCCTTGGCTTTCTGGCTTGCCTGGATAGACTTTGTATGAGCTCCAGGTGAAACCTCACCAACCATGAACATTGACAATGGGAAAGAGACAGATGTAGGAATACGCCTTTCTCTAGAGCAGTGTTTTTCAACCTTCCTAAAGCTGCGACCCTTTAATACAGTACCTCATGTTGTGCTGACTCCAACTAAAAATTATTTTTGTTGCTACTTCATAACTGTAATTTTGCTACTGTTCGGAATTGCATAGTAAATATCTGTGTTTTCTATGGTCTTAGCCAACTCCTGTGATTGGGTCATTCAACTCCCAAAGGGGTTATAACCTACTGGTTGAGATCTGCTGCCCTAAAGTCTTCCTCTGAGTGTATTTACAGATTAATGTACACAGTTTAACCTTGAGGAGCCTCTGAAGATTGAACCCTCAGTCTTGTGACCACTAAGCATGCACTCCACTGCTGAACTATACCTCCATCCTGTTTTAAATTACTTTATGTAAATCAATTGAAAGATCTAAAAAACAAACAAACAAACAAAAATTTCAGCACTCTGGAGGCAGAGGCAGAGGTAGGTGGATCTCTGTGAGTTCAAGACCAGCCTGGTCTACAGAGTGTGTTCCAGGACAGCCAAAGCTACACATAGAGAAACTCTGTCTTGAAAAACCAAAAAACAAACCAAAACCAAAACAAACAAAAAACCCCAAACCAAACCAAAACCAAATAAAAAACAAATAAAACAAAATTGCAACAACAAAAACCAACTAACTTCTGAAGTAAGGATACAAAACTAGTTTTTTTCCCCCTCAAGCGTGGCAGACATCTTTAATCTGGCAGTTGGAGACAGGGCAGGTGTCTCAAGGCTAGCCTGGTCTACTTATCAAGTTCCAGACCATCAAGAGCTACACAGTAAGACTCTGCCTACGAACAGCAACAGGGACTCTTTAGCCTTGATATTCAATGATGCTAGTGTTTGATTATTGTCTATCTAAACATATAAGTTCTTTAGGAGACAGTGAGCAATTTATCACTAGCTACCTATGTTTCTAGAGAAATGTCTACTTTTTAAAAATTTACTTAAAGAAGGTGGAATACAATAAATACAGAAAATCAAAAAGAAGGTTGCTATGTTAAAAAAAAAAAAACATAGCTGCAAAGAAGGATGCAGTTTTACTTCCAGTCAAAGCAAGAATACGCTTGAAGGAAAACCGTGAGCACCAAAGAGAAGTCTCTGGAGGTCAGGGCCTTCCACGAACATGGTCTAGAGCTGGCAGGTGTCCCATGACGTGTTTTCAATCTGTGCTTTTAGAAACGAGAGGAGCATGGAGGGACGCTCTGTCTGGACAGCGGCTTCACATTCCGACTTTTATCCCCGAATGACGGTGAGGCCTTCTGGTCTGAAGTTTTATGACACAGAATGAAAACTGTTTATTTTACCCAGACTTCCACATCCCACACAGGCAAGTCATCCACTCTCACATCCTGGATAAAGCGTAAACAGGGTACATCCTCGGGGACAGGTTTGAAAAGCAGCCACCACCACTGGAGCCTTTTGCTCCGTGGGTTGCATTAATACTTGATTGTCTCCAGAACTGAGGTTCTATGGTGTGCCAATTTTTTTATTATTCAATAAATACTTCAGTAAATAAATGTCAGAAAGAAATCTGTGTTAAGTTCCAAGTTGCTTGGTGTTGCTTCTGTGATTTTGAAAATGAACATAGCTACCTATTTCGGGTACAGTGATGCTCAATTCAATAAAACATATTTAGAAACCAAAGAAAATCTTTGTTTTTCTTTTCCCATGTACTTTAGGAAAAGGTGGTTTGGTAGATGAAGCATAAAACCCCTTACATTCTACAGCAGTGGTTTTCAACCTTCCTAATGCTGAGACCCTTTAATACAGTTCCCTATGTTATGGTGTCCCAACC